>NC_056767.1:11321666-12715000 GCF_018687715.1 Carya illinoinensis | reverse complement strand
AGCCACTATTATGCAAGCCGGACATTGAATGAAGCTCAGTTGAATTATACGACAACTGAGAAGGAGATGCTTGCTGTGGTATTTGCTTGTGACAAATTTCGGTTTTACCTCATTGGGACAAAGGTGATAGTGTTCACTTATCATGTAGCACTTCGCTATTTGTTTGGCAAGAAGGATGCTAAGCTAAGGCTAATTCGTTGGATCCTCCTTCTTCAAGAATTTGATTTGGAGATTCGAGATAAGAAGGGAAGTGAAAATTTAATGGCTGACCATCTCTCTCGGTTAGAGCAAGAGGAAGAAAGACTAGATTCAGTGGTCCAAGAGGCATTCCCTGATGAGCAGTTGTTTGCATGTGAGATCAAGCTTCCGTGGTATGCTGATATTGTTAATTATCTAGCTTGTAAAGTTCTACCACCTGATCTTACTTACCATCAACGTAAGAAATTTTTGCATGATGTGAATCATTATCTTTGGGATGAGCCTTTGTTGTTCAAAAGATGCCCTGATCAAATCATTAGAAGATGTGTGCCGGAAGAAGAGATGCAAGACATCCTCCATCATTGCCATTCATCATCATATGGATTACACTTTGGAGCCACCCGTACAGCAGCTAAGGTACTTCAAAGTGGGTTCTATTGGCCTTCTATTTTTCGTGATACTTACACTTTGGTGAAAACTTGTGACCGGTGCCAACGTATATGTTGAACCCAAGATTTCAAGTTTTGTATAATTATATATTTACACATAGATTTTGATGATAACAAATGAATTCAAAGAATAAAGAAGTCTCAAGCTCAAGTTGTCTACACAATGGAGTCAAGCACATCAAGGAAACAGGCATGAGCAAGAAGGGAACAAGTTCACATTAAAATTATAGAGTAATGTTGTAAATCTCTTCAAAATTCGAAATTAGGATTAATGCTCAAAATTAATATTTTATCATAAAGAATTAAAATACATTTTCCACATGTGCATGAATATTTTTGAAAATTAAATTTGAAAATTTTGAAAGATGATTGATTGTTATCTTTTGCTTGTGCATGCCTTGATTAAAGGGTTGAACTTTGAAAATATTAAAGATGATTGATTGTCATCTTTCACATATGCATGTTTTATTTGAATATTTTCAAAAGTGATTGATGCTTTTTTAGACTTATACAAAAGGTAGATGATTTTGTTTGAAAAATTTGAAAAGTAAAGTGTGCTCATTTTGTCATATGCAAAAAGTAAAAAATTATGTTTGAATTTTTTGAAAAGGAAAATGTGCTCATTTTGTCATATGCCAAAAGTAAAAGATTAGGTTTGATTTTTTTGAAAAAGTGAATGATGTTGTCTTTGACAATTGAAAAAGAAGAACCTTTTATTTGAATTTTTTAAAAAAGTGAATGATGTTGTCTTTGACATGTGAATCTTTTTAAATTTGAATATGAAGTCTCATATGCCTATAAATAGATCATTTGAGAGCTTCACATTCACAACACCAAGAGCATACAACATTCATTCAAAGCTTTCATTCTCTCTTCTCTAAGCATTGAGCCTTAATCCTTGTTCATTTTGAGAGATATAGTTTGCGTTGTATTGTTCTTATTTCACTCATTGAGGAGTGTTTTCTGATAACCTACCCACTATCAGCTCTTGTATCAGAAAAAGGGTGTGTATAACCCTTGTGTATGTAGAAAGTATTCTACACGGGGAATAGTTGAATCACCACGTGTAAGGTGATTGCAAGTGTAGAGGGTGTTCTACACGGATCCTTTGTAGCGGTGTTGTTCAAAGGTGTAATAGGTTTCTATCTCCACCTGAAGGAGGTTGAATAGTGAATTTAGGAATCCTCAAGGGGTAGCTTGAGGCGAAGACGTAGGCAGTGGGGCCGAACCTCGTTAACATACTGAGTTTGCTTCTCTCTTATCCTTACTCTTTATATTTATTGTTATATCATATTTTGTTTATTTTTTATATTATATATTTGATTTATAATTGTTATTTTTTTTAATACAACTCAATTCACCCCCCTCTTGTGTTAGTCATCTGGGCAACAATTGGTATCAGAGCTAGTTGACCTGTACTGTTCATACAGGCAGATCACTCATGGGAACTCTCGCTTGTGACTGTGTCACTGAAGCAAGACTCTCCGACCATGAGTGACGGTGCACCGGTAGAGACGGTGGCCAGCTAGTCTGGTAGGTACAATTGTTAGGTGACATAGGTGCGGCCTATGATCAGTAACAATTGGTATCAGAGCTAAGAGCTCTATTATAAGACTAACTATCTTTTGAGTTAAGATCTTATGGCTAACATTTCAGCTT
This sequence comes from Carya illinoinensis, assembly GCF_018687715.1. NCBI lineage: Eukaryota > Viridiplantae > Streptophyta > Magnoliopsida > Fagales > Juglandaceae > Carya > Carya illinoinensis. The sequence goes on along the minus strand of NC_056767.1, from coordinate 12,712,694 downwards.
CGTTTGGTGAAGGTCAATCTAGTAGTCGGCCTCCACTCTTTTGTGGAGATAATTACTCATTCTGGAAAGTTAGAATGAGAATATTCCTTCAAGCTCAAGGTCGAGAAATATGGAAATGTATTGTAAATGGACCTTATATTCCAACAAAAGTGGTTGATGGAGTAAAGGTCAAAAAGGAAGAAGAAGAGTTTGATCGTGAAGACGATAGACTTTATATTTTGAATTTAACTGCTATGAATTTATTATTTAATGCTCTCAATGGAAATGAGTTTAATAGAATAATGACTTGTGCTACGGCAAAAGAAATTTGGGATAACTTGGAAGTTACTTATGAAGGAACTTCGCAAGTAAAGGAATCAAAAATTTTTATTCTTACTCATGAATATGAAATGTTTAAGATGAATGATGATGAATCTATTTCTAGTATGCACACTCGTTTTACTAACATCATAAACAGCTTGACAGCTCTTGGCAAAGTTTATTCCAAGGTGGAGATAGTAAGAAGAATTCTCAACTCTCTACCAAAACGCTGGGAATCAAAAGTGACAGCGATTCTTGAAGCTAGAGACCTCAAGAAACTCGAAGTCAATGAACTCATCGGGTCACTTATCACCCATGAGTACACATTGAAAAGAGGAGAAGAAGAAGGAAAGCCAAAGAAGAGCTTAGCACTTAAAGCTGTTCCTCATGAAAGTGAAAGTGATGAAGATGAGGAAAATGAAGATAAAGATGAAGAAGTTGCGATGATAACAAGAAGAATTCAGAGGCTCTTGAAGAAAAATAGAACTCCTCCGAGGAAATCCTTCAAAAAGTTTTCCAAGAAAGATTCAGGTAAAAATGACACTTTAATTTGTTATAAATGCAATAAACCTGGTCATATCAAGCCAGATTGTCCTCTGCTAAAGAAAGATCGAAACAAGGGCAAGAAAGCAATGAAAGCTACATGGGATGATGATTCAAGTAGCTCAGATAGTGAAGCAAGCAATGAAGAATCAGCAAATCTTTGTCTTATGGCTAAAGATGACATTGAGGTAACAAATCTTGATAATATTGAAAATCCTTCATATGAAGAATTGCAAAATGTTTTAGAAGAGGTATATGAGGAATTTGAAAAATTGGGTATCAAGTATATTGCTTTGAAAAAGAAAAATTCTTCTTTAACAAACGAAATTGAAATTTTAAGAAAAGAAAGTATCATTTTGAAAGATGAAAATCTTGAATTGAATAAGAAGAAAACCGATTTAGAAAATATTGTTGAAAACTTTACGAATGGAAAAAGAAATTTTGAAAAACTTCTTGGTAGTCAAATATGTGTTTTTGACAAGGCAGGTTTAGGATATATGCCAAAACAAAAATACAAACCTTATAAAAATTTCTTTGATAATCATTCTACATCAAAGACTAATATTCAAAATTCTTTTTATAAAAATAATTTTGTCAAAAAAGGATATTATTATAATTATTCAAGTTTTTCATATATGTCACATGCTATTTGCAATTTTTGTAATAGAAATGGTCATAATTATCATACTTGTCCTATTAGAAGAAATCATACAATGACTATTAGGGCCATATGGGTACCTAAAAATCTTGTTTCTTCTAATACTAATAAATAAAGGACCCAAAGAACTTGGGTACCAAGAAAAATCATTTTAATTGAAGATGTTTGGAGACAACTCGAAAGGAAAGATTGTGGGAATAGGTAAAATTGTTAATGAATCTTCTCTCATAATTGAAGATGTTCTACTTGTTGAAGGTTTAAAATATAATCTTTTGAGCATAAGTCAATTATGTGATAAAGGATTTATAGTTACTTTTAAAATGGATAAATGCATTATTTTGAATGATCATGATTGTAATATTTGTTTTATTGCTTTTAGAAACAATAATGTTTATACAATTGATTTTGAAGAAATTACCTCACAAGATACTATTTACTTTTCAGCTCAAAATGAAACTAGTTGGTTATGGCATAGAAGATTAGGTCATGCCAACATGGAACTTATTTCCAAACTTTCAAAAAATGATCTTGTGAGAGGTTTACCAAAAACATATTTTCTTAAAGACAAAATTTGTGATGCATGTCAATTTGGTAAACAAACAAAAACTTCTTTTAAAACTAAGAAACATATTTCCACTACTAGACCATTGCAACTGATACACATGGATCTTTTTGGACCAAATAGAGTTGCAAGTCTAGGAGGAAAATATTATGCATTTGTTATTGTTGATGATTTCTCTAGATATACTTGGGTCATCTTTCTTGCTCATAAAGATGAGGCACATAATGCCTTTACTAAGTTATGCAAGAGAATTCAAAATGAAAAGGGCTATACTATTTCAAGTATCCGAAGTGATAGGGGAAAAGAGTTTGTTAATAAAAATATTGAAACATTTTGTAATGAAAACGGTTTTGTGCATAATTTTTCTGCTCCTCGAACTCCTCAACAAAATGGGGTAGTAGAGAGGAAAAATAGATCTCTTCAAGAGATGGCAAGAACAATGCTCAATGAGAACAACTTGCCTAGTTATTTTTTGGCCGAAGCGGTAAGTACTGCATGTTATGTTATAAATAGAGTTATGCTAAGGTCTAAGTTAGATAAAACCCCCTATGAGCTTTGGAATGAGAAAAAACCCAACATTGGTTACTTTCATGTATTTGGATGCAAATGTTTTATTTTGAATGACAAGGATAATTTAGGCAAATTTGATGCAAAATCTGATGAATGTATCTTTCTCGGGTATTCTACTAATAGTAAAGCTTATAGAGTATTCAATAAAAAAACTTTGACTGTACAAGAATCTATGCATGTAGTATTTGATGAATCTAATTCTCCACTCTCCAAGAAATCTATTGATGAAGAAACAGAAGGTATAAATAACACAGAAAGTCTCAATCTCAACAAAGAGAAAACAATAAAGGAAGTTCAACATAGAGACATCAGGAAAGATCATCCAAATTTAATACAAGATGCAACCAAACAGTGGAAATTTGTGAAAGATCATCCAGTGGAACAAATTTTGGGAGAACCTTCACAAGGTGTAAGTACTCGATCATCTCTTAGAAATATTTGCAATCATACTGCTTTTCTATCTCAAATTGAACCCAAAAATATTGATGACGCACTTCTTGATGAATCTTGGATTCTAGCTATGCAAGAAGAGTTGAATCAATTTGAAATAAATGATGTTTGGACACTTGTTCCTAGACCCAAAAATCATACTATTATTGGAACAAAATGGGTTTTTAGAAATAAGAAAGATTAGTCCGGAGTCATTACTAGAAATAAGGCTCGACTTGTAGCCCAAGGTTTTAATCAAGAAGAAGGAATCGATTATGATGAGACATATGCACCTGTCGCAAGATTAGAAGCTATTCGAATGCTACTTGCATATGCTTGTTATAAAGATTTCAAACTTTTTCATATGGATATTAAAAGTGCTTTCTTAAATGGTTTTATAAATGAAGAGGTATATGTTGAGCAACCTCCAGGTTTTGAAAATCATATTTCCACAAATCATGTTTTCAAACTCACAAAAGCACTATATGGACTTAAACAAGCTCCTAGAGCTTGGTACGAAAGACTTAGTGGTTTCTTGATTGAAAAAGGTTTTTCAAGAGGAAAAATCGACACAACTCTTTTCATTAAATATGAAAATGATGATATTCTATTGATTCAGATTTATGTTGATGATTTAATATTCGGGACTACTAATGAAAATATGTGTCAAGTTTTTGCTAAGACTATGCAGGAAGAATTTGAGATGAGCATGATGGGAGAACTTACATTCTTTCTCAGATTGCAAATTAAGCAAGCAAAAAGTGGGACATTCATCAATCAATCAAAATATATTAAGGAATTACTGAAAAAGTTTGGGATGGAAAATGCTAAGGAAATTGGAACACCAATGAGCCCATCAACTAAACTTGATAAAGATGAATCTGGTAAGCCAGTTGACTCGAAGATATATCGAGGTATGATTGGTAGTTTATTATATTTAACAGCCAGTAGACCAGATATTATGTTTAGTGTGTGCTTATGTGCACGCTTTCAATCATCTCCAAAAGAATCACATTTAATTGCAGTTAAGCGCATTCTTAGATATCTTAGTGGTACAATTAACCTAGGGTTATGGTTCCCTAAGCACATCTTTCGATCTAATCAGTTACACAGATGCAGATTATGCTGGCTGTAAAATAGATCGAAAAAACACTAGTGGAGCATGTCATTTCTTAGGTCATGCACTAGTTTCCTGGTTTAGTAAAAAACAAAATTCTGTTGCACTATCTACTGCTGAGGCAGAATATGTTGCTGCGGGTAGTTGTTGTGCTCAAGTTCTCTACATGAAGCAACAACTTGAAGATTTTAAACTCATGTATAATCACATTCCAATCAAATGTGATAATAGAAGTGCTATAAATCTTTCAAAGAACCCAATACAACATTCTAGAACTAAGCATATTGAAATAAGATATCATTTTCTTCGAGATCATGTGCAGAAAGGCGATATAGTACTAGAATTCACAAACACACACGATCAGTTAGCAGATATTTTCACAAAGCCTTTACCAGAAGATAGATTATGTATGATCAGAAGAGAAATAGGTATGATGCATGCTATGAATATCTCTTAAAAGATAGACTAGAGTCAATAAAAATAGAGATAGATTTTTTAAATACTTTTACATAAACTTGAGATTCTTAGCCTCATGTTTGAGACGCTCATTCTCTTCATACAATATCATTTCATTCTTATCCATGGGAACCGGCAAGCGGAATGAAGAATCTAATAAAGATTTCAATTGTTTATTCTTCTGCCGAATGATTCATTCCCTTGTGTGAGACTCTTGAACAATTCGTTGAAGTACAACAATTTGTTCTTTGAGCCTTTCAACTTCATGATTTTTGGCTTGTAGCCGCTGAGAAAAAGCAACAATAGAGGAAGAGTAGCGAGTCCCAAGACTCACCAAGTCATAAATAGCATCAAAATCTGACTTATTAGTCAGATTATTATTTTCTTACTGCAACATGGCACCAATGGTAGCTGCAGAAAGGACAGGAGGTTGAGATGCAGAATGCCTCATGGATGGATCTAGAGAAATGTTAGAAGAATGAGCCATTGAGAAAAGAATAGAAGGCTTAAAACGAGAATGCCGAAGGAATGCAGATGAGTTATAGAGATGAGATGAAAACTTGATGCGAATTAGATGAACTTCAAGACTGATTTTATAGACATAGCATAAAGAATAAGACAAACTATTGTCTCTTCAAATCTTATTTAGTCAAAAGAAATACAAGATATGCTGGACACACATTGTCAAAAGTTTTCTGACTAAGCCAGCGAGATTAACAGTAGATTGTCCCTATTTTTCTAGTAAACGATGAACCTCTGCTGTTATCTGCCGATGTTGACCTTGTATTTGAACCCTTTCTCGTTTCAGCTCCTCTATTCGTGGTTGCAGATCATGAGCATACCAATCTGCAAATTTTTTCAACTCTTGGTTTTCTTGCTTTAGCCTTTTATTCTCACTATCCTTATTAGCAAGCTTCTGTCGTAACTCAGATATTTGCATGTTAAGATGATCAATCTCACTCACCCTCACCATTAACCTTCGAGACAAGATCGTAACAGAGGCAGCATATTGACTACTGAGCATTCTTGATTCTGCAATAATCTCAGAATCAGCCTTACTAGAAAAACGGTTCACTGCTCCTATCATGGTATTGACGGCCTCAGGAAAGAAGATTGATGATTGATGCGTCAAGGGTTCCTAATTCAAGTCTGGAACATTAGTGGAAGAGAATTGCTCAGCCATTCTATCTTTGTGGAAAAACAGAACTCAGGTCAAGAAGCGATTATTTTTTGGCAGCCGATAGATAAAAATGATCATTTTTTTATAGAAACTCGGAGCCTTCAATTCCGTTTGTCAACAACATCAGGCGATTGTTTAAATCTTCAGCCGTATTAAATTCATAGAGTTAGGCCTCGAGGCTTTGCAGCACTTGTCGGGTCACGGACGGCTCCATTTTTCAACTATCTATAGTGTCTACTTACACACCGTTTTCTTCAATCTATTTACTTGTTGCGGATCCTTTTTAATGATGCCAAAAGGGGAAGAAGTGTTAGACTAGAACATTAACACTGTTTAAATTGCTAAACTTGTTATATATGCTTGGAATTATATTTATACTTTTGCTTGAAAAACTAACGCACATTCTCAGGGGGAGCTTAAGTATTAATACAGGTTTCAGGTTCTATCAAATATTTGTCATCATCAAAAAGGGGGAGATTGTTGAACCCAAGATTTCAAGTTTTGTGTAATTATATATTTACACATAGATTTTGATGATAACAAATGAATTCAAAGAATAAAGAAGTCTCAAGCTCAAGTTGTCTACACAATGGAGTCAAGCACATCAAGGAAACAAGTATGAGCAAGAAGGGAACAAATTCACATTAAAATTATAGAGTAATGTTGTAAATCTCTTCAAAATTCGAAATTAGGATTAATGCTCAAAATTAATATTTTATCATAAAGCATTAAAATACATTTTCCACATGTGCATGAATATTTTTGAAAATTTTGAAAGATGATTGATTGTCATCTTTTGCATGTGCATGCCTTGATTAAAGGGTTGAACTTTGAAAATATTAAAGATGATTGATTGTCATCTTTCACATGTGCATGTTTTATTTGAATATTTTCAAAAGTGATTGATGCTTTTTTAGACTTATACAAAAGGTAGATGATTTTGTTTGAAAAATTTGAAAAGTAAAGTGTGCTCATTTTGTCATATGCAAAAAGTAAAAGATTATGTTTGAATTTTTTGAAAATGAAAATGTGCTCATTTTGTCATATGCCAAAAGTAAAAGATTAGGTTTGATTTTTTTAAAAAAGTGAATGATGTTGTCTTTGACAATTGAAAAAGAAGAACCTTTTATTTGAATTTTTTAAAAAAGTGAATGATGTTGTCTTTGACATGTGAATCTTTTTAAATTTGAATATGAAGTCTCATATGCCTATAAATAGATCATTTGAGAGGTTCACATTCACAACACCAAGAGCATACAACATTCATTCAAAGCTTTCATTCTCTCTTCTCTAAGCATTGAGCCTTAATCCTTGTTCATTTTGAGAGATATAGTTTGCGCTGTATTGTTCTTATTTCACTCATTGAGGAGTGTTTTCTGATAACCTACCCACTATCAACTCTTGTATCAGAAAAAGAGTGTATATAACCCTTGTGTATGTAGAAAGTATTCTACACGGGAAATAGTTGAATCACCACGTGTAAGGTGATTGCAAGTGTAGAGGGTGTTCTACACGGATCCTTTGTAGCGGTGTTGTTCAAAGGTGTAATAGGTTTCTATCTCCACCTGAAGGAGGTTGAATAGTGAATTTGGGAATCCTCAAGGGGTAGCTTTAGGCGAGGACGTAGGCAGTGGGGCCGAACCTCGTTAACATACTGAGTTTGCTTCTCTCTTACCCTTACTCTTTATATTTATTGTTATTTCATATTTTGTTTATTTTTTATATTATATATTTGATTTATAATTGTTATTTTTTTTTAATACAACTCAATTCACCCCCCCTCTTGTGTTAGTCATCTGGGCAACAGTATAGGAAATATTTCAAGACGTCATGAGTTACCATTGAAAGGTATCTTAGAAGTTGAGTTGTTTGATGTTTGGGGAATAGATTTTATGGGGCCTTTTCCTCCTTCTTTTGGTTTTGCTTATATCTTATTAGCAGTTGACTATGTGTCAAAATGGGTGGAAGCAATTGCTACAACAACAAATGATGCAAAGGTAGTACTCAAATTTCTGCACAAGAACATATTTACAAGATTTGGCACTCCACGAGCTATTATTAGTGATGAAGGGACTCACTTTTGCAACAAGTTGTTTGATAATCTTCTTTCTAAATATGGTGTGAAGCACAAGATAGCACTTGCTTACCATCCTCAAACTAATGGTCAAGCTGAAATTTCAAATAGAGAGATCAAGAACATCCTTGAGAAGACAGTCAAAATCAATAGAAAGGATTGGGCGAAGAAGCTTGATGATGCTTTGTGGGCATACCGTACAGCCTTTAAAGCACCTATCGGGATGTCTCCATACCGATTAGTGTTTGGAAAGGCATGTCATCTTCCTGTAGAGTTGGAACATAGAGCTTATTGGGCTGTAAAAAAGTTTAATTTTGATTTGAAGGCAGCAGGTGAAAAGCGACTTCTTCAATTGAATGAGATGGAAGAGTTCCGGAATGATGCATATGAAAATGCAAAGATCTATAAAGAAAAGACGAAGAAGTGGCATGACAAATAAATTCTCAGGCGAGAGTTTGCTCCAGGACAACAAGTTTTACTCTTCAATTCACGACTCAAACTCTTTCCAGGAAAGTTGAAATCAAGATGGACGGGTCCTTATACAATTCATGAAGTTTTCTCTTTTGTAGCAGTAGATTTGAAGGACAAGACTGGGAATATTTTCAGAGTTAATGGTCAGAGATTGAAGCACTACTATGGAGAGCAAATGGAGAGGAACTATGCATTTATTCCTTTTGGAGATCCTAATTGATGATCATTGAAAAGTCTGGCTGTAGACTTTAAAACAAGCGCTTATGGGAGGCAACCCATAGATCTATCTTTCTTTCTTTCATTTATTTTATTATCTTTATTTATTTAAGTTTTAATAAATTGGTTTTTGATGCAGGATTATTTAGCAAGAATAAAGAGCTGAAAAATTCTAATCTACGGAAGATTCACCATGAAACCAGGGAAGTTCTTTTATTTCTTCAATCATTTTTACTTTTGTATTACAATGAGGACATTGTTTAGTTTAAGTTTGGGGGTGTAAACTCTTATAATCATTTGATCCTCTTGTTTTCTAAGTCTTGGGTTGTTGATGGGTTGTTTGATTCTCTTACCAAGCATGCATTGGAGTAAGATTGAATTCTCTATGACTCTGAAATTTGTGATTGAAGATGGTTTTGAGAAAAATTTTCAAAAATTTCTTTTATGTCAAGTGAAGTTTTGTGGGTACTTTGGATTAAATCTTTGACCTTGAACACAATTGAGCACATAGTCATTTTTCTCTTATTCCATTTTGCTTATGAAGAGAAGAAGTTGAATTAATTAAAAGAGAGAGGTTCAATTTTGCTTTGCTCTAAAATCCGTTGATGGGTCCTTGAGGCGAAATCCTAGTTGAGACCAAATATCAGAGAAATGATCTAGGCATTTCTTTGGCATAACCAAAAAGCTTTCCCAGCCGTCCTAAATGTCATGCCATCATTACATGGTGTGTTTCCATAGTCAACCCCCTTGAGCCTTCATGAGCCTTTATTGATTCTTTGAACTACATAAACCATGCCCGCTCTAAGCCTGAAAAATAATGAATCTACCGTTGATAGTTTGAGAAAATACTTTGGTGGAGAGTTACATTTAAAAGAGAAAATTGGTTTCATGATGAACCGTAGTATGTTTGCTCTGTTTGATCAAAGAAAAAGAAGAAGAAGAAAGGAAGTGACTGAAAAAAAAAAATTATGTTTGCACTGTTTGATCAAAGAAAAAGAAGAAAAAGAAAGAAAGTGACTGAAAAAAAAAAGAAAAGAAAAAGAAGTCGCCAAGCAGAATGTGAATTACCTCAGATTTTGTTAAGGGAAGTGTTGGTATTACATCAGTGATTACAGCAATAATAATGCCACAAGTATGAGCATATTGCCAAGAAAGAGCTATGATTTGAATCATGTGAGTTTATCTTTTAATGTTCTTTTCACTAAGTATTTTTCCAGTTTGATTTAATTTCCCATATCCAGTTCTTTCTTAACCCTCACCCTGTGGTCTATCATTACAACCTTATTAAAGACCTTTTGATCTCTGATTTTGGTGTTGACTACATTAGGGGAGAGGATTTCTGAAAATTGGACTTATGGGGTTAAGTTTTAAGAGAATTCTTCTGATTTTGGTTGTTCTACTTTTATCTGAGTTTGCAGGTGGTTTGAGGTTAAATTGACTATATCACACACACACTCAAGGTCTTAGCTTTAGGTTGAAGTAAACGCCTAACTCTTGCTTGACAAATTGCAAAATTTTTGATTGATTTTCCTGCCACCTTTGATGTTAAAAGAGTAAGATACTATAGATGAAATCTAAATTCATAAAAGCTTGGTGAGTGATGATACTTCTCTTTCGGGTTGAATCGATATTGCCTAAACTATCATTTGCTTTTCTTTTTTGTTTGAGGACAAACAAAGTTGTAAGTTTGGGGGTATTTGATGACTTGCAAAATTTCATATTGCAGATTTTACAAGTTCGCTCGAGCGGAGGCTTTTGGCCGCTCGAGCGAATTCAGGCAGATTCAAACGCTCGACTGCCGCTCGACAGGGAGCTCGAGCGGGTTGCTGAAAAACAAAGATCGCTCAAGCGGAGACATTGGCCGCTCAAGCGAAATCAGGCAGAGTCGAACGCTCGATGTGCGCTCGATAGGACGCTCGAGCAAAATCAGGCAGAGTCGAACGCTCGACGCGCGCTCGACACCCCGCTCAAGCGAACATCGTATTTTGACAGATTTTTAGTTTTCCGCCGTGAGACCATATAAAAGCAATTTTTCAGTCTAGAGCCGGGAGTTTTGATTGGAGAACACTTCTTGGGAGAGAAAAACACAGTTAGAGGGATTCAATTCATCTGTTTTTGGAGACAGAATTCCAATTATTGCACATACGTTGGAATCATACACGAGCACGGACGAAAGAAAAGCATTGAATCGTTCCCTTGAGCTTTTGACGACGAGTTGAGGCTGCAAGGAGGATTTTTCAGTATTTATTTTCTTCTTCCCATCTTCTCAGAACAATTATGGTGAATTCGTTTATGTTGAATTCCATTTCTAGCATGAGCTAAATTTTCTTCATTCTAGGAAAACGATGTAACCTATTTCCGAACTATGCTTGATTGTCTATGATAATTTAATGCAATTCTCTCTTTGTTTATCTGATTTATTCTGAATTTATTGTTTCTAATTAACTGGCCATTGATTAGATGATAAGTAATCTTGTGATTTGCTGTCGAAAGAGGGAATCATAGGGTAGATCTTGGATATTTCAGCATAGGTAAGTATAGAGATCGAAAGACTTGTATGAACCTATGTAGTAATTAAATCATTGGTCTTATTGCGTTCTTGATTATTGAATTTGCATATTCTTGTGTGAATTGATAACCAAGAGTCAATTCCAATTGACTATCGAATTAGAGGCTTTTGGATGAATTAGAGATTTGCTAATAGACAAAAGAGATTTAAATTAAATTAGCTAGATGAGAAAAGCATAGTGAAGAAGTAGGTGAAATCGATTTCCTAGAAGTTTTCTTCCCATTAATTTGATCTTCGAATGTCAGTGTTATTTCCTTTGCACATTTTTCTTTGAGTTGATCTAGTTTAGATTGCAACTCCAAAAATCTTATTGATTCCTCTAGATAAAATCAAGTTTAGTATAATTTTGGTATTTGGCAAACGTAAGGTACTAATCCCTGAGGACGATACTCTTCTTATTACTTTACTATAAAACTACGATACTGTGCACTTGCAGTTTTGCACCGGTCAGAGTGCAAGTATCGTTGGCTAGGGGTGCTTCATATTCCTATTCATAACTTTTTTCCATTCCAGAGATCTTATAGCTTGAGAAAATGAGATTGTTTAAAAGAATGAGATAAAATTGTGGAGGGCTACCAAAGGGTGTTTAGACTTTAAAGGAATAAAACATGTGAAGGTCTGGGAATTGTTGGGTCTAGAGGAACCTATTTGGGAGCAAAGTGAGGTTCCTAGGTTGGGGGGGGGGGGGGGGGGTTTGCATAGATGTCATTAGATGTAGGTATTTAGGAAGAAGAGGCAGTCTCAACTATTGGACAATTTGGTGCTACAGTGGGAGAAGACAAGGTAGGAATGTTAGTAGAGTGAGAAGTATGAGACAAAGCTATTACTAGTGGGGTTGATGAAGAGGTAGGTTGTTGTGGAGTCTGAGCTGTAGTAGGCCTTGGCTAGGTAGGAAAGGTATCCTCATCAAAGGCAATACTATGAGAGAGGTAGACGTTTTGAGATACAAGATCATAGCACTTGTAGTTGTTTTCATTCGGAGGGTAGCCAAAAAATATGCACTGCTTGTTTCTAAATGCAAGCTTGTTCAGGCATAAGGATGAAGGAGAGAGGGTAACAAGCACACTCGAATGTTCTCAATTAAGAGTACTTAGGGAGTTCGTTTAAGAGCTTGATGAACTGTGACTTATGATTAAGTAAAGGAGTTGGTACATTTATGAGATGTATTGCAATGAGGAATGTGACTACCTAGAAAGATTTAGGAAGCTGGCTAAACCAATATGGCTAGTCAAATTTCCATGACATGTTAATTCTTCATCTAAGCAATTCCATTTTTCTAGTGGTTTTTTTTTTTTTTTTAACTATCTCTCCAGGATGAGTTCTCTTCCTCTCCCTAGTGAATTAAACCATTCTTCATGAAATTTCCTAAAGTTGCTCTTCAAGTAACCAAACCAATTCTCTCCATGTTACACCTACCCTTCCTTTGTAATTTTTTTTTTTTTTATAGGAAAACATGCTTCATTATACAAAAAACTTACAAAGTACTTGAATCACTCCAAAGAATATTAGAAATTACATCGGGGTATGCTCCCCACCATAGACTAATATTCTACACACTTAAACCAAACTTGGCAAGTGAATGTGCTGCTGTATTGCAGCTTCTAATAACATGTTGCACTTGACAGGTACCAAATCGTGGCATCAATTCCTTAGCCTCTCTAACAACATTGCCAAAAGTAGCCTGTGAAGATCCTTGCATATTGAACTCTTTAACCACCAACAATGAGTCACTTTCAATCACAAGATTATGCATTCCAAGGTGAATGCAGAACTGTAATCCTCGAAGAATAGCTAAAGCCTCCACTTCAACAGCAGTCATAACAGAAACTTCTTTCTTTGTAGCAGACATAATTACCTCTCCCTTTGAATCTCAGACAATAGCTCCTATTCCAGCCTTCCTTTGTAATTAATTCCATTACTCAACAAAACAATCCATTTCCTGGAAATAAGCAAAAAAAAAAACCAAAGCCTTTAATACTTATAAAAAGTACGCAACCAACTTTTCTTCAGAAACCAAACCTTCCTCTCACTACCAACCAACCATTATCTATAAAGAAAACTAGCATATTAAAATCATGTCCTCCCACACAGATCTGGAAAATCTCATTTCAAAATCTGAAGCACTAAACTGGAATGATCTAAATAGAGAACCAGAGATTGAAGCAGCTGCATATCTTCCTGACCATGCTCTCATCGATAGGATTTTATCCTCCGAACCCCTCAACAATTGAGCTTGCTTTGCATGCAACAATCAAAGCAGTCTAGAGTTTCGATATTGGGCTCACCATTGAAGACCTGAATATCAACATTTTTCTCTTCACTTTCTCGACAGTCAACACAGTAAGGAAAAAAGCAGAGTTAAGGCGCAGCATTCATGGAATATAAAGGGATTCCATATGCTTGTATGTGAATGGCCTCTAGGTTTTAGTTTATAAGAAATTGATTTGAAAATATAAGTTTTTGGGTGCAAATACATGGTCTACCAGTGGAACTAATGCCAGCTCCAAACGCTGAAAAAATTACAATAACATTGGGAAACCTCATTCAGGTAGAGAAGGTATCGAGTCTGGGGATAACTTTTAGGAGATATATGAGAACTTAAGTCGAGATTAATGTTGAAAATCTACTACCAGAAGGCTTTCCTTTTAGATGACCAAGGAGACCAAGCATTTGGATAAGTTTTAAGTATGAAAGATTATCATATTTTTGCTATTGTTGTGGTTGTTTAGGTCATATTCAAAATGTATGTCCAATCCTCTAGAATCAACTAGAAACTACCAACTTTGGTCCACAGATAAGAGTAAAGAGTACTATGGTAAGAAGGATCGATCAAGCTAAGAACGAGCAAGCATTAATAGGAAATTAATTGTCAGAAATGGTGGCTTCAGCAACAAATATTCCTCTTACTCCAACAAACACCCAAGTAGCACATGAAACCAGGCGCTTTTTTCCACAAACATCCAACAAAGGGAAGGTAAAATTAAATTCAGAAAAAGAAAATTCTACAACTATTCCTAATTACTGGATGAACAAAGTGTCAACAACTTTTAGCAACAACATACAAGAAAAATGTACGCAGTTCAACCCACGGGTGAAACTCCTACATGATCATCAATATTGCATGATCATGGGAATTACTGGGAAGATCCTTGGGACACGTTGAAGCTTCCAAAGTCAGTAGACAAAGGAGAGAGAAATAATCAAAGATGGAAGCGCCAATCATCTCATCTCATCAGCCTATAGAAAATTATCTCAGCCTCAATTTGTACAATCCGGTCTCCCCGCCAGTTTGGCCAAGAAAATCCAGTCCCTCCAAAAGAATTGTGTCGATCCAACGGCAGGTAATATGCCTCTCTCATTTAAATCCATATTGCAATAACTTAGCACGTCTCACTTAAAGCCCATCCATTTGTCACCTACCCTGGCCAATATCAGGCCTTTTCATGAACAGAACAACACATCTGAGATTAACTTGTACAAGCAAATCATAGTCCAATTCGGTCACATTCCAAGCCCAATAAAAAATGTACCAAAAAATCACTCCATCTCACTCTTAGTAACCCCATCAAAAAAGATATGCCTTGCAATAAGGCCTAACCCAAACTAAAATAATATTTTAGCAAATAATAGCCTAGCCTTCGAAAACCCAGTCACTACTCTCCAGAACAAAATTAAAATCAAATCACAAAAAATTTATCAATCTTCAAATCCTATGTTATCCTCTAACTTGGAAGATTTGTTTCCTATCAAATTATTAGGCTTAGAAAACAATCTTCTTTGCGAGATTCCTACTGAGGAGGAAATATTTTCCACTCTAAAGCAAACTCCATCCACAAAAGCTCCTGGTCCATATGGGTTCACGGGTTTATTTTATACGCATTATTGAGACATTGTTAAGAATGAATTCAATGCAGCAATTAAAAACTATTTTATTCATGGGAAACTCCTAAAGGAATTGAATCATACTCACATTTCTCTAATTCCCAAGACTAAAAATTCCAAAACTGTTCGTCAATTTCAATTTGTAAGTCTCTCAAATATTTGCTATAAAATCATTGCAAAAATTCTAGCAAATAGGCTCAATTCCATTCTTCCAAACGTAATCTCCCCCATCAAATAGCTTTTGTCCCTGGCAGAGCGATTCACGAAAACACTATGCTTGCTCAAGAAGTCTTCCATCATCTTAAGAAAAAAATAGGGTAAACTAGGTCTAATGGCTATTAAGATCAATATGGAAAAAGCTTTTGGCTTTATGGAGTGGAGTTTTATCATTTAAATTTTGGAAAGTCTCGGTTTTCATGGTATTTGGATCACATGGATTAAATGATGCATTTTTACTGTTTCCTATTAAATGTCTATCAATAGGAACTCCTATGGTTTTTTTCATCCCTCCAGACGTCTTATCTAAACTAATAGGTTGGCAAATGATAAATGAAAGTCATGCTAATTGGAAACAAGTACTTGTGGATAAACACTTGATAAACTCTTCTTTCTTTGCAACATCTCCAAATTCTTCTTATTCTTGGCCTTGGAAAGGGATACTAAGATAGAGAGATTCTCAAGAATAGTGTATGTTTGTAGATTAACAATGAAATAGATACAAGAGTATGGCTAAAGCCCTAGATCCCTACTCAATTTTCATTCTGACTCATACCCAAGTCTACCTTTACTCAAAAGGATATATGTTCTTAACTGTCTTTGAACTAACCATGGAAGAACCCAGAAGATGAAATACCTTCCTTTTAGATGCTCTCTTTCATGAAGACTTTGTGAAAGAGATTAAAAAAATCTCTC
The DNA here is from genome assembly GCF_018687715.1 of Carya illinoinensis. Lineage (NCBI taxonomy): Eukaryota > Viridiplantae > Streptophyta > Magnoliopsida > Fagales > Juglandaceae > Carya > Carya illinoinensis. The sequence continues at coordinate 12,696,755 of NC_056767.1, read as the reverse complement.
TAGCCCAGACAAATTTTTATACCATGGAAGACAAACTTATCTAGGTTCATTATTCATTAGGGAAATTTTTTGGAAAGTCTACCTATGCAGCAATTACCATGAGCTCCAATTGTGACGCTCTCAACTCCTACATGTCACACACCCAACAACAAGTGCGAAGTGTGTGCACATGCAACACCTGTAAGATATGCAGCGGATAAGTTAAAGTCAATTAACTACGTACTAGACTTGTTAATTACAACTTTACTTAAATACAAGCGTTTCAAAAATATTATAGTTATCTAGTGAAAATATAAATAAACCAAAATATAATATCCAAAAACGGGAAACAAATCTCATCCCAAGAGAAAATGACCCCATATCACTCCTCCGGTGGAGCCGCATCCTCATGCTCTACTTCATCATCTGCATCAAAATCTATGATATCATGAAATGACATCGCAAGGTATCGAATACCATGAGATTGCAAGTCTCAGCAAGTAATAAACCAAACAATCCAAGAGATGAAAATACATTCATGCAACAACAAATATACATGCTTATGATGAAATATGCATGAGACCCAAAAATCATCATTTTTAAAAAATAATTATTTTTCAACACACGCCAAAATCCCATTTGGCCCAAAAATCAAGTCCATTAAAAATAACATCCGTCATTTTCCCATAAAATGGCCTAGTATAAAATCCAATTTTAAACCGCATGCACCATGATCTTCCCTAGAGATCGTCCGCATACACCTAAATCCCTTCGTCACACCACGGGTAATGACCGTGTGTGTGACTTCGTAACAAGCGATGCCCAGTTCCGTGCCCAATGCGTTCATGGCCAAGTATCCTCTAGCCCCCGCCAGTAGAGGGGCTATGGAGTCGGCACAAGAGCGTTAAGATCCCGTACGATCCCGTTGTCGTCCAACAACAACTCAGGAGATGTCACTCAATATATTACGCTCCCAAGTGACCAGATAAGCTCTACTGAGATAATTCCTCATCTCGGCTTAGGGTCGTGACACGCACACACCCAAAAATCATTTTACACATGAAAACCCAATTTTCATTTCCAACACATGAACATGCATAAATACAATGATAAATGCTAAGATATCGAACACCACAAATAAAATATTCTACTATAAACCAATTTCACAAACAACTTCATCCTCCAATCCAACCGACCCCCAAACTCCTCATACTCAACATTCAGCACAACCAACCAAATCAAAAAAGATTTGTTAATGCGAAATATATTTAAATCTTATAAAGTTGTTTGAAAAATTACTTACAGTGCTAAAAAAACAAATTTATGGAAAGTTCAAGCAACCAAGCACTCGGTTTCACACCAAAAGCAAGCCTAAAAAGAAATCACCAAAAATCACAATTTTTCGGATTGAAAAATGGGTTTCAAAAGCAAGGAAATTTAGAGTAATATTTTTGTGAAACAAAGGGCCGATTTACTAGAATAAAAATCTAGAAGATGATGGCTGAAAAGGATACACGGCAAGAGAGAACATGAACAAGCAAAACAAAAGGAAGCCCACGGTTGTGGGAGAAAAGGGCATGGGTTTGAGGCCAAATCAACCGAAAAAGCAAGGGTTTACCCACAATCTAGAACATGAAAATAATAAGGGAAATAAGAGGGAAAATCGAGCTTGAAGGGCTCACTAATTTACCTGCAAACAATGAGAAAACAAATGAAATAAAATGCAAGGAAAAGAGAAATGCATGGTCTTAAACAAAGAAACTGAAAGCAAGAGAAAGAATGGAATCAACACCAGATGAAAGAGGAAACCAAGAGCTATGGCACAACACAGATTTTCAGAAGCAAAAGAAGAGAAAGAGGAAAAGAAATGGAAAAGGTTCAGTCTACATAAAACAAAAATAGAAACAAAAATAACAAGATTAAAGTGCAAGCAATTACCTAACGGAAATGAAGAAAGGAAGGTACAACACACTCTGGTTTTTTTAGAAAGAAAGAAGAAAAATGAAAATGGACTGAATGAGAATAAGAGAGAGCTGTGAGTGGCAAAGGAAGAAGGTGAGAAAATAAATTGAAGGAGCCCTAAGGGTTGGCGCAAAACGGCCCCATTTGGGGAAAGAAAGGGGCTGGATTGATGAGCAACAGGCTGGACTTCTCAAGGCACACGAGCTGGGCCCAAAACAAAGGAAAACCCACTAGAAACAAGCCCAATTTGAAAATAGAAGTCCAATAAGGTAAAAAGGCACAATAAAAATAATAAAAGTCAAATAAAAACACTAAAACTAAACATTAATAAAATGAAATAATCAAAACCCAACAATAAAATAATTTAAACTAGAGTGTAATTTAAATGCAAAATAATTATTAATATTAAGAAAGCACATTATTTAAATTTCACAACTTGGAAATCACAAAATAATACGACGAAAAAATGTTAAATTTAAAACAAGAGAATCACTAATTATAATCATTTAAATAATCATTCAAAAAAATACACATAAATGCATGATATCACACTAATAATTAATCATCTACTGTTCAATCTGATATTTGGAAAAAAATTTGGAAAATAGAGATCCATGATAGAATAAAGCTTCTTCTTTTTTATTTTTGAAAATTTCTCAACAATATCATTCCAACTAAATCGATGTTGAAAAAATTCCTTCCTCTGAATGATGATCAATCTTGTTGTCCTATCTATAACATTGAAGAAGAATCACAAAATCGTTTGTTTCTAAAATGTACTTTCATGAGAATTCTGTGGAGGCATTCCCCTTGGCCTTTAAATATATCTTGATTTGCTGAATTTGACATTAGCAATTGGTTGGAATGCATTTATCTCATTCAAAATGTCTCATCATTCCAAATAGTGAAGAACATCATTTTCAAATGTTTGCCATCCTTGATATGGATAGCATATGGTTTCTAAGAAATAAAATTGTCCATGAGTCTTTCAGCCCTAACATAGAAAACTTTGTGACTCGGACTTCAAAGATCTATAGAGAACATTATTATGCCTAGGATAATAAACAATTCAATGAGTCTCAAAGAGAACCCTAGGCACTACAACGCTACACTCCGCCTATGGTCGAAGCCACCCTGACGTTGCCATAAGTAATATTCACAACTTGAACTTCTTATGCAAAATATGACGAGTACTTCCTTGTAAATGAATAAAAGAGGTGGCATTAGACGCCATGGAATAAATCAATTAAATATATTCTTCTCTATCTATGCATGTCAAGGAAATAACATTGCGCCATATTTTTTCTAAAAAAAGATTTTTGATCATATGGCTTATTTCATTGGATAGTTCGTGCCTTCTCATCAGCCATTCATGGTTTTGATGATAAATTGAATGGTCAGTTGTTACACATCAAAATCATTACCTAAGTTGAAATGACAAGATTGCTATATCATTTTCACCTTAGTAGCAGGGCAAGATGGGCAGTGTGGGAGCTAGAGGTTCTTTAGGATGAAAATGGAGAGGAAACTTAAAGGGCATTAGGTGAGCACGACCTTAACAAGTATTTTGGAATATATGGTTAGTAAATCCATCTGCTTTGACTAGGTTGACATTGACATGCATTTTTTGTTAAGAGTAATGATAAATACAATCTTAGAGTGTGTAAACTTTACATACTTTCTTTGAAAGCGAGTGGAGTTCACATTAAAAAATTAATTTTGCAGAAGGATCCGATATTTATTTATTTTTTTCAAAGGAAATACGCAAGATTTGTATACTATGAAACTGAAAATACCATTTCTCTTTTTAAAATAACATCCAATATTATCATAAGTTTTGAGTTTAAGCCCTTTTGTTAGGGATTTCTTCTATTCTAGTTAACAGAGAACAAACAATAAGGTTGTCACATGAAAACTTGTTTTTTTATTTTTTAAAAATAAATTAAAATTGTAATAACTTTTATTTATTTAAAAAACATAGAAATTTGAAAAAAAAGAAATAAATTTAGGAGGGGAGATCTCTAGGGCCAGGTGTGGAGCCACCACCAGCGGCTTGAAGGGGAGGTTTGGTGAGGAATGGAGTTCCAACTCTTCATTTGGTTAAAAAATAAGATAAGATAATATGTAACGTCCGGGTTGGGATTTTAGACAATGGTTTTAAAAAACAATACGGGAATTAATAAACTTTTTAAAACTTTTCTTTCCCTTCCCAGCATATAAAAGATTTGTAAATCTAAGAAAGAGTTTTGCAGCGAATTGATTTAATTAAAATATGAAGTCCTTTTATAAACACAGGTTCATATATTACATAAAATGCCTAGGCTTTTGTCACCTTTTCCTTAGGCCGTTTCCGTCCTGACATTTCGTACTCATTTCATTTCTGGGTAGGGCACACATAAAAAAAAATGAGTAAAATACTTAGTAAGCATTACTTCATACGGCAAAAATATAATAGCATAAGTTTCATTCATGCATTTCTCACTCATATACATACTTTACATTAAAAGTTTTTTTATCTTTAAAACATTACATGGTGGGTTTTTTCTTTTAAAAAAGATTTTTATTCCTTAAAACATTTCTCACATTGTACTTCCCTTCTTAAAACTAAACCATTTCATATATACAACTAATCTTATTACTTTTTCTCTAGCTGGTACACACTATTACTCCTCATGTGTTGGGGTTAGCGGTCTTTTGGATCCGATTCCCGCCCATGGTTGCAGGTTGAAAATCCCTCAATCAAGGGACAATACTGGGTGCACTATCAGTACTACTTACCCAGCATTGCAAGCTGCTCAGTCCATTGGTACCATTATTCATTCATTCAGTCATAACCGTTACGTAGTTTCATACATTAAAACATTCGTTTTTTTTTTTTTTTTTCATTTCCTTTCCTTTCAAGCATTCATTTCATTCATCAGTTCATTTTATTTCATAAAACATCCTTTCATAACGTAAAGCATAAAACCTCATCGTTTCACTTTATGGAACATAAATACAATAGATACTACATATACATCCATTCACATGCATACAGCTATTCTTGGGGTGCATAAAAATGGGCTATCAAATAAGGTCATTACATACATATACTTAAATATTAATACCTTAGCATAGATTCATAAAGTATTTTTATTCTAAGAAAACATTTTATTTCTTTCATTTCATAAAAGAATACTTTTATCATAAAAGCATTTTATTTCCTATTCATAAATAAAACAATCCTTTTTTTTCATTTTTATATTGTTGAAAAACTCTAGAAGGGCATGAATAATGCTTACATGGACTCCATACTATTCACATTTCATCCAGTCCGTTCATGTGTGTGTCGGATGCAACCTACATACATTCATAACCTTACGTCATTTTCTTTTAATTTACATAAGAGCTTTACACTTTAAAACTTACATAATAAAACTACTCCTAACTCTTAATCCATTCTCCCTCACAAGGCTTTAACCTCCAATTGGTTTTTTACTTCAACTTCCTCCACTTAGACTAGTCATCGTCCAAATAACTTTCATCATCTATTTACTTGCATAATTCTTCATAAGATTCCTAATTGTATAAACTTACACCGCTAAGTATTCAAAATATCCATTTCATTTCATATGTCATCATCCAATCCTTGAAGTATAACCATTTTCATAAATCTTAAGTCTAACTATGAATCCAACAACCTAACTTCATTTCTAACTAATAAAGCAAGCTCATATGCTTCACTTTAATCTCCAACCATTACTTACTAGCCTACAGCTTAATCCCACTTCACCATAAAACTACAATCACAATATGATTTCTCAAACAATCTTCTTCCCCTATACATAATCCAATCCCATGCCAACTCAAGTTCTTATTCATCCCTGACCTACGACATATTACACAATTCAACCCAAACATACATACACAACCCACCAAACATTCACATGTTTTATACCCCTTTATCATCTAAAATCAACATATAATCCATTTAAGCACGAATTTGTTATAATGAGCTCCATCCATACTCAATACATTCAACATGTATGAATCTATCCATTTAGAAACCAACATCATCATCATGCTTTTCAACTACAACTCCATCGTTTACTCCCAACACTTAAAAACAACACATCTCCATCCCAACTCCATATATTCACATCAATCGTCTCAATATAATTCAATTAGGTTGCATAATCCACACGCAATCATAACCATGTAAATTATAAGCCATTCACATACTCAACATTCAAAGCAAATGAACCCAAGAATTAAACGTAAAATCTATCCATTCCCATACTCAACATTCATATCATTCCATCCCATCATTCCATATACCCAACTCAAATCATAACGAATACTAACAAATTGTTGCCCAGTACATCAATCTAACAAAATATAAATATTATATCCAACACTTGGGCTTCACACAAAACCACTACACAACCAAATAGTCATATAAACTCCATATTACATCAATATGCATAAAAATTGATCCACCCAACCTTCACAAATACTTTACTCAACTAACAAGTCTCTTAGTAATACATATATATTCCCTTGTTACCATCCAACATACATATAAATTAACCCATTATCCAATTAGACACAATATACCACAGCCCAACACCAAAAACACATACTAAATCCATAGCCCATTTAAGCTCCGCAGAAAACAAACCAACACAACACACATACTCCAAAACCTCCATACTTCACCTATTACTCCATCACAATCCCAACCACCTCTCTTCTTCTAAGTCTACCACAATCAACACAATCATTATATATCAAATCTGCCAATAATATAACACAACACCAACATTCATACAAACTACCTAAACATAATACACCTTAAGACATAGGGATAGAATTTATACTGCAAGGTAAGGGGTTGAGTAGCAGCTTTAGTGGTGTGAGGTGCTGTTGGAGGTGGAGGCTAGTTACGTTGGCATCGTGGAGGCTATTTGGCTATACACTGCCACTTGAGAAGATGTCCACTGGGTGGCTAGACAACCATAGAGGTTGTGGTCGATGGTGTGTTCATGGTGATGCTAGGGATAGAAAAAATCATGAGGGATGAGAGATGGTGTTCGTGATAAGGCATGGTGGTGCTGAGTCTATAGGGGTGGCAAGACGACGATGGCTGGAGAGCATATGCGGCGACTGAAACCTATGGAGGTTGTGGCCAAGAGAGGAAAGAGAGAAATAAGGGGAGGGGTTGGGACGCACGATGGTTGACTTGTCGGTATGGGGAATTGGTGGCGCCCTTGTGGGGTTTACCCACAGGGGCAGCTGGTGGCGTCGTGGATGTGATGCCCTCAAATCCCCACGCACGGATACGGGAAAATCGAGACGTCCGGATGGTGACAACCCGGGTCACCACCCTATCGACAAGTGCCAAGTGTGTGCGAAAGCAACAAATGTGCACAAAGGAACACGAAGCGGATAACGAAAGTCATATAACTAAGTACCAGAATTTTCTTAATATAATACAAGCTGTTTAAAACATACATAAATAAAATATTACAAAACACGAATATAGTTTTAAACCAAACTATAAAGCATAACTTCGACTCAAAACTCCGGCGGAGCCGCATCCTCGGACTCAGCCTTCTCCTCCTCCTCGAATCCTACACCAAAATCTACGGAACCAAAAATGGTACCGCAGGTAAGTAAAATCCAAACACCACCAGATAAAAGCATATAGAACTCAAACAATATGCATGAAGTGATGCCAATGCGCAAAACCCATAAAGACATAATTTTCCACGCACGCCAAAAATCCCATTTGGCCCAAAAACAAACCCTTTCCAAATATCACGTCAAAAGTCACATTTGGCCTTTATTCATCTCAAACCATTATCCATTTTATCCGTATGCACCATGACCTCCCTTAGGGGTCATCTGCACACCCTGGCTCCAGTGCCACACCGCAGAGTACCACCACGCATGTGACACCTAACGAGCGATGCCCAGTTCCACGCCCCGCGCGTTCGTAGCCAAGCATCCTCTAGCCCTTACCAACGAAGGGCCATGGAGTCGGTGCATAGGGCGGTGCCTAGTTCCTCGCCCAGCGCGTTCGTAGCCAAGCATCCCCTAGCCCCCGCTCCCGTTGTCGCCCAGCGACAACCCAGGGGACATCACTCAGTTTATTCCGCTCCCGAGTGACCAGAGGAGCTCCACCGAGATAATACCCCATCCCGGCTTGGGGTCGTGATACACACGCACCCATAAGTCCACTTACGCCAATAAACAGGTTTTTCTCAATTAAACAAAACACACGTGCATGCACCATGTAAATGCCATATCAATGCACAAAAATAATCAACCAACATAATTCAATAAAACAAGCAACTCCGTCCTCCATCCATCCGACCCCCGAACTCCTCGGATTCAGTCCGGAATCAACCAACCAGCAGATAAAATTATTGAATGAGAAATATATTTTTAAATCTGAAAATAGGGTTTGGAAAATACTTACAGTGCTATATGGTATTTTTAGAAAGCTTGCGGCGTTGCAAACGGCGGAAGGAAAGCAATGTAACAGTGAAAATTCACTGTGACCATGGGTTGTAAAATACCCACTTTTAAACGGGGACAAACCAGGGCTTGGGATTGATAGGGAATGGTCTAGGGATGATTATGAAGCTATTGGAAGTGGTGGTTGGCCGTGGGTGGCGGCGAAAACGGCGGAGGGAGGCCGGATTTCCCAAAAAGGAAAGTCAGCTCATGGGAGCTGTTCCGGTGGCTATTAGGGGCCGAAAATGGGTGGGTTAGGACGGCAAGGGACCGGTGATGAAGTGGTGAAGAAATGGTGGCCGGAGGTGGAGCGACGACAGCGGATCGGGGCAAAAACCGTGGGGGCTTCAAGGGCGTTTTCCGGCTAAACGGCTAGTCGGATGGGGCTGGGATTTGGTGGGGGGTTGCGCCGGAGGGAGGGGCTTCGACCGGTGGGGGCGGTGTGCCGCACGGCGGCTGGATGGCGGCGGGTCGAGGGGTTGGGTGGCTTACGGCGTGGGAGAGAGAGAGAGAGAGAGAGAGAGAGAGAGAGAGAGAGAGAGAGAGAGAGAGAGAGAGAGCCGATCGGGAAAGGAAGGAAGAAGAAAAAGAAAAGAAAGAAAAAAGAGAAAAAGAAAAAGAAAGAAGAAAAAGAAAAGAGAAAAAAGGAAAAAAGAAAAAAGAGATGTAGGAAAGAGATGAGGTTCAATCCTCACTCCGGGAAAACAAAACAAATCCGCCGAAACGAGATTAAAAATCGTAAAACGACTAAAATAAATAAAACACAACATCAAATAAATTAAAAACCAATTTTAAAGCGCAATAAATTAAAATAAATAAACTAATATATTAATTAAAATAAAAACAACCCTTCAGTGAAAATACACGCGAAAGCGGGTCATCACAGTGGAGAGAAACCTAGGGAGGAGGGAGAAAGAGGGCTACGAGTGTGGGCTTTGAGTAGGAGAGAGGGAGATCGGAGAACCTATACTGGCATGAGGTGACGATTGTAACACACCTCTAGTTACTTAAAGAAAAATAGACTGAAATTGCTCACTTCGAGGGTAGCACCTCCATAAAAGAAATGAAGTAGAAGATAAGAGAAAGGAAATAGGAATTTTCATTAACTTTCTAGATGGTTGAACCCTAGAGGCCTTGGCTCGTACATAAAGAAGATGACTCCTGCATGGGCCCAGGCTAACACAATTGAAGGCATACAAGAAAATAAAACTAAGGGCCCAAGCCCACCAGCTACATTGTAGTCCAAATAACCTGCTAAATCACAATAAAAGCAATTGTAAATAGAATTAAACTGACCCAAGGTCCATGACCCAAGCACTTCATTAGTGGACTATGACAAACTATCCCTCATAGAAGCACCTTGTCCACAAGGTGCAATATCCTTGCCCACAATTTTCCCACCCCCATGATCAAAAACGAGAATTTTCCTTTTACGAACATTCACTCCAAGTTTCATAATAACAATACCATCAAGAAGTGTTGCTGCACACATCACAATCCTCTTGGGAACACAGTCAAAAGTGACACACCACGTTCCACCAATTCCTCCCATAACTTCTAAACCAATTGGAGAAAATGGAAGCTCAACATTGTATTCTTCACTGCCAATTGCCATCCTTTGAAACCATAACCTTGGTATGCCCCCAAAAAACCGGATATGATCAAGCTCAAGCGACACTTTTGATGCAGCAACAAATGGGACTGGATGAGTAGTTGACCCCTTAAGCATGGTAATTTTCGATGTATGGTCTAGACTGAGAGTCATAAGAAAAGGTATATCTATTTCACCAATAATCTGAAGTATATTGAGCCAGTATGTCAAACTTACTTTATTGTCTCTACTTCTAAGAAAATCCCATGCACTCCATGGTGCTTGGTTTTTGGCATTAAACGTTTGTCACGATGAAGGAAAATATCACTATAGACATATTGAAAAGCACCAAGTATTCTCATTTCATCAAAAGTTGTTTGCTTTCCTAATATTTTCAAAGCATCAGGGGCATGGACAGCTAGTATGCAGCCATTTTATGTTTCTTCAGAACCATCGCAGATTATAGTGCAACCCTCATTATTTGATATGATTGACTATACCTCATAACTAGTTCTAATTTGACAACATTTATTCTCTGGCCCTTCTTTGACCTTCTTCACATAACAATGTGAATACTATCTGACAATAAGCCATTGTGGACAGCCAAAGATCTGAAGTAGTTGATGATTTTGACACAATGAGAGAACAAAGAAAGTTGAAAAGCTTATAACTCCTTCTAAAAGGCAGGACCACATTGAACCACAAATTGGAACAAGATAAGCTTCCCAAAACAATTTAGAGTAACCCCATGAATTGATAAACTGTCTTAACATTTCATTGTGATTCATGTCTAGATTGTTTTCAAGCAACTCAAGATAACTTAGAACATCATGCTTAAAATTTATGTATTCTTTGAGCATTTGCCAAAAGTATGGGTTTATAGCATTCTTCTTTTATGCAAACAAACTCAACAACCCATTTAGGCTTCCCCATTCATAGCCCATGCCTTTGTCTAAACTCACTGAAAACATATCTAATGCCTCCATATCAACTTCAATACTTTTAAAGAACTCCATCATATTTGGATATGTTGCAAGATTGAAGACCATGAAGCCAATGTCTAAATCAACGCTGTCAAAGGTCACGGTCTTGGCATGGCCGCCCAAGTACTCCTCCTTCTCGAACATCACCACATCCACCCCAGCTTTGGTCAGAACATATGTTGAAACCAAACTGCTAATACTAGCACCAACTACTGCCACTCTCTTCTTCTCTAACACATGATTTTTTTCAAGCATTTCCTCAAACACATTAGGCTCAAAATTATCTCTAGATCTAAGTATCTCCCTCAGTTACTTGTCAACTTCAACTACCAATGATTTATTTTCATCTTTCATATTGTGCCTGGATGGTAGGCAATAAAAACAACTACAACATTTCATCCAATAAAATAGACCAATGGAAGTTCATCCCAACCCAAAAATTTCATATCGTATCCAAACCACATGATACAAGTCGATGGATTAAACCATAGGGTAGCAAGTATTGAGTAAGGTTGAGATAATTTTTTCCATTTTCACAGATTGATGAAGCTGATGCCAAGGAAAGACTAGCTCTAGATACCACTTGTAACACACCTCTAGTTACTTAAAGAAAAATAGACTGAAATTGCTCACTCTGAGGGGAGCACGTACTTGGAAGAAATGAAGCAGAATATAAGAGAAAGGAAACAAAAATTTTCATTAACTTTTTGGATAGTTGAACCCTAAAGCCCTTAGCTCATACATAAAGAAGATGACCACTACATGGGTCAAGGCTAACACAACTAAAGGCATACAATAAAATAAAACTAAGGGCCCAAGCCAACTAGCTACATTGTAGTCCAAATAATCTGCTAAATCACAATAAAAGCAATTGTAAATGGAGTTAAATTGGCCCAAGGTCCATGGCCCAAGCACTTCATTAGTGGACTGTGACAAACCATCCCCCATATAAGCACCTTGTCCACAAGGTGCAGTATCGCCTTGCCCACAATTTTTCCGCCCCAAGGGTCAAAAACAAGAATTTTCTTTTTACTAGCTATCACTCCAAGTTTCATAATAACAATACCATCAAGAAGTGTTGTTGTACACATCACAACAGGGGAGGTGATGCCATCAACTTACGTCGGCGATGGGTTGTGTAGTAGCGGAGGCGAGGGAAAAGAGAAGGTCGGCTGGAGGGAAGGAGAGATGGCGGGAGGGGGAGATAGAAAAGTGAGGGGATTAGGGTTTCTTGGGGGATTTAGTCTAGGCCCTACTTCTAGGGGTTCCTAACCTAGATCCAATGGTGGAGATAAATCCAACTAAAATAAAAGATAGATAGCAATAAAGAATAGAAATACTTGCAAGGGAAATACACTTTTATTCTTGATTGAAAAATAAGAATCTTCATCATAAAATAAAATGATGAGTTTAATATATATTTCTAAGAAAAATAAATCCATCTAAATAAATAGATTTTTTGGCATAAAATAAAATAATGAATATTCAATAATACTTTTAAAGAACTAAAATCATTTAAATAAAATGATCTGCTAAAACTATATTATTTTTTGGGCTTCAAAATATAAAAAGGCTTATTTGAAAATTAGGCTTGGTTCAAAATACTTAAAATACCTTATTTAAAATAATTTTGGACATTTAACATATTTGGAGTACTTTTAAAACACTTAGTTCAATTTAAAAATCATCTACAATATTTAAAAACAACGATTCAAGATTTAAAACCCAAAGGCAAGACTTGTGACCAATCGAGAGAAAAATAGCAGTTGGTCGCATGATATGAGATAAGAAATCTGTGAATAATAATGAGATAGTTTGTGAATAGTAGTGAAATAGTTAAATTAAGATGTTTTATATAGTTTTGGAAAAGAAGAGAGAATAAATTGAATCAAAATATTATAAAATTAAAATATTGTTAGAATATAAATTTTAATATTATTTTTATTTTAGAATTTGAAAATTTTTAATTATTTTTTACATGTTTGGAAGTTTTAAAAAGTTGTAATGATTATAAGAAAAATTTGAAATTTTGAAATTGAAAACTGTTTATATTTTAATGGTGTTTGAGTACTGAGATGATATAAGATAGGTTGAAACCATCTCGGGGCTTTAGGGTTTTTTGTATTTTTTATAAATAAAGTATAATTATTTTTATTTTGATTTCACTTTTAAATTAGAAAATAAAATAATGTTTTACCTAATTGCAACATGTTTTTGTTAATTATGCTGGACAAAATTCTTAATAAAAAGGTTTGATTCAAAACTTTTTATAGCATAGATTTTTATTCCTTAAAAATATGGACACTAACCAAATTTCACCCGGCTAATGCACAGTTGCACAAGGTTTTTTGAGAAATTATATTTGCAGTTTTAAGATATGTAAATTTCATATACTTTTTTTTTTTAAATAGACAAATATGATACACATGTAAAAAAAATTATTTTTTTAATAATAACCCTTATTTCTTTTCAAAAGGAATACTACCAAGAGGTTGTACAATCCATAATAGTATTTAACATGAAAAATTCTACTCATCATTCTCACACTACACACCACATATAATTTTTTATATTTTTCTCTTATCAAATGTATGGTGTGTAGATGATGAGTAAAGCAACTCAATTAGTTTAGGAAGAATAAAATTAATAAATAATAAATAATAAAAATAAGTATGGTGTGTGGTGTATAAGAATGATGAGTAGTAAAATTCTTTTAATGTTACATTTTTTTTTCATGAATTTTTTTTTCTTTTGAAAAATTCTAAATATACGCCCACACACTACACTAACCACAGTTTTTTATTTATTTTTATTTTTTTATCAAATGTTTGTATATAAATATTGAATAGAAGAATTCAATTAGTTTAATAAGAATAAACTCAAAAAAAATTTAAAAGTATGATGCGTGGTGTGTGGAACTATGTGTAGTAAAATTCAAATTAAAAAATTAAAAAAATATATAATATATGATGTGTGAATTTATGTGTAGTACACCTCTTTTCTGTTTTTACGGTGCTCGGTGAGTTGTATACGAGAATGCCGCCCAATATAATAAAATAAATAAATAAATTTGAATTTCAAATTTAGTACAACGGCTACATTTTATTACTCATTCGAAATGGAACGCCTGCGGACGACGGGCAGTCGCTAAAGAAAGAATCCTCACGAAGCAGAAGTTTTGAACGCCCCTGATCCTTATAATCATCCCTCGCCAAAATCCCTATCCATCAATGGCTGCCAAGAAAGAGTCCAAACCCCATGAAGGAGAGAGGAAAATACCGGTGTTCACAGTCCTAAAGAATGGTGACATCCTCAAGAACATCTTTATCGTCAACAATCCAGCACCGCCGTCACTACCGTCTGTTTCCCATAACCCAGATCAAGAATACGAAGAAATCGTGACCGTCGGACGACACCCCAATTGCAATATTACGTTAACTCATCCCAGCATCAGCAGATTCCACCTTCAAATTCAGTCAGAAGCCTGTAAGCAACGGCTCTCTGTCATGGACTTATCGTCCGGTAATTCTTTCTTCTCACTTCCAAAGTTTTTCTTCGGTTTGTGATATTGGGTTTTCTTTTATGATAAAAACCAAGCTCATGATGGTTTCTTGGTCATTCAGTGCATGGGACCTGGGTCTCGGAGAAGAAGGTGGAGCCGGGGGAATGCGTGGAGCTAATGGAGGGTGATACGGTGAGGCTTGGTAGCTCCACCAGAGTCTATAGGCTGCATTGGATTCCTATGAGCCACGCGTATGATTTGGAAAATCCATTCGTGCCACCCGAGTTGGTGTCCATGACTAAGGAGAAAGAAGAGGAAATTTATCTGGTGAGAGAGTTGTTGATTTTACCAGAAAAATATTTAGAGTGACCACGAGTTGTTGGTAGAAAATTTTTTCTGATTTTGTTCTTCGTTTCTTTTTGGATCTCTGGGCTCTGTTAGGATGAGAAACCTTCATCGATTGGAAATGAAAATATTGAAGAAAAAGATTCATTGGTAGTGCAAGGAAAAGAGGAAGAGAAATATCAGGTGAGATGAGAATATATGGGTGAAAGCAATATAACCTTATATTTCTAAGTTGTTTGTAGCCATGCAGGCTTGCAGCTGATTTTTGTTTGTGTATTTCTATCTTGAACTTACCAAAAAAAAAAAATTCTATCTGGGTATTACAGGATAATAACTGGTTTTCAGTTGACAATAGAGACATTCACTCACTCGATCCAATTTTGGACGATCTAGATTCTTTATTTTCTGGTGTAAACTTGGAATGGATTGGGAACAAGGAAATACCATCAGCTCCCCCTTTGCCTGAATTCTTGATAAGTGATGAAAAGGAAGTTGATGAGAACCCATCAAGAATTGTTGGTGAACCGAGGGATATCTTGAGCCCCTGTTCCGGGCACTTTGGACCTGGATCTGGGTCGGGGGACTTGTCTCTGCCTGTTGGGGGAGTCATACTGGGGACTGAAGATCAGCAATTAGAGAAAGAAAACTGGAACCCAAAACGTCACTCTGTCATTGATGTGGTATTTGAAATAGAAAATCCGGAGAGCCACTCAAGAAGTTCAGAGCAGGAGTTTAAGCCTTCGGAAAACATAGATTCCTCAGTTTTTGTTCAGGAGGGAGAAGCAACGAATTGGGTGGATGCTTCAAGACTAACGCCTGTAAATTTCATCATAGAGAACTCGTCATTGTCAGTTGAGGAATTTCCTGAAAAGACTATCAATCAACAAGTAAATGAAGAAAACCTGGCCCCACAGCCTCTCTTGGCTTTACTATCACTACCCCATGCAGGAAATGAGGATAACTGCACAGCAGAACAAAAAATTAACTTGCTGGTGAGCCCGGACTCTGCAAGTTGTGATAAAGAGAACCATTTGGTAGCTCAATTGCTTGAAGAAACTGAACACGTGAGTGTATCAAGGAAAGACCACAACATGAGGGAAATCTCAAGCCTTCATTCTGTACCTATTGCGACAAAATACATGGACTCATCTTTGGTTCCTGGGGAGGGTACTGATACAGTTCTCTCAGAAATGCAGACTGTATTTGCTGCAGCAGGACTATCTGAAGCAAAACTCTCGGAAAGTTCCTCACTTGGATTGGAAAAACAATGCAGTATTTGGTCAAGAAGAGGTAAACCTGATAGTGTTAAGATCCAAACAGGTGCAGGTGAGAGTAGAGGTAAGAAAGTCAGGGCTGCTATTGATGCTGAAGTTGAATCATATAGTCAGGATGATATAGAAAATAACCATCTTTCAAAGGCTCTTTTTACTGGTTTACATGAGCAGGAAGAAATCTTTACCCCTGAGAAGGAGAATTTCACCCCAAACGCTCTTCTGAATTCCTTGAGTAAGAAGGGTGTGCTTGAAGAAACTAAGCACTCTAAGTCAAGCGCATCATCCTATTCAAAGGAGACTTTCAGCACTGGTATCCATCCAGAAATAGAGCCTCTTCAAAGGGCTGGTATTGATGCTGAAGTTGTGTTAAATAGTCCAGAGGATATTGAAAATAACTCAACTTCAAAAGCCCTTTTTACTGGTTTACATGAGCAGGAAGAAGTCTTCACCCCAGATAAGGAGAATTTCACCCCAAAAGCTTTTGTGAATTCCTTGAGAAAGAAGGGTAGGATTGAAGAAACTAAGAACTCTCAGTCAAGTGCATCATCATGTTCAAAGTTGACTTTCAGCCCTGGTATCCATCCAGAAAAAGAGCTTCTTCAAAGGGCTGGTATTGATGCTGAAGTTGAATTAGATAGTCAGGAGGATACAGAAAAGAACTCAACTTCAAAGGCTCTTTTTACTGGTTTACATGAGCAGGAAGAAATCTTTACCCCGGATAAGGAGAATTTCACCCCAAAAACTCTTGTGAATTCCTTGAGAAAGAAGGGTAGGATTGAAGAAACTAAGCATTTTAAGTCATGCTTATCATCCTCTTCAAAGGTGATTTTAAGCCCTGGTATCCATCCAGAAAAAGACATGACCGCTTGTCTAGACAACGGAAAACCAACACAAAAAGTTTGTCAAGAACGGGAATCAGGTAGACCAGATTCAATAAATCGAGGGAGGTTGGACCAAGAGATTGTGCCAATAAGGAGAATATCTGAACGGGTGCCCTTTCAACCTTTACTTGTAGATAGTCAGGAGGATACAAAAAAGAACTCAACTTCAAAGGCTCTTTTTACTGGTTTACATGAGCAGGAAGAAATCTTTACCCCGGATAAGGAGAATTTCACCACAAAAACTCTTGTGAATTCCTTGAGAAAGAAGGGTAGGATTGAAGATACCAAGCACTTTAAGTCATGCTTATCATCCTCTTCAAAGGTGGTTTTAAGCCCTGGTATCCATTCAGAAAAAGACATGACTGCTTGTCTACACAACGGAAAATCAACACAAAAAGTTTGTCAAGAACGGGAATCAGCTAGACCAGCTTCAATAAATCGAGGGAGGTTGGACCAAGAGATTGTGCCAACAAGGAGAATATCAGAACGGGTGCCCTTTCAACCTTTACTTGTGGACCCCACAGGAAAGAGTAAAGCAGAAGCTTCAGTCCCTGAAACTGCTATGAGAAGCTGCAATTCTGAAGTTGAGGACAGTAACATCTCTTCTGTAAGTTGCTAAAAATCAAATGTTGTAGCTCTTTAAATAATACATGCCTATGGTTTGGTTATAAGTAGCTATATCGTGTATACATGTAAGTGAAGTTCGTTTGCAGAACAACACCACTGGAGAGGCCGGGAGAAGCTGGACCATGGTAGTGGACGCTACTACTCTTCTAAACAAGGAGTCAAGGAAGTCATTACATCTTTTACAGGGTCTCAAAGGAACTCATTTGATCATTCCAAGAACAGGTAAACAAGTTTTTTAAGCAGTTTCATTATGTCATCCTCTGTGATTTCAATTCTGCCCTTCAAATACTCGTTGGCATCGTGCTAATATGGACTATTCCTTTAAATAAGTCATGAGGGAACTGGATTGTCTTAAGCGACGTGGTAGTCTGTTCAGAAGAACAACAGAGGCATCTTCAGCGTTAGAATGGATTGAAGAATGTATGGTGAGAACAACATGGTGGATTCATGTGCAGAGCTCATTGGAGGAGGGAAGTATGATCGCTCCTACCCCTCCCCTTTCCCCTCAATCTTGTTATAGTGATGGAAGTGTGCGATTTTCTCATGGGATAGCAAACTCAATGCTATTTTCAAGTCATGGGATTTTGTCAGAAATTGTTTCACCAACAACAGAAGACCATATCCTGGACTGTGCTCTGCTAAACAGGGTAACAAACACTAACAGACGTCTTGTCCTTCTAAGTGACGATGTCACACTGAAAATCAAAGCCATGGCAGAGGTATATCTAATATCTCCACTAACTGTTCCTCCCCTCCTACATAATATGCAATTTAGATGACATTTTCTTCTTGTTTTCAGGGTTTAATCTGTGAGACGGCGCCCCAATTCCGTGAGAGCCTGGTTAACCCCTTCTCTGAGAGGTTCTTGTGGGCTGACAGCTCTCCGAGAGGGCTTACATGGTCTCATTTTGATGATCTGGTTTTAAGGGAACAGTATTGTCGCTGCCCCTTCAAGAAGTCAGAAAAAGGAGAAGGTGTAAAGGGTCTGAAGCTTATTCTGTTCCACAACTCTCATTATGGGCGGATCAGTTGAGTCAGCTAAAACAATTTACTTTTTCTTTTCAGTTTCCCCCCATCTTCTGCTTTCTGTGTTGAGAAAGGGGAGAGGGGGCTGTTTCAAATTGGCCTGTTTTGCAGTACCTGGTACCAATTATAAAGCTTTTTGAACAAGCGATGATTAAAATTGAAATGTAGCTTTTTTTCAAGTCCATTTGTGGCCTGGGTCTATTGTTTTTCTGCTGGTACACGCAAAGATTTCTGTTAATTTGATCTCTTTACATGTTCAAGCACATGAACAGGTTTCACTATCTTAATATTCACTCTTCAGACTAAAGATAGTATTTTTGAACTTCAGACTCAAAGCAGCTCCACTCTGAGGTTCTTACCCATATCCTGATCCCAATTTTTCACAGAAACAGGCACAAAAAGATGAAGTAAAAAGCACAACCTTAATGTGACAACAATTGATGCTTGAAGCTTCTTGTTTGGATTATGCTTGCCTTGAAATTATGGATCACATGTTTTGAAGTTCTTCTCTCATTGGGCAAAGAGAGAGTAGGGATTTAACTGGGAAAACATAAGAAATAGTAGTGGGGTGACCTTATCAGGAGGCTTCTTCTTCTTTTGTGGGAGTGGAAACTCTCCTTCCAAAGGTGGCACCGCCACGGGGCTGACCACAAAAGGTCGCTTTACAGAGTGGTGCCACAATGGCCCAATGGGCGGTTAGATCTCTCCCTTGTGGGCTTTTGTAGGTGATTAGTCAAGTTGGTTTTCTATTTTCAGAAAATAAAAATAATGTTTTATTCTATAAAAAATACAATTGTGAAACTGAAGATTATAGAAAACTTACTACAAGTCCAATAACATTATGATTTGTACCCAACAAAAGAATAGTAATGCTTATTCCCATTCCTAAATGAGTTTCTTATTCTAGACATTATATTTTTAATTTTAGAATGTGTAAATTTCACTTCTTTTAAAATATACATTTCTCAAAGTTTTGACTTATTTGTAGATTCGAATTTAATCTTGGTGAAGATTTTTAAAAGGACCCGCTACTCCGCAGCCCAGTATCTACTATTGCTCGTGCCCTATAGTGTAATTGTACTTTTTTTTCTTTTTAAAACTAGAAAAAGAAAAGGTAACAACTAAAAATATAGAATAAAAAACCGCCAGCACTATTTATATAATAGTAAAATCCGACAAAATACTATTCATGAATAATATTATTATAAGTGTATATCAATTTAATTATGTTTATTAAATAAAAAAAAATAGAAATGTTAACATAAATATTGGGAAGTATTCATTATCTCTTTTCCTTAAAATCCAATCACGAAATTTGGATAAAAACTTTACATGAAATGATAGAAAGAGATAGGTTAGTGAAGAATGAAATTTGACCAGCTTTGATAATTAATTTTATAAATAAATGATAGTTGGGGTAGTTGAAATTGCATGCTCCAATATCACAAATAACAGCATGATATTGAAATTTGAATAACTCCAAGTAAATGAGGGCCCTATCCGTCTATCCACCCTCTTTAGCTTCGGTCCTTTTCTCTTTCACTTTTGGCATTTTTCTTCTCATTCATCGTCCTGCAATTCTAAGCCCGCCATCCTGAGAACCTTCCGGCGAATACGATCTGCCTCAGAAGTCAGAACCTTTTGGCGACTACGATCTTCTTCGAACACCCTCTTAAGTTCAGCTCGCTCACTGTTATCTCTCTATCTCTCTCTCTCTCTGTAAGTAGTCTTCTTCCTTCTTCTTCTTCTTGTTCTTTTCTTTTGTTTTTCTTAGTTCCTTGTGTATTCGTTTTCACAAACCGAGAGGTCCTCGATCTGACCGATCACCATACCCTTCTAGGTATCCCATCCCCATGTATCTTCAATTCAGTTTGTTATGCTGCTTACCTCAGTGTATAATGGCGCGTTTGTCTGTTTTTTTTTTTTTTTTTTTTTTTTTTTTTTTCAAGTTTTGATTTTAAAGAAAAGGGATTTCAATATGTGCAGGCTGATCTGCTCTGTTCTTCCATTACTGGGTCTTTTTTAGAATTCAAGTAAAATCCTAAAATAAGAGGTAAATAGATATGCAGAAGGGTGCCAGTCTTTCCAGGCATAGCAATAGGACTGATACGCCTTCGTCTTTGAGACTGATCACTCTTCAACTTTCCCTGAGACGCTTGGGTTTTTGTTCCCATAGCCAAACACTGCCTTGACATCTCCTGAACTTCGATCTTCCACCCTCGCCGAACGCCTTTTTCGAGTTCTCGTTGTTTTCGACTACGGCCGAGACTTCTGGTAAGTGGTAAAATTTCCCTTATTCTCTTATTTACTTGAATGGGAAAAACGGAGTATTCTCTCCCGAATCTGTTGGTTTGATTATTGTATTTTTACTGGTTACATTACAATTTTTTTTTTTTTTTCTAAAAGCTTTTTCATTTTGATACGGTGTCAATTAGTAATTAAAGCACCCAACCTCTCCCTCTCTGCGGACACTTTTTTTATATCTCTTCCGGCAATTCAGCACACCTTTATATGTATTGCTTTTCTTCCTCAGTGGTCGCCACTTTAAAAAAATGTTCTATTGTATCTTTTCGATGATCATTATTATTACTATAATATGATTATGCTTCTATGGCGTGAGAAAGAGAGATAAATAGAAACGGAAAGAGAAATAAGAGGAGCCAATGCTTGAATGACTTGCTCGGCAACTGCTGTTGCTTTTATTTGAAGTCAATCGATGTGTTCTTTCTTGCTGAGAAGTTTTCAGTTAACCACAAATATTGGCTGTGATAATAACGTAGCTACCGTAGTTGCAAAAAAAATTGATGGATAAAAGAAGTATTAATACTTTGGTGGATCTGTTTTTCAGCTTTAGTTTGTAATTAGGTGTTTTCTCTTGTATACTTCCTATGTACTTGGGCTATACCTAATTATGTGGTTTTTTAATAAATTTCTTACTTATAAAAGGAAAATACTTTGGTGTATCTGAAATGGGAATTAGGAGGAACGGGAGTAGCCAGGAGAGAGGTGGTCGTGCCTGCCCGTGGGGATAATTGGTAAAGCATCAATAATCAAATCAAATGGGTTCTTGTTGTTCATCAATCTCAGGAAAGAAGCTTTATATGGAGGAAGTGGTTACAATAGAGGCTGCTGCTGCTGAAAACTCTAGTGCGTGTGCAACTGCAGCATCAATGTCTTCTTCAACTTCTCCTAATAATAAGAAGAGTAAGAGACAGGGTTCAGGGAGGTGGAAAAAGAAATCCTCTGCAGCTTCATTTGAAGGTGAACTGCTCCATCAGATGATGACTCCCGAGAACGGGAGGATGGTTATGAACGGTGCCAGCAAAATTGCCTGCATATATACGCAACAGGGTAAGAAAGGAACTAATCAGGATGCCATGATTGTTTTGGAGGTTAGTGCAGTACTGCCATTCCTATTCCTTTCATCAACCAGCTTGTGCGTTTGACTAAAACCTCTAATTTGAGATGAAGTCTTTTTTATTTTAAATCTCAATTTCAGTTATATGCATTAGTTAGAGTTTAAGTTTGAGAATATCTTTGTCGATAATCCAGTCCAAGATATTAGAAAAAGAAAATCTGACACATTTTATTATTTCAAATCCATGGAGCATCAATAATGAATGTGAGACTCAAGCATGTACAAATTTTATTCATTCCTTTTCAACCCCAAGGGGTTGGCCCAAGTGGTGAAGGCCTTGGTCTTGGGGTATCACTCTCTTCAAGGTCCAAGGTTCAACACCTCATGGGTGCAAACAATCATTTGGGGCCACGCTCTCTGGTGAAAAGCCACCGATTTAACTAGTTCCATTTAGGGAAACTTCCAAGGGTGCAGGACACGGGACCAGGCTTTACTCTGCAGGGGTGGGTCCGAAGGGCCCCTGCCTTGGAGTCTCTCTCTCTCTCTCTCTCTCTCTCTCTCTCTCTCTCTCTCTCTCTCTCTCTCTCTCTCGATAGGTAATCAAAATTTAATATTTGTTTTGTTCTGTTCCCTAATGGTTTACACTATTGGGTTAGATGGTCTAACACATTGTATGGATGAGATAAGAAGTGTCCTAACCAGCTATGTTACTGCCTTTTGGGTGCTTCCATAAATATCATTGGTTATGAATCTTACACTGCGTAAATGTCGAGGCTGAAATACAAAGAATTGTAGCTTATCCTACAGAATGGTACCTTCAAATAAGCAGGCTTAATGTTGTTGTGTATCAATGTTCTTTCCTCTAATATGTAAAAATGAACTGTTTCTTCCTCTAATTTTTGTTTATTTATTTGATGTGTCCATGTAAAATTATCGCCTGAAAAAATGGTACTAATCCTTTTTTTAAATGAATTCACTAACAAAAGCCCTTTGCTAATGTTAATATTTTTTTTTTCTATTCATTTCATTGTCCTTTAGATGCTAATATTTTCCCTTTTTCTTATTCCTGTATGTGTTATCAATATATGACGACTTGGTTGGCATGTGTCCAATAGAATTTCTGTTCAAGAAGCGATACAATATTTTGTGGGGTATTTGATGGTCACGGTCCTTTTGGTCATATGGTTGCCAAGAAAGTCCGGGACTCTCTTCCAGCCAGACTATGTACTCAATGGACAACTAAATCCGGTAGTGAGCAGAGCAGCCTTTGCAAAATTGAAAATGCTCATGGAAGCCTGAGCACAGAGGAAACAAAATCTCCAAGCATGGATGATGAATGTTATGAGACATTAGAGGTTGAGGCCAATGAAAACCTTCCTGAAATGTATATTCCACTTAAACGGTCTATGTTGAAGGCTTTCAAGCTAATGGATAAGGAACTAAAGTTGCATCCCACAGTTGATTGTTTCTGTAGTGGAACTACTGCAGTTACTCTGGTAAAGCAGGTAATCTTCACGCAACTTGACACCTTTTCTTTTACAGAAATAAATATCGTAATATTCAGGAATGATACGCCCATAAATTCAGCATAACGTGTGCAGTAAATGCAAGCCCTGTTCCATGTAGAGTCCCCATAAATTCAGCTTAACGGGTGCAGTAAATGCAAGCCCTGTTCCATGCAGAGTCAGTGTTTGCTCGTTTTGATAAAAAAAGGAAGATGGAAATTGTGAATCTATATGTGATTGGGGGACAAGCACATAGAACTTAATGCATTTGAAATAACCAAGAAACATTAGTCCCCTCCCTTCACCTCTTATGCTCGCGTGCCTAGGGAAAATGAATAAATTTTGAGAGTGAAAGAGAGAGATTGTTGTTGGTAGAAGGTTCTTTCTCAACCACATGCTTAGTTATGAACACAAAAGAATATATAATGCAAAAAAAAAAAAAAAGATTCCACTATTTTCCAAGGCAAAACTACAACATTAGAATGCGATGAATGGCTTTCATGATAAGTTATCGCCAATGATATTAAGTTGAACTTTCATCATTAATATTTCATCCTCCATTTTAAGACATTTGACTTTGGTCATGATTTCAGTAGAAATATCATGATAGATTAGAAAATTTATGCATTACACAAGTTAGCATATTATTTATGTAATATATATACATTGTTGGCCCACTCCATTTTTAATTATTTTCTATCTGTTTGTTCTCATTCTCTACTTGCTGCCATAGATAAGCAAAAAACTATTTTTGCTATAATATTTTTCTAGCATACCAAATTTTTCTGCAGCCCTATTTGTTGTTCCTAATCGAAACAATGTTCCTATTCTGATAAATTCACTTGACGAGAATCATTGAATTGAGCCCATTTTCTGCAAGGTCTAAAAGTAAAATGTCTTTCTGACATTAAATTGCCACATCTTTTCACCAAGAACTTGTAATACCCCAGACTACATGATGAATGAGATCCTTATTTTATGAGAATGAGAAGTTCTTGCTCTTATAAAGATGCCATGGGGCCTTACTGTAATTTTGACTAATACTTTTGCAGTATTGACCCATATGTTGCTTAAGCTTTCCTTTGGTCGTCAAAAAGGTATCAGAATCAATTGTTGGACTTGTGTGGGGCCACATATAATTGAATGGTCTGACAGGACATTAGGGAGAAGATTGTAATATCCCAAATTGGGGCATGTTTGGACACTATGAGAATTCTCAAAACTTCTCATAATTCATTCTCAAACATCACTCAAACACAAACACTTTCCAATTTCAAATTTTCAACTTTTTCATCTAATCATATTAACTAATCATTATTCAAACACAAAAATCAATATAACTTTTACAAACTTCAAAACAAAAATTATATTCAAACAATTTTTTAAATTTATAATATTTTTATTCACCTTTTTTTCTCTCCTTTCCTAAAACCCAATAAAATATCTTCAC
The DNA here is from genome assembly GCF_018687715.1 of Carya illinoinensis. Taxonomy (NCBI): domain Eukaryota; kingdom Viridiplantae; phylum Streptophyta; class Magnoliopsida; order Fagales; family Juglandaceae; genus Carya; species Carya illinoinensis. The sequence continues at coordinate 12,671,771 of NC_056767.1, read as the reverse complement.
TCAAACTATTTCACTACTATTTACAAAATTCTTAGTATACCAAGTGTCCAAGCATGCCCAAGTGTAGGAGCATAGTGAATGGGATCCTACAATGTCTAGATAGAAGTTCTTGCCCTTTATAATTATTCCAATGGACTCTAATTGTAAACTTGACTACTCCTTTTAGGGGATGTTTGGAAACAATTTTCATCTCATCTCATCTCATCTCATCTCATCTTATATCCTTTCCAAACATCATTCAAATACAAACACTTTCAAACTAATCATTACAACTTTCCTAAAATTTCAAAGAAAAAACAAAAAGCGATTCAAAATTTTCAAATCCCAGAACAATTTTTTTTTTGACAAGTGCGGATCTCAAAACAAAAATAATACTACAAAATTATATTCTAACAACATTTTAAATTTATAATATTTTTTATTCAACTTTTTTTCTATCATTTACCAAAACCCAATAAATACTTAACTCAAACTATCTCACTACTATTCGCAAATTATCTTACTACTGTTTACAAAATTCTCATCTCATCTCATTGCCTAGGCATCCCCCCTTAGAGTACTCGATGTGGCTTGAGATTTTCCGTTGAGTCATTACATAACTACATGTAATATTCAGATAATGCTGATGAATTTTCTGTGAACTCTGGTAGTTTGAAAGATGATCTTTTATTTTGGGCAAGTTTTCTAAAGGAATACAAGTTTTTCTTCGGCTAAAAAATCTCATGTTACAATCTTGATGGGAGTTCTACTAGTTGGGGTCAACGTGTACCACCCTGGTCCCATGTTGGGGAAAGGAATAACACACATGGAGTGGGTAAAAGTTGTAAAGGTATAAGTACTAAGTCCTACATTCACTACTAAGTAGGGCTACACAGCATGTTTCTCTAAACATTGTTTTTCAATATATGTTTGATTTTCTCCTTTGTCATTCTGAGGGTAAGTTCTTCCAATAACCTACTTTATCACACTAATTTTCTAATGTATTTCGGTTTCCCTGAAAACCATGCTGGTTGATGGGTTTTCAGGGTCAGGATCTTGTGATTGCCAATGTCGGAGATTCGAGAGCAGTGATGGGAACAAGGGATATAGACAATTCTTTGATTGCTACACAATTGACTGTGGACTTGAAGCCTGATCTTCCAGGTCTCTCTCTCTCTCTCTCTCTCTCTCTCTCTCTCTCTCTCTCTCTCTCTCTCTCTCTCCTACTTGCACAGGCAGATCTGGAGAAAGGCAAAATGATCTTATCTGTGAGATGACCTTTGTTACTATCTATAAAACTGGCACTTGCACACACGCATGCACCACATCTATGAAACTTCTGATCAAAATAAATATCTATAGGTCTTGAGACTTGTCTTTTTGTTATTCAGGGGAAGCTGCTAGGATCCAGCGGTGCAAAGGAAGGGTCTTTGCATTGCAGGATGAGCCTGAGGTAGCACGTGTATGGTTGCCAAATAATGACTCACCTGGTTTGGCAATGGCTAGAGCTTTTGGGGACTTTTGTCTGAAAGATTTTGGTTTAATATCCGTTCCAGATGTGTACTATCACCATCTTACTGAAAGAGATGAATTCATTATTCTTGCCACAGATGGGGTATATTTCTTGGCTATCATTTAAGATTTAACTAGCCAATATTTTAAAATCTTTATGGAGTTTAGAAACTTAGAAGCTTTTATTGTAATTTGGTTCATTAGTTTTTCTAGCCAATTCCTGTGGTGGCATGCCTTCATTTTTGTATCACATTGTAGCCACTTTGTCCATACTTGTGTTGTTACTTTACTTTCTGCTAGCGTTAGACCTGGTTGGAATTGTAGTGTAAATTTTCTGTTAGACCAAGGTCGTAAATTGGAGAAAGCCTATGTGTGCAACATTTTCTTCTTTCTTCATTTTTTAAAGCCTGTGTCAGCATCATATTATCTATTTGATACTGATGCAGGTTTGGGATGTCCTCTCAAATAAAGAAGCTGTCGATATCGTGGCTTCAGCTCCAGGTCGCTCAACAGCAGCCAGAGCTCTGGTAGACTGTGCTTTTCGAGCATGGAGACTTAAATATCCTACTTCAAAGAATGATGATTGTGCTGTTGTGTGCCTCTTTCTAGAGCATGTACCTGCAGCCAGTGAGGCTGTAGCAGACAATGACATTGCAAAGGCATCACAAGAGGCGATAGAGATGGTTGCAGTAACAGATGAAAAGGCTAGGGAATTGGAAGTCGATGATACTAAAAGTTCTGTTCTCGACCATTCAAGTACTGTACATGGCTCCAACGAGATTGTGCCTGTCTCTGAGCCAACTGAAGAAAAGTTTTCTGCGAAGTGTCAGGGTCAGTCTAAGAGGAGTCTAGCTGAGTGCATTTCAAATGCAGAAGATGAGGAGTGGTCAGCCTTAGAAGGTGTTACCCGGGTTAACAGTCTGCTAAGCCTTCCCAGGTTCTCATCTGGTATTAAAAGAGCAACCAGTTGGAGAAAGTGGCTATGATACAAATGAGGGCTTGTCAGCCCTTTATTTACCCTCAGCGACATGGAACCTCAACAATTTCCAAGTCAGTATTGCATCGGGAAAATTATTTATGGCAGTGTCTGTAGGTTTTAAACTGCAGATGCGGACTGACAGGCATCGGCAGAATACCCAGGTAAGTCAGTGAGCCACACCATATTGGAGTAACCTTCACTGAAGAAAAAGCTCGTCTTGCAGTTTCTTGTTGTGATGGGTTTACTGAAATCAGTCTTTACCTTTTCAATTATATTTAATAAAGTCAACTTTCTTAGAGGCAGGGGGGAATGTTGTAATGTTTTGTGCTCTGTTGCTTTACGTGATGCAGCCTACTGTTGATATGTTTTTAAAATAAAAAAGAATTTATGGTATGAAATTTTTTGAATCATCCAAATATTCATTAAACAAAAGTTATAGCACCACTGAAAGTGGTGGCTCAGTGATCCATGAGTTTGACAGTGGGCATTAGGTCTTGGGGTCGAATCTCATAATGGGAAGCATTCAAGATTATTGATGACCTATTGGCTTATAGATCATTGATGCCCTAGTAGAGTTGGGGTCAGGCTATGCCTCAAATCCAACTTGTATGGAGCATTTGCGGTTCTCGCTGTCTCGACCCCTCTGTCTGGCTTCTCAGCGGGTTGGGTGCTATTATGGTCACATTGGAAGTCATTTTTGGTCACCCCCTTCAACCCTCTTTGCTCGAGGAAAAATAAAAAGAGTTGTAGTTCTCGGGGAGTCAAAAGCACCATCAACGCATTCAACAAAGGGTGGTAACTCACCTAAGGGAATGCTTCCTTCCCGGGGTCAGCATTATACTCTAATTAGTTGCAATCCATGAGCTATATATATATATATATATCAAGTTCATGCAAGAGGCTACGGATGGCCAAACCTTTGACGAACCGATCAAATGATTGCAATCTATTAAAAGTATTGTAGATACAGTCTTAAAATGTATAAGTTTTGTATATTTTCTTTAAAACAAAAAAATGACATCTACTACTTCAAAAAGAATATTTTTATGTTGACCTTAAATAGCATTTGTAGGATGAGGAGTCCATTTCTATGATGTTTTCTTGCCCGACTGCTTCTGGTTCGTATCTTAAGCTATAAATGTTGATTGTTGGATTTGAAATTTTGAAGGATTATTGAAACTCAACTCTCCAACCAGGGGAAGTTCGCAGATACTGAGACAAAAACCCATCGTGATTCATGAGGATTTCTAATGCAATAGCTTTGGTCTGCTTTATAAACCATAAAATAAAAAATAAAAATAAGATGACGATTACAATCAAACAAAAATATATAATGGCATCATGTCAAAAACATCATAAAATTCCGAAAGATCTGATTCAAGTGCTATGAAAAACAGATACTCTTCTTAGGTGTTACAGAAAACAAATTGGGGATTATTTCAGGCCTCTGATAAGTAAAATCCACAGCAACCCATGGAACATCTGCTCACTTTCGATCCAAAGTTCTGGATAAATGTATATCCTCGTTAGAAATAGATCATAGTAAGCATTAATACAAGCAGCCTGAAATCATCTCTCCTCCGATTTTACGACGACTCCTTTATACATTTTAGCACGTTCCTTTAGGGCATCTCGTCGGGGTCGTGCCACCTTATTGTTAGGGTCGAAAAGAAGCACTTCTTCAAATGCCTTGAGAGCGGACTTGTAGTCTTTCTTCTTCTCATAGGCATCGCCAAGGTTGTTCCAAGCTGTGACATAGCCTGGTTGAAGCCTCACAGCCGTCTCGAATTGACTGATTCCCTTGTCGGATTTTCCATCACGGATATAACTGACGCCAAGCGCATTGTAAACCTATTGAATTGATTTGTGTAAAAATGATTATCATCAGCCAAGTTTCAACTTGCCATGTTTCACAAGTAGAGATAGAGCTAAAACTATATGTCAATTTCACAAGCAGGCAAACAGTGCGAATATGACAGGTTTAGCTACTACACTAGCAAATACAGCCTAGCAAATGACAGGGAGTCTAGAGAGTCTTACGAGTATTAGCCCACACATAAAGGAATGGGATATGCACAGTTGCTTGTGATTTATAATTGATACAATCCTATACCCAGCGATGTATAATTTTCAATTTCATCCTTGATGCATTGCATGACTTAATTTGGTCAGAGCAAGTCAAGACAGCCAAACGTTCTGGCAGTACAATCTTTTGAGTCAAGAGATAACCGTACTTGTAAAATAAATTTGAAGATTATATAGAGTTTCAATTGTAAGAAAATACACAAGTTTCCAATTTACAAAAACCACACATTTAGAGTAAACTATGTGATACTTTAAACTTGTGTTGTAGCTATTATAACTATTTTGCATTCTGTTCTGTTTTCCCTCTTCTTCTAAGTATAGTGTTGTCTCTTTTTTAATTTCTGTATATTTGGGTTGCGCCATTGTGCTTTTTATTAAAATTGCTGCTTATATACAAAAGATATTATATTACCTGGGCAAGATCTTGATCATCTCCATCCCATTTCTCAATTGCCTGAAGCAAATATTTAGTAGCAGCTGGATAAAATTTCCTCCTCAGCATCACTGCACCTAGTTCAAAATACTCGGTTGCACTGGCATCACCACTTCTTACCTGCTCCTGAAATCAATGAGGTAAAAAAAAAAAAAGCGATACTGTTCCACGTCCATTATCGTAGCAAAACAGAGGTAAAAAACAGAAATAAATGTGTCTTCACTTAAAGCTCTAAAATGGGTTAGGGAGGTTGCCTAGTATCAGTCAATTCTAAAGCAAGGATCCCCATCAAGGGTAAAGGTGGAAAATTTGCAAACTCTTACCTGCAATTCTTTAGCTGAAAGATCAAGTTCTCTGCGTACAAGGACTTGACGAATCACAAAGAAGGTCCCAACCCCAAGGAAACCTAACAATAACAGCAAATATGATAGCTGGATTCCCAACTCAAACAACTCCCCAGTCTCATAAACCATGTTTGGTTTGCCATATTCACTTGCATGTGCCATTTGAGCGTTAGTCAACCAAAAGGTTTGTGCACACAAGAACAAAGATACCCAAACTAATGGTTTTTTTCCATCATTGATATCCTTGGTAAGCAACCAGTTCATTGGACATTCTGCAATAAATGAGGATGTATCATTTAAGGATATGAAAATCAAAATCATGCAAAGACTACAAAATAACACTAAAACTAGAATATGGATTCATTATCTGGTTGAAAGAAGACATTATTTTTATTTAATGATCGCCAAAAGAAAGCAGACATGATTAAGTTTAGCTGATTTAGGATAAAAGTAACAAATATTCTACATAGGCTATATCTATATCGAAGCCAATCAACATTTAAAAAAGAAAAATTCTATTTGCAAGCCTTTTTACTGACACACTAAACACAATTGATGTGGAAGCCTGCTACATCAAATTGAATAAAAGATTGTGCTTTCAAATATTTTTATGATTGACATGTTCCCACAGTATGAAGTTCTGTGGTGTATTTGGATAGAAAAAAAACAGAGGTGGATGAATTAGAAAAGATCACTTCAATGGAGGAAATCTCATGGAGGTCAAAATCTCGGGTCCTTTAGCTGAAGGAAGGTGACAAGTGTTCGAAATTTTTTCATCACATGGCAAACTTTCATCAAAGAAGAAATGTGATTGAGGCTAATCATGATGGTGATAACATCCTTTCAGATCAAGAGGTCATTAAGGATCATATTGTGAATTTTTATGAGAAGCTGTTTAGGGAAGAATGCTCGTGGAGACCAAAGCTTGATGGACTCTTTTTTTACTCCATTGACCAGATTAGTGCAGATTGGTTAGAGAGAGCTTTTGAAGAGGATGAAGTTCTTGATGTGGTTAGAGGAATGGCAAGGGATAAGGCTTCGGGACCAGATGGTTTCACAATGGTTTTCTTTCGAGCTTGTTGGACAATAGTGCGGGATGATATTATGAAGGTTTTTCTTTAATTTTATACATTTATGAAATTTAAGAAAAGCTTCAACGCTACATTTATTACTCTTATTCCCAAGAAGGTAAGGGCTGTGGAGATGTGGGATTTTCAGCCTATTAGTTTGGTGAATGGGGTATATAAGATCATTTTTAAGGTGTTAGCTAATCATACGAGTGTGGTGTTGGGAAAAATTATTTTGAAATCTCAAAATGCTTTTGTAAGGGGGAGACAAATTCTTCATTCGGTCTTAGTTGCTAATGAATTTGTGGATAGCAGAATTAGATTAAATGAATCTGGAATTTTGATCAAATTGGACATGGAAAAGGCATATGACCATTTTTGCTGGAATTTCCTCTTGTACTTACTTGGGAGGTATGGTTTTGGAGAGAAATGGTGTATGTGGATCAAGCATTGCATTTCGACGGTGAGATTTTCTATTCTGGTGAATGTTACCCTGGTTGGATTTTTTAATAGCTCACTGTGGTTTGAGACAAGGAGATCCACCATCTCCCTTTCTTTTTGTTCTTGTTATGGATGCGTTGAGTAGAATGATTGAAGTGGCAGTAGAAGGAAGGTTCTTGTCGGGTTTTGAGGTGGGAAATGAGGATCGGAATAGCATTAAATTATCTCATCTTCTTTTTGCTGATAACACTTTAATTTTCTGTGAGCCTAATCTAGAAGATCTTTGGTCTTTAAGAGCATTGTTGTTATGTTTTGAAGCTGTCTTGGGTCTAAAGATTAATCTTAACAAGTCTGAAATTGTTCCAATGGGTGCAGTAGCCAATATTTCAGATTTGGCTAATATTTTGGGGTGTAAAATTTCTTCGTTGCCACTGAAGTATCTTGGTCTTCCATTGGGTGCCTCTCACAAATCTTTCAATATGGGATGGGGTGATTGAGAAGATCGAGAGAAGGTTGGCTGGATGGAAAAAACTATACTTGTCTAAAGGGGTACGAATTAGTTTGATAGAGTACGCTGCCTAATCTTCCCACGTAATTTCTCTCACTTTTCCCTTTGCCAGCAAGGGTTGCAAAAAGAATTGAGAAGCTTTATCCCAATTTCTTATCCCCTAAAGGAGAGGGGAAAAAGCTGCATTTGGTTAGTTGGAACAAGGTTTGTCAACCAATTTCTTGTGGAGGATTGGGGGTGAGAAATTTGAGGATGTTTAACAAAGCGCTTCTTGGGAAATGGCTTTGGAGATATCATGTAGAGAGACATGCTTTATGGAAGAATGTTGTTGCTGTTAAATATGGGAGTGGGTGGGGGGATTGGTGTTCTAGTGAAGTTAGAGGAGCGTATGGGGTGAGTTTATGGAAGTTCATTAGGAAAGTTTGGGGGGAGTTTTCGAAACATATTAAATTTAAGGTGGGGAAAGGGAAGAGGATTCTGTTTTGGCATGATATTTGGTGTGGGGAATCAGCTCTCAAATCTGATTTTCCCTCTCTTTTTAGGATTGCAAGGGATCAAAATGCTGCTGTGGCAGATTATTTCCAGCATACGGATAATAATATTCTGTGGAATGTTAATTTTATCAGAGAGGTAACTGACTGGGAAGTGAATGATGTTTCTGATTTTTTGGGAAGAGCTTATAATTCAAAAAGTGATGCAGGGAAGAGAGGACAGTTTACTGTGGGACCATGCTGGAAATTCCAGGTTTTCAATTAGTTCTTTTTATAAGTTGCTGACTTGTCATTCTAGTTGTGCTTTCCCTTGGAAAACCATTTGGAGAGCGAAGGTTCCTACTAAAGTGGCGTTTTTCAGTTGGGTGGTTGCTCTAGGGAAAGTTTTGACCACAGATAACCTTAGAAAACGTGGTATGTGTATTGCTGATTGGTGTGTCATGTGCAAGAAGGATGGTGAATCTGTAAATCATATCTTTCTTCATTGTGAGGGGGCAAAGTCTTTATGGAATGAGGTTTTGGGCCGGACAGGTATATGTTGGGTGATGCCAAAGGAAGTTGTGGATCTTCTTGCATGTTGGAGAGGTTTTGAGGGAAGGAAATGTGTAGCTGCCTGATGAATTATGATTCCTTTGTGTTTAATGTGGTGTCTTTGGCTCGGAGATGTTTTGAAGACAGAGCGTTCTTTCGGAGAACTTCAGAATTTTTTCTTTTCTTTGCGTTTGTGGGCTAGGATTTTTGTAAGGACTGATGATAACGTACTGAATCTGTATTAGTCTTTTTCCGAATTCTAGAGTGTAGTAGGTATTTCCTTTGTATACTTCCTGTTTACTTGGGCTGTGCCTATTCTTGGTAGTAAAATCTCTTATTAATTCAAAAAAAAAAAAAAAAAAACATGTTCCCACAGTAAGTAGTGTGTTTACGCACTGGCTTGTAAGTAACATAACTCTTAGAAAATATATTTGGGACAGACATAAACTTGCAAATAAACCCAAGGCTTTTTTTTTTCTCTCTTTTATTTTTATTTTTATTTTTATTTTTTTTAAAAGTACAAATAAACGGCTCAAAATATCAAGAAAAAGTAAAATTTCACGATAATATTGTTCTTTGTTTAAATTATCTTCCTTTTCTTGGAAGGAAGAGGAAGATATCTTCCTTTCCTTTTCTTCTTATAAAAAAAAAATTATCTTCCTTTTCTTGCAGCAAACTTCAGTCCCACGACCAAGAGAACTAACCTTCTCCATCCCCTTCCACTTGTTTCGTGTCATTTTTTAGAGACATTACTTCTCTCACAATGCCTTCCCTTCTCATCCACTCATAATTTCCAAACCTAGGCCCACCAATGACCTTCACCAAAACCTCATGTCCATAGGTACACACACATGCAAACATGTATATATATTACCTTTTACGGTCACTGCCTGACAAGCCATTCTATGCATGAGTCATAATCAGTTGTTCGTTGGCTTTCACTAAATCAGTTGATAAAAAAAATTAAATTGTTTGAAATACAAACTGAAATATTCAAGAGATTTCTGATTTTCGGCATGCAAAGAATGGTGTAGGGTATGAGTTGATGGCATTATATAAGGCTTTGAATAAACGAGACAAAAGTCGCCAGGCAAGCCATGTTTCTGTCAAAAACACTGTTTGGGGACGAATAACATTGAAACTCCAAGGTGTCTTTTTTGGGAAAAAAAAATATATATATATATATATATATGAACTGTGGTACCTTTTCTAACCCTCCAAGATTTTCAAAAGAGTATTTTTTTTTTTTTTATTAAATGTAAGTGCAATTCATTGTTGTTCTTTTTTTTTTTTAACTAAAAGATTTTAGTAATTATAATAGAAAAATAGGCATGGCCCAAATACACAGGAAATATATAAGAGGAATTGACTAGTTAAGAGAAAGAAATAGATACAAGGAAATCATGAAAATCAATCCCATTAAAGTCAATAGCTTTTGCCCAAAGAAACAACGTATGTAAAAGGAGTGATTTAATCTCCCTCTAGCAAATGTTCCCTATCTTCAAAGTCCCAGTAGTTTCTTCCCTTCCATATGCATCATAGAAAAAAAATAGGAACCATCTTCCAAATTGCTACAATTTGTGGAATACCGTAAAGGCTTCTCTAGCTGGCCAGAAACTCAACTACTCTCACAGGCATAACTCAGGCTAGCCCAACTCTGCCAAAGAATTTATTCGGTCAACCTGAAGATGAAGTAGCAAGTGATCCACTATTTCACCACTTTTTCAGCACATGCAACACCAGTCAATAACAACCATCCGATGCTTCCTTGGGTTGTCCATAATCAGAATCTTCCCCAAAGAAGTTATCCATACCTCAACCTTTAAAGGTGCATTTGTCCTCCAAATGCTCTTCTAAAGAAAAGGCATGTTATCTTGATTCATAAGAGTCTTATTTTATTTTCTTTTATAAATAAAAATATTATATATATCAAAATGAGTAACCAATTACACTGAACTTATAGAAGAAAACACCTAGCCCATATTAGAGAGCCCCTAATGACCCAAAAAAGCCAGTAAAAAACAACCCAAAATACACTAAGCCTGAATTGGAAAGAACACACCTCCCCTACCCCAGCCCCTTGTTTCCCGTAGAACTAACACCCAACCCCAACCCCTTGTGTTTCTCATCTTCACAATGCCCTCCCTTTAGACTTCCCTCTACTTGAGCTACCATCCTTAGCGTCGTAGTTGATTGCCCAAGAAAGACGCTATAACTCCCTGGTTTTCTTGAAATTTTTGGTTTCAAGTGCATGGCTTGCCTCAATCGTAGTGATTAGTTCTTTAAACTGGTCTTCACATCCCCCATGTGAAATCCCCACGAAATGCTGAATCTCGTTAACTTTAGGCAAAATCTAATCTGTTATCAGAGGATAAGAGACCAAGGGAGCAACATTATCCCCAAGCACATTATCAAACTGCATTCCCGATTCTAGACTTTCCTCCACACAAGGCACCAACAAGAAGTCCCATACCTCCTTAGCAATTCCATTGGTTCTTTCCAAAGGTATCAAGGTCCCCATTGGAGCTTCTGGGGTGATAGCAAGTCCCTTCACCTCTGGCGACCCTTTATATGCAACTTCAACGGATCCTACATCTCCTTCAGATCTCGACAGTACACCATTTTCTTTCAACTCCGATGTGGGGGCCACAGTTTCTTCAGGCAAGGGTGTAACACTGCCTATCGGTCTATCCTGTGTTACTTGGGGCGAATGGCATTCCATTACTAATGTCTCTACACCGACACCGAACATAGAACCCACTTCAAATAACCTAGATTTCCTTTTGAACCACCATGCTCTCCTAAATCTAGTTATAAGGACAAGGCCGAATTCGATTTTCCGTTTTCCTTTATCTGAATTTAAAGGATTTGGGCCTATCTTAGTCTTGTATCTTACAACCCTGTTGCCTCCAGTTGAAAGCGCGTCTATTTTCGTAGACAAGAAAGCTATCACTGCCTTCAACTTGACAAGTTGGGTTTCCATATCCTTTAGAGAATTGTGCATCGCTTCAAGCTGGTTCTGAGCTTGCATGATCTGCATACCACTTTCACCATTCCCCACTCTGAGCCACCAAAGCTGGCATGACCCATCTTCAGAGCTGCTGCATATGATCGCCTGGCCACCGTGGATGTGCTTGGGTCTTCATGAGTCACCTTCAATTTGATGATATCATTCTTCTTTTGGGTCTTACATAAAGATCATATAGAAAATCTCCCTTTCCTAGAGGGAGCCCACCACGTCTTGTCTACTCTCTGATTTCTTATTGCCATGAATACAATAAACTAATGAAATCTGAAAAGCCAGAGTCTTCCCAATCATGGGCCATCTTGATGAAATTTACATTCCATCGAAGTGAACCAACCGACATCTGCACTAACTTAGCCACCAATGCCTCCTGGTCTTGTGCAATCCTATAAAAAACTACAAATGTGTACACACCATTTTCCACGGGGCCTCCCTCTCATAGTTATCACAGCCATTTCCAATAGAAAGCATGATTAAACACTCTTAAATTTCAGATACCCAACCCACCACCAGCGATCAAAGAACATACCTTGTCCCACTTGACTAAGTGAAATTTAAACTCTTCACCTAATCCACTCCAAAGGAAATTGCGCTGGAGCTTTTCAATACAATTGACCACACCAGCTAGTAATGGTAACAAGGATAAAAAGCAACTAGGCAGATTAAATAGAGTGCTCTTAATTAAGGTGGTCCTACCATCTTTTGACAACTACAACCTATTCTAACTTGCCAACCTATGCTCAACCTTCTCAATCACTTCATTCCATATAGACATGGCCTCGAAGAAGAATATGATGATGGGTCTGCAGGTCCAGGCATAGTTCATGGATAAAATTTTTATGACTTCATCAAAAATTTATTTCTTGTTTTCGTAATTATTAAGGATTTTTATGATTAGGCATAGAGTATGGTTTCTCAATCAGTTCTACTGATTAGTTCTTATTAATGAGATTTTGAGTTAGTTTTCTAATGTGTATGAAAATCTTTTATACTAGTTTTCTAATGTGTATGAAAATCTTTTATACCTAGTTTATATTTGTTTACTTACTAGCATTCCTAAACATATGGGGAAGAGGGCATTACATCTTTATCAAATGCCAAGTGAACCACAAAATGCAGATAGCTTACCCAATATAATGAGATGGTATATGGAAAGGTTGAAATAAAGAATAGGGAGTTACCGTCTAAAGTTTTTGAGGTAAGGAATTCCACTGCCATTTCTCTTTGAAATATCTGCCTTCATCCACAAAAGAATAAAAGGTTAGCAACAAGAAAAGTATGGGAACATGCATCTCAGTTCTTAGCAACAAAGCAAGCACAAAAAAAAAAAAAAAAAAAAAAAAAAAAAAAACAAAAAAAAAGATGGCACATAAGTGAAAAAAAAAAAATCATTTACTCTATATTAATTATAGGACAGGGAAAAGGCTATGCAGCACAAAGGCCTAATGAGACCCCCTGGCCGCCCCAAAAAACACAAAAATTATGCACCGAATACAAGAAGCCAGACTCTCTCTCAAGATTTTAGTCATAATTGCTGAAGGATAAACCTCACTTTCTGAGTCACCAGAGCATAAAAAATGATCCTGGAGAAAACTAGGCATGTGCTTTTTAGCTCCATATGCATACAAGCAATAGACAGAATAGAGGATTGGAACTTTCTGGTCATCCTTGTAAAAAGAAGAGCTTGGAACTGAAGTTTTACATTAACTGGCGCTTTTTCTTATGAGTGCATTAAGAGACCTTAACTCAAAGACTATAAAAAATTCTTGAGAACGCCTTTAAAACTCAAAAATCAATCATATACTTCTCAAATTACTATATGAAGGATCTCTCACTATAAGTCTCACATCTTCTCTGTTTAATCAGGGTTGATTTTCCTACCATGAAAAGTAAAAGCAATTTGCAAGACCCCCTTTTCCTTAAACCAGAAATTTCTTGAGGGTCTCCATTAGTGGTGTTCTACATAAAAAATAGGTGATTACGAGGCTGAGTCAAGAAAAATTAGAAATAAAATTTGTGACCCTCATGCACAACTGTGATTTCTATTAAGCAACATTTGATGCAGAGACTATCAGAACACATACCTGAAATCTGGGAAATCCGGCAAGGGTCAGTCTGCAGACTGTTTTAGAGGTTAGCAAAACCGGTGCACCATAGCGCTGCAAAATTGCCTGGGTGGTGAACGGTAGCATTAAGCTCAGTAAACTAGTAGCAGTAGTGAGGGCATACTTTATGAGGTCACTATTTATGGAAAACAATTCAAAGGTTTTTTTTTTTTTTTTAAAGTAACAATTCAAAGGTTCTTATAAGAAACATCAAGTAAAGTATTCAAAGTACAATTTTTTCACAATAATTGTAACTAGATAAGAAACTAGGACAGAAAATTTCAATTGCTTCATTTTTTTTATAAGTGAAAAGAAATTTATTAACCCACATAATTAGGCATAGCCCAAGTACACAAGGGGTATACAAGACAAAACATCTAATTACAAGCTAAGAACTGGAAAAATCAACAAAGAAATCATTAAAACAGGTCCCATCCAATACAATAACCAATGCACAAAGTAACAGTGTATGGAAGAAAAAATCTCTAATCCCTCCCAACAAAAGTTATCTATTTTCGAAAAAATGCCCATTCCTCTCATTCCATGTTTACGAATTACTAATTTTTTTAAACCAACTTGTTCGATATCTTCAATTATCTCATACTGACTTTATGCATCAAAATCCAGTTCAATCACTAATGCAGTAGATGCTTATCCTGTAGTTATATGCATACCTTATATATCATACCACCCTGCTACAGAGTTAACTAGCCCAAATCCCTTGTTATCAAGTTCCATCACTAATGATCAACTGACAGTTAATCCTTGCAATTTTTAATCTTACCGACCAAAAAAGTTAATCCTTCCCATTTAAAGTATAGAAAAGGATAAAAATAGCCATCTATGGAAGATGGAAGAATACCAAGTGTTTAGGTAGTCTCTCGTTTCCTCTGTGAAATTTATACTCTTTTAACTAAGATGCCAACTATTATTGAACTCTAATCATTCAAATCACCACTCAAATTTGAGCCTTTTTTTTATAAGTGAGTGAAATTTTATTGAATCAAGTAAATAGGCGTTCGTAGCCCAAGTATACAAGAAGCATACAAAAGTGAACCCCTAGTAACAATTTAGAAACTAGAAAAGATAAAATTTTAGCCTAATTAACAAACTAGATAGTTATTGGAATTTATCATGAAATTTCCTGCATTGATGGCACCAACTCCTTAATGTTGCATGAGCTTTGCTTTTACAGACCAACCTACCCAAACATTTATGGGGCAGTGGCATGTATCTCAAATCCCATTTGGGGCATCCAATGACCCAAGTTATATATCCATAAACCCCTACCATTCCTCCACCTTATTTATGTACCATCTATAAACAAATCATAACATGGCATGTCAAATGTATATAACTCTATATATGAGTCAGGAGCCAACACTAAATAAAGGCAAGTAATTAATAGAATTAATCTGGTTTTTACTTCCAAGTTTTACCATTCTTAACAAAACAACAATAGAAAGTAAAAAATAAAAAACATAATCCATCCTTTTGCATGGGAGACTTAAAAGAAGGGCTGAACAAATAGAATTGGGAACCAACCGGAACCAGCCAGCTGTCGGTCCCAAATATAAGAAAGGAAAGACATTGGTTCAATCTTTGGTATGGGTGACTCGGTTCGCACAGACCAAGCCACACCGATAATTATATGCCCAGCCCATATCCCGTCCAGCTGAGATTTTTAAAAATATCTCCACCCAGACCAATCTGTTAGGGCTTAACTGCTTAAGTCTTCTCCAATTCTTCCTTCAAGGCTTCCAGTTGTTTCATTACAACCCTTTTTCTTTTTCTTAATTGCATTTTGCAGAGCCTCTCTCTGCTTACTTGAACTCCAAGCATCCATGGCTCGCTCTTCCACCCGGTTAGGCGTGAGCACAGACTGAATAGGAGTCGGTATCACCTAAATCCGACTCCGCTCCAATAGAGTCGGAGTGGAGTCCGATTTGGATGTATACTACTCAAATGGGCGGAAAAATTTCTTATCATAGAGAAAGAGGTAGAAATCTACAATTTACACCATTACAAAGAAATGTCTCAAATAACTCATCCACAAGTTTTCTTCGACATTAGCAAGACCATATAAAAACTCTTCCACCAGAAATCAATATCAGGGGACTGGGGACATTACCGTGGGTTGACTGAAGTATGAACCGACAGCGAGAATGAACCGAGAGGGGAGAAGGAACCGACGGCGAGAAGAAACAGAGAGGGGGGAAAGAACCGACGGCGAGGCGCAGGGGCAGGGTGGGAAAAGAGAGAGAGACTGGGAGAGGATAGACATTTGGGTAAACAGCTTTGAGGTCGCGATGGGGGGGAGGGGAGACGCTGTGGACGCCTGGAGGACAAGGAACCGGCGGCGATGGGCAGTAACGGCCCTGAAGAAGAGAGGCGATTTCTGAGATTGAGAGTGAGTGAGAGTGAGTGAGGGATGAGGATGAGGTCGCGGGGAATTAGGGAAATTAGAAATAAAAACCTAACTTCTAACTACCTAAAACCGGCAGCGCCGTTTTTTACTAGGCTGACGTTTGGATTGATTTGAGATAAAAAGATAAAAATTAAAAATTGAAAAAAAATATTATTAAAATAATAATTTTTAATAATATTATTATTATTATTAAATTTATAAAAATTAAATTATTTATTGTATTTCATATAAAAATTATAATAATTATATGAAATTAATTCTGAATCAATTCTGAAGTTTAAAACGATGCGTTTTTATCTTAGTTTTGATTGTGTTAGAGCATTCACATCTAATAACCTACAATATTTCTTAAAATTTAGCTAGAAATCATATTTCTTATAATTTTATTTTAAATTTTAATTATCTTTTAAAAAACTCATATATCTTATTTCTATTCTTTTTTTATTTTATTAAAATAATATTTTTTTATTCTTTTTTTCTCTCATTTCTATTTATTTATTTTTTATATTTTATTAAAATATAAGTTTAGAATAAAAAAATCAAAAAAATGATTTAAAATTTGTATAGTAGATCTCCAAGTTTACATATCCTAAAACCAAAAGTTACTTTTTGATAAACACATCGACTAAGTTTTGGGCTGACCTGCTATAGTTTTGGACTTCTTAACTCTTCATTTTCTTCATAAATCCTGTTTTGGAGTTTTTCCTCTTAAACCTTGAACTAAACTTTAAATTAGTTTTAATCTTTATTTTAACCATAAGTTTTTTATTTATATTTATAATTTTTTTCATCATTAAATTTAATTGTTAGCATTGATTATTAACAATTACAAATTAACTAATGTTTAAATATATATTATTATAATATAGTATTTAAGGGTGTAGAATTGGGCTAGATTTTTTTCCGGTACGGTTTGAAACTCAGAAATTTAGATCAATCTGACTGGTTATCCGCTCAAATTGAACCCTAACGGGTAGAAAAATTTTATATCCACTCAGATCCAGTTTTTAAACCGGTTGTTAAAAAAAAAAAAAAAACCAGAGTAATTAATCAAAAACAGCGCCCTTTTGCATTTTCTTCGAATTTCATTCGATGGTTTTTCTTCATATTTCATTTTATTTCATTCTCTCTCTCTACAAAGGCCCATCTCTATTTTTCTATCTCTCAAGTTCTCAACTCCGTGATCAGATACCCTAGAGTCCTAAATTAAGCCACTGGCATGCCATCCCTTCATTCCATTGCCACCGTTTGCCCCCCCTCTCTCTCTCTCTCTCTCTCTCTCTCTCTCTCTCTCTCTCTCTCTCTCTCTCTCTCTCTCTCTCTCTCTCTCTCTCTCTCTCTCTCTCTGTGTATAGATATTTTTGCATTTGTATTTAAAACTGTATGCACTTTATATATAAGGAAGTGGGTTTCTTTATTTTGTCTAAACATGAGAAAGTGGGTTTGCATACAAGTTTGTCACATTTGTTGATAATAGATTAAACTCGACTGGAAATAAAAACAAAAAAATACACACACACACATAATTTCAAGTACATATGCAACAGTAATATTATTTTTTATAAAGATTTTCTATTTCATTAATGTAAATATTACCTTTAAATGTCTTAACTATTGTCGAAATAACTACCATCACAAATGGTCCTATATAAAAATATCATTAATTTGCATTGTAGTATACCCCCATAAAGTTGCGTGAATTAATCATTTTTATATGTAATATTATTAATCAGTAAATTAATTTATTTATGAGTTAACATTAAATAGATTGTACTTACTCTTCTAATAATAATTGAATTGTTTGTAGCAACACATGATGGTCCTTTGAATTTCTCTCCTCTATAGGTCTCTCCTCTATAGGTCCAACACATTCTAATCTTCCAATTACATTTGATAATGATCCGAAGACATAATATGATGATAATATTTCGTTATCTTGAAAATAATATTTAAACTTAAATTTAATATATGAGATGATAAGATTTCATTACAAAGAAAATAGAATACTTACCAATCAAGCATGTTGGGTCATAGCAACGTTTCTATATAGTTTCGTAATTTGCAAAATCAAACTAGAACTTAGGCACTCATTTACTTATTCCATCAAGCTTAACAACCAAAGTCATTGACATAGAGAATCTTATAGTTCGTAGCCACCGGACGATACTTCCTTTTACATTCTTCAACAACAAAATTTATTGCATATGTAAACCCTTCTGTCACCAATGGTTGGAATCGTTGAACCAAATTTTTTCTTATACTTTCATGACTTAAAGTTTTTAAAATAGAAATGAGAAGATATATTAGTTAAAATTTAGTAGTGTCTAAGTAAATATTAAGTAAGATAAAGTACTTAAAAATAACTTATATCCATATATGTTAGCATCAAGTCAAGGCTAAAAAGCTCATGTTGATTTGCTATATTTGTTGCATCCCACATACGTAATACTCTAACTTCAATACTCTATGATTCCTTTTCAATTGATAATTTATTCAAAAGTGTGCAATTCATATTCATCTCAGTCATTCGTACCTACAGAAATTTAAAATTCAAAACGTGCTAGAAATAATGCAAATTATTATATATTGCAAATATAAAATATATATAAGGCAACATAAGAAACAAATATAATTGAAAAATAGATGAAAGTTAAATACCTTTTGGCAAATCGTTGAAGATTTCATTATGCACAATATTTTTTATACAGAAACGATGATCATAGGCTTTTTTTGTGATCAGAATTTTTAATCATTCTCTTCTCTTTACTCTAGATATAGAGCTGACCATGACTAAAAACTGTTTTTTCAAGAAAAAGCCCAACATGTTCTAATGTTTGACCTTAACTTTTGTTGATTGTCATTACAAAGCATACAGAGATTGGAAATTGCCTTCTCTTCAATATAAAAGACAATTTAGAATCGAAAGGGGATAAAATGATGTGAGGAATAAATACTTTTTTTTCAATGTGCTTTCTAGTCATGATTTTTGCATCAACAACCCATTTTGATAACTAAGTAACTATATGTCGAGTGTCATTGCAAATACCATTACACTAATTCAAATTCCGAAGTAGCATTATTGGTACCCCTACTTTCAATATCAATTTATGATTTTGAATACTTGGAAATTTTAAAGAATTTAAAAATTTTACTGGAAACATCGTTTGTTGTTTTGTAATATTGTCTCCAGCTTACATATCGATTTGGAATTGTAAAATACTTGTTCATCCAAATCGATGAGTTGGTCTATCATGTAGTCATTGATATCCTGAACAACATCTTTTGTAGGTGCTAGAATTGCTCTTTCGCCCAAGTATCTTGAATTATGATATTTATCTCTCAAATCTGAATAGGTAGCATTTACGATATTAGCAATAGGGTGATCGTTAGATTGAACAATTAAATTAGGTGGTATCTCAATCATTCCTTTACTTTCAACACAACTCAAGTCACTGTCACCAATTCTTAAGATCCAATTTGTAAAATCTCTCTAGCAATATCCCCATATTTTGGTTGAGTCTCATATTTTGAGTCATTGTAAAAATAACACAATTTCTCCACAATGAAGATCTATTAATAGTTGTACCAACTATTTGCTCTCTTTTATCTTTGGATACAACTAGTAATATTTGACGGAAATCACAGCTGAGAACAACTGTATTCCATCCAAATGGTTTTTTTTACACTATTTATATTAGTAAATTGTAAAATATTTCTTAATGAACGATCCACAACTTCAAAACAATTCTGGTGAGCCATAGGAGCCTCATCCCAAATTATGAGACTTGTTCTTACCATTAATTCACTAAGTTGAGAGCCCTGTTTAAATGAGCAAATTGAATTATTTGACAAATTAATTGGTATTTGAGATTTTGAATAAACAGTTCGACCACCAGGCAATAATAGGTTCATAATTCCAGATGAAGCACCTGCAAGCACTATTTTTCCTTTTGAACATAATCAAAATATCAAATTTTTCAAAAATAAGTTTTTCCTATACCACCATGTCCATATACAAAGAAGAAATCATCAGTTTCACCATTCACAGATTCAATGACAGAGTCATATATTCTCGTCTATTCAACATTAAGATTAACAAATAACTTGTCATGTTCCTCTTTTAACCCAACTCTATTATAGTCTAACTCCTCTTTTAGCAATCTATTTTTGTTTTTTCCAAATAGTAATATATCTGGATACGGCATATTTTCAAACTCTCTTAATGATCTTCCATTTCTTACTAGCAACTGTTCAATATCACAAATTGCATAAGTTTTTATCTGTATCTTGGTAAGATGTATGTTTTCACAATGAAAAACTTTTCTTTGGTGATGAAGAATGTCTTCAGATAATAACACCCAATTACCAATCCATAATTTATATAAATTTGCAACCTCACAAAAAATTAATATTGTGACAAACAATTCACATAGTTGCTTCCCAGATGCCCATTATGAAGCTTGATTTAGAGTTTCATGCCACTCCTTATCATCATCAAGTAAACCAAGGACATAACATACTGACTAAAGATGGGTACAATATGTTATCTATTGTTCTTATTTCTTCAAAAGATCGACATCCTTTGACAATATTAAGAAGCATGCGTAAATAAAATCTCACCACTTCCAGGATGTGAGTAATATATTCGGCCTACACATCGTCCTTGCTTTCTCATATTCAATTCCTTATCTCTATTATTCCAAACTCATTTACATGGAATATGTTAAATTTCTTGCTTATTCATACATAGCATTTGCTTTCGTCCATTCAGTAAATTTTGTTTGTAAAATATTTGGTCGATTGAGTACATTATCTAAGTCATCCGAATCTTCAAATATGATTGACTGCTCATTTCCAAGATGAAAACTCTCCACTGCCGGTTCAAGATAATGAATGTCAAACCAAAATATTCTCCAACATGCTTTCGTTGCAAATACATATATGCAATCTAGATACGATTTAATCTCATCAATATTAGTAACATGTAGTGATCCTGTAAAACCATCTATATGAAGATTTTCTTCTAGAATTACAGTCGCATAGTCAATTCCTTTATTGATGTATTTAAACAAATATTTTATAGATCTTGAAAGATTGCACCATTTAACATTTATATGTACTTGATATTTCACCAACAGGTCCATGTTATAAGGAACAATAAATCTGTTGTCCAACTTAAGACCATTCTTTTCAATATATACATATCAAGATCATCTCTTCTCCTATATACTGAAAATCCATCTTCATCAATTGATGTCTCCTTACAAAGTTTCTTCGAAAAACTTTTGATACACTTGTTATTAATCATACAACTTGCTTTTGGATTTATAAATCCACATGGACCATGAACCATATATTGTTTCACTGCATCATAAAATCTTTGTCAACATTTGGGATCTCTGCAGATATTGTTGTATCTATTTATGTAGGAGTTGGATGCTTGTCATCATAATGTTAAAAAAGTAATATATGTGCATGAGGTATTCCTCTCTTTTGGTACTCAATAATGTACATAATTGTAAAGACACAATATAAATTTAAATAGATGTACACATATTTATATAGTTTAGGATACTGATTAATATAACAGATGATAAAGGAAGTATTACCAGCAAGCACTCTCCCGAAGTGCTGGCCATGTTGTAAGTCATGTAGAAGTTATTCGAGTTTAATTTTAAAAACCCTTGTGACTATATCTGGTCAATCCTTTGCTTTTTATCTAGGGTTCTTAGATAGAAAACTTTCAATCTCTGTCCATTTTGCATTGCATATGAATGTTATAAATAAATCGGGATAACCTGCCCACCTATAAATGACCATTGCATCTTAATAATTCTCAATCATATATATTAGGCTTCCTATGAAACTTAAAGGTGATATAATTCTCTTTCCAATAGATGCAGGGGTTGTATCTCCTCTCAAAATTGCATCGCTCAAACCACTATATAACTCAACCCTTAATTTATGTTGGTTTCTTCTTACCCATATCAGTTGGGTCTTTTCAATACATGTATATGCATCAACAACAAATTGTTAGAATAAACGACTGCCATATATTAATGTGTGTCCTTTTCGTTCATGTTCTTTCAATTTGTATGCATAATATTCCCTCATAGTAATGAATTTTTTCTTTCTTGATGTACTTCTATCAGTCCTATATAAAATACCAAGCCTAAATCCATCTTCCCCATATGGAAAAAGAACAGGATACTATAGTGCCATATATGATGGATATAACTCATTAATCGTTTTTAATTCACCTTCTTTATATTTGACAATAATATCCCGAAAAGCATTCTCAATACCAATATCACTAATTAACAATTGTAGCAATCTCAGAACAATTGGGCAAATTACATTCTCTTCCATTTGTTGTTCTTGAACTAATACGACGTAATCTCATTTGATGAATATCATCTTCTGAGAAACTATCTCTTACCATATGAAAAACTTTCACCAATTCATTCGTTTCATTAAGCATCTGGATCAATGTCGTAAGAATTGATGACTCAATAGTTTTATTAGAGGTGTTGTGATTCAGTACACTGATTCAATTTAGTACCTCATTCTCAGTGTCATAGAAGTATAACTGCGCAAATTAAGGATTCAAGCCATCTATTGGATATAGGGTTCCAATTTTATGATGATTTTGACCATTAATTCGAAAGATATATGGACTGCCTCCATCATTGATATTCTTATCTACATTTCCACCAATTGAAGTCATAGCAAGAATGGCATTATAGTTCATATTTGTGTTTTGAATCTTTTATAATATTGCCCACTCATAGGACTTAACAATTCTTCTAAAAGAGAAGGTGGCTTCTGAAGTAAAAGTAACACAACTTGATCCTCCATACAACAAAGAGAAAATCTTGGTTGAGTGAGCATCCTTGATTTTTGAGTTCTCTTTTCATCCCATAGTATTGCTCCACAATAACCACATTCATAAGATGGAGGACTAAAATTCCAAAGCACTGTGTATTTTCCTAGAACGTAGAAAACAAAATTGAAAATAATCATTACTATTAATCCTATATTAAAAAAAAATGTGTTATTATACATCAATTATGTAATTGAGCCATTTACTTGTTGGTTTGGCAGTTGTACTATCCTTGCTTCGTTCACCATCAACACACATCATTGCTCCACTTCCTATATCATCCATTATCATTTATCTTCTGCATCGCACAACTATGTAATCATTTATATTTTCACTACTTTGTTCATCATCACGATGCATTCTTGCACCACTCCTTTTATCATTCATAATTGTTCGTCTTCTGCTACGTGCTAGTCTAACATTTTTCATATTTAATTTTTCTAAAGAATAGAAATGGTCATAAAGAAAAAAGTGAACATAAATGCAACAGATAAAAGATCAATAGTTTAACTAACCATAAGCAAATTAATTAAATTATGAATAAATGCATGAGAACGATCACCATGAAACAAATGATATGAGATCAACAACAAAGTAACTAAAGATTATAAGTAAACATACATCCATCATATAAAAAATAATACAACTAATTAAAAGGAAAATTAATACATGGTCACTCTTCCTCCCTCAAAAGGCTTTATTTGGACATTTCTAGTTTCTTCAAGATATATTTAAAAAGAAAACAACTCTATTCTTTTTCTCATCCAATTAAAAGAGAGTCGAATAGTTAATTTATTCTTTTATTCTTTTTTTTCATCCTCCCCCATTCACCAGTAGCTTTCTTTACATTCACTCCTTAGATACAAACCCAAACTCTCTTAGATGAACAACGTCGATTGAGGGCTATAGTTAATGTTCAATCATAATTTGGTTCCGTTTGTTTTCACATAGTCAATTCAAGTATTGACTAATCAAGTTTAATTGTAGTCAAGTCGAATGGTAACTGGTCATTAGGAGTATTGTAGGACTGCAATTTGTATTAAATCTCTCAGTGCAATATCATAATGAGCTATACAATTTCTTTTAAGACATTAATGTTATCTACTAATTTTTTATCACTTCATATTATGTACTAAATTCAGCATTTTTTGGTGAAGAGAGATATATGCTTCGGCACTTTGCTCAGATTCCTATCATTATGCTTTTATAACAAAAACTATTATAGATAGAAGCAATATTGACAATTGGCTAGACAGGACTCATTCTAAAAAAATTTCGACAAGAAGGTGAGGTTTTTTATTACATGTCATTAGTGGGTTAAACTGCAGTTGCAAACTCATGCATGTGCTTCTGCAGATCCTCTTTCTATCTTCCACATTCACTCCCTAACCACATCCATCCTTCCCTACCTCCCTCACCTACTATCTTATTCCTCTCTCTCTCTCTCTCTCTCTCTCTCTCTCTCTCTCTCTCTCTCTCTCTCTCTCTCTCTCTCTCTCTCCTTTTTTCTTTAATCCCAAACACTTCACTTATTAATATTATTACAACCAACTCTTACACTCCAAATCTGTTATTTCGATGAGTTTCTAACGAATTAAAGTTTTGATCTTGAGGATCCAAACTCCTTAAATATAAATCCAAACTCTCTTAGATACAAACCGAGGTCCTGCAGAATCTAATCTATCTTTCATACCAATCCAAAAATAAAATAAAAATCATACCTACATTTGCCCACAAAAATGGAGTGAAGATGTTCTCACTCACTCCCTAACAACATCCATCCTTCCCTACCTCCCTCACATTCCATCTTTTATTCCTCTTATTCTCTCTCTCTCTCTCTCTCTCTCTCTCTCTCTCTTAAATCCCAAACACTTCACCTACTAATATTATTACTACCAACTCTTAGCCTCCAAATCTGTTACTTTCATGAGTTTCCGACGAATTAAAGTTTTGATCTTGAGGATCCAAAATCCTTAGATACAAACCCAAGTCTTGCAATATATTGGAAATGCATGAATCACAAACTCTATAGATTTGTATGCAGAAAACCAACATAAGTGCTCAGGAAAACAGGAAACATAGTGGAAACACATGAAGGATCCTCACAGAATATATACATGCAATCGTCAATGCCGAAAGCACAACATGCAGTTGTATAATTATTTGCATAAACTATGCAACATAGAAATGAACATACAAACTCTGCAGATTTGTACCCAAGAAACCAACATAAGTGCTCAGTAAAATAGGAAACACAGTGGAAACATATGGAGGATCTTCACAGAATATATACATGCAATTATCAATGCTGAAAGCACAACATATAGTTGTATAATTATTTACGTAAACTATGCAACATAGAATTGAGCATCTGAACAAAAAACATGTTAACTACACTGGAAAATACACGTCATTGCATTGGTTTGGTACAACAAATAATACATCAATTGCCTATTTCTTACTAGATGTAGAACAATTCAAGAAAAGAAATTGACGCATTTGCCTGGATTCGAGGACTCATGTTCTTAAGATATGGTTGCAAGTAACTAATTTAGAGAGAGAGAGAGGGCGAAGAAAAAAGTGAAACAGAGATAACTAATTTTGCAAAATATATATGATTTAAAGAGTGGTTTTTTTTTTTTCCAATCGGTGTCATTTCACTTGGTACAATCTCAAATGAGAAAAACTTGGGGCCAAATGGGTATGAAAAACTCTTTCCCACCAGCCAATAATAAACTGACACGTAGGTGCTTTATCTTCATTGACTTGCACCCGCACGCTTGAGAAAAATTCCCAACGTATCCCATCTTCAATCTCCCTCTCCGTCTGTTCTTCACTCTCCCTCTCCCGCTCGGCCCCACTCTTTTCTCTCACTCCCATCTGAGACGAACCCCCAACGAACCCACCCTGAAGTCCTTCCTCTCAAGCCCATCTACAGTCCTTCATGCCTAAGAGAGGCTCCTTTCTCTCCCTCCCATTTGCACTCCTCCACCACCAATGAAAGCCCCAAAAAAAATTACATCCCTCTCCTTTCTTTCCCTCTCCCTTCCCCACCTACGTGTTTTTACTTTTTCATGAAATTCTTGGAATGAAAATGTATATAACTTTTGAGTTACCACAAAGAAAAGTGAATATCTAGACATGAATATCCATGGCTCCAAAAAAATGATGTCGCCTCCAACTTTTAAATACCTTGTGTCAACTACATTTACCTAAATGACAGGTTGTGCAACTCTAGGAACCAGAATGCTTTCAGAAGGCAGTAATGTCACCGATCGCAACAACTCTAATGAGAACACAAGCCCCAAGAAATGAGAATGAATGGTGTTAGATGATGCCTGCAAAAGGAATAAACAGTTGAGGATGGTTAAAAAAGCATTCAATGCTAACCTAAATGTCTCTAAACTATTCAAAAGAGTAGCTTGACATGTTAATATCCTCCAATCAAATACGAGATTTTACTGATGCAAAGCACCAATGAAATTCTATATGGGGAAAGTTGAATGAAAACATTTTAACTTAACAAGTTAAAAATGCAATTCCACGATTTCAAAACTCATCATTAAAGAGTAGAAAATAGGCAACTCATGTTGCAGGCATCAGCAAACACTATCCATACAC
Source organism: Carya illinoinensis (assembly GCF_018687715.1). Classification (NCBI taxonomy): domain Eukaryota; kingdom Viridiplantae; phylum Streptophyta; class Magnoliopsida; order Fagales; family Juglandaceae; genus Carya; species Carya illinoinensis. The sequence goes on along the minus strand of NC_056767.1, from coordinate 12,645,339 downwards.
GCTAATGTAAATTTTTATTTGAATGTTTCATTTTCTCCTTGGTGTTAAAGTCTGTTGCTATTCTACTTCTTTTTGAAATTAGGAAGAACATTGTTTGACAAGCCAACAGCAGCACAAAGAGCTACTTCTTTTAAAACATCATTGATTTTTTTATTGGAAACTTATAATTAAGTCAAATGAGTACCTGCACCAGGAATACATCTAATGCCAGAACAGAATTGTACCCAGGAGCAATTCCTTGGTAGTAAGGGTTCACTACGGATGTAAGAGCTTTGGCAACCAGCAATCGAACTGTGGCTTGCATACCAAGAATGGCAGCACCCAGTCGATTGTAGGTGGGGGAGGGAGAGGGAAAGAAAGAAGCAGATAGATGTTTTTTATTTTTTTTTTGGCTTCCTTCGACGGTGGAGAAGTGCAGATGGGCTCAAGAGGGAAGACTTCGAGGTGGCTCTGTCGAGGGTCTGTCGCAGGTGGGAGAGAGAGAAAAGACAGGGGAGAGAGAGAGAGAGAGAGAGAGAGAGAGAGAGAGAGAGAGAGAGAGAGAGAGAGAGAGAGAGAGAGAGTGAGTGAGTGAGTGTGAGTGAAGAACAGAGGAAGAGGGAGATTGAAGATGGGATACGCTGGGCATTATTTAGTGCAAGTCAATGAAGAATAAATCATCTACGTGTCAGTTTGTTATTGGCTGGTGGGAAATAGTTTTTCACACCTGTCTGGCCCCAAGTTTTTTCCATCTCAAATACATTTCCGATATGAAATTTGCTCATATACCATTATTTTTCAATCGATTATTTTACAATGCACTTGGTATCCACTCAATTAACCGGTCAGATGACATTACTTGAATGGGCGCTGTCGAGCTGCTCACTCACACCCAACTTGCTCACCATTAGAAAAATTTTCTTCATTTCGACCCAAAAATATTTCATCCCATCATTAGAAATATTTCATTTCGACCTAGCTTCACGTCATTTGAATGAGCAGTGGGCCACTTGACCTAGTCGACATTGATGTAGCCTTTCGTTCATGTGCCAGATCTAGTCGAATGGCATGTAGCTACTATGGCGGGACCATTACTAGCCAGCCCTAACCTACCCAACTCATCAAAAGGAAAAAATGAGGAGAAGACATTGCGCTCGAGTTGCTCACTCATACCTTGCTTCACCACCTTCAAACAAATTTTCCTCATTTCAACAATTTCCCTAATTTCAACATTGTTTGAATGGGCATGGTTGAATGGGTAATGGGCACACTCGACCTGGTCAACGCCGATGTCGCCTGCCTTTCATGTGCTAGATTAGGTCGAATGGCGTGTAGATACAGTGGCGAGACTGTTACGGGCTAGTAACCTGCGCAACTCATTGAAACGAAAAAATAGAGAAACAAAAAATGAAGATGTTGAAAGAAAAAAAAAAAGAAAAAAAAAGGAGAAGATGAAAAGCGAAATGAAAAAATGAGAAGTGGTACGTGAAAGTGCTACGTGTGAAGTGCGTCACGGGGGGGGGGGGGAATGAGGTGCTCACATGTGAAGCGGTATTAGATGTGCGGCAAATTTATTCATGTGAAGTGGCATGTGATGTGGGGTAAATTTTTTACTAATTAATGCGGTATGGATGCCAAGTCAGGAAGTCAAAACTCGGCTTTTATATAATTAAATAGATATGTTTGCATAACTAGTCCTAGTTTCTTAAAATAAAAACCCCAGAATTTCAGGTGTGAGGTTCTTTTTATCAAACTTGTTGTTGGCAGTTGGAACATGATTTGCTTTTTCTTTCTCATTATCTTTATATGGGCATACTTTCAGGCATTTTTTTTTTCTCTTTTGGTAAATTCACACCTACAATCTTACAAACATATGTACATGAGATCATCGAGATGAGCCTGTCGTAACATTTTAATATCAAAACTTGTTTTTATCCAAGCTGATGTGCTAGAATATTATATTTTTTTGTTTTGTTTTATTATTTTTTTTAAAGAGTTTTATTTTAATAATTTAGAGGTATAGGTAGGCTGTTGTAATATTATATATGTTTTTCTTTGTTCTATTATATATATATATATATATATATATATATATATATATTTGTTTTGCTATTGATTTTATTTTTATTATATTTCTTTTCTATATTTTTATAGTTAAAATAGATGGAATGTAGTTTTAGTAGTAGTGTTGATAGTATACCTCATATTTCATTAGACATGGCGGAAAACACTAGTCCTTTAGTACCTTCCTCCATGAATACTCAAAACCCCACACCATCCCTCCCCCCAAAGGCAAAAAGAGCCAAGAAGGCTACCAACCAATCTATTCATATATGAGATCATTTTACAAGGATTGAGCCTATTGATTCCATTAAACTTAAAACCCGATGCAAATATTACTTGAAACTTTATGGATGCCATTATAAAAATGGCACTTCATCAATGTCACACCTTCTAAGATTTGTTTGTCAGGACTGACCCATTAGAGAAAAGAAAATCTTGGGAAGGATAAATCATCATCACAGTTTGGAGTTAGGATAGATGGTAAAGGATCTAGTTTTCAAGAATTAGAAAAATATGATCTTGGAAAATTAAGGGTGATGATTGCCCCTTTTTTTTATCCAGTATGAGTTGCCATTCAAGATTATAGAGCATCTAAGATTTGTTGAACTCTTAGGTTATTTAAAACCTAAACACACATTGCCATCTCGAACCACCTTTGAAAAAGAACATATTGGTTTATACAATGAGGAGAAGCAAAAGTTGAAAGCTTTATTGTGCAATCAAAGAGTTTATTTGACTACCGATATATGTATTAACATAGAGAATATTTACATCTCATCAAAGGTGACTACGGAAGAACCTTAGGGAAAACCATAGGAATTTTGTTAGTTACTCTCTCAAGTTGTATAACAGCTTTTTATTCTTTCAGATTCTTGTACAAAACTGTGTATAAATATCACGTGAAATGTAATACAAAGTACTATGGAATTCAGTGAAATATGTGACTCTGATATGGTATCAAAGGTCCAATCCATGATGGCCTTTATGTGTTCCCCTCTCCTTTCATGACTCCATCGTCTTCTATCTATTCTCTGTCAACCTATCTTGGTGAATGCACCACCGCAGCTTGGTGGCATTATCAACTGGGCTATCCTCACCATTCTATCGTCTCCAACATCCTGTGCACAAACTGTTCGAAGATTTCCCCGCACACTTCAAAATACAACTGCACCGACTGCCCACTTGCCAAAAGCCATCAACTCCCATTTTCATTTGATTGGGGCTCTTCCACTACGTCGTTAGAACTTGTGTGTGCAGATGTTTAGGGCCTAGCTCCTTTTGTTTCTAGATTAGGTTATAAGTATTATGTAAAATTTGTTAATCAATTCACCAGGTTCACTTGGTTCTATCCATTAAAATTAAAATATGATGTTCTTCATGCCTTCTCCAATTTTTTGCCTTATGTGGAACATCTTTTCAATACCAAACTTATCACATTGCAAATTGATGGGGGTGGAGAATTTAAATCCCTCACACTTGTATGTCAAAAACTTGGTATTCATCATCTATTTTCCTATCCACATACCCGTCAACAAAATGGGCTTGTGGAAAGGAAATATAGACACATTGTAGAAACTATGCTTGCCCTTATGGCCCATGCCTTTCTTACACCTCATTTTTGGGCCAAGACTTTTGATACAGTTGTTTATCTCATTAATCTTTTACCATCTCCAACTCTCCAACATAAATCTCCATTTTTTCAAGTTTATCATCGTCACCCTGACTATCAATTTTTAAAAGTTTTCATTTGTAAATGCTTTCCTAATTTACGACCTTACAATAAGCATAAAATCAATTTCAGATCTACACCTTGCCTTTTTCTTGGTTACAATTCTAGACACAAGGGCTATCAATACTTGGACCTTACCACTCAATGTCTTTACATATTCCGGGAGGTTATATTCCATGAATATGGCTTCCCTTACTCCAATCCATGGCCCATTACAAACTCTACCTCTTACTTCCCACTCGTCTACTAATCACTATCCATAGGCCCATTTGCCACTCTTCTCTAAGTCCATTCTTGGTCTAGGTCCACAACTCCCCTTCCCTAATTGCTTTCAAATTCCTAATTTGTCTACTAGCAATCTTCTTCCCCGAACCTCAATTCCCAATTCCACTCCACTTTCTTCTTAGCATCAAAACCCTAATTCTTCACTTCAATCTGCTCCTCTCATCCTCACTCCACTTTGTTCCCCCATTATTACTCGATCTCACACTCAGTCCTCTTGAACCTGTGTTCGTATGGATGGTATCGTTCTATACCCTTTTTTACACTGTTTCACTACCACTATACACACTCCAAAAACCTCTACCAGCTATGCAACAGCCTCAAAACATTCAGATGCAACAAGAATTTCGTGCCCCACTCCAAAATCATACCTGGACCCTGGCCTTGCCTAACCCCCTTGCTAATATCCTTTGTTGCAAGTGGGTGTACCGTATCAAACTCCTTGTTGATGGATCCATTGAGAGAAGGAAAGCGCGACTTGTAGCCAAAGGCTACCACCACTATCCTGGTATCGACTTCCATGAGACTTTTAGTACCGTGGTCAAGGCTCCTACCATTTAACTAATTCTATCGATTGTGGTTGCTTGTGGATGGCCTCTGCATCAGATCGATATCCAAAAAGCATTTCCCTCAATGATCAGGTATTCATGAAACAACCCCAAAGATTTATAGATCCTCTGCATCCCAACTATGTATGTAAATTGCATAAAGTTATTTACAGCCTCAAGTAGGCCCCTAGGGCATGGTTTGCCCAATTGAGTTCTCGGTTGCTCTCCTATGGCTTTATGGCCTCTCAAACTGATGCATCATTATTCATTCTTAGTCATGGTGATCTATGCATGTATCTCCTTGTTTACATTGATGACTTTATAATTACTGCCTCTCGAGCCTCTGTCATTGATACTTTCATTCATGACTTAAGTATGACATTCCCTGTTAAAGATTTGGGCAATTTGTCATATTTTTTGAGATTAGAGAGTTAAGTGATAGTCTGTTGCTTTCTCAACGCAAATATATCATGGACTTATTATGATGTTGTAAGCTAAACCTAAAACATCTCCCATGGCAGCCTCTTTGAAACTTTCTAAATTTGACTCACCTAGTTTTGATGATCCCGCTCTATTTAGAAGCCTTGTTAGAGGCTTGCAGTATTTATCACTTACCAGGCTTGACATATGTTTTGTAGTAAACAAGGTATGTCAATTCATGCATTCACCTAAGTTACCACATTGGATTGCAGTAAAGAGAATACCACGTTACTTGAAAGGCACTATAAACTATGGTTTATTTTTCTCATCTCAATCTTCCTTCAAACTACAAGCTTACTCGGATGCGAATTGAGCTAGCTACCTAGATGATCGTAGATCAACTGGTGGCCTCTACATTTATTTGGGTAAATATCTAATTTCTTGGAGCTTCAAGAAGCAACAAACTGTTGCAAGATCAAGCACAGAACCAGAAGACAAATCTGTAGCTTCCTCGACATCAGAATTAATCTGGCTTCAAACACTTATCTCTGAACTTGATTTGCCTCTAAATCAAGCCCCAACAATTTGGTGGGACAATATTGGAGCCACTTACTTGGCTGCCAATCCAGTTTATCACTCTAGAACAAAGCATATGGATATTGACTCTCACTTTGTTAGAGATCGAGTTGCAGCAAAGACATTAAATATTTCTTTTATTAGCTCAAAGGATTAGCTTGGAGTCATCTTTACAAAGCCACTTAGAGCTGACAGATTTTTCAAGTTAAGGATGAATCTCAATGTTGTTGACACTCCCTTGGACTCAAGGGGGCGTATTAACATAGAGAATATTGAAACCTCATCAAAGGTCACTGTAGAAGAACCTTAGGAAAAACTGTAGGAATTTTGTTAGTTACTCTCTCAAGTTGTATAACACCGTTGCATGTGTTATACAAATATTGCATGTGATGTATTTGTCATTCCTATTTCTACCGTTGCATCTGAGTTCACATTCAGCACCGGTGGATGTGTACTAGACCCCTTTTGATGTCCATCACCTTTCGTAGCTCATTAGCACCAGAGACTGTCTAAGCATTAATCTGCACGCAAAATTGGTTTGGTTGTAATCCAATTAATTCTTGAGAGGTGAAGGAGCATGTAGAATGCGTTGACATCGAAGGTAAATATTTTTATTTTTTTAGTTTCATTTTTTATTACTAATTTATCAATTTTAACTTAATTTATACATTTTTTTCTTCTTAAAGTAACCCTCCTCATTCAACTTCAGCAACTTCAACTTCAACTTAATCATAACTTAAGCAATAAGGTATGATTAATCTATCTATATGTACATATATATATATATATATATATGTATGCAAGTTTGCAACATTAATATATTAATAGTTCTATAAGTTCCATTTATAACTTTGCACCTAATATTCATAAGCTGCTTTTAAGTGCAGGAACAATTATTATTGGATTCAAGCAGAGCTTTGACAGTAAAGGTAAAAATCCCCTAGTCTCCTTTTCCTGGATAGTTGGGTTTGTTAACCAGTTAATTTCAATTTTACCTTAAAAAATTATGTTTGTGATCTACTTTGAAACGCAAGGAATTTAAAACAACCAAACATATATTCGGTAAGATGTGATAGGAGGTAGGTGAATGAGGAACTTGAAAATACAAATATGTTTTTATGTTAAGTGATCAATGTCGTGTTTAGTGAGTGAATAAGGAACTTGCAAATAATTTTTCTTTTTTTTCATAAACTTGTGAGACACAGAATGATGGGTTTAGACAAACACCAAGGCTCTGAGAAAATGCAACCAACCAATTGACTTGTAGCCCCATGACACCTTCCCTACATGTTTAAAAAATGGGAATCTCTTGACTTTTGTGAGGACAATGAGTGGGAAAGGTTATGGCCAAACAACCTCTCATTCTCAATTTCCATTTTTCCTAATAAGCACTTTCATCTCTATCATAAACTTATCAGTTTATTTGTCCTATCATGGAAAAGCATCAAGCCTCATAGGATATGTAAGAATCTATTCTACATGAGATCTTTGTCATTAGCTTTTGCCTGAGATGAACACTTCAAATCTGTTCAAAATATAACTTTGACATTTCTTGTTCCTCATTTTTTTCTCAGGCATGGGAAATGTAGACAAAAGGAAAATGCTTAAATAGTGCAGATCCAACCTTGGGCAATTCCTATGTAGTTTTTTATCTTGATCTATAGGTTTATATTCTCATTTTTTGTTGTCCTCCATTTATAGTTGTTTAACTTGTTCTATGTCTTGGAAGATGTGTTTCACTGATTGTGAAAATTTGAATGCTCATTTTTCTTTTCTAAATGTAGGAATGAATCATTTGATGGGATTTGATTCCAATTTCAATGCTGTATTTCATGTTCTTAGCAGATGGATTTGACTGAATTAATTTAGTAGCACGTAAGGATTTTTATTATTATGACAATACTAAAAAAGGGGGGGGGGGGGATATCTGGTTACAATCCAGGTATCCGAGTCCAAATCGATACCCACAGGTTATAATCTGGGTAGATATCGCCCGGTTTTAAAAAGCCAGATCCATATATTCAGATCAAGATCCTGTTGCACAGCCCTCATAGTAGTATATGTTATTAACTCATTATATTATTCTATACTAGTATCTAACTTATTTCTATACTAGATTTATACTATAGTATTTAATTACATGATATTTTACTATAGTATTACATATTATTATATTAGTGTTTAGTTTATTTCTAACTTATCTTTATACTAGACTTATTTCTAATGTCTAATTACATTTTATTATATTGTAGTATTACATGTTATTAGTTTATTATACGAGACTTCTTTCTATACTAGCGTTTAAATTACTTCTATAATAGACTTGTACTATGTGTTTAATTATATGTTATTATACTAATGTCTAACTTATTTCTATACTTGATTATATATAGTAGTAATATTATTATACTTACATATACTAAATTATTAGTTTATTTATATTATAGTATAAGTATGGTAGTAATATAAGATGTTTATATATAATAAATTATTAATCTATTTATATTATTTTATATTAATTAACCCATAGTAGTATAGTATTGAGTTAAACTATATAAATAATACTATTTTTATATGAGTATAATTGAGCAATATATAAATAATACATATTTTTATTACTTATGTACAAAGTTAGAGTCTGATTCGAAGTCAGAGTCAGTCCAACAACAACTCCGACTCTAACTGGGAAAAAAAAAAGGAAGACCTTGACTCTATTTTTTCAAAATGACTCCTATGGTGCATAGTTGGATTTTTTTATTTTTGCTCAGCTCTACACCCAATCCTACAATGGAAGCCTTTCTCCTTCACAGCGTTCTCTATTGTGAGGAGCAAATGAAAGTATGAAAAGTACAATTAGTCCTATTTTGATGCATTTTCTACTTGAATATATTTTTATCTCATTTGTAACACCCTAATGCAAAATTATTATAGATGAATTAAGGAAAATTTTATTGGGCTTAAATTAGGCTCCATAAACAATATTGAGTGAACCAATGAATTAATATTTATTGAGGTTGAGTTGGAATTAGTTAGGCCCATAGGCCAAACTTTTTTATTTTTGTCCGTTAAGGTTTAGCAGATGATTTTATAGGCCAATATTGGAAGGAGATGCTAAAATAAAGATTTTTAGCATTATCCAACCACCATTATTCGACCACGTAAAGCATCTCCTTCCATTTCTACAACTCAAAATCACCACTAAAAGCTGTTGGCCTCCACATTTAGCCATAATATCATTGTGCATAGTCACCACCATGAGACACCAGATGCCACTGTGATCGTTGGAACAGCCGAAACACCTTTGTTTGTTTCGACCTAAAACAAAGCACAACACCTCATCAACAAACAGACACAACAGTACCTTCTAACTCTTTAAGTCGAGCCAAAATTATTTTATATATCTCGAGATCAGACCAAATTTCTTCGGTCCACAATTTGTGTGACCGAAACTGACCAGTACAGTTTTCAATCTAGTCCGAACCGAAAATTGTACACCCTTTCCCACACATTTCATCCTAATCTTTCACTTGACTTACTTGTTAACAATATTCATTAGATGTAACATACAAAGGCTCTGAAATGGTGTTTGTGACTTGTAGAAAAACCTAAAAATTTTTCAAAAATACCCACTATATCCAAATCATCATTCTTAGGCCGCCTCAATCTCCCATCATCATCAAAGTATTTGATACATTGCATGTCCTCGTCACCCAATAAGTCAAAGGCCTTTTTCTATACTGCTGGGCCATCTCTAACATCAAGAATGTTGAGTTCCATTTTGTAGGAACATCAAGCCTCAACCCCTTCTTGCATTCAATACCTGCAGCCCTCACAACAACTTTGAATTTATTAAACCAAGCCAGTGAAGATCTCACAAACTTTACCATACTCTAACTCTTGCAACTATTCATATCTTTCAAACTGTTCTTGGGTCATCCCAATGGGTTTAGAAACCAGTCCTTTTTCTAGATCATCATAGCGTACTTCCACATATCAACTCAGATGAAGGGTTTTTGTAATGGATGACCCTCGAAACCATAATCTGTTGATACACAACATAAATATGAATAATTAATGAAAGAAACATAAGATTTAAGACATGTGCAGCACACCTCACAAGTAATCACTCACCACCCATGATTGAGTTATTGTCCTCTCTAAGTTTATTCTTAAGATACTCTAACATGTTATCTTTAGAAGATGCATTGACAATCATTATTATCACAACCTACATTATTGTCACAACCCACACTCTTTTATTATGGACTCCAAGGCCTTCCCATACTCTTTTTGTTTATAATTTTATTTAATTGAAAACATAATCTACAAAGTGGGCCGTCAAAGACATATAGTTCAAATTTTGTACTAATGTCCATGTATAGGTGGTGAGGTAAACTTTTTGATCCTTCAATTGGTTTCTCAACAATTCTCTATGTAATGTGTATAATTTAATAATATCCTTCCCCATTGTATGATGAGAATGAAGATTAAACCTAGGTTCTAAGTACTTAGAATATACTTGAAACCCTTTTCACAAACTGAAAGGGTAACTTGTCTATTATAACCATACGAGCTAAGCCTCTCATACACTCATTCAAATCATATTTTGTATACCTATTTAACGTTCTCCCCACCTACTCCCTTCCGCCATATTTTTAACATCAATCTCTAATCTAGATTGACTTTTTTCTTGTAAAAAACATCTAATTTGACTCTTTTTGCATTATCTTCTACGTAGACTTTCAAGTTTCAATTGGAATGTAATATGTCTTTCGTACTGACATCCATACACCTTACCACATTAGTTATAATTACCTTGTAGGTCATTGGGGTCACCACCTCTAACTTGGTGAAGTCCACACAACTGAAGCTTGTTTCTTCTTTAGTGGACCCATAGGTGTAGGGGTAATGGTAGGGTAGCTAGCATAACGCTAGTATTACAATTGACTCACTGTCCATGGCGTTTACTCACAAATACCTGACATGATGCAAAAATCATATAACATTTAAAGTCATACAGTCATAAACATTACAATTGACTGGGGTTTCATTTTGAAACCAAATGAAACCCCAAAATAGTTTGGGGTTTCAGTTTTGAAATTAAAACTGAAACTCCAAAACAGATTTAGGTTTCAAAATTGAAAACTCAGAACAGATTAAAATCCAAAATTATTTAGAGTTCAAAAATTGCCCAAATCATATTATGTTAGGGGTTTCAATCCGAGTCCCGAACCTAATTTAGGGTTGGACAGTGCTAGAGCCACCGATAATGGCTCCCGACACTTCCCACCAAGAATGCTAAATGCCTCTTTTACTTTTATCTTCTTTTTCATGAATTGTTTTTTTATATTCTTAAAATTTTTTAAAAAAATCACAATATCATTAAAAAAAATACTTACTTAATCACTAAGTAAAAAAGAAAATAAAAAGGGTATGGGTAGAAACCCCAAGCATTTCTCTTTAGGGTTTCAATCATAAACCCAAAAATAAATCAGGATCTTAAATTGAAATACTAAACTAATTTGACACCCTAAAATCATCTAGGTGTTCGGTCTGAACTCCTAAACTAATTTAGTGTTTTTGATTGAAACCTTATATTAACATACACAAATTACAATCCAATACACACTAATCACAGTTCAATCTCCACAGCACACAAAATACAATCCCATCCTCCAAATCCATTGATCAATCCAATCCTCCATAGTCCAATCCATTGAAAAACTAAAAAAAAAAAAAAAAAAAAATTCTAAAGGGGTTTCAGGATACTGACTAAGGTCGATAGAAAGCACAAAAATTCAAGAGGTGCTTAGAGACAACGTAAGCTGCAGACGATGATGGCAGCTTAGAATTGAGACAAAATGGGCGATGGCGTGAAGGGGCAAGAGAAAGAGGAAGGTTGAGATATTAGAGAGTGAAAAAGGGTGGAGTGTTGGGTAGGTCTCGACACCGGGAGGAGTTTAGGGATGTTTTTTAAATGACGTCGTTTTAATATAAGTATATACATATACATACATACATACATACATATATATATATACACAATTATATACATGCGAGCCAGATATGGAAAAATAAGGGCAAGCATGGGCCCAGTCCACCTCCAGCTCTCGCTAGGTGCACAATTGCTGGTAGATACCTTGCTAGACCGGCTATTTTTGGATTGGACAAGACTGGACCGAATGAAAAATAAAAATAATATATAATTTATATATATTATTTATATAAATAATTTTATAAATTAATTATATAATTTTTAAATAATACTAATATTTATAATTATATACTAATACTAATATTTATACTCATACTAATAGTCTAATATTATAATATACTATAGTTATACTTATACTAATATAGGCTATATAGTTATATTAAATACTATAAGTATAACTATATATATTTAGTATGAATGTATTATTATATTCTTTAATGTATAAATATAATACATAGTACTAGTATATATTAATATATTAACATATTATAAGAGTTATAATAGAAATTATAATATATTAAATCACTATAACAGTATAACTAATACTAATATATAGATATACTATTAGTCTACTATTAATAATATTATATAGTTAACTTTTCACTATAATTAGTACTAATATATAGCTATACAATATAATTATACAGTTGTACTAATACTATTAGTCTATTATATAGTCTAAGACTCTCAATTCTAATATAGGCTATATAGATATAACTAATACTAATATTATTAATACTAATAATGTAGAAAATAGTTATACTAACTTACTGATTCAACATAACTAATATTATTAAACTAATATAACTATACTAAATTACTAATAGTCTAATACTAATACTATTATGTAGTTATATTAATCATAAATTCATAATAACTAAATCATTATAAGTCTATAACTATATATATTTTGTATCAATGTATTATTATATTCTTTAATGCATAACTATTAACTATAATATATAGAACTAGTATATATTAATATATTAACATATTATAAGAGTTATTGTATAAATTATAATATATCATATATGTATAACTTTATAATAGTATTAGTATAGTTAACTTAATATGTAATATGTTAATATTAAATCACTATAACTACATAGAGTATTAGTAATATAGTATTTAATATAGTATGACATAGAGTATTAATAAATGTGTGGGGTTTGAAGAGATATAGTAATACTAGTATATTACATTTAATATTACTATTATTAAATATAGTTAATAGTTATAGTATTAGTACTAGTGTATTATTAGCTATAGTAAATAAGTTAATAACTATTACTAATTTATTATATACTAATAAACAAATAGTATTAGCGTATCACTAATATATATTAATATATATAATAGTATGCTATATGTATATATATTAAATATATTACAATATAATTATATAAGTATTAAACAAAATGCCCTTGAATTAAAATAAAATAAAAAGTGTCAAGAGTTGACCGATCGAACCGTCCCGACCCTTATAGAGTTCGGTCTGGTCTAGAGTGGGAAAACCCTGGATTAAATAGGTCTAGTCCGGTCCACAAAACCTTCCCAGACCAGACCGGACCAACTCCCCCCTATACCCTTATGTTTGCATCTGATGGATGAGGCCCTTGCTCGGCCCAAGCGGTAGCCGGACAACTAAGGGAGGGTAGGTGGTTTGCGGGGCCCTACTGCCCACCACTAAAATTTGTAACGGTTGAATGACTTAATAAAATGTCATGGTACAAATGAACAAGTCGATTGTAATGCTAGGACCAGCCCATTGGTTGTACGAGTGATACCCATTCAATGGACTAGATTCTTAGCCCATGGCCACGAGCAGAATCAAGGTCTCACAAATATATCTAGGGGTGTAACCGGTCCGGTTCGGTCCGGTTTTGAACAAAATTTAGGACCGAACCAATATGTACTGGTTTTGCATTTTTCAAAACTGATTATGCACAGGTTACCCTCCTAAACTGGTACTCCAGTTTTAATGTATTATATTATATATTATATAATATAGTATATTATTGTATATAATACTATAGTGATAATATGTTATAGTATATTATAATATATATTATAATTGTATTATAGACTATAATATATAATAATATATTATAGTATATTATAATATATAGTGATATAGTACAAGTATAACTATTAATACAATAAATAAAATGATATAAGATTTTAAAATAATACAAAACTATTTTATATATAATTATATATTATATATAAATATTATATACAATATAAAAAATTAAAATATATATAAACTGGTCCGATCCGATTTATTAGTTTATTGATTTTTTTTACACCCCTAAGCATCTCTAGCCTTAACAACACGATGGCGTAATGACCACTGAAAGTGGTAACAGTCAAATGCATATAATAAAATATTGTAGAATTGTTTAGCTCTTTACAAGGCAACGTAAAAAGTGAAGCAAATGTTTTTAAATGACAAACGGAAAGTATTTAATGTCTCTTAGAAATGTTTTTACTTACAATATGTATGGGAATGAAGGATCTTCGGCTAAAAGCCTATGTTAATATGCGTATAGGAAGAAATAATATTTATTGAGTATTTGACTCATTTTAGTTTTATATATGCACCACCTATAAATAAAGTAAAGGATGAAACTACTGGATGGACATGGCTTATTAAGGTATATGTGACAAAAACCTATACCCATTTTATCTAATTAGTAAACTTATGAATTTATAATTTTATTTTAATGAATATCACTGCAAACTCTTTTTAAATTTTTAAAACATACTTGAATTTAGAAATTCTTTTATACTTTGGTGCACATTTAAGTCGGATAAATAGAGAATTCAATAGAGCTTTTCTAATAGTTTAAAAAATCTGAAAGTTTCTTGCATATATATGAGAGCCAAAAGATTTCCAGCGCAAAAATTCTATATACAGTCACTTTTGTGTAATTTTTACACACTCCACTATTGTGATTAGCTATATCACTTTTTTTTAATATAACATAACTGTTTTGGTCAATCACATTAGTGAAGTGCGTAATGAATACGTAAAAATGACTGTATGTAGTAGCTTTTTCTAAATGGTTGTAAAACGATTAAAAACTTTAGAGAGAGAAAGTGTTTCCGGCTTATAACACTCCCCCTCGACACTGACTCCTCTCATTGAGTAGCTATATCGACTTGCTAATTCGTTCATGTCTTGATCATCTTTATTTCTCCTTTTTGTGACTCTTGATCTTCTCTCTCTCTCTATATTGTCGCTTTCTTCAATAATGGCTGCGTTCGCATACTCAGTTCGGCTTTCGTTGTCTACTTGACCTTACTGCGTGGTGAAGATCCACTTTCCACCGTGTTCTATTTACTCTTTTTCTCCATGGCCTGCTACCCTTTCTCAAATGTTAGAAGAATCAGGTTCTTGCTCACTTTCACCAAGGGTACATGTTTCAGTTCCTCCATAGCTTTAGAACATGGATTGTACAGAGTCTTTTGGCCCCCCTGATTTATCCCTGATAATTTTAGAAGCCGACAATGTGACTTGGGTAACTACCAAGATGATGCTTCACCAAACACTACATTTCTAGAAACATAACAATAATAAGTGTATGGGTCACAACATCTCCACCCTTTTCTTTTCTCATCGTATCCCAGAAAAAAAATGGATCAAGTCGTCTTCTTTTCGGATTTACTCCAAAAATGATCAGGTAAGAATGCGTAACATATACTGCCAGAGACTTCGGAGTGACCCATTTTAGGCTAAAGCTCCATAGTTTTTGGTAAGGTCAGAGAAATCTTAACCTTGCTGTGATAGTCTGTTATTCATGTAGGCCGTTGTCCTCATGCATTCTGCCAAAAACCACTAACCGCCATGCAAAGCGAAATAGGGTAAGGAAACACTGGCCAAAGTGAAGCTATTGGCATCCTGATCATAAGAAACTGGAAAAGAAAATCAGAGGAAGCAACGTCATATGGAGCCATTGTCCACCCATACATATTTGGAAAAAGTTCCAAGTTTAATATATACATTGAATACTGCATCTGCAGGTATTACATTAACATATTGATCAAATTCACAGTTCTTGATTTCCAACAGTCTAGAATCGTCAGAAATTGGCGGAGTCCCTCAGCCAATCTAAGTTATTTTCTTTCTTCCACAAGCAAGAGTGACCACACTTGCAAACCACCATGCCCAGCAGTTTCTTCCTTCCTCCCCTTTGTATATTAAGAATCATGTGAAGAAAAAAAAAAACATATCAACACATAAGAAAGGCCTGGAGAGAGAGAGAGAGAGAGAGCATTAGTAGAGAGAGAGAGAGAGAGCATTAGTAAACAAGTGTAGCCACACCTCACAGTGGAATCTGCATGTGGGACATCAAATTTCAATACCACGTTTCCCCTCTGCAGTTTGAACTACTACAGCTCCCTGCTAGAACATGGCAGTGAACTTTAAATTGCCAGTTGCAGGTCCTCAAGCTCTTGGTTATCAATAATTCTTCATCTGGATACATCAGACTGAATTGAAAAAATAGTAAATCTACATAAGCATTTTATAATACTAATCACGCACCCTGTTCAAGTGTCCCCCCCCCCCCACCCCCCCCCAAAACCAACACACCACAAAAACTTCCCTTTTGGTGTCTCCGTTCCTATATCTAAAAGAAATTTTCAACATAACATAACAAACCATGACTTCCTTCTTGATGTGTAAAGTTTTTCAATTTACGTGACTATCTAAGCCAATTGATCAAATAACAGATACAAAATTGCTTTCACAACGTAGACATACCCTATTAATAGCCATCAAACAAATGGAGTAATGTTAAATTCCAGTTAAATACAAACCATCAAATAAGACAAGTCCCAACTTCTAGACCCAAGTTCAAAGCGATTACATGTATTTCCCAATGCACTTTGTGGGACAGGTCATAGGGAGTAAATTTTAGTAAAATGGAACAGTGTTAGGTATCTTGTAAACAAAACAAGATAGCATCAACATTAAATATCAGATAAATAATAAATTTCGAAAATTCTCAAAAGAAAACCAATTTGGATAATTCTCAAAAGAAAACCAAGTGTTCAACTTTTTTTTTGTATTTTTATTGATGTTTAAGTAAATAAAGTAGGACACTCATGGTGAAACATGTACAGCAACACATGATTATCAACACGAGGCCGAAAAAAATTGTTAATTCGAAATTGCTACATACCATCACTTCTTTCCATTTCATATATAATATAGGCAACAGTGCTCTATTATTCCAGCCAAACTCACAACAAAATATAAGTAAGATGAATTACATTGGTTTACACTCAAAAATATTTATACTAGACTAAGATTACCATATTTCATAGATAATATTTGAGCAGAAACAATAAACATCTTTTAGTCAAACTTAGCTCCTTTTTTAAAGATCTTTTACTATATTTCATAAATTTCCTGTAATATCTTCTTTAAGTTTATGGATCAGGTCTCTTTTTCGTGAAAAGTTTTTTTTTTCAAAAGCCAATGCTCAAGGTTTTAACGAACATCCAAAAAAAAGAACATGAGCCCCCCCCCCCCCCCCCCCAAAAAAAAAAAATATTATAACTTTAGCAGGCATTTTGATTCTTTAAAGTTTTATAGCATAAATTTAACGCAAAAATGGGACCTCCACAAGACTCAAAATGATCCAAAAGCATTCAATTCAATCTCCAAAAGAAGTCTTAGCTCATCCATTGAAAAGATGGAAGTGATTACCAGTTGGTCTTAACCATCTGAAAAATTAGATCCAGTTTGATGAGTGAGCTTCTGAGTTTCTTCCAACAATTTGAAGAAATTAGATAGAATGGTCAAATCATTGTGTGTTTCTCTCTCAACTAACCACTCCTCCTTAAGTTGAATATCAACATCCCTGGCATAAAAGAGTGATTCAGGTAATCAGATACTAATGATGATTTAGGAGGAAGTAAAGGGAATAAAGGGACTGGAATTGAAGCATTTTCTCTGGCAAAGCCTACAGGAAACAAAATTTCTCATAAGAAAAAGGTGAGGGAAAGATATAAAAAACAAACCGTGTTACCTCTTAAGGGCAAGAACCTCATAATTCCTTCGCAGGTAATCAGCATACTTTGTAAGGGCTTCTTGTGCATACCGTTTACCCACAGTTCTCACTGCAGCAGCATTTAATAAATTTTCCAATGAGCCATGCTTTTTTAAAAGCTTTAAGGCAGTCTTTCGACCAAATCCAGGAGCCATATGTTGGATCCCAGGAACTCCATCAACCTCATCACCCACAATGCATCCTACGCAGAAGCAGCTTTAGTTAGATGATAAAGAGAAGATAGAAAACATTTTACCAGCAGTTTCAAATAACCGCAAGTGTGATCGGTCTTATCAGATTAAGTGAGTTGTATATTTGATCCCTATTCTTGCTGGATGCAATTCAAATAGCGAAGACAGTTTAGAAAGAGGAAAAAAAGTTACAAATCTAATCTTCCTAATGTTTTTCCTTGTTTCTATAATACTTTACTTCAATACACACTAGAAGAATTCCAAACTCTAGGTTTTTGTATCATACCCGAGTGCCTACAACTTGGAGTTTTTGAAATTAGGTTTCCTATTTTCTGGTTTGTGTCATACTCGTACCTAAGTGCCCAAGTTTCCAGCATATTAGACTTTTAAGGTTTTTGCTCTTCTTTTTCTTTTCTTCTTCTTTTTTTTATGTCTGGGAACCTCTCCAAGGCAAGGCCCTTCGGACCTACCCCTGCAAAGTAAACCCCGGTCCCATGTACTTGGATTGAGTTCCCTTGAGCTTTCAATAAAATCTTGCATAATATATCCAGGCATACTTCTTGTGTGCTTGGGCTTTGCCTGTTTACTTGATCAATAAAATCTTATTTTACCTATCAAAAATAAAAATAAAATTTTACATAACATAAAAAATAAATAAATAAATAATCAAACTATTTAATTCCAGCTACTCTTGGACTGTTTTAAGGTGTTAATCGGTGTATTAAATGATGATTTGTCATATATATATATATATATACACTTTTTATAAGTAACTGATTTGTCATATATATGGAAAGTAGAGTCTTTCTGCACAGAATTTACTTCCAGTAGGACTGGTATAGAAGTAGGAAAACTGCCTAATATAGGAATCTGATTCATTCCAAAAATGTAGGACCATAAAATTTCTAAATCAAGGATAAATGATCTACAACTAACTTAGGAAGTCATGGGTTGCCTCAATTGGAAACAGACAAAAGGAGCTTCCTAGAAGTGCTACAAACCCAGTTTTTGCCAGCCTTAATGTAGCCCAAGAAAACCCGAACTGTTTCTATGAAAAGGACCCTAAATCGCGTTACTTCAACTTAGCCATAGTTCTCCCTTGATACTGCCCTTGTTCAGCTCCTAAAACTTAAAAAGCATTTCATAATATAAATCCAATCTATTGGCCTCCCTTTGGTAATTTAGGTGAGTTTTCCTCAAGTTTTCTCAATTCTTTTCATCAAAATTCAAGTTTAGATACCTAATGCCCCTCTAATGTATTTCTATATCTATCTTGTATGGTTTTGTCATAAAAGTCAGTGCAGGATCCAATCTTTAATACTACAACTCATAAAGAAATTAATACATAGCCACTGCATGTTGAATAAATTCAAGGTTTTCTTCACTTTTGAATGAAATAATCCCTGAGTTCATTCTAGTAGCAAAAAAAGTACACTAACCCTATGTTTTCCCCACTAACTAGACATCTCAATGGCACATCTTTCAAGTCCAAAAGGGTTCCTAGGTAGGGCTGAGCACCGACAAAGTCGGAGTCGGATTTGGCCTCCTCCGACTCCGACTCCGACTTTGTTGGAGGCCGAATCCGACCTCCGACTCCGACTCCGCTTAGACCCCACTCCGCTCCGACTCCGACTCCGACTTGTCGGAGCGGAGTCGAAGTTGGGCTTTTTGTTGGTTTTTTTTATTGGGCTTTTTTTTAGAATTTTTTTTTGACCCAATTAACATTTCAATTTTACAATTTGCAACTCTAATCGGATTTGGGCTTCCATATCAATTTTTTTTTTTTTAAATATAATTTGAGATTTCTAATTTATCTAACCAAAATTAATACATTAGAAAATAAAATTAAGTAACAATTTAATGTGCATTATTTAATTAACTCACTAAAAAAATCACTAGTTAATTATTACTTTATTAATTATTACTAACTTAGAGAGTTAGTTATATATTAGAAATTTGACAAATTTTTTTTATTGTTTTTATATCCAAGGGAATATATTTAATAATTATGTAATTATATTGTGATATTAATTTAATATATATTAACTAATAGTATACTATTATATATATATATATTATATATTAGTAATATACTAATACTAATACTATTAGTCTATTAATATATAGTAATATTTATTAACTTATTTACTATAGTCTATAACAAATAACTAGATGTAATAACTAGTTACTAATATATTTATTAACTTATTTACTATAGTCTATAACTAATAATAACTAGATGTAATAACTAGTAACTAATAACATGTAATAACACTAGTTACACTAGTTCTAATAGATAATAACTTAAAGATATTAATTTAATATATATTAACTAATACTATACTATTATAATTTTTATATATATTATATATTAGTAATACACTAATGCTAATACTATTAAATTAGTAAATTAGTAATATTTATTAACTTATTTACTATAGTCTAATAAATAGATAGCCTAGATGTAATAACTACTAACTAGTAACTAATAATATGTAATAACACTAGTTACACTAGTACTAATAGATAATAACTTAATGATATTAATTTAATATATATTAACTAATAGTATACTATTATAATTTATATATATTAACTAATACTATACTATTATATATATATATATAATATATATTAGTAATACACTAATACTAATACTAATACTATTAGTCTATTAATATATAGTAAATTAGTAAAATAATTATTAACTTATTTACTATAGTCTAGTAACTAGTAACTAATAATATGTGATAACACGAGTTACACTAGTAGTCTAGTACTAATAGATAATAACTTAAAGATATTAATTTAATATATATATATATAACTAATAGTATACTATTATATATATTAGTAATTTACTATATACTAATAGTCTAATACTATTAGTCTATTAGTATATAGTAAATTATTAATATTTATTAACTTATTTACTATAAGTTTATAACTAATAACTAGTGTGAATTACTAGTATATTATTGAATTTAACTAATGATGTTAATATATAAGATATAGTTATATAAAATCTATATAATCAATTTTAATTTTTATACATTAGTATTAAATGCTATTATAAATTTATTACTTATATATTAGTGTTATATGTTATATTATACATTAGTATTATAATGTTACATGTTATTAAGCATTTTAGTATTTATACATTAATATTACTTGTTATTATATTTATATTTATATGATTAATATATAGAAAAACACATATATTATTTATAAAATATATACATTAACGGAGTCGGAGTCAGAGTCGGTGGGAAATCGGAGTCGGAATCGGAGGCGGAGTCGGAGTATGAGTATCGGAGTCGGATCGGAGTGGAGTCAGAGTCGGATCCGCCTGGACTCCGACTCCGACTCCGACTCTAACTTCCCACCGGAAAAATCCTCTGACTCCGACTCCGACTTGTCGGAGCCGGAGCGGAGTCGGAGTCGGAGTCGGATTTTCGGATTTTT
This sequence comes from Carya illinoinensis, assembly GCF_018687715.1. Taxonomy (NCBI): domain Eukaryota; kingdom Viridiplantae; phylum Streptophyta; class Magnoliopsida; order Fagales; family Juglandaceae; genus Carya; species Carya illinoinensis. The sequence continues at coordinate 12,624,025 of NC_056767.1, read as the reverse complement.
GCTCAGCCCTATTCCTAGGGTCTGCACTCCATTGTGCAACCTACAAGCTGAATTTAATGCAAGTCTTTTGAAGCAATCACCTAGAACTCTAAAATTCATATATTTTTCCACATCTACCCTAGTCCTCATTGTTTTTCATGCCAAAACTTAGGATCATAAGGCTAGATAGTGCAAGAGGCTGATAATCAAGGAAAAACACGTGGACACTGTCACTTGATTTTCCCCAAGTAAATGGCTAAAAGGCCCTAGGTATGAACTTGATTAGGCTTGTTTGTGGTTCATGACTAATTATCCTACGACAGATTGTAATTAGAAGAAATACTTTTTAGCGTTTGTTTGAATTTCTATAAAAGCTGTCCATAGTCAGCAAAGCTATTTCCTTGCATGATTTGGTTTGAAAAATATGTTTAAAGAGAATATTTATATAATACATGCATGATTTATTTAATTATTAAGCATCAATGTGTAGGAGGTTCAATTTCACTTGTTAGTTTCATAAACTTGTGTCTCAGCCCCTGCAGCAAAGTAAAATAGCCCATAAAGGCTGCTGTAGGGCTTTCCTAGGAACAAGAAGTCCTTAAGACCATAGCTTTAGCTCTTGATGAGTCACCTTTTCAATGAAACTTCTAGGAAGCTACAATGAACCATCCAAAAGAGAATCCAACTTATTCTTTAACAGCAAAATGTAAATCTACTCGTAGGTTTTCTCTTTACCATTGACCTCCTTGTTGGGAGCATATAAAAGAGATGCTCTGTGAGATATTGCTGCATAACCATTGTCCAAATAATAATCTTGCAGATGTTCTCACAATTGACTGCTATCTCCATTACCGTCTCTAGACCATACTTGGTGAACGGAAATAACAAATTTTCAAACAAAACCAGAGAACACCATAAGCAACATAAGATCTTTCAAAAGAGGTAAAGCCACACTAAACAAGAATATATAAGCAAAGAATACTCTCGAGGATGAGATAATTCAATCTGCCTAAAATGGAATGATCAATTGTACAAATTTGTTGGGAGAAAACATTTCCATGTCTATGAAAATAACACCAAACAGAGAACTTCAGTAGATAATGGATAATGCAATCTTCACATGAATTGCACCTCATACTTACTAAGGCTCAAATCACAGCGTGGCTCACAATCATACTGAGCAATGTAGTGCTTTATGGTGTAAAAGGACCATCGGTCTAACTCGTCTAAAGGCATAACAATTTGAACATCTTCTGAAATCAATTGCTTAAAGTCTTTATCAGGAGAGGCAATTACCACCCGATAGCCTTTTTGTAGAACTTGTCCAGCGAGTGTAGCTACAACATCATCTGCTTCATGGCCTTTAATTTTTATGACCTGAATGATTATGTTCATAACAGTAAAAATACAAACAACATATATCCATAAAATTGTGTACATGGACTTCACCTATACATTCATTTCTAATAAAATTTATTCATACTTATAAAAAAAAAAAACATATATCCATAAAAAATCTGATATCTGTCTTTTTTCTAAGAAAGAAATCTAACAATATATGAGATAATATTCAAAATTTTCTGGTCCACTTAAACATGCAAATCCCACACTGGGAAAAGGAATAACTCACATAGGACCGTAAGTTATAAGGGTAGTCATAGATGATAAACCCCAAATTGAGCACTTACTAGGTGAAACTAGGCTTTATAAGTGATTTTAGGGTATGTTTGGATGTAAAATGATGGAAAGTTTTTAATTAATAGTGAAGAAATTAAGAAGAGATGAAATTTTTATAGGTTTTTGTGTAAATGTGGGTCCCACATTTTGACACCAACCAGCATTTTGACAATGCATAATCCCCCATCCCAACCAAATGGACTTCCATAAGCCCACCCCAAAAACCCCTTTTATTTCATTAGTACACCAATTCCCCCACATCCTTCCATATTTAGCATTTACAATCTGTCTCCACAATGCATTACTCTCTTTTTTGTACCTCCAAAGCCACTCCCAAGGAGGGCTTTATTAAAAAGCTTTAAATTCCACACACCCAAACCTCCACAAGACACTGGGGTACAAACCTTATTCCAACTCACCAAGTGATATTTTCGTTCCTCCCAAATACCACCCCATAACAAATTTCTAAAAATCCTCTCAATTCTTTATACAACCTCCACTAGAATAGGGAAAAGAGAGAGGAAATAAGTGGGTAAATTAGAGAAGAAATAAAAATTTTAAATTAATTTTTATTTGTATTAAAATAATATATCTTTTTTTTGATAGGTAATTGTATTAAAATAATATATCTTAAAGAAAAGATGAAATAAATTGAGATGAAGTGTTTTGTATGTTTGGGAAGAAGTTAAGAATTTTTTTTAATGTAGATGAAATTCTACGTTACTGCAGATGACTTTCACCTGCATCCAAACATGGGCTTAATACCTGACAAACTCAACCCATTCTCCCATCCAAAACAACAATACTAGGCACTGTTACTGTTCACACCCCTCTTCATTCAGCCCTTAAACAGGCAACTGATTTTCACTTTCTCTGCTTTTATCTTGATGCCAAAACTTAATCTTTTGGTTCATAGAAGCTCATATTGTTGAAAATATAAAAAGTTGATACGCTCTATCAACTCCTTTACATTTTTGCTATGTGCCGCCACTTTCTGTTCCTGTTTATCCTCATCCAAAAGTTCCTAAGGTACATCCGTCAGGGTCCAGCTCAGGAGCAATGCTCTTTAAGGCTTACTTATATTCAAAGGCCATACCATCATGTTTTCCTAATACACATCCCATCAATTATCGGTCACTGACATATACAACTCAACTCAACTCAAACCCCCTATATATATCTATCCTAGCCTTCCAGCACCATATTAATCTCCCAAGAACCATTTTAAATTCCTTTATTTTCTTATGAATAAAATTTCTTGATTACCGATATTAATTAAAAAAAAATCCTTTTATTTGCTGAGGGGCCTCCAGCAAAGAAGAAACCAGGTTTGAATCACTTAACTGCCACCACCTTTTATAATCTATAGCATTTAGCATTTACCAAGGCTTCCCATGTCAATAAGATTCAAGAACTATATGCGGTCAGAATCATTGTAAGATTTGAGTTCCATCTTTTGGTCCTTCTCGCACTTGTAAATGATCGTCACTCCAATTACTAATTTCAAAAGATTGTTTCAAGTAGGAGTTTCACAAACTACAAATTTTCAAGTTTATTTAGCTATCTGCAAATGTGGTCTATCTAAAACCTAAACAGACAACAAAGACAGCAGTTGTTATCAATTAGAAATTCTTTAGAAGCACATTCCTTTTGAAGTTATTGAAGCATAATAGAATTGGCGAACATTCCTTGCAAAAAGTTACTTCAGATATATTAGACTATCAAGCATATTCATAAAATTTACAAAGCATGAAAAAATAGTCATAAAGAAGATTCACCCACTGGAACATTGCATTTTCCAAGTACATCAGTGATGATTCCATGCGACCTTCCAACATGGCCCCTTGAAAATCTTTGTGAAGCTGGAAATGGTCTTACAAATTTCCTCCTGTGTGCTTTATAGGAAGGTAATAGCTGTCTGCGATGCTCGCTGCCCCCTTCCCCATCAAGAACCTGAACCACATATTTTATCGAGTACAAATAAAAATCAGCCTACATTCTTTTTCTATCTTTTGGGCCAGAATTCATCACCATTTCTGAGAACAACCACAGTATCCTAACATCTAACTTTAGAGTAACAGACAAGATCAAGAACATTTTTTATAGGCATTTCTTAATGACAAGGTCAAGAATATAGAAGAGACAGAATTCGAATTCTAAATCTTGTAAATAATACAAACATAAAAATATTCCACAAATACATCAGGCAACAGTTAAGTGCTGACAATCAGGATACCAGCTTCAATACCAACATATCTACTGTGAGATACACTCAACTGTCACGACCTACAAAAGAAAACAGGGAAACAAAACTTGACATTGAAAATTCAGCAGCATCACTATTATCTAACCCTTAGTGAATGAATGAACTAGAACCCTATATACAGATGCCAACACATATTTGATTCCAATAAGTGACAGGCAACAGACTGATCAGGAAGAAAGAATTTTATGTGCCTGGGGCCACCATAAAGCAAATCCATTGTGCTTGATAGGATATACAGCTCATCCTTATTTGATGAAACTGATAAACGTATCCTAATAAAGTAATATTCTTATTCTCTTTACTTGTATTCTTATGTTGTTGGTCTCCTACATGATATGGATGAAGGAGCTGCCAACTTTTCACTTCAAAAACAAAAGGAATCACAGGTTTGCAAAAAGTGACGCACAGGATGCAGCGGAAATAGTAAAAATCCTGAAATAATAAGAAACAAGCTCGAATCTTGCGCTCTATTTTAATCACAATTGGTCAGTTAACTGTGATCATAATTGAAAGATTACTGAAGTAAAATTTGACATGATCTAAGACGTTACTTCCTTTTTCAGCGATTAAAATACGGTTAAAATTGGCGCCACCTACATGCAGATGAACATTTGCAAAATAAGATTAATACCTTCGTTGTGGCATCAAAAAATTGAAGCTCACAACTAAATGTTCCAACAGAAATGCATTCTGTCTATGTACGTATGTAAGTGTGCACGCTGCGAACATATGTACCACGGTCCAAGTACAAAGTATACGTAAATTGCCATCTGTATCTCTGTGTGTGGTTGTGTGTGCGCGCGCGCGGAGATGCAAATAATAACAGGCTTAGATATTAAAGAAAAGAGCTTACGGCAATGACAGGGTCGCTAAGACTGACTTGAGAGAAGAAAATAGAGACCCAACGACCAAAAGAACGTAAGCTAGGCGTGCTTCCCGCATAGCAGAGAGGATTAACGTCCAAGAAGAACACCCTCTTTTTGCCTGTCTTCTTCGCATCGCTTTCGGGTACTAATTGCCCATCAGCTGCTTGATTAAACGACCCACAAACGGAAGCAGGAGGAGTGATAGCACCATGCGTCGCTGCTTCTGTTTTCCTCGTTTTCGCAATTGTTGCTGCCGCTGTTTCGAATTTGAGAGTCCTATACGAGAAATAAACTGGTGGTGATGGGCTGGGAGGGAGAGGAGGATGGATGTGAACATGGGTAAACATCGCAATCTGCACCATCTTCGAACGACACGCCCAGCTGATGTCTTTATGCAGCACCTCCTCAATTGGGAGCTGGAACCTCGTAGGGGTGGACACAGGCCTAGGCTGGGAGCAACTCGGCCGAGCCCAGCCCGAGTTGCCGCAGCCTGCAGGCCCATCTTTTATATTCCAACAAATAGGAAATTAAACAAAATTGTGGAATGTCTATTGGGTTAAATACTGAAAAAACAGTCATTGTAATTTTCCGGAGTTTAGTATACCTTAATTTTGAAATTTCTAATCTATATTTTCGATTTTGATTAAATTAAGCCCATTCATTAGTGTACCGTTAATATTATGTTAAAATGTTACTATTCTAAATGTTCGAGAACTGAATTTTTTTTTTAAGTAAAAAAGGGAGGCGGGGCGACCAGCGTAGCAATCATTTCTAGATATGATCATAGGAGCCTCTTCTCACTACCGAATGTCCAGTTTGAGCCATGAAATATCAGTTCAAGAACTGTATTAATTTAAGATAAGTATTACAGCTATAAAAAGATTTTATTAAATAGATTTATAAACTGATGTAATTTCATGTGATCTGTTAAATCTACTCTAAATCTACTCTAACACTAATGAAAGTATCCCATGTGGTTGGTGCGATTGGATTGTGCTACTTGAAAAATGCCCAGGTTGTATCTAGGTGACAACCTAGGTATTATTGGCTCGGCCTAAGGAATTAGGTTTTTTTCTATCTTTTTTTCCTTTTAATGAATCTTTTCTTTCTAATTTTTATTTTCTTATATGAATACATGGCACTTATAATTGATGCTGACTTGAAATTTCAACCTGTTATGAATTCAACATTTAGTTCCTCTCCCTTTTAAGAATGTTAAGGGATCTAATCTTCATATCTTCATTTTACTTTGAACACTAAAATAGTTTGTATGATTTGTTCAATGTGAAAAATGAAAAAATAATATATATTCTTAAAATATGAATAACGCGATATTTTCTTCTCATCACAAAAATGTATATAATTAAAGTTTGTAGTATACACATTAATTTTTAAGGACATAATATTTTGTGATAACACGACTGTCACTTGTTAAGAGAATCAACTATGATCTATCACCCCATCTAGTGCTTATAGGGTAGGTGAAATATATAAAAAACACTACTAGGTTAATATCACTACAATGATCGATTGTTCAATGACCAATAGTATTTGTAGTTATAGTAGATATTAGTATCGTGCACACTTTTTGAAAATAGTGAGTAACTTGGGATACACATGAAAAATTATTTTTTAATGATGGACTCCAGTTTTTTCAAAATGAGTGCGCGAGACTTAAATACCCTAAAACTATGTGATGACCCGCTTTTGAGTGTATTTTCGCTGAAATAGTTGTTTTTATTTTAATTAATATTTTAGTTATTTATTTTAATTTATTTGCGTTTTAAAATTGTTTTTAATTCAATTGATGTTTTGTTTTATTTCTTTTGGTTGTTTACGGTTTTTAATCTCTTTTCGGCGGTTTAGTGTTGTTTTTCCCAGACCGAGGATTAGACCTCGTCTTTTCCCTACATCTCTTTCCCTTTATCCTTTTCTTTTTCCTTTTTCTCTTTTTCCTTCTTTCTTTTTCCTTTCTTTTTCTTTTTTTTTTCTTTCTTTTCTTTTTTTTCTTTCTTTCCCGCTCGAGCCCCCCCGGTCTCTCTCTCTCTTCTCTCTCCCTCACGTCGGAAGCTTCTCACCCCCGGTATACCGCCATCCGGCCACCGTGCGGCTCACCGCCGGTCCCGTTCGCTTCGTCTCCCTCCGGCGCACCTCCCCACCGAAACTCACCCCCAACCGGCCGGCCGTTTGGCCGGAAATCCTCCTTAAAGCCTGCACGGCTTTGGCTCCGATCCGCCGCCGTCGCTCCACCTCCGGCCACCATTTCTTCACCACTTCATCACCGGTCCCTTGTCGTCCTAACCCACCTATTTCCGGCCTCCAACGACCACCGGAACAGCTCGTACGAGCTAGCTTTCCTTTTTGGGAAATCCGGCCTCTTTCCGGCGATTCCGCCGCCACCCACGGCCAACCACCACTTCCAATAGCTTCACAATCATCCCTAGACCATTCCCTATCAATCTCAAGCCCTAGTTTGTCCCCGTTCAAAAGTGAGTTTTTCACAACCCACGGCCACAGTGAATTTTTACTATGACGTTGCTTTTTCGCCGCCGTTTGCAACGCCTCGTGTTTTCTAAAATTGCCATATAGCGCTGTAAGTATTTTCCAAACCCTATTTTCAGATTTAAATATATATTGCTCTTTCAATAATTTATTTTATCTATTGGTTGGTTGATTCCGGACTGAGTCCGAGGAGTTCGAGGGTCGGATGGATGGAGGACGGAGTTGCTTGTTTTATTGATTTATGTTGGTTGGTTATTTTTGTGCATTGTTATGGCATTACATGGTGCATGCACGTGTGTTTTTGTTTAAGTGTGAATAGCCTGTGTATTGGCGTAAGTGGTCTTACGGGTGCGTATGTATCACGACCCCAAGCCGGGATGGGGTATTATCCCGGTGGAGCTCCTCTGGTCACTCGGGAGCGGAATAAACTGAGTGATGTCCCCTTGGTCGTCGCTAGACGACGGGAGCGGGGGCTAGGGGTTGCTTGGCTACGAACGTGCCGGGCGCAGAACCGGGCATCGCTCTACGCACCGACTCTGTGGCCCTTCGCTGGTGAGGGCTAGAGGATGCTTGGCTACGAACGTGCGGGGCACGGAACTGGGCATCGCTCGTTAGGTGTTACATGCGTGGTGGTACTCTGCGGTGTGGTACTGGAGCCAGGGTGTGCGGATGACCCCTAGGGGAGGTCATGGTGCATACGGTTAATATGGATAATGGTTTGAGACGGATAAAGGCCAAATGTGACTTTTGGCGTGTTTTTCGGAAAGGATGTGTTTTTGGGCCAAATGGGTTTTTGGCGTGTGTGGAAAAATCGTGTTTTATGGGCTTTGTGCATTGGGCATGTTTCATGCATATTGTTTGAGTTCTATGTGTTTTTATCTAGTAGTGTTTGGGTTTTACTTACCTGCGGTACCATTTTTGGTTCCGTAGCTTTTGGTGCAGAGTTGGAGGACGAAGAGGAGGAGGCTGAGCCCGAGGATGTGGCTCCGCCGGGTTGCTGATGTTATGCTTTATATTTGGTTTAAAACTGTATTTGTGTTTTGTAATATTTTATTTATGTATGTTTTAAACAGCTTGTATTACGTAAAAAAAAAAAATTCTGGTACTTAGTTATGACTTTCGTTATCCGCTACGTGTTTCTTTGTGCACATTTGTTACTTTTGCACACACTTGGCACCCGTCGATGGGATGGTGACCCGGGTTGTCACCATCCGGACGTCTCGATTTCCCCATATTCGGGCGTGGGGATTTGGGGGCGTCACAGGTGGTATCAGAGCGGTTTGGCTCTGGGTAAAACTACATGTCCCGTAGGCAGTACCAGAATGCTTTTTAAAGTTGTGTTTTAAAAATTATGTTAAGTACAGTTGTTTTTTTTGTTTTATTTGTTTGAGCTTGTTTGCTTGTATGTATTTATTTGGTTATGTTTTTGCAAGCTGGTTTCTTTTGTTTCTTGCTGTTTTGTGTTGGTTTTGTTTTTGTTGGTTTTATGATGGTTTTATTTATTTTCTTAAAGGAGGGTCAAGAGTGGTGTTGTGGCAGGAAAATGGGGAGACCAAGGAAATCTACCCAGGAACCACGGGACAATACCTCCAGGGATGACTCCCTAGCCGAAGCAATACGGCAGATGACGGAATTTATGCAGCAGAGTGCAAGGTCTCAACAGACAGGGCCTTGGCCACAACAAGGGGGTCCTTGGCCACCATCAGGAGGGCCTTGTCCACCATCAGGAGGGCCTTGTCCACAACAAGGAGGGTTTTGGCCACAACCAGGAGGTCCTTGGCCATATCAGGGAGGGCCTTGGATATATCCCGGAGGGTCCAGTAGCATGGTGCAAGCCGGATGCACCTATGAGCGTTTCCTGGCGCATAAGACTCCACACTTCACTGGAAATGAGGATCCACTTCAGGCTGGAAAATGGATCAAAGATCTGGAGAAAACCTTTGAGGTGTGTGGATGCACTGAGGCACAACAAGTACTCTACGCCAGCTATCTCTTGCAAGGTACCGCTTCTGATTGGTGGGATACCAAGAGAGTGTTGTTGGAATCTGAACTGGGATCTTTCGCTGCAGTGACCTGGCAGCGTTTCAAGAAGGAGTTCAATGACCGCTTCTTTCCTGCATCGGTAAGGAAGCAAAAGGCAAGAGAGTTCTCAAATCTGGTCCAAGGGGTCGCGACAGTGGAACAATACGCCCGGAGGTTCATAGAACTTGAGCGATTTGCTCCTCACCTTGTCGCCACTGAGGAGATGCGAGCAGATCGTTTTCAGGAGGGGCTACGTCATGACATACGCCGTATGGTGGTCAGCCATCGGATATCCACTTTTCAGGAATTAGTGGATGTGGCCACCCTTGTAGAGCGGGAAAATAATCTGAGTGTGGGCTCCCCTCCAGGGCATAAGAGGCGGAGTTTTTCTGGTGAAGGAAGCAGTTCGGGTTCACCCCAGAAGTTTGTTCAGCGGACCGGAACTCGACCTCAAACGTCCTCAGGTGTTCGTATGGGAGGACGGGTGCCTATTTGTGGAGCTTGTAATAGAGCTCATGAGGGCGAGTGTCGGATGAGTAGCGGACCCCAGTGTTACCGGTGCGGCCAAGTGGGACATATCGCTCGGGATTGCTCCGTCAGAGTTCAAGGAAGCCGTGGAGGTAGACACGGTGGAAGAACCAACCCGAGACAAGCAGTGCAAGCCCGGGTTTATGCTGTCACACCCGAAGAGGTGGATGATGAGGCACCAGCGACCCATGATGCTGGAGTAATTACAGGTATGGTTTAATTTAATTTTAAGTTGGCTTTAATTCTTGCTGTATGTGGTTTATTCTTTGCTTTTTGGATTTCATGGGTTGATGTGTTTGGTTCAGGAAGAGTCCGTTTGTATGAGTTTTATGCTTGTACTTTGTTTGATTCCGGTGCTTCACGGTCGTTTGTATCTTCCACGTTTGCTCGGGTGTGTAATTTGGTCACGGAACCGTTGCCGAAGTCTATGGTAGTGGCTCTACCTGATGGTGAGATGGTGTGGTGTTCCAAGGTTGCTTTGGGATGCCCGTTAAATTTTGAGGGAAGGTTCTTGGATGCTGATTTGGTGGTGTTCAGGCTGTTGGGTTTTGATATCATTCTCGGGATGGATTGGCTATACCGATATTCCGCGAGTATTAATTGCAGAAGTCGGATAATTAGCTTTCAGCTTCCAGATGGTGATTGTCTGGAATTTGTGGGGAGTAGATTAAAAGAAAAACCGATAATTATATCGGCGATTCAGGCAAGAAGAGAGATTGCATGGGGAGCGAATGCATTCTTGGTGCAGATGGTGTCTACGCCGTCTGAGAAGAAGTCTTTGGCAGACATTCCAGTTGTGGAAGAATTCCCCGATGTGTTTGTGGATGACTTGCCCGGACTACCCCCTGTTCGGGAGATGGAGTTTGTTATAAACTTGGAACCTGGAGCGGCTCCTGTGCATAAAGCTCCTTATCGCATGGCACCGGTTGAATTGAAAGAGTTGAAGACTCAGTTGCAAGAACTGGCAGAGAATGGATTTATTCAACCTAGTACGTCGCCGTGGGGTGCACCAGTTTTATTTGTTAAAAAGAAAGATGGAACCCTCCGTATGTGCATTGATTATCGGGAATTGAACAAGGTGACCATCAAAAATAAATACCCTCTTCCGCAGATTGATGATTTGTTTGATCAGCTTCAAGGAGCAGCCGTGTTCTCTAAAATTGATCTGAGGTCGGGATACTACCAGCTGAGAATCAGAGACCAGGATGTGCCTAAAACTGCTTTCAGGTCGAGGTATGGGCATTATGAATTTAAGGTGATGCCGTTTGGGTTAGCTAATGCCCCTGCAGCTTTCATGGATTTGATGAATCGAGTGTTTCGACCTTATCTGGATTCCTTTGTGGTAGTATTTATTGATGATATACTGATTTATTCCCGAGATGTTGAAGAGCATGTGTATCATCTTAGTCTGGTACTTGAGAGGTTGAGAGAACACCAGCTATACGCCAAGCTCAGCAAGTGTGAATTCTGGTTGGAAGAAGTTAAATTTCTTGGGCACGTAATTGCCCGGGGCGGAGTGGCTGTTGATCCTAGTAAGGTAGAAGCCATTTTGTCATGGCAGCGCCCGACTACAGTGCGCGAGGTCAGGAGTTTCTTGGGGCTCGCCGGATACTACCGAAGATTTGTAGAGGGTTTTGCTCGCCTATCCGGACCTCTCATAGCTTTGACTCGGAAGAATACAAAATTTGTTTGGTCAGAGAAATGTGAGAGAAGCTTTCAGGAATTAAAGAACAGGTTGACGACGGCACCAGTGTTAGCGCTCCCAGAACCGCATAAGCCATTCGTAGTCTTCAGTGATGCGTCTAAGTTTGGTTTGGGTTGTGTCCTTATGCAGGAAGGACGGGTTGTAGCCTATGCATCTCGTCAGCTAAAGGACCATGAGAAGAATTATCCAACGCACGATCTAGAATTGGCTGCGATTGTTTTTGCCCTCAAAATCTGGCGGCACTTCTTGTATGGGGAAGCTTGCGAGGTATTTACTGATCACAAGAGCTTGAAGCAATTGTTTTCCCAGAAAAATCTGAATATGAGGCAGAGGCGATGGCTGGAGCTAATCAGTGACTATCAGTGTGAGATCAAGTACCATCCGGGGAAGGCTAATATAGTTGTTGATGCTTTGAGCCGGAAGTCACACTTGGAAGATGAAGCCAAGCCATCAGAATTGGATTCGTTGCTTTGTGGGATGAGAAGGCTCCTTATAGAGAGTTCGCAGCAAGTGGAGATTTTGTCTTCAGTTCTTGATATTCGGGTAACTGATTTTGAAGAATTGAAAACTCTTCAAAGAAAGGATCCGAAGCTGTTGAACATCAGGAAGAGAGTCAGAAAATCTCGAGGGCCATTGCATTATAGCATGGATAATGATGGGATACTTCGGTTCCGAGATCGCAGAGTGGTCCCCAAGGACTCTGAATTCAAAGAGCGGATCATGGCGGAAGCTCATGCGGCCCCGTATTCAGTTCATCCCGGTAGTACAAAGATGTATCGAGACTTGAAGAAAAATTACTGGTGGGATGGAATGAAGAAGGACGTTGCCTTATATGTGGAGAAATGCCACACATGCCGTCAGGTGAAGGCCAAGCATCAGAGACCTGCAGGCATGCTCCAACCCCTCCCTATTCCTGAGTGGAAGTGGGATGACATCACGATGGACTTTGTAGTGGGTTTGCCGAGAACGCCTAGTGGGAAGAATTCTGTTTGGGTGATTGTGGACCGGTTAACGAAGAGTGCTCATTTTCTGCCTGTTAATAACACCGACTCTTTGGGTAAGTTGACCCGTTTGTATGTCAAAGAGATAGTGCGGCTACACGGCGTACCAAAGAGTATAGTGTCGGATCGAGACCCAAAGTTTACGTCGCAGTTCTGGAAGAGTTTGCAGGGAGCTTTGGGTACTAAGTTGAAGTTCAGTACTGCTTATCACCCGCAGACAGACGGTCAGTCAGAGCGCACCATTCAGACCCTGGAAGACATGCTGCGAGCATGTGTCCTGGAATTCCAAGGAAGTTGGGAAAACCATTTGCCGCTCATCGAGTTTGCATACAATAACAGCTTCCATGCGACCATTCAGATGGCTCCCTATGAAGCTCTTTATGGGAGAAAGTGCAAGTCGCCCTTGTGTTGGGATGAAGTTGGGGAGAGTAGGATAATTGGACCCGAAATAATTCAAGAGATGCAAAACCAAGTCCGGATCATCAGAGATAAAATGGCGGCAGCTCAGAGTCGCCAGAAGAGTTACGCTGATAACAGGAGGAGAGAGTTGTCGTTTGAAGTTGGTGATTGGGTTTACCTTAAAGTCTCTCCCATGAGAGGTGTTAAGCGTTTTGGTAAGAAGAGGAAGCTAGATCCGAGGTACGTCGGCCCTTTTCAGATTCTGGAGAGAGTAGGGTCCGTCTCCTATAGAGTTGCTTTGCCAGATTATTTTGGGGATGTTCATGATGTCTTCCACGTATCATCCCTGAAGAAGAGCTTTGGACAGCAAGAACCACGCTTCGTTGACCCAGCGAGTATCCAGTTGCAACCGGATCTCACTTATGAAGTTGTTCCGTCGCAGAGTTTGGATTGGAAGGAGCAACAGTTGAGGTCCAAGACGATACCGTTGGTTAAAGTGGCTTGGGGAGATCCGTTAGCTCAAGACTTTTCTTGGGAGCGAGCAGCGAACATGAGGGAGCAGTACCCGTATTTGTTCGAATAGAGAAGGTATGTGTCTTAATCTTGATCACAATTGGTTTATGTGCTTTCTTGTGGCTTGCTTCATGTTGGTGGTTGATCTGCAAATTTCGAGGACGAAATTGTTTTTAAGGAGGGGAGGATGTGATGACCCGCTTTTGAGTGTATTTTCGCTGAAATAGTTGTTTTTATTTTAATTAATATTTTAGTCATTTATTTTAATTTATTTGCGTTTTAAAATTGTTTTTAATTTAATTGATGTTTTGTTTTATTTCTTTTGGTTGTTTACGGTTTTTAATCTCTTTTCGGCGGTTTAGTGTTGTTTTTCCCGGACCGAGGATTAGACCTCGTCTTTTCCCTACATCTCTTTCCCTTTATCCTTTTCTTTTTCCTTTTTCTATTTTTCCTTCTTTCTTTTTCCTTTCTTTTTCTTTTTTTTTTCTTTCTTTTCTTTTTTTTCTTTCTTTCCCGCTCGAGCCCCCCCGGTCTCTCTCTCTCTTCTCTCTCCCTCACGTCGGAAGCTTCTCACCCCTGGTATACCGCCGTCCGGCCACCGTGCGGCTCACCGCCGGTCCCGTTCGCTTCGTCTCCCTCCGGCGTACCTCCCCACCGAAACTCACCCCTAACCGGCCGGTCGTTTGGCCGGAAATCCTCCTTAAAGCCCGCACGGCTTTGGCTCCGATCCGCCGCCGTCGCTCCACCTCCGGCCACCATTTCTTCACCACTTCATCACCGGTCCCTTGCCGTCCTAACCCACCTATTTCCGGCCTCCAACGACCACCGGAACAGCTCCTACGAGCTAGCTTTCCTTTTTGGGAAATCCAGCCTCTTTCCGGCGATTCCGCCTCCACCCACGGCCAACCACCACTTCCAATAGCTTCACAATCATCCCTAGACCATTCCCTATCAATCTCAAGCCCTAGTTTGTCCCCGTTCAAAAGTGAGTTTTTCACAACCCACGGCCACAGTGAATTTTCACTGTGACGTTGCTTTTTCGCCGTCGTTTGCAACGCCTCGTGTTTTCTAAAATTGCCATATAGCTGTAAGTATTTTCCAAACCCTATTTTCAGATTTAAATATATATTGCTCTTTCAATAATTTATTTTATCTATTGGTTGGTTGATTCCGGACTGAGTCCGAGGAGTTCGGGGGTCGGATGGATGGAGGACGGAGTTGCTTGTTTTATTGATTTATGTTGGTTGGTTATTTTTGTGCATTGTTATGGCATTACATGGTGCATGCACGTGTGTTTTTGTTTAAGTGTGAAAAGCCTGTGTATTGGCGTAAGTGGTCTTACGGGTGCGTGTGTATCACGACCCCAAGCCGGGATGGGGTATTATCCCGGTGGAGCTCCTCTGGTCACTCGGGAGCGGAATAAATTGAGTGATGTCTCCTGGGTCGTCGCTAGACGACGGGAGCGGGGGCTAGGGGTTGCTTGGCTACGAACGCGCCGGGCGCGGAACCGGACATCGCTCTACGCACCGACTCCGTGGCCCTTCGCTGGTGAGGGCTAGAGGATGCTTGGCTACGAACGTGCAGGGCACGGAACTGGGCATCGCTCGTTAGGTGTCACATGCGTGGTGGTACTCTGCGGTGTGGTACTGGAGCCAGGGTGTGCGGATGACCCCTAGGGGAGGTCATGGTGCATACGGTTAATATGGATAATGGTTTGAGACGGATAAAGGCCAAATGTGACTTTTGGCGTGTTTTTCGGAAAGGATGTGTTTTTGGGCCAAATGGGTTTTTGGCGTGTGTGGAAAAATCGTGTTTTATGGGCTTTGTGCATTGGGCATGTTTCATGCATATTGTTTGAGTTCTATGTGTTTTTATCTAGTAGTGTTTGGGTTTTACTTACCTGCGGTATCATTTTTGGTTCCGTAGCTTTTGGTGCAGAGTTGGAGGACGAAGAGGAGGAGGCTGAGCCCGAGGATGTGGCTCCGCCGGGTTGCTGATGTTATGCTTTATATTTGGTTTAAAACTGTATTTGTGTTTTGTAATATTTTATTTATGTATGTTTTAAACAGCTTGTATTACGTTAAAAAAAATTCTGGTACTTAGTTATGACTTTCGTTATCCACTGCGTGTTTCTTTATGCACATTTGTTGCTTTTGCACACACTTGGCACCCGTCGATGGGATGGTGACCCGGGTTGTCACCATCCGGACGTCTCGATTTTCCCGTGTTCGGGCGTGGGGATTTGGGGGCGTCACAAACTGTATCTGTAAGGATAAAACCCTAGAGAAAGACAAAGGGTCAAAACCCTAGCAAACGAAGGATCTAGAAGTCTAAATGGGAAAAAGTCATGTAAGTGTATTATTCACCCTTTAGTCAATAATAGTCAAAAAATTACAAGTAAAGTGTAAAACAAAGTATTTATACTATGCACACATAAACATTAGTTCATAGACAAGTGTATGAAAATGTAAAATATAAAATATATATATATATATACATATACCACACTTCAAGATGGAGAATATATGGAATGCACTCCCATCTTGGTGATTAAATTTTGAAACTGTTTATGACAAAGAGGTTTTGTCAGCACATCAGGAAGTTGATGATGGGAAGCAACTGAAATGTCTTGGTCACACTAGCCTGAATTTTGTTATGGATGAAGTGGCGGTCGAGTTCAATGTGCTTTGTCCTTTCACAGAAGACTGGATTGGCAGCAATGTGCAAAGCAGCCTGATTATCGTAGATATTGAGCACTGTGAGTATCTGAGATACCAAAATCAAAAAGTAATGTAAGAAACTATATAATTTCACTAGTAGTAGATGCCATCAAACGATATTCAACTTCTGCTGAAGAACGAGAAACACTAGACTGTCTCTTGGTCTTCCAAGAAACCAAAGAATCCATAAGAAAAACACAATAACCACTTATAGATCAACATCTGTTAGGACATGAAACTCAATCTGAATCATAAAAAGCTTTAAAGGACAAGGAATTAGCATTTGGAAAAAAAGAGACCATGGCCAGGGGTGCTCTCAATATATTGTAAAATTCTATAAGTTGCTGTGTGATAAGGCTGCTTGAGCTAAGCCATATATTAACTAAGGCGATGCATAAAATAGGACAAATCTGGTCTTGTTAATGTAAGGTAGAGAAGCCTGCCAACTAGTCTATGAAAGACTATAAGGTCAAGGAGTAAAACTCCTCCTTTACCTAGTTTGATATTTTGCTCAATTGGAAAATAGACTGGTTTAGAAGTATGGAAACTAGCATCTTGAAGGATTTCTAAAGAATATTTATGTTGGCATAAAGAGATGCCTGCAGGAGATCTATCCACTTCCAAACCAAGGAAAAAATTGAGCTGACCAAGGTCCTAGAGCTTGAACTTTTCATTAAGCAAGGATTTCAAATGCTCTATAGAATTCACATCATTACTAGCTATAAGAATATCATCAACAAAAGCAAGAAGTGCAATAAAAGAGGAACCTATGGTCTTGGTGAAAAGAGAACTTAGAGAACCAATGTCTAGAAGCTTGTTTCAAACCATAAAGAGATTTTTTGAGTTTACAAACCTTGGACCCCCCTTTAACATTGAAACCATGAGGCAGTTTCATATACACTTCTTCAGATAAATCCCCATGCAAGAAAACATTATTAACATCAAGTTGGGTAAGATGCCAACCTTTGATAGCGCAATAGCTAGTAAAGTTCTAACTGTAGCCATTTTAGCTACTAGAGAAAAAGTCTCATAATAGTTCAGACCTTTTTTTTTTTTTTTTTTTGGTATAACCCTTAGCAACTAGTCTTACCTTGTAACGTTCTATTGAACCATAAGCACGGTACTTAATTTTGTAGACCTATTTACAGCTTATAGATTTTTTGTTAGGAGGTAGAGAAGTAACAGTCCATGTATTATTATTTTCCAGGCTGTAATCTCAGCAATCATAGTATCTCTCCAATGAGGATGCTTAACTACTTGATGATGAAAGTTAGGTTCAATAAATTTCATCATCAGCAGTGCTAGACAAGGCAAAAGGACTTATGAGCAGGAGATGTCATATTTGATATGTGTCAAAGGAGAGGAAGAAGAAGAACTTGGCAGAGGATCTAATTAAGAGCGAGTAGAAGACGAAAAATTACAATGAAAGTTCTGCAAGTAACCAGGGATCCTTCTGATTTTGGTGGATCTTTAAGAAGTGTGAGTGCACTTTTCAGGAGGAGTAAATATCTTGAAGACTTATGCTAATTGTACTTTTTTTCTTTTGCTGATGTTTTATCCCATTAGGTTTTCCTTTGCAAGATTTTAATAAGGTAATCTTAAAGTACTTGGTGGTATACATAAATACTGTACCCTTTTCCCTTCACCATTGATTTTTTTTTTCACTGGATTTTTCCTTAACAATATTTTAATGAGACATATTCTTTATGGGTGGTCATCTAAGGGGGAGTATTATAACTAACTTATTTTGTATAATTGCCTTAAAACTGACTTAAGCCCATAAACCGACTATGTGCTCCTATATATATGGGGGGAGGTTGTTCACTTGTACATAAGTTTTTAGAGTTGATAATAATGTCTTGAAGTTTTTTTTTCTTGCAATATCATTTCTCTTTTAGTTTTATAACATTGCATACATAATAAACTATCCAATCTAAATAAAACTTATTCACAATTAAAAACTCATCATTCATGCATGACACGCGAAGTATTATTGTCCAAAATTACTTTGTTTTGATGCGTGGATGAAAACAGTTAGGGGTGTATAAAGAACCATTAAACTAACCTCCACCGAAGGCAACCGACCGCCAGACGCCGGAATCAGCAAAGAACCGATCGGCCGGTGGTAGAAAGTTATGAAAACTACCTTCGGTCGGCTCGAACTTGATTCGATCCCACAAAAAACCGCTGAACCAACTAACCATCTATTATTATATTTTTTTTATTTATACCTTCTATAAAATGATGCCGTTTCATATTTTGTTTTAAATGTTTCAGAAAAAAAAAAAAAATTAAAGGCGACGACGCCACCAAACGGCGTCGTTTCGCTCTACGGGTTAGGGTTACTTCCCCCTCCCCCCATTCCCTTTTCTCTCTTCTACCATTCTTCGTCTCTCATTCTCTCAGAATCTCAGATCATTTCAATGCCCCCCCCAATTTTCTCTCACTCTCTCGTAACCTTGTCTCTCACTCCCATTCAACAGCGCCTCTGTGACTGAGTCGTGACCTCCATTCAACGGCGCTGCAGATGAACCCTTAGTCCCTCACGCCTCCTTGACTCTCTTCGGCTTTTGTGAGCATTCTCTTCTCTTTCCCTCTCATATATAAATTATATATATTATATAAATTGACAATATATAAATTATATATTGTTAACTTATATATATATATTAATGTATATAATCTGTTATTGTTAACTTATATTATATATATAATCTGTTATTGTTAACTTGTATCAATTTTTTTTTTATGTCTAAGCTCGTGGGCTGTGAGCATCTAATATATTTTTTGAATTTTTTTATGACTCTAGAATGTATAAAAGTACACTATGTCGAATTGTCTATGACTCTGTATGTTTAAAAATAGTTCATATAAATTGAGAGAAGATGAGTGAACAACCTAGATTAGAGTCTTAGACTTGTGATGTTTGTCATATTACAAACTAACTGCTGTGGATGCACTATATGAGATCTTAAAAATTATAAACATATAACATTTATATTTTGTTTTATAATTTAGATGAATTCTTCTTCATCTCCGATTGATGTTGATACAAATAAATCTCAACCAATAATTAATTTGGAAGATGATGTGAGAGAGATCCAAATATCAAAACCCCCTAGTGCCCCTACTAGTAGCACTTGTCCATTACTTAAGAAACGGAAAGAGATGGACAAGCCGATTGTATGAGATCATTTTACGAAGGTGAATGGTTGTCCTATAGATGATCCATGAGCTAAATGTAATTATTGTGACAAGATGTACGCTTACCACTCAAAGAGGAACGAAACATCAATGATGCAAAATCATTTGCCTTCATGTCATAAAAATCCTCATAAATGTGTACCTTTGGATGGGTACCAAAAATCATTGACAGGTGAGGCATTACCTGAGGAGGGGGTTGGAGAGAGTGATGGTAGTACATTAAAGACTCTTGTAACTCACAAATATAGTAAAGAGATTGCGAGGTTGGCTATTGCAAAAATGGTAATTATTGATGAAATATCATTGAGGGTTGTTGAAGGACATGGATTTAGAAAATTTGTAAGTGTTTAAAGATGGAGGCATAAGGATTTTGTTGACGACAGATACATGAACATCGATACAAAATTTGAATTATATGTGTCTAACTGCACACTTCATTGATAAGGATTGGAAATTACAGAAAAAAATAATTAATTTTTGTTAATCCCTAATTATTAAGGGGATACTATTGGAAGATATGTTGAGTCTTGCTTGCTTGATTGGGGCATTGATAGAATATTTACTGTAACTATTGATAATGCAAGTTCGAATGATACTGTAATTTCCTATTTGAAACAGTTTTCAAAAGGGAATGTGTCAGGGGGTAAGTATATGAACATGAGATGTTGTGCTTATATATTGAATCTTATTGTGAGTGAGGGTTTGAATGAGTGCAATAACTCCATTACAATGATTAGAAATGCAGTTAGATATATGCGTTCATCCCCCGCAAGATTAGACAAGTTTAAGAGATGTGCAGAAAAAGAAAAAATTGATTGGAAGAAAATATTGTGTCTTGATGTACAGACATGATGGAACTCAACTTATTTGATGTTGGAGGCGGTTGATAAGTTTGAGAAGGCTTTCAGGTGAATAAAGAGTAAGGATTATAATTTCCTCTCTTACTTTGATGATGGGCACATGTGACCTCCTAAAGCTAGGGAGTGGGAGACAGTGCGGGTGTTTGTCAAGTTTTTAGAGATATTTTATGAAATTACTACTAGATTTTCTGAATCTTTATATTTGACAGCCAACACCAACTTTTTAGAGATTTGTGATCTCCAAACTGAATTGATTATGCTAAGCGAGAGTACTAATAATTATTTGAGGAGCATGGTCATAAACATGAGAACCAAATATGATAAGTATTGGGGTCATTAGATAGGATGAACTTGTTCATGTTAATTGCTGTTGTGCTTGATCCACGAAGCAAGTTAGAGCTTCTTACTTTCCACTTGAAGAAAATTCATGATGAGTTTCATGCTGAAGAGTTGGTTTCGAATGTCAGACAGATATTAGCAGATTTGTATGCGGAGTATAATGCTACATTCGGCTCTACCACGAGTACCTAAGTTTCTCAATCCCTTCCAACATCTAGATCCATGAATGAATGTGATAACAAATGTGAGATCAAATCGCTCCAGGAGTGGTATAGGGCATCTTTTGCCATGGGATCTAGTATTACCAAAACTGAAGTGGATTGATATTTATCAGATGGTTGTGAGGCACTAGTGTATAGTTTGACTTGTTGACTCGGTGAAAAATAAATGACGCTAACTATTCTATACTTACGAGAATTGCACAAGACTTATTGGCTATGCATGTTTCCATGTTTGCGTCTGAGTTAGCATTTAATACAGGAGATCGTGTACTTGATCCTTTTCGGAGTTCGTTGGCTCCAAGAATTGTTGAGGCACTTATTTGCACTTATAATTGGTTAAGGCATCCGTTAACACCCATTGATATCTAGGAGGCTATGGATAATGTGGAGAGCTTTGTAGTAGAATTGGACAATGTTTTCTTTGTTTTCATTGTAATTTAATTTAAGTATTTTTCATAATCTGAATTCACTAACATTTGATATTTTATTCTTATTTATTCTTATAGAGTTGGCCGCACAATTGAACGTGACAACTATTGACGATTGAAGATTGAAGGAGCAATGATCAAACATGAAGATCAATATTTTTAATTTTTACATTGTTGCTATGTTTAAGTCTTTAAAACAATTTGTTTTCATTTATTTATGTTATTTTTTTACTTGCATTTTTGCTATGCTTAAGACACCTTGGCTTATTTTGTAAATTTGTAATATGTAATACTAAACATTTAGTGAAGTTATTTTTATTTATTTTTAATTATGTAGTAATTAATATAGTTATTAGTTTGTTAATATGATGAATGATGAATGCTTTAGTTATTTATTATTTATTTTTAATATGATGAATGATAAATTTACAAGATCTTGGATGATGAATTGAGGAAAACAAATGTCCAAACCGACCAAAAAGAAGCTCAAAAATGTAATGAATAAAAGGCTCAAAATAGGGGCTAAAAAGAACGGTCCAAACTGACCATGCAACAGAAACCGACCGTGACTGGCCAGCAAAGGAACCGGCTGGTTTTCTCTCCCTTACATGGTCGGTTTCTGGTCATTTCCACCCTCAATGAAGGCAAATCATTCGGTTTCGGTTTAGGCAAAAAATCGAACCATATATGTCAGTTTTTAGCCCTAGAAACAATAGTGACAATTATTTTCAAATTTTATCAAAATAATCTTTTCAATTATAAAAAATGATATTTATTGTCATACAATGAGCAAGTGCTCACATGTTTTTTAAAAAAATAAATAAATATGATATTCAAATAAAAAATAATTTTTAATAATAAATTCCATTATTTTTAAAAAAATGCACCATATTTGCACAAACCATTACAATATTTGACATTAATCCTTTGTTATAATTAGATAATTTAGAGATTATTTAGATAATGAGATGTGATGAGATGATTTATATGAAAATTGAATAAAATATTATTTTCTAATATTATTATATTTATTTTAGAATTTGAAAAAGTTGAATTAAGATTAAAAAAATTAAATTATTTATTATATTTTATATGATCATTTGATAAATTTATTGTAATGAGGTAAGATGAATTGAGAATGTTTTTCAAACTAAACGCCTCTTAGGCGTTGTTTCGTTATATATTTAAGATGATATGAAATATTTTGTTAAAAATTAAATAAAATATTATTTTAATATTAATTTTTAATATTAATTTTGTTTTAAGATTTGAAAAAGTTAAATTTTTTATTATATTTTATATAAAAATTTATAAAAATTATAATAATTATATAAAATGAGATGAGATTGAAAGTTTAAATTTGGATCCAAACCAGCCTAAATACACTAACCTAATCATGAAGTGCTGACCGAAAAAGGTTTGGGCCAACCAAACCGAACAAAACCAAACTCGTCGCCATAATAATCATAAACCGGTAACAGGTGGTTGAGACATCCGCCCTCTTTCGATGCATTCGAGAAATCGAAACCCAACCCACCATAAGAACACTCGCACACTCTTCCTCTCCCCTGCATTTCCCTTCCTCTCTTCTCCTTTGCAAAGCCGAAGAACAGAGTATTAAGCGAGTACCCAAATGGCTCATCTTCTCAACACTTCCTTCATCCCCTCCTCCTCGACCCTTCGCCGGGCGAGTCCCAGTCTCCAAGTTCGGGGTCACCAGCGAAGCAGAGTCCCGGCCAGGATTGATGCAAAGATTCGGGAGATCTTCATGCCGGCGCTGAGCTCAACCATGACTGAGGGGAAGATCGTCTCTTGGGTCAGGTCCGAGGGCGACAAGCTCTCCAAAGGGGAGAGCGTTGTCGTGGTGGAGTCCGACAAGGCCGACATGGACGTCGAGACCTTCTACGATGGTTACTTGGCTGCCATTATGGTGGAGGAAGGCGGCGTCGCCCCTGTGGGCTCCGCCATCGCCCTTCTTGCTGAGTCCGAGGCCGAGATCGCCGAGGCCAAGTCCAAAGCAGCGTCCAATTCGTCGTCTTCTTCTTCCTCTTCTTCGTCGGCAGCAACCGCTGTTGCGGAACCGGAGAAGGTTGTGGATAATCTGGTTCCGACAGCGGCTGTCAAGGTGGCTCCGGTTGTGTCGATGCCGGTGGCGTCCATGCACCCGGCGTCGGAGGGAGGTAAGAGGATCGTTGCGTCACCGTACGCAAAGAAGCTTGCAAAGGAGCTAAAGGTGGAGTTGGGGAGAGTGGTGGGGAGCGGGCCTATGGGGAGAATTGTTGCCAAGGATGTTGAAGCTGCTGCTGCCACTGCAGACGTGGCGACTGTAGGTCCCGTGTCGGCTGAAGTGGGGAAGAGTGCGGCAGCGGCGATTGATTTGGGTTCTGTGGTGCCTTTCACGACAATGCAGGCTGCGGTGAGTAGGAACATGGTTGAGAGTCTGTCCGTGCCAACTTTCAGAGTCGGGTACACCATTACAACGGATGCGCTTGATTCTCTCTATAAGAAGGTAATGCTTTCGGTCATGAAATGATGGATCTCGTAGTGTTTTCTGCATGGGTCTTAGGTGTTTATAAGACCAAGATGTATTTTTTAGGAATGATGAATCTTGGTTTGTTGTCTAATGCTCTTTACGCTTGTAAGTAAACTACTAAAAGGATGCAATATTTAGCTTTAAACTGGTGACAGACGTATTAATTTTTACCTAGATTTGGTTTGGATGCTAGAAAAACTTGTTCGACCTATCAAAACAAATGTTAACTTTACTCTTTTTTATTTCATTCAGCTACTGCCCAAGAAATCTTAAATCTGATATTTGCACGAAGATAATGTGAATAGATGTGGTGGGAAGTTAGTATGATGATCTCTTGTTTGTTTCATTTGAATTTGACCGCTAAGTTTGTATTTTTTTTAATCTTTGTAATTAGTATTTTCAGAGTTTGTCATTTAGTTACTGCTTGACACATATCGTCTTGATCTGTGAGAAGATGATGTCATTTGCAAGAAGTTTAGATTAGGATGGTTGACATGAAAATATGATTGTATTTTCATTTACATTAGCCACCCATTGAGACCGTGCTCGATAATCTCCTGAGTGGTTTCAATTTGCTCTGAGACAGTTACCTCCATCATTAATTTCAATGATACATGAGAATTGCGCTATAGTGTAATTAGTTACTTTTTTATGGTTACCTTCTCTTTAACGATTAATTAGTTGTGTAAATTATGTTCACTAGATCAAGTCTAAGGGAGTAACCATGACGGCATTGCTTGCAAAGGCAACGGCGCTTGCTTTGGTTAAACATCCTGTTGTCAATTCTAGTTGTAGGGATGGTAAAAGCTTTACGTATAACAGCAGCATCAACATTGCAGTTGCTGTAGCTATAGATGGTGGGCTAATTACGCCAGTGCTTCCGGATGCTGATAAGGTTCTTTTTAATCTACTTTTGGCTGTGCTGTGGCTTTTTCCTGGATATAGATAGTTATATAATAATTCTAATAGTAAATGGTTTACGCTGATGTATTTCAGGTGGACATATATTCATTGTCAAGAAAGTGGAAGGAATTAGTTGATAAGGCCAGGGCCAAGCAGCTACAGCCTCATGAATACAATTCAGGTATGCTTTTACATGCGTTCACGCCTACTTATCCATACAAGACGTCTCTGTTTGAAGAAGTATTTATTTTTTCTCTCTAATTTTAAATTTTAAATCTTTATAATCATTTATATTCCATTGCATGGATATGCTTCTTCTGAGTCATATGCATCATTCGATCTTCTCATAGTAGAAGACCTCCACATGTACAAGGTTTTGGTCTGGTACAAGAAAATTTCAAAATATTATATTCAGGAGGATTTGGATGAAATCCAGACAAGATTTTTCTTTGATTCTTTACCTTTGATGGAATTGGAATAGTTCCTTTCATACTTGGACAAGTTCATTTGGAATAAATCATATTTTTATGGAAACTAGAAAAAACAAGGTGGACATGTCAGAGTGACAAACAAAATGTGTTAGTGAAGGATAAGTATATGATGTTATGGAGGAAGGAGAAAGGCTTATGAAATTTTTATTTGTATGCTTCATTCAATGCTAAAATAGTGAATAAATTAACATTCTTGACATTGTTTGGCTGAGAAGAGGCTTCAAGTTCTATTTTATAATTATAATTCTTGATGAAAGTCTGACTTTGAAAGTCTGGTAGTTCAAGATGAGTGCAATATAGAGCATTTAGTTTTCATTATATACATTGATTAAAACTTGAGGATTACTTTTTTCCCGGAAATTTAAGTTTGACATATTAGGAAAAACAATTTTGTGCCTGAACACACGATTTGGGCATGGAAGAAAACAGAGGAGAAGGGAAATGGGTTTTTTCTTCATATGTGGTTCTGGGTTCAGGCATAGGTCCACGTGAACTGTCCATCTGAGTTCTGGCTGGACTAGGACAGTATCAAACAGCCCGGGTAATCCTGCCATTTTTGTTTATTAGGAATGATAAATTGGTGGTCCATTGAAGTGTCCTTCCACAAGGTGTTGTTTCTACCTCATTTTGCTATTTTATGCTACTTCGCACTTTCTAAGTTGTGCTGGGTTTGCTTTACTTTGTTCCAATGGCTACCAACTAACTAAGTGCAAGGTGCTATCTGCAATGGCAGTTGCAAATAACAAGTATTGCTTGCTGCCATAGTACCAAGACTGCGATCAGGTCTTTAAAGGTAGGCTGTATGATGAAGTGAAAGTTGCGGGTATTTTTTTCCTTTTGTTTTCATTGTGGGTGGGTGTAACGCCCCAATGGAAGGCCTAAACCACATAGCCTATACTCCAAAAGGACTAGTCAATGATATAATTGGAGTCCCATTGGAACCTTATAAAGAGCAAGAACTTCTCATTCTCAAGCAATCTGGGATTCCATACATCATCTACCCTCAATTTTATCATATGGGGTTATTACAATCTACCCCCCTTAAATTCCCGACGTCCTCGTCGGACTTGTCCGTTGTAGGTGGCGCCGCTCAAGTCCCACATTTATGGTTGAGATAGGCTCTGATACCATTTGTAACTCCCCAATGGAAGGCCCAAACCACATGGCCTATACTCCAAAAGGACTAGTCAATGATACAATTGGAGCCCTATTGGAACCTTATAAAGAGTAAGAATTTCTCATTCTCAAGCAATGTGGGATCCCATACACCATCTACTCTCAATTTATCATATGGGGTTATCACAGTGGGATGAGTTGGTTTTTTCTTTTTGTTGTTGTGGGGGGGGGGGGGGGGGGATAAGAGATTAGTCGTAGTGATTCTAGTGATGCCTTTTAGCTGTATTTTCATCTCACTTTTCCACATTGCCCTTGGATATAGCCTGATTTTGATGGACTTCCTGATTACCATCTCCTCTGCTTTTGCATGATTTGGGTTCTCTGACCACTATCTTCACTGTGAGAATATATGCAATGCAAGAGAAACAAGGGTGAATATACTTTTGTGTCTTCATTCTATTTTTCCAGATAGATAGGGGACACGTAAGGACAAACTACAATAGACTCCTCACTATGACATCACATTATGGACAAGCACTTTCTAGGAAAACAAACTCACTCCAAGACTCCCCCATTCAAGCTTGAACAGCTTGGAGCACAAGCAAAAAGACATGCTTTGTAAAATAAAACATTAAAAAGTAAAAACACTAAAATGAATGTAAACTAGCTGAAATTATCCTAAAGAGCCAATACCCACTACAAATTCATTTAAAAATGCTGATTCTGGTCAAATCTTGCCTAATAATGTTATTGCCGGTTGAATATTGTGACAAAAACACCAAAGACTTGGCCAGATCTCACTGCAAAACACCATCGTCTGGTTTGACTTTGTTTTGATCAGTCTTGATTTCGGATCTGGGCTTTGTGACGTAAGCCCAAACCAACTAAAATCAAAACAACTTTCAGCCCAACTGGACCCAACTAGATTAATGCCAAAATTGCCCTACCAATAACTAATTATCTGAGCCCAAATCCAAGTAAACAATACTGGAATATCCTTATCCAGGATTAGCAAACATGGGTCTTTTTTATCTTGGAGGTGCTGGCAACCATGTTTCCTGGCAGCAACAGCAATAGTGACCACCATAGAACCTGTCAGAATCGCCAATTGCCTAACATCAAAGACTCCTCCAGAGACCATAGAAACTACCATTAAACTCCATATGGCCATTGGAGACCAAGAAAATGACAAGTAAACACCACAGATATTGCTGGATACCACATAAATTAATGAGAAAAGCAACAGAAGGAATAAAAAAAACACCACAGAACACCAAACTACACTAC
Organism: Carya illinoinensis; assembly: GCF_018687715.1. Taxonomy (NCBI): domain Eukaryota; kingdom Viridiplantae; phylum Streptophyta; class Magnoliopsida; order Fagales; family Juglandaceae; genus Carya; species Carya illinoinensis. Next base: position 12,596,465 of record NC_056767.1, on the reverse strand, counting down.
CTCAATATTTTTATGTTCTAGACTTTTTCCGGGTACCAAGAGTAGCTTGTTTAAATCTTCATCAAGGCACTGCCTGTGTGATCTAAAAGTCCACATAGGCAGTGCTGGCAGTAAGCAGTCCTTTTTTTTTGGATAAGTAAACATTAGTATTAATGATAATAGGCATAGCCCAAGTACACAAGATGGCAGTAAGTAGTCCTACCACAAATTATCTAAAAGCTTAACCAAGGAGACCCAAAAATTATAAGACAAGGAGACTAAACAAGAATTTCAATTAGAATCTTGCTCCAGTATCATGTTGGTTATGCAAGCGCAAGATTAATTAGGGGTCTGAATATCCTTACTTGGTTCCCTTGTTCCATTCTTCCTAATATATTACAGACACATGAGGACAAACTTAGAAACTTCATAATGGACTAGGATCTTCTAGCATGAGGACAAGTGTCTAGGCACCCATCTTCTCTAACATAGATAAATTTGCTAAATCCTTGGATCAATGGGTCGTAGGGCTCATAATGTTTATTGTTTATACCATTGATTGGATTTTTCACACCCCATTACCAGATTCCTAGCATCTTTTCTTTTTGCCACTATGAGGAAGGCAGGCACAGACTGTTTGGGGATCTTGAGATGTTGATATGTTGGCCATAAAGCAGTTTTTCCAGCTTGCAGTGATTACTTTGAGGTGTTACTTTTATTTTGACAGTCTATGCTGCAACCTTGGTCACTAAAAAGCAACTTGCAATACTGATACTGATTAGCAACTTGCTAACTTGAGATTTGTTTCTTAATCAAATGCCATGTAGGATTCATGATACGGTGAGGTTATCCTGTAATTTGTTCCAGTCTATCTCTGATATTTTTAAGGAAATGTTGGTTTCTCGCTCCCCGATCAAACGGGTTAACCCATACTTGCTATTTTCTGACGCTTTCCTATTGTGTTCATTTTCTATTTATGCAGGTACTTTCACTCTTTCTAACCTTGGGATGTTTGGAGTTGATCGGTTTGATGCCATTCTACCTCCCGGAACGGTATTTTTTATTTATTTTTAATTATGCTAGACTCTCTGTGAGAGAGTGACGATTTATGTGGATTAATTGTGTCAACTGAATAAATCCCAAATGCTTATTTATTTTCTTTCCTAGATTCCTTAAATAATCATTACTGCACTCTGGATTTAATTGCTGCAGGGAGCAATCATGGCTGTTGGAGCATCTCAGCCCACGGTTGTTGCTAGCAAGGATCGCAGGATTGGCATGAAGAACCAGATGCAGGTAAGAAACTGAAATTCACATTTGTCAATTACCAGTGTTGGAATGTCTGCAAATTCTTATGCTGGCACCATGCAAAATATACAGGTAAATGTTACAGCTGATCATCGTGTAATCTACGGTGCTGATTTGGCTTCATTCTTACAAACCTTGGCAAAGATTATTGAGGACCCCAAAGATCTTACGTTCTAGTTTCACGTTCACTGTCAAATGTCCTTCCTAGTGTCCGAGGTATTTCCCTCCTAATATGCACCAAAGGGCTTGAGGTTGAATAGGCTAATGGGAGGATTTAGAAGCTATTTCCCCTGTTCAAAAACAGGAACAGAATTTTGAGGAGCAAAATTTATTTGAGTTCTAGGTTCTTCAATTCAACTAATCTGAATTTTTCAGACAATTTGGATTTTAACTTTGATATCATAAATGCTGGTGGTTCATCGTTTTCATATCAAAATATTCTACTGGTCATTGTTGTCTTGTCCAACAAGTTTGCTGAAGCATTTATCACTTTTGAGTGTAATGCTCCTGGAGTTGAATGGATAGATTGCAGAAATTCTGCTTAAGAGAGAGGATGTCATTTTGTTCCTTCAATTTTGCTATATTTGCTATCCCAGGCTAGCAATAGTGTTGTTATTCCTGGAAGCCTGGCGGATTATTTTCTTCTGAAAAGTATTTCATTTCTGTTGTGAAATTCCACTTTGCCAAACCTGATCGTTGGAAAGTAAGCATGTCATTCTAAGAAACGGACATGAAGTTCTAATATAAAGTCAGTTCTAGTACATAGTTTTGACTTTTTTAACTGAGGGTGTAAGCACGGGAGGCAACGGATGAGAGGTTGTTCTATGATTTGGGCACAAAAGGGTGTGAGATTGAGTTGCCCACCTTGTCCAAAAGAATTGGGTTGTGGTCTGAAGCTGCTGCAGGGGGACGTGTACTGCAGCATTTTGAAAGAGAAGCACCCATTGTGGGATTTGCAATGCAGGAATGTAGCCTCTTTCTCCAATGTTTGCAAAGCCTCTAAAACCCAATTCTATGAGGCCGGCCGCCAACAGAGAAATTAGACAAGGATATGCCAGCTTTTGTTTTTCTTTCAGATTATGTTTTGAGTATAATTAAAAACAGGTAAGAAAGAGATATGGTCCGTCAAATGAGTGCACTAACAAGATAGACTATAAGTGGGTTCATGCACAAAATTGCGAGGGAAAAAAGAAGAAAAACGAGTGCTAGAACCAGAACCATATAAAGGGTATTTATAATATAACAATAAATTATTAGGAAGCCTTTTCATTGACACAAAATAAATCTTGATATGGAAGTCTGTTGCATCAAAGAAATATTGATACTTTTAACTTTTTAAAAAAATATATAATTAGGTTCACTTTAACACTTGGAATTAGGGGTGTAACCAGTCCGGTTTGTTCTAGTTTTGGGTTTTGCATTTTTAAAAACCAATCCCTGACCTGTTACCTTCCTAAACCGATACTTTCGGTTTTATCAGTTATAATCCGTTGGTCGTATTTTTTGGTCTTAATCAATTGTCAATGTAATTATATATATTATATATAGAAATTATATATATATATATATAAGATTAAAATTTATGTTATAAATTATAATATAAAATTATTTCATATATAATTATATATAAAAATTATATATATATATATATAATATTTTATATAATATTACAAATTAATTTATATATATATTTTATATATATGAAATTTCTTTGGACCAAATATATTCGGTCCGATCTGGTTCACTGATTTAAACTTTTACCCCTATTGAGAATATCTCAGAATTTAGTTAATAGTAATGAAATGGTTTGAATTAATATATTTTATTGGGTTTTGAGAAATGAGAAAGAGAAAGTTGAATAAAAATTTATAAAATTAAAAAATTGTTTAAATATAATTTTTTAATATTTTTTATTTTTTATTTGAAAAAGATTGTATTGATTACCGTGTTTTGTTTTATGTTTATAAATTTGTAATGGTTTTTATGTTTAGATAATAATTAAATAATGATTAGATGAAAATATTAAAATTTTAAAATTAAAAAAAGTTTTATTTGAGTGATGTATGAAAATAAAATTATAAAAAATTTTAAAAGAATTTTCTCACTTCTGTAAGTGATATAAAAACGTCTCATTAATATCATGGTAAGTGATATATCGTTATACTTTCCTTTTGGGTCAAAAATTTGGAAATGGTCAACAGAGTAAAGAATGAGAAGTCTACCAAAGTAATAAAGTAACATGGCCCCATTAAAAAAAGATTAATTTTACTTATAATTATAAAATATATAAATATTACGTAATTATTTTAAAAATAAAATTTATTATTAAAAAATTTATTTATTTTTATATAAATCTCATATTATTTATTTATTTTAAAATAATTATATAAGTTATAATTACAAATATTTTTTCTCTTGAAATAAATCCTTTAAGCCCAAACAAAACCCTTTTCATGCCTGAAAAATTGGTTGGCACACTTGAACCTAGTCAAGTTACCATTTGCAAGGAATTGACTTTGTCCTTTTGAGTAGGGTCGGCCAGGCCCATATTTAATAGCATTTCCTCTAGGATAAAGACAAAAGTCATTGGAGTGTCACCAATTTTTTATTTGTTTACTTAATAATTAAGAAAATATCTTTAAATAATGTTATAATTTTTTAAAAAATAATATTTAGAGATATTAAAAAAAAATAAAAAAAAAAACCTATTCGGTAACCACCTTGGATAGGTTTCGTGGCTGTGGCGGGTCTTTTGCTCTATGCCCTGCCACCCAAGGCAACTTTGGGGTACAGCTGGACCTACCCTTGATTTCATAGAAAGTTTATCCAAATTTTTAGGGTGTTGAAGAGGTAGTACAGTCCCTTTCATCCCTAATATTTGTCAATGATACTGTGGAAAAATGTGAGCACTTAGCTAAAGGAAAAAGGGTCTTTTTCTCCTATCAATCCGGCGGTAGATGAGACGTCTACCTCTTCATTTTCATCTTCCCCTTTCATTGGTTTTGTCTGTTTCTACACATTTCACTAAAACTTCAGCATCCACCCACTTCTTGCCATATCACCAATATTAAAATTGGCCTTGTCATTTATAAGCAACCAATTCAAGTCAGTTGCTTCTTTCTTTCACATTTTTAACCAAAACCAATAAATAAAGTAGCTACATCTAGACTGATAAGTCATTTTCCAAATCAAATTTTGAGGGTTAAAAAAAAAAAAAAAAAAACCCTTTGCGTAACATTTAGAGAGAATTTCATGGCTATTAATCGTCGTTTGGATTGAGAAAATATCTCATCTCATCTCATTTTATAATTATAATTTTTTTAAATTTTCACACAAAATATAATAACCAATTCAATTTTTTTAAATTTCAATTTAATATTTTTCAATTCTAAAATAATAATAATATTAAAAAATAATATTTTATTTAACTTTTTATTTTTATTTAAGAGGCATTTTAGAGCCACTGCTGGAAGCTTCCACTAGGCTTAGAATTTATTTATTTATTTATTTATTTTTCACATTATTTTTTAATACTTTTAAACATTTAAAAAAAATCATAATAATATATTAAACAAGTTTTTCTTAATTATTAAGAAAGAAAAAACAAAACAATAGCCCTCAATAGAATTCCCCAACGGGGATCTAACGTTTCTCTTTATTTAAAATCATCAAATTTCATCTCAATTTTCAGACAACCCATTATCATCCGCATGGAATATTGCAGCCCTTTTACCACGTTGGATTGAGCTCTATCTTTCTTGGTATTGAAGACATCTCTTCTTTCTGAGATGACAATCTGTAAGTAGGTGGTAAATGATATTTATCATCATTATTCTAGGAATTTGTTCTGGTCAACACATTTAAGAAAGAGAATAACCAAGATGTGTTTACACGTACGTGTTCGGTGTTCTATATTAATTTCATTTTTCAATATTAGAGCATTGATATTTTAAAACTACTTATAAAAAAAAAAATCAAACAAAGAAATTTTAAGATTTTTGATTATATACTGCTTGCAAAATTTAATTTTTATTATATAAGTGATATAGATTGTTTGTTTTACACATTGACTTCATAATAAAATAATTTATTTATATATATATGAATAATATTACGTATAATCATGAAGTCTACAAATACCGTGTAGTCACTTTAAAAAAGAATATAGTCTATTATTAAAAAGATAATTTTATTTTATGTGAATTTTGTATTTATTCATTTTTTTTAAATAATTATACTATATTTATGTATTTTTTTTCTGAAAATAGAATTATCATTTTATTATATTTATGATCTAGTTGGATGAGGGGCCAAATCTGGCTTGAAAATATGAATATAGTGGTCCCCTCCAACCTGTATTTTTCTTCAAATAAATTGACAATAAAATTCGAATGTGGTTAACTTGTGGAAGCGGTTGAACTAAAACTTGTGAAACAACAACAACTAGGCCTCCAACTCCCAACACCCTATTATTCATCATTCCCATCTCTCTCCTTTAACATAGATACAAAGAGCTGATTAATCAAGCCATGGCCACAGAAGATTTCAGCTTCCCCATAATCGGAGACAATTTCCCATGTAGCATTGATTCTCCACCTTTGTGGCATCTCTCTCCTGCAGCCTCTGCAAATTCCTGCCATGAAGAAAACAATGAAGAAGAGGAAGAGGAAGAGGAAGATTGTTTTGCTCCAAAACCAAGACAGAATACTCAAAGAAGAAGCTTTTCATGTGTAGAGGGAGGCGGAAAATTGAAGGATGATGAGAAGGAAGATGATGATGATGAAGAGGAAAAGATGGACATGTTGTGGGAAGATTTCAATCATGAAGAGCGGATGTGTAGAATTACTTCATGTAGTTCAAGATCTGATGCGTCTTCTTCGAGAGATAATATGGTGGAATTCGGATGTGTTAAGGCAATGGCAGCAACGCCCAAAAATCCAAACACTGCGCTTTCGACAAGGAAGCCAGGTGTGTTGGTGATGATGAAGGTCTTGAAGAAGCTTTTCTTGCTCCAAAATTCTCATCGGAAGCTCAAAAGAAGAGGGCCACACAGTCATCAATGACTCAAAAATTAGCTACACTTTTGAAGATTTCTTCTTTTGTTTTTGGTATTTCGTTTATATTTGGATTAGTGATTTGTAAGTAATCATTTTTCTTTTTCATGAATATAAAAAGGTAAAAGCAACATTAGTTTTTTTGGGCGTCTTTTGGTTAAACTTGCAGCAAGAAGACATGCAGCTTTAGGGTGTGAGTTTTGGGATGCCATCTAGGCCTGGGATCTTGGCCCAGTTGAAATGGTGACTATTTGGGCATTACTTCTTAATTGGGTTTGCGAGTGACTTAAGCAATAGAGTAGGGCTACTGTGCCATCTAGCCATCCGGGCTATTTTTTTTTCAAATTTTTTTTAATATATTTAAATATTTTAAAAAAATAAAAAATATATATCAATATATTTAAAATCACTTTCTTAATCACTAAAAAATAAAAAAATAAATAAAAAATTTGCTAGGTGGCGGCATACTAGCTTTATGCTAAGCAATAAGCTTTTGGCTATTTATTATTGGAGCTAGTTATTGGTAAGTTGGTTTAGGTATTTTGAGCTTACAAACAAAATAAAGACTCGCTGGTACTAATAACTTGGCAATGATGGTAATATATTGGGAGAATTTCATTGGATTTGCTAAATTTTTCAAGAAAGGAAATGCCATTTTTGGAGGCAATTAGGGTGTAGGGTTAGGCAACGAGAGTCGTCCTCTAGCTTGCCCATGCATCCCACTCGACCCACATGAAGACAATCCCTTGGATTTGTCGGGTGGGGTGGGGCAGGGTGGGGGGTAGGATATCCATCTGCTTACCCTTTATACCTATAAGTTTAAAAAAAAAAAATCATAATTTGTAACTAAACTCTACTTCTGTTTGGGTCCCCACCTGCCCACCATATCTCACCTTCCTTCTTTTTTTCTTATTCTTATTCTCCTAGTCTTTCCTATCGTCTCTTCTTTTTCTTCATCTTCTTTTCCTCTTATTCTTCTACTATCTTCTTCTCACTTATGTTGCGCACAGTTTACATATTAAGGTATGAATTTGTTCTTCAAACATATGCTTCCCTAAACTCCACTCCCACCATGCACTAATCGCCCCCCCTACTTCTCTTGTTTTTTTACTTCAAAACTATCTCATCCCTACAATTTTTGTACTGTGTATGAGTCATACCTCTAGCGTCAACACATGTGGTTGCCATTCTTCGCCATGCGCCACTAAACGTGCGGTTGTCACTCACTAAACGTGCCAACTATCCTTACTTCTCTCGTCATTTATTTCAAAAGAGTTATTCTACTTAATAGCATTACACCACACACTTACTGAGTTTTTTTTTTCCTCAGTGGGTACATGGTGTAGAGTTGCTGAGCATAATTTTTCTTAAAAGAATTAGATATAAGTTTTAGACATTCAGAGTTTTATATTCTTTAAAAAAATATGATCCAATATGGTTTAGCTCCTTTTAGAATAAGTAGAATTACTTAGTGTATTGTAATTAGAGGATGGACCAAAGTTTAATACTACAACATAACTACAAAAAAGGAATTAAAAGAAAAGAGTTACAATGTATGGGATAAATTATTAGTAGGGCTGCAACCCGCCAACATGTGTGGCTGTCACTCTTTGCCATGCGCCACTAAACGTAGGGTTGTACAAAAATTGATGGAACTGGCCTGCAAAGTCTTAAAAGGCAGAGAATTGGTCTGCTAGCAATAGGAAATTGATGAAACCAATGTCGACCTGTTCGATCTCGATTTGAACTAGATTCAAATTGTTGAACTGGTCGATATAATATATATATATCTTAGGCAAAAAGACGTCATTTCACTTAAGTTATAGGCGTCGTTTTGCATGTACAGTTTAAAAAAAAAAATTAAAATGAAATGATGCCGTTTGCTTTAATACATTAAACGACATCGTTTGGATTTAGGGCTTAATGTCCCATCTCCTCCCTCTTCTTCTCTCGATTCTCATTTCTCTCACACAACGCCACCAATCTCTCTCTCTCTCTCTCTCTCTCTCTCTCTCATCGCAACGCACAACCATTCTCTCTCTTTCTCTCTCATTGCAAACTATATTCTCTCAATACTATCTTATCGTGCCACCAATAAGCCGATCAGAATCACGCAAAACCGAGCATGTCGATTTTCTCTCCCTTAACCGGTCGGTTTAGCCAGTTTTAAACATGTATGAAACTAGTCAATCTGCATTTATCGATTTTCACCCCTAACTAAACATGCGACTGTCACTCACATCCCTAAATTCCACTTCCCACCATCTCTCTAGCCACTCTAGCCACCCCCACATCCATTTAACAACACGAGTAGTCTAGAGCCATCGAGAGTGGCTCCCAACATTGTCTATCAAGAAGATTATTTTATTTTTTTATGTATTTTTTAATCTCTTTAAATGTTTTTTAAAGAAAAAAAAAACTCACAACATCATTAAAAAAACATTTACTTAATCAGTAAACAAAAAAAAAAAATTATGGGTAGAAATGCTTGGGATCCAAAATGGGGACTCGGGCATTTCTCTAACAACATATCCAAGGCTCTTTATTTTATTTCCTTGGGTTTTATTTCTTTTTCTTTATATTTTATTTTATTTTATTTTTATAACTGCTTGGGAACTAGATGCACAACAATCCCTGATTTCTAACTTCTCGATCACTTTTTAAGAACTCGTTAGTGTCCTCTCTTGCCTTTTAAGCCACTAATCTTATTTAAGAAAATAGTTTTGTTATTCATTATCCCACACAATATATTTATTTTTATTTTTTATTTTTTATTTTATTTTTATTTTATTTTATCTCTTCTAAACTAATTGAGTCATTCTGCTCATCATCCCTATTCTACGTATTTACTAAAAGAAAAAAATAAAAAAATAAAAAATTATATATAATATGTGGTATAGGAATGATAAGTATACATTTTTATTTTATAAATGGAAAGGAAATAGATTGAATATCATTAATAACCATCTTGACGTGGTCAAAATCAACGCGCACATTCTTGTTATGAGATCGCTAATGAATGTTTTAATACAATGCAAAAAGAGTCATTCTAAATATACTTGAAAATGACTTTTACGGATATAGAGTGTGCATATACTGTGTAAGTCATTTGAAAAAATATATAAAAAATTTTATTTTTTCACAATGAGTTCCAATTTTATAAAGTGATTGTGTAAGATTTGAATACCCTAAACATGTATCTAACATTTGTTCGTATAATGGATTGTCCCAACAATCATTTTCATGGTTACCAATTACTTGAGCTCATTTTGACTTGAACTCAACTATACCAAACTCAAAGTAGCTTATTTTTTAAAGTGTTTATGTTGGGTTTTGAGTATGTCATAATTGTTAACCTTAATTAGTGTACGAGACTCATTATTCATTACCATTTTTAAATTGTTTGTTATTTTAAATTTTATGCCGTCTCAACTATTAGGAATGTAAATCAGCCCGGTCTGATCTAAGGGTATGATGGATCGAAACTTTCGGTTAATCATTTTTTCAGATCGGACCGAACCAATTACCCCTAATGAATTGGACCAAACTGTTAGCTATCGGTTCGGTCTAATTATTTTGTTTATTTTTTTTAGCAAATAAATTAATTAAAAAATTATTTAAATTACTAAAAACAAAATTAAGTGAATTATTAATATGAATTATGTAACTAATTTATTGAAAAAATAACTATAATTATATTTATGATATTGATAGTTACTATATATTAATTTAGACTTTACTCTTTAGTATTCATAATTATTAATAATATCCTACATTTTATATATGGTTAATTAATATCAAATAATCTAATTGTAAATAGATTATTCAAACTTATTTGCACCTTAAGTATTTTTTAAAAAATTACCTAATTACTTTAATTAGGATTAAATAGTAGAGTATAATAGATTAGATAATATAATATATTAGATAAAAATTACATAATTAACTTATAAAATTATTATATAAAATAATATCTTATATTGTTAACAAATATTTTTAAAGAATATATATTTCAATCGATCCATTTCGATTTAGTCCGATCCAAAACTTACGAACTTATAGACCATAATGAGTTTCACACATTATGGACTGAAACCGCCGACACCAAAATTTGATCCGATCCGGTCGATTTTTCTGGTTCGAACCGAAATTGTCATCCCAAATCCCAATTAGCACTCTAAGCATTTCACTTTTTATCCAAAATTTATTTGGAAAAGAAATAAGACAGCAGTATCTGGTTTTGTCGGTACGTTGACATTTTGTGACTTCTGTCGTTAGGGTTTAGGAGGTTTTTCCTTTTCTTTCTCTCCCTCCAATTTTTCATATTCGTTCATCGCTCTTCTCCAACTGTATGCCATCGTACCCCTTCCTCTAGTCATCGACTCTGCTCTTTTACGTTCTCTCTGGTCAAAACAAACCATTTCTCTGTATTTCAGTCTCTATTCCTGAAGCCCATTCTTTTTAATTTTCATTTTTTTTTTCTCTTTTCTGATTTGATTGGGTTTCAAATATGCAGAGATTCATGGGCGTCATTGATATCTACAACGCCTCCTTTGCCTGCTTGATTAAGTCAAGCACCAGCTCTCAACAGATTGTGGCGCCTCAATCGCACAGACCGAGTTATTCGACCGAAGGAAACCGGAGGCGGGTCCTTGCTATGGCCTCCACTGTTCCTTCGGTGGAACATGTCAATGAGGGTCAACAACGCTTAACAGGCGATTCCTTCATTCGAACCCATTTGAGGAAATTATCGCCCTATCAGCCCATTTTGCCTTTTGAGGTAGTTTAATTGGACCCTTTCTTCCCTTTTGTGGTGCATAACACATTTGTGTTTGTTTTTGTTTTTTTTTTTTTATCTGCTGTTTTGCCCATTTTGTTGCTGCTTGTGTTAAAGACTGACTATTTCGGATCCTGTCTTAGTAGCTTGCTACCTATTTTTTCTGGTTTAATTTTCCAGCATCTTCAGATTAGATCAAGTTCAAGTATCGCTTCGATTCGTGTTCCTATCAAGTAAATTTATTACCGTTGGTTTTTCTGTGGATTTACTTTTACTCTATGATCATATGATGTTTAGTTTGAATGCGCTAGGCTGATAGTTCATTATCTATTTGCTGAAAGCTCCATCACTTGCTTCTTATGTGTAAAATCATGTTAATTATTGAATTCCAAAATGGATAAATAGTGTTATTTCCCAAAATCTTGTTATAAAATCGCTACCTCCTTTGATGATCTTCTTTGTGTGTATATATACCCCGTGTCTGTAGAGATAGGGAGGATGAATGTTAGAGGACTTCGGTTTTCTACCATTTCATGCCTTAATTGTGCATCTTATTGGATCAAATAACTAACCAATAAAGTGATGTTAGCGGCAGCCCTACCAATGAAGGCCACCTACAATGTGTCCACACGGCAGAAATGAATGCTATGCTAACTAAGATGCTTTCCTAAGCCACCCATTGGACCCTTCGTCCCCTAATTCTTTCCATTATATGAATGAATAATCTATGATAATTTGCAAACCCAGATTGGCTAAATGTCCTTGGATAGCATCCGCTTGGGTAGAAATTTCTCAATTTCAAAATGTATTGGCCCTGTGTAGTAAAGAACCTTTGGTGATTATTGACCATCATATGGGTTGACTGGATGCTCCAACGTCATAAAGTATCTTGTAACGTGTTTCGGCAACTGCCTACAGTTGACTATGGCAGCGCTCCTTTTTCACTTTTGACATGGTCACTCAGTTTAGTTATCTATTTGTTTACTGTCAATAACTGAAGGAAAAAATGAAATAAAATTCGCTTATTTCACTTTGGGATTGGGTTGATGAGTTCTGTGAATGATTTTTCAAATTAAACGTGATGTTCATCACTTTTAGTTTTGTGGTTAATGGAACCCAGTTACAACTCTGAGTGGAAATCCATGTTAATTAGTTGTTTGATATCCAGCAAATTAATGGAGTTCTTTATATTTTTTTTGGCGAAATTAATGGAGTTCTTTGGTGCAGGTATTGTCATCCCGTCTTGGAAGGAAGCCTGAGGATATCGTCAAATTAGATGCAAATGAAAACCCTTATGGTCCTCCCCCAGAGGCAAGTCATGGATGCCATTATACTTTCTTTGTAGTATAACTAAAACCCAATATTTTTTGGTTTTGTTAAGGATTTTAAACCTCCCTGCTTTTCCTCTCGGACGAAGAACTTTAGGTTACAGAAATATTTATAGTGTGTTTAAAAGATTTGAGGTCGAAGAAGAGTCGGTGTTTATTGTAGGCACCATTCTTACCATTAATACCCCTTACTATCCTAACTAGAAATTCAGATTGTTTATAGGTTTTTGAAGCTTTAGGCTCGATGAAGTTCCCATATGTCTATCCAGACCCTGAAAGCCGTCACCTGCGTGCTGCCCTTGCCAAAGATTCAGGACTTGAATCTGATTATATTCTTGCTGGATGTGGTGCGGATGAACTCATTGATTTGATTATGCGGTTAGGAATGGAATCTTAATTTTTATATATGTTTGCTAATATTTTGATTCTGATAAAAAAATTGTATGCTTGCAAATTTACATGTGCTTTTTAGCATCAATCTCCCTAACTTCAGCAGTAAACAGTTCCTAATATTATATGGATTTTGTTTATGTTTGACATATGCTGCAGATGTGTGCTTGATCCGGGTGACAAGATTGTGGACTGCCCTCCGACCTTTACAATGTATGAATTCGATGCTGCAGTTAATGGTGCACTTGTAATCAAAGGTACATATAAGCATTCTAGTTTCTTTTACTTTCTTCTACAGTGATTGCAGTTTCTAATTCTCTCTTTCATTAATGTATCTTCTTGGGTTAGGTTCGGTTTGGCTATTAAAAATTCTCATCTCAAACTCAAAATTCTCATCTCATCATTACAATTTTCCCAAATCTCCATACAAAATATAATAAATAATTCAACTTTTTCTTAACTTTTTCAAATCCCAAAACAATAATAATATTAAAATATTTCATCTTAAAACTCAAAATTCTCAGTGGCCAAACCGAACCTAAATCACCAATATTGGGTTCCTAAGGGCATGCTTAGATTAACTTGTTTATAAAGATCTTTTCAAAAAATTTTCAACTCCAATCCAAACATCTTTTAAATCTGATTTTTTTTTTATTTTATTTCTCAATAAAACAGTCATCTGTTCTTTTGCCTAGGTTTCTGAAAAACAAAATAACACAAAAGCCAAGAGAAACTTTGCAAAAACTAAAAAAAGAAAAAGAAAAAATGCACTTCACAAATTCTATCCAAAAAACTTTTTAAATCTATCTACCCACTTTCAGGATACAAAATGTATCTCAAAAAATTTATCCTAGCAACGACTCATTTTTTCTATCCAAATTAACAATACAAAATAAAAAACACATCTCAATTTTTTTTCATGAATTCTCAAATCTTTTCAGAATCTTGGTTACCCAGACCTGCCCAATTTGTGTCATTCCTGAACCTACTTTGCTTTTCATTTGTAGGTCACTTTATATGTACATAACCTTATACAATTTTGTTATTCTGCAGTTCCAAGGAAGGCAGACTTTAGCTTGAATGTAGAACAAATAACGGATGTTATTGAGAGGGAGAAGCCCAAATGCATATTTTTAACTTCTCCAAATAATCCAGATGGGAGGTAGATGTCAGTTGTTTCTTTTCTGTGTGTCTTGTTGGCATAATTCCTTTACATGATAGACTTGAGGTCTCTGACATGTCATTACTGTACTGTCCAATAGTGAATAGTCTAACACATTCGAGAGAAGGATCACTTCTAGAAGGCACATATTTTTTTTAATGTTAAATTATTAGTATCTTTCTTCTAATCTAGGCCTGAGCTTAGACTTTGATCCATTTAAGAGCTGTTTATAGCGTGGGAAGGTGCATATGGTTAGAAGAGCTAGCTATAAACTTATCGGTTAATATAGTACATTTTGTAAGCATGTCTATTTAAGGTAGGATAAATCATTCGTCAGCTCTCTCTAGGGATATTAACCAAAGATGCTGGCATTGTGTAGGTGCTTGAATTGAATTTAAGGCGTCTTCTATTATTTACCTCTTGGATGAGTTGTAGAGAGGGCCTGATTGTAGAACACCTAAGGGCATGGATGGCTGGGGAAAGAGGTTAATAGAGGTTTCCTTTTTGAGTTTAAAGGATTTGGGCACTATCATTAGACTAGTGTGGTCATTCACTGTTAGATTTTACCAAGTTTTAACGAGCCCTAGAATGACCATGTTCCCATGGAAGAGTATATGGTAGACAAAAACTCCTTCAAAACCAGCTTTTTTCTGTTGGACAAGATCTTCACCACAGATAATTTAAGGAATGCCGGTGAATGATGTTGGACTGGTGTTGTATGTGTAAGAAGAATGGTGAATCAGTAGATCATTTGCTTTTTCATTGCGAGGTGGCTAGGACCATGTGGGATGATTCTTTCGCAAGAATTGGATTGTCATGGGTCATGCTTCTTAGACTGGTGGACTTCCTTGCAAGCTGGAGAGGTCTTCAAGGTAACTCAAAAGTGGCAGCCATCTTGAGAATGGTTCTCATATGTGCTGGTGTATTTGGCAGGAGAGAAATGATAGAAGCTTCGAAAATCGTGAGAGAGCAATGGGCTAAATGTCCATAATTTTCTCCTTTCGATTCTAAACTCTAACTAGGTGATTCTCATGTATACTCCCGTGTACTTGGGCTTAGCTTATTTCTATGAATAAAACTTCTTGATTACCTATAAAAAAACAAGTTTGATCACTTTGGAGGGCTCGGTGTTCTGATGAACTGGGGGGCAGAGTGGGTTTGTGGAAAAATATTAGGAATAAGTGAGATGTTTTTGCTGGTCATGTTAGATTTGCTGTTGGTGAGGGATCAGGGGTTATATTTTGGAATGATGTTTGTTGATTCCGCCCTCAACACCGTGTTCCCTTCCCTATTCGGAATTGATCTTGATTAGGAGGCCTTGGTGTTGGATCTTTTGGACAGCTTTAATGGCTTTTCGCAATGGAATGTTCATTTTATTATAGCAGCGTAGGATTGGGAAATTGGAGCTATTTCCAACTTTTTCAGCTTGCTATATGCTTTGACCTTTGGTAGTGTTGAGGTGGACAGGATGTTATGGACACAGATCAGGAACAAGAAGTTTACTGTTCGATCATTGTGCAAAGCTCTGCCTTGTCAGGGCCAGACTTCTTTTCCTTGGAAGTGCATTTGTAGGAGTAAAGTGCCTTAAAAGGTTGTTTTTTTTTTTGGTTGGACAGCATCTCTTGCTCTTGGGAAGTTCTTGACCATGGACAACTTGAGAAAGCGTGGATTAATTGTTAAGGAGTGGTGCTATACGATCAAGAAAAGTGTTGATCTGTGAATCATTTATTACTTCACTGTGACGTGGCAAGGTGGCTATGGGACGAGATTTTCAGCAGGACTGGACTTGCATAGGTGATGCCTACGTGGGTGGTGTATCTTTTTGCTTGTTGGAAAGGACTTCTAGGCAACCTACATTTTGCTGCTATATGGAAAATGATACCCCTATACATGTGGTGCAGTTGGCTTGAAAGGAATGATTGAAGCTTTGAGGATAGGGAGTGTTCTTTTAATGAGCTTAGAAGTTTCTTTTTTCATACCTTATTCCTTTGGGCTTCTGTCATTGTACTCAATGGATCTACTATTCATAACTTTCTTATATCTTTTGCTAGTGCCTAGCTTTTAATATGTCTCTTTCACATTCTCCGTGTACTTCGGCAATGCCTGTTCTCTTGTTTTCAATAAAATTTTATTTTACTTATAAAAAAAATTGATATGATGAGTCTGCACACTATTTGTAAAATGTTTGAACTTAAGCATTATTTTCTATTCATGTTGAATTCCACACTACCTACCGTATGCAGTATCATTGATGATGAAGTTCTTATGAAAATCCTTGAGCTTCCCATATTGGTGGTGCTAGATGAAGCATACATCGAGTTTTCAGGAATGGAATCAAGGATGAAATGGGTGAAGAAGCATGAGAATTTAATTGTACTTCGGACATTTAGCAAAAGAGCTGGTATGTGTAAATTGTACTGACTTTTCATTGGAGTTAATTACTTGGGAACTTGCATCTCATACTATGTGGTTGTTAATTGCTAATAAGAGAGGAAGTTAGAATAAAATTAGAGGAGAAACTTATTTTAGAGAGAGAGAGAATTAGGGTAACAACTCAAATTATTTAGCCACAAAATTGATGCCATAAGTCCTTAAAATTTTATTACATTGGTCAACATGAGATGTATCTCATTTTTGCAGTTTCCAAGTGTTATTAAGGTAACCTTGTGTTCCAGTAGCCAGCGAGTTTTTGAAAACAATCTTTTCAAATAACTATGTTAGGGCTTTTTATAACCCAGAGCAAATGTTGAAGAAGGGAAGCTTTATTGTTGCACACAAGATTCGTGTGAGTATGCGTGGTTCCATAGATAGAAAGAAAGCTTATCATGATTACAAAGGGATTTTCTATGGGATGATGTGGTGGAGTAAAAATTTCATTTACTGAACTGGTCCAAGAAAAATTTCATTTACTGAACTGGTTTGGGGATTTGGTGAATGATTCTTTTTTTATTTTGTTTATAAGGATTCCTTTTGATCCTGCTTTATTAGGAAAATGGTTTTGGAACTATATCAATGACAGAGAGGCTTTGCAGGAAGGTGATATAAATTTTTTTTCTCCTGATAAGTGATCAAAGATTTGATTAAAAAATGTAAAAGGCATAGCCCAAGCACACAGGAAGTACACAAGGGGGTTATAGGAATGAAATACAGTAGTTCATAAGGGGATTGGTGCTCCAACAAGGTCAATGGGACCTTCGGGGATGGGTTTTGAAAGAATCATTCAAAGGGTTTTGGGGGAGTTCTCCAAATTCATTATACGGTGAGCTAATGGCTTTGAGATAAACAGTAGAGTTTCTTATTAAAAAGAATATTCTGCTAGAATGTACATTTTGAATCTTATTACCCTGCTACATATCCCCAGATGGCTAGATTTTCTTAACTCACGTATCTGTTCGTCCATTAATGGGCGAGTGTAGTGTAGTTATGAGTGGGTTTTATCCCTAACATTTTTTACGCATGCAATTTTAGTTGATAATGATTTTAACTGTCTAGACTTATGTATGCTTTTCTACATGCGTATACTTTTTTTATCCACAGATGTTTTATATCCCATGATTAATTTCTGGTATTAATTTTTACTTATCAAAAAAAAAAAATTTCTGGTATTAATTTTATGTTCCCTTTCAGAATGTTTTTCCTTTTTTCCTTTATGCGAAATGCTCTAAACCTTAATTGCTAATGAAAAACTGGTGCAGGTTTAGCTGGACTTCGAGTGGGATATGGTGCATTTCCTTTGAGTATTATTGAGTATCTGTGGAGGGCAAAGCAACCTTACAATGTTTCAGTTGCTGCTGAAGTTTCTGCTTGCGCAGCTTTGCAGAATCCCACATATCTTGAGGTTAATTCTCTTGTCTTGTTGGTATTGTGTGTCCATATAATATATATTATGAGTTATTATCCGTTATGAAGTAGAAATTAGTACCAATATATCATTCAATGCTTTATCTAATATGAATTAGCAATCTCTACCAGAAAGTGAAGGATGCTTTGGTACAAGAAAGGGAGAGGCTTTATAATTTTCTTAAGGAAGTGTCATTTCTCAATCCGTATCCAAGCTATTCTAATTTCATTCTTTGTGAGGTTGCATCTGGAGTGGATGCTAAGAAGCTAAAGGTGTGTACTTTTCTCACCTATATCATACTTGACCATGTTAAAAGGTTTTGGTTGGCATGATCAGATATGCATGCATGTGTGTGACTTATCTGTCTTCGTATGTTGCTCTTGGTCTTCTATTAAATTTTAGATTGAATTATCTGGTTTGGTTGTCGAGAAAACTGCTCTCCTTTTTAAATTTGTCATAGGGCAATTTTGCATCGGTTGCTTCATGTTACTAATTAGGTTGCAAAAGAAACCCCAAGAAGTTGGCCCAAGTGGTGAAGGCCTTAGTCTTGGGGTCTCACTCCCTTCAAGGTCCAAGGTTCAATACTTCATGGGTGCAAACAATCATTTGGGGCCACACTCATAGTGAAAAGTTAGCGATTTAACCAGTTTCGTATAGGGAAAACTTCCGAGGGTGTAGTGCACGGGACCTGTGTTTGCTCTGTAGGGGTGGGTCCGAAGGGGGCCTTGCCTTGGAGAGATTTCTTGACATAAAAAAAAAAAAGAAAAAAAAAAGAAGGTTGCAAAAGAATTTAGGATGAACTTTCTACTCAAAATTATGATTCATATGAGCCACCTAGGATGATGGACTAAGATGGAGACAATGATATTCTGTTCTTTTAGCTGTGCACAATTATTAGATAAGTTTTGACGCCCTTGTGTGCCTAGATGTAACAATCACTCTTACCAGTGTTTAACTACTGTAATCAGATTTGGTCTCACTAGGCCTCGTATCATGTCATTTTGAGTTGTGATTCGGACGACCGGCTTGCAGTTCTCTTGTTGGGTGGTTCATGAACATAGTTTCTCTTTTTCTTTTTTCTTTTTCTTTCGAAGAATTTATACTGTCTATTGCTGTTTCGTTTGCTTTGGAAGATATTGTAGTGACAAGGAAAAAGGAAATATTCTGATAATCTTATCACAGGAGGACCTTGCAAAAATGGGTGTAATGATCCGTCACTACAACAAAAAAGAATTAAAGGGTTATGTTCGCGTATCTGTTGGGAAGCCTGAGCACACAGATGCCTTGATGAAGTGCCTGAGACTCCTCTCCTAGTCCTGTAACAAACTGTGCAGGGGGCATTCCCTGCATTCATTTTAGGGAGCAAAATCCGATCAAGTAAAGTTTGAAATTGTACTATATACAAATAAAGCTTCCCCAAACCGTGATATTTACATTGTTTTGGAAAGTAAATGATATTTATATCGAAAATTTCTTTTTGGTAAAAAGTGGATGATATACATTGATGTTTTAACAATTCTCGTTTGTTTTCACAAGTGTCTTCAACTCATCATATCTTATCTCATTATTACAAAATTTTCAAATTTCTACATAAAATAAAATAAATAATTCAACTTTTTCAAATCTCAAAATAAAAAAATATTATATTAATATTTTATTTAACTTCTAATTTTAATATAGATTCATTTTAGGCTAAATGTTCATTGATTTTTAAGAAGTTGCTTTTGACGCCCCGAAGGTTTCTGTTTGAAGGATAAAGGTTGTTCCATAAACCGTTACAGTTACTAAAGGGCAGTTATGGGAGCCAAGAAATCATCATGTCATCTGCCATATTCAAGAAAAATACAAAAATTTAGGAATATAACGTATAAAACTTTTAAAAGAATATATTACAAAGTATACTTGATTATCTTTCTGTAGTGGTCCTCCCGGAAGATACGTATCAAAAAACAATCCAACCAATGGATTCGGTCTTCTCTGAGATCATATCAATATTTAATGCCATTTTCCTATTTGTTGTTTTTATTTCTATGCTGTGTGTGTTGTTTTTATGGTGTTTGTAGAGGCCTCATCCCTTCTATTGTGTTCTCTTTTCTTCATTTATGAAATTATCTTGATAAGAAAAAGTAAGATAGTTTTTTAGAATCAAGATTTTAAACTGAAAACTATACTACTTCCAAGTCACTAAATTAGTAATGTAAACATCAAAAAGAATAAAACAAATCTATAGCAAGTCATTGTGTGTCGAAAACTGATATAAGGCATGAGAAAGATTATGCAACCTTACATACGATAGTGAGTTGCAAAAATAATGAAAAATACATTAAAATAAGAATTCTCAAATGTACTATTACTAGCAAGTACATCTTTGATTCAGGCATCGGTTTCTCCCAAGAGACCACAATTACCGTGAGCAAACGTATTAATAATGAAGAATGCATTTTTCTTATTCTACTGATACTTGTATATTTGTATACTCTCTCTACTACTCCCCTAGCCCAGCTGAGGAAGATTAATACAAGGTGTGTAAAAAAAAAAAAAAAAAAAAAATACTTAAGGCCAATAATGCCACTGATGTAGAAGACCTAGAACACCCATTACTTAAAGAGAGAGAGGAAGAAATAAAAAAAACTTGTCACTATAGGCTCAACCTTCATCCTCTTAAAAATAGAGTAACCAAACCAAGCTTCGCTTTTCACCCATTCTTCCTTGACTAACATATGACATTGCTTTCTTTGGGCCCATTTAGCTTTATATTTGAATGGTCTTCCACTTCTGTTTTCAACTTGCATGCTAAGCTCAATTGTGATAAGGAGTGGACAATGATCTGAATTTTGGGCTACCAGGGTTTTTATAGTTATCGAAGCAAACATGCCATACCTCACTGAATTGCCAAAAGCTCTATCTATTCTCTCTTTGATGAAAGATTTACCTTCCCCATTATTGTTTCATGTATACTTGTCTCCTAAGAATCCCATGTTACTTAATCCATAATCCTCAATTGCTAACTAAATCCTTCCATTTGACCATTTGGCCTCACAACTACCCCCAACCTTTTCATTTAGATGCAGTATTTGATTAAAGTCCCCCATGCAGATCCATATCATATCATCTTCTGGTTTAATAGTTCTCCGAAGTTCCCAACTGCTATTTCTCTTTGAAGCAGGGGATTTCCATGTAACCCAGTTAGAATCCAGTCCCATCCTTATCATGATGAGTCACTTTTAAGGAGATGTGGAATTGGGTATAGGATTCTAATTTGACATTCATATTATATTTCCACAAGAATGCAAGTCCTCCACTGAAGCCTCTACTCTCCAACATAAAACTGTGCTCAAAACCTAACATATTCCTTACCTTCTCCACCTTGGCTCTATTACACTTGGTTTCAATAAGAAATATGAAACTAGGCTCTTATTAGATTTTATACCATAACTATCAGCATCAACATTGATTTGCATAGGTACCACCAAGTCACCGCCCTCTTTTTTTGAATTTGAAAGGTGTCTAATATTATTGGCCTTTCCTAATAGCTTCTGATTTTTCTGCAATTCAGAGATTTCCTTTTTTGATTGGGTTTGAGAGAATATTTTCTCTACCACTTTCCTTGCTGGGTTCCTCACCGGAGTGCCATAGATTCTGATTAAACTGAGGTTGCTGTTCAATTTCTACACCATACTTCCTGACTGCAGCGCAACTGGATTTTGCAGCATTTGCACGAAGTCATGGCGCATACTTGGATTGCATCTCATTCGCAGACTTATAGCTTGATTCCTCATAGAACATACCTTCTTAGTGTGTTTGATAACACCACAAAAAATAAAAATTTGAAAGGTATTCATACTTGAATGGCACCCACAATTTCTTCTTATCAACTATCAGATATCTATTCTTATTCGTAAATATTTCCCCCACTCGAGGCCTTTGTCGTCCACCTCGACTTCCATTATTTTTCCAACACCAGATCCTAATTGAACCCCTATCTCTTTTGGCATGCTTGCCAGCGGCATATTATGAGTCTGAAACCAGAAATTTTCCTTTGAGAAAGGAATATCTTTAGGGGGCATATTACCGTCAAGTTCTGTGAGGCAAACAAGCATCCTATCAAAAGACTAAGGTCTTCCTATCAGCACTCTCTCCTTGTTTTGCTCATTCTGAAATTCTAACATCCATCGATTTTCATCAACTTCTATGAATGTTGTGAAAAACGATGACAATGAATTGAGAGATAATAACGAACGAGAAAAACAATCACACACGCAATCACACACGACACAAGATGTACGTGGTTCGGCAAATTGCCTACGTCCACGGGAATTGCAGAGGATTTTATTATTGAGGAATATCACACTACAAGATGGATCTCAACACTGTTCGTCCACAATGTTTTTCGTGTCTACAGTACCCAGACATAAGAGTCAAAAATCACATATATAGTTCAAACGGCGGAATCCCTAAAATCGTATGTTCGCTTGAGCGGCGTGTCGAGCGAACTTCCCTTCCGCGTCCCGCTCGAGCTCACTGTCGAGCTGATGTCGAGCGTTCGACTCTGCCTGACTTCGCTCGAGCGGCCAATGCCTCCGCTCGAGCAAACTCCTCCCTCTCGAGCTCACTGTCGAGCTGACGTCGAGCGTTCGACTCTGCCTGACTTCGCTCGAGCGGCCAATGCCTCCGCTCGAGCGGTGTGGACCAGACTCCACAGTACTCAACAATTCTCCCACTTGGAGACTGGTACACTCGCTGTATCGCCGTCTTCCTCAAACATGATATCCTCCACCTCTGCAACTCACTGCTCCTGTCTTCATTCTAGAAGACCAACTTCAGTTTCTCAAGCGTAACACGCTTTGTCAACATATCAGCAGGGTTCTTGCTTCCACAAATCTTCTCAAGTAACAACTGTCCATCATCTAACAATGATTGTATGAAGTGATACCTGATCTGAATGTGCTTGGTCCTGGAATGGAATGCTGGATTCTTGGCAAGGAATATGGCACTCTGACTGTCACTGTAGAGAGTGCCTTTCTGATTCTTCTTACCCAATTCTTCCAAGAAACCTTGTAGCCATACCATCTCCTTTGCAGCCTCTGACACTGCAATATACTCAGCTTCTGTTGTAGACAAAGAAACTGTTTTCTGTAGATTAGAACCCCATGACACTGCAGTACCACCAAGTGTATAAACAAAGCCCGTGGTACTCTTTCTGCTGTCAATATCTCCAGCTCAATCAGCATCAACATAGCCCTGCACCTCCAATCTCTCTCCAGAGAAACATAAACAGGTTTCTGAGGAACCCTTTAGGTACCTCAAAATCCACTTCACTGCTTCCCAATGTTGCTTTCCTGGGTTACTCATGTATCTACTCACAACTCCCACTGCATGGCAATATCCGGTCTTGTGCAAACCATAGCATACATAAGTGAACCAATGGCTGAGGCGTAAGGAACCTTACTCATGTAACCTTGTTCCTCCTCTAACTCTGGTGACTGATTCTTGCTGAGTCTGAAGTGACTTCCCAAGGGTGTGCCAACTGGTTTGGCCTTGTCCATATTGAATCTGCTGAGTACCTTTTTCACATACTTAGCCTGTGAGAGTCTCAACGTACCTCTGACTCTGTCTCTGACAATTCTCATGCCAAGGATTTGCTTTACAACTCCCAAATCCTTCATTGCAAAGTGCTCTGACATCTGCTTCTTCATATTATTGATCTCATCAATACTAGCCCCTGCAATAAGCATGTCATCCACATACAACAACAAAATAATGTAAGAATTGTCAAAATGCCTGACATAGCAGCAGTGATCTGCCTGACATCTAATATACCCTGCACTGTGCATGAAGTTGTCAAATTTCTTGTACCACTGTCTAGGAGCTTGCTTCAGGCCATACAAGCTCTTCTTCAGTCTGCAAACTGAACCTTCCTTTCCCTGTACCACAAACCCCTCAGGCTGGTGCATGTAGATGTCTTCTTCAAGGTCTCCATGAAGAAAAGCTGTCTTCACATCTAACTACTCAAGAAATAGATCTTCAGTGGCAACCATAGCCAGTACCATCCTGATAGTTGTGATCTTTACCACAGGAGAAAAGATTCAGAGTAATCAATACCCTGCTTTTGTTGAAAGCCTTTTACAACAAGTCTAGCCTTGTACCTCTTACTGCCGTCATGCTCAGTTTTCACCCGGTACACCCACTTGTTGTGTAATGCCTTCTTCCCTGATGGAAGTTCTGTCAACTCCCATGTCTGATTCCCTAGCAGGGAATCCATCTCGTCTTTCATGGCCAGCTCCCACTTGCTAGAATTCTCATCTTGCAAGGTTTCTTCATAACTCTGCGGTTCTCCACCATCTGTCAACAAAATGTAATTCAAAGTAGGTGAGAAACGCTGTGGAGGACGTATAGTCCTAACTGATCTGCGAACTGCAACTGTAGGAGTAGATGGTTCTGAAACTGCCTGCGGAATAATAGGAATGGGTGCACTGGACCCACTCTCCCTGCCACTCACATCTCTACATTGCACTGTGACCTCTGGTAGGTCATCCAATCCTACAAACTCGGACTCTTGAGGAGCTACTGCAGAAACTGTACTCGACTTATCCTTGTACATCATTTTCTAATTGAAAATCACATTCCTGCTTCTTATGATTTTCCGACCCTGATCATCCCAGAAACGATAGCCAAATGCCTCGTCTCCATAGCCAATGAAATAGCATTTCTTTGACTTAGCCTCAAGCTTACTATGAGCATCAGAATCAACAAGCACATAAGAAAGACAACTAAAGGTTTTAAGGTGAGAAAACTTAACCTCTTTCCCGCTCCAAACCTCCTCAGGCAATCCACAATCCAGTGGAACTGATGGCCCTCTGTTTATCAAATAAACGGTAGTGCTGACTGCATCTGCCCAGAAAGTGGGTGGTAGTCCAGCGTGCAACCTCATGCTTCTAGCACGCTCATTAATAGTCCTGTTCATACGCTCAGCAACTCCATTTTGCTGTGGTGTCCCAGGAATGGTCTTCTCCATTCTGATACCCAGAGCCGCACAATACTCCTTGAACCCGCCATCAACATACTTACCACCATTGTCAGACCTCAAACACTTCAGTTTCAAGCCTGTCTCTGTCTCAACCATGGCTTTCCAAATTTTGAAAACATTAAATACTTCAGATTTATGTTTCAAAAAAGAAATCCATACCTTCCTACTATGGTCATCAATGAACGTAACATAGTAGCGAGAACCTCCAAGAGATGCAACTGGGGAAGGACCCCACACATCTGTGTGCACAAGATCAAGTCTTCCTGTCTTTAGCGTCCTGCCACTTTTCAAGAAACTGATCTTCTTTTGTTTCCCCATAACACAACTCTCACACATACCGAGATCAACTGTCTTCAGTTCTGGTAGCTTGCCTCTAGACAGAAGTTCCGTCATGCCCTTCTGACTCATATGGCCAAGCCTACAATGCCACAAATCTGCTGTGCTCTCTGCAACCGTAGTAGCAATAGTGTCAATTAAACCAGTGGTCATATATAGTGTACCAGTTTTCTTACCCCGAGCTAGTACCAATGCCCCTTTTGTGACCTTCCAGGTGCTATCTGAGAACACCACTGAATGACCACACTCATCAAGCTGCCCAACAGAAATGAGGTTCTTCTTCAACTCAGGAATGTGCCTGACCTTTTGCAAGGTCCATTTGTTCTTGCCAGGGAGTGTAATGTCAATGTCTCCCATCCCCACTACGTTCAAAGCCTCACCATCAGCCAAATATACCTTCCTAAAATCACCTGCAACATAATTCCGCATTAGTTCTCGGTGGGAAGATGTATGGAAGGAAGCCCCTGAATCTAGTATCCAGTCATCAACTGGACTATGAACTGCAAGCAATAGTGCATCCTGTACTTCTTCAGTTACCACATTAGCACTATCATTCTCCGTCTTCTTGGGGTTTTTGCAGTTTTTCTTTATGTGGCCAGCTTTGCCACAATTCCAGCAAGTTGCCTGCTGACCAGGCCTCGACTTGCTCTTGCTCCTGTACTTTGATTTTGATCTTCCTCTGTTTGAGTTCCTGTCATGTGATCTATCTCGAGAATCAACATTTAGGGCTGAACTCAAACCCGAGGTCTCGCCTGAATCTTTCCTGCGCACCTCCTCAGCCAAAATCAAATCACGAATATCATCATATTTCAGTTTAGTTTTACCAGCAGAATTACTAACAGTCATTCTCATGGCTTCCCAACTATTTGGCAATGAAGCCAATAGTATCAGTGCACGTATCTCATCATCAAATTCAATTTCAACAGACGACAATTGATTTGTGATAGTATTAAAATCATTCAGATGTTGTGCAACAGACGTACCATCTGCCATTTTCAAATTGAATAACTTTTTCATCAGATGTACCTTGTTATTCACTGACGGCTTTTCATACATACCTGACAAAGCCGCCATGAGATCCGCAGTCGTCTTTTCCTTGATGATGTTGTGTGCAACGGATCTCGACAGGGTTAATCGAATAACCCCCAGAACCTGTCGATCCAACAGGTTCCAACTAGTATCATCCATCTTTTCCGGTTGTTGCCCCAATAGTGGAAGATGAATTTTCTTCTCATAGAGGTAGTCCTCTATCTGCATCCTCCAGTATCCAAAATCCGTACCATCAAACTTCTCGATCCCCGATACCTTCAATTCATCTCCAGCCATCGTTTCTCCTCAGACCCGAACCCTGGCTCTTGATACCAATTGTTGTGAAAAACGATGACAATGAATTGAGAGATAATAACGAACGAGAAAAACAATCACACACGCAATCACACACGACACAAGATGTACGTGGTTCAGCAAATTGCCTACGTCCATGGGTGCTGCAGAGGATTTTATTATTGAGGAATATCACACTACAAGATGGATCTCAACACTGTTCGTCCACAGTGTTTTTCGTGTCTACAGTACCCAGACATAAGAGTCAAAAATCACATATATAGTTCAAATGGCGGACTCCCTAAAATCGTATGTTCGCTCGAGCGGCGTGTCGAGCGAACTTCCCTTCTTCGTCCCGCTCGAGCTCACTGTCGAGCTGATGTTGAGCGTTTGACTCTGCCTGACTTCGCTCGAGCGGCCAATGCTTCCGCTCGAGCGAACTCCTCCCGCTCGAGCTCATTGTCGAGCTGACGTCGAGCGTTCGACTCTGCCTGACTTCGCTCGAGCGGCCAATGCCTCCGCTCGAGCGATGTGGACCAGAGTCCACAGTACTCAACATTGCACCAACCCCTATGTTTTCCATATTTTTGTCATGGGTAGTCCTGAACGCTTATTTGTTAACAACTTTATCAGCAATGATCAACACTAGCAGGCAATTCTTCCCTTTAGTGATTGACTCGTCTAACACTGATGGAAGGAGAATTTCCTGTCTCTCTCGATCAGTGAGACTGAAACCTTCCCACAATTTTTCTAAGAATTTCTCCTGCCTTTCTTGATTAGTGAGACTGAAATATTCCCATAAATTTTCTAACTCTTCCTCCATACTTGACTCTTAAGGCTTACGCCCAAGAGACAGTCATTTGCCATAGGAAAGATGAACCTCGCCCCATAGAGCAGAAGAAGGAGAGGACTTTAGTACCATACAGATTGTTTGAATCATTGTGGATATAATCATTGATATATGTATATAGTTTAAGATAATTACATAAACAAAAAGTTTGTTTATCTAAATGACTAGTGCTATGTGTATTTATACAACACATTTTATTATTTTTCTTGAAATTTAAATCTTGGATTTTAAATTTTATAATTTTTAACGTATCAATACTAAGAGCATTCACATTAGTTTAGGCATATGCATATGCAAAATCACATCTTTTGGAGATCCAATTTGTCACACAAGCAAAATTTCCACATTGGCTTATGCAAATTTGAGACAAAATAATAATAAAATATTATCATTTTATTTTATTTTTTTGCTTTTTTTTTAATAGGATTTGATATTCAAATATGTAAAATATTTAAGTAAAATATTTTTTGGGGAGTGAATGAGTAAAATATGTAGTAAAATATTTAAAGGTAAAATATGTAGAAAGAGAGTGGGAGGAGAGAAAAAGAATGAATAAAATATGTTTTGGAGAGTGAATAGTAGATCTTTAAACATGTAAAGGTACTGTTCATAGTTATGCAAATATTTGAAAATGTATAATCCAATGTAGATGAATTTAGGCTCATATTATGCAAATATGACTTTGCATATACATATGCATAGACCAATGTGAATGCTCTAACACGTAGAAAATTAATTTTTTTGTACGTCTCTTATCTAAATTTGTAAAAGTATATTTATTTGAATTTGTAGATAAATTTATAAGATATCATATAATTAACTTATGTTATCCAAATTAAATTACTCATAAACAAGCTCAAACTCGTTCGAAAACTAAAATAAGCTACTCGTAAAAATAAAATGTAACTATATAATAAACTTGAACTCGAGTTTGTGTTAGAAAAAAAAATTAAATAAATAGAGTTATGAACATTTACTATTCACTTGAATATAAATTAATTATAGAGAAATGATACTTACAGTCGTGAGTGTGCAAATACCTTGCAATCATTTAAAAAAAATAAATAAATACAAGATTCACATAAAAAAATTAATTTTTTAATAATAAATTCTATTTTAAATAGTATTTAAACACTCTACGATTATATATTGTATTGCTCAAAAGTATCTACAGATCCATCAAATGGTCCAATGTCTTGATATCAAACCGGTCCAGGATAGTAATATATGGATGCTTGAGGTATAGGAGTCAGTACATCCAAACAGACCCTTTGGCCCCCAGTGGCCATTTGAGCGCAATTAATCCTAATCTGATCCCGGTTCCTGTGGTACACATAATAATCTTCCCGTTGGCACTCCTTGCAGTTGCAGTCGAAGGACACGCACCGAGCTCTCCGTCTATGTGCAAGCAAGCGCGCGCGTAGTTGGTATAGCAGAGTCGGGTGTTGGCTGCAAGGAGTACATTGAATTCAGGTACTCATCAACTTTACGCTCGATTTGAAAGCAAAATCAGTTTTCCTTGCCTTCATACTTTTGATGTTGGCTTAATTCTAAGACGAATGGCTAAACGCTCGGTGTTGCTTTCTATGTATGACCTGACAGGGATGCTGGGGAAATCAATGGCTTCTGCTCTTTTGACCTTCGGTTCTGCAACATCCTATTACTTTTATTCCGTGAGTGCCAATCTGCCAATTTATACTTATTTTTCTAAGGGGAGAAGGAATAGGTGAAACTAATTTTTCTGAGGGGAGAATGAATTCGAATATCGGAGAACCTGCTCTAAATTCAAAGTGCAATTAATTTTACAAAATTTTGGATTATTGCCGCACTTGCTCCACAACTTGATGCCGCTCTTTGAAATCATCTATCTGCTTGAAGTTGCAATGCCTCAATAGGGTAATTATGGTCAATTTAGTGGAGAGTCGGATTTCGAATTTTGTAAATGCAGATTTTGGTTTTCAGGATACGAATGACAAATAAAGATTTCGTCACACTTGCCTGCTTCCGACCATTTATAACTTGGTATAGGTGTTGAATTACTTGTAGCTTTTCTATAATAACTCGCTGGTTGTGCTTGGATTGGTATCTGTTGATTCTGAATAGTTTTTGTCCCCATGTACAAGTTATAAGATTGCAGTTTCGTGGTGGGCTGATTTACAAATCTGAAAAAATCAGAAGAATCGGTGTATAATTGAATGAAGAGGAAGAACAAGAACAAAGCCTAGCATTGTTCGTGCTTCTAGGAATGGTACTGGTGGGTAGTTTAGGATATTTGTTGCTTCTATGGTGGGAGACACTAATTGGGTTGTGTTATTCGAGTTTAACGGTGTCATGTAAGTAATGTGGGATTGAATCCTTTTACCATAGATGGTTGTTTTAAGGGATTTCTCCTCTTATTTAGCTCGCAGGATGTAGTGGCCGTTACATTTGCAACACCTCCTCCTCCCAGAAAGAAAAGGGAACTGATATTGATTTTAGCATCTCATGAAGGGTTAATGGGGTGCTCCAGCACGCTCCTGTTGGGAAATTTTAGGCAAACTCACTAGGTTTTTTATGCAGTAAGGAGCGCAACTGCATTCAGTAAGCTTTTCATGCGTATAATAGTTAATTGTAATGAAGCTATAATTGTAAAGTTGGGGGGCCTCAATGATATCCTATCATTCAGTAAGGTTAGAAGGGGGAAACTAACGCCTAAAAGATTCAGATGATATTATAATATATGAATTCTGCTTGTTTTTTGATCGAATAAACTCCTCCAAAAACACATTATATGTTCATCAAATTCTAATATATTGGATACTCATTCTAAAGCCTCATGTGCAATATTTTACATCCTAGGTTGTATTCTTGCAAATATTTAGGTTAGGATCTGAGGAAATTAAGCTCATCTCATTTTATTTTACCATATTTCTTTCCTATCAGATATGAAAATTTATTTGCAATTTCTCATTGCAGCCTGATCTTGCAACTGCTAAGCCAAATATCATGCAGTTAAATATGAACTTCTCCAATGGTCTTCCACCAGATGTGCTCAGGGGAGCTTGGTCCACCAATTATTCTCCTAGGAAGTGGGTAATACATTCAACTACACAAATTGAAAGTTTAGCCTTGAGTGATGAAGATAGGAAGATGTGGCAAGCTAGTAGGCAGGCCCTATCTGCATTTAATTTCAGTATTGAGGAGGAAGACAAGATACTTGGAAAAGCATTTGGCCAGCTTCATTCCCCATACTGGGGTGAAGACCGTAAAAAAGAAGTACCAAAATCCGAAACTGTAAATGAGATATTGGACTATCTTAGGGCTTTAAGCCTTTCGGATGACGATCTCGGCAAGTTGCTGAAAAAATTTCCTGAAGTTCTTGGATGTAATCTTGAACATGAGTTAAAAACCAATGTGCAGGTCTTGGAAAAGGAATGGGGTATTAAACGGAAGTCACTTCGTAACCTTCTTCTCCGAAACCCGAAAGTACTGGGTTATAATGTGGATTGTAAGGGAGATTGTATGGCACAGTGCACTCGATGCTGGGTTCGGTTTTAGCTGTCTCACACATCACACTCTCTTTTAACTTTTTTTCCTTTTTTTTTTTTTCATAACGAATATGTAGTGTATGGATGATGAGTAGAATTACTCGATTAGTTTAATAAGAATAAAATAAAAATAAAATAAAAAGTAAAAAAAAATTTAAATTATGTATGGTGTGTAGTATGGGATGCTGAGTAGCATAACATTAGATTTTATTATCTTCAGACGTCATATATGCTGATGTGACACGTTTTAAGTAGTTCCATATATCAACAAATGGATCAATATCGACATAACACGTGTAGATCAACTATTGTGGTTAAAAATGATAAAATTTATAATGAACATAAGAGTTTATTGGTATATTTAGGTGTAGACAACTAATTTATTGGTTTGATTCTCTCTCTTTTTTTTTTTTTCTTTTTTTTTTTTTTTTTTTTTTTTAAATTTTTTGGCATTGGAGTGTTTGTAATTTGTATCAGAGTAATTGTCGAGGCTTCTCATTCCTTTATTTATTGCCTTAATTTTGGTTAACACTTGAATTGAAGCTTTTGAACCCACAAACATCTCTCTCTCTCTCTCTCTCTCTCTCTCTCTCTCTCTCTCTCTCTCTCTCTCTCTCTCTCTCTCTCTCATTTTGCATTTCTTGTGTGCGAAGAGAGGCTCGAAATGGCCTGCACTTACAAGACAACACTAATGTTGACCATAATTTGCTTTATCCTAATAACACATGAGGTAATGCAACATCAGGTATTATGTGTGTTTCTATTGTGTAATGCTATTTTTCATCTTAAATTTTATTACGCGCAATGCACTTATTGATATAACGGATTTTAAGCGATGTTAAATATATTATCTATTTTGTTTTTTATTTTTGAGAAATTTATTATCTCTTTTATAAAGATTATTTAAATACTCTTTAAGAGAGTTTTTTTTTTTTTTTTTTCAATTGTGAGATGTCAAGACTGGTTCTTGAACCTAACGTTATAAAATTTTTATTTCCAAGTTCCAACGCACCACAATACACGAACTTGCTTTAATGCTATTGCTGTGGTTTTGATATATCTCTTGGTTCTTTTTTATTAGATCTTTCTGATTAAATTCCATATACTTCAGAAAAAACAGGATGAAGCAGCAGTAGATGCTACCCTCTACAAAAATTGATGGTACTCTATGCATAATGCCCTTTATTCAATCCACTTTTTACTCCTAAAATTGTAAAAATATCCTTCACATGAGAAGTCTAATTAACAAAATAGAAAGAGAAAAACCACACTGAATTGATCAAAACTCTATTATTAGACATCATAAGTCATCCCCACTTTGAGAAGTCGCTTGCGAGGAATCATAAAAACTTCATCAACCTGCCTCACACTTCTTCGCAGCCAATTATAGGCATAGTTTATAACTAATTTCTTCAAGAAGCTTGAACCCTTTGAAGCAACCACCTCATTTTCACCCATCAAATGAACAATATCCCCAACATTCAGAGCTTCATCCACTTTCTCTACCTCCCTTTGAGCTATCTCTTCAGTTCTCAGTCTTGAAACTTCGTTGTCATCTGGTTCGTATGAAGCCATATTTGTAGTGTGTGGTAGCCTAGATATGAATACATCTTTTCTTATGAAATCCTTCAATTGAATTGTCAACATCTCCTTAAAAGACCCCCACTCTGTTTTTGCATCCTTGTATCCATACCGTACAATACATCGGAAAATACTCAACTCACGAGGCTCCACTCTTTTGAACAAAAATCGATCCTCCAGAGGCACTGTGCAAATGGGTAGGGATTTGATCGAGATAAAGACAAGAATTGAGTGCAGAGCTGGGACATTGGCTACATAATGTGTGAAGATTGGGGAAATGCCTTGGACAAGTTCAGTGTAAAACAATGCAAGACCTGGGATCCGGTGGATGCTAGTATCAGAAGCTATCTCAACTAATTTTACCGGAGAAACTTTGTTATCAAGCTCATAAATGTACTTCTTGCGGTAGCCATAATTCCACAAATACATTATTGTCATCGTAACCATGGCAAATAACAAAGGAAGATACCCTCCATCCATAAATTTATAGAGAACCGAGCTCAAAAATAGGAGTTCCAAAAGCCATATAGATAGGGCATAGATGACTATCAAGCACATGTTTGTCTTCCATATCATTACCATCACAAGTACAAGAAATGCAGATGTGATCGTATATACGAATGCCACGGCAATTCCTGTGAACATAACACAAATAGTGAAAATGGCTTCAATACAGAATTAGCAATTTATATAGTTTTGACAATCCATTAGAAACTTCTAAAAATTGCAGGCATACAAAAGATGATAGCCAAACTTGAAGTGTTCAAAAGAAAGATCATTCATTGTGTTTACCATAAGCGTTACCGATCTTCAATGTGTTTTTGAAGCCAAGAGTGACACCCACACAAGCCAACATGAGAATAGTATTGATCTTCGGTACATAGACCTGTCCTTTGTATTTAGAGGAAGTGTGCACTACTTTAACCCGTGGAAAACAACCCAATGCTAATGACTGTTGGATGATGGAGAAGGAAGCTGAGATCAAAGATTGACTAGCAATGATGGCTGCCATTACAGCAACAACAAACATTGGCCAGTATACCGATTCTGCATATTTACAAGAGATAGCTAGTCAAATCAAGTAGAAAAAATGCAACGTTAATGACAAATTTAGAAACAAAGTTTGTTGTAAGGCTAAGTGATGTACTTGGAACTGAACTATAGAAGGCATTACTAGCGTCCTGACTATGTTGGCGGAGATAGGAAGCTTGGCCAAAGTAAGCAAAAACAACAGATGGAAAAACTATAGTGCATGAGCTTATCTGGATTGAACGAACACTGAAGTGACCAAGATCAGCAAAGAGGGCTTCAGAACCTGATATTATTTGACCAAACTCAGTATATGAGTGAAGGCAAAATTGGGCGAACAAGTTGATCGAAAAAAGTAGTATAATGTTTTGGTACAACCATATTTGTTTTTTTTAATATAGAAGGTTTAAAGAAAAATTACTTCAAGTACAGCTTCAGCTAGTAATTAATTGACTAGAAATTTATTGAACTTGAAATTATAGACACAATTGAGTTTGATCGTGTTAAATATAAACTATAAATGTCTCTTAGAAATAATTTTAGTCACCCTATTTAAAAATCACATGTTTTTTGACTTGAAACTTAAAACAATAACTATGTCATTTTATGACTACAACAAAAAAAGTCAATTAATATTGCACGGTACGCACCTGTTAGGCATAGGATGACACCTCCAAGAGAAATCCATGCATCTTTCTTATTCCTTTTAAAGTATTGAATGATATATATTGGATTAATTGCCTTGATAACACTTGGATCATACTTAAAGAAGTTGTACAAGCCAATACTTCCAATGAAAAGGAACCAAATTGTGAGTATTGGAGCAAAACTGTAGCCAATTTTATCTGTCCCAAACCTTTGAATTTGGAACAAACCAATCAAGATTCCCACTGAAATCCACATGATCATATTATCAGTGAGACCACTAGCAGCTTCCTTAACGCCTCCCACCGCTGACAACACTGCATGAAAGACATCATGATATATATTGTAATCACATATTGATGAATAAAATGATTAAAAAGAAATTATTAGATATAGAATTGGTTACTCTCTAGATATCGTATTACCTGAGATGCATGGTGTAAGGATTCCATCTCCAAGAACCATGGAAGTGCCAAGCATGGTTATAAACAATATGAAGAACTTTATTGTTTGGCTATTTTCAAGCATGGACTTCACAAAGGATGCCCTCTTGAGCCGTTGATTTGGTACATCTAGTCGGTAGTTTGACACTTCTTTATCTTCAGCCTGCTGATTAGGTGTCAAGCTTGCGTTGGCATGGCGGCACAAAAGAGAATACAGAGCAAAAGTTCCTCCTATATATGATTTTCAAAATATTAATTAACAAAAAATACTTTGACGATGAGAACATTGATTACATATTTTTTGTTAATTATTGAACTTAAAATACTTTGATTTCATACATTGTTTCATATATAAATATATATATAAAATATAAAAGCCTCATGTGGAAAGCTTGTATTAATTTATTGAACAATTAAATCCCTTGACTATTCGACTAACTGGTGCATGCATACATTAAATAATTAAAACTTGCAGGTTGGAATGTGATACATGCATGGGGTGATTAGTTATGTTATTAAATCTCACCATGGACCAACTTTAGACTATTAAGAATAATTGATTTCACAAAAATAGTCTCAAATTAATATGGTTTGATATGGTACTTTAGATTATAAAGTTATTTTTATTATAAAATAGATAATATATCAGATGAAGTTACATCAGTTTATAGACTTATTTGTATGAAATATCTTTGTAGTTATAGAAATACTAAAACAAAAAATAAATCACAAAGCAGATCATGTGATCATTAATATTACCTTTGCTTGGATGCCAATTGAATATAATATAATAACTTTAATTATATGCATGAAGATATAAACAACAAAATCACGATCATTAGAGATTTTGCTATGAAGGTTGTGGTAGGCAGATGTGATTGCAATCTTATTAGATGAGTTTTTAGGAGTAGCTAGGCAAATTGAAATAGGTCTCTTTAAATAAAATAATATTTTGTGTCGAAAATATAAAGTTGAGAGTCTTAAGAAAATCGTACATGCATAAAAAAAAAACTTAAAATAATGGAATTTATCTCTAGTACCAGAGAATGAAACGCATACATCTTATATCTAAATGATGCCATTATCAAAGAGAAAAATAAATGAAAACATTGATGATGATAAGCATATGTAGGAGATTAGAAGATTACCATCACCATTATCGTTGGCCGCTAGCACAATGAAAACGTACTTGATCAAAGTGATTAACATAAGCGAGTAAAAGATAAGAGATATCACTCCAAGTATATCATCATTGTGCTTAATCCCAGTAGGGAAAATACCCGGTAACACATATAAAGGTGAAGTGCCCAAATCACCATATACAACACCGATGCTTTGAAATGCTAACTTCATGATTGTTTTCCAATTTTCGATCTGTAATCAATTAAATGTCTTACATCCCATATATGTAGAAAATTGAAAACTATTGATTATAACATGTAAATACAAAAAAAAAAAAAAAACGTTAAAAAATGGAGGAAATTAAAACATAAAAAGTAAATTACCTGAGATAAGCCTTGGTTTGTGGTGAATCTACTTGCCTCTAAATCGAAAGAATCACGAATAGCCAACATTTTGCAAGATTGCATGCTCTTACCTTTGAATATGTCATCTTTTTGTTCTTCTAATTTTTCTTGATCTATATGATGTTCCTCTCTTGACCTTTCGTCTTCCATGTGATTACCAATCTCCATCTCTCTCAACCAATCAACTATTCAAGTAAAACTGTTGATTTTCTCAGTAAAGTGTTTAAAAAAGTAGTGCCATTTTTAAGAGATAGAAACATATTTATTCAGGCTTCCATGTGTGCAATATGCATGCTTGAAATTTTGCATGCCGTATGACTAAAACCAGTAGCAAACATGTTATTCATGTAGAATATAGAACCCACCTAAAGTTAGGATGTTTTGTGAAAGAATAATGATAGGCTTACCACTCTATTACTACATTTTCACTTCTTTTTTTTTTTTTTAATATTTTTAATTTTTTTGTTTACTTACTACTTAAAGAAGTAACTATTAAAGCATCCCGATGAATTAGCTAAATGATAAATCCATCCCATATTTAGCCAATAGATCCCAAAACAATATCACATTGGATTAGCTAAAGTAGTATTTGGACTTTAGCTGCAGTAACTTTCAAAAGATTTTCCAAACTTGGAAGTCATTGTTGATTGACAAATGTGTATTTTATTATTATTTTTCTCTTTCTTCCTTCTCCCAATTGCCCCCTTTATTATTTTGTACCGCTTATATCTATTTGCATAAAATTGAGTTCACATTAAAAAATTAAATCCAAGCATGGGAAAGAAATGCAGGAAAGCAATGCTACCAGTAGAAGAAACCAAAATATTATATAAATAAAAAGAAACAATGTCAAAAGGAATTGCTATAGTTGGATGAGGAATAAGTAGATTTTTTTAATTATTAATTAGTAATTTAATTTAATTAGAATATAATTATTAATTAACATATAATAGGTAGAATGAAAAAATAAAATAATTTAATAACAACAAAAATTAAATATTTTTTAATTATTAATTACTCATTATTATATAATGAACAAATAGATAATCTAATGTGAAAATTTGATGTATAGTCAAAGTTAAATTACTGTTATATTATTTTATTGTTATATAATGAAAAAATAGCTATTCAAATGTAAAGACTTATGTAAATGGAATAGCTAAAAGTTAAATTTCTCTTCATATTAGCTAAAATTGTCCTTTTAACTTTAGACAATTCATTAAGAGTGCTCTTAGTAAAGTTGTATATTTTTTTTTATTTTTTTTAATAATTAAGAATGTTAAAAAAATATTTAAAATAAAATAATAATAAAAAATAAAAATTTCAAATAAACTGTAATAATACTAAAGGGGTGGTAAGCAGATAGCTGTATCTTTATTATAGTAATGAAGTTTAGATTTGCGAAGAAAAAAAAAAAGCAGATAGCTGTAAGTATCATCATCCTTCAGGAAATAACCATAAAATAAAATGCATATATGGGGCTCTCTGGGGGGTTGAACTTGACAAAAATTACAACAATAAAACAGTGCGACAGAGACTATGCTCACCCAGAGAGAGTGCAACTCTCGACGGAGAGGGAGGAGATCGGCGAATCTGGGATGACGGGCCTTCCTATTGGCCGTGGCCTCCGCTGCGTGGCGGTGGAGCTGTGAGGTGAGAGATAGAGAGAGAGAAAGCGTGGTGAGAGAAAGAGTGAGAGACGGAGAGGAGAGAAAACGTGGTGAGAGGGAGGGACTTACGTACGGTGGTCCCGGGAGTAGCGCGACCAAGCTGCGGCAGTGTCTTGTGGCCGTTTCCAGCGAGAAACGGTGGATGTCAATGGAGGGACGTGGGGTCTTGCTTTCTGTGGCAGTGCTCTGTTTTTTAGAAGTAAAAACAGAGGTTCATATGGTGGCCAAGCAGACAGTTTTGGCTGTCAATGGAGGGACGACCGTGCATGGAGTTGGGAAGTGGGCTATCACACGGTGGTTGAGCAGACAATTTGGGTGAAGTTGGGCGGACGTTTGTGGTCAGGCGATGGTGGCCAGACGTGGTGCAATGGTTGCGCGCGGTTGCTGAACTTCACGTAAGATAGGAACGTTCTCTCGGTAACAGCTTGTTGCTGCGGCTGAGATCGTGAAGGAGGTGGTGGCGCACGGTGAGGCTTTGGGCTTTGGTGATGGTCGTTTACGGTGGAGGGATGGGCTACGGTGCAACGGTGGTTGTGTTGAACGTGTGGCTAAGACGGGGGTTGTTTTACGGTGATTGGTGCAAGTCCGTGGGGCAGATCACGGTGGCTGGATGGATGGATAAGCAAGACGCGAGAGAAAGGATGGGGTTTGGGAAGCAAGATTTACAGAGAAGAAGAGAGAGAGTTCGGCTGGACGGCTGTTGGGCAAAGAAGAAATAGAGAGGCAGAGGAAAAGAAGAGAAACTGATAAGAGGGAGAGGAAGAAACCTAGATGTGGAGAGAGAGCAAACTGAGAGAAATCTAACTGAGTGGGGCACGGAGAGCAGTTGTGGGGAATGAGAGAATTTGAGAGGGACTTTGCGAGACGTGAGAGAGAGGAGAGACGGGGAGGAGAGGAAGTCGGAAGGGAGAAACTGACCTCTAGATAACGATGTCGTTTCCTTCTCCAGCAGGTTGGCTCCACAGTCTGGTGTTACATTTCCTGTTAATTTCATCGTAATTAATTTTTTTTAAATATATTCTCAGTTCAATATTTTTCAGATTTTTTCTTTATCTTTATTATATTATAAATTGAAAATTGATTAGACTATTTTTTTGAATTTTAAATTTTTCAATTTTTTAAAATCTTATCTTATTCTATCTTTTGAATTTTGGTTTGATTTTCAAATGATATAAATCCTTTTCTAATAGTTTTCAACCCTTTCAATCATTTTTGTTTTGATTAATCTAATAAAATTTAACCGTGTGAACCAAGTAGTGTCATTGAAATTATGTACTATAGTTTTGTTAAAAAATAAATAAAAAATTATTTTTTTAAGTATAAAAAATGAAAAAAATCTAGTTACAAGCACAATTGTGTATTAATA
Source organism: Carya illinoinensis (assembly GCF_018687715.1). Taxonomy (NCBI): domain Eukaryota; kingdom Viridiplantae; phylum Streptophyta; class Magnoliopsida; order Fagales; family Juglandaceae; genus Carya; species Carya illinoinensis. The sequence goes on along the minus strand of NC_056767.1, from coordinate 12,557,303 downwards.
TGTGCACCAATCTATTCTGATTGGATAAAAAGTAGATTTTATTAAAAACAGTGCTAATTTAAAATTTAAGTATGAAAAATCAGTATTGATATGCGGATTAGAACGCGACTTTACTTGTATGGAATAAAACTCATAAAAAATTATTCTAGATTACGTAGTAGATGTTGCATCTGAAACTAGAAATAGGTATTGGAATTTTAGTAAGTAGCAATTAATATACAAATTTTAATTTTTTAATTTTCTTTATAAATTAAATTATGCCATACTAATAATTAAAAAAAATTCGAAATTACTTAATTTTAGCATTTAGAATTTAGAAATTGGAATTTAGTTTTATTTTGGAGCGTTGTACAATATTATTTAAATATAGCCACCGAGAATTACTTTTAAGAAGCATGTGTTATTATAACCACTTAAACATGTAGTCATTTAAATGATATCACGTGTTATTAGCCACTACATATTAATTATTACTACAACATTGTCAATTGTCGTTATTATTTTGTTTAATTACTTTTGCTGATATGTGGAAAACATGCAGCTGGAAATTGACCTATAGTGGATTTATATATATATATATGAATGGGAAATGCTTTAGTTCGAAGGTGATTCTGCGAATATAAATCTATAAACTGGCGTGTCTTAATGTGGTACGTCAGATCGTAAAATTACTTTTGTTATAAAGTAGATTTCATATATCATATAAATTAATCATGTTAGTTTATGAAATCCTTTTGTGACTGTAACACTTCTCATTTAGTCAAACTGACATTCTCTCATCCGCTTTGTTCACCATTACTGGCACAGGTGCTTCCCCCTAAGGCAGAATGCTCCCCTACTGATGTCTTTTTACATCCCACAGCATCGGTAGATCACTTAGCCATGATTACTATATACTAATAATTACTATACTAATATTCTATTAATATTATAAATTATATTAATATTAAAAATAACAATAAATAATTTTAAATAATAAAAACCTATGTTGGATAACTTCATTATAAAATAAATGAATTGCTTAAAATTGAAAATTGGAAAATCATTCCTATTTTTTTATCTTATTATTATTATTATTATTATATTGAATATATTGTGTATTTTCGAACAAAAAATGACCGAAAATGTCTTATTTGTCAAATAAAAATAGAGTACATTATAAACACTTAATTAATCAATTGGGTATTCGGGAATCCAACATTCGTTGATTTGAAAAGTCATTTTGAATTTTTTTTCAAGTGAATTTACTAAAATGACCTTCTATATATTTAATAAAAATTAAAAATAAGAAAGAACCCTCGATCGGATGGCCACCACCGATATGGCTGGTGAGGGAGCCTCTTTTGAAATTATTAAAGAGAAGATACACAAACTTACCATATTATAATGATTGATGATGATATTTGCAAGGGGAAGTGTAATTACAGTAGGTGTAGCAAGGCATCTCAGCAAAAGATGTGCGTAAGGGCATGCAATACGTGTTGCAGTAGATGCAAATGCGTGCCTCCAAGGACCTCTGGCAACTACGAGGTTTGCCCTTGCTATTTGCAAATGACAACTCACGGTGGTCGTCGCAAGTGTCCTTGAAAAACAAAACATACAAAATTAACATTATTGCTCTACTCAAAAGGATGTGTATATATATGTCATGGATATATACCAGAAGGCCGAATAATACCACCCTGGAGGAGACACAAGAAGCTGGATGTTAAACAGGAGTTGGATATAAGTATGTTCTAAAATATGTGTGGAGAGGTCCAAGGCAAACGCAAGTTTGTCATGTTCTTGGTCATATATATCCTATATATTTGTTTGTCAATTTCCGAAATGCTTACTATATATGTGTCATCACTTGGTTTTAATGAGAAAATTCAATGCTATTATCAATTATGTACTTGTGATCAGTGCAGAGCCATGCATATATACTCCAATCATGTATAAGTTGGAGCCCCCAAAATTTAAAAATATGCTTAACTATACGAAAATTTTAGAAATTTATTGAAGTTTTTCCTTTTTTTACTAGCAATAGCCAGCTTTACTGTTGTGTCTCCCTACATAATCTCTGCATATTCTATATGATCTGTTACCTTTCGTGTATAGCGTATTCAGATCCCATGTATAGCAAATGCATGGCTTTGGATTAGCTGTAAAGGGTAGTTATTAACCTTTGTATACTTTATTTAAGTAAATACATGCCCTTGTAGAGGGCAGACTGGTTTTGTTAGATGGTAATCAAAGGGCCTCGAGTTATCAACAATGGATTTTTTGTCTACCTCTTCGGTCCCTCTTGTACCTGAGTTTGTTTCTCTTGATTTCTCTTCTACAATCACCCACCTAATGATATTACTATTAAACTAGTCTCTGTCTCTACTCTGCGTGGTCGTGGCCTTTTTGGCTATATGAAGAATGAAGTCCCATGTCCATCAGCAACCATCATTAGCAAGAATGGTGCGTTGTGTTCCAACCCAGCAATAGCTCATAGGCTATGCATTGATCAGCTAATCCTTAATTGGATCAATAGCTTATTGTTTGATGCCCTTTTATCTTTGGTCATCAACAATGTGTCTTCTCATGATGCCTGGACCGTACTGGAAACTTCGTATGGTAGACATACACGAGATTGTGTCCAATAGATAAAGGGTGAGCTACAGTCACTCACAAAGGGCACATCCTCACAAGAGGATTATTTGCACAAAGCCAAATCCTTGGTTCTCTCCCTTTCGGGTGCCAAAAAACTGATGGATGATGAAGAATTCATCATATGTATTCTTAGAGGTTTAGGCTCTGAGTTTGACCCCATTTTGGTTACCCTTAACGCTCATGTCACTTTTCCTCTACTTGAAGGAGTTATTAGAAAACTTCGTGACTTTGGAATGTGCATTCTTTTGCTACAACTTAATGACTTTGAAATGTGCATTCTTGCTGCACGTGAAGCCTCCCCTGCTGTTCCTCTCTACCACAACCATGGGAAAAATAATTCTGGGTCTCAAGGAGATCATGGAAGCCATGGATCAATGTAGTGGGTCCAACACCCAACATGTCTCTCAAGCAATACACAAAGGCACTTGGGGTATAAAAAAACATCTACTGTCCTCTTTCTCCACCCATGTTGTACTGTGACAACCTTAGTGCCATCAACATGGCTAAAAATCCAATGTTTCTTCACCGTACTGAACATATAGAGAACGATGTCCACTTTGTTAGAGAGCAAGTCACCCATGGCATGATCTCCTTGGCACATATCTTAGGTCTGATCAAGTGGCTGACATGTTTACTGAACTGTTGTGTGCTCCCAAGTATGTTCCCAATCGTAGCAAGCATTTCATCGGTCCAGTCCCACCTTGTGCTTGAGAGAGCATGATAAGATATGATTTGCAACATTATTGTCGTGACTCTTTCCCAACATAATATCTTCATACTGTATATCAATTACCTTCCATGTATAACAAATTAATAGAGGCATGGGGACAGTGTAACACTCGCTTGAGTTGTAATTAAGTATTAGTCGTATGAAAAGTTACATTACTAGTTTGTGCAATAGTTAAACCTTGACCATTACTATTGCCCAGATGACTAACATAAGAATGAGGTGAATTGAATTGTATTTAAAAATTAAAAATTATAAATCAAATACAAAATATAAAATATATACAAAATACGAAACAACAATAAATATAAAGAGTAAGGGTAAGAGAGAATCCAGGTGGAAATAGAAACCTATTACACTTTTGAACAATACCGTTACAAAAGATCCGTGTAGAACACCCTCTACACTTACAATCACCTTATACGTGGTGATTCAACTATTCGCTTTGTAAAACACTTTCTATACGCACAAGGGTTATATGCACCCTTGTACAGATACAAGAGCTGATAGTGGGAAGGTTATTAGAGAATACTCCTCAATGAGTGAAATAAGAACAATATAATACAAACTATATCTCTCTCAAAATGAACAAGGGTTAAGACTCAATGTTTAGAGAAAAGAAAATGAAAGTTTTGAATGAATATTGTATACTTTTGGTATTGTAAATTTGAAATGGTTTATTTATAAGCATATGAGACTTCATATTTAAATTTAAAAGGATTCACATGTCAAAGACAACTTCATTCACTTTTCAAAAAATTCAAATAAAAATTTCTTTTTTTTTTTTCATTTGTCAAAGACAACATCATTCACTTTTCAAAAATTTCAAACCTAATCTTTTTAATTTTCGCATATGATAAAAGGAGTACACTTTACCTTTCAAAATTTTCAAACAAAATCATCTACCTTTTACATAAGTAAAAAAGAGTATAAATCACTTTTGAAAATATTCAAATAAAGCATACACATGTGAAATGTGACAATCAATCATCTTTAATATTTTCAAAATTTTCAAACAAAATCATCTACCTTTTGCATAAGTCAAAAAGAGCATTAATCACTTTTGAAAATATCAAATAAAGCATGCACATATGAAAAATGACAATTAATCATCTTTAATATTTTCAAAATTTAAACTTTTAATCATATCATGTACATGTGAAAGATAATAATCAATCATCTTTCAAAATTTTTAAATTTAATTTTCAAAATATTCATGCACATGTGGAAAATGTATTTTAATGCTTTATGATAAAATATCAATTTTAAAACTTAATCCTAATTTTAAATTTTTAAGAGATTTACAACATTACTCTAGAGTTTTAATATGAACTTGTTCCCTTCTTGCTCATGCTTGGTTCCTTTGATGTGCTTGATTCCAATATGTAGAGAACTTGAGTTTGAGACTCCTTTATTCTTTGAATTTATTTGTTATCATCAAAATCCATATGTAGATATATAATTAGATGAAGGTTGAAACCTTGGGTTCAACAATCTCTCCCTTTTTTATGATGACAAATATTTGATAAAACCTAAAACCTGTATTAATACTTATGCTCCACATGAGAATGTGCGTTAGTTTTTCAAGCAAAAATATAAATATAATTCAAAGCATATATAACAAGTTTAGCAATTCAAACAATGTTAATATTCTAGTTTAAAACTTCTCCCCTTTTTGGCATTATTAAAAGGATTCACAGTAAGAAAATAGACTGAAGAAAATGGTGTGTTAGTAGAAACTATAGATAGTTGAAAAATTAGAGCCGTCCGTGACTTGACAAGTGTGGCTGGAGATTTTAAAAATCTCATGATGTTATTGAAAAAATGATCATTTTCATCCATTGGATACCAAAAAGAAATCACATTACTCCTTGACTTGGATGATAACTTGTCTTGTACTTTATGCTATCTCTATAAAATCAGTCTTAAAATTCATCCAATCCATATCAAATATTTTTCTCATCTCTATAACTCATTTGCATTCCTTCAACATTCTCGCTTTAAGCTTTCAATTATTTTCTCAATGGCTCATTCTTCTAACATTCCTCTAGATTCATCCATGAGGTATTCTACACTTCAATCTCCTGTCATTTCTGCAGCTACCATTGGTGCAATGTTGCAGCAAGAGAATAATAATTTTGCTAATAGGTCAGACTCTGATGCTATCTATGATTTGGTGAGTCTTGAGACTCGTTACTCCTCCTCTATAGTTACTTTTTCCCAGTGGCTATAAGCCAGAAACTATGAGGTTGAAAAGTTTAAAGAACAAATTATTATACTCAGCGAATTATTCAAAAGTCTCACACAAGGGAAGGAATTCTTTGGAAAAAGAAAAAATAGTTGAAATCTCTATTAGATTTTTCATTCTGCTTTCCAGTTGTCATAGATATGGATGATATGATATTATATGAAGAGAATGAACGTTTCAAACATGAGGCTAAAAATCTCAAATTTATATAAAAGTATTTAAAAAATCTCTCTATATTTTTATAGATTCTGGTCTATCTTTTAAGAGATATTTATAGAATGTGTCATACATATTTTTCTTCTAATCATACATAATCTATCTTCTAGTAACGGTTTTGTGAAAATATTTGCTAACTAATCGTGTGTGTTTGTGAACTCTAGAACTATATCATCTTTCTGCATATGGTTTCGAAGAAAATAATATCTTATTTCAATATGCTTAGTTCTAGAATGTTGTATTATATTCTTTGAAAGATTTATAGCAATTGTATTATCAAATTTGATTGGAATGTGATTATACATGAGTTTAAAATCTTCAAATTGTTGTTTCATATAAAGAACTTGAGTACAACAACTACCTGCAGCAACATATTCTACCTCAGCAGTAAATAATGCAACAGAATTTTACTTTTTACTAAACCAGAAAACTAGTGCATGACCTAAGAAATGACATGCTCCACTAGTGTTTTTTTGATCAATTTTACAACCAGCATAATCTATATTTGTGTAACTGATTAGATCGAAAAATGCGTGTTTAGAGTACCATAACCCTAGTTAAATTGTATCACTAAGATATTTAAGAATGCGCTTAACTGCAATCAAATGAGATTCTTTTGGAGATGATTGAAAGCGTGCACATAAGCACACACTAAACATAATATCTAGTCTACTCGTTGTCAAATATAATAAACTACCAATCATACCTCGTTATACTTTCGAGTCAACTGGTTTATCGGTTTTATCTTTATCAAGTTTAGTGGATGAGCTCATTGGTGTTCCAATTTCCTTAGCACTTTCCATCTCAAACTTCTTGAGTAATTCCTTAATATATTTTGATTGATTGATGAATGTTCCACTTTTTGCTTGCTTAATTTGCAATCCGAGAAAGAATGTAAGTTCTCCTATCATGCTCATTTCAAATTCTTCATGCATAGTCTTAGTAAAAACTTAGCACATATTTTCATTAGTAGTACTGAATATTATATCATTAACATAAATCTGAATCAAAAGAATATCATCATTTTCATGTTTAATGAAAAGAGTTGTGTCGATTTTTCCTCTTGAAAAATTTTTTTTAATCAAAAAACTCCCGAGTCTCTCGTACCAAGCTCTAGGAACTTGTTTGAGTCTATATAGTGTTTTTGTGAGTTTGAAAACATGATTTAGAGAATATGATTTTTAAAATCTGGAGATTGCTCAACATTTATCTATTCATTTATAAAACCATTTAAGAATGCACTTTTAACATCCATTTAAAAAAGTTTGAAATATTTACAACAAGCACATCCAAGTAGAATTCGAATAACTTCTAATCTTGCGACTGGTGCATATGTCTCATCATAATCGATTCATTCTTCATGATTAAAACCTTGGGATATAAGTCGAGTCTTATTTTTAATAATGACTCCGGACTCATCTTTCTTGTTTTTAAAAACACATTTTGTTCCAATGATAGTATGATTTTTGGGTCTAGAAACAAGTGTCCAAACATCATTTCTTTCAAATTGATTCAACTCTTATTGCATAGCTAGAATCCAAGATTCATCAAGAAGTGTTTCATAAATATTTTTGGGTTCAATCTAAGATATAAAAGCAGTGTAATTGCAAATATTTCTAAAAGGCAATCGAGTACTTACACCTCGTGAAAGTTCTCCTAAAATTTGTTCTACTGGATGATATTTCACAAATTTCTACTATTTGGTTGCATCTTGTATTAAATTTTGATGATCTTTCCTAATGTCTTCATGTTGAACTTCCTCTATTGTGTTCTTTTTGTTGAGATTGAGACTTTCCGTGTTATTTATACCTCATGTTTCTTATTAATGGATTTCTTAGAGAGTAGAGAATTAGATTCATCAAATACTACTACATGCATAGATTCTTGTCCATTCCAAGTTTTTTTTTATTGAATACTCTATAAGTTTTACTATTAGTAGAATACCCGAGAAAGATACATTCATTAGATTTTGCATTAAATTTGCCTAAATTATTCCTGTCATTCAAAATAAAACATTTGCATCCAAATACATGAAAGTAATCAATGTTGGACTTTTTCTCATTCCAAAGCTTGTAAGGGGTTTTATCTAATTTAAACTTTAGCATAACTCTATTCATAACATAATATACAGTACTTACCGCTTCGGCCCAAAAGTAACTAGACAAGTTATTCTCATTGAGCATTATTCTCGCCATCTCTTGAAGAAATCTATTTTTTCTCTCTACTATCCCACTATGTTGAGGAGCAGAAAAATTATACACAAAACCATTTTTATCACAAAAAATTTCAGTATTTTTTATTAACAAACTTTTTTCCCCTATCACTTCAGATACTTGAAATAATATAGTCATTTTTATTTTAAATTCTCTTACATAACTTGGTAAAAATATTATGCGCCTCATCTTTATGAGCAAGAAAGATAAGCCAAGTATATCTAGAGAAATCATCAATAATAACAAATGTATAATATTTTCCTCCTACACTTGCAACTCTATTTGGTCTAAAAAGATCCATATGTATCAATTGCAGTGGTTTAGTAGTGAAAATATGTTCCTTAGTTTTAAAAGAAATTTTTGTTTGTTTACCAAATTGACATGCATAACAAATTTTGTCTTTAAGAAAATTTTTCTTTGGTAAACCTCTCACAAGATCATTTTTTGAAAATTTGGAAATAAATTCAATGTTGTCATGACCTAGTCTTCTATGCCATAGCCAACTAATTTCATTTTGAGTTGAAAAACAAATAGCATATTGTGAGGTAATTTCTTCAAAATCGATTGTATAAATATTGTTGATTCTAAAAGTAATAAAATAAATATTGTAATAATGATCATTCAAAATAATTCACTTATCTATTTTGAAAGTAACTGTAAATCCTTTATCATATAATTGACTTATGCTCAAAAAATTATGCTTTAGACATTTAACAAGTAGAATATCTTCAATTACGAGAGAAGATTAATTACCAATTTTACCTATTCCTACGATTTTCCCTTTTAAGTTGTCTCCAAATATCACGTGTCATTCTTCTTTAGATCTAAGATCAAAGAAATTAGTCTTATCTCTCGTCATATGTCTTGAACATCCACTATCTAAAAATCATTTGTTTTAACTTGTGGAGGACTTCATGCATACCTATAAAAAGAATTAAAATGATTTTTTCTTGGTACTCAAGTTTTTTGAGTCTTTTATTTATTAGTATTAGAAGAAACGAGATTTTTAAGTACCCTTATAACCTTAATAGTCATTGTATGTTTTCTTCTAATGGGACAATCATGATAATTATGACCATTTCTATTAAAAAAATTACAAATAACATGTGGCATATATGAAGAACTTGAGTGATTGTAATAGTATCTTTATTTGACAAAATTATTTTTATGCAAGGAATTTTGAATACTAGATTTTGATGTAGAAAGATTATCAAATGAGTTTTTATAAGGTTTGTATTTTTGTTTTGGCATATATCCCAAGTCTGCCTTGTCAAAAACACATATTTGACTACCAAGAAGTTTTTCAAAAATTTTTTTCCATTCGTAAAGTTTTCAACAATATTTTCTAAATTAGTTTTTTTCTTCTTTAACTTAAGATTTTTATCTTTCAAAAAGATGCTTTCTTTTTTTAAAACATCAATTTCGTTTGTTAAAGAAGAATTTTTTTTTTCAAAATAGTATACTTTATACCCAATTTTTCAAGTTCCTCATATATCTCTTCTAAAATATTTTACAATTTTTCATATGAAAGATCTTTAATATTATCAAGAGTTGTTACCTTAATGTCATCTTTAGCCATAAGACAAAAATTTACTAATTCTTTATTACTTGTTTTACTATCTAGGCTACTTGAATCATCATCCTATGTAGGTTTCATTGCTTTCTTACCCTTATTTCGATCTTTTTTTAGCAGAGAACAATCTGGCTTGATATGATCAGGCTTATTGCATTTATAACAAATTAAAGTGTCATTTTTACCTGAATCTTTTTTAGAAAACTTTTTGAACGATTTATTCGGAGGAATTTTATTTTTCTTTAAGAACCTTTTAATTCTTCTTATTATCATTGCAACTTCCTCATCTTTATCGCCACTTTCCTCATCTTCATCGCTTTCATTTTCATGAGGAACAGTTTTAAGTGCCAAGTTCTTCTTGGGCTTTCCTTCTTCTTTTCCTCTTTTCAATGTGTACTCATGGGTGATATGTGACCTGATGAGTTTATTCATTTTGAGATTCTTGAGGTCTCTAGTTTCAAGAATCGCTGTCACTTTTGATTCCCAGCGTTTTGGTAGAGAGTTGAGAATTTTTCTTACTATTTCCACCTTGGAATAAACTTTACTAAGAGTTGTCAAACTGTTTATGATGTTAATAAAACGAGTGTATATACTAGAAATAAATTTATCATCATTCATCTTAAACATTTCATATTTAGTATATAAATTTTGGATTCCTTGACTTGTGAAATTCCTTCATAAGAAACTTCCAAATTATCTCAAATTTCTTTTTCCGTAGCGCAAGTCATTGTTCTATTAAATTCATTTCCATTGAAAGTATTATATAATAAATTTATAGCAGTTAAATTCAAAGTATAAAATCTATCGTCTTCACGATCAAACTCTACTTTTTCATTTAGACCTTTACTCCATTAATTACTTTTGTTGGAATATAAGGTCCATTTACAATACATTTCCATATTTGTCAACCTTGAGCCTAAAGGAATATTCTCATTCTAACTTTCCAGAATGAGTAATTGTCTCCACAAAAAAGTGGAGACCGATTGCTAGATTAATCTTTACCAAATGAAGCTGCAATATTAGTCATAAGATCTTAACTCAAAAGATAGTTAATCTTATAATATAGCCCTTACTTTGATAACAATTGTTGCTGATCATAGGTAGCACCTATGTCACCTAACAATTTTACCTATTAGACTAGCCGACCACCGTTTGTACCGATGCACCATAAACCATAGTCGGAGAGTCTTGATTCGGTGACACAGTCACAAACGAGAGTTCTCATGAGTGATCTGTTTGTATGAACAATACATGTCAATTAGTTCTGATACCAATTGTTGCCCAGATGACTAATATAGGAGAGGGTGAATTGAGTTGTATTTAAAAATTAACTATAAATCAAATACACAATATAAAATATAAACAAAATACGAAGCGACAATAAATATAGAAAGTAAGGGTAAGAGAGAATCAAATTCAGTATGTTAACGAGGTTCGACCTCACTGCTTACGTCCTCATCTCAAGCAACCCCTTAAGGATTCCCAAATTCACTATTCAATCTTCTTCAAGTGGAGATAGAAACCTATTACACATTTGAACAATACCAATACAAAGGATCCATGTAGAACACTCTCTACATTTGCAATCTCCTTACCTGTGGTGATTCAACTATTTCCTGTGTAGAACACTTTCTATACGTACAAGGGTTATACAAACCCTTTTATTGATACAAGAGCTGATAGTAGGTAGGTTATCAGAGAACACTCATCAATGAGTGAAATAAGAACAATACAGTGCAAACTATATCTCTCTCAAAATGAATAAGGGTTAAGGCTCAATGCTTAGAGAAAAAATAATGAAAGTTTTAAATGAATGTTGTATGCTCTTGGTATTATAAATTTGAAACTCTCAAATGGTCTATTTATAGGCATATGAGACTTCATATTTAAATTTAAAAAGATTCACATGTCAAAGACAATTTCATTTACTTTTTAAAAAATTCAAATAAAAATTATTCCTTTTAATTTGTCAAAGACAATATCATTCACTTTTCAAAATTTTCAAAACTAATCTTTTTACTTTTCGTATATGACAAAAAGAGTACATTTTACTTTTCAAAATTTTCAAATAAAATCATCTACCTTTTGCATAGGTCAAAAAGAGCATCACTTATTTTTGAAAATATTCAAAAAAATTAATCATGTATATGTGAAAGATGACAATCAATCATCTTTAATATTTTCAAAATTTTCAAATAAAATTATCTACCATTTGCATAAGTCAAAAAAAGTATAAATCAATTTTAAAAAATATTCAAATAAAGCATGCAAATGTAAAAGATGACAATCATTTTTAATATTTTCAAAATTCAAACATTTAATCGTATAATGCATATGTAAAAGATGACAATCAATCATCTTTCAAAATTTTTAAATTTAATTTTCAAAATATTCATACACATGTGGAAAATGTATTTTAGTGCTTTAAGATAAAATATCAATTTTGAGCCTTAATCATAATTTCAAAATTTTAAGAGATTTTCAACATTATTCTATGAGTTTTAATGTGAACTTGTTCATTTCTTATTCATGCTTGGTTCCTTCATGTGTTTGACTCCAATATATAGATAATTTGAGCCTGAAACTCTTTTATTCCTTGAATTTATTTGTTATCACGAAAATCTATGTGCAGATATATAATTACACGAAAGTTAAAGCCTTAGGTTCAACAATTACCAACTGTAAAAATATTGATGAAAACTTGACATGAGAAGTCTAATTAACAAAATAGAAAGAGAAAAACCACACTGAATTGATCAAAACTCTATTATTAGACATCATAAGTTATCCCCACTTTGAGAAGTCGCTTGCGAGGAATCATAAAAACTTCATCAACCTGCCTCACACTTCTTCGCAACCAATTATAGGCATAATTTATCGCTAATTTCTTCAAGAAGCTTGAACCCTTTGAAGCAACCACCTCATCTTCACCCATTAGATGAACAATATCTCCAACATTCAGAGCTTCATCCACTTTTTCTACCTCCCTTTCAGCTATCTCTTGAGTTCTCAGCCATGAAAATTCGTTATCATCTGATTCGTATGAAGCCATATTTGTAGTGTGTGGCAGCCTAGACATGAACACATCTTTTCTTATGAAATCCTTCAACTGAATTGTCAACATCTCCTTAAAAGGCTCCCACTCTATTATTGCATCCTTATATCCATATCGCACAATACATCGAAAAATGCTTAGCTCATGAGGCTCCACTCTTTTGAACAAAAATCGATCTTCCAAAGGCACTGTGCATATGGGTAGGGATTTGATCGAGATAAAGATAAGAACTGAGTGTAGAGATGAGATATTGGCTACGTAATGTGTGAAGATTGGGGAAATTCCTGGGACAAGCTCAGTGTAAAACAATGCAAGACCTGGGATCCGATGGATACTAGTATCTGAAGCTATCTCAACTAATTTTACCAGAGAAACTTTGTTATCAAGCTCATAAATGTACTTCTTGCGGTAGCCATAATTCCACAAATACATTATTGTCATCGTACCCATGGCAAATAACAAAGGAAGATACCCTCCATCCATAAATTTGTAGAGAACTGAGCTCAAGAATAGGAGTTCCAAAAGCCATATAGATAGGGCATAGATGACTATCAAGCACATGTTTGTCTTCCATATCATTACCATCACAAGGACAAGAAATGTGGATGTGATCGTAAATACGAATGCCACGGCAATTCCTGTGAACATAACAAAAACAGTGAAAATGGCTTCAATATAGAATTAGCAATTTATATAGTTTTGACAATCCATTAGAAACTTCCAAAAATTGTAGGCATACAAAAGAAAATAGCCAAACTTGAAGTGTTCAAAAGAAACATCATCCATTGTGTTTACCATAAGCGTTACCGATCTTCAATGTGTTTTTGAAGCCAAGAGTCACACCCACACAAGCCAACATGAGAATAGTGTTGATCTCGGGTATATAGACCTGTCCTTTGTATTTAGAGGAAGTGTGCACTACCTTAACCCATGGGAAACAACCCGACGCTAATGACTGTTGGATGATGGAGAAGGAAGCTGAGATCAAGGATTGACTAGCAATGATGGATGCCATTACAGCAACTACAAACATTGGCCAATATACCGATTCTGCATATTTACAAGAGATAGCTAGTCCAATCAAGTAGAAAAAAATGCAACATCAATGACAAATTTAAAAACAAAGTTTGTTGTAAGGCCAAGTGATGTACTTGGAACTGAACTATAGAAGGCATTGCTAATGTCGTGACTATGTTGGCGGAGATAGGAAGATTGGCCAAAGTAAGCAAAAACAATAGATGGAAAAACTATAGTGCATGAGCTTATCTGGATTGAGCGAACATTGAAGTGACCAAGATCAGCAAAGAGGGCTTCAGAACCTGATATTGTTTGACCAAACTTAGTATATGAGTGAAGGCAAAGTTGGGCAAACAAGTTGATCGGAAAAAGTAGTAAAATATTTTGGTACAACCATATATATTTTTTTAATATAGAAGGTTTAAAGAAAAATTACTTCAAGTAAAGCTTCAGCTAGCAATTAATTGACTAGAAATTTATTGAACTTGAAATTATAAACACATTTGAGTTTGATTGTGTCAAATGTAAACTATGATGTTTGTCAGAAATAATTTTAGTCACCTTACTTAAAAATACATGTTTTCAGACTTAAAACTTGAAACAATACCTATGTTATCTTATGGCTACGACAGAAAAAGTCAATTAATACTGCACGGTACGCACCTGTTAGGCATAGGATGACGCCTCCAAGAGAAATCCATGCATCCTTCTTATTCCTCTTGAAGTATTGAATGATATATATTGGATTAATTGCTTTGATAACACTTGGATCGTACTTAAAGAAGTTGAACAAGCCAATACTTCCAATGAAAAAGAACCAAATTGTAAGTATTGGAGCAAAACTGTAGCCGATTTTATCTGTCCCAAACCTTTGAATTTGGAACAAAACAATCAAGATTCCCACTGAAATCCACATGATCATATTATTAGTAAGTCCACTAGCAGCTTCCTTAACTCCTCCCACCGCCGACAACACTGCATGAAAGACATCATGATATATATTGTTATCACATATTGATGAATAAAATGATTAAAAAGAAATTATTAGACATAAAATTAGTTAGTCTCTAGATATCGTATTACCTGAGATGCATGGTGTAAGGATTCCATCTCCAAGAACCATAGAAGTGCCAAGCATGGTCATGAACAATATGAAGAACTTTATTGTTTGGCTATTTTCAAGCATGGACTTCACAAAGGATGCCCTCTTGAGCCGTTGATTTGGCACATCTAGTCGGTAGTTGGACACTTCTTTATCTTCAGCTTGCTGATTAGGTGTCAAGCTTGCATTGGCATGGCGGCATAAGAGAGAATACAAAGCAAAAGTTCCTCCTATATATGATTATCAAAATATTAATTAATAGAAAATACTTTAATGATGAGAACATTGATTACATATTTTCTGTTAATTAATAAATAAAAAATACATTGATTTCAGACGTTGTTTACATATGTGTATATATATATATATATATAATATAAAAGCCTCATGTGTGAAGCTTGTATTAACTTATTGAACAATTAAATCCCGTGACTATTCGACTAACTGGTGCATGCATACATTAAATAATTAAAATTTGTAAGTTGGAATATTATGCAGGGGTGATTAGTTATGTCATCAAGTTTCACCATGGATCAACTTCAGACTATTAAGAATAATTGACTTCACAAAATAGTTACAAATTGACATGGTTTCATAAGGTACTTTAGATTATAAAATTATTTTTATTATAAAATAGTTATAATATATCAGATGAAGTTACATCAGCTTATGGACTTATTTATATGAAATATCTTTGTGGTTGTAGAAATACTATGACAAAAAATAAATCACAGAGTAGAGCATGTAATCATTTATATTACCTTTGCTTGGATGCCAATCGAATATAATATAATAGCTTTGACTATATACATTAATATAAAAATAACAAAATCACAATCATTAGAGATTTTGCTAGGAAGGTAGTGGTAGGCAGATGTGATTGCAATCTTATTGGATGAGCTTTTAGGGGTAGCTAGGCAAATTGAAATAGGTCTCTTTAAATAAAATAATACTCTATTTGAAAATATAAAGTGTGAGGATCTCAATAAAATCGTACGTGCATGAAAAAAACTTAAAATATTGGAATTTATCTCCAATATCAGGGAATAAAACGCATACATCCCATACCTAAAAGATGCTGTCATCAAAAAGGAAAATAAATGAAAACATTGATGATGATAAGCATATGTAATAGATCAGAAGCTTACCATCACCATTATCGTTGGCCGCTAGCACAATGAAAACGTACTTAATCAAAGTGATTAACATGAGAGAATAAAAGATAAGAGACAACACTCCAAGTATATCATCATTGTGCTTAATCCCAGTAGGGAAAATACACGGTAACACATATAAAGGTGAAGTGCCCAAATCACCATATACAACACCGATGCTCTGAAATGCTAACTTCGTGATTGTTTTCCAATCTTCGACCTGCAATTAATTAAATGTCTTACATCCCATACATGTAGAAAACTCAAAACTATTGATTATAACATGCAAATACGAAAACAAAAATATTAAAAAATAGAGGAAATTAAAATAGAAAAAGTAAATTACCTGAGATAAGCCTTGGTTTGTAGTGAATTTACTTGCCTCTAAATCGAAAGAATCACGAATAGCCGACTTTTTGCGAGATAGCATGATCTTACCTTTGAGTATGTCATCTTTTTGTTCTTCTAATATTTCTTGATCTACATGATGTTCCTCTCTTGACCTTTCTTCTTCCATGGGATTAACAACCTCCAATTCTCTCAAACAATCAACTATTCTAGGAATACTGTTGATTTTCTCAGTGAAGTGTTTAAAATAGCAATGCCATTTTAAGAGATAGAACCATATTTATTCAAGCTTCCATGTGTGCAATATGCATGCTCGAAATTTTGCATGCTGTACGACTAGCCAAACCAGTAGCAAACATGTTGTTCATGTAGAATATAGAACCCACCTAAAGATAGGATGTTTTGTGAAAGAATAATGACATGCTTACTACTTTAGAGCACTAATAGTGGACTTGTTAAAGTTAAATTTTAACTAAAGAATAACTTAAGTGTCAAATAAAGTGCAGTAATGGGCTCAACAAATGAATAATATTTTTAACTTCAGATCGTATTGCTAGCCAAATTTGTTGAGCTGAAGGGGTTGACGAAATATTATTTTTGGACTAAAAAATGATGTTCCTCCTAAGTTCTTTCATGGGGTGCTCCGTTTTCTGGCCACAAAACCTTATTGCTGCTGAAAACATTTCTTCCATCTTAGTTTCTTATACAATGTATAAATTCGTTTTTATTAGATTTTGATGTTCGCAGGGTTATTGATAATTCTTATACTTTTGTTGGTGGAGTACGCAACATTTTTTAAATGATTTTCAAGTTTTTGTGTCGCAATCTATTGTTATGTGAAAATGAATTTTTAGAATTAAAATAATGAAAAGTTAAAAGTTAATATTTTAATATAATAATGAAAAATTTGTTGAGTCTATTATTTAGTGTTGTAAAAAATAACTAGTTAAAATTTATAAAAGTGATTTTTTTAACTAAATTTTAGCTAAAGTTTATTGAGGCCACTACTATTGCTCTTACTACTACCTTTTTACTACTCCTTTCATTTTTTTTTTTAAATTTTTTTGTTTGCTTAGTAGTTAAAGAAGTGACTATTAAAGCATCCTTAATAAATTAGCTAAATAATAAATCCATCCATATTTAGTAACGGTAGAGATCCCAAAATAACATTATATTGGATTAGCTAAAGTAATATTTAGACTTTAAATATTACTTTAGCTACAATGAATTTCAAAAGATTTTCCAAACTTGGAAGTAGTCTGTAGATAGGCAAATATATATTTTATTATTTTTTACCACTTATATCCATTTGCATAAAACTCAGTTCATACTAAAGAATTAAATCCAAGGATAGGAAAGAAATGTAGGAAAGCAATGCTCCCTGTAGGAGAAACCAAAATATTACAAAAATAAAAAGAAACAATGTCAAAAGGAATTGCTATAATTGGATGAGGAATAAGTAGATTCTTTTTAATTATTAATTATTAATTTAATTTAATTAAAATATGATTATTAATTCATTTTTTAACTCATAATTTAATTAGAATATAATTATTAATTAACATATAATGGGTAGAATGATAAAATATGATAAAATAAAATAAATTAATAATTACAAAAAATTAAATATTTTTTTAATTATTAATTATGTATTACTATATAATAAAATAAATAGAAAATCTAATGTGAAAATTTGATGTAAATAGTCAAATTATATTATTTTATTATTATATAATAAAAATAATAGCTATTCTAAAACGAGGATTTATGTAAATAGAATAATTAAAAGTTAAATTTCTCTTCACATTAGCTAAAATTGCCCTTTTAACTTTGGATAATCCATTAAGAGAATTCTCAATGAAGTTGTATATTCTTTAATATTTTCTTAATAATTAAAAATATTAGAAAAGATATTTTAAATAAAATAATAATAAAAATAAAAATTCCAAATACACTATTATAATAATAATAATAATAATAAAGGTGTGGTAAGCAGATAGCAGTAAGCATCGTCTTCCTTCAGGAAATAACCATAAAATAAAATGCATATATGGGGCTCTCTGGGGAGTTGAACTTTACAAAAATTACAACTATAAAACGGTGCGACAGAGACTATGCTCACCCAGAGAGAGTGCAACTCGCGACGGAGAGGGAGGAGATCGGCGAATCTGGGATGACGGGCCTTCCTATTGGCCGTGGCCTCCGCTGCGTGGCGGTGGAGCTGTGAGGTGAGAGATAGAGAGAGAGAAAGCGTGGTGAGAGAAAGAGTGAGAGACGGAGAGGAGAGAGAACGTGGTGAGAGGGAGGGATTTACGTACGGTGGTCCCGGGAGTAGCGCGACCAAGCTGCGGCAGTGTCTTGTGGCCGTTTCCAGCGAGAAACGGTGGCTGTCAATAGAGGGACATGGGGTCTTGCTTTCTGTGGCAGTGCTCTGTTTTTCAGAAGTAAAAACAGAGGTGCATATGGTGGCCAAGCGGACAGTTTTGGCTGTCAATGGAGGGACGTGTGCATAGAGTTGGGAAGTGGACTATCACACGGTGGCTGAGCAGACAATCTTGGTGAAGCTGGGCGGACGTTTGTGGTCAGGCGATGGTGGCCAGATGTGGTGCAATGGTTGCGCGCGGTTGCTGAACTTCACGTATGATAGGAACGTTCTCTCAGTAACAGCTTGTTGCTGCGGCTGAGGTCGTGAGGGAGGTGGTGGCGCACGGTGAGGCTTTGGGCTTTGGAGATGGTCGTTTACGGTGGAGGGGTGGGCTACTGTGCAGCGGTGGCTGTGTTGAACGTGTGGCTAAGACGGGGGTTGTTTTACGGTGGTTATTGCAACTCCGTGGGGCAGATCACGGTGGCTGGTTGGATGGATAAGCTGAGGTGGGGCTTGGGATGCAAGATTTACAGAGAAGAAGAGAGAGAGTTCGGCTGTAGGGCTGTTGGGCAAAGAAGAAATAGAGAGGTAGAGGAAAAACAAGAAGAGAAACTGATAGAGGGAAAGGAAGAAACCGAGATGTGGAGAGAGAGCAAACTGAGTGAAAATCTGAGTGGGGGCACGGAGAGCAGTTGTGGGGAAGAATGAGAGAATTTGGGAGGGAGTTTGCGAGACGTGAGAGAAGGCAGAAACGGGGAGGACAGGAAGTAGGAAGGGAGTGTAGGCGTGAGCTGTTAGAAACCAACTTAGGAAAGATACAGCTGTAGACGTAAATATAAAGTAGCTGATAGAAATCAGCTGAGGAAGGATATAGCTGTAGGCGTAAATATAGACTCATGAGAAGGTATGACATAGGCAAGATCCTTGCCGAGATATCTGTGATTCTGCAGAACCAAAAATAGAATTGCAAGTTGCTAAAAGAATGTGCGTATTAGTTACAATCATTCACCAATATATGGAAGACTACATAACATTAAAATAATACCCACACCAAAATGTGATAAAAATAATACTTTATTAAATTAATAATATTTTATTATTATATAAAGAATAAATAAATGATCTAATGTGAGGATTGAGTTTGAATAGAATAGATAAATACAAATTCACGTTATATTAACTAACGTGCAATGCTACGTATAGTCTTCAAATTCTTCATTTGAGGACTGTAATGTAGGTCTAAGTAATTTTATTTTTAAAATTTTTTAAAATTATAAAAATATTCCTCATAAAATGATTTTTTTCTTCATTTAATAAATAGTATGCATATGCATTCCGTACTTAAATACTGTAAATATAATTTCTCTTAACTAAAATTTGAAGATGCATTCGGTAAATCTAATGAGAATGCTCTAAGCAAACTCTATCCCATCATCTATTTTTTATTGGTGCTAATTTTGAAAAATAAATGCACTTTTTACTCATAAGATATCAAATATATTTTATTTTACACCTCAAATTATTAGAATCTTCGAACTGTATTCTAAATTATTTATATTTGTCCCTATAACGATCCAAAACCTATCTAAAACACCCTTCTTAATTTTCCTCCATTTTTTTTTTAGAAGGAAAAAGGCTTAATCTAACATCAACAGCCTCCAATATTGACCAATCTTCATATTTATCAAAAGGAAGATGAGTCTTTCAACTATTGTATTCTAAAAGAGTTATTTTACTGAGCAGTCCTACACTACATATTTATTAAGTAGAAGAATTTTTTTAATTTTTTTCTTATCAAGTGTGTGGTATAGAGCTACTGGGTAGAACTTTTCAATTTTAAAAAAGTTGAAGTATCCAATTGTAGTATTTCAATTTGCCTAAAGTCTTGTTTGTTTTTACAGATGAGATGAGATAAAAATTAAAAATTAAATAAAATATTATTAGAATATTTTTTTAATATTATTATTGTTTTGAAATTTAAAAAAATTGAATTATTTATTTTATTTTATATGTAAATTTGAAAAAATTATAATGATTAAATGAGATAAGATGAGATATATTGTAAAAATAAAAGTAGTTCTAACAAACTGTATCAAAACTGTTAATTAAGGTAATTATCTTCTTATTCTCATCTCAAATACAAAATTCTTATCTCATCATTACTACTTTTTCAAATTCTCATATAAAATATAATAAACAATATTTCAACTTTTTTAAATCTCAATTCAACTTTTTTAAATTCTAAAATAATAATAATATTTTAAACATTCATCTATAACTCAAAATTCTCATCTCACTCTCCAAACCATACCTTAATGTAAAGCAGTGCGGAAAATAAATGAAAAAAGAGTAGTTTTGATAGGGAGAAACTGACCTCTAAGAAACGATGTCGTTTCCTTCTCCAGCAGGTTGGGTTCCACATGGTCGGGTTCTCAATTTCATTCGTAATTAATTTTTTTTTAAATAGTTTGTTAGTTCAATATTTTTCAGAATTTTTCTTTATTTTTATTATATTATTTTTTTACCTTGGATTTAAATTGAAAATTTATTAGACTATTCTTTTGACTTTTTAGTTTTTCAATTTTTTAAAATCTTATCTTATTTTATCTTTTGGGTTTTGGTTTGATTTTCAAATGATATAAGCTTTCAATCTTATCTTATTTTAAGCCATTTTCTAATAGTTTTTAACCCTTTCAATCATATTTCTTTTGATTAATCTAATAAAATTTAATCGAGTGAAATAACTAGTGTTATTGAAATTATGTACCATGGTTTTTTTTGAAAAAATAAATAAAAAAATTATTCTTTTTTTAAGTATAAAACATTATTCTAGAGTATGTAGTAGATGTTGCATCTGAAACTAGAAATAGGTATTGGAGTTTTAGTAAATAGTAGTTAATCTACAAATTTTAAGTTTTTAATTTTTTTTATAAATCAAATTATGTTATATTAATAATTTAAAAAAAATATTTTCAACTCGAGATTACTTAATTTTAGTATTTAGAATTTAAAAATCAAAATTAATTTTATTTTGGAGTGTTGCATTGTAATATATATATATATATATATATATATATATTTTTTTTTTGAAGAAAATACCTCATCTTTCATTCATATCAATTAGCTATTACAAAATTTCTCTATCTAAAGTGTGTGTAGTATCTCTATTGGGCCTTCTTCAATCTAGACCCTTTCTATTGGAAAATTGAAAGCAAATTTAGAAAGTGAGCAACATTATTAGCCCCCCCATGAATAAACTACACCTACCAGAACTCCCTAGTATTTAGTAATCCCCTTACCTCTTCCATCACATTTCCATAAGCTGTGTATAGCTCCTCCTTACTGTTAGCAGCTTTAACCATTGCTTGTGTATCCCCCTCTAGAACAACCTTCAAGAAGCCAAGCTCAACACATAGCTGTATTGCTCTTCTTAATGCTAGAGCTTCCCCTACCGGGGGATCTTGCAGACAGTCCACCACCTTGCAGAGAGAAGCCAAACCTCCCCACCTTCATCCCTTATAACCACGCCTATACCCACTTTCTTCATATCATCCCTTACAGACGTGTCCCAGTTAGCCTTTACCCACTAAGCCTCAGATTTAGTCCACTTCCCTTCCCTGTTACCGCTGCTAACCTGCCGAAACATATACCCTCTTGGTTCTTGAACTGCTATATACTCCTTATATCCATCCATTGCAGCCCTCATTACTCCTTTAGGCTCAAGAAACTGATTCTCAAAAATCTAGTGATTCCTCCTTAACCATAACCTTCTCATAATGCAAGCAACCAGTTCAAATTTCTCACTTTGTAGGCTCATAGATATTTTCCTCCATAGCTCCATGAAACTGATCTCACTGTTGTTCCACTTTTGCACAAGACTATCGTCCTCAAACCAAACATCAGAAGCAGCAAGGCATGCCCATAACACATGAACAATTGATTCAACATCCCTGAGACAGATAGGGCATAGATTAGCTCTAACCACCTTTTTCTTTCCCAAATTTTCTCTGGTAGGAAGCATATTGAGACAGGCTTTCCAAATGAACTGCTTAACACATGGATGTGCATTGAGTCCCCATATACCCTTCCAAAAATTGTCATCTCCTTCCCCCTTAGAAGTCTCCTCCCTCTTCCTTTTACCATGCATATACTCCAAATGGTATGCATTCTTTATAGAGAATCGACCATCAGAAGAGAAACCCCACACTCTTTTATCACTTTGCAAAGTACAACTCAACTAAATACTTCTAATTAACTCCACCTCTTGAACTGTAAACAGTTCACTCAGTAAGCCCAGGTTCCAAGCCTTCTCCTCCTCGTTAATAAGAGAACACACTTTGGCATCCCTGCTCAAAAGAATGGCAGGAGATAAAATGCTAGGATGGGTCTTACTAGGCAACCATCTGTCCCTCCATATGTTTACTCTTCTGCCATTCCCCACTCCCTAAGCTATCCCTTCTCGAACTAAGTCCAGCGAGGACCAAAGGCTTCTCCAAACATAAGATGGCCCCCTACCCAGTTTTGCTTGTAGCAGCTCCCCATTCTTGAAATAGTTTTGCCTCATCACAGTAGCTACTAAGGATGAAGGGTTAAGCAAAAAATCCCAACACTGCTTTGCAAGCATTGCAGTATTGAAGCACTCAAGGCCCAAAAACCCAACCCACCACCATTCTTACCCTCACTAATTTTCAGCCAACTTCTCCAATGAATCTTACTCTCACTTTATTGATGACCCCACCAGAACTTGGCCATTAAAGAATTAATGTCAGCACCACAGCCTTTTAGGAAGTCGGAAAACACTAATAGCAAAAGTAGGGATTGCCTGAGCTACAACCTTAAGAAGGACTTCCTTACCAGCCTAGGATAGGAAAGTATTCTTCCAATTGTGAATCTTTGCCCACACCCTCTCCTTTAAGATCCTGAATGTATTAAACTTGGATCTTCCAACCATAGCTGGTAATCCAATATACCTTTCATAGTAGACAATCTTTATAAGCAATCTAGTAGACAAGCTTGTATTGGAACTAAAAAACATTGTAGTTTTATGAAGATTTAGGCACTATCCAGAAGCCTCTTCATACTCTTTTAACAGCCCATGTATGCACTTCCATTCCGTTAACTTGGCTCTCCCAAAAATCAAACAATCATCTACAAATAGCAAATGATTGACTCTTACTCCCCCTCTTGCCACAACCACACCTTTCAAAGAACCACTGGCCTCAGCCCCATTAAGAAGTGAAGAAAGTCCCTCAGCACAAATATAAATAGATAAGGGGAAATGGGACCCCCTTGCCTAAGGCCCCTACTAGGTTTGAACCATTTACCAGCAATCCCATTTACCAACACAGAATAAGAAACTAAGGTTACACACTTCATGATCCAGCTTATCCATTTCTATCCAAACCCCAATCTCTTCATGACCTCCTTCAAAGACACCCATTCAATTCTATCGTAAGCTTTGGACATTTTCAATTTCAAGGCCATGCTACCCATCCTAACTTTCATCCTTGTTTTATCGTGTGGAGGGTCTCATAGGCAACCATCACGCTATCTGTGATGAGCTCCCAGAGATGAAGACACTTTGGTTGTTATCAGCATTTGGTTGTTATCCTGCTGATTTTCTCTTTCTTTTTGCGGATATCCTCCTGCCGACACTGGAAATTGGAGGAGAAATTTAAATAATTGTAACATATTATAAATTCATTTAGTTGTTATCCTGTTGATTTTCTCTTTCTTTTTGCAGATATCCTACTGCTGACACTGGAAATTGGAAGAGAAATTTAAATAATTGTAACTTATTATAAATTCATTTGGTTGTTATCCTGATGATTTTATTAATTTTGTTTTGTGAGTTTATTTATTTGCCAAACTCAATATGTAAAATATAAAACAAAAGAACATGTAAATATGAAACAAAAAACCCAAGACCTGAGGCAAAGTGCAGTGGAGGGCTGGTAGCATTGGAAGAGAATTTTGGCAATTTAAAGTTATTTCTAATTATAATGGTTGCAAAACCGGACAAATAAAAAATTAATTCTAATTTCAAGTTAATAAACTGGCCAACCGCGGCGGGGAGACACAAATAATGATAGATTGGACTGACACATGTAAAATGATGTAAAATAATTTATGAGAACGGCAATTATGTCCCTAGACTTGTGGGTTCACAGGATTTATGTCCCTAGACTCATACTTAAGAATCTGTTTTTTATGCTACTTCTTCGTCCATTCTTTATAAATCTTTGCATTTTCATAAGCATCATTCTCGAACTCATTTATCTCATTTTCATAAGCATTTGCTTCTTATACACATTGCTTAATGACATCTATCCGAAAGCAAGTGCTTGACTCTTCTGGAAATCTCCTGGCTTGGTAGATGTTGAACATAACCTCTTCCTTATTTACTCTCACTGTTAATTCACCCTTTTAAATATCATTTAAAGCCCTTCCAGTAGCCAAGAATTAATGGGTCTTCATCTTCCTCCATATCTAACACTACAAAATTAGTAGGAAAAATAAATTTATCTACCTTTACCAATACGTCTTCTATGATTCCACGTGGATACTTGATGGATTGGTCTACTAGTTGCAAAGAAATGGTTGTTTGTTTCATCTCTCTAAGTCCTAATTTCTTGCAAACAGAAAGTGACCTAAGATTAATACTAGAACCAAGATCATATAAAATTTATCAAAAAATGAATTTTGAATAGTGCAAGACAAAGTGAAACTCCCTGAATCTTTTAATTTTTAAGGCAATTTCTTTTAAAGAATGACACTGCAATCTTCAAAAAGCTTTACTATTTTGAACTCCTCTAACATTCTCTTATTGGAAATGATGTCCTTTAAGAATTTGATATAATTTGACATTTGTTCCAAAATATCCACAAAATGAATATTTATATGAAATTTCTTAAAAATATCCAAAAACTTAGAAAATTGCTTATCTAATTTTTGTTTTTGAAAACATTGAGGATAAGGAAGTGGAGTAAGGAGAATAGGAGGATTGACAAGAAATGAAATTTCTGGGGGCATATCAGTCTCTCTTATAGTATCATCCATAATCTCTTATTCTTCTACTTTATTCTTGTTTTGGTCATTGGTTGAAGTTGTAGGAGTGGACCTGGTTTCCTTTGATGATGACCTCTTAATTTCTCTTCTACTCCAAAGTGTGATGGCCTTGTATTGTTCATTTGGATTCACTTCTGTATTGATAGAAAAAGTTCATCTTTGTTGGACATTGATGGTTATGGCTAGTTGCCCAATTTGTACTTCAAGATTCTTTATAGTGGCTCCCACGTTGCTACAATGAGTCTCAATGTTGTCCAACTGTAAATCATTCTTTTTAAACCTTGCATTTGTCTCCTCAAAAGGAAACCATGGCATTCTCAAGTGACATATTCTTCTCACTTTGTTGACTATCAAATTCTAGAGGAGGTTGCATCACATTCTTTGTATTTCCATAAGACAAATTCTCATGATTTCAAAACCTTCGATGGTAGTAATTTGGCATAGAATTACCACGATAGTTGTAGTTCTGATTGTTGATGTATTGAACTTGTTCTTGACTCGCTTCATTACTCAGAACTATCATAATTGTAGCTACAACATATTCTGCACTTTGCAGTATCCTTTGAGTTGTCAAAACTGAAATTTGATGGGACAGAAAAGCAACTTAAGTTGAAAGGGCTGCTAACAACTCCAATTCATGAATGCCAACAATTTCCTTAGCCATAGTTCTTTCAGTTAGCCATTAATAGTTATTTGAGGCCATTTCTTTTAAAAGAAGGTAGCACCTTCTGCTGTCTTTAACATTAAAATTCCACCAAAAGTAGTATCAACTATGATCAAAGTTTACCCATTTAATCCATTATAGAATATCTGAACTTGCAACCAGTCTGGCAATTTGTGTTGAGGGCATCGTTGTATCAAATCTTTATACCTTTCCCATACTTCATAGAGTGATTCGAAATCATTTTGCCAAAATTGACAAATTTCACTTCTGAGTTGGGCTGTTTTTGTAGGTGGAAAGAATTTAGCAAGAAGCTTTTCAGCCATGTCTTGCCGACTAGTGATACTTCCCAGTTGTAGAAATTGTAGTGAACCTCTTGCCTTTTCCCTAAAAAAAAAAAAGAAACAATCTCAACCTAATGGTGTCTTCAGTAATACCATTAATCTTTACAGTATCACAAATCTCTAAAAACATCACCAAGCGAATATTGAGATCATCAAGTGGCGATTCACTGAATTGGGCTTGTTGCACCATGCTGATTAATGCTAATTTGAACTTAAAATTGTTGGCATTAATGGTTTGAAATCTTATACTTGAGTAGTTGTCATTCACAACTAGCTATACATAATCCTTCAAGGTATGTGAATGAGCATCATATTGTTTGTCAGCTATAGCTAGTACTTTTTTTTTCGTGATCTAGGAGTTCTTTCAATCTCTCGATCAAAAGGAGTAACATCAAGATATCTAACATGGTGCATCCAATGTCAAAAACACACCTGTAGAACCAAAAAATAAAAAATAAATAAAATTCTAAATTAAAACTAAGATTGTTTTGTATCGATATTGGCAAAAAAAGAAGAAATCACTTCCTAGAAACGGTGTCAAAAACTTGATAGGTGCAAAATTACAAGTGCACAGTATCATAATTTTATAGTAAAGTAATGAGAAGAGTATCTCGTCCTCAGGAATTGGTAACTTACTTTTGACAAATACCGAAATTAAACAAATCTTGAATTTATTTGAAAAAGTCACTAAGATTTTTTTAATTACAATTTGAAAAAAAAATTAATTCAAAGAAAATACTTAAAGAAAAAGAAAGCTGTTGTTTGAAAATTAAATTAATGAGAAAAAGAACTTCTAGGAAATCGATTTCACCTAATCCCTCACTATGTTTTTCTCATCTAACTAATTGAATTTAATTCTCTCTGTTTGTTAGCAAAATCTCCAAACTCATCCAAAAGCCTTTTTCTATAGTCAATTGGAAATATTCTTGTTTATTATTTCACACAAAAGTATGCAAATTAATAAAGTGAGAAAGTATTAGGACCAACGATTTTAAGACTTTCGATTTTTATATTTACCTATGCTAAAATATCCAAGTTCTATTCTATAATTCTCTCTTTTGATAGTAAATCACAAAATCAAAATCATTTAATTAATAGCCAGTCAATTAGAAGAAATAAACTAAGAATATCAGACAAATATAGAAGAGAATTACTTCAAATTAGTATAGAAAAACAAGCATAGTTTGAAATTAGATTATATCATTTTCCTAGAATAAAAAAAAAATTTAGTTCATGCTAAAAGTTAAATTCAATATAAATGAATTCACCATATTTTTTCTGAGAGAAAAAAAATCCACATTGAAAATATACTTGTCACATGTAAGAGCCAAAACATAAACTAAAAACTCCCTCTATGTATCAATAGAACCCAACATTCCCAAAAAGAAAGTAAAATCCCGCCCATTTCATAAAAACCAAAAGAACCCAGCGTGCATCTCGATTCCTTACATCCAGCAAAATCCTATGCCAATAGAAATCTTTTCTTTTGCCAAGTCAAATTGCTAGGTTCTCCTCATTACATGTTGTGCCAATCCAAACAGCAGCTTGCTTCTCACTCATGCGTGCGTCTTGCATCCCAGAGAAGGCCTGTGTTGCATGCCAAGTTAAACCGATAGAATAACAGCTGTTGCATCTAACGTCCAAGAGCTCCCAACGTGCATCTCGCTCCAAGTTAAACCACTTGTCATCAGCTTGGGTCTTGCATAAATTCAAACTGCCAGCTTATGTCTAAGTCAAAACCAAAGGATAACAGTTGCTGCGTGTTGCTTAAAACCAGAAGGAATTAATAGCTCTAATAAGCAGATCTCATGTTCGAATAAATCTTCATTTAAACGAGAGAGAGTCCTTAGATGATAGACTTCTTAAAATTTGGATATTCATTTTCTTCAAATCTGAAATAAAATTTAAAAAACAACAATGAAGCATAAAACTAACAAAAATAAATAAAATTGTACTAAAGTTTAAAATTATGAAGTGATAAAATATAGGAAATCATGCAAGTCATCACTGTGGCAACCACTTTCTCTGGTAATCCGCAATCAAGAAATTGGAAGGACAAGTATTCGAGTAGAAGATAGGATGGTATTACCCTCGCCCACGAAGCCCAGTCTCTAGACGCGCATGGAGATTAAAGGGTGATGACAGTCCCTTGGCTTTGTATTTTGATTAAAGGGTGATGATGGTTCCTTAGCTG
Source organism: Carya illinoinensis (assembly GCF_018687715.1). Taxonomy (NCBI): domain Eukaryota; kingdom Viridiplantae; phylum Streptophyta; class Magnoliopsida; order Fagales; family Juglandaceae; genus Carya; species Carya illinoinensis. The sequence goes on along the minus strand of NC_056767.1, from coordinate 12,528,378 downwards.
CTTCAACCCTCACCCACAAAACTGAGTCCCTAGATTCACACGGCATTTAAAGGGCGATGAAGGTCCCTTGGCTGCTTCGACCCTCGTCCACAAAGCCAAGTCTCTAGACTCGCACAACAATTGAAGGGCGATGATAGTCCCTTGACTGCTTCAATCTTCACTTGCAAAGCCAAATCCCTAGATTCGCATGACAATTATAGGGCAATGATGGTCCCATGGTTGCTTTGACCCTTGTTCATAAAGTCGAGTCTCTCGACTCGTACAGTGATTGAAGGGCGATGGCAGTTCTTTGACTACTTCGACCCTCACCAACAAAGTCAAGTCTTTAGACTCGCATGGCAATAAAAGGGTGATGATAGTTCCCTGGCTGCATTGAACCTTGCCCTTGAAGCCAAGTCTCTAGACTTGTATGGTGATTAAAGGGCGATGAGAGTCCCTTAGTTGCTTCAACGTTCGCCCACAAAGTCAAATGCTTAGACTCGCATGATTATTAAATGGCGATAATGATCCCTTGGTTGCTTCAACTCTTGCCCACAAAGTTGAGTCCTTAGACTCGCATGACAGGACTCACAAGGAGATTAAAGAGCGATGACAATCCCCTGGCTGCTTCACCTATAAAGCTGAATCTTTAGACTCACACAACGATTAAAGAGCAATGATAGTCCCCCAGTTGCTTCGACCCTAGCCCATGAAGCCGAGTCCCTAGATTTGCACAATGATAAAAGGGCGACGATAGTACTATGGCTATTTCGAACCTCGCCCACGTAGACGAGTCCCTAGACTCGCACTACAATTGAATGGCAATGACAGTCCTTGGATTGCTTTGACCCTTGCCAAGTGCCCATGCACTCACATCTGGTTACTAAAGGGAAGGGCACTCCCTCGAGTGTATCCAACTTCACTCCTAGTAACTAAAACATTCTTAGTTTAAGTATGGGCCACGACCTTCACAAAAAAACATTAGCTCTATGACCAGTATTGAAATGGATGCAAGAAAAGGAGCAAGCAAAACAAAAGCCCAATCCAAAATGAAATGGCTGAGTTCACATAATGAAGAGTAGTGACATGACAGTATAGAAAAATCAAAATAAAAGGAAAGCAAAAGTCTTCAAGGGTTTCGAGTTGAAGGAGGGAAGGCGTTAGACATCACATCTTGACCTAGAAAGTCGATGAAGTAGAATATGGCACGACTGGCACCAATAGAGTCCAGGTACAAAGATTTCAAGTCCGTGCGGAGGTGCCTCAACAAATGGCACCTAAGCCTCTGCATGCCATACTTGTAGCCTAGTCCCCATAGTTGGATGCGAACTTTCCTAGCCTTCCCGGGCTGAAGAGATATGCGAACCATCTCTAACTCAGCCATTTGGCGGTTGCTTAAAGTCCTTGTTAGTGGTTGTGTACCGAGTCTCTAACTTGGCCATTTGGACACAAGTGATGTAAAGAGTTATGTTAAGTTCCCAACGAGTGCTCAAGGAGTTGGCTAGCCTGTTAGCATATTCTAAGGCTCACTTGTTTGCCCCTTTCAACTCTTGCCCAGGCACTCAAGTTGATCCCGTCCGTTGATATGTTCCTCTTCCAGCATTTTGACCTTGAAATGGCTTCTTGCCACCTTCTCCTCAGATTTCTCCAAGTCATGGAATAGACTGCCCACCTCGTCCCAAATACAAGCAGCATCTTCTTGCAACACATGGGAGTATGCCTCCCAATGCGAACACGTGGCCACTAGAACATCCTTTTCTAACTGTATTTTGGTAATGACTCAGTTAGCCTCTTCGACATAAGCACAAAGGGCACAAATCTCGTCTTCTAAGTAAAGTTGACCGTTGACAATCCAGCCAACGAGATCATTGACCCTCTAAGGCATAAAACGATCAAACTTACAAAAGCAAGAGGCAGATAACATGGTCATTAAGGCAGAAAGACATACTAGAGATAAATACCACCTAAGGTGGAGAGCGGTATCTCGAACCAACTCCTCTACCCAACTACGAGACCGCGATCTCAACAGGAATGCAACATGAAGGGCCCTCTCATGCAAGTTCTAGGAATGCCGAATGTAGCTTCACACAAATATCCTCCACTTCTGACTGCTCCACCTCTAATTGATCAGAAACCACAATATGGTGACCAAGGTAAAACTGCTCCACCTCTAATAGATTAGAAACCACAATATGGTGACCAAGGTAAGATCAAGCCTGGCCGGTCAACTCTTGGCCATCCAAACCAGAGGTCTCCTTCAGTACTAAAGCCAAGTCAACTTTGGCTTGATTTATAATCTCCCCCAAATGGTCATTGGGAGGTGACACATAATGGATCGGCTCGTGGTTGCCTTGTTTGTGATCAACCGATTGCAACAAACCACTTCCCCTGGGAACAGAGGACGCTTGCTCCTGGGTGGTGACCCTCGAGGGCAATGAAGTATGCTTAGAGCTCAACTCACTAGAGAAATACTCCTCGAAAGAAATACTCTCCAAGCGAGGGTTTTTCCCTTTCTATTTTGGTAGAATGGAGGGCCTTCCTTTTTGTCCTTGAAAGTTAGGTGGGTCCCTTAGGAAGTTGCACCAGATAATACGAGAGAGGTTAGACATTACAAAAAATAGGTCATTGTTCTCTTGAGCAAGGGGAACATCAGTATAGACCGTTTCCTGGTTTTTTTCGACCCGAGAATATATTTGTCGAAGACGACCTTTGTCCCTTCTTCTCTACACTACCACCAATTGCATATAGAAAAGCCTTTTTTCACTCTGAATGAATTTGAGTAGCCTGGCCCTTCTATCCTACTTTAGAGATAGTAGCTATATTTACCAATTCCCAGTAATTCTCGATTATAAAGCAAGCCACTTGGCTATAAAGGAGGTCTTGCAGATGCTACCATAGTCCTTAACGTCTATAAAGATAAAATGCATGCGGATTTGTATAGAATTTTTTTTATATATGTCCCATGCAAGGATAGGAGAAAATCTAGATTGACGTAGCTGCATTTGCCCTTCCATTACGACAAACAGCCCAAGTGTTGACATTGAAGCATGTGGTGCGCGTATACTATATGAGCAAGATATGGTAGAGTTCATTCAAATTTTAAGCCAGAAAAACTTTTGGCGCCCTAACCTCCGTTGGGATCCAATATATATACAAGAATCTGCAAGGAGACCTGAAAGTCTGATAAGAAATTACAGAATATTTATTTTGATTCGAATATATCCATGTCTTTCTTTGTATCTTTCCCCAATTATAATGCATACGATATTTCAAACTATTTTCTCAGGACTTTGATGGACGCTCTGTACATACTTTCTGCTACCCTCTAGGAGTGATTCAGTTAGCTTCCCATTACAGTAGAGATCCCTCAGTGACATTTGATATACCCCAAAATTGGTACAATGATAGTAATTGGATGGGACTTGTTCTATGTCCTTACTTTTCTGTGATTGAGCATTCAAGATCTCATGTTCCAAACTGCCACCTTATTTGTTCTTTGAAAATAGATGTTGGTTGTCTGGATGGGTTTCAAATCTATTGTCCCACAAAGGAGGATCTCATGTTGTTACAGAGAGGTGGGTTCATGTGACGCCTCCAAATCCCACGTACAGACAGGAAAAATCGAGATGTCTGGATGATGACATCACGGGTCGCCACCCTATCACTAAGTGCAAAGTGTGTGTACATGCAACAAGTGCAAAAGAAAGCATGCAGCAGATAAACAAAGTCATATAACTAAGTACTAGAATTTTTCTTTGTTTAATACAAAGCCGTTCAAAACATACATAATAAAATATTATAAGCTACAAATATTGTTTCAAAACCAGCTATAAGACATAAATTCCAACTCAAAACTTCGACGGAGTCGCCTCCTCAGGCTCAGCCTCCTCCTCATCCTCGATCTCTGCATCAAAATCTACAATACCAAAATGATGCCGTAGGTAAGTAAGATCCAAATGCCACTAGATAAAAGCATATTAAAACCCAAACAATATGCATAAAAGAATGCAAATGCACATGACCGTAAACCACATTTTTCTACGCACGCCCCAAAAATGTATTACTTTCCAACTCACGCCAAAAGTCTCATTTGGCCAAAAACCAACTCATATCAATAACCAAATAATCCGAATGCACCACGACCTCCCCTAGGGGTCATCTGCACACCCTAGCTCCTGTGTCACACCGCAGGTAATGACCACGCATGTAACACCTAAACGAACAATGCCCAGTTCTGCACCCCGCGTGTACGTAGCCAAGCATCCTCTAGCCCTCGCCAGTGAAGGGCTACAGAGTCAATGCGAGAGCGTTACCATCTCGCCCGCTCCCTTTATCACCCAGCGACAACCCAGGGGATGTCACTCAGTATATTACGCTCCCGATTGACCAGAGGAGCTCCACCGAATAATACCTCATCTCGGCTTGGGGTCGTGATACACACGCACCCAAAAATCCATTTACGCAAATAAAATATGATTTTCTCAATTTAAATAAAAAGCACATGAATGCACCATGTAATGCACACCTCAAGGCACAATTAACCAACCAATCACAAAACAACCAAACCAATCAACTCCGTCCTCAATCCATCCGACCCCCGAACTCCTAGAACTCAATCCGGAATCAACCAACCAGTCCAAATAAATAATTGTAAGAGCAATAATATATTTAAATCTAAAATAGACTTTAGAAAATACTTACAGCACTATAAGGTATTTTTTGAAAGCTCACGATGTTGCAAACGGCGGAGAAAAGGCAACGTAACAATGTATTTTACACTGTAGCTGTGGGTAGTAAATTACCCATTTTCAAACGGGGACAAACCAAGACATGAAATTGATAGGGAATGGTTTAGAGATATTTATGAAGCTAATGGAAGTGAGCTTTAGCCGTGGGTGGCGGTGGAAACGGCAATGGAAGTGCAAAAAAGGGTTGATCGGAGTTGAGCTCGTGGGAGCTGTTTTGGCAACGGATCGGGGCCGAAAATGGGTGGGTTAGGACGGCAAGAGTTAGGGGATGAAGTGGTAAAAAGATGGTGGCTGGAGGTGGAGCGATAGCGTCGGAAATGGCTCAAAACAATGCGTTAAGGAGGGGCTCTAGGGGGTTCACGGCGGCTCAGATGGGGTTGATTTTTGGTGTGGGTGTTCATCGGCCGGAGGGGAGTTGAACTGTGGTGGCTGTGTCGGCCACTTCGGCCGGCGGCGGTAGGTCTGGGTGAAGGACAGATCAGCGATGGGAGAGAGAAGGGAGAGCTGCTGCGCGCGCGGGAGAGAAGAGGAAAAAGAAGAAAAAAGAAGAAAAAAGAAAGAAAGAAGAAAGAAAGAAAAGGGAAAGGAACAAAAAAAAAGGGAAAAAGAAAAAAAAGAGAAGAAAAGATGGAGAAAGAAAATGAGATCCAGTCCTCACCTCCGAAAATCCAAAAACTGGTCCGACGAAAACGATTTTTAAAAATATAAAACGACTAAAATAAATTAAACATCACATCAACTAAAATAAAATCAATTTAAAATACAATAATTTAAAATAAAAGGACTACTATATTAATTAAATTAAAAACAACTCATTCAGTAAAAATACATGTAAAAACGGGTATCACATCCTCCCCCATTAAAAACAAATTTCGTCCTCGAAATTTGCAAGATCAAACACTAACTTGAAGCAAGCCACAAGATTCCATTGAGACCAAGTTTAAGAAACGTACCGTCATTTACTCAAACAAGTAGGGATACTGCTCCCTCATGTCAACTACTCTCTCCCAAAAGAAATCTTGAGCTAACGAATCCCCCTATGCCACATTTACGAGAGGTATCGTTTTAGATCTCAATTATTGCTCTTTCCAATTCATAATCTGTGATGGAACAACCTCATAAGTAAGGTCTGGTTGCAACTGAATACTCTATAGGTTGAAAAGCATAGCTCTTGTTGTTCAAAACTCTTATTCAAGGATGATACATGGAAGACATCGTGAATATCCCCAAAATATTCTGGCAAAGCAACTCTATAAGCGACGGACCCTACTTTCTTCAAAATCTGAAAAGGGCCGACATATCTTGGATCCAGTTTCCTCCTTTTACCAAAACGCTTAACTCCTTTCATGGGAGAGATTTTGAGAAAAACCCAATCACCTTCTTCAAAAGATAACTCTCTCCTCCTGGTATCTGCGTAGCTTTTCTGACGACTCTGAGCTGTCGCCATTTTATCCCTGATAATCCGAACTTGGTTTTACATCTCTTGAATTATTTCAGGCCCAATTATTTTATTCTCCCCGACTTCATCCCAACACAAAGACGATCTGCATTTCCTCCCATAAAGAGCTTCATAAGGAACCATCTGGATGGACGCATGAAAGCTATTATTATACGTAAATTCTATGAGCAGCAAGTGATTTTTCCAACTCCCTTGAAATTCCATAACGCATGCTTGCAACATATCTTCAAGGGTCTGAATAGTGTGCTCTGATTGGCTGTCCGTCTGCTTTGGTGATATGTAGTACTGAACTTCAACTTAGTACAACTTAGTACCCAATGCTGCTTGCAAACTTTTTCAAAACTGAGATGTGAACCTTGGGTCCCGATTTGACATAATACTCTTCGGTATATTGTACAACCGCACTATCTCTTTCACGTACAAGCGAGTCAACTTATCCAAGGAATCAGTGTTATTAACAGGCAATAAATGAGCACTCTTCGTTAACCGGTCAACAATCATCCAAACCAAGTTCTTCCCACTAGGAGTCCTCGGCAAGCCCACTACAAAATCCATCGTGATGTCGTCCCACTTCCACTTAGGAATAGGGAGGGGTTGGAGCATACCGGCGGGTCTTTGATACTCGACCTTGACTTGACGGCATGTGTGGCATCTTTCAATATACAAGGCAATATCCTTCTTCATTCCATCCCACCAATAATTTTTCTTCAAGTCCCGGTACATATTCATACTACCAGGATGGACTGAATAAAGGGCCGCATGAGCTTCTGCCATGATCTGCTCCTTGAATTCTGAATCTTTGGGGACCACTCTACGATCTCGGAACCGAAGAATTCCATCTTTATCCATACTATAATGCAACGACCCTCGAGATTTTCTGACTCTTTTTCTGATATCCAACAGCTTCGGATCCTTCCTTTGAAGAGTCTTCAATTCTTCAAAATCAGCTACTCGAATATCAAGAATTGAAGATAATATCTCATTTTGCTGTGAACTGTCAATAAGGAGTCTTCTCATCCCACAAAATAAAGAATCCAGTTCTGACGACTCGGTTTCATCTTCCAAGTGCGATTTTCAACTCAAAGTATCAGCAACTATATTTGCCTTTCCCGGATGATACTTGATCTCGCACTGGTAGTCACTGATGAACTCTAGCCATCGCTTCTGCCTCATGTTCAGATTCTTCTGGAAGAACAAGTGCTTCAAACTCTTATGATCGGTGTATACTTCGCAAGCTTCCCCATACAAAAAGTGCCGCCAGATCTTAAGAGCAAAAACAATCGCAGCCAATTTCGAATCGTGCATCGAATAATTCTTCTCATGATCCTTTAGCTGACAGGATGCATAAGCAACAACCCGTCCCTCCTGCATAAGGACACAACCCAATCCAAATTTAGATGCATCACTGAAAACTACGAATGGCTTATGCGGTTCTGGAAGCGCCAACACTGGTGCAGTTGTCAACCTGTTCTTTAATTCTTGGAAGCTTCTCTCACACTTATCTGACCAAATAAATTCTGCATTCTTTCTAGTCAAAGCTATGAGAGATCCAGATAAACGAGAAAATCACTCCACAAATCTTCGATAATATCCAGCAAGTCCCAAGAAACTCCGGATCTCACGCACGGTCGTCGGACGCTACCATGACAAAATGGCTTCCACCTTACTAGGATCAACAGCCACCCCGTCTCGAGAAATTACATGCCCAAGAAATCTGACTTCCTCAAACCAGAATTCACATTTGCTGAGCTTGGCATACAACTGGTGTTCTCTTAATTTCTCAAGAACTAGACGAAGATGATAACATGTTCTTCAAAATCTCGGGAATAAATTAAAATATCATCAATGAACACTACCACAAAGGAATCCAAATAAGGTCGAAATACCCGATTCATTAAATCCATGAAAGCAGCAGAGGCATTGGGTAACCCAAACAACATCACCTTAAATTCATAATGCCTATATCTCAATCTGAAAGCAGGTTTGGGTATATCCTTATCCTTTATCCTCAACTGGTAGTATCCTGACCTCAAATCAATTTTCGAGAACACAGCTACTCCTTGAAGCTGATCAAACAAATTGTCGATCCGTGGGAGAGGATATTTATTCTTGATGGTCACCTTATTTAATTTTCGATAATCAATGCACATTCTGAGGGTACTATCTTTTTTTTAACAAACAGCACTGGTGCACCCCATGGCGAAGTACTTGATTGAATGAACCCCTTATCTACCAGCTCTTGCAAAGGAGCTTTATGTACAGGGGCCGCTCCAAGTTTCAAGTCAATAACAAACTCCATTTCACAAACAGGGGGTAGCCCAGGCAAGTCATCCACAAACACGTTGGGGAATTCTTCTACAACTGGGATATCTACCAATGACTTCCTCTCAGATGACGTAGACACCATTTGGACTAAGAAGACATCCGCTCCACATGCAACCTTTCTTCTTGCTTGAATTGCCGATATAACTACTGGCTTTTCTTTTAGCTTACTCCGCGCAAATTCCAAATAATCACCATCTGGGAGCTGAAAGCTAATTACCCGACTTCTGTAATTAATACTAGCAGAATCTTGGTATAGTCAATCCATCCCAAGGATGATATCAAATCCCAGCAGCTTAAACACAACCAAATCTGCATCCAGAAACCTTCTACCAAAATTCAAAGGGTAACCCAAAGCAACTTTGGAACACCACACCACTTCACCATTTGGTAGAGCCACTACCAATGACTTTGACAAAGGTTCCGTGATCAGATTGCATATCTGAGCAAAAGTGGAAGATATAAACGACTGAGATGCACCCGAATCAAACAAAGTGCAAGCATAAAATTCATATAAATGGACTCTCCCTGAACCAAACACATTAACCCATGAAATCCAAATACAAAGAAGAAACCAAAACAAACCAAAAATCAAATCCAAAATTAAATTAGATCCATACCTGTAATTACTCCAGCATCATGGGTCGCTGGTGCCTCATCATCAACATCTCCCGGTGTGACAGCATAAACCCGGGCTTGCACTGTTTTCTCCTGATTTGTTCTTCCACCACGTCTATCTCCACGGCTTCCTTGAACTCTAATAGGGCACTCACGAATGAAATGTCCCTCTTGACCACATCGGTAACAATGGGTTCCACCACTTAGCCAACACTCACCCTCATGAGCTCTATTACATCTTCCACAAATTGGCACCTGTCCTCCTATACGTACACCTGAGGCCGCTTGTGGTCGAGTCCCGGTCCGCTGAACAAATTTCTGAGACGAACCCGAACTACTTCCTTCATCAGAAAAACTCCGCCTCTTATGTCCTAGAGGGGAGCCCATACTCAAATTATTCTTTCGCTCCGCAAGAGTGGCTAAGTCCACTAAATCCTGAAAAGTGGAAATCCTATGGCAGACCATCATTCGGCATATATCAGGATGCAGACCCTCCTGGAAACGCTCGGCCTGCATCTCCTCCATGGCTATGAGGTGGGGAGGAAATCGCTCAAGTTCTATAAATTTTTGGGCGTACTGTTCCACGGTCATACTCCCTTGGACCAAGCTTGTGAACTCTCTTACTTTTTGCCGCCTCACAGAAGCGGGAAAGAATCGATCATTAAATTCTTTCTTAAAGCGCTGCCAGGACACAGCAGCGAAAGACCCCAATTCTGATTCCAGCATTACTCTTTTTGTATCCCACCGCTCAGAAGCAGTGCCTTGCAATAGATAGTTGGCATAAAGCACTTGTTGCGCCTCAGTGCAACCACATACTTTAAAAGTTCTTTCTAAATCTCTGACCCACTTTCCAGCTCGTAGTAGATCCTCTTCTCTCGTGAAGGGTAGAGTTCTATGCGCTAGAAAGTGCTTATAGGTGCATCCAGCTTGCACCACTCCACTAGGCGCTCCTTGTTGTAGCCAAGGCCCTCCTTGTTGTGGCTAAGGACCTTTTTGTTGTGGCCTAAAATTTTACTGCATGAACTCAGTCATTTGCCTTATCGCTTGGGCTATAGCATCATCTCTCGGCGTATCGTCTCGAGGGTCTTGAGTAGACTTTCTTGGCCTCACCATTTTCCTACCAAAACACAACCTTTGACCCCTTTTAAGAAAACAAATAAAACCAACAACATAAAACCAAAAACTAAAACCAAACCACATAACAAGAAACAAAAAGAAACCGGCATGCAATAACATAACTAAATAAATAAATACAAGCAAATAGCTCAAATAAATTCAAATAAAAAAAAAACAAATCAAATAGCAACTTTATTTAAAATAAATTTTAAAACACAACTTTAAAAAAATATTTTGGTACTACCTACGGGACATGTGGTTTTACCTAGAGCCAAACCGCTCTGATACCACCTGTGACGCCCCCAAATCCCATGTACGGACACGGGGAAATCGAGACGTCTGGATGATGACATCACGGGTCACCACACTATTGCCAAGTGTCAAGTGTGTGTATATGCAACAAGTGTAAAAGAAAACACGCAACGGATAAATAAAGTCATATAACTAAGTACCAGAATTTTTCTTTGTTTGATACAAAGCCGTTCAAAACATACATAATAAAATATTACAAGCTACAAATATTGTTTCAAAACCATCGATAAGACATAAACTCCAATTCAAAACTCCAGCAGAGCTGCCTCCTCGGGATCAGCCTCCTCCTCCTCTTCGATTTCTGCATCAAAATCTACGGTACCAAAATGGTGTAGTAGTTAAGTAAGATCCAAACGCCACTAGATAAAAACATATTAAAACTCAAAAAATATGCATAAAAGAATGCAAATGTACATGACCCGTAAACCACATTTTTCCATGCACACCAAAAATCCCATTTGGCCCCAAAAACGTATTACTTTCCAACTCACGCCAAAAATCTTATTTGGCCCAAAACCAACTCATATCAATAACCAAATAATCCGAATGCACCACGACCTCCCCTAGGGGTCATCCATACACCCTGGCTCCTGTGCCACACTGCAGGTAACGACCACGCGTGTGATACCTAAACGAGCGATGCCCAGTTCCATGCCCCATGTTTACGTAGCCAAACATCCTCGAGTCCTCACCAGCGAAGGGTCACGAAGTAAGTGCGAGAGCGTTACCATCTCGCCCGCTCCCATTGTCGCCCAGCGACAACCCAGGGGACGTCACTTAGTATATTATGCTCCCGGATGACCAGAGGAGCTCCACCGAAATAATACCCCATCTCGGCTTGGGGTCGTGATACACACACACCCCGAAAATCCATTTACGCAAATAAAACATGATTTTCTTAATTTAAATAAAAAGCACATGAATGCACCATGTAATGCACACCTCAAGGCACAATTAACCAACCAATCACAAAACAACCAAACCAATCAACTCCGTCCTCAATCCATCCGACCCCCAAACTCCTCGGACTCAGTCCAGAATCAACCAACCAGTCCAAATAAATAATTGTAAGAGCAATAATATATTTAAATCTAAAATAGAGTTTGAAAAATACTTACAGCGCTATAAGGTATTTTTTGAAAGCTCACGACGAAGAAAAAGTAACGTAACAGTGTATTTTACACTGTGGCCGTGGGTAGTAAATTACCCACTTTTGAACGGGGATAAACCAAGACACGAAATTGATAGGGAATGGTTTAGAAATGTTTATGAAGTTAATGGAAGGGAGCTTTGGCCGTGGGTGGCGGTGGAAGTGCAAAAAGGGGCTGATCGAAGTTGAACTCGTGGAAACTGTTCTGGCAACGGATCGAGGCCAAAAATGGGTGGGTTAGGGCGGTAAGAGGTAGGGGATGAAGTGGTGAAAAGATGGTGGCCGGAGGTGGAGCGACGGCGTCCAAAATGGCTCAAAACCGTGTGGAAAGGAGGGACTCTAGGGGGTTAACGGCGGCTCGGATGGGGCTGATTTTTGGTGGGGGTGTTCACCGGCTAGATGGAAGTTGAACGGTGGTGGCTGTGTCGGCCATGTCAGCCGGCGGCTGTGGGTCTAGGTAGAGGACAGATCGACAACAGGAGAGAGAAGGGAGAGCTGCTGCGCGCTCAGGAGAGAAGAGGAAAAAGAAGAAGAAAAAAGAAAGAAAGAAGAAAGAAAGAAAAGGGAAAGGAAAAAAAAAGGGAAAAAGAAAAAAAAGAGAAAAGAAAAGATGAAGAAAGAAAATGAGGTACAGTCCTCACCTCCAGAAATCCAAAAACTGGTCCGACAAAAACGATTTTTAAAAACATAAAACGACTAAAATAAATTAAACACCACATCAATTAAAATAAAACCAATTTAAAATACAATAATTTAAAATAAAAGGACTACTATATTAATTAAATTAAAAACAAATCCTTCAATAAAAATACACGTAAAAACAGGATATCACAGTTCAAATGGTGATGTTATATTCCACGTGGATCGTTCCCAGATTGGTTAAATCATAATACTTTGATTGAGGCTTCAATTGTTGCAGATTACCCCAACTTGATGATGGAGTATTGTGCATTCCAGCTCTTGTACCCAAATGACTTGTGGGATTCAATGAAAGAATAAGGAGATGCAGATAGTTTGTGAATAGCAGAGATATAGTTTGACTTAAATACTTTTTAGATTTTAAGAAAGAAGAGAGAAAAAGTTAAATAAAAAATATTATAAAATTAAAATATTGTTAGAATATAATTCTTTAATATTATTTCTGTTTTGAGATTTGAAAAAATTGAATTATTATTTTTTTAATTGAAAGTTTTGAAAAGTTGTAATGATTAGTTTGAAAAAGTTGTAATGATTAATTTGAAATTGTTTGTATTTGGGTGATATATGAGAAGAAAATTAAATGAGATGAGATATGATAGGATAATAAATACTTCCAAACATCCCCTAAGAATCGCGATGAATAGAAAAGCTTAAGGCGGAAGGCTCATACATCCCATCGCTTAGTGATCTCATGAAGGTCATAATTTTTTTTCATGTAAAAATTATTTGTAAGCTCTTTTTTTATTTTTCAAATGTAATTAGTGGGTCTCATAATATTAATGGTATAACTTTTTTTTAATTATACATCGCCCCAAAAGAAATTGTGTGTTGACATACCAGGCTTGGCATATAGAAAAACTCTTAAAAAAAAAGTTAATATATAAAAAGTTTAATATTCGCTAGCTCTCACTCTCTCTCTCTATCCCTCTCTCTTATTTGACACTAAATTTTCATTTTTGATGTAAAACCTTGACATATGCAATATAGACTTTCTCGTAAAACAACTTTTCATTTTTTAAGTCATAACACATATTTATATTATTTGAGCTCGGGTTCTTGTTCATATCAAAATATATCATGCCATTTCCTTATCATTTCATAACATGTCATATCAAGATCACATCTCATCATTTTATATCATATCATAACATAGCATATCATGGCATAACATATCATGTTATCGTATAATGGCATATCATAGCATATCATATCATAGAGCTCAGATGCCTTGTTCATATCATATATTTCACATGATTTGGATACCTCACGGTTCCCCTATGTACTGTGTGTCCCCGTTAGTTACCGTATCAACCAATAATCCACTTGATTAAGGTGACTATGTCATAACATAAACATATCGTTTTATAGTAGTTCGCTTATTTCACCTTCACCGTATTACACCCACTAACTTTAAGTGCAACTTTGCTCTGGTATCATTTCATAGAAACCATCCGAGGCCCGTCGACGATACTTTGTCAATCTAGGGGTCTCTACTCGACTTTAAACACTCCAGAGTGGACATGCAGTTCCACTAGAGCATTTTCTCTTCCTAGCATTTGGGATTGTGATCAAACATATTTGACTCAATCTTTAAAAATCATGGACCCAAATGCGTGTGACATGGACTCATGATGAAGCACTTAATCTTATGCATTCAACAAGCCAAAGCCAGATTACATAACTTAAACAATGGCATGTATCTTGCAACATAGCTTCAAAATATTAGAACATGCAAATAGTGATAAATTCATGCAAACAGAATTTATTCCTCCCTTAAAAACATCAAAACAGATTTTGATAACCCAAAAGGTGTCTTGGCCAATTCATCTAGGCCTTCCAAAATATGCATTTTTATCATCCCAACTCATAACACATGCTACCATTTAATGTTACATCCAAACGAACATACAAAACTAATATACAAGTTAAAAACCGAAACTTTTAAGTACCATATTCGAAATCCTTCTTAATCAAGGCATCAAAAAACATGACATTCCATCACTCTTATCCATAGGTCGAAAATAACATCATAGAATAGCATTGTTCAAGCAACGATTTCATGCAACATATTCATAACATCACATAGGCTGATTACATACAAGAAATAAAATAGCCATATTCAAACAACCAATCAACCAAAGTTCGCATAGTATATATGAATAATATTAAAAGTAGGTTGAAGGTTTACTTAAAAAAATCCACAATAATATTAGCAAGAAAATCAGAAAATGTAACATAGCATATTCGAAATCATCAAACAAACCTTAATCTTCGAAATATGAGTAAGTGTAAGTGTCTACGATTTTCGAAACCATTTTCTCATGCTAAAAACCCTATAACCGAAACCTTTGGAAGTTCAAACCCTAGTTCTTCTTCTAAGTAGAAAACGTGCCCTTGCTCCACCCTAGATCACATGTTCATGTATTTTAAACATTAAGAACATTTCGGTTTTCATCTTCCTTGAAGAGAAAACCCTAGTTTCTAGTGTGAAGGTGTGTGTTGGTGTTGGTGTTAGAAAACCCTAAAACCAAAAATAAACAGATGAGTTCTACACTTGGCCATGCATGTTCATCATTAAATGGTGATGAGATTCTTACCTTCGGGTGCTAAGCTCCTACTCAAAATATTGAAGAAGAAATCTTGGTATTATTCGAAAATGGTGGTAAGAATGGTGGTGTTTGCTTAGTGAGAAAGTGTGAGAAAGTGGAGACTTTAGAGAGAAAAGTGGTGGCTGAGTACTACAAAGAAAATAATAGAACTTTTTAATACTACAAAGAAAACAAAAGAACTTTTTGAGCAAAAGGAGCCTTTCCATTTTCAGCTACACCTATATATAGTGCCTCTCTTTTACTTTTCACCAACCAATGCATGAAGGACACTTGGCATGGCTTTCTTCCATCTCCTCCATGATGGAATTGCATGGGGAAGACCAAATGGTAGCTTGTGCGTGTTCCCTTCTTCCCTCTCAACTGAAACCCTCTTTCTTCCATTTCCCCATCTTGCCCTTCATCTCTTGTCTTGGTTCAATTAATGTACTAGATAGTCAAAAGGTAATTTCTTCAAAAATCCTAATCTTACAAGATATTCTTCCAATACATGAATGACATGTGGCATAAGGGTGTGTGTGTGTTCCTGGGTGCCGAAATGGCCATGTCACCTGAGGTGACTTTTTGATCATTCCCAATGTCACTTTTTGAATCTCTTCCTCTCCTCTTTTATTGTTGTCGGCTACATGCTCCATGTCTCTTACAAAAAGCCTTCTAGAAACATGCTTTTTGTCTTCCCAAGTATGACGCATCTTGCAACTCTAAAAGTCACTTTTGTCTTAATCTTGACATGTGTCCAATTTAGTAGGTTGTACCATGCATGTGGCACCTAGCACCCCAAAACCAAATACCTATGTTCCTCTTTTACTTCTTCCACTTTTTCATCTAATGATCCAATGCATGGTTAACAAGTGTTGCTTTAGTCCTTTTTTTTCCAAAAAGACCAAAAACTCATTCCCAATGCCAAGTGGCTCCTTTTCCTTATCCACTGGGTCAACTTGGGCCTTCCAAGGCCAAAATTCTTAAGGGCCGAATTCCATGGGCCTATTTCTTCTATTTCCCTTTTGTGGGCTCTCTAACTTTACACTCTAAAATCCAAATCTAACAAAAATAGAAAGTGGCCTAAAGAACTCTTCCAACACCTAGCCAATAGCCATATAAATAAATAATATCCAAAAGAATTACGAACGAGAACTTAACAAAAATCTAGGATGTCAAATGAATGGTGTGAGAGAGGGGTCGCGATGGTTAGACAACCCCAAAGAGGACACAACAAGTGTCACTAATGCTGATGCTGAGCAGGCAAATCCCACATTTTGCAATGCATTTGGGGATGCAAGGAATGAATAGTCACATGCCATCCCAAGCGTGGGAAGACACATTGACAAAGTCTACTTGAAATAGACGAAGGTAATGAATGGAGTCCAAAAATTCAAAATTCCTATCACATTCATGTCATAGAAATTTGTAGAGTAACTAGAGGGGAATAAAACTCTCATGAAGGAGCCCACTCGATAGGAGCCTTGAGCTCGGCCTAGAATGGGGAGGGCAAGGAAAGTCCAATAGGAGTAGCTTATCTCTAACCTCAAGTGAGGCATTCGTGTAAGAAATTCAGATAATCATAAGAATTCGGAACGACACACCAATATACATGTCCCTGTGTGAGAAGCCTATAGGAAGTAACACCACATTAAAATGACCCGATACGGGAAATCAATGTTACGATAGCATAGCAAAAGCACCTAACCTTGACAGGATATCGACAAAGGGACCCTGCTCCACTAAACGCCCTAGGCAGGTACAGTCAAGTTCACGAGTGAGAGCAGCCAAATTAAATGTGGTAGCATGGCCCACGTATAGTGATGGAAACCCACGACACAAGGTATAAGGCAGAACGACAAGTAAGAAAAGGAATAGTCTTGAATTCCCTTTTGAAAGATACTGACTTAGGTATCGAAGGTGTCCCTAGACACATCCAGCCCCCTCTAAGTTTCTGATCGTAGGTTATAGAAGGACATTGTTAGTATTACGAAACACACCTACAAGACTAATATTGGAGAAAATGCTAGTGTAAAAAGTGGTTTAAACCTTCATGATTCATAGCATAGAAGATTAATCCAAAAAAATAAATGTATAGGAGCCTAGGATAGTTGATAGCATAGTGGTTTGGAAAGCTATCTTGAAAGATTGATGCAGTCTGGTATGGTGAGAAGCCAAATATATTAGCATTGAGATCACACAATTCTTCAAAGAACCAAGAACTAATCTTGGGATAGAAGGATCGGAAATAAATGTGGAGTCCAAGATAGTATTGAGATTGAGTCCCTAACATGCTAGGTAGGGATTGAGCAAGGTAGAGGATGGCATGCTTAGGTTGGCAACATGACCAAACATGATGATGCAACCCTATTAATGGAGCAACTAGGAGCCTGTTTAGTTGGTCCATTGCGGGGATATAATTGTGTCAAATTTTCATTCTTGGTATTCCTACCGACTTTGGCATAAAACAAACTTGCGTTTCACCGATAAAGATGACCAAGATAATATCAATAGAGAAGCCATCAATTTGGTCGAGTAGAAGGATGAGGACTCCATGAGTACTGGTGAAAAATGGGGAAATTTAGGATTCCTTATTGACATTAGATGACTACTCTAAGGAGAGCAACGACTTACCAATTTGGAAGGAGACTCATCAATAGATTGCAGCTCCACATCATATATCTATCTTGATGAAAATTACATAGTAGAAGAGGTAAATATTTTGATTGAAAATGAACATTTAAAAAAAAAAAAAAAGAAATTGACATCTTAGAAATTTTTGGAGAGAATGTTGAAAGTATCAGCTGTGGAATATTCATGAATTGGGTTATGCCAAAAAGAATTACATGAATTTTCTTTGGGTTGAAAACATTTTCTTACGTTTTCCTAAGCAAATTATGTATTGGTTTTGAAGTTGGGGTATTGGAAGAAAAAACTGACTTTGCTCGAAATCTAGTGAATATTATTTTACGTATAGTTGCTCAATGAATTTCCATACATCGGTTTTGGTTTATTTTCTTTTACGTTCTTATTTTTAATTTTAACATGTTGTTTTATAAGTTTTTAATTTTTCTGACACATATTATGTCGACATATGAGTGACCAACATATATAGTTAACACTTCAATAACAGATCAAGTCTATAATATATATAAAAAGTCCATTATATATAGAAGTATAATTTGATGCATTAATATCGTCTACGTCATAAAAAAATAATTAAAAAAACCATATTTATGTAAAATATTATGCACATCAAATTACAAAAAATGTTTCCAAAAAAATATTCGAAACCCCATACACATACGTACGTGCAGCGAACAGGCCAAGGGTTCCTACATATTAAGAGATCAAATTGGACAAAGGGTACAAGTTGAAAGAAATAGGTAGGTAGTGTAGTTCAGTGTAAATTGTAAGTTTTAATATTTTGGAGTCCAATTTGAGAATATTTAGAGAAATTGAGGAGTGGAAAACAAGAATTCCTTTATAAAAATTACTTCTATTTTCATGCACATAAAGACTTTATATAAGAAAAGAGCACAACTTATATAATATTGTTGACATTCAAATAAATGTGATGGATCATATTGTAGTAGGCCGTGAAGTATAATGAAGCACAATTTGATGGTTAAAGTACTTTGTTCAAACATTTTTTCAATGTAAACTATCGATCCATAATTTTCACAAGAGAGATAAAAGTATAACTAATTAGGAAGATCGTGTCGGAAGTGTTTGACGGAGATATTGGCATGGCTTTGATGTTTAAGTCACAGAATTATAATCCAATGGCGGTAAAATTGGAACGCAATGGGATTTGAACAATTGGTCAAATATCGATCCCTTTTACAAATATGGATAGGAGTCACCATATATTGAGTTCTCTATCGAAATTCTTCCTCAAGTTAGTTGCACTAAAGCATGCAATTCCAGCTATTTAGTCACCCTCCGATCCCTGCAGGCATGCCACTTTCTTTTATTGGCTTCAATGTGAGAGTGAAATATTTTAAGTAACTTCATATATCAATTACCACTTGAATGGATCTAATAGCATAAAATATGCCAGATCATCAACAACTATAATTAAAATGGTAAAATTTATGATGAATAGAAGAGTACTTAAAATTAGTACTGCATCCAAGTACTTAGATGCAACTAATTTATTGGTTCGATTCCCTATTTGTCTTTGGCATTGGAGTGTTTGTAATTTGTATTGTGTGATTGTCGAGGCTTCTGACTCCTTTATTTAGTGGCTTAATTTTGGCTATAGTTATAATATGACCTCGATTGCCTTTTCTAAAAGTATTCTGATAATAATCCAAAAAAAAAAAAAAAAAAAAACGATAAACTGCTATTAGGATAAGTCATTATGTTTGTAAGTAATCCATTTATATTTGTTCCTGTACAACGAGGAGTAGTTATCTACCAAGTCAAACATCAGACGTTTTCGTGTACGTACAAAGAAATTGCTTTGTCTTAGAATTAAAGTTAATGCACGATAAGATATCGTGATCTAACAGATCGAACAACTTTTCATTTATAAAGGCACTTAAAATTCAAGCTTTTGAACCCACATCTCTCTCTCTCTCTCTCTCTCTCTCTCTCTCTCTCTCTCTCTCTCTCTCTCTCTCTCTCTCTCCCCAACGAATTTTGTGCTAAGAGAGGCTCGAAATGGCCTGCACTTACAAGACAACACTTATGTTGACTACATATAGTTTGCTTTATCCTAATAACACATGAGGTAATGCATCATCACGTATTATGTGTGTTTGTGTAGGGTAATGCTATCTTTCATCTTACATTTTATTACCCGCATCACACTTGTTGATATAACAGATTTTAAGCGATGTAAACTACATATAAACAGGTAGTCATTTAAAATGTATCACATCAATCAGTGTGATTGAAAATGACACAATTTAGAATAGAGAATTACATCTCTCGTTCCTATTCCACGATAACATGAATATGGTCCTATGGATGATCTAGTGCGCGCAGTACCAATAATCCATGTAGCATGCATGAGCCATGCATGCGCGCAATTTCCCCACGTTAGCCACTATATATTAATATATTATTACTACAACATTAATTGTCAATTCTGCATTGTTATTTTGTTTAATTACTTTTGCTAATTTGTGGAAATTAAACTTGCAGCTGGAGATATATATGTAGTGCCCGTCATTCCACGGTTGAAGCCAAATTGATAGGTAAGAGTATCATTCTAGACATAATTGGTTGATATCAATAATTGAGAAATTGAGCTATAGTCCCGAGGCTGAGTTTAAACCCTATGCTAAATGGATATACATACATATATATATATATATATATATATATATATATATTTACATATATGAGAAATGCTTTAGTTTGAAAGAGATTCTATAAAAGTAAATTCACAAACTGGCTGGCATGTGTAATTGATGTATTATGTTATATCGTAAAACTACTTTATTATAAAGTAAATTTAATATATTATATAAAGTCATGTTAGTTAATGTGATCGCTTTGTGAATGTAATATTTCTCATTTATATGAATTTCTTATTTGGTGGCATGAGTTTTTTCAAGTTGAATTTACTAAAATGACCTTCTAGATACTTAATAAAAATCATCATGAATAAGAATAAAAAACACTCGATCGGATGGTCACCACCGATGTGGCTGGCGAGGGAGCCTCTTCTGACATTATTACAGAGAAGATACACACACTTACCGTATTATAATGATTAATGGTGATATTGGTATATATGCAGATTGCAAGGGCAAGTGTAATTACACGTGTAGCAAGGCATCTCGGCATAGGATGTGCATAAGGGCATGCAATACATGTTGCAGCAGGTGCAACTGTGTGCCTCCAGGGACCTCTGGCAACTACGAGGTGTGCCCTTGCTAGCTATTGGCATATGACAACTCATGGTGGTCGTCGCAAGTGTCCTTTAAAAAAAATACAAAATTAACGTTATTGCTTTACTCAAAAGGGTGTGTATATATATGTCATGGATATATAGCAGAAGGCTGAATAATACCACCCTGGAAGAGACACAAGAAGGATGTTAAACAGGAGTTGGATATAAGTCTGTTCTAAAATATGCGTGGAGAGGTCCAAGGCAAACGCAAGTTTGTCATGTTCTTGGTCATATATATCCCATATTTTTGTTTGTCAATTTCTGAAATGCTTACTATATATGTGTCATCACTTGATTTTAATAAGAAAGTTCAATGGTATTATCAATTACGTGTGATCAGTGCAGAGCCATGTATACTCCAACCAGTGTAGTTGCAGCCACCAAAATTTAATATGCTTAACCATATGAAAATTTTAGAAATTTATTGAAGTAATTTTTCTTTTTTTACTAGCACATCCACTACCGTAATTGATGAGGCAATAATGAAATTTTAGACTATTTGCAGTTATATATATCGCTGTAAATATTTATTTTTTTATGTCTAAAAGTAAAATCACTATAAAAGAGCTTTTGTGTCTAAAAGAAAAGAGTGGAACAATTATAAGAGGAAATTTGGAAGAGTAGGAAAGTGGGATTGACATGAGAATAGTATAAGAGAAAATTAATTGATTATATATATTTAAAATATAAATAAAATAGTTTTAAAATACAAATAGAAATTTATGTTAATATCTTTTATCATCACACAAATAATAAGTTTCTAACTTTTTATAAATGTCAAAACAATTATATACTATTACCAGCCTAACAATGTAAATGTCAGGAAAACTTCCTATTTACAAACATAGAATTACTAAATTTTTTCCCTTTTTATAAATGCATGCACAATTATATATTATTGTCAGTGTAACAATCTAAACGCCGAGAAAGCTTATAATTTACTGGTATATAGTAGATAATTTTTGGCATTTTCATAAATGCCAACACAATTATATATTATTACCGGCATCACAATGTTAACGTCAAGAAACATTTTATTTACCGGTGTAAAAATCAAGCACCAATAATAATTTACATTTACCAGCGCATATAGAAACGTTGATAATGTAAACGACAACAAATCATAGTTTTTTTGTAGAATTAAAAATAGTGCATCGATCCAAGTAGATCTAGATACAACTAATTTATTGGTTGGAATCCCTATTCTTTCTTGGCATTAGATTAATTAGTGTACGTTTGTAATTTGTTTTGTGTGATTGTGGAGGCTTCTTACTCATTTATTTAGTGCCTTAATTTTGGCTATATATACTAATATAATGACCTCATCTTTGTTGTGAAAAAACGATGACAATGAATTGAAAAATAACACCGAATGAGAAAACGATCACACACGCAATCACACACGACACAAGATGTACGTGGTTCGGCAAATTGCCTACGTCCACGGGAGCTGCAGAGGATTTTTATTATTGAGGAATCACACTACAAGATGGGTCACAACACTGTTCATCCACAGTGTTTTCGTAGCTGCTCTGTTACAGACTTAAGAGGCAGAAATCAGATTTATAGTTCAAACGGCGGAATCCCTAAATCGTATGTTCGCTCGAGCGGCGTGTCGAGCGCGCGTCGAGCGAACTTCCCTTCCGCATCCCGCTCGAGTCCACTGTCGAGCTGACGTCGAGCGTTCGACTCTGCCTGATTTCGCTCGAGCGGCCAATGCCTCCGCTCGAGCGAACTCCTCCTGCTCGAGCTCACTGTCGAGCCAACATCGAGCGTTCGACTCTGCCTGATTTCGCTCGAGCGGCCAATGCCTCCGCTCGAGCGGTGTGGACCAGACTCCACAGCACTCAACAATTCTCCCACTTGGAGACTGGTACACTCGCTGTATCTCCGTCTTCCTCAAACATGATATCCTCCACCTCTGCAACTCACTGCTCCTGTCTTCATTCTAGAAGACCAACTGAAGTTGCGCACAACTTCAGTTTCTCAAGCGTAACACCCTTTGTCAACATATCAGCAGGGTTCTTGCTTCCACATATCTTTTCAAGTAACAACTGTCCGTCATCTAACAATGACCGTATGAAGTGATACCTGATCTGAATGTGTTTGGTCCTGGAATGGAATGCTGGATTCTTGGCAAGGAATATGGCACTCTGACTATCACTGTGGAGAGTGCCTTTCTGATTCTTCTTACCCAATTCTTCCAAGAAGCCTTGTAGCCATATCATCTCCTTTGCAGCCTCTGACACTGCAATATACTCAGCTTCTGTTGTAGACAAAGAAACTGTTTTCTGTAAATTTGAACCCCATGACACTGCAGTACCACCAAGTGTATAAACAAAGCCCGTGGTACTCTTTCTGCTGTCAATATCTCCAGCTAAATCAGCATCAACATAGCCCTGCACCTCCAAGCTCTCTCCAGAGAAACATAAACAGGTTTCTGAGGAACCCTTTAGGTACCTCAAAATCCACTTCACTGCTTCCCAATGTTGCTTTCCTGGGTTACTCATGTATCTACTCACAACTCCCACTGCATGGGCAATATCCGGTCTTGTACAAACCATAGCATACATAAGTGAACCAATGGCTGAGGCATAAGGAACCTTACTCATGTAATCTCGTTCCTCCTCTGACTCTGGTGACTGATTCTTGCTGAGTCTGAAGTGACTTCCCAAGGGTGTGCCAACTGGTTTGGCCTTGTCCATGTTGAACCTGCTGAGTACCTTTTTCACATACTCAGCCTGTGAGAGTCTCAACGTACCTCTGACTCTGTCTCTGACAATTCTCATGCCAAGGATTTGCTTTGCAGCTCCCAAATCCTTCATTGCAAAGTGCTCTGACATCTGCTTCTTCAGATTATTGATCTCATCAATACTAGCCCCTGCAATAAGCATGTCATCCACATACAATAGCAAAATAATATAAGAATTGTCAAAATGCCTGACATAGCAACAGTGATCTGCCTGACATCTAATATACCCTGCACTGTGCATAAAGTTGTCAAATTTCTTGTACCACTGTCTAGGAGCTTGTTTCAGGCCATACAAGCTCTTCTTCAGTCTGCAAACTGAACCTTCCTTTCCCTGTACCACAAACCCCTCAGGCTGGTGCATGTAGATGTCTTCTTCAAGGTCTCCATGAAGAAAAGCTGTCTTCACATCTAACTGCTCAAGAAATAGATCTTCAGTGGCAACCATAGCCAGTACCATCCTGATAGTTGTGATCTTTACCACAGGAGAAAAGATCTCAGAGTAGTCAATACCCTGCTTCTGCTGAAAGCCTTTTACAACAAGTCTAGCCTTGTACCTCTTACTGCCATCATGCTCAGTTTTCACCCGGTACACCCACTTGTTGTGTAATGCCTTCTTCCCTGATGGAAGTTCTGTCAACTCCCATGTCTGATTCCCTAGCAAGGAATCCATCTCGTCTTTCATGGCCAGCTCCCACTTGCTAGAATTCTCATCTTGCAAGGTTTCTTCATAACTCTGCGGTTCTCCACCATCTGTCAACAGAATGTAATTCAAAGTAGGTGAGAAACGCTGTGGGGGACGTATAGTCCTAACTGACCTGCGAACTGCAACTGTAGGAGTAGACGGTTCTGAAACTGCCTGCGGAATAATAGGAATGGGTGTACTGGACCCACTCTCCCCGTCACTCTCATCTCTACACTGCACTGTGACCTCTGGCAGGTCATCCAATCCTACAAACTCGGACTCCTGAGGAGCTACTGCAGGAACTGTACTCGACTTATCCTTGTACATCATTTTCTCATTAAAAATCACATTCCTGCTTCTTATGATTTTCCGACCCTGATCATCCCAGAAACGATAGCCAAATGCCTCGTCTCCATAGCCAATGAAATAGCATTTCTTTGACTTAGCCTCAAGCTTACTGCGAGCATCAGAATCAACAAGCACATAAGAAAGACAACCAAAGGTTTTAAGGTGAGAAAACTTAACCTCTTTCCCGCTCCAAACCTCCTCAGGCAATCCACAATCCAGTGGAACTGATGGCCCTCTGTTTATCAAATAAACGGCAGTGCTGGCTGCATCTGCCCAGAAAGTGGGTGGTAGTCCAGCGTGCAACCTCATGCTTCTAGCACGCTCATTAATGGTCTTGTTCATACGCTCAGCAACTCCATTTTGCTGTGGTGTCCCAGGAATGGTCTTCTCCATTCTGATACCCTGAGCTGCACAGTACTCCTTGAACCCGCCATCAACATACTCACCACCATTGTCAGACCTCAAACACTTCAGTTTCAAGCCTGTCTCTGTCTCAACCATGGCTTTCCAAGTTTTGAAAACATTAAATACTTCAGATTTATGTTTCAAAAAATAAATCCATACCTTTCTACTATGGTCATCAATGAACGTAACATAGTAGCGAGAACCTCCAAGAGATGCAACTGGAGAAGGACCCCACACATCTGTGTGCACAAGATCAAGTCTTCCTGTCTTTGGCGTCCTGCCACTTTTCAAGAAGCTGACCTTCTTTTGCTTCCCCATAACACAACTCTCACACATACCGAGATCAACTGTCTTCAGTTCTGGTAGCTTGCCTCTAGACAGAAGTTCCGTCATGCCCTTCTGACTCATATGGCCAAGCCTACAATGCCACAAATCTGCTGTGCTCTCTGCAACGGTAGTAGCAATAGTGTCAATTAAACCAGTAGTCATATAAAGTGTACCAGTTTTCTTACCCCGAGCTAGTACCAATGCCCCTTTTGTGACCTTCCAGGTGCTATCTGAGAACACCACTGAATGACCACACTCATCAAGCTGCCCAACAGAAATGAGGTTCTTCTTCAACTCAGGAATGTGCCTGACCTTTTGCAAGGTCCATTTGTTCTTGCCAGGGAGTGCAATGTCAATGTCTCCCATCCCCACTACGTTCAAAGCCTCACCATCAGCCAAATATACCTTCCCAAAATCACCTGCAACATAATTTCTCATTAGTTCCCGGTGGGAAGATGTATGGAAGGAAGCCCCTGAATCCAGTATCCAGTCATCAACTGGACTATGAACTGCAAGCAATAGTGCATCCTGTACTTCTTCAGTTACCACATTAGCACTATCATTCTCCGTCTTCTTGGGGTTTTTGCAGTTTTTCTTTATGTGACCAGCTTTGCCACAATTCCAGCAAGTTGCCTGCTGACCAGGCCTCGACTTGCTCTTGCCCCTATACTTTGATTTTGATCTTCCTCTGTTTGAATTCCTGTCATGTGATCTCCCTCGAGATTCAACATTCAGGGCTGAACTCAAACCCGAGGTCTCGCCTGAATCTTTCCTGCGCACCTCCTCAGCCAAAATCAAATCACGAATATCATCATACTTCAGTTTATTTTTACCAGCAGAATTACTAACAGCCATTCTCATGGCTTCCCAACTATTTGGCAATGAAGCCAATAGTATCAGTGCACGTATCTCATCATCAAATTCAATTTCAACAGACGACAATTGATTTGTGATAGTATTAAAATCATTCAGATGTTGTGCAACAGACGTACTATCTGCCATTTTCAAATTGAATAACTTTTTCATCAGATGTACCTTGTTATTCGCTGACGGCTTTTCATACATACCTGACAAAGCCGCCATGAGATCCGCCGTCGTCTTCTCCTTGATGACGTTGTGTGCAACGGATCTCGACAGGGTTAATCGAATAACCCCCAGAACCTGTCGATCCAACAGATTCCAACTAGCATCATCCATCTTTTCCGGTTGCTGCCCCAATAGTGGAAGATGGAGTTTCTTCCCATAGAGGTAGTCCTCTATCTGCATCCTCCAGTATCCAAAATCCATGCCATCAAACTTCTCGATCCCCGATACCTTCAATTCATCTCCAGCCATCGTTTCTCCTCAGACCCGAACCTGGCTCTGATACCAATTGTTGTGAAAAAACGATGACAATGAATTGAAAAATAACACCGAATGAGAAAACGATCACACACGCAATCACACACGACACAAGATGTACGTGGTTCGGCAAATTGCCTACGTCCACGGGAGCTGCAGAGGATTTTTATTATTGAGGAATCACACTACAAGATGGGTCACAACATTGTTCATCCACAGTGTTTTCGTAGCTGCTCTGTTACAGACTTAAGAGGCAGAAATCAGATTTATAGTTCAAACGGCGGAATCCCTAAATCGTATGTTCACTCGAGCGGCGTGTCGAGCGCGCGTCGAGCGAACTTCCCTTCCGCATCCCACTCGAGCCCACTGTCGAGCTGACGTCGAGCGTTCGACTCTGCCTGATTTCGCTCGAGCGGCCAATGCCTCCGCTCGAGCGAACTCCTCCTGCTCGAGCTCACTGTCGAGCCAACATCGAGCGTTCGACTCTGCCTGATTTCGCTCGAGCGGCCAATGCCTCCGCTCGAGCGGTGTGGACCAGACTCCACAGCACTCAACAATCTTTACTAAAAATAGTCTGATAATAATCCCACAATAAAACAAGTCATTATTGTTTTAAGTAATCCATAT
Source organism: Carya illinoinensis (assembly GCF_018687715.1). Lineage (NCBI taxonomy): Eukaryota > Viridiplantae > Streptophyta > Magnoliopsida > Fagales > Juglandaceae > Carya > Carya illinoinensis. The sequence goes on along the minus strand of NC_056767.1, from coordinate 12,501,000 downwards.
ATTTTCATGTACAACGAGGCCGATTAGTTCTTTACCAAGTCAAACAATATCAAACGTTGTTTTCGTGTACGTACAGATCAGAAATTGCTTTGTCTTAGAAAATTAGTGCACGATAAGATGGTGATCTAACATAACAACTTTTCCTCTATAAAGACACTTGAAATTGAAGCTTTTGAACCCACAACATCTCTCTCTCTCTCTCTCTCTCTCTCTCTCTCTCTCTCTCTCTCTCTCTCTCACGAATTTTGCATTTCTTGTGTGTGGTAAGAGAGGCTCAAAATGGCCTGCACTTACAAGACAACACTTATGTTGACCATAATTTGCTTTATCCTATTAACACATGAGGTAATGCAACATCACGTAATATGTGTGTTTATACTGTGCAATGCTATTTTTCATCTTACATTTTATCACGCGCATCACACTTGTTGAGATAACAGATTTTAAGTGATTTTACATATCAACCACTTAAACAAATAGTCATTTAATATGTATAGATTAATCAGTGTGACTGAAAATGACATAATTTAGAAAAAAGAATGACATGATCTTTAGTTCCTATTATTACTGCAACAATTTCAATTGTTGTTTTGTTTAATTCTTTTCGCTAATTTGTGGAAAATTTGCAGTTGGAGATATGTAGTGCACAACAATTCCAAAATGATAGGTAAGAGATAGCATCATCATCTCGACTTAATTGGTTGATATTAATACTTGAGAAATTGACCTGTAGTTTTGAGGCTGAGTTTAAAGCCTGTGATAAATGGATATATATGTGTGTGTGTGTGAAATATGCTTTAGCTGCAAAGATCAGATTCCACAAAAGTAAATTTACAAATTTATGTGACTTGATGTGGTATATAATTAGATTGTAAAGCTATTTTTATTATAAAGTAGATTTAACGTTATATCGTATCAGTTTGTGAGATATCTTTTTGAGTGTAACGTACACTTCTCATATATATGAATCTTTTATGTGGTGGCAAGTGAATTTACTAAAATGACCTTCTATATATTTAAAAAAACTTATAAATAAGAAGAAAAATTCCCTAGATATTGGTCACCACCAATGTGGCTGGTGAAGGAGCTAGCCGCTTCTAACATCATTATAGAGAAGATACACAAACTTACCATATTATAATGATTGATGATGATATTGGTATATATGCAGATTGCAAGGGGAAGTGTAATTACAGGTGTAGCAAGGCATCTCGACATAAGATGTGCATAAGGGCATGCAATACATGTTGCAGCAGGTGCAACTGCGTGCCTCCAGGTACCTCTGGCAACTACGAGGTGTGCCCTTGCTATTGGCATATGACAACTCACGGTGGTCGTCGCAAGTGTCCTTAGAAAACATACAAGATTAACGTTATTGCTTTGCTTGTGAGGATGCATGTGTATATATATATATATTATATACATAGCAGATGGCCGAATAGTACCACCCTGGAGGAGACACACGGAAGATCGATGTTAAACATGAGTTTGATATATATATGTATGTTCTAAAATATTTGTGGAGAGGTCAAAGGCAAACAGAAGTTTGTCATGTTCTTAATTGGTCATATCGGCCTGTATATGTTTGTCAATTTCTGAAATGCTTTCTATCTGTCATCAACTGTTTGTAATAAGAAAATTGAGGGATATTATGATCAGTTATGAACTTGTGATTAGTGCAGAGCCATGTATACTCCAGCCAGCGCAGTTTCACCCACCAAAATTTAAAAATATTCTTAACTATATGAAAACTTTAGAAATCTACTTAATTTTTTCTTTATATGAAAAAAGAGATGCAACAGGAAATTAATTGACAGATAAGATAAATATTATTTATGGGCAATCGCATATATCAAACGAAAACACAAAATTTTGCTCATGAAGGGAAAACTTTTAAAGAATTTTTTTTAAAAAAAATTAATCTGGTCGGGGTCATGTGCGCTAAACCATTATGGCCTTTAAATTCACCATAAAATTTATTAATCACGCGATCAGATTTATATACTGACGAAACATTTGCTGATTCTAAATTTGACTTGCAATCTCCACAAGTGATTAACTCAATTTCTGCAACAATAACAACTCCATAAATCCTTCCAATGAAAGGATCATATGAATGTTAGAATAATTTCAAAATATGGGCTTCATTTGATTGCATGTTTTATGTTTTATAAAAGGGGTTAGATATATAGCTCACAATGATACTTTGCTTAAATCCATTAAGTTGAATGATCGTTTGAGGTTTTTTGCACCTTAGTAATATATGATTATATCCTATTTAATGTGATAAATTACGTATGTAGGATTGGAAACTTAAGGGTTTTATTCTGGAAATTTCTTAAACTTTATTGGGATTTGAGTCTAAAATATATGAGAGGACTAGTCCATAAGTTTTCTATACATGAGGCCAGGTTTGCTCTGCTCTCCATATGTCCATTGGCTTGCTCCATTGAAAGCTAATATTTTGTGAGGAGTAAGGTGGGAAAGATTTGGCTTCATCTTCTAAATCGTGACTTCCACAGGTACACTTTCTATATTTCCTAACATGTATTCGTCAATTGAAATTCTCTTTCTTAGCATGATTTCTAGTTTTTACAACGTACTCATCTCAAAATCAAGATGAAGATAAACTCAAAGAAAAATGGAATTAATGAAGTAAGGATAAGAAGCGAAAAACCCAAGATAGTGCATAGCCAAAATAAGAAAACAATTTAAACTCAAACTATCTCTTGTATACTTGGATATAGTTACGATAGAATCATTGTAACAAACTCTGATGTATAATCAATATAAATATACTTGGGCTCCTCAAAATAATACTTGAGGAAATCTATTCCAAAACAAACAGTTTATCAGTGCAACAAGTAAAATCGTGCTCAAGTCCCATAAGAAAAACTGTACGTGCATCCATATGCTTAATTAGGTAGGGTTATGGCTAGGTCAAATTTGGATTTTAGAAGCGTGATTCAATCAAGTTTTTGTCATGTTCCTTCATGAGCTAGCCTTTTTTATCTAGTAAACATTAGAATTTGACAATCTTTATATATCTAACGTGAAGTTGTAGGACTTTGAATAATGAGCTTCCCAATGCCATTTAGTACTTCATCTCCATTCAATATACAAGTCCAAATTTATGATTATCTTACTTCGACAGGTCTATCTCTCTAAATCTGATAAGTTTAATAATTTGGCAAATTTTGCTCCAATTTCAACCTAGACTTTACCCAACATATACGTTACATCGGATTAATTGGACTAAGTTTTGTAATAAAAATAGAAAATTAATTGTTATAGGCACAAAGAGATTACATAAAATAAACTCACAAACTGATGTGGTTTCATAAAATCTATTAGATATACTTTATAATAAAAGTAACTTCACAATCTGATGTACCACATCAAGTCACATCAATTTGTGGATTAATTTACTTTTATATAATACCTTTGTGGCTATAGTATTTTGCATAAAAATATGCCAATGTGTTATTTTTACATTAATGTTTTAAAATTTTAGCCAGACTCTCATAAAAATCTTTACACCAAGTCGTTTAAACTTCTTTAAACAAAATTTTCCGTTGTTGCTCAATCAAAGTTGGTCACTACTTGATTTGACTTTGTTACGAGAGACAATGGAATTTAGACTGTGTGATCATCAACATGATTCTTTTATGAATAATGATACACATACAACCATTTTTACAATTATTTTTACAAAAAAGGGTTACAATAAAAGAGAAAAATGAACCAAGAATCGAAAAAATGGGAAAAGAATATAAGAGGTAAATGAGAAAAATGTGAAGTCAACACTTGTGATCTTGAAAAATTAAGTGGATGAATATAGATATCATTTATATGGATCCGGCTTGCCTCCAGTTGCAAAGTAACAGGATATCTCCTGTTATTAGATCCAATGGCTCTTATTGCATCTTTTAAACAAAAAAGAGGGTGCTAATACTGTATTGGAGATGCACATGTTTTATTTATTTTTTATTTGTTAATTTTTTTCAAAACTTTACTACAAATAAATTTTAAAGATTCTTGTTTTTACTACATTATTTATGTGGTGAGATATAAATATATTATTTATTATAAATATATTAATGTTTTCCATGCTGGCACTTGCAAAAATATAAATATTCAAAAATAAAGAAATTTTTCCCCCACGCTGGCCGTGGCAATAACTTTACGCCAACACATTGCATCAACTATAATTGTTTTAACCAAAAAATAAAATAAAATAATTATGTATTTAATTATTAAACACACTTATAATTAAAAAAAAAATCTATTTATCAATTAAACATAGTAACTAGTATCAAATATATTTATATATATATATTTTAATGTTAAATTTATTTTTCTTAAAATTGCAAGTATATTTTCAACATAGTTCCCAACATACAATGTTGGCCGTTCAAGTCTTATCAGGAGATGTCTTGTTACTTCCCAATTGGAGGCAAGCCGGATCCCATTTATATAATCTAGTATATCGCATTAAATCATATCTGTTTGTAAATTTATTTTTGTAAAATGATCATTTTGTGGCTAAAACATTTTTCTATGTTTATTCTTCTATTTAGTAGTACTCTTAAATCATCCTCTCCGGCCCTATTAAAAACTTTTGGAAGTAGTCTTAATTAATACATGTGAAGCTAGATTATGTGAACTACGAATCGATTAGTTCTTCTATCAAATTAGAGAATCTCATTGTCTCTTTCATAGGCACACGTCGGTATATTTATTAACATATCAAACACATTTAATGTTAAAATCTATAATATGAATTAGCCTAAAATAAATATTTATGTCATGTTTTCTTTTTTAATTATTCGGGGTCTACAATATATAAATTGTATGTTTACGTACTAATTTATAAATAGATCGAAGAACTCATATCAATATCAAGCAATCGCACAAGCCCGACTAGTGTTTCTTGAACATCTATTATGGTTTGTTTATCATTTACAAACTAAAGAATATGGAATTTACACAACTCAAAGAAATGTGAATCTTGCATTGCGTAAGAACATATAGAGAAGGAAATACTTTAATTCATCTGAAAAATACTTTAATATATTTTAGTAGTTTAATTTGATAATCATATTCTATAGAAAACTAATTTTGAAGCACTAAAGCATATCTTTGTACATCTTTAGATGCCATTTGAACAATGAGTTGAGATGAAAGTTAAAAATTGAATAAAATATTATTATAATATTATTTTTTAATATTATTATTGTTTTGAAATTTGAAAAAATTGAATTATATATTTATAATATTTTGAGTAAAAATTTGAAAAAACTATAATAATGAAATAAGATGAAACGAAACATTTTCATTATCCAAATGAAACATTTTTCATTATCCAAACATTTAATATTATTAATGTTTCTTTCAAACGAAGTCATCAATGCATGGGAATACGTACATAGTTAATGAAGAGTAGGATTGTGTAGTACTGAAGTTTTTCTTCTCACTTTGATAAGAATATACATGACTTTTATATATAATAATATAATTAACAACTTTTCATCATGATATTATTCTGAATTTACATCTTCTTGAGTTTTAAAAAATAATTTATGAGGTCGATTAACTAGCGAATTTCCGACTATATATTTTGTTTTCAAAATCAATATATATAAGAGATTTTATGATCAAATCAACCCTTCACCCCTTAAAATTTTTTAAAATATTTATCATTTTAATATTTCTTCTTAAAATTACAAATGATGTGTTATTCATGTAATCTCTGCCGTACAGTCCTCAAAGGAGTTGAATGGAGAATATTCTCCTGGTTTTTCGATAGACTAAACAAATTAAAATAATAATATTATATTATCATCTCACAAATAAGAAAATTATATTTTTAATTATCAAAATATAATTATGATAATTGGACGGGGATGCCTGTAAAATTAGAATGCAACAAAATTTCTAACAATTGGTCAAATGTCCCTTTTACATATATGGATAGGAGTCGCCATAGATAGAGTTCTTTATCCAAATTCTTCCTCAAGTAATTAGTTGCACTAAAGCATGTAACTCCAGCTGTTTAGGCACCCATGCATGCACCATCCCACTTTCTTTTATTGGCTTTAACTTGCATCTCCCTTTCTCGAACATGTGAAGTTGGTTGCTTAAATTTCAATCAATATGGAAATAAAGGAAAATAGATTAATGGTGCACCGGTTTTGTATCATGCCTCAATCATAGGGTGCTCGATCATTATGTCATGCAAGCTGATGTGACACATTTATTTAATACAATGATCCTATATATTTAACTTTGTATGAGAAAATATTTAACTTGATCGGGCTTCTCACTCCTTATTTAAGTACCTTAATTTTGGTTATACTAATATGACCTCATCTTTAATTATTAAAATAAATGTGATAATAATCCAACAAAGAACGATACACTGCTATCATGATAATTAATCCATTTGTGTTCGTGTACAAAGAAAATTAGTTATTTACCAAGTCAAAGTAATAATAATAATATTAGTTGTTTTCGTGTTCAGAGAAGTTTCTTTATCTTAGAAAGTTATTGCACGATAGGATCGTGATCTAAAAGAAAAACTTTTCCTATATAAAGATACTTGAATTGAAGCTTTAGAACCCACGGACATCTCTCTCTCTCTCTCTCCTCCACACCCCCCCCCCCCCCCCCCCCCCCCCCCCCCCCAAACAAAAAAAACGAATTGGCATTTCTTTTTTTTTGGGGAAGAGAGGCTCGAAATGGCCTGCACGTATAGGACAACACTTATGTTGACCATAATTTGCTTTATCCTAATAACACACGAGGTAATACGACATCACATTTTCTCTGTGTTTCCATTGATGAGTAATGTTATTTTTCATCTTACATTTTAGTATTCTCGTCACACTTGTTGATATGAATAGATTTTAAGGGATTTTCTATGTCAACCACTTGAACACACAATCATTTAAAATGTATTTTATCAATCAGTGTGACCGAAGATGACATAATGAATAACATCTCTCGTTTCTATTCCACGAGAACAATATGGTCCTCTAGGTGATCACAAGCACCAATAACCCATATAGCATGCATGAGTCATGCAATATTTCCCCCACGTTAGCCACTATTTTTAGTGCAACGTTGTCAATTGTCATTGTTATTTTGTTTAATTCTTTTAGCTGATCTGTGGGAAAATTGCAGCTGAAGATATTTAGTGCACGGCAGTTCACAGTTAAAGCCAAAATGATATAAGGTACGTACGTAAGAGTATCATCATCTAGACGTACGTACATAATCGGTTGATATTAATACTTGAGAAACTGATCATGTTTTTCAAGTGATCAGTTTCTCAAGTGAGCTTACTAAAATGACCTTCTAGATATTTAATAAAAATTACAAATAACATTATTACAAAGAACCGGGCACATGCCCTCAACTTGATTTGAAGCTTTAGCCCCTTCTGACATTATTACAGAGAAGATACACAAACTTACCATATTCTAATGATTGATGATGATATTTGCAATGGGAAGTGTAATTACAGGTGTAGCAATGCATCTCGGCATAAGAGGTGCATAATGCATGCAATACGTGTTACAGCAGATGCAACTGCGTGCCTCCAGGGACCTCTAGCAACTACGAGGTGTGCCCTTGCTATTGGCATATGGCAACTCACAGTGGTCGTCGCAAGTGTCCTAAAAAAGACATACAAGATTAACGTTATTGCTCTACTCAAAAGGATCATGTATGTATATATATATACAGAAATGATTTGTACAGTCGGGAAATGCAGTCGGCGTGCAGTCGGCTGTAAAAAAAAAATTAATACGGGACCTATATGAAAAAAAAATTATTTTTATAACTTTTTATAATTCATGTAGGTCCCCTGAATATAAAACAATTTTTTTATAATTTTTTTTAATTCATTCCGTACAGCCGATTGCACGCCGACTGCATTTCTCGACTGTATGTAGCAAAGCCCATATATATATATATGCCCTGGATATATATAGAGCAGAAGGAATAAGAATAATACTCCGGGGGGAGGCACAAGAAGGATGTTAAACACTTCTGAAATGCTTTGTACGTGTTATAATCACTTGTTTTAATAAGAAAATCAAAAGTTTAACTATATGAAGGATTTTAATTATAAATTTACTAAAAGTTTTTCTTTTCTGAACAACTAGTTGAGGGCAAGCTGTACTGCCCGGTTCTCTCTAGTCACGAAAGGGGATAAATAAAATAGGATGGACTAAAAACCAGTAAAGTATAATTGTCATATTACCATAGGATAAATTAATAGTGCAAACCTTTCACTATAAATTTGTGTCTAGTACTTTATGATTGATTGGGATCGAGATTAAGATTCGGAGTTGTACGTAGTTCATGTAGAGATTTTTTTGTTGGATTTTGATCGGTTGGTTTGATTTGGATCATGGGTATTTTTGTCTAATTTAATATATTGTAGGGATATTTTAGCCTATTTATTAGATATTAGCATGGCATTTTAGATCGACCCGAGAACTATAGTAAAAGCACTTAATTGATTAGATCATAATCTATAATTACAAGCTGTGGAGGCCAACTTATAGATTTGAAAACATAAATGTTTGGACAAATCAATGTCTTATAATACTAGTCACTTCCTTTTTCTTATTGTTAACGCAAACTAAGGCCTCCAGCTGTAAGGAGATACTGCCAGCTCTAGATCCAGACAAAATTGGCAAGACTTAGTCAATTTTCCCTTGTATAGACACATGGTATATTGTCTAACATTATCATAGGGATCTATAATTTCGTAAAACCTGTTATTATAAAATAATGCAAATTAATCCATCTCTGTCATAAATCTTTAATAAAAAAAAGAGAGAAAGAGAACTCAGAGGTTGAGAGAGAATTAGTGAGAGGATTTTTCTATCTGTTATCAAACTTATATATTCCTTAAATAATTCAACGATATATATAGGCGTACAAAGGGGACTATACTTGCTCACTATGCTAGCACTATGCTTTTGACGACTAGCTAAATGTGTTCATACAATTCAAAATAGTTTATAACACTTTCCCTTTCGATGACCATATTTAAAGAATATGTCTCGTTAAAACCTTGTCAAGGAAAAACCCTGTGGGAAAAAAACCAATGGCAAAGGAAAAAGAGTACAGTATTCATGTGTATCGCCGAGTGCTTTAGGATTGCCTTATTAAAACCTTGCAAAGGAAAATCCAGTGGGATAAAACCTTAGCGAAGGAAAAAGAGTACAATCAGCACAAGTCTTCAAGACATTACTTCCCCTGAAAAGTGCATGTTAACAAGTCTTCAAACCTCCGCATTCCAATGTTCTGCACAATTTTCTTAAATGTTGCAGTTGTAGTTGTTGGACTATCATTAATCACTGGAAGACCACACTTTTCTTGAATATGTTGGATCATTGATCTTAGCCAAATGCATTCTCGACCTACCTTTGTGTGGATCTAAAAGATAACATACATCTGCATATCCAACTAATTGTGGACTTGAACCATGTTGATAAAATAATCACAACTGGATCTTTCTGATCATCACTACTCTTCTGGAGTTGTGCTCTTCTGGAGTTCTTGTAAATAACACAGTTAGTGAAGAATTCATCAACATTAAACTGCTAACCTCATAAAAACGGTGGCCAGCCTTTTTAGATCAGACAACCATCGCAGATTTTCAACTCTTCTGTAGGTGTCAGGCATGCTGTCAGGTACCGCAGCTGTCAGGCGTGCTGTCAGACGCCGCAGAGCTATGAAGCTATATTCCATCTCTTTTCTCTTGCTTCATGAGAGATGCTGTATCATAATTTTCTCTATAAAAGAGATATTCAGCTCATCTTCATTCGCATCTCATCTTCTTCACTTTTCTGTAATCATACTGCATTTTTACTCTGCAATCTCTTTTTGCATTCTTATCCTGCAATCTCTCTCTGCAATGGCTCAGCAATCTTCTCAGGGTCAATATATGAGATATTCTGCACCTCGTTCATCAGCTGTTCCTGCTTCTACCACAGGTGCTATCATGCAATATAATGATCTGACTCATAGGTCAGATAATGAAGCTATCTATGAGCTTGTGAGTCTCGGTACCCGATACTCATCATCCATTGTCGCATTTTCTCAGCGACTGCAATCTAGAATTTGTGGAGTTGACAATCTCCACGAGAATATTGCTGTACTTCAGCGACTTCTTCTGGAGTCCAACATGAAGATAGAATCAATAAAAAAAGAGAATAGGAATTTAAAATCCTTGATTAAATCTTCTTTTCGATTGCCCACCCCTTTAGATAGGGATGCCATGCAGATTCTTGAAGAACAAGAGCGTTTGAAGAATGAGGCAAAGTGTCTCAAATTTCTGTAATTTTTTTTTTCTTCAAGATAATAAAATAATATTTCACAAATATTCATATTTGTGTATCTATCATCTGGTAGATTTCTGTGTGCTCATTTTTATTTCTTCTTTAATAATGCACACTTCATATCAAACCCATAATATGAATCTGAAATACTAATTGTATTAAAAGATGGTATTTCATGACTAATAACATCATCTATCTTCCCCTTGAAGCCGCAAGGGTTTCAGATTTGTATTTCAAATATGTGCAGTTTTCATGAGCTCTTATGGAGCCTTAATGACATTTAAATCACATATATAAACTGCAATAATAGCTTGTTTCCATTTGCGTTTGGATTGCTTTAGATCATATAAGGATTTTTGAAACTTGATAGAATACATATTTCCAGATGTATTCATATTAGAAGGTTCAAACATTTTCTATCCTTCAGGGATTTTCATATATATATCATGATCCAATGATCCATATAAATATGCTGTTAATCATGCATATCCAAACTCTCGGTAACTTTCAAGTTAATAAAAATTTCAATATGATTTCAACCACTTTAAAATCATATCAATATTGTTTCTTCGAGAAACTAACTTGTGATTTCTATATCACATTTTCATATTAAAAATTTCAGGCTTTTTTATATCATGTATATAAATATCCACTGATATTTAACAAAAATCACCTCTTTAGGTGTTTGGATTTCAAGTCCATATTTATCACATTTTTATTTCCTTTCCATAAATACCCACTGACATTCAACAAGCATCACCTCTTTAGGTGTTTGGACTATAAGTCCTGATGCATCATATTTTACTAGTGAATCAATTCTACAGAAATTGTTTCTTTCAAATTTGATCAATATTTTACGTCGTATTCTTCGACGATTCTTGATTCACTTTCATCATTACTTCTGGTAATGTCAATTGTCATCTCATATGGAAATACGTTGTCGACAACGATTTTATTTCTATCCATAATTTCTCCATTATTCATGAAATGTATCGAGATCTCGTTATTTTCAGGTACCTGTCCCTCTTCAAGGGAAGACATTTTCATGAAAAACCTCTTCAGGAGGCACTCTTCAAGAGTTTATATAGGAGAATTTTATACAGAGAATTTGGATGGACTTTGTTGTTTGTTTTGTGGGTATGGCCTCTTCAGAAGTACTAAATTATTTGTTCCTTTCTCTTTTGAGATGCTCTATCTTTTGTATCAATAAGTCTCACATGCTTTTAGACATGTCTTTAGACTGCTGAATTTCTTAATTGTCCTACAGGGACTTCAATCCTCACTGGGATTTTAGCAGCTAGAATATGAGACATTTTTATCTTATTACATCCAAAATTTAATTATCATCTGAATTTCTGGTTTACATCAAGATAACATCGAATTATTTCATCTTATTTGCTTCTGGCAAATTTTTCTTTCCACTTCTGGTGGTAAGACTTTATAGTAAAAGAATCTTCTAGTTCTTTTATGGACATCCATATGAAAATCATTCAACTTATCATAATTGATTTTGGATGATCAAGATAACCATGAATGATACAAATATTTTGAATCATATCACTTTTTGATGCATCATAATATTTGATTCAATAATTTGTATAATATTATCTCAAAGAGAAAGCTTACAGCTTTTCCAATACGAGCTTCTGGCTCGAAAAGATATTCATTATCACGTCTAATCTCTTAGTTTCTTTGAATGAAATGCATCATTCTTTTCACTTCAGGGAATAGAATGATATAAATTCATTATCATTCACTTCAGGAAATGATGTAGATCTAGTAAGACGTGATTAATGATTCTTATCAAAAGTTCATTATTTTTCTCAGTCACTGAAAGATCTGATACAAATTTATAATATATTGTGAACGTTTGCATTTCATATTGCTACTTCAGGAGCATACTCGATATTGCTACTTCAGGAGCACATTCGAGACGTTCATTCAAATATATATTCTTTCCACAATTTTAATTATGCAACTTCAGGTACATAAATCATAATGACCTTTTGGTACAAGTATCACTCATATGAGATATTCAATAAAATTATTGATATAGGGCGATCCTTCAGGAATGCTCCATTTCCATTTTTAAATAAATCATATCATCAATAAATAAAACTTGTATCTAAACAATATGAATAAAATTAATCACAGTAAAATGTGAATTATAAAAATTTTAATTCATCATAGATATAATTTGAGATGTAATCATTAATACTCATCTAAAAAATTATAAATAAGATATTGAAGAACTTACTTGAAATAGAAAATTACTATCTTCAGTGTCATCAGGACCTTCGTGTATTGTAAAAATTAGTGTGATCGAAAGAAAATCACAATATATGACTCCTGTCAGAAAACAAAACAAGTGAGTTCCATGTGATGGTATATAAAGTAAAACTCTTTCTTTTTTTTTTTTTTTTTTTTCAAACTTCCACGTTTCTTTTAGTGATTTTGTCGCATAAAGCCCAAATGATAAAGGTACACTCTTGTAAATTGTATGTGAGATCTATTGTCAGTGAAGTCGGCCACGTTTATGGACTGCAGCACCCTTATTCAAATGCTGCCGACAAGCCCCACGCCTTTAACTTTGTCGACTGAGCAAAAGAAATTAATAGCTGACATGATGTCATCACCAAACTCCTCATTGATAATCTCCTTGATGCTCTTACCGAAATACATGACCGCTTTATTCAATCATGCATACTTTTAGTCAAACTTTGGCTTCAGATTGGCCAATTATGCATTTACACATGTAATTAATCCGCATAGTACATCTACTACTCTATCACATCATGCTAAGCCATCTGCATCTACACATTAAAAAGTCAAAAAGGATATTAAAGTTTTGTCCCACCAAGAAGATTATATTATTGATAATATGGTGTGAACTCGTAAAAATAGAGATAGGCTTGTTTCCAAAACCATGGTCGGCATTTGATCTTAATCTTCATTGTTGGTGGTGTGGGTCCTGTAAGTGAGAGAGATGTTGCATGAGAAGACAAAAAAAATGATGGAGCTGTAAACTAAGAGAAAGAAATGGGAGTAGGAATATTTTCAAGCCGGAGTGAGTTGAGCAGCCTCAGAATCCGTGGGTCCCATGAAGTGCCTGATGTAGGCTTCCATCTCCATCAGAGAGAAGCTCAAGCTCTGAACGGAGGGTAGGAGATACTTCTGCAATTCCCTTCAGAAGGTTCCGACATGTCTGCTAAAATTTGGTAGCATAATTATTAATATCTTCTTTTTACGCGTCCTATTATCCGCATCATTATCTACTTCTTCATCGGGCTCGGGCTCATCTTCATCAAAGTCGCTATCAAAGCTAGTATTCCTAGCATGGCCGGCACTTTTCTTTTCATTTTTCTGCTATTTCTTGCAAAAACTTTGGGCAGTTACATTACAGGTAGATTGAGGAGTTGAGAGCACACTTCAGTGCTGCTCTAACATCTGTAGGCTCAAACGCATCTCAAGGTGTGAAAGGCCCTGCTCGACTATGAGCTCATATTAAGAATCCGAGCTCGACGAGATCAAGCCCTGCAACTTCCTCCCTCTGAAATAAGCTTCCTCCACCTTCAAACCTTCAACCTCAATCCTAGTGGATCTGGGTTTGAAAAAGTCGGCATGGAGTGGCTCTCGGTGAGCTTTCTGCATCTCCTTCCTCTGTTTTCCCTTGCTGTGATAAGGTGGCAAGCTTCCACGCCAAAACCAGGACTAGCTTAGGCCGACAGCTTTAGCTTATAACCGCTGCAGTACAGAACGGCACAGATAGAACATCTCCCACCTCCTCTTTGGTCTCGTCGGCACGGTGCACACTTGGCCCATCCGCAGTCGGTACGGAGAGCTCTTGGGGACCTTTGTCAGAGGTGGTTGACCAAAGTTTGATCACCGATCCAGGTGACCTTAACGAACCGAGTTCTTAATTCAGATATCGCAGGTGGAGCCTATGCGAAGCAGTTTTTAAGAGAGAGATGGGAGCTGGGAGTTGAAAAGGAGAGATCGTGCTGATAACGTGTTATAAATCTTTAATAAAAAAAGAGAGAAAGAGAACTCAGAGGTTGAGAGAGAATTAGTGAGAGGATTTTTCTATCTGTTATCAAACTTATATATTCCTTAAATAATTCAACGATATATATAGGCGTACAAAGGGGACTATACTTGCTCACTATGCTAGCACTATGCTTTTGACGACTAGTTAAATGTGGTCATACAATTCAAGATAGTTTATAACAATCTCTGCATTTTAATCCGAGAGTTCCTCCTCTCCAATCTTTTGTCAAGATCTTAAAAATCCTTGACACTTATAACCATCGCCATTATATAATAATCAAAGAAGGTGTTAATGACATGTTTCACTCTCGTAAAACTTTCAAGGCCTACTTCAATGTTACTACAAGGCACGTCAGGGTGAAGGCTCGGGTGTTGTGAAATACATCTGAAGCCTAAGTCAACTTCTCCCAAAGGGATGGTGGAATTGCCTAGTAAGAAGAAAAGATCCTTGATTCTAACCTGGGAGTGAGCTTTTATTCCCTAGTTAGTGTGGCCCCACCTGGGGGCTCAGGCCAGACTGGGGGCTATGAGGGAAGCTGATCTTTGGTCCCAACTATTGCTTCTTGGCGAGTCCAGGAATTCAACTTTTGTTGGTATCCAGCTTGGTCAAAGGAAATAGTTCAAAAGGAAAAATCATTTTATTCATATATTTTTCAGGTTTATCAATACATTCTATGGATGTTTGATATAGCTTTAAGGGAAATATCTCCTTAGGTGCTTGGCATTCCATGGATGCAGTAGTTCGTTACCTTGCACGTCTATCAGGCGATAAGATCTCAGTTGATTGTTGGCAGTGACGACAAACGACCCTTCCTATCGTGGTCCAAGCTTTCCTTCTTCTTGTGTGGTTAACTAGGTTTGTTTCAATACCGAGTAGCCCATTTTGAAAGACCTAGGTCGGACTTACTTGTTAAAATAATGCTCGGCCTCCCTTTTGTTATTTGCCATTCATATCTCTGCCTCCTATCTTTTTTCCTCTAGAATATCTAATTGATCCATCAATCTTTTATCATTGGAGTTTGGGTCGAAGTGTTGAACCCTATAGGTGGGTACACCTAACTTTGCTAGTACTATTGCTTCACTACTATAAGTGAGGACAAATGGTGTTTCCCCTGTCAATGTCCTAACGGTCATTTGATACACCCACAACACCCTAGGAGTTATTCCACCCAGTTTTACTTCTTATTTGTTAGCTTCTTCTTTAGGAATCCTAGCAAAATCTTATTGGTTGCCTTGACCTCTCTGTTAGACAATGGGTGGCCAGAGAAGAGTACTTGAACTTGATCCCTAATTCCTCGAACCAGTCGTGGTAGTGGCAAGAATCGAATTGCCACCTGTTATCTGATATGATGCTTCATGGGATGACAAACCCACAAACAATGACCTTCCGCAGGAATCTTGTGATGACATTGGCGGTTATGGTCGCAAGTGCTTCTACTTCCACCCATTTGGTGAAGTAATCCACCGCAGCGACTACAAACCTTACTCTTCCTTGTGTAAGGGCCCGACTAGATCCACCCTCCATTGTGCAAATGACCATGGAGACACAATCAATGTTAATTCCTCTAACAGGCAATGTGCTACCATGGCATGCATTTGGCATTTCGAACACTTCCTGATGGATTCCTCTACATCCTTAAGAGCGTAGAGCCAGTAATACCTAGCCATCATTACCTTTCCAACCAATGCCTTGCCTCTTGAATGGTTGTCACAAATTCCCCAGTATATCTCAGCCAATACATACTGGAATTCTTCTAGTGAGACACACCTCAGGAAGGGCTCTGAGAAGCCTTACCTATATAAGATCTCATCAATCAGGGTGAAGCACACCGCCCTATTCCTTATCTTCCAAACTTCCCACTTTTCATCTGGTACCTCATTGCACCCATTTTGGTGCCCCTAGTCGCTCTACTGAGACAACGACTCAATGGCCAGGATCTCCCCGTTTGGGCAACCATATGTTCTAGCTTATCAACCTTCTAGTTTTCTTCCCTAGGTATTTGTCGGATGCCAAAGTAACAGAAGGAGTCATGTTTGTCCCACACGAGCTACAGATACTTTTTTAGCATTTCGCCTTTTGCGGCAAATTCCCCTACCACTTGGTCAACAATTACCTAGGAATTGACCTTAACCTCGATCTCCATTGCTCCTTATTTCTCTACAACCGACAGCCCAACCAACAACGCTTTGTACTCGGCCTCGTTATTGATGGCTTTAAAGGCGAGCTTAATTGCATAGTTGTGTTCCTCTCCCGAATCTATGGTAATATCTACTCCCCCGCCAAGCCATCTACAAAGACTTGCCAGGGTTTTTTGTGGGTACAACCGGATTTTCCTCTGGGAAGTCAATGATTTTAGATACTAAATCGGCCAATATATGTCCCTTTACCGTGGTACAAGTAGAGGTGGAAAAAAACCCAATGAACGGGTTCAAAACTAGTTTGGTCTAGTACCGGTTCTATTTTTCTCAAAACTGGTTGAAATTGGTCTAGTTTCGATTTTCCTTTTTCTAACACTAAACCAACTCAGTTCATAAATATATATATCTTTTAAATTTTTTATATTATTTTTTATATTATATATAATTATATGTAAATAATTTTATATTATATGCTAAATTGCTAATTAATATAACCTTAAATTTTAAAATCCTATTATTTATGTATAATAATAATGTAATAACATAAAATTATAATAACATTTAATATAACATAAATAATCTTATAGATCTTAACTTTATAAATCTTTAAATCTCAAAATTGATGTATACCAATTCGGTTCTAAAACATGTTAAAAAATAATGAAATTAGACTGGTTACACACCTAGGTACGAGGAAGATAATATATATCAAACTCGCTCAACTCGATACCCCAATTCATCAATCGGCTTGAGGTGTCCAACCATTGCAAATCCTTTTTGAGCAGTGTTTTGGTTAGAACCTTTATCGAGGCAACTTGGAAATAAGGCCTCAACTACCGCACCACAATCACTAGTGTGAAGGCCATCATGTCCATCTACAAGTATCTTGTCTCGACCCTTCAGAACACCCAACTGGTGTAATTCACCGGCTTATAGGATCCCCTTGTCTCCTTGACTAAGACTTTTGACATGGTGTGTGGGGATATCGACAAATCTAAGATTAGGAAGCCTGACTGAGAAGCGAGGGGTGGGCTAAGTATTCATTCAACTTGTCAAATGCCTTGTCACAATCATCATTCTAGGTTTGGGCATTTCTCAGGACTTTGAAGAATGGTAAGCACTTGTCCGTCGACCGTGAGATAGTCGATTAAGAGTGGCCACTTGTCCGATCAATTTTTGTACATCATTTATGCTTCAAGGTGGTGGCATGTTTATAATGGCTTCAATCTTCTCTAGATTTGCTTCAATCCCTTGCTCTGAAACCATAAAACCCAAAACTTTTCCAAATTCCACCCCGAAGGCACACTTTAAGGGCTTCAGCTTCATCTTGTACCTACGCAAGACTTTTGTGGGTTCTTTACTTTTGACCAGCAAGTCATCCATGTAGACCTCCATGTTAAGGCTGATTTGGTTTTTGAACATTCGATTGGTCAGTCATTGGTATTATGCCCCTGGGCTCTTCAATTCAGAAAGTATAGCTCTGTAACAAGAGAGTCCTTGGTTTGTGATGAAAGTCGTTTTCTCCTCATTGCCATGACTCATCTAGATCTGGTTGTACCCAGAATAAGCATCATGAAGCATAGCATCTAATGGTCTGCCGTGGAGTCTATGATCAAATCTATGTGGGGTAGCAGGAAACTATCTTTCAGGCATGCCTTATTTAGGTCAGTAAAGTCAACACACATCCTCCATTTGCCGCTTAATTTTTTCACAAGCACCACATTGGATAGCCACTCAGGATAAAGAAGGTGGTCAACTTACTCAGCTATGAACATTTTTCCTTGCGCTGAAGCTTCTAAGTGTTTGTTAGACTTTCTTCACCTCATGGTTCACACACAGGAGATATTCAGTTATAGTGTTGTCAATCCCAATCGTCTCATCATGACTTCATGCGAAGACATCATGATGCTCGACAAGGAATTTTTTCATGGATTGCCTCATCCTGGCGTCCATCCAGGTTCCAAGCCACATTATGTTGTTGGGTTTCCCTAGGTTGATAGAGATCAGCTCCAAGGGCTTGTTCGGTTCTACTTGTCGAAGGGTTTGTTCATAATGAATCTTCTCCTCTCGGTCTGCAAGGTCAGGTGGTGGTGGGGGCCCCTCCCTGTGAACTTGTTCCTAGAGTGTTCAAACATATGCGACGCCAGCTTTCAACTCTTACACATAGCATTCGCGAGCGAGCACTTGTTCGCCCTTGACTTTGCCAACTCCAGCTTCTGTGGGAAGCTTCATCTTTAGGTGATAGGTTGACGTTATTGCCTTGAGACTATTCAAGGCGGGACGGCCCAAATTTGTGTTATACGACAATGAGTCCTTCATCACTAGGAAGTCGCTCATTATTGAGGCGATTCTAGGGGCTTTTTCTACTAAGACCGACAAGGTGATGGCTTCCACTGGTCAGACTACGTCCCTCGTGAACCTCTTCAATGCCATCGGTGCCAAGTGGCTTGGATCAATTCCCATCTTGGTGAATGGGTCCCAAAATAGAATGTCAATTGACGTACTATTTTTTATCAAAATTCTTCAGGTGGTGTAGTTGGCAACCAACACGGTCACCGCTAGTGCATCATCATGCAGGTGGAGCACCCCTTCATTGTCTCCCTCGTCAAACATGATAATAGCTGTCTTTGAATGCCTTCAACATGCAGTTGGGGCCCTTTCATCTGAGAACACTTATTTGTATCGGGCTCTTCGGGTGTGGGCCTTCCTTCCAAATGAGGTGGGGCCGCCCTTAGCATACCTACCCTCTATGGTGTGGATCTCTCCTAAGTGATTGTTGCTATGTCTCGGGGTGTAGCAAGAGGAGCTTCGAGGCATCTTCTATTAGGTTTTCTGCTTCTTAGGGCTTTCACTCCGACGTGACCTCATATGCCCGTCTCCTCGATCAAACGGTTGTTGGTTTTTCATCGGGTGTTGGGTAGCTAGGTGCTCCAACTCTTGCATTTTCTTTCTTAGGGTGTAAAAATCTTCGGTTCGGTGACAGTTCAATTGGTGGTACATGCAAAAGCAGTGGTTCTATTGGTCATTTTGGTTGGCATCTCACAACACAGATTTACTCTCTTCTTGTACATTCAAGCTGGCATGTGCTCACCTTGTGGCTCCCCACCTGGCCGATATGTTCTCTCCCTACTTGACGTCGTGTGCACCCTCTTTTGTTTCTTAGGTGTCTTTCCATGGCTTGGGCCACTATCTTTCTTGTTGACCCGTTCCAACTTGTCAAGGCCCAGAGGGTATCTTCTACATTGATAAAGCCATCTTCCCAGTCCATGAACTTACATAGCATCGTGGGGATTTTCCTTACCAATTCTGCATGAATGGGTTGCATATATAGATGCCTCCTAAGAGGGCCACCAGAGTGATTTTCTCATCTTAGTTGTCCATCGTCATCCGCTCCTTATTGAATTGGGACATGTACGCTTTCAAAATTTTTATCTTTCCATTGTTTGATGGTCAAGAGATATGTCGCCAGTCATCTACTCTTGTTACTTTCCATAAGCTGTGTTAAAAGTAAACTAGCTAGTTCCCCAAAGCCGTCAATCGAGCTCAGCGGTAATGCTCCAAACCATTTGGCCTTGTTCTCTTCTGGAAGCCTATCTACTTATGCTATCAACTTCCTCACAACATCTTCCATTTCGGTGAACCTGGATTCCATGTTTCTCGAGGATTCTTCTTGTCCATGGTGGTTTGGGAGCATGCTATTTCCGACATGCGAATAACACGTTAATATAAGGCAGAAGATCTCATAGATGGCAGCACTGTTAATGATGTATTTCACTCCCGTATAACTTTCCTAGCCTACTTTGATGTTCCTACAAGACACGTAAGGGTGAGGGCTTGGGTGGTGCGAAATATCTTCGATGCCTAAGTCAACTTCTCCAAAAAAAAGATGGTGAAATTGCCCAATAAGAAGGAAAGATCCTTGATTCTAACATGGAAGTGGGCTTTTATACCCTAGTTGGTGTGGTCCCCACACTCTGTCCATGGGATCTCCACGCTTTGTACTGGGTGCCACACTTGCTACAGGGTGGCCACATGCTGCTTTGGACTCCATGCAATCCCATTAAACGGAATGCACTCCTCTGCACATCCTATCCCCATGGTAGGTTGGAAAGTGTGCCCACTACCTGACTACCTGGAAAATGCGAGTCTCCAATTGAGATTTATTACTTGCTATCACCTTTGGTCATTTAATGCAGTACACTCCTCTATTATCCAAGTGGGTTGGGTTGTGTCAGTGACTTGACAATCTCCTTTCCTTATCAATTGGCACTTTGTGTTTTGGGCCTGGGTCTCTTTCTGCTTGGCACAAATAAGTGAGCCACCTGTGGGCTAAGTGCGCTTTAAAGGAGCTACGTCAGCCTAGTCTTTTTGTTGTGGGGGGGGGGGGGGGGGGGGGGGGGGGGGAGGGGATATCCCCAAGGGGAAAGTTTTGGTTTGTAAAATACGAGAGATTAATCTTTTGAAAAATTGTTTGACCCATTTCCTCTCCCATTGTAAGTCAAAAATATGTATATATTATGTTTATTAAATAACTTAATAACTCTCAAATTAATGTCACGCAAATCCACAATTAATTTCTAAAACTATTTTTTGCTCAAAAAAATAATTATAAAAGTATTTTGAAATCTTCTTAAGCCCTCAATAACATGATCAATACTATGCAAGGTTGTTAATTATTTAATGTAGTGATCATATATTGAGAAAAAGCAAGTATATAAAGTACGGATACGTGAGTTATTTGGTGATAATGTGATCAACCAGATGCATTAGACATGTAGGCAGAAATAAATGTGACAAACCATATATAGAGAGTGTGGAGAGATTGCTTTTTGTACAGGGTTTGGGTCTTAGGAACAAGAAGGCTATGGGTGGAGGTTGAAGAATTTGCTAGAGGATTGGAGCTTTTTTTGGTGTTAAAAGAGAGCCTGATTGTCTCTTTGATAGGCACGCGTCTGTAATATTTATAAGTCCAAATCAAACACATTTAATAAATATATCATATAAATTAGCCTAAAATAAATATTTACGTTGAGTTTTTTTAAATAATTATTTTGAGTCTATAATAAGTTGAATATTTACATACCGATTTATAAATAGCAGAACTCATAAATTTCAATTAGTTCGCACAGTGTGTCAGCACCTCGACCTGCATTCTTTAAGTTTGATTATCACTTACAAACTTAAAGAATGTGAGATTTATACAAAAGTAATGTTATATACAATCGTGGAATACGTAAACGCCACACAATTGTTTTGAAAAAAGTGAGGTTAAAACTTTAGTTTCTTTCATACAGACTTTGTATTTACTCACTGTTTTCAAAATGATTACGTAACGCTTACACATTCTATAACTACAAATATCATTTTTCTTTACACAACCCAAAGAAATGTGAAGCTTGCATTAGGTAATTAAGAACATACAAAAGGAAATACTTTTATTTATAAAATACAGAATGTACTCATAATTATGAGTAAGTGATTGGCATCCATCGCCAAAACAGCCTCAACATTTATTACTCAAAGCATAGCTCTGATATTCATCATCATGAATTTAATTTATTCCTATAGTAATAAGAATACTACATTCAAATATATTTTTGAATGCCAATTTCCATGGGAAGATTGTAATGCTTAATATTGCTCTAAGGGCACTTGAGCTTGTTTCCATGGGTCCTGAGGCGTGCATAACATGGGCATGCATTCCTATTGCCATAGGTACCTGGTGGTACACAGTGGCATCTCATGCAGCAGGTCTTGCAAGCCCGGGTGCACCTCCTTTTTCGCGACGCCTTCTTGCACCTCTTCGAACATGCTGAGCTGCAATCTGAAAAGTATATATACATTAGTTCTGTTACATATCACACTCATATTTTATTTTTATTTTATGGTTAGTGAACTTCGGATTTCACTCGATAAAATTTTCATATCAAGCCAGCTCCAACAAGAAAGGAAGATTTTATAATTCATTATCATTCTTTCTAATTTTCTACCATTTCATTGTACAATTACTCTCCTCCTTAAACATTCAATCGTTCACATCATGTCAATCACCTCATATGTTGCAAATTGCAAGTTATGTATCAAAAATATTTTTTGTAGTTTTAACACAAAAATAGTTTGAAGCACTAAAGTATATTATCTTTGTCTTTAATATTTCATTCATACAAAGCCATCAATACATGGATTACGTACATAGTTTAAGAACTCTTAGGGGTTGGCTTAAGAGGTAAAAGACTTTGGACTTGGGGGTATGCTCCCCTTTTATCTAAGATTCAAATCCTCTTGGAGACTAACAATCTCTAAGAAATATTGGACTAGGATTCTCCTTGAATTACTCGATATGAACGTGTAGAAAAGTCATTGCCGAGGACTTGTGCACCATCGAGATTAGATAGGATACTATTCCCCGATACCCAATGCCAAAATAAAAATTGTACATATATATACTTGGAAGGGTAGGATTGTGTATTGAAGTTATATATTCTTCTCACTTTAACAAGAATATACGCTTTTATATATAATAATACACTTAACAACTTTTCATAAAAGCCAAAATATGCTTGCATGCATGGAATTCCAATAAGATCATTAGTTGGTAGGTACTATATATCTATTCGATCGGCAGATGCAAAAACACATGATGTACATGCATTTATACTTCACAAGTAAGAAAGGTAGTGAGTGTTTCAAGGACCTCTAATCATGTTATTAGTCTGAATTTTCATCCTCTAGATTTTTTGAAGATAATTTATCAGGTTGATTAATTAGTGAATTTCCGACTATTTTGTTTTCAAAATTAATATATGGTTGAGATTTTGTAAAATCAACCCTTCATCTCTTAAAAATTTTAAAATATTCATCATTTCAATATTTTCAAGAAATGATAAACTATTTTCTCAAAGTAAAAGGAATGAAAAACTAATTGGATGAATATACAAATTAGCAACAACTTACTTATTTTAACAAGAGGACGATGTTTAGCACGAAGAGATGCCGCTTCGCCAGCATCAATCTAAATCAGAAAGGTGAAACAATAACAAAATCAGTTTTACATCATGACAAGTGCTACATCTACAAAGAAATAATTCAAATGTAATCCCACAAAGTGACATGGTTGTATCTGATCCGTTAGATCTACTTTATAATATAAGTAATTTTACAATCTAACAAACCACATCGTCAAATCACGTTAGTTTGTGAGATTATTTTTGTATAATTTTTTTATGAATAGAGTATTTTCCATTACTTAATGCATAGTCTAATAATGAAGAGCAAGGAGTTTTAAACTTGAAGATAGATGACAATCAATATTGGCACACGAACTCTGGCTTCTCACTTCTTAGTCACGAGGGATATATATGGTTCAGTCACAAACTACGGTCTAGGACTAGGTATAGAGAGAGACTCACACTAGCAAGAGTACTGCTTGGGGCACTATTAGTTGATGAAGCCTCAGCAAAAGCCTGGAAAAAAGGAACAATGCCAAAGCACATCATTTAAAGTTTATGATTGTAAAGTAATCTTCCCAACGGAAACAATGTTAAGCTGCTAATTGCAGTGTTGTTAATGTACCTGTAGGAGGAGGAGGACTGCAATGACAGAGACTGAAAAGATCAGCTTCATGATGTTGGGGGGAAAACGATAAGCTAGGTTGATGGTAATGAGACTGTCTGTGTGAATGAAATGGGGTATATATGGCAGAAGGAGTAGTACTAGACTACTGCATGTATGCCATCATATAGGCATCTTGTTTTTGCCTTTTGTTTTAGCTTTTTCTTTTAAAACTCACACGCAAAGGTTGGATAGAGTTCACGAGCATGGCTTAGAGTCCACGGGGAAATTAATGTTGGGAGCACAAAAGACTTTGGAAGCTAGCTTCTTTCACTTTTGGTTTAACTACCTTTATTGTAAGCACAGCTGTTGATGCTTTAGCTGGATGTCTGGTGCCTGTCTGGACCCCACACACACACACACACAGGGGATGGTCCCCTAAGGTAGCTGCTGAATGAGATACAATGTCTTGTGATCCTGGTTGAGCTTGAGCTTTCGAATGAGGAAAACATGCATAGTACTGAAATGGCACCGACACATATAAAAAATAATAATAATAATATTAAATATAATCGTGAAAAGTTACTTTAAAAAAGAATAGGATCTATTATTAAAAAATTAATTTTTTTTTATATGAGTCCCACATTTATTCATTTTTTCAAAATAATTACAAGACACGACTGTAAGTGTCGTTTTTCAAAAAATAAAAAAAATCATTGGAGATTGAATCACCCATGCATCTTAATTTCCAAGTATGTTTGATCCTAATTAGTCTTGTTAATTATAGTGAGCTGCATGATCAGCATTACAAAATTACAAATGTTTATACTTTTAACCAACATGTTACTCTGCTAAGGATATTTATACGAGAAATGATACTTAATGTTAGAGATGCACTGCCGTTTTGGTTGGGCATGAAACTGATTTTAGTCGACATTCATAATTTAATAACAAGGGCTTGAGACGCATGCACACAGCCGCCAACTCGGTACGTATCAGTTTCTCTTAGGGAATTTTCATTTAGGTTAGTTCATGTGTAGTTAGCCTCATATTTTCATGATTTTTACAATCAAAAAGGCTATATTCCAATGTTTTGAATACCGTACCGGATGTCGTACCGATCAAGGCACTGGAACGAAATATTTCGATACCAATACCGTTTTAGGATAGTCGATATATAAATAAATTATATATATAAAAATATATATAAATTATATTTCAAAATAATAGTTTATATATGAATAAATTATACATAAATATATATATATAAATTATAAATAGTCTGGTCTGAATTGTGGGTCAAAAAATGAGATTACAGTTTGAAAAAATGAAAAAAAAAATGTACAGGCCGTATGTAGGCCGAAATATAGGCCGGTACGGTCGGTATTTCGGCCTATACAAACTAGGTACAATACCTGTACCTGACCAGTGGCCAAATGTACCGGCCATACCAACCGATACAATATGATATTAAAAACAATGTACTCACTGAAAATGGATCCTAAGTATGGGTCTTGATTGCCTTTTTATTTTATTTTTCTCTCACTTAGTAATTAAGAAAATATTATTTTAGTGATGTTGTGAATTTTTAAAAAAAAATATATTTAAAAATAAAAATAAAACTGATTGAAAAAAATATAAAAAATTAAAAATTTCTTCTTGGTACGAGTCTCGTGCTAGCACGGCTCTTTTACAATTTACATTATAAAGGTTTAATGAGACCGCGACTTAGTACTTTGTCCTCTCATCAGACTCTCCAATGAGAAAACAATATCCATGTGTAATATTAGGACCCATATGTCAGCCAATCAAAAGGAGATCATACATGCCCTTTTATACACTTACCTTAAGTTACAAACTCCTATTAAAAACAATCAAAATAGTCAAAATTTTGAAATCAAAATAAATGAAAAAAATAATAAAAAAAACCTCTAGTGACAAGTGGAAGTGGGTTTCTTTGACGGGAAATGATATTCTCACCAAGAAAGGTTACGACAAAATCGATTTTGCTTTTTTTTGTTTTTTTTAACTTAATAATTAAGAAAGTATTTTTTTAATGAGTTTATAATTTTTATTTATTTTTAAATATTTAAAAGGGTTTTAAAAATGTTTGAAAAAAGTACAATTTGTATTATCAATATGATGCAGGGATCATTATTTTTGGTAGCCCTAGCATTGTCCTTTGCCATCCTTTGTACCCTGAACAGCAGGTTCATTGGCACCCTAACATGGTCCACATTCCGTGGCTCGAACCACGCCACATGGAGTGGCGCACAAATCACCATCATGGTGGGTTCACTCCTTCATAGGGTGGTTTGGCTACCTTGCAAGCGTGATTTGCTAATGCCCCAGCCCTACACATGGCCCGAACCCCTTTATGAAACTAAGGATGTTCTTGAACCATCCCTTTGGTTGACGGAAGGGGTCACCTTTAATGGGGTGGCTCACCTCCTTATCGCAAGGTGATTTCAGCCTCCCACGGTGGATTGTTGACAAGCTACACTGGTGGGATATTCAAACCACTCTGCAATAGGGTGGTGGTTCAAGAGCCACACTACATAATGTAGTTCAAACCATCAAATGAGTTGACAAACCCCTCAATACTAGGAAGGGCGAGCCTTTTTTATGATTTTTATTTTTTAGTGGAGTTTGTAATTTCCTTTTATTTTGACGGCCAAAGTTGATGACAAAAAATACCATGTCCCATTTAAATTTTTTTAAAAAAAAATAAAAAGTATATATTAAAACCTCACTTTTAATAAAAGAAAATCGTGGTTATACAAAAAATATGCTCTTTACTCGTATGAGCAAGTCCAGTGCAATTCATACTCTTACTACTACAAATTCTTAGAATTTCTGATTCGAAACCGCCCATTAGAGCCATCATTCCTTTAGATTGCTGGCAATGAATTGGTGAAGGGAATCCGATGCTATAAAATGGGTCTAAAATTACTTGGGTGATAGGAAATAAAATCTTTTTTAATCAATGGGGCTTCTTTTCACAAAGAAGTTTCTCAAACTGAACACTCATGACCTGAATTCGACGCAATTATGCCTACAATTTGGTTCAAACTCTGTTCATCTCTATTATGGTCTGATATGGTAACAAGGAATCATATATTAGGTTTGCTTTTGGATTATGGATCTAATTCCTCAATATAGTTTGTTGAATCGTTGATGCATTTTTTTGACCTCAACAATATGGTTGGGTGGCCCCTCCATCTCTGCGATCGATTCTTGGTAGTGGTAAACTTGGAATGCTCATCCATAACTTGCTTAATAATAAATGATTGAAAATAAAGAGATTAATATTTATCACGTGGTTCAACATTGAAACCCATGTCCATGAGTCTTGGGAGTAATACTCACTATAAAATATAAGGAAAATGCCAATGTCGGTGAGATTGGCTACCGACAATTCTCACCGATTCTCGTTTTTCTTTTTTAATCTTTGTATTTTGTCTTTGTTGTTAATGATTAATCAGTGATTTAATGAATTTGTGATTATTTAAAAAAATGTTTAAAAAATTAAAAAAAATTACATGTCCAATGATCAGAATTCTCGGGGCTGTAGCAGCCCCATAATATAAATAGAATTTAATAGTAGTTTTCCATCATCACTAATATCTATACAATATGTCCCATAAAGGTCTCCAAACAAAAATGGGTTCAGCCCCCTCTCCCTCCTTTCCTTCAAATCTCGATTCACCCCTCCCTTGTTTTATATATTTTCTTCCACTTTTAGCTTGATGTCTCATATTTGCTTTATGTCCGATCAATCTCCGTTTATCTTTTACATCCTTGCATATTGGACCAAAAGTCAAGAATTATTTCTTAGGGTCAAGAGACAATGTTTTCAAGAGTAATAATATACATATTACTCTTTTTACAACATTTCGTACGATCATATTTAAAATAAGGGTATTTTTATAAAAATATATTATTTTTATAAGTTATTTTCTTAAAATCTCTCCCATTTAAAACATAGTAGTATAAAAAGTTGTGAAAATAGTTAGGGTGGCTCTACAGTCTCTGTTGTGAGATCCCGCTAGTTAGGCCTAGCTCAATATGTTGTACAGCCTATGGCAGAAATTTTGAGTGGGACTTTTTCATTTTAAAAAAATAAAATAAAATAATTTTAAATTTAATTTTTACATTACTTTTTTGTTTAAAATTAATTCATATATTAAGATATAAAATAAATAATAAAATTTAAATATTCTCATCAGCTTAAACTTTTGGGATAAGTGGTATTTTCACATGATATCGAGCCACTCTGCTTATGCACTTCTACACTGATCCTTCAATTTTTTTTAACCTTGTCTAATGGCTGCCTCATCATTTGTCAATTTTATTGCCCCCAATCTTAGCCAACTTGTTTCAGTTAAGTTGGATGAGACCAAGTATCTCATGTGGTTGTCTCAAATTGTTCCAGTTATCAAGAGTCATGATCTAATGGGCTTTGTGGATGGTTCTCTATCGTGCCCCTCTTAGTTTCTTATTGATGATCAAGGGAAACCAACAACTACTCTCAATCCTGAGTATATCCTATGGAATCGAAATGATCAATTTGGCGCGACCTGCTTGGCTTGCCTTGGCTAACAAATTTGCTTATCCATCTCGATCTCGCATCAACTACCTGAAGTGGCTCCTCCAAACTTTGAATCGAGGTTCCATGAAGTGTGCTGCTTACCTTGATTCGGCAAAGCAACGACCAGCACAACTAGGAGTTGTTGGTAAGACCATTGATGATGATGAATTAATTGCTTACATTGTGAGTGGTTTGAATCATTCATATCACTCATCTGTCACTTCTCTCTCCCTTGCCACCCGAGACAAAGCTCTCTCCTTTGAAGCAATGTTTTGAATACCGTACTTAATGGTGTGACGCCCCCAAATCCCCACGCACGAACACGGAAAAATCGAGACGTCCGGATGATGACAACACGGGTCACCACCCTATCAACAAGTGTCAAGTGTGTGTAAAAGCAACAAATGTGCAAAAGAAAACGCAGCGGATAACAAAAGTCATATAATTAAGTACCAGAATTTTTTTTCTTAGTTTAATACAAAGCTGTTTAAAACATACATAATAAAATATTACAAAACACAAATATTATTCAAACCAACAACAAAGCTTAAACTTCCACTCAATACTCCGGCGGAGCCGCATCCTCGGGCTCAGCCTCCTCCTCCTCCTCCTTGATCTCTGCATCAAAATCTACGGAATCAAAAATGGTGCCGCAGGTAAGTAAAATCCAAAAACCACTAGATAAAGACATATAAAACTCAAACAATATGCATGAAGGATACTAATGCTCAAAACCCATAAAATCATATTTTTCCACACAAACCAAAAACCCATTTGGCCCAAAAACATATCGCTTAAAACCAAGTCTCGCCATTATCCCAAATAATGGCCCAAACCACCATTTTCCCAGAAAATGGATCAAAAGCCTCAACACATCCTCGCCATTTTTCCAGAAAATGGCCCTTATCCGAAAACCATAAAAACGATCCAATTATGCATGCACCATGATCTCCCCTAAGGATCATCCGCACACCCTAGCTCTGTGTCACACCGCAGGTAACGACTACGCGTGTGACACCTAAACGAGCGATGCCCAGACTCGCGCCCAGCGCGTACCTGGCCAGGCCATCCTCTAGTCCCCGCCACTCTAGAGACCACGGAGTCGACACGACAGCGTTACCGTATCATGCGATCCGGTTGTCGCAGGGGGATGTCACTCAGTATTATCCAATCCCGAGTGACCAGAGGAGCTCCATCGAAATAATAACCCATCCCGGCTTGGGCTCGTGAGACTCACACACCTGAAATCCATTTACGCCAACAAAACATGATTTTCTCAAATAAATAAAATACACGTGCATGCACCATGTAAAAGCAACCATAATGCACAAAACAACAATCCAAGCAACTCCGTCCTCATCCATCCGACCCCCGAACTCTTCGGACTTAGTTCGGAATCAGTCATCCAACAGTAAATATTTATTGTATGAGCAAAATATATTTAAATCTAAAAGTAGAGTTTGGAAAATACTTACAACGCTATATGGTATTTTTTGAAAGCTCACGGCATTGCAAACGGCGGAAGAAAAGCAATGTAACAGTGTAATTTACACTGTTGCCGTGGGTAATAAATTACCCACTTTCGAACGAGGACAAACCAAGGCACGAAATTGATAGGGAATGGTCTTGAGATATTTATGAAACTAAAGAAAGTGAGTTTTGGCCGTGGGTGGTGGTGGAAACGACGGTGGAAGCGGAAAAAGCCCAAATTAGAGTTGAGTTTGTGGGAGCTGCTCCGGCAACAGATCGAGGCCAGAAATGGGTGGTTTAGGTCGACAAGAGGTGAGGGAAGAAGCTGTGAAGAGATGGTGGCCGGAGGTGGTGCGACGATGCCGGAATCGGTGAAAACTC
Source organism: Carya illinoinensis (assembly GCF_018687715.1). Taxonomy (NCBI): domain Eukaryota; kingdom Viridiplantae; phylum Streptophyta; class Magnoliopsida; order Fagales; family Juglandaceae; genus Carya; species Carya illinoinensis. The sequence goes on along the minus strand of NC_056767.1, from coordinate 12,470,460 downwards.
GTGTGGCTTGAAGGAGTTCGTGGTGACTAACGGTGACTCGGATGGAAGTGAAACTTGGTGGGGATGTTCACCGGTGAGAGGGGAAGAAAACTGGATGGGTGGTGTAGGCCACACCGCCGACGAGCAGCCGTTCTGGGCTGCAAAAGCAACCGGTGACAGGGGAAAAAACAGAGCAGGTGCAGTGACTTCTAGGGGCTCGTGGCGACTAACGGGTGGTCCGATGGCTCTGAAAATTGGTGGGGATGATCTCTGGTGGGAGGGAAAGAGAATGGTGGGGGTGGTGCACTACACGGCGGCCGAACAGCGGCGCACCGGGCTGACAAACAGGCGGCGACGGAATGAGAGAAAAGTAAGAAGAGCTGAGCAGGGAGAGAGAAAACGGGAAGAAAAAGAAGAAGAAAAAGAAAGAAAAGAAAGAAAAGAAAGAAAAGAAGAAAAAGAAAAGGAAAAAAGAAAAAAGAAAAAGAGAAAAGAAAAGAAATGAGGTCCAATCCTCACTCCGGAAACTAAAAACCAATCCGCCGAAAACGATATTAAAAACTGTAAAACGCCTAAAATAAATTAAACACAACATCAAACAAATTAAAAACCAATTAAAATACATTAATTTAAAATAAATAAACCAACATATTAATTAAATTAAAAACAACCCTTCAGTGAAAAAACACGCAAAAGCGGGTCATCACATCCTCCCTTAAAATAAATTTCGTCCTCGAAATTTGCAAGATCAACCATCAATGCCAAAAAGATGCAAGATACAACTCTGAACCTAATTGAGAGATACATATCATCGACAACTCCCAACAAATCCAAAGGTTATTATCTTCACACCATAAATTACTAATATCAACAACGTCTCTGCTTTACCTTCCAAACTTTCATCCCATTCCAGCTTTGTTAACCTAATAGCCACTTCCAAAGTTAACCATCCATAAACCAAATTGCATGACCAAAAGATTAATCTCCCATTAAAACTTCGAATCACTACTAATTCCTCAAAATCAACACAAAATTTGAACTTCTAAGAATCTCCAAAAAATCATGCTTTCGCGCGCACTCTGATAACTCACCAAATTACATAAAGGTTATATCCTCAAAATTAATATCATGAAGAACAAGCTCAATCTACACCTAATCACAAGAAAACTTTTACCACATTTACATAGAAAATCATATACCTCCATAACCCACAAATCTCCATTCATTCCTCAGTTGGCCACCGCTGCTTTAAACAAAAACCAACATTTCGCAAAGATACATACATTGATTGATGACAGAAACCAGTACTAATCAACCTCCAGGCCCCAATTTGAAAACACATAATCTCATCTCAAAATACACCTGTCTCTTCTAAAGATAAGGAACATCTCCAAAAGGCCCAAGTCCTTCCCAGCCAACAAACAAGAGCGCCTATAAGCTCTATCCGATATCCCACACTTCAAGCTCATTTCCTATATTTTGAATAACATCTAATCTTGCAATAACTAACTCACTATAAACTACCATTGACTTCACCTAAACATAATCGAAACGCTCTTGGTAACTCACCCACCTACTTGTACTCTAAAAAACTTTAGTTTTAGCCCAACTAATTCCTTCAATAGCACTTCACAAAAGACATCTCAAGACAGGCCATATTGTTTAAATCTTCAATCCATCAAAAACTATTAAACAACATTCAAGGATCCTACTGCTTTATTACTTCATACATATGATCATGCTACCCACCTTTGATGCATACGTTTCAACTTCCAAAATTTATTACTTGATACACCACACATGGTGACCTAACGATCTCCTTTCAAGTTAAATAACCATATCCCCAATTCTCCCAACTAGATACTTGATCTCCAAAGAAAAGTATAGCCTCTCCAATTTAAATTCCTATGACTTCAAGTCGCAATTAATTCTCAAGATAAACACAACAGTCGTTTCAAACCATCAACCCAATGGGTAACCCGATTCGATTGCACCTTCCATTCAACTTACCAAAGAACTCAAGGTCAAAATCTCCTGAATTTAATATTACCACACAGATTCCTCTTCAACTCCTACCAAGCCAAAAATAGATTAGACTAGGACCAGCACTCCCCGGAATCCATACGCACTTATCATTGCTACTCATCAATCTCATGTACTCTTAGCCAACACCACAAATCATTCAAGCGTACAAGTGACCCATTATCACATTTCCACCACCTGAGTTTATATCCTCAACTCAACAAGAATCATTCCTGAATCTACTCAACTTATATCCTTAAATCAGCAACTAGCCATTGCTTAAAGTTTGGTACCGAGAATGACCTTAGACCTGCTAAGAATCCATTCCCAAAAGTCTGCGGATCATATAACCTCAAATTCAATCGTATTCAATATCAACACAAAATCTACTATTTCCAACACCCTGATGGACCTATATCTTTCGAATCGATAGAATCATTTCCTAAAATCTGCCACTACAACCTCGAGTTAACAATAATTATTTTCTAAACTAGTTCGATATCTTCAATCCTCAAAGAAATACAAAAAAAAAAAATAGATCATTACCGCCAATCCTCAAAGAAATCTACTCTAGAAAAATTTTCATATCAATAACTCAACTCTAATCAACCTCATTTTAATGGTTACAAACTAATCACTCACTAGAGTAGATCAAGCTACAGCAATAAGTCTGTAAAACCAAGAACTCAATTCTTATTATAAATCAGTCCTTCAACTCTGCAATTCTAAAACCTTAAATCAAATAAGAATCATCTTCCGGAACTTCTAAGATCAAGGAACTTACATCCCATAAAAGAAAAATTGACTCCCGAATCTTTCAAATTCTAAAACATTAATAGATAATAAATCATTTTATGAAATCCTCAAGATTGGTGGCTTTAATCCAAAACATTCACCTTAAAAGCTTGTAAAATCTAAAACCCCAATTGCCACCAAATTATTCATCTGAATCACGAAATCTAAAACTCGGAATTTAATTATTCTCCCCCAAAGCTTGTCGAACCTAACACCTTAATTACCATAAACTTATTTTCCTAAAATCTATAAGGCCCCAAATTTTAAAACTTTGCTAAAATTTCATAAAATCTAACATCGAAATTTGTTGAACTTACAACCTACTACGTTATAGACCATTTTCATAAACTCCAAGGAACCAAAGAACTCAATTATTTTACTTTCCTAAAAGATCACACAGATCATGCCACTCTCTCTAAGCCTCGATAATATAAAAAAAAAAAAAAACAAACCACACAAGGCATTCATCACTAAAGATTAGATTAGACCCCTACCTGCCATGACTCCAGCATTCTGAGTCTCCATAACCTCGCCTCCAAAGGTACCAAGAGTCACTGCGTACATTCGAGCCTGAGCTAAATGCCTCTGGTTAGTTCTACCACTGCGACGAGCTCCACGGCTTTCTTGAACTCGACTAGGGCACTCACGAGCAAAATGCCCCATCTGACCGCATTCAAAACATTGATTACTACCCAGACGACACTCACCCTCATGAGCTCTATTACATTTGCCACAAACTGGAACTCGGCCTCCCATATGTACACCGGGGGCTGCCAACGATCGGATTCCTGTCCTCTGCATAAACTTTTGTGACGATCCAGAACTGCTTCCTTCACCATCAATGTTCAGCCTCTTCTGACCTAGAGGGGCGTCCACACTCAAACCAACCTCACGCTCTGCTAGAGTGGCCAAAACAACTAATTCCTGAAAAGTTGTAATCTTGTGGCAAACTACCATTTTGCATATATCTGGTCGCAAACCTTCCTGAAAACGCTCGGCCTGCATCTCATATGTGGTGATGAGGTGGGGAGCAAATCGCCCAAGCTCTATAAATTTTCGGGCGTACTGTTCCAGGGTCATGCTCCCTTGGACTATGCTTGAGAACTCTCTTGCTTTTTGCCACCTCACGGAAGCAGGAAAGAAGCAATCATTAAATTCTTTCTTAAAGCACTGCCAGGTCACAGCGGCAATAGACCCCAATCTTTAAACAAAATTCCCTTAAACACATCCTTAAAGTTCGCTGAACCTACACTCTCCTATCCTATAGCCTCGTTACATAAATTCTACAAAACCTTGACCTCAATCATCTTAAGCGACTTAAAGCTAATCCCTCTCCTCATTGCTACGTGAGTTCTCGCCTTACAAAGATTGCCTAAACCATGATATTCCCTTCAGACCTCAACATCATACAAGCAAACCACATTGCTAAAAATTCAAGCCTACTACACTAAATGTTCTTGCCTAATAATAGTATTCTCGATTATACCGTCTTTCTGCCACAACACAACCTTTGACCCCCTTTAAGAAAAACAAATAAAACCAACAACATAAAAACACCAAAAACCCAAACCAAACCACATAACAAGAAAAAAAAAAACCAGCATGCAATAACACAACTAAATAAATACATACAAGCAAACAAGTTCAAACAAATAAAACAATTAAAACATGTTCAAAAGCAACTTTACTTAAAATAAATTTTAAAACACAACTTTAAAAATATTATGGTACTACCTACGGGACATGTGGTTTTACCCAGAACCAAACCGCTCTGATACCACCTATGACGCCTCCAAATCCCCACGCACGAACACGGGAAAATCGAGACGTCCGGATGATGACAATACGGGTCACCACCCTATTGACGAGTGTCAAGTGTGTGTAAAATCAACAAATGTGCAAAAGAAAATGCAGCGGATAACAAAAGTCATATAATTAAGTACCAGAATTTTTTTTTCTTAGTTTAATACAAAGCTATTTAAAACATACATAATAAAATATTACAAAACACAAATATTATTCAAATCAACAATAAAGCTTAAACTTCCACTCAATACTCCGACAGAGCCGCATCCTCAGGGTCAGCTTCCTCCTCCTCCTTGATCTCTGTACCAAAATCTACGGAATTAAAAATGGTGCTGCAGGTAAGTAAAATCCAAACACCACTAGATAAAAACATATAAAACTCAAACAATATGCATGAAATGATACCAATGCTCAAAACCCATAAAATCATATTTTTTCACACACGCCAAAAACCCATTTGGCTCAAAAACATATCGCTTAAAACCAAACCTCGCCATTATCCCAGATAATGGCCCAAACCACCGTTTTCCCAGAAAATGGATCAAAAGCCTCAACACATCCTCACCATTTTTCCAGAAAATGGCCCGTATCCGAAAACCATAAAAACAATCCAATTATGCATGCACCATGATCTCCCCTAGGGATCATCCGCACACCCTGGCTCTGTGCCACACCGCAGGCAACGACTACGCGTGTGACACCTAAACGAGCGATGCCCAGACTCGCACCCAGCGCGTACCTGGCCAAGCCATCCTCTAGTCCTCATCACTCTAGGGACCACGGAGTTGACATGACAGCGTTACCGTATCATACGATCCGGTTGTCGACACGACGGCGGCCGGACGGTGGCGCACCGGGCTGACAAACAAGCGGCGACGGAAGGAGAGAAAAGGAAGAAGAGCTGCGCGGGGAGAGAGAAAACGGGAAGAAAAAGAAGAAGAAAAAGAAAGAAAAGAAGAAAAAGAAAAGGAAAAAAGAAAAAGAGAAAAGAAAAGAAATGAGGTCCAATTCTCACTCCGGAAACCAAAAACTGATCTGCCGAAAACGATATTAAAAACCGTAAAACGACTAAAATAAATTAAACACAACATCAAACAAATTAAAAACCAATTAAAATATATTAATTTAAAATAAATAAACCAACATATTAATTAAATTAAAAACAACATTTCAGTAAAAAAACACGCAAAAGCGGGTCATCACAAATGGTGTACCGGTCAAAGTACTGGAATGAAATATTTCGGTACCGGTACCGTTTCGGGATAGTCGATATATAAATAAATTATATGTATAAATATATATATATTATATTCTAAAATAATAGTTTATATATGAATAATTTATACATAAATACATATATATAAATTATAAATAGTCTGGTATGAATTAGGAATCAAAAAATGAGTTTATAGTTTGAAAAATGAAAAAAAACAATGAAAGACCAAAATACTGGCCAGTACGGACCGGTACGTAGGTCGGTACGACCGATCGGCCAGTATTCAGACCTGTACGAAACAGGTACAATACTTGTACCGGACTAGTGACTGGTACGGAATATTCCGGCCGGTACGGTATGGTATTTAAAACCATACTTTGAAGACTTCCAAGCAGAGCTACAATCTTGTGAGTTACTTCTAGAAACTCAACTCCATTCAATCCCACCTAAAACAAATCATTTAGCCTTGTTTGCTCCCAAACATCCCCAGTAGCCTTACAACGGAAAGCCAAAATACCCCACAAAACCCCACCCGCAAACCTTCTAGCCTCCATACTACTCCAAAAAGCCAGCACCTAATACCCAATCTTATCTTTCTCCTTGACCAAACCATCCTCAGCAAACCTTTAATACCCCACACACCCCTTGCCAAATCTATGGCAAACCAAACCACCAGGCACTTGACTATTTTCATTGCATGGACTATGCTTATCAAGGTCGTCATCCTCCTACTCAATTAGTAGCTATAGTTGCTCAAACTAATAGTACTCATGTTGCCGAAGATCCTTGGTTTGCTAACAGTGGGGCCAATCAGCATATTATAGCCAATCTTGAGTAGCTAACTCTTGCACAATCGTACACTGGGTAGGAACATGTTGTTGTTGGTAATGGACAAGGTTTGAATATCAAAAATATTGGTTCCATTGTTCATCATACTCCTACTTCTTCACTTAAACTTAGTCATGTTCTTCATTGCCCTCAAGCTTCTGCTAATTTACTCTCTATTAATCAATTTTTTCTTAACAATCATTGTTTCTTCATTCTAACTACTTCTCATTATTTTGTCAAGGACAACCACATAGGGAAGACATTGTTGGAAGTAGAGATGAAAACCAACATCATTAGCGCGGTTTTTGGGTAAAATCGACGCCGACCGACAAGGTGAGATATACCGGAGCAACCGACTATAACCAGTCAATGGGGAGGAGGAATACTGTCCGTATCTACTCTGGCAGTTCTCTGGTGGTTCACGGTCAGCTCTCGGTTCCCTTAGCGGCACTAATTCTTTGAGAGAGTAGAGAGAGAGAGTTACAGAGGAGAGAGAGAGAGAGAGAGAGAGAGAGAGAGAGAGAGAGAGAGAGAGGATGCGAAACGGACGTGAATTGGGGAAGAAGAAAAAGAAGGAAGAAGAAGATCTAAACGACGTTGTTTGGTTCTAAATCCAATGGCGTCATTCCACTTTTTTTTTTTTTTTCCGTTTCTCATAGATAAAACGACGCCGTTTGGTTTAATACAAACGGCATCGTTTATATGTGTTTTAAACACAACTGAAGGCATCAAACGACGTCGTTCCACTTAAACTTAAGTGGAACAATGTCGTTTTATATAGGTATAAATTTTTTTAAAAAAAGTATATGTAATCGGTCGGTTCAGCGGTTTGAGCCGGCCTCAAATCGAGACCAAACCAAAGTTAGTCGGTTTTGTTAAATTTCTGCCACCCGCCGACCGGTTCCCTAGTGATTTCGGCCAGTTCCAGACTCCTGCGGTCGGTCACGACCGGTTTGTCGGTTTCTTGTACACCCCTAGTTGGAAGGAAAGAGTAGTGGTGGACTTTATCCATCAATTTGCAGTCGTTAGTTCTCAATAAACCACTTGCAATGGCAGCGGTAGTAGGAGTCAAAGCATCGGTTCCAGTTTGGCATTCTAGGTTAGGACATGCTTCCCGTTCAGTTGTCACTCAGTTATTAAATAAACATTCTCTACCTTATGTTGGTTCATTGAATAATAGTAAAGTCTATGAGTCTTGTCAACTTGGTAAAAGCAAACAGCTTCCCTTTTTAAGTTCTCATAAAATAACAAGTTCACCTTTGGAACTTATTCATTCCGATGTTTGGTCTTGCTCAACTCAATCTCTTAGTGGTTGCCATTATTAGTTCTTTTCATTGATGATTTATCTCGGTTTACATAGCTTTATCCTTTTCAAAATAAATCTGTTGTCTATGTTTGTTTTCTCAAATTTAAAGTTCTTATTAAAAATCAATTATCTTGCAAAATTAAGAACTTCCAAACGGATGGAGGTGGGGAATACATGTCTAAACCATTTCAATCATTCCTTGCGACCAATGGCTTTCATCATCGCATCACATGTCCCCACACTCCTTAGCAAAATGGTATTGCTGAGAGAAAACATAGACATATTACTGAAATGAGATTATCCTTACTTGCTCAATCTCATTTACCTCTCACATACTGGCTTGATGCTTTCTTAATTGCCATATACCTTATTAATCGTTTGCCTACATTGGTTCTTAACAATGACACACCTTTCTTCAAATTGTTTGGCAAACTTCCCAATTATACTTCTCTTCATACCTTCGGATGTGCTTGTTATCCGTTTTAAGGCCATATGCATCCCACAAACTCATATTTCATACTAAGAAGTGTATATTTCTGGGTTATAGTGCCAATCAATAAGGCTATAGGTGTATAGATCTAGTTTCTCATAAAATTTTTAACTCTCGTCATGTGATTTTTGATGAACTTACATTTTCTGCAAAGGATAGATTGAAGTCCTCACAACCTTCCACGGTGGCTACCTCTCATGGTAAGTCCTTCCCTATCTCATTTCCTTCAAATTTTAATTCTGATTTATTTCTCTCTAATATTGGATATGATCTATCTCTTAGCACTCTTGCAGATTCATCTACCTCTCATAATTCTCCTAACCAAACCCATCTATCATCTTCATATGATTTCGTTCCTCCCACATCCAGTTCAAGTCCAGATATTTCTTCATATTCACCTCACTCCTTAACCGCACCTATAATTCCTCTTGCATCTCAAAGATTCCATCCTACGACCACTCAGTCTCAAATAAGCCATCTCAAGCCCTGCACCTTCACTAAGTATAAGACATTCTACTCCACAAACATCCTCTTAAGGCTCTCACCAGTATAATAATGCCAATTGAACCTCATTCTTACCAACAAGCCTCGTTGCATCCTGAATGGTGCACGACTATGCAAGAGGAATGTGATGCTCTGATTGCAAACCGTACATGGATACTCTGCCCTCGACCATTGAATCATAATGTTATTGATAACAAATGGGTCTACAAGGTTAAACAAGCATCCAATGGTCAGGTTGATCGACTTAAAGCCCGGTTAGTGGCTAAAGGTTTTGAACAAGAATGTGGCATAGATTTCACTAAGACATTCAGTCTAGTTATTAAACCTTCCACAATTCGAGTTTTTCTTGCTCTTGTTGTTCATTTTGATTGAAAAATGTGACAATTGGATGTTTCTAATGCTTTCTTGCATGGTGTTTTACAAGAGGAAGTCTATATAAAGCAACCTCAAGGCTTTGTTCATCCAGATTTTCCTACCTATGTTTGCAAGCTTGAGAAGTCCAGTGTCACATCATGAAGGCAATACTTCCCCTTCTGCATTTCTTATAATCACACTAATACCTGCATTTTTTCCTTTGAATTCACAACAGCATCCCAATATGCCTTCATATTACTACAACCCATTAGTTTCTTCCATCTGGATTTTTGTCTCACTAAGATCTTCTGCTATAAATCAACCTACAACTTGTTTCGAGCTGACTAGTACTCCAATAGTCTTTGTTTAGCAGACTTGTATAACTGCCTTTGATTCTCAAAGCCGTCTTAAAAAATTAGAGAGTTTCTCCTTCGCCAAAGCCTCCTCATCACACATGCCACTAGTTCAATTTCATCTAACTTCAGTTTTTCAATGATCTTTTGCCACGGACTCATAAATCAATACCAACTATCGACATCTTTTGAATAGACTTAGCAGTATCAATCCAAACATCTATTACAGTAGGGCACTTCCAAAGTACATGAATTGTAGTTTCTTCTTCTCTTTGGGATATAGGGCATAATTTTGAATCAATAATATTTCTCTTCCATAAGTTATCCCTTGTTGGCAGAATTTCATTTGCTACCTTCCACAAAAATGTTTTATAGCCCTAGGCACCTTAAGGTTCCATAATAATTGTCAATCTACCTATTCTTCATAACAGCTTGAGTACTCCCCATTAACTCTTCTTTCTCTCTTTAGTTCTATATGGTAAGCATTTTTCACGGAAAAAATACCTTTTTCACTTGTGCCCCATATCTTCATGTTTTTAGCTCCAGTCATACTTAATGGGATATTTCTTATAGCTTCTGCCTCTTCAATGCTAAATAACTCATTCAAAAGACTGACCTTCCATTGCCTTGTTTCTTCATTAATGAGTTCACATACCTTTGCCTCCCTGCTCAATACTTACACTGGTGAATATATGTTGCTATAAGAATTCATTGGCAGCCATTTGTCACTCCAAATTTTAATGCTTTTTCCATCACCTGCTCTCCAACTCATCCTAGTTTTGATCAGATCCATTGCTAACAACAAGCTTCTCCACATCAAAGATGGCCTAGCCCCTAATTTTACTTCAACTTAAAGTACTTCTCTTTTAATATAAATGCAACCAAAGATGAGGGGTTTCTTATCAATCTCCAACACTATTTGGCTAGTAATGCCTTGTTAAAACTGTTCAAATCTCTAAAATCTAAGCCACCATACTTCTTTGATTCTCCCATCTTCTTGCAATTTCTCCAATGGATCTTTGAACCATTCTCCTTTAGACCCAACCAGAATCTGGACATCATTGCTGTTATTTCATTACACAAGTTTCGAGGCAGCTTCAATACACTCATTGAGCAGGTAGATAAGGTAAAGCCTAAATGACAGCCTTTATCAATGTCTCCTTCCTAACCTAGTAAAGAAAATTATTCTTCCAACTATTGATCTTAGTTCACACTCTGTCCTTTAAATGCGTGAATATATTATACTTGGATTTACCAACAAAAGATAATAATCCCAAGTAGGGGTGTAACGAGTATGATTTGGTCTGGTTTTATAGAATTTTTGGAACCAAACAGGTTACATCGGTTTTATATTTTCAAAAACTAATTATGTACCGGTTACCCTCCTAAACCAGTATTTCTTGTTTTTCCAATTCAAGGCTGATTCTGTCCGGTTTTTCGATTTTAATTAATATACTAATATACATTAGTATAGTAATGTATGCTAATTAATTAAAACAAAAGGTAATTAATATATTAATGTATATTAATATTAGCATTACTAATGAATTATACATTTATCAAAATGAATATGTTGAAAACTTATTAGGCTATAAAATATAGTTAATATATATATATTTTATATTAATAATAGATGATCAAATAAATTACAAATATTCATATTTAAGATTAAAGTTTTATCTTATAAATTATGAGATAAAATTGTTTCACCATGACCTAACGTGCTGGCTACAGTAATAAATAGTAGTTTTGTTGTTTTTCATGTTCAGCCCGTGTCTAATGAGTAGTAAATTAGTGTTGATTGTGTTGATTATTTTATATCCTGGCAATTTTGACACGTCATCATGTGGATCTGTGACTATTGGGATTTAAATGCCTTTTCATTAGATTGATTTTACGTGTCCGTGCAACTTATAATTATTACAATATTTATATACATCTATTTAATAAGAAAAGAAACTATTTAATTAGACTCTTAAGCTAACATATGAAGCTTACTTGTTACAGAATTTTTATTACAGAATTGGAACTGCCAATTTCCAGTTCCAAATGCTAGCTTCTTTTCCTTCTGTCCGTGATATCTGCGAAAAGGAGAAAATATATTAGACTCTAAAGCATTGTAAGAAAAACTATACTCTTTGTTGTTTAGACTCTGGGTACTTTTATCTTGCAGGAGGAAAATACCCAAGGAAAACTACTATGTAATACTTTTCGCACCCAGAATTAAGAAGAAAACATTTGAGCCAGTTAGACCATGCATGCAGCAACGTCTAGAATCTCATGAGAATTAAGGATGTAACGTAATTGTTCAGTTGTTCAATTTTTATTTTTTAATGTTAACTTTTTATTTTTTGGTTAATAAATAAAGGAAAAAGGCAAAGGCAGGAGAATGGCTCTTTAATCTTAACTCAAGAGTCAAGAAGGCTTTAATCTTAAGCATTGTATCTTACACAAAATTTTCTATGTTTTGGTGTTCTGTTTTATGCCCTTGTGTTGTTTTCTATTTTATGCAGTTTAAGTGTAAGTTGTGTCAGTTGGTGTCAGATTCTAGGGCAGTGTACTTTGGGTTTTAACCCAGGTTCTTGGCCTCCGTATTTGCCACCTATGTCATTTTTATGTCAGTGAAATCAGTACAAAGTGATTCGTGTCATTCATTTTTTTCATTAAAAATTATATAAATTTGTAGTACCATTGCTGAAGGTTTAATTTTTCTTTTTTAAATTTATATAAAATTTTATATAATCTTATAGAGGCTTGTATAAAATAGACATGAGTACTAACAAAGGCTTTATATAAGTTTTATATAAGTTTTTTGCCGTCACTTTTTTTCTTTTTTTTTTTTCTTTTTTTTTTTTTTTTTTTGCATTTTTAGAGGTTTAAGTGTTCTGTTTTATGCCATTTTTTGTTGTTTTATGTTCTATGTGGTTTAAGTGTAAGTTATTTTATGTGGTTTAGGGGTGGGTTTGGGTGTTGAGAAGTGTTGAGGAGAGTTGTGAATAGTAATAAAAAGTAGGTAAAAAGTAATAATAAAGTAATGAATAGTAATAAAAAGTAGGTAAAAAGTAATGAATAGTAAAAAAAGTAGGTGAAAAGTAATAATAAAGTAATGAATAGTAGTGAGAAGTGTTAAGAAGTGTTGAAGAGACTTCAACACCCAAACACAACCTTAAGTGTAAGTTGTGTGAGTTCTAGGCCATTGTATTCTGGGTTTTAACCTAGGTTCTAGGGCCCAATGTGGCCCTTATGTCAGGTAACTATATCATTTCATGTTAGTAGGACTGGACTTAAATTTAATTGTTTGGTTAGTTTATTTATTTACGTCCTCTTCTTTATTGACTTCAGCTAATCAATTTAAATAGGGTAGTACAGTGCACCCTACAAGCTAAGAAACGACATTTCTGATTTCCCTTCCCTTCCAGGCTTCTTTTTCCTTAGTAGTTTGTCTCAAGTTGCATTCTTCATTTTTATGTTTATAAGTATCTATCTTTTGAGGTAAAGAAAGGGCATTTTATCATTTCTTGTTTTATTCTACATTTTATGCTAATTCTTTGTGGGTTGTTTTACTCTATCAAAGAAACAAAATGTTTTGTAAACATGCAATTAGATAAATCATCGTACAGAAAATTAATATACGAACAATTAGGACTGAGTGAATGCATAAACAAGTAAAAAAACTAAAGGAAACTCTAGCATGACTCAAAAAGTTAATCAAAATAAGTAAATAGTTTGCCTTCGACGGAAGCTGAAATTAAAGCCCAAGAATAGCATTTGTATTTGAAGATTTTCCAAGCAATGCAATATAGTGCAGCCCATCTATTAATGAACATGATTGTTTATCAACCCTCCTCACCTCCAAGATGAAGGGAAAAAAATAGAACTAAATTGAAAGATTTTATAAGAATATAAAATAAAAATAATAAATATTATATAGGGGATTGTTTACTTGGGACATTCATCAACGTGCACAGAAAAATGAATGTCAAAATCAATTCCTGAACAGAAATAACAACAACACCTCCACCAAATACCCCAACAAGCATCACACTCGTCACTTTTCACTACCTAAACCATTACTTTCACCTAAGATTTTTAAAAATCAATAATAAAAAAATCGTATACAAAGGAAGAAAGGAAAAAAACCTTCTAGACTACTCTCGGGTTAGCTCCGTGCCGCCAAACAGATCTGCTACCATGTACAATGTACAACTACGATGAAGACACATTTAAACTGAAGTGCACATTAAAAGTGAAAACTAACATATCTAAAAGAATAGATATAGATCTATCGATACAAAACAAATAATAGATGTTCAAATTTTTCGGATCTAGACTAAAACATCTAGATTTGTTGGTGTCTGCGAAAAACAAAAATAAAAAATAGAGCCTTCAAGAGAGAGAGAGAGTGAGAGAGAGAGAGGGAAAAGAAAATTTTTTGGGCAGGAGTTATCGGCAAGGAGAAAAGTTTTTCATCTTTGCCAAGAGATACACGCCAAATGAAATGAGTCTAAGTTCAGAGAGAAAGCTCGGGAGAATGAGAGAGGGATTTGTGTGATGTGAAATTAATCTAAGGAAAATATTCCTACCATAACATCACAATCACAGACCAAAAACTAAAATAGCCTCCTTCAAACTAACAACAAAGAAAGAAACCGAAGCAAAAAATACTTTTAACATACGAAATTTTTGACTTTTAAAAATTTTAAGATCAATTATATATAAAAATATTTGTCAGGACTTACATTTTTCCTTCATTAAATAATTTATTGAAATTAATTTTTCAATAAAAAGCATATTATTTCTAACATTCTCTTTGAAATGATCTAAAAATCAAGAAACTCAAAAACTAATTAATTCTTGATTTGGTTAGCTAGTTTAAATGAAATTATCTTATCTTAACTATACGGATGAAATTCACCGACTAACCAAATGGCCATTATCTAAAACTCATCTAATCTATGAGTTTTTTACTTTTCAACCAATGTCTCTGACACATCAACAGTAAATAATGAAAAGCTAGAGTGGCATCGACGTCTTTTTTATTTTTTAATCTCATTTCTCATTACTACTCCTGAAACATTTACCAAACTTGAAACCAAACCCATCCCCATTACAATAAAAAATTCTAAATTTCTTATATATAAAAAAATAAAAATAAATAGATCATAATTACAATAATATTTTAATTTATTATTAAAATAAAAAATCCAGAATTTCCTATATATTGAAAAATAAATAAATCATAATTAGAATAATATATTTTAAAAGAAATGTTTTATTTCTTTAAGATGATAGAGTAAATTCAACCAAAAATTTCAAAATATATTTTAGAATTTAAATTTATTTATACATTTTTTAATTACTCCTAAATATTACTTTTTATTAATATATTCATTACTATTCTTCAGTTATTAAATTATTTTCAATTATTGCTGGGATTGTAATTCAAGCTAAAGATTACAAGCAAATATTAGCAAAACAGAATATATTTATATATATAATATAAAATATAATTACAAGTCCAAGCAATAATTGAAAGACTCAACTTGATACAAATTGATGAATCATAGTACAAATATCAAACGACATATATTTTCAACCTTGTTTTTGTTGGATTTTTATTAAACTTTTTGCATGCATCTTTGTTAAAATTATGGATGTTATAAACATGTATTGGATTACATGATATTTTGTACTAATATTTTTATCTTCTCCAATATGCCTTAAATTATTAAGTGAAATCAAATTTTTTTATAAAATATATATTACTTTTTGCAGATATCCATTTCATAAAACTAGGCAAACGTGCTTTGCACGTTGCTCTCACCTAATATAATTATATATATTATATAAAAATCTCATATATAATTATATATTACTGTTGAACTCAAGGTTTCAAGTTTCATGTGATTATAAATCTACACATGGATTTTGATGATAACAAATGAATTCAAAGAATAAAGAAGTCTCAAGCTCAAGTTGTCTACACAATGGAGTCAAGCACATCAAGGAAACAAGCATGAGCAAGAAGGGAACAAGTTCACATTAAAATTATAGAGTAATGTTGTAAATCTCTTCAAAATTCGAAATTAGGATTAATGCTCAAAATTAATATTTTATCATAAAGCATTAAAATACATTTTCCACATGTGCATGAATATTTTTGAAAATTAAATTTAAAAATTTTGAAAGATGATTGATTGTCATCTTTTGCATGTGCATGCCTTGATTAAAGGGTTGAACTTTGAAAATATTAAAGATGATTGATTGTCATCTTTCACATGTGCATGTTTTATTTGAATATTTTCAAAAGTGATTGATGCTTTTTTAGACTTATACAAAAAGTAAAAGATTAGGTTTGAATTTTTTGAAAATGAAAGTGTGCTCATTTTGTCATATGCCAAAAGTAAAAGATTAGGTTTGATTTTTTTTGAAAAAGTGAATGATGTTGTCTTTGACAATTGAGAAAGAAGAACCTTTTATTTGAATTCTTTGAAAAAGTGAATGATGTTGTCTTTGACAATTGAAAAAGAAGAACCTTTTATTTGAATTTTTTGAAAAAGTGAATGATGTTGTCTTTGACATGTGAATCTTTTTAAATTTGAATATGAAGTCTCATATGCCTATAAATAGATCATTTGAGAGCTTCACATTTACAACACCAAGAGCATACAACATTCATTCAAAGCTTTCATTCTCTCTTCTCTAAACATTGAGCCTTAATCCTTATTCATTTTGAGAGATATAGCTTGTTTCACTCGTTGAGGAGTGTTTTCTGATAACCTACCCACTATCAGCTTTTGTATCAGAAAAAGGGTGTGTATAACCCTTGTGTGTGTAGAAAGTATTCTACACAGGAAATAGTTGAATCACCACGTGTAAGGTGATTGCAAGTGTAGAGGGTGTTCTACACGGATCCTTTGTAGCGGTGTTGTTCAAAGGTGTAATAGGTTTCTATCTCCACCTGAAGGAGGTTGAATAGTGAATTTGGGAATCCTCAAGGGGTAGCTTGAGGCGAGGACGTAGGCAGTGGGGCCGAACCTCGTTAACATACTGAGTTTGCTTCTCTCTTACCCTTACTCTTTATATTTATTGTTATTTCATATTTTGTTTATATTTTATATTATATATTTGATTTATAATTGTTATTTTTTTTAATACAACTCAATTCACCCCCCCTCTTGTGTTAGTCATCTGGGCAACAATTGGTATCAGAGCTAAGAGCTCTATTATAAGATTAACTATCTTTTGAGTTAAGATCTTATGGCTAACATTGCAGCTTCATTTGGTGAAGGTCAATCTAGTAGTCGGCCTCCACTCTTTTGTGGAGATAATTACTCATTCTGGAAAGTTAGAATGAGAATATTTCTTCAAGCTCAAGGTAGAGAAATATGGAAATGTATTGTAAATGGACCTTATATTCCAACAAAAGTGGTTGGTGGAGTAAAGGTCAAAAAGGAAGAAGAAGAGTTTGATCGTGAAGACGATAGACTTTATACTTTAAATTTAACTGCTATGAATTTATTATATAATGCTCTTAATGGAAATGAGTTTAATAGAATAATGAATTGCGCTACGGCAAAGGAAATTTGGGATAACTTGGAAGTAACTTATGAAGGAACTTCGCAAGTCAAGGAATCAAAAATTTATATTCTTACTCATGAATATGAAATGTTTAAGATGAATGATGATGAATCTATTTCTAGTATGCACACTCGTTTTACTAACATCATAAACAGCTTGACAGCTCTTGGCAAAGTTTATTCCAAGGTGGAGATAGTAAGAAAAATTCTCAACTCTTTACCAAAACGTTGGGAATCAAAAGTTATAGCGATTCTTGAAGCTAGAGACCTCAAGAAGCTCGAAGTCAACGAACTCATCGGGTCACTTATCACCCATGAGTACACATTGAAAAGAGGAGAAGAAGAAGGAAAGCCAAAGAAGAGCTTAGCACTTAAAGCTGTTCCTCATGAAAGTGAAAGTGATGAAGATGAGGAAAATGACGATAAAGATGAAGAAGTTGCGATGATAACAAGAAGAATTCAGAGGTTCTTGAAGAAAAATAGAACTCCTCCGAGGAAATCTTTCAAAAAGTTTTCCAAGAAAGATTCAGGTAAAAACGACACTTTAATTTGTTATAAATGCAATAAACCTGGTCATATCAAGCCAGATTGTCCTCTGCTAAAGAAAGATCGAAACAAGGGCAAGAAAGCAATGAAAGCTACATGGGATGATGATTCAAGTAGCTCAGATAGTGAAGCAAGCAATGAAGAATCAGCAAATCTTTGTCTTATGGCTAAAGATGACATTGAGGTAACAAATCTTGATAATATTGAAAATCCTTCATATGAAGAATTGCAAAATGTTTTAGAAGAGATTTATGAGGAATTTGAAAAATTGGGTATCAAGTATACTGCTTTGAAAAAGAAAAATTCTTCTTTAACAAACGAAATTGAAATTTTAAGAAAAGAAAGTATCATTTTGAAAGATGAAAATCTTGAATTGAATAAGAAGAAAACCGATTTAGAAAATATTGTTGAAAACTTTACGAATGGAAAAAGAAATTTTGAAAAACTTCTTGGTAGTCAAAGATGTGTTTTTGACAAGGCAGGTTTGGGATATATGCCAAAACAAAAATACAAACCTTATAAAAATTTCTTTGATAATCATTCTACCTCAAAGGCTAATATTCAAAATTCTTTTCATAAAAATAATTTTGTCAAAAAATGATATTATTATAATCATTCAAGTTTTTCATATATGTCACATGCTATTTGTAATTTTTGTAATAGAAATGGTCATAATTATCATACTTGTCCTATTAGAAGAAATCATACAATGACTATTAGGGCCATATGGGTACCTAAAAATCTTGTTTCTTCTAATACTAATAAATAAAGGACCCAAAGAACTTGGGTAGCAAGAAAAATCATTTTAATTGTTTTTATAGGTATGCATGAAGTCATCCACAAGCAAAAATAAGTGGTTTTTAGATAGTGGATGTTCAAGACACATGACGGGAGACAAGACTAAGTTCTTTGATCTTAGATCTAAAGAAGAAGGACACGTGACATTTGGAGACAACTCGAAAGGGAAGATCGTGGGAATAGGTAAAATTGGTAATGAATCTTCTCTCATAATTGAAGATGTTCTACTTGTTGAAGGTTTAAAACATAATCTTTTGAGCATAAGTCAATTATGTGATAAAGGATTTACAGTTACTTTTAAAATGGATAAATGCATTATTTTGAATGATCATGATTGTAATATTTGTTTTATTGCTTTTAGAAACAATAATGTTTATACAATTGATTTTGAAGAAATTACCTCACAAGATGCTATTTGCTTGTCAGCTCAAAATGAAACTAGTTGGTTATGGCATAGAAGATTATGTCATGCCAATATGGAACTTATTTCCAAACTTTCAAAAAATGATCTTGTGAGAGGTTTACCAAAAACAAATTTTCTTAAAGACAAAATTTGTGATGCATGTCAATTTGGTAAACAAACAAAAACTTCTTTTAAAACTAAGAAACATATTTTCACTACTAGACCATTGCAACTGATACACATGGATCTTTTTGGACCAAATAGAGTTGCAAGTTTAGGAGGAAAATATTATGCATTTGTTATTGTTGATGATTTCTCTAGATATACTTGGGTCATCTTTCTTGCTCATAAAGATGAGGCACATAATGCCTTTACCAAGTTATGCAAGAGAATTCAAAATGAAAAGGGCTATACTATTTCAAGTATCCGAAGTGATAGGGGAAAAGAGTTTGTTAATAAAAATATTGAAACATTTTGTAATGAAAACGGTTTTATTCATAATTTTTCTGCTCCTCGAACTCCTCAACAAAATGGGGTAGTAGAGAGGAAAAATAGATCTCTTCAAGAGATGGCAAGAACAATGCTCAATGAGAACAACTTGCCTAGTTATTTTTGGGCCGAAGCGGTAAGTACTGCATGTTATGTTATAAATAGAGTTATGTTAAGGTCTAAATTAAATAAAACCCCCTATGAGCTTTGGAATGAGAAAAAGCCCAACATTGGTTACTTTCATGTATTTGGATGCAAATGTTTTATTTTGAATGACAGGGATAATTTAGGCAAGTTTGATGCAAAATTTGATGAAGGTATCTTTCTCGGGTATTCTACTAATAGTAAAGCTTATAGAGTATTCAATAAAAAGACTTTAACTGTACAAGAATCTATGCATGTAGTATTTGATGAATCTAATTCTCCACTCTCCAAGAAATCTATTGATGAAGAAACAGAAGGTATAAATAACACAGAAAGTCTCAATCTCAACAAAGAGAAAACACAAGAGGAAGTTCAACATGGAGCCATAAGGAAAGATCATCAAAATTTAATACAAGATGCAACCAAACAGTGGAAATTTGTGAAAGATCATCCAGTGGAACAAATTTTGGGAGAACCTTCACAAGGTGTAAGTACTCGATCATCTCTTAGAAATATTTGCAATCATATTGCTTTTCTATCTCAAATTGAACCCAAAAATATTGATGACGCACTTCTTGATGAATCTTGGATTCTAGCTATGCAAGAAGAGTTGAATCAATTTCAAAGAAATGATGTTTGGACACTTGTTCCTAGACCCAAAAATCATACTATTATTGGAACAAAATGGGTTTTTAGAAACAAGAAAGATGAGTCCGGAGTCATTACTAGAAATAAGGCTCGACTTGTAGCCCAAAGTTTTAATCAAGAAGAAGGAATCGATTATGATGAGACATATGCACCTGTCGCAAGATTAGAAGCTATTCGAATGCTACTTGCATATGCTTGTTATAAAGATTTCAAATTTTTTCAAATGGATGTTAAAAGTGCTTTCTTAAATGGTTTTATAAATGAAGAGGTATATGTTGAGCAACCTCCAGGTTTTGAAAATCATATTTCCCCAAATCATGTTTTCAAACTCACAAAAGCACTATATGGACTTAAACAAGCTCCTAGAGCTTGGTACGAGAGACTCAGTGGTTTCTTGATTGAAAAAGGTTTTTCAAGAGGAAAAATCGACACAACTCTTTTCATTAAATATGAAAATGATTATATTCTTTTGATTCAGATTTATGTTGATGATATAATATTCGGTGCTACTAATGAAAATATGTGTCAAGTTTTTGCTAAGACTATGCAGGAAGAATTTGAGATGAGCATGATGGGTGAACTTACATTTTTTCTCGGATTGCAAATTAAGCAAGCAAAAAGTGGGACATTCATCAATCAATCAAAATATATTAAGGAATTACTGAAGAAGTTTGGGATGGAAAATGCTAAGGAAATTGGAACACCAATGAGCCCATCAACTAAACTTGATAAAGATGAATCCGGTAAGCCAGTTGACTCGAAGATATATCGAGGTATGATTGGTAGCTTATTATATTTAACAGCCAGTAGACCAGATATTATGTTTAGTGTGTGCTTATGTGCACGTTTTCAATCATCTCCAAAAGAATCACATTTAATTGCAGTTAAGCGCATTCTTAGATATCTTAGTGGTACAATTAACCTAGGGTTATGGTACCCTAAGCACACATCTTTCGATCTAATCAGCTACACAGATGCAGATTATGCTGGCTGTAAAATAGATCGAAAAAGCACTAGTGGAGCATGCCATTTCTTAGGTCATGCATTAGTTTCCTGGTTTAGTAAAAAACAAAATTCTGTTGCACTATCTACTGCTGAGGCAGAATATGTTGCTGCGGGTAGTTGTTGTGCTCAAGTTCTCTACATGAAGCAACAACTTGAAGATTTTAAACTCATGTATAATCACATTCCAATCAAATGTGATAATACAAGTGCTATAAATCTTTCAAAGAACCCAATACAACATTCTAGAACTAAGCATATTGAAATAAGGTATCATTTTCTTCGAGATCATGTGCAAAAAGGTGATATAATGTTAGAGTTCACAAACACACACGATCAGTTAGCAGATATTTTCACAAAACCTTTACCAGAAGATAGATTATGTATGATCAGAAGAGAAATAGGTATGATGCATGCTATGAATATCTCTTAAAAGATAGACCAGAGTCAATAAAAATAGAGATAGATTTTTTTTAATACTTTTACATAAATTTGAGATTCTTAGCCTCATGTTTGAGACGCTCATTCTCTTCATACAATATCATGTCATTCTTATTCATGGGAACCGGCAAGCGGAATGAAGAATCTAATAAAGATTTCAACTGTTTATTCTTCTGCCGAATGATTCCTTCCCTTGTGTGAGACTCTTGAACAATTTGTTGAAGTACAACAATTTGTTCTTTGAGCTTTTCAACTTCGTGATTTTTGGCTTGTAGCCGCTGAGAAAAAGCCACAATAGAGGAAGAGTAGCGAGTCCCAAGACTCACCAAGTCATAAATAGCATCAGAATCTGACTTATTAGTCAGATTATTATTTTCTTGCTGCAACATGGCACCAATGGTAGCTGCAGAAAGAACAGGAGGTTGAGATGCAGAATGCCTCATGGATGGATCTAGAGAAATGTTAGAAGAATGAGCCATTGAGAAAAGAATAGAAGGCTTAAAACGAGAATGCTGAAGGAATGCAGATGAGTTATAGAGATGAGATGAAAACTTGATGCGGATTAGATGAACTTCAGGACTGATTTTATAGAGATAGCATAAAGAATAAGACAAACTATTTTCTCTTCAAATCTTATTTAGTCAAAAGAAATACAAGATATGCTGGACACACATTGTCAAAAGTTTTCTTACTAAGCCAGCGAGATTAACAGTAAATTGTCCCTATTTTTCTAGTAAACGATGAACCTCTGCTGTTATCTGCCGATGTTGACCTTGTATCTGAACCCTTTCTCGTTCCAGCTCTTCTATTCGTGGTTGCAGATCATGAGCATACCAATCTGCAAATTTTTTCAACTCTTGGTTTTCTTGCTTTAGCCTTTTATTCTCACTATCCTTATTAGCAAGCTTCTGTCGTAACTCAGATATTTGCATGTTAAGATGATCAATCTCACTCACCCTCGCCATTAACCTTCGAGACATGATCGTAACAGAGGCAGCATATTGATTACTGAGCATTCTTGATTCTGCAATAATCTCAGAATCAGCCTTACTAGAAAAACGGTTCACTGCTCCTATCATGGTATTGACGGCCTCAGGAGAGAAGATTGATGATTGATGCGTCAAGGGTTCCTGATTCAAGTCTGGAACATTAGTGGAAGAGAATTGCTCAGTCATTCTATCGTTGTGGAAAAACAGAACTCAGGTCAAGAAGTGATTATTTTTTTGGCATCCGATAGATGAAAATGATCATTTTTTTATAGAAACTCGGAGCCTTCAATCCCGTTTGTCAACAACATCAGGCGATTGTTTAAATCTTCAGCCGTATTAAATTCATAGAGTTAGGCCTCGAGGCTTTGCAGCACTTGTCGGGTCACGGACAGCTCCATTTTTCAACTATCTACAGTGACTATTAAACGCATCGTTTTCTTCAGTCCATTTACTTGTTGCGGATCCTTTTTAATGATGCCAAAAGGGGGAGAAGTGTTAGACTAGAACATTAACATTGTTTAAATTGCTAAACTTGTTATATATGCTTGGAATTATATTTATACTTTTGCTTGAAAAACTAACGCATATTTTCAGGGGGAGCTTAAGTATTAATATAGGTTTCAAGTTCTATCAAATATTTGTCATCATCAAAAAGGGAGAGATTGTTGAACTCAAGGTTTCAAGTTTCATGTGATTATAAATCTACACATGGATTTTGATGATAACAAATGAATTCAAAGAATAAAGAAGTCTCAAGCTCAAGTTGTCTACACAATGGAGTCAAGCACATCAAGGAAACAAGCATGAGCA
The DNA here is from genome assembly GCF_018687715.1 of Carya illinoinensis. Lineage (NCBI taxonomy): Eukaryota > Viridiplantae > Streptophyta > Magnoliopsida > Fagales > Juglandaceae > Carya > Carya illinoinensis. The sequence continues at coordinate 12,446,957 of NC_056767.1, read as the reverse complement.
AGAAGGGAATAAGTTCACATTAAAATTATAGAGTAATGTTGTAAATCTCTTCAAAATTCGAAATTAGGATTAATGCTCAAAATTAATATTTTATCATAAAGCATTAAAATACATTTTCCACATGTGCATGAATATTTTTGAAAATTAAATTTGAAAATTTTGAAAGATGATTGATTGTCATCTTTTGCATGTGCATGCCTTGATTAAAGGGTTGAACTTTGAAAATATTAAAGATGATTGATTATTATCTTTCACATGTGCATGTTTTATTTGAATATTTTCAAAAGTGATTGATGCTTTTTTAGACTTATACAAAAAGTAAAAGATTAGGTTTGAATTTTTTGAAAATGAAAGTGTGCTCATTTTGTCATATGCCAAAAGTAAAAGATTAGGTTTGATTTTTTTTGAAAAAGTGAATGATGTTGTCTTTGACAATTGAGAAAGAAGAACCTTTTATTTGAATTCTTTGAAAAAGTGAATGATGTTGTCTTTGACAATTGAAAAAGAAGAACCTTTTATTTGAATTTTTTGAAAAAGTGAATGATGTTGTCTTTGACATGTGAATCTTTTTAAATTTGAATATGAAGTCTCATATGCCTATAAATAGATCATTTGAGAGCTTCACATTTACAACACCAAGAGCATACAACATTCATTCAAAGCTTTCATTCTCTCTTCTCTAAACATTGAGCCTTAATCCTTGTTCATTTTGAGAGATATAGCTTGCGCTGTATTGTTCTTATTTCACTCGTTGAGGAGTGTTTTCTGATAACCTACCCACTATCAGCTTTTGTATCAGAAAAAGGGTGTGTATAACCCTTGTGTGTGTAGAAAGTATTCTACACAGGGAATAGTTGAATCACCACGTGTAAGGTGATTGCAAGTGTAGAGGGTGTTCTACACGGATCCTTTGTAGCGGTGTTGTTCAAAGGTGTAATAGGTTTCTATCTCCACCTGAAGGAGGTTGAATAGTGAATTTGGGAATCCTCAAGGGGTAGCTTGAGGCGAGGACGTAGGCAGTGGGGCCGAACCTCGTTAACATACTAAGTTTGCTTCTCTCTTACCCTTACTCTTTATATTTATTGTTATTTCATATTTTGTTTATATTTTATATTATATATTTGATTTATAATTGTTATTTTTTTTAATACAACTCAATTCACCCCCCCTCTTGTGTTAGTCATCTGGGCAACAATTACATATATAAATTATATATAAAAAATATTTTATTATTTATATAATATTCAAATTTTAATTTATATATATTTTTAAATCAGTCTGGTCCCGAAAAGCACATAACTAAAATCAAATCTGATCTGGCTGGTTTTTACAATATAGGAACCAGTTCCGGACTAGACCGATCCAAAACTGGACTAATCGGTTTGGTCCGAGCCGGTCTAAGCGGGTTTTCGATTTTTCAGTTTAAACTTTCAACCCTAATTCTAAGTATCCTTCATAACTACTACTAGTTGAGACCCTAGCTATCTCTAATATTTGTTTTCTTGTAGCTTCTTCAGTGTTTGAACTAAAAAAGATTGTAGTATTTTGTTTATTTGGAAATTGCCCTAAAGCCATCCGATACCTGTTCAACAAACATTGGTTCTTTTGCCATTTTGTTAACATTGCCCTCCTAAAAATCACACAATCATCAATAAACAATTAATGATTAATTCTAATACCCCTTCTTGTAACAGCAATTCCTTTTGATTATCCATTCCTTTCTGATGCCTCTATTAGAGAACTCAATTCTTTAGCACATAGGATAAAAAGGTGAGGGGAAATGGGGTCCTCTTGCATTAAACCCCTTAAGGGTTTCAACTTCTCTCCAAGCTACCCATTCATCAACACAGAATTTGATACAATAGTAACACATTCCATGAAGTTTATCCATTTTTCATCAAAACCAAGCTTTCTCATAATTGCCGCCAAGAATATCCACTGAATTCTGTTATATGCTTTAAACATATCAAGTTTAAGAGCCATGCTGCCTCTCTTGCCCTTTTGTCTAGTCTTCATTGTGTTTAAAGTCTCGTATGCAAGTATGATGTTATCTATGATTAGCCTTCTTGGATAAAGGCAGTTTAGCAGCTTGATATGATAGATGGTAGGAACTTCTTTAACTTGCTTGCTAGTATTTTTATACAATTTTGTAAAATATATTACACAAACTTATTGGTCTGAATTCACTAACAACAATAGGGCATTTGATCTTAGAAATTAAGGTTATATATGTAAAGATAATACCAACATCTAGCTTCCCCCTAATTTAAAAAACTTAAAATAGCTTGACATACCTCACCACCTACTACATTCCAATATGTTTGATAAAACAAGCTCCATAGCCATCAAGCCCTAGAGATTTAAGTGGTGACATCTGCTTCAAGGTTGCTTTGACCTCGTTTGATGAGAATTCTTTTATCAAATCTTCATTCATGCTCACTGTTATTCTTGGTGCAACTGATTGTAGACAGTCTTCAATACATTCTGCTGAAGGATTAGTGGACTTGAATATATCTCCAAAATACATAGTAAAAGCTTTTGAAATATCTTTTTGGTCTTTAAAACTTTTGCCTTGTGCATCTAAGATCTTCTTAATCCAGTTTCTTTTCCTCCTTTAACTGGCACATGTATGAAAAAAAAAACTTAATGTTCTTGTCCCCCATCTTGTATTAGGTTTTCTTTGCCCTTTGCCTTCATTTTATATCTTCATGTTCAAGTAGCAGGCCTAATTTCCTTTGTAAATCTTTGATAATACCTGCATTATAAGGGCCTTCTCTCATCTGTTCCCATTTGAGCTTGCCATTAATAGCCTTTATATCCTCCTGTGCAGCTTTCTTCTTCATTGAGTCCCATCGTGATAGAGCCCTTCTGCACCATTGTAATTTTTTCTCAACCACTTTAAATTTGTCTAATACATTAGCATCCCTTTCCCAAGCCTCCTATACAACTACCCCTCATTCCTCCTCTAATAACCATTTTGCTTCATATTTAAACAACCATTTTTTTTCTCCTCTTTCCTAGCCCCTCTTCTATGATGGATAACACAATTGACTTGTGATCAGAACTTTGACCTTGAAGAATTTCTACTTTAGCATGTCTTAGCAATTCTGACCATTTAGGATTAACCACTACTCTATCTAGCCTCTCTTTTGTAAAAGAATTATCTTCATGCTTATTACTCCATATAAACTTATCTCCTACCCATCCCAAGTAAAATAAGTTGTTTCCAAACCAAGCTTCTATGAACTCCTCCATTTGATCTTCTAGTCTATCTTCCTCCCATCTTCTCACCTTGGGAAATTATTTCATTAAAATCACCTAACACACACCAAGCTTGGTCTATGTTAGGCTTTAATAAATCTAATAAGTTCATGTTTCTTTCCTTCTATACTCTTCAGGGTGACCATAAAACCCAGCTAGCCACCAAAGCATGCTTGGATATGGATAGCAAATTCTAGCATGAATATGGTGCTAAGAGTAGTTTGTAATTTCCAAATCTAACTCACCTTCCCACATCATTGCTAATCCACCACTCCTACCCACAAGTTCCACCACAAAACACTCATCATATTTTACTCTTCTTTTTATTCTTTCCATTTTCTTTGCAAGTAGTTTTGTCTTCATTAAAAAACTACTTTGGGTCCCTTTTCCTTTATCATAAGACAAAGGTCTTGAATTGTTTGGGGGTTTCCAATCACCCGGCAGTTCCAACTTAAGGAATTCATAATGCCTGTGGGGCTCCACAGCAGCATCCATCATTAACAAATTGTTTGAATTATCCTCTCCACCCTACTTACTTTACTTCTTCTCTTCATTTCCTCACTTTTATTTTTAAATACAACATTTTCTATACTTCGTTTACTAGAATTACTAGGAATAGTAGCAAGTGGCTTACCATGACAATGTGCCCTTCTTATCCACTTATTCATATTCTGCCTACCCCTCTTGGAACCTACCTCTTCCATATTCTTTTGTTCCTGGTATGTTCATCCATATTCCAAAAGTCTTTTGAAAGTTGTATCATTTCTATTTACTTCAACCTAATTAGTTAGCTTTTCCACCAAGCCCATACCCCTCACACTATTATCCTCGAGCCCCTTAAAATTGTTATCTTTCATGCCTAAGATATTGGTTACTTGACCCTCCTCTATCAAGTCAATTAGGCCCATCAACTTCTTATCAGATAACCTCTCTTTGTTCAAATTGATGCCTTGATATTAAACACGTATTTCACCATTTGAATCCCCCTTCACCTGCTCTTATGTTCTTATCTTATACTTACATTTAGATAAGGTCAGTAATTGATCAGGTTCTTCTCTCTCTATCCTTATCTCTTCATTTCGTTTTTCAACATAATAGCTTTTTGAATTCTTGATATCCTCTCTAACTGCTTTCCACCCTCCTGAGACTCCTCCGCCCTATGATGCTTGAGCTTCCACCATTCTCTGAGGATTGTTGCCGAGAATCATATTCTTCCTCTAACTTCTTCCCCATCCATGCATCTTGCCACCTAGTCACAATCTTCTTTTTCTGGTTTGAGTCTGCTCTCAACCAAGCACCAAATTGATTCCTCCCTAATTGACTTTGCTTTGTATGTTAGTTTTCAGCACTTTAACCATTTTTTGCATGCACCAGTTTGCCACATTTGAAACAAACCCGAGTCAGTTTCTCATATTGAAGAAGAACCTAGCTTTTCTTTCTCAGCAAATAAACATTTGCCCCCTTGCAAGTGGTTTCCTCAGATCAATTTCTAAACAGACTCTCATATAATTTCCCTATGCAATTCCATCCTCACAAACATCAACCTCCTTCCTTGATCCAATAGTGCCCCCTATTAGAGTAGCAATTTCCTTTGTCATACATGCAAGCGGGAGATTATGCAGTTGCACCTAGAACTCCTCATAACTAAAACTCATCTGCTTTAGGGGTGTAAGCTCATCAAAAAGCTTCAAAATAAACAAACTATTATCTAAGAATCATGTTTTCCTTGCTAAAACTCAATCTTTATCATTTTTATTCTCAAAAGTTACCGTAAACTAGTTTTGTCAAATTTCTTGAAAAGCAAAATTTTTACTCACTTTCTAAATTTTTGCCATAGTTATTCTCACAATATCCTTCCCTATAATATGATAAGAACTCAATTTCCCTACAAGACTCTTTTCTCCCTCCCTTGTTCATGACATCTTCCAACTCGTTTGTATCAATATCAATCAGACTTGATAGCCTCAACTTAGACCACATATTTTCTATATCTTCCATCCTTCACCTCTCTGCCTTAATAACAGACAGACTAAGATACTCTTCTCTCTCACTACTAGAATTTGTTTATGGAAACTCTAGTAATAAAATCAGATTGTAAACTCCATCTATCCCTCCTCTTTCATAGAGAAGTTTAGGTTTTGCTTGGTACGTAATATGAAAATTTTGAATTTAAGATGAAATATTAAAATATTATATTTTAATATTATTATTGTTTTAGAATTTGAAAAAGTTAAGAAAAAGTTGAATTATTTATTATATTTTGTATAAAGATTTTTAAAAGTTGTAATGATGAGATGAAAATTTTGAATTTAATATAAAATTTTTTTATTACCAAACCAAATTTTAAGATGAGACTACTTAATTTTATAACTCTAACTTAACCTAATTCAACTCAAACTTAATTCAAAGAGATTGAAAACTTAACTCACCAAATCAAAATACTCAATAAATATTAGATATAAATCTCAAATTCGGATTCGAGCTCGAGCTTCGCAATCAAAGAACCGGATCGGCTCGTGGACTTGATATCCTAATTGTACGGACAATTTATTAGATAAATAAAAAATATATATATAGCCACAAAGCAACCCGACCAGTTGGGAGTTCAAATGGACCCAACCGGTTTGGAATCACTGACCCGACCCAATCTCCAACGACAACCTAAAGATTCCAACTTGAAGCTAATACATGTATGTATTATAATGAAATAGTTTCGATTCTGCGAAAAAAATAGAAAGCGTCCTAAAATGGGGGATAAATCGAAGAAGAACAAGACGAAGTCGGAGAGGAAGACGAAGAAGCATGTAGAGGACACAGAGAGTTCATCATCGGCATCCGCTTCTAGCTCTGATGATGACTCCTTGAAGAGGCGCCGTCGGCACCGTCACCGCCACAGAAGCGATGAGAAAGATTCGAGGAGAGAGAAAGAGAGGAGGAGAGAGAAAAGAAGAAAGGAGAGGGAGAGAGAGCGAAAGAGAAAGAAATTGAGAAAAGACGGAAAGAAGCGTAGGGTTTATGAGAATGAGGAGTCCCGGTCTGGATCCGAATCCGGGTCCGTGTCTTCGAGTGATGAGAGTGATCCGGAACGGGTTGAGGCCGACCCCGAAGCGGTGGTGCGAGACATGTTGACGGAATTCCCTAGTGTTGGCAATGATTTGATGCTGGTATTTTTTATTTAAATGAAAAGACAATTTTCTCTTTGATTGAATCTTTTTGGTGGATAAATTTGAAGCTAAATCAGTAGAAGATTATAAGGTTTTCAGCAGTGAACCTTATTTTTCTTAGGATGCCTTGTCGGTAACTCGATACTAGGCGTTCAGAACTTAGAAATTGATGTTTATTGTGCACTCATGTCCAAAGGATTGTGCCATTATCTGTTTTTGAGTTCATGCCTTCGCTATTTCATAATGACATGTTTTCGTAAGATTTTTGCTATTATGACTGTTTGTTAGGCGGTCTGTGTCATGCAAACTCTGTTTCTGACCATGGGAATCGTGTGTTGCATAGCATACCTTTCTTTTTCTGCGAAAGTTGCATTATTTTTTATTCCTCTTGTGTGATGAGGTTTCCATGTGGCTATTAGGCATTTAGAACTTAGAAATTGATGTTTTATTGGGCTCTCATGCCCAAAGTAATTGTGCTACAATCTCTTTTTTTGGTCTTTGTGACATACAACCTCTGTTTCTGACCATAGGAATCGTGTGTTGCAGACCTTTCTATTTTCATGACACCGGTATCATTTTTGGTTTACACCTAGCCATGTTTTTGATGTACAGCTTTTGCAAATGGTTGATGATGGGCAAGCTGTTGACATAAAGGGTATATCCGAAAGATCTCTGATAAAACATATAAAGAGGCTGTTTCTTTCGTTAAGACTCAAGGAGAATGGTCATAGGGTGTTTTTACTACCTTCAAAGGCTCGTCCTACTTTAGAAGTTGTAGGACCCCTGATTCGTGCTCATATGGAACCTAAAGAGCAACAAGTTGATCATTCTATAACAGAAAATGGTGTACAGTTGGTTGCAGAGGATGCGGGCTGCAGCCATGTAATGGATGAAAACAATGTGGCAGGACCGAGTACTGAGGATGGTGTTAGTGCTCCTAAAAGAAGGTAAATAATATACATTTAGATTATTTTTCACCTAATTAGATGCGGTTCCTGTTACCCTGTGTTTTAATCTAAAGAACCAGAAATATAGACGATTGAATAAGTCGATTACTGTTTCTGTTCATTTTAATTAGAAATAACCAACTTTGGGAAACTTTAGGTGTATACTCGTGTGCTGTGCTCTTTGCCTCTTTCTTTCTGTTGTTTTTGTTATCACATGCCATACTACAACAAAATTCAGCAACTTCTTTCCCCGTGGTAAATTTTTTATCTAATTCCCTATATGAAAGAACCATAATCTTTAATGTCAAGTGCTAAACATATACAGTTTCTGGATATCATCTATTTGTGGTTAGTAGCTACACGGTGGATACTTTTTCTTTGAAATAATCAGAAAGGGGGCATTGGAGATGAGTAAAATCTAGTGCTTGGATTGGGAACACATGATGAACTTTGGAGAAATAAATTTTAGTTATTTTATAAACATTTTAATGATTTTGATTGTTAACAAAATTTATCCAAGTTAAGAAAGGAAAGACGAGGAAATATTGAGAAAAGGGGAAGAACAGAAGAAAAGATAGCTAGAATTGGGACACCTCTCATTCAATCTATTATTATGACCTTTATATCATGTCTCTGATATTCTAGTTAAAGATGTCAAGTGCATCAAAAAGAGAAAAAAGATCTTCTTTGGTCTGTTTAGGGAAAAGGTACAGTTTAAGTGTTGAATTGGGACTACATCTTAACAGACTACCTTGAAATGTCAGTTTATCCAGATCTCTCATTAGTTGGAGTTCATGAGTTTCTTGTTCCCAGGCATATCATTTATTGGATCTGATATCTTGAGAGGCTTTTTCTTTGCCTCTGAACTCAAATGATATATTGTGTGGTTGTCAGTTCAAAACCCAACGTGTGTGTGGGTAAAGCACTAGGGGAAAAATAAACTTTTTCCTCTGATAGGTGTTGTGAGACTCTACATGTAGTGGTTGATGCTGGTATATGCTGCATTTAATAACTGGCCTAAGAGGAAAGAACTCAAACAGTTAGCTGTTTATGTTTGCCCTATGAGTCATCTGCTATAGATTATGATCTGTAATTGTGAGTCTTTTATAAACTCTCTATACTGAGATGTAGAATGTGTGTATATATATTTATATATGTTTGATAAGTAAATTGAACTTTATTAATAAGCAAAAAGGGCTTCCCCGGAGGAGCCTTACTGCACTAGATATTTCTCTAGGGAAAGGAGTACTTTTGCTGGTGAAATAAAGCAGCATGGAATGACCTTGCTTTAAACACCCCCTTTTTGGAAGAAGTCCATAATTGTTTGCCTTCCCCTCCCTATCTCATCTTGTTTGAGTATACCCAATCACAGAAGGGAGGAAAGAGATTCACCCCCTAGTCATACTGCTCTAATAATTGTTTTTTGATAAGTAAAATAAATGCTCTGCTCTACTACAATTATGACACTACTTACGAGGATATACATGCCAACATTCATCAAATGAGCATTTTTTTTCTCCCTTCTTTGTGACTTTTTGTTGCAGAATAATTGGCCCTGAGATGCCATCAGCTGAGTTACTTGCAGCTGCAGCCAAGTTAACAGAAGCTCAGGATGAGCTCAGGTATTTCTTTGAAAAATTCAACAGCTGGTTTTGGACTTAGTTGATATTATAATTTGGGACATCTTAGTGCAGTGTTGGTGAAACCACCAGGTACATTTAAGCGCAAAAACCTTGATGCGGCATGTAGATTTTATCTGACACTACAAATGCATAAGATGTTGAAACACTCAGATCACACAAATCTTCTGTAAAACCCAAATAACCAATCTTGGCATCATAGAGAATATTGAAAAACTCTCAAAAGAATATTTTCATAAATAAAAGTAATAATCAACCACCAAACAATGTGACTCAAAATTTGCCTTAGATAAAGGTAAACGACTAAAACTCTTGAAACCGAATTAAAATCTAACACAAATCCTATGAGAATTCTAAAATTTACTAGTCTTGGACTAAAACGACTCTCTAGAAACTCCTAATAATAAAGAAAACAACAGATGCTCAACTTTTATAAAAGTCCTATTCTAACAATGCTACCCATGAATTAGGGTATACAACTCTTAAAAGAATATATTTCCTAAAACCAACCTGAAAGTTCTTTATTTATTCCTTGCTAACGTAGTGTTGCCCCATTTATCAGAATGGGGTATCTCTCAATCATCCCCCCCCCCCCAATATTCTCTACGTCCTCGTTGAACTAGTCTGTCGTAGGTGGCATGGCTCAAGCCTTACATTTCTAGTTGGGAAATGCTCTAATACCATTTATAACGCCCTAATGGAAAGCCCAAACAACATGGCCTATATTCTAAAAGAACTAGTCAATAATACAATAGGAGCCTCATTGAAACATTATAAAGGAACTTTTCCTTCTCAAGCAATGTGAGATCTCATACACCATCTACCCTTATCACTTACCAGAATGGGGTATCACTATATTTTTCACCCCATACATGATTTTCTTATTGACCAACTAGTCATTTTTCACTGACCTTTCTTTTCTGGCCTTTCCAAACAGACCCAGAGATGAAAGCATTTCCCTGCAAATATTTTTTCCTAAAACAATCCCAGCCTTAGTGCAAAGCTGAAGTGCATGTTTGATTCAAATATGGGGCACATTTTCAAAACAAATATGGGGCACATTTTCAAAACCAATGTATTCTAACAAAATATTCATAAAATAAAATAAAAAGGTTTAGATGAGCAAGATAATTATACATTTAGATTATTAACTCAATCCATTTGAGTATTTTGGACCATGCCAATCAAGTAATCAACAAATTACATGGATATTTTTTTGATAATTATGTTTAATTCAAACATAGAATTTTATCTCTTGTACTTTTCTCCACACTTTACTGCTTTGGTTTTCCGCTATTGAATTAAACGGGGAGAATGTTAATGATTTCCTGTCTTTAATTCATTGCTCTTAGAATGTATTTAGGTGTTCTTATGTATACTTCCTGTGTACACGGGGCTATGCCTATTTCATTCATATCAATAATATTTATCTCTTACTTATATAAAAAAGAGAAATACACCTGGAAGAAGTGACCAAAAAAGCACAAATATTGTAGTTATTGATGCTAATATCTTTTAAGCTCACTGAAAAAGGGCACCAAAATGAGTGCTTTTGTAAATGTGCTTGCTTAGAGTGCTTTGAGCACATTTTTACCAACACTTTTAATGATATGTAATTTTGAAATATTTTGGAATGGAGATGAAATGTTACAAGGGTTTCTAACAAATACTTGCAGAGAGGCTGAGTTGGAGGAAGATGATGAGAATTTTATAGGACCCCCACCACCTGCTGTGGTTGCTGAGGCTGCATCAGCAAATGAAGCAGAACGATTCGAAGAGGTATTTTAATCCTTTTATTTTTGCATACTCATCAAATTTTTCCAGCTGATTTTCGTGACAGATTTGTAATTGTGAAATAGTATATTGGTAATTTTTTTTATAAGATCCTCAATTAGGAATATTACGTTGACTACTATTATGTTTCCATTGTTTTGTAATAAGCGTAAGGATTTGGTTGAATGGACCTTTACTACTTTTGGTTGTAGATAATGCACCAGCTACTTAACTGTTGAAGGCTTTAATTATTTGAGGTAGTCCGGTACCAACCTGTTGAACTTCTGCACTGTTTTCACTTTTCTTAAAATCCATTGTTTTATTTGAAACATGTAAGGAAGTAATCTTGTCATCTAATTATTATTTAAAATGTTGAAAGTATAATAATTGTATGAGCTAAGTTTCGATCAAAAAATAATTGTATGAGCTAAGTTCTCTAAGTAGCTGACACAAATTAACCAAAATATTATTTTGGCTCTTGAATTGTGCGGTTCCATTAAATTTTCAGTTTTTTAGATTGGAAGAAGGTAAATATGAGCTTCAATGCACTTGAGAAAACTATGTTGTATAAAACCTTAGGCTAACCCTTCCCAAAATGAAACAAAAAGCCAGGATGATTTAAGGAGGCATAATTTGTGCGACATAAAAGTTGTTGCAAATGCTTGCAATCATTTTGATGGCTCAGAGGAGAGAAGAATAATTACAAATTTTTATTGGACTCTCATCCTAAAACTTTTGAGTGAGGCATAGAATGGGTTTTGGTTTTTTCACAAGAAGATTGATCTAGCTTACAAAGATCCAAATGTTATGGTAGAACCATAGTAGAGGGAATATGTATGCCTTAAGAGTCTAGTCTCTAATTTAGTAGGGTATGGAGGTAAACACCAATTCTTTGGTTTGTGTTAGTCAAACAAATTTTGGCGTTGTGTTTGGTACAATGATCAGCCGATCAGCGATTGAAGGTTGTTTTCTAGAGGTATTAAGATTTTCCTGTGATAAGAAGGGCTTGATGGCAGATTCTTGGCAACTCTCCAACTCTCCAACAACATGCATATTGTGCAAATCCATTGCTTTGCGGGCCATATCTGGTTCTTGAAACTATAGACCCATTCCCTTTCATTTCAAAGCCAAGCCCAAGCCCAAGCCCAAGCCCAAGCCCAAAACCAAAACCGATCCCAGTTTTCTAATGTCCGGTGACCGCATACCTCAAGTTCAGCAGCTTCACTTTGCTGCCAAATTGGCCTTGAACAGTGAGCCACCCATTTTTATGTAAGTTTTGTGGAAGCCAAATGGCACACACCTCTTTCGGTTTGGCTCAACAATGGTCCTCCTCTACTATGTTTCTAATACTGCCCCTTCTGCTCTTGAGCCAGCCCTCACTGACACCTCCTTCCCTCTGTTATGTACGTCTCCGGTGGTGGAAGTTGGACTCAAAGATGAGTGCCTCCACGTATGACTTTGTGCTTTCTTTCTCATAGCCCAACTCTTAACTCTTTGTGAGTTTGGATTTGTTTTGTCCCACTTTCTCCATTCACAATGCTGAAGCTTGCCTCCCTAAGGTCCAACACTAGTCTCTTCCATCCTCTCCCATTCACTTCTTTAGGGATAATGATTAATCCCCTTCTCCAACCACTCGCGTGTTCTACTAATTCTAGATATTGACGATATGAAATTGAACACTTCTGGATGTGAAAACATTTTTACTTGCTTGGTATGTTGCATAAAATTGCTTCCTTTCCTGCTCAGAAATAACCTCCTCCAGGGTGTTCACCAGCCACTTAATAGTTGAAACTCCCAAAATTCGTCACCTTTTTGCTTCTCTCTACCAAGTGTGTCAAACACTCTCCTACCACTATAATCTTGAAGATTTTATACTCTTTTGAAAAACCCATCATTAATATAAAACTCAACTCCTTATCAAGCTAACTATGGTTGAGCAATGATGATGAACAACTACAATGGCCATCGAAGAAGAAAGTGTATGAGACTCGCATCTTGCTGGCCCATAATCATACTTTCTTATTTTTTACTGCAAAAGACTAGGCCTCCCACAAATTATCTAGGCCAGTATAAAATTTGTATGCGACAATAAAATCAAGAATTACTATATTCTCAAGCTGGTGTGTAGAGCACATCATCTACATCACTTAAATGGTAAGATTTGATTTGTAAGATTCAAATTATGAAATTTAAAGTTTCTTTACTTAATATTATTTGAGGAACATAGGGTAGAGATCTCTCCTCTCTTGAAGGGACGGCGTACACTTAGTTTTTCTCTCCGTACACTGAAGGATACAATGGTGGCCGAGGGTGTTTGACGGTGAGATTTTCTATTGTCTTGGCGGGGAATATGGGTTTTTTGAAACTAGTAGTAATAGAATCAAAAGTTTTTGAGGTAACAAGGGATGTAAGATATTTGCACATTACTAGGGGGAGTTGGAGAGTTGTGAAAGGAATGAGCTTGGGGTGGCCACGGTACTCTGGTTTACCAAAGCATTGGAGGACTTCTTGAAGGGTGAAAGTAGAGAGTTCTATACCACTCATCAAGAGGGAGATATAGGTTTCATTGCACAGAGATGTTCTAATTCCCAGGCTATTACATGTCACTAGTGGAGTATGGAGGTTTCTGTCGACTGAATTTCATCTTCAATCTAGAGGAGAGGGACAATTAGGGTTGGAGGAAATTGGTGGAGGCACTGAAGGAGGCTAGAAGAAAGGGTGGACAGGTTTGCACGTCGCTGCTCGTAAAGATGGTGGCTATGAACCAACCTCCCTCACGTTCATAAAGGGAGGTTCTCCAACAATCGAGGGTATTGGTCACTTCGTGAACAAAACAGGCTGGGTGGAAGGGCTGACACCTCGGGAAGTTTGAGCAAAGCTCTTAGTCTAGTGAGGGCTGGTTGTGTTGCTGGTATAGTAGGTGCATAGAGACAGGATGGTGGTGGCAGGTGTGCTGTCAGCCTGGGCTACCTAGCAGAGGAAGGTGTATCTACTCGTATGGACATGAAAAAGTAGTTAGACGCATTGAGGGAGAAAATAGGCATACAGTTACTAGGCATAGAGTGGACAAAAGGGACCGATGGGGAGTGGAAATTTTTGTGGAATCTCCTCCGGCGTGCATGTTTGTTGTGGAGCAGGCAGTCCTAGACATGAGTGACCCATCCCCCTTGCAGCTGGTTGTCTATTCTCTTGCATATAGTGGACAGAAAGGGTCGATGGGTAGCATAGAAGAAGGAGAACTGGAACTAGTGAGGGTTGGAGGTGTCGGGGATGTCAACAAAGAAGCGTTGTAGCTAACAGACCCTTTGCATGAAACTATTGACTAGGAATGCAGGTCTTCTCTTGTTAAGGAGGAGATAGGGTTGCTGGCGACATCGAAGTGGACATCAAAGGAAGGGGTTGGGATGGATGGGGAGCCTATATCGCTGAAGTTTCTACCACCATGTCAGCACACTGTTTTGGACTGGGTTATGGATAAGGTGCAGGAAATCTAGCGTTGCATGGGGATTGAGTGCGAAGGTTTTGAAGAACAATTTATGGCTTTGTTAACTGACATTGAAGTAGGAAATATTCAGATCAAGAAATCCAATTCAAAAAAACAGAGGGAGCTCAAGAGATTAACTTGGTCTATGAATTATGAGGGTAGTTCAAGTCAAGAAAGGTCAAAAGGGAGGGGGTTGACATTGTCTCCATGAAGCCCAAGATTATATCATGGAATGTCCAAGGGCTTAATGAAGTAAATAAGCACTTGCCGATAAAAATTTTTATCTGAGAGTGGAAGGGATATGGTGTGCTTGTAGGAAACCAAGATGGAAAAGATTTCAAGAAGCATCATTAGAAATTTGTGGAGCTATCCATATGTTGACTGGGTTTTTCTTGTTTTGATTGGAGCATTAGGTGGAGTACTAGTTATGTGGGATAAAAGAGTGGTGGAAAAAATGAAAGGAGTATATTGGGGAATACACAGTGGCTTGTACATTTCAAAATGTGGAGGATAATTTTGGATGGACAATAGTAGAAACTTTCTATGGGAAGAGTTGATCGGGTTACACAACTAGTGGGACCTTCTGTGGTGTATAGGCGGAGACTTCCATGTTGTTAGATTCCCAATTGAAAGATCGGGAGATAGCAGGTTGCGACAACCGCAAGAAGTCACTATTGGAGGAGCTTCATGAGGTGGAGAGGGCACAGGAGGGACGGGCCCTTTCATTGGAGGAACTTGCTCGAAGGATAGAACTAGTCTCATAACTAGAAAGGGTTACCCTATTGGAGGAGATTTCTTGGTGGTAGAAATCTCGAGCTTTGTGGTTGAAAGAGGGTGATCAGAGCATGAAGTGTAACGCCCCAATGGAAGGCCCAAATCACATGGCCTATACTCCAAAAGAGCTAGTCAATGATATAATTGTAGCCCTATTGGAACCTCATAAAGAGCAAGAACTTCTCATTCCCAAGCAATGTGGGATCCCATACATCACCTATCCTATCCTTATCATATAAGGTATCACATGAAGTTTTTTCATGGAGTGGCAATTTCCCATAGGAGAACTAATGCCATTGAGATGATGAATATTGATGGAGCTATTTGTACGAAGATCCCTGTGATCCAAGAACTTCTTGTTGGTTATTTTGAGCAATTGCTTACTGAACCAAAGGGGTGGAGGTAGAAGATTGATGGGCTAACATTTGAGTCCATTGAGCAGCAGAATGTCAATTGGTTGGAGATGCCATTTGAGGAGGCTGAGGTTCATGAAGTGGTGAGAAAGATGGTAAAAGACAAAGCACCCTGGCTAGATGGATTTTCTATGGGTTTCTTCCAATCTTGTTGGGAAGTGTGAAGGATGATTTAATGAAGGTATTTCATGAATTCTTCTTGGTGGGGAATTTTGAGAAAAGTCTCAATGCCACTTTTATTGAACTTATTCCCAAGAAAGTTGGGACATCGGAGGCTAAGGATTATCGGCCCATTAGCCTTGTGAATGGGGTGTATAAGATCATTTCCAAGGTGCTTGCAAATTGACTGAGAGGAGTTTTAGGGCGGATCATTACGAAACCCCAAAACGCATTTGTACAGGGAGGACAAATCTGGACTCAGTTCTCATCGCCAATGAATACTTAGATGGTAGATTAAAATCAAGCAATCTAGGTCTTTTGTGCAAATTGGATATGAAGAAGGCTTATGATCATGTTAACTAAGATTTTTTGTTGTCTTTGCTTGGGAAGTGTGGCTTTGGGGAGAGGTGGTACACATGGATTAAGTGGTGCATATCGATGGCACGGTTCTCAGTTTTGGTGAATGGCTGCCCAATTGGTTTTTTTAACAGCTCTTGAGGTCTAAGGCAAGGTGATCCCTTGTCCCTACTACTTTTTGTCAGTCATGGAGACGTGGCATAATGATTTCAGTGATGGTAACAATGGGTTTTTGGCAGGTTTTTTGGCTGATGATATACATTGAGGGTACTATTCACATTTCCCATTTGTTGTTTGCAGATGATACTCTTATTTTTTTGCGAGATAGATCTAAACTAGATTTAGGCACTAAGGGCATTTCTACTTTGCTTTGAGGCTATTTCTGGGTTGAAACTGAATCTATCCAAGTTAGAGTTGGTTTCAGCTGGCAACGTTCGTAATATTTAGCTGTTGGCTAACACCCTTGGTTGTAAGATCTCTTCTTTCCCTATGAATTACCTTTAGCTTCCTTTGGGGGCCACTTGCAGGACAAACTATTTGGGATGTAGTAGTTGAGAAGATTGAATGGGATTAGCATGTTGGAAGATATTGTATTTGTCGAAAAGTGGTAGGATTGCTCTGATTAAAAGCATTTTTTCTAATCTACCTACTTATTTTTTATCCTTGTTCCCAATTCCTGTGAGTGTGGCAGCAATTGGTTTTGGTGCTACAATATGGAATATGAATCTTTATGGAAGTTGGTGATTGATTATAAATATGGAGGCTTGTGGGAGGGATGGTGCTCTAAGGAGGTAAGTGGGGTTTATGGCGTGGGTATATGGAAGCACATTATATGAGGGTGGGGAGTATTTGCCCGTCATACTAGAATTATGATGGGAGATGGCTCGAACTAAATTCTGGCAGGACAGGTGGCATGGAGATAGATCTCTTAGGGACTCATTTCCTACAGTGTTCATACTTGCACATGAGAAAGAAGTTTCAGTGGCGGACCTCATGAAGAGGGATGGTGATTTACTCCAGTGGAATGTGAGGTTCATTAGAGCAGCTCAAGATTGGGAAGTTAGCAACTTTGAAGATTTCTTCTAGCTCCTATACTCCATGAGACCAAGCATTCAAGGAGTTGATACTTTGTGGTAGATACCTACAAGAAAAGGTATCTTTTCAGTTTGTTCCTTCTATAAGGCCTTCATTTTTATTGCAGAATAATTACTTTCCATGGAGAAGAATTTGGAGAAACAGGGCCCCTCCTAGGGTGGCATTTTTTGCATGGATGACGTCTTTGGAAAATATTTTGACGATGGATAACTTATGCAAATGCGGGGTGATGGTGGTGGAATGGTGCTGTATGTGTAAACAAAGTGGTGAGACTGTGGACCATTTTCTACTACATTGCAAGATTGCTAGAGCACTAAGGGTTGATGTATTTAGAAGGGTAGAGTTAGTATGGGTTATGCCTTCTATAGTGGTCGAGCTTTTGGCATGCTGGTCAAACCTTGGCGGTATTCCACAAATTTCAGTTGTGTGAAAGATGATTCCTATCTGTATTCTATGGTGCATCTGGAAGAAACGAAATGACCAGGTAGTCAAAGGCAAGGAGTGTTCATTGGAGGAGATTAGATTACTATTTGTTAGAGTACTTTTTTTTTTTTTTGATAAATAAATAAATTGTATTGATCAATGGCAAAGCCAGTATTACAACTCAAATGCCCTAACTAGGTAGGCACATTAGAGATAAGAAAATCAGGCATGGCCATGCCATTAAAATCCACAGCAATGGCCCAGCTACAAAGTGTTATAAAAAATAAAAGTTTAAGCTCCTCCACTGATCTTTCTTGGTCCTCGAAGGTCCTCTCGTTTCTCTCTTGCCATACGCACCACATAATACATAGATGGATCATCTTCCAGACAGCTTTAATTGGTTTTCTGCCCCTTATATTTGACCAACTAGCCAGCATCGCCTCCACTGTTTTAGGCATCAACCAAGCCATATCCAGTCGCGAGAATACCTCATTCCATAGGACCCTTACCGTATCACAATGTAAAAGGAGATGGTCTACTGACTCTCCCCCTCTTTTGCACATGCAACACCAGTCTGCGATGATAATCTTCATTTTCCTCAAATTATTTGTAGTAAGTATCTTTCCTAGGGAGGCAGTCCAAACAAAGAAGGATACTTTAGGAGGAGCCTTGTTTCTCCAGATTTTTCTCCAGGGGTACAGAGAAGTGGGCTCATTGGTGAGGGCCTTATAGAAAGATCGAACTGAAAAATCACCTTTGTTTGTTAGAGTCCACTACAACACATCCTCTTGCTGGCTATTTGGTCTTATGGAGTATAAGAGGCTATAGAATTCTGCGGAAGTACTTAATTCCCAATCTTGTGCAGCCTTGCTAAAATTAATGTCCCAAAGGGTCTGGCCCCCCTCTAACTCCATGACATCTGCCACTGAAGCCTCCTTATCTCTAGCCAACTGGAACAAGGTAGGATACATGTCTTTCAAAGCCCTACTAGCACACCATACATCGCCCCAAAATTTGAACCTTGATCCCGTGCCCACACAGAGCTTTACATGACGGTTAAAGACCTCCTATCCTCTTCTTATATGTTTCCATAACCCCACCCAATAAGCTCCCCTTACTTCTCTAGTACACCACTCCCCCCAAAGACTACTATACTTCTTTTCAACCACCAATTTCCATAGAGAGTTATGTTCCTTGGCAAATCTCCACAACCATTTGCCTAATAGTGCGCGATTGAAAGTCCTAAGGTTTTGGACCCCCAAGCCTCCCCCTGATGTAGGACGACACACCTGCTCCAACTTAACCAAGTGGAACTTGAACTCCTCCCCAAGCCTCCCCATAAGAAATCGCGTTGGAGCTTCTCAATACGAACCGCCACACTTGCTGGTATTGGGAAGAGAGATAAGAAATAGGTAGGTAAGTTAGAGAGTGTATTCTTTATCAAAGTAATCCTTCCACCTTTTGACAGGTACAACCTCTTCCACCCCACCAATCTCCGCTCTATTTTTTCGATTACGAAATCCTAAACCACGGACGCCCTCGAGGCACTCCCTAAAGGAAGTCCCAAGTAAGTCATAGGGAATGAAGATATCTTACACCCCATCGTTCTCGCTAGATGACGAATATTAGGGACTTCCCCAATTGGCACCAACTCTGATTTTTTCAAATTCACCTTTAACCCAGATACGGCCTTGAAGCAGAAAAGTAAAGTCTTTAACACTTGCATCTGGTTTTGCTTGGCTTCGCACAAAATAAGAGTATCATCTGCAAATAGTAGATGAGAAATGGTAATAGTATCCTTGTCCGAGTTACCGATCGGAAACCCTTTTAAGAGTCCATTTTCAACCAACACCGAGAGCATCCTACTTAGTGCCTCCATGACTATAACAAACAGTAAAGGTGACAATGGGTCTCCTTGTCGCAATCCACGAGAGCTCTGGAAGAAACCAACTGAAACTCCATTTATCAACATAGAATACTTTACTATAGATATACACTAGTGTATCCATGCCCTCCACCATTCCCCAAAACCGCATCTCCTTAGCAAATGTAGGAGGAAATCCCAGTTTACATGATCATAAGCTTTTTCCATGTCTAGTTTACACACGATCCCTGACTTTCCGTCCTTCAATCTACTATCAAGGCATTCGTTGGCAATTAACACTGCATCCAAGATCTGTCTGCCTTTTACGAAGGCATTCTGGGGTTTCGTAATAAGCTGCCCCATAACCTCACTCAGTCTGCTTGCAAGAACTTTCGAAATTATCTTATACAACTCATTCACTAGACTGATTGGCCGGAACTCCTTTAGATCCATAGCCCCCACCTTCTTGGGTATTAGTGTGAGAAAAGTGGTGTTTAGACTCTTCTCAAATTTTCCAGCCAAAAAGAGCTCTTGGAAAACCTTCAAGAGATCCTCCTTTATTACTTCCCAACAATCCTGAGAAAAGCCCATTGAGAAACCGTTCGGTCTTGGAGCTTTATCCCTGGCCATCTTCCTTACTACCTCAAAAACCTCTAACTCCTCGAACTCCCTTTCCAAACGAGAAGCATCATTTGACCCAATAGAGTCAAATTCCATCCCATTTAAGGGAGGCCGCCAACCCTCCTGCTCTGTCAGAAGATTCTCATAATAATCAACTACATGATTGTGCAGTACCTATTCATCACTACACTCCACACCGTCCACTATCAGCTTCTTAATATTATTATTTCTCCTATGAGAATTTGCAATACTGTGAAAGAAACTTGTGCTTCGATCTCCTTCCCGCAACCACAGTGCCTTGGACTTTTGCCGCCAGGACATCTCTTCTAACAGAATCAATCTCTCAATCTCAATGACCAACTCTGATCTCCTGTCTTGTTCTTCCTATGTGAGTGGTTGTACCCCTTCCAGCCTCTCGATCTCTTGGAGTTCCAACAGCTTAGCTTTCCTGTTTACTCTAACGTTGCCAAAAGACTCCAAGTTCCATTCTTTTAGGTCTCTTTTTAGGGCCTTCAATTTACCTGCAAAAATGAAGCTAGGAGTACCTTGAAACTGATAAGAAGACCACCACTGATTAACCCTCTCCACAAACCCTTCCGATTTTAACCACATGTTCTCGAATTTAAACGGCCGACGACCATTGTGAACTCCTCCGCAATCGATCAGAATAGGCCAGTGGTCGGAACCAATACGTGGCAAACGTTTCTGCCAAACATCCAGGAAGTGACTTTCCCATTCTGGAGAAATTAAGAACCGATCCAATCTGGACCAGGACTGATTGTTTTACCAAGTCGCGATACCCCCAACAAGTGAAAATCCACCAAGTTCAGATCAAAAATGAACTCCGAAAATTCCTCCATGGCTGGTCTCAATCTTCTAGTGCCCGAGACTTCGCTCGGGAACCTTACCATGTTGAAATCTCCCCCTATACACTAAGGAAGTCCCCACCAGGAGTGAATCCCTGCTAGTTCCTCCCACATAAGTTTTCCTGTTGGATCTAGGTTGGGGCCATAAACACCTACAAAAGTCCATAAGAAATTATCGGTGACACACTTAAACGAGCATGCTACCGAATACTGCCCAATGCAATCCTCCACTTTCTCTACCACCCGTCGATCCCACATTATCACAACCCCTCCTGATGCCCCGTTTGATGTCAAGAATGACCAATCCACATGGCTACCCCTCCATAAACTCCTCACAATTTTCCTATCAATCAACTTCAGCTTCGTCTCTTGTAAGCACACAATATCTGCCTTCCACTCCCGAAGTAGATTCCTAACCCGTAGGCGCTTATTTGCCTCATTTAGCCCACGGACGTTCCATGACACAATTTTAGGGTTCATTGAGGAACAGACAGCCCCTTCCCTTTCAACCTTCCCCTACTAGCACTACTCTCCGTGTTCATCGACCAATTCAATCTTTTGAGCTCCCTATGCTTCTTCGATTCGCCTTTAGATTTTTGTTTGTGGCCTGCTTCGATTGCTGTAAATAGGGCCATAAATTGCTCCTCATAACCTTCACATTTAATCCCCACAAGTTTTTGAATTTCCCTCACCTTGTGGAAGACCCAATCTGAAATTTCTTCTTGTGGTGGTAAGCGGTAGTTCAATGGCACCGGTTCCTCCACCCTACTGATCTGAAAGCCAAGAAAATCTCCTTCTGCAGGTAAGTCATCCAGCCCTAACTGTCGACACTCATCTAGGAAGGTAAGATCTTCAGTCTCTTCATCCACCAATTGCTCATACTCCTCCAAACCCTCCCCTCTTCATCGACAGCCACCACCTGTGTGATAGAAGCCTCCACCGAGCCCAAAAACAGTGGTTTTGAGCCTATCGGGCTCCTCTATCCTTCCTGCACCGGAAAATACCCATCCCGATGTAAGCACGGGCTCGATTCTAGACATGGGGCCGTCTCCTTCTCGTTCAAGGCCGCCAGGAATTCGTCGATGGTCTCCGGTATCACCGTCGGCGAGTTCTGGGTCATCGCCGTGACCTTAACGGTCGACGGCTGCCTCGGTGAAGCCTCTGCGCCCTTAGAGGAGTCGCAGTAAATCAGGTTGAGAAAACCCGGATTGGAGGAATAAGGACCCGGGTCTGGGTCTTTAGAAAAGGACCTAGGCTGAGGAGGCCCAGGCCCAAAACGAAGCCCTCCACTCATGGAGGCCTTGTGCCCGTATGTTGCTATTGGATTCCGAGGCCCCAGGCCCGTGTCTTGTGATGTCTCCAACCCTAAGAGAGGCCCGGCCTCTTGTGATTCATTAAGCCCCTTAGTCTGAAACACCACCATATCAAACCTCTCCCTGTCATCCTCCCATCTCCCTCCTCTTTCCGTAAACATCCTGACATGGCTTCTGACTTCCTCCAACTCCTTCTGCAACTTCCTCAACTGCCCCTGTAGCTCTAGCAGGCGTTTACTGGACACCCACGTCTCCTGTCCAACTAGCCTGCCAGATCTACATTTCGTGTAAGGCGTGGGGCTTGACGTTCTCCCTCAACGATGTGACCTACACCACCGACGAGCCCCCACTGCGCATTCATCGGTCCCGTTGTGAGGACCTCCTTGAAGGTTCTAGCAGCAATGTTTGGAGCCCTATCCACTCTGTTTCTCTGCCCTCCTCCACCTATTCCATGCCCATTTCCACTTGGCTGAACCATCTCTATGGCCAGGTTCTTCACTTTCCTCCATCCCCATCCATCTTTGCCTTCTGGAAAACAGAGCATCCTTGTTCTTCCTTCCTTTCCATATTCGGCAATCGACAAATATCTCCCACGCCTATTTGAGCAGCGTTGAGCAACAAAGTTGCGATAACCCTCTCTGATAACCGAATACACCTCCTTCCTTCCCCCCTTCAGGCAGTCCTCCAGCACTTTTACAATCTACAAAGTTGTGTTTTGACCCACCAGAAGATCGTACCTCTCCTTCCATCCATATTCTGATAAACATAGATTAACACCTTCCTTGGTGAGTGTAATCAACTTGGACTCAACAACTACTTCATGTGAAACTACCATCGCGCCACCAAGAAAAACTGCTAAAAACTACACCGGAAAACTATACCACCTACACCAAGACACCCTCACCACCGTGAGTAGTTACATGTGTACGGAGAGAAAAAAAGGTGGTTGCTCTTTATAATGATTTTAACAGTTTGATAAAGAGTACTTTTTCTTTGGGCAAAAGCTGTAAGTTTCAATGGCCTCGACTTTCACGATTTTTTTATTTCTATTTCTTCCTTCTAAATAGGTGTTATCTCTTGTATACCCTCTGTGTGCTTGGGCTATGCCTATTCATACTAATATAATTTAATCGTTTACTTAAAAAAAGAAATTTGAAAATTTATCTTCTAAATCAAATTATGCCACATAAGCAGTGTGTGGTGTAGAGGCCTTAGAATAGTAGTAATCTAAAATCAATTATTGTGCAAAATAATTTTGGAGCATTTTTGGGGTTAGCTCATGCGGTAAGGGCCTTGGTTTAGGGGTATGCTTTGCCCAAGTCTAAAGTTCAAATTCTTGAGTACAAATAATTTTTGGGACCATTTGCCATCATGGAAAAGCTATTGATTTACCTGATCTGTGTGATGCGGGCTTACATCAAACTGATTTGGGGTTAAATTGGGGAAAAGGACATGTTGCGTTTGCACAATCTCTAGGGTTCCTCCTTGTCAGTAAAAAAAATATTACTTTATGTTAGGGGGGTTATTTTGTTCAGTAATCCTACACTCTTTTCCCCCAGTCATCCAAATTCTTATTTCTTTGCCATTTTACTTCTTTTGCTCTTAAATTTAACACAAAAACCTTAGGACCTATGTTTAATTTGTGGTAGTCAAAAATGCCTCTTCTCCAAGCAAAGTTGTATAAAATGTTATATCCTATTTCAAGCATTATATATTTATTTTTTATGAACTATGATGATGTAAGCTTCAGATATATTTTGTTTATTTGTTTTCCTTTCTTTTTTGTCTGTGGAGATATATCTTGTGTATTGATCATATATATTGCATCTTGGATGGTATGGTAGTGATTGCAATTGAATGCAATAACTCATCTACTAGTTTCATTTATCTTATCAGGTTACCAGAATCATGGGAGCTGAGGCTGATTGTCCATATGATGTTGTAGGTGTCAATGTAAATATGTCCACGGATAACATTAAAAAAAGGTTCATTTCTTGATTTTATCTTTGAAATAATGGAACTTGACTTCTTGTTTATGATCTTCAAATCTTGAAATAATTTTGGGATGGAAATTTTTAAGTTCATCTGAAGTGTTGTTTTTTGGGTGGTCTTATTATTTTCTGTTGAATAATCTTAGTTATACCTCCTGTGCCGGATACCTTGAACATGCCTGCCTTACCTCAGTAAGCGTCTTTTGTCCTTAACTACACTGAGGTATGGAGAGTTGAGAGAGTACCGAGAGATTTGGTCTGAAAGCAATAAAAACAGCCAGCCAATCTGGAGTACTAAAGGAGATGGGCTTGCCAACAACTTTGAAATCTGATATTCCAAATAAAATGGTCACAAGAAATGAACTCTTAGATAGCTTCAGAAGGCTTGAAGGTATTTCTTAACTTGTAAACAAGATGTTTTCTACCATATATTCATAGCACCCTTAGTGCTAAAAAATAAATCTGTGAGTAGGAGATGTCTTGGGGGTAACTAGCTAATAGCATCAGGCTAAAGAACAAAGACCTTAGCATGTAATCTACAGTGAAGAAAAAATTGGCTTATTGGATCTTTTGCCAAATACTGATTTTGAGATGCTAGAATAAAGTGATTTGTAGTCTCTCTAGCAATCTACTGATTTAGTGGACCTAAAAACATGTCTTAGATGTACGGAGTATTTTTAATATTTCAATAAGTTTGTTCAGTGGTCTTTTCTGATTAAAACATTATTTTGGGTTGTACAGTTGTCACCATCATAACATGAATGATGTTTTCTTTGTGGAATCATGCTTATTTACTTCATCAATACAAATTTGAAAATCAGGGTGAAGGATTTACACATTATCATGCTGGAAAGTGGAATAGCTGCATGTGAAAAAAAGAAAAAGCAACGCCTTTTCATCACCATATGGCCAATGCTTGTTTATATTTCAGTGATATTTATATGGTTCTGAACCTGCAGCTTGTGTGTGGTATTTTCTTTTGTCTAATGACTGACTGTTGCGATCCAGGTACTGGAAGTTATCTCTTCTAGTGCACCCAGATAAATGCCCTCATCCTCAGGCCCACCAAGCATTTATTAAGTTGAATAAAGCTTTTAAAGAATTGCAAGATCCCGATAAGGTGAGTTTCTTATGTATATATGGTCCGCATGTGAATGTATAAAAGATCTATTTTGTGTGGTCACTTTCTTCTAGCACTCTGCTACTGTTGGGTTGGTCATAAACATATGCTTGAATTTCAATTGTTCTATTGCTTATGATTTGTGGTCACTTATATTATAATCAATCTGTCTTAAATCAGTTATGTTGATGACGGTGTTGGATTTGTTCCATTATCTGGAGTGTAGTGCCTTAATCTCATGTGTATGAATGGCATGAAAGAACATTGGATGGTCTTGAACTTTCCCATGATAGGTTCAAATGCCTGTTATTGAGTGCTTTCTTGCAGTGGACATATGGTGGTGTACTTTCTCATTCTTCCATGATAGAGTTTTTTGATTCTTTGTCCTTATCAATTTGTATAGAAGGCATCAACAATTCACTTTGTGTCCTGCCGCCATTCCTTCTTTTAGTTCAATAATAGGTTTATGAAAAATATTAAAGTCTGCATCCAAGTAGCAGTTATTATGCATGATTGTTGTTTAGTTGTAGCTTGTTGCGATACTATGTAATATTTTCTTTTACAGTCGTTCCTTCTTTTAGTTTGATTTGCTTGAGATATTTTGGTGGGTCAGATGCACTAGTATTACTGGTGGATGTGACGGAAACTCTTACTACTTTTTTAAATATGTAGTTATTAACTACAAAGAGGGAGACACGGTTTTACTCTGAAAGCATTTTACTGCCTGTATGGGACAAGCAAAGACTTTCGTAATGTCCAGTTCAATGTTAACAAACATTTCTTTCCTGCTAACTGAAACCTAAGAAAATGGAAGATGGCCATAATTTTCATTGATCTTAAACCTGTATATTGGAATCAAAATTTCTAGTAGCGTCTAGTTGCTGCATTTCTGTAATCGGTTTATGCAGCAAATATTAAATGGAAATCCAAAGTCAAATACTTAGCTACTCAATTTCTGAGATGGATCTTAATTTTGCCTTTCTAGAGGAGACTGTAACAATATAGTAGTTTAGTCAATTATTTGAAACATACAAGAGATCTTAAAATCCACAATAATGTCTTTAAATGCATGCCATGCATAAGCACCAACATGATCTTAAACCTGTATATTGGAATCAAAATTTTTAGTAGCGTCTAGTTGCTGCATTTCTGTAATCGGTTTATGCAGCAAATATTAAATGGAAATCCAAAGTCAAATACTTAGCTACTCAATTTCTGAGATGGATCTTAATTTTGCCTTTCGAGAGGTAGACTGTAACAATATAGTAGTTTAGTCAATTATTTGAAACATACAAGAGATCTTAAAATCCACAATAATGTCTTTAAATGCATGCCATGCATAAGCACCAACATGCTTGCAGGCTTGGAGCCTAAGAATCACATCAATTGCGGTTCAGTTCCTTCAAAGTTTTTCCAAATTCTTGTTTCTGGGCAGGTTTTAAGTGCAAGTATAAAAACCTTATATTTGCTTCGAACTGATATTTTCACACGGTGTTCCTTTGGTAATATTAGTTGTACTGTGGCATCATCACAAAACAATTTTCAGTTTTGTCATGTGTTTCTTTCTAACCCGATCTCCTTGTTGTAGAGGAAAGCTATGAATGAGAAAATTAAACTAAAGGAAGAACAAGAAGCATTTAAGGTACGCCTATTCGCTGTGGTAGTGGTTTAGGTATTTCCTACAGAAGTAATATCTTAAGTAATTCTTGGTGTATGCGCATGTATTAATTCTTTTTGCTCCTTTAGGCTGAGTTGAAGGTGATGCGTGAGGCTGCACAATGGAGAAGATTGCAAGGTTAATCACTTTCTGACTGTTACTAAGGGTTCTTTTTTGGTTTTCTATGTTTGATCTCTGTGCGTCTGTCTGTTTTTTTGTGTGGACGGTATACTTGTGGGTGCAAATTCTTCTGGTATGTATTAACTTAAAAAAGAAAAGAATGTGTTAGGTTGATGTTTTAGCTTAAGATCAAATTGCAGTTTCATGATTTTCTTGAATCTCTCCTAGATAGGTCTCTCTCTCTCTGCTTTTTTTTTTTTTACATCTTGTATACTTGGATTGCACCTTTAGTGCTTATTAGTGAAGATTCTCTCATAGAGGAAATATTAGGTGAGAATTCACTCTTATAGAGGAAATATTAGTTTAGAGAGTAAGGTCATGGATTTAAGACCCTCCAACTACAGCTACAACTTGTTAATTAGAGAGAGAAGAAAAGAAAAAAGTGGAAGGAAGTAGAATATTTGCTTTTCTATTCTAATGATTTCTGGCATGCCATTTGTGCGGCTGTGAAATGAGCATGCTCCCTTGCTGATGTTGTGGTGGAGGAAGTGAAGGTTCTGGGATTTACAGCTACTTGTTTTCTCACTGTGTAATTTGAGGTAGCTTGTTTTGGCGTATTATTTTGAAAAAGAAAAATTTGGCATAAGTTTATTTTTACATCTTTCAGCTGTGGTGGATGCCTATGGTTCTTCCATCAGAGTTTCTTGGGGTGTTAATTCAAGAAAAAATGTCATAGTATGGATTGACCATAGAGCTGCAGAACAAGCTGAAAGGATCAATTCTCGCAACTTGCCTGTGATACAGTGTTATCTTGGAAGCATACATACATACATACATATATATATATATCAAGATTTCGTCTCCCTAGGCTCTCTCTATAATATTAGTTTAAGAAAAACTTTAGGGACCAAATGTTACTAGCCTTTAAAAATTTTCTTATGCACCATATATAAAAGATTCCATAGTTTTAAAATAAAATATACTTCATTAAAATTAAAGACAGTCAATGGAAGCACTTACTAAAATAATTCAAAGTCATCCTGCGCATCTGCTATTGTCTTGAATGGGACTAGCTTTAATGACTTTCATGTTGCTTTTCAAAGCAATTAGCTTGTAATTATGTTTTTCTCTTCTTGCGTACTTGGGCTTTGGCTAATTATGTGGATTAATAAATTCTTCTTATAAAAAAAAAAAAAAAAAAAAAATTCAAAGTCTTGTGCTTAACAAAATAATTTTTTAAGCATAAATCTGAAATCTCCATAACTGCCTAGGCATCTTTGCCTTGTTTCCCTAAGTCAAGTCATGTCCTGCCATTCTCATATAAATCATCCCGCAATACATTTTAAAACATTTAAAATGAAAATGAGTTGAATATTCAATTAGTAACATATTTTACAGTAAACATATTTGAACATAGGTTTCCTTGAAAAAATGTATATACATGTAACATGAACTATCATAATGCCTTAAACTTGTCTTTCACTTTACTTGTTGGCCGGTACTCACTGTTGACTCCCGTGAGTTTGGGTTAGTGATCCTTATGATCTCGATCCTGCCCAAGGTCCTGGATTAAGAATCCATACATGAGGATGACATCATTGGGTTCCCTACCATTGTGCCTATCTTGGCAATGCAATATGCCCTTACCTATATATAAGCACCGTTACATTAACATCTACTCAAGCGTATGTTAGTTTAAATATAGAACAATTCTATTGGAGACTGAGAATAGATGGGCTTCAATCTAATGCTCTTGACTCGCAAGAAGCAGGACAGCTTTAGAGGCCTTTTGAAGAAACAGAAATTAGAAAAGTGTTAAGAAGCATGGCAGGCGACAGCTCCAGGTCCAAATGGACTTTCAATTGCTTTTTTCCAAAGTTGTTGTGAAGTGATCAAAGAAGATATAATGGGGGGTCTTTTATGATTTTTATGAAAATGGTATGTTTGAAAAGAGTCTCAATGCAACATTTATTGCTGTCATTCCAAAAAAACCTGGTGCTATAGAGATAAAAAAAATTATCGCCCTATTAGCTTGTTGAGCAGAATCTACAAGCTCCTTTTGAAGATTTTGACGATTAGATTGAGTATGGTGGTTGAGAAGCTAATTTCAAAGCCTCAAAATGCATTTGTTCAAGGTAGGCAAATTCTTGATTCGGTGCTTATTGCCAACAAATGCCTGGACAGTAGACTCAAGTCGGTGCTGGGGCTCGTGTAAGCTTGATATGGAGAAGGCCTATGACCGAGTCAATTGGAGGTTTTGCTTTTTATGCTCGAAAGATGTGGCTTTGGTTTGAAATGGTCTTCTTGGATCAAACAGTGCATCTCTACTGTTTGTTTTTCTGTATTGGTGAATGGCACATCACAGGGCTTCTTTGAAAGCGCACAAGGCTTGAGACAAGGTGACCCTCTATCTCCGCTACTTTTTGTTTTTGTTATGGAAGCTTTTAGCAAGATGATCTCAGGGGTTGTGGAGGGCGGGTTCTTATCTGGATTCTTAGTGGGGGAGGCAAATACAAGCTCACTTCTCATATCTCACCTATTATTTGTTGATGATACCCCAATCTTTTGTGGCACTAGTCATAATCAAATCTGAGCTTTGAGGGCACTCCTTTTATGCTTTGAAGCTATTTCAGGGCTGAATGTGAACTTGGCTAAATCAGAAGTATTCCCAGTGGGGAACGTTCCGAATGTGGAGAGCATGCTTAACAAATTGGAATGCAAGATGTCCCAACTGCCGACGAAATATTTGAGTCTTCCTTTGGGTGGCCCGTTCAAATAAAAATCTATTTGGGATGAAGTACTAGAAAAAATGGAGTGGAAATTGGTGAGTTGGAAGAGGATGTATCTATCTAGAGGTGTCACTTTAATCAAAAGTACCCTATCCAACTTGCTAACCTATTTTCTATCACTATTTCTGCTTCCCACCAAGGTGGCTGTATGCATGGAGAAACTTCAACGAGATTTTTTTTTTTTTTGGGGGGGTGGGGGAGATGATGCATATGGAATTTAAATTCCACTTGGTAAAATGGGCCACAGTGTGCTCCCCTGTCCCAAAATGAGGATTGGGAATCCAGCACTTCCTATCTTTTAGCAAAGCCTTGCTTGGCAAATGGCTATGGAGATACCATAATGAACGAGGAGCATTATTGTAATACCCTAGTTTTACTACGTGAGTTTTTACGTCATTTTATTTTATTCCTTAAGTTAAATACGTTCATGTAAAGATTTTTATTATTTTATTTTAGAAGGTTGTGTTTTTATTTTTATGTGGGTTGTTAAAATAAATTAAGTACATGATTTTTAAGGCCTTATAGTATTTTCTCTTTAAATCCTAAAATTTTATTAATCTAACATCGTTTTCTACCCTTAATGTTACTTCAAATAACTACCCTCTCGACAAATCCTTATAAGAGTAACATAAGAAGATAGTTAATTCAGTTAAGATAACATCAAAACAGCTCCATATATGCATTTAATCACTTAAAACAGAACATAATTATATATATACAAACCTAAACATCAAAACAGCCCTATATATATAATTAATCCCTTAAAACAGAGCATATATGTAGATATACAAAACATAACATCAAAACAGCCCCATATAAATACTTAATCCCTTAAAACATAGCATATATGTATATATATAAAACATAACATCAAAACATAAGCTAAACAATTTAGTTAGCTTCCAAAATCACATTAAAATTAAAGGAGTCAAAGTAGGATTTTTACCTTAAGCTCCTAGATTCTTTCAAGAGGTAAAGTGAAGGTCCAAAGCTTGAAGAAAATGAGAGGAGTTTGATTTCTTGAAGAGGAGAAGAAAAGAGGGAAGTGGCGTTGGCTAGCATGGAAAGGGAGGTGAAGAAAACTTGTTCTTCATTTCGTGGGTGTAGACCGACGGTTTGAAGGGGAAAAAGGGACTTAAAAATTGATTTAATTGAACTTATCCCATAAGTCTTCAAGTAGCCGATGGAAAGGAGGTTTCATGCTTATCTCATAAGCTTAAAGATGAGCAAATCAAATTTAAGGAAAAACAACTAGTCTTGGTCAAAACTTGTTTCACATGTTTGCAAAGGTAACCAACTGTTTTAAGATGGGTTAAAGGTGCCAGCAACTTTTAGTAAAGGAGACCTACGGATTCAACATGGAATAAAGGATTAAGACTTGGTCAAAGCTTCCCTTGAAAGTTTTTAAGCTTCATGACCGATGGTTCATAAGAGAAGAAGGCTTAGTTAAATTTTTGGTCATTAAAAGCTTAAGGAAATGGAGGGCTAGGATTAGATTTAGGAAGATAATTATTCCAACTACCAATCCTGTGGTGGGAATCATTTGTGCTCTTTCATAAATAATAAAATTTTAGGGTTTAAAGAGAAATACTATAAGGCTTTAAAAATCATGTACTTAATTTATTTTAACAACCCACATAAAAATAAAAACACATCCATCTAAAATAAAATAATAAAAATCTTTACATGAACATATTTAACTTAAGGAATAAAATAAAATGACGTAAAGACTCACGTAGTAAGACTAGGTATTACAACTCTCCCCACCTTAAAATAATCTCGTCCTTCTTCCTAAATCTAATCCTAGCCCTCCATTTCCTTAAGTTTTTAATGACCAAAAATTTAACTAAGTCCTCTTCTCTTATGAACCATCGGTCATCAAGCTTAAAAACTTCCAGGGAAGCTTTGACCAAGTTTTAAACCTTTATTCCATGTTGAATCCGTAGGTCTCCTTTACTAAAAGTTGTTGGCACCTTTAATCTATCTTAAAACCGTTGGTCATCTTTGCAAACATGTGAGACAAGCTTTGACCAAAACTAGTTGTTTTTCCTTAAATTTGTTTGGCTCATCTTTAAGCTTATGAGATAAGCATGAAACCTCCTTTCCATTGCCTACTTGAAGACTTATGGGATAAGTTCAATTAAATCAATTTTTAAGTCCCTTTTTCCCCTTCAAACCATCGGTCTACACCCAAGAAATGAAGAACAAGTTTTCTTCACCTCCCTTTCCATGCTAGCCAACGCCACTTCCCTCTTTGCTTCTCCTCTTCAAGAAATCAAACTCCTCTCATTTTCTTCAAGCTTTGGACCTTCACTTCACCTCTTGAAAGAATCTAGGAGCTTAAGGTAAAAATCCTATTTTGACTCCTTTGATTTTAATGTGGTTTTGGAAGCTAACTAAATTGTTTAGTTTATGTTTTGATGTTATGTTTTATATATATACATATATGCTCTGTTTTAAGGGATTAAGTATTTATATGGGGCTGTTTTGATGTTATGTTTTGTATATCTACATGTATGCTCTGTTTTAAAGGATTAATTATATATATGGGGCTGTTTTGATGTTGTGTTTTGTATATATATATAATTATGTTATGTTTTAAGTGATTAAATATATATATATGGAGCTGTTTTGATGTTATGTTAACTAAATTAATTATCTTCTTATGTTACTCTTGTAAGGATTTGTCGAGAGGGTAGTTATTTGAAGTAACATTAAGGGTAGAAAACGACGTTAGATTTATAATATTTTAGGGTTTAAAGAGAAAATACTATAAGGCCTTAAAAATCATGTACTTAATTTATTTTAACAACGCACTTAAAAATAAAAGCACACCCATCTAAAATAAAATAATAAAAATCTTTACATGAACATATTTAACTTAAGGAATAAAATAAAATGACTTAAAGACTCAAGTAAGACTAAGGTATTACAATTATAGAGAGCTGTTATAGAATCAAAATATGGTGAACCATGGGGGATGGTGTTCAAATGAGGTAAAGGGGACATATGGGGTTAGTTTATGAAAACACATAAGAAGAGGATGGGACACATATTCAAGAAATATCCGTTTTGAGGTGGGTGATGGGTCCGAAATTAAATTTTGGCATGATGTATGGTGTAGCGATACAACACTTAAGGAAGCTTAACTAGAATTCTATGGCTTAGCAAGAATGAAAGAAGCCTCAATTGTAGACTTCTTAACCATTTCTAATGGAACGTTACATTACTTAGAAATGCACAAGATTGGGAAGTTGACACTTTCTCATAGTTCTATGATCTAGTGTACTCTACCCCTATAATAAGGGGAGCTGAAGACAATATCTTTTGGCGCCCTTCTAATAAAGGGAAGTTCACAATTCACTCCTACTATCATGCCATGATCATGCATAACACGACGACATTCCCATGGAAGAGTATTTGGAAGACAAAAGCACCCCTAAAGGCAAATTTCTGTGACTATGAAAAGCCACATCATAGTCATGGATTGGTGTTGTATGTGCAAAAAGAGTTGAGAATTTGTAGATCATCTATTAATTCATTGTGAGATTGCTATGACCTTGTGGAATGATTTCTTTGCTCGAGTAGGATTAGCTTGGGTGATGCCGAAAAGGGTAATTGACCTCCTAGCTTCTTGGCAAGGCATCCGGGTAGCCTTTAGATCGCAAAAGTGTGGAAGATGGTCCCCAATCTGTCTATTGTGGTGTATTTGAAGGGAGTTGAATGCAAGAAGCTTTGAAGATCGAGAATGATCAATGGAAGTGGTTAGAAGTTTATTTTTCAATTCCTTATTCCATTGGTTGATTGTAATTGATTTTAACGGAATGTCTTTTCATGAGTTCCTTGTATCGCTAAACTCGCATATATAGGAGACGCTCCTGTATATATCCCATATACTCAGGCCTTTGTCTACTTTATGCTCAATAAAAAATTTTTTATCAATCAAAACAAATACTTGCCTAATTAAACTAGTGTGATCTTCTAATCATGTACCTAACTTGGTCATGTCCTTGCTTAGGA
This sequence comes from Carya illinoinensis, assembly GCF_018687715.1. Lineage (NCBI taxonomy): Eukaryota > Viridiplantae > Streptophyta > Magnoliopsida > Fagales > Juglandaceae > Carya > Carya illinoinensis. The sequence continues at coordinate 12,413,106 of NC_056767.1, read as the reverse complement.
TCATGTAAGTTTGAGACTCACCCTTTTATTACAATAGAATAATGTGTAGGTAAGACGAGAATGCACAAGTACATTCTCCTTGGGAACAGAAACTTAATTGAAACCGACTGCTAAGACCTTGCAAGTCAAAAGCACTTGATGCATCTATCTAATTTCCCCCATATTCCCCAATAAGAGATGTCTCTACAACTGATATGGCTTTTCACCATACACCATAGCCATTTCTGCAGCGAGTTAAAGCTGCTTAATTTTAACCAAGTTGACCAGTCTTATATAGTTATGTCCCAATTCCTCTAATCTAATAGAAAACTAATACTTCAGTTGAGTTAGCATTGTGCTATATATTATTTTACAACTTTATAATGAAATATCAGTACAGTTTGTTTCAGTTCCTTGTGTAGCTAAGATTTTATACGCATGAGTACTTACATTTATTATTATTATTTTTCCTTCTTTAGTGGGTCTAATAGGTTATGACCTGAGAAGTTCTCTGTTGATCTGACTGCAGGATTGCTATTGTGTTGTAGGTATATCAATTGAGGGTGATGATGAGCTCTTGGCAGACTTGGATGTAAAAGTGGAACCTAAACGAGATGAGTGGATGACAACGCTACCTCCCGAAAGAAAAGTAAGACCCTCATTCAATTATGGTTTGGTTATTATTGTTAATTTAATAGCTTTAGCTTTAGTCTTGAGTTACCAGAACTTGGAATTCCTGTGCATGTCACCCTCCTCAGAGATGAATTATAATATAGTGATTTTTACCTACAAGGCATTAGGTGTGATATTTTCTTCTGTACAAAATTGATTCTTTTGTTTCAGAATCAAAGCTACTTTAAAGTACCACTTTAACTCTTTAGCAACTCCAATTCTTTGTAGAAAATAATTAATAAGTGAGAAAGAGGATTGTACCTCTGGATTGGTATTAGAAAATTTTGATGTATTACTTTGATAAATGCTTGTTATTCCATACTGGTAAGCTCACACAAAAAGCACCAATAAGAGTGCATGCACTTCACTTTTGGTAAGCAACATGCTTCAGCCTTGGCACTTCGCACTTGGCACACTTTTATGAACATTGTTTCCTCCATGTCACTTTAGTTCTTCAAAGCACCAACTTGAGATGCTGTTCTACTCAGATGACCACATGCACCTTACAGACTTTGGAGCTTGGGAACGCATGGAGAAGTTAGAAATCTTGTAGATACGATAATTTAATGTGTATGATTTCATACACCTTGTACTTAGTTATATATTAACGAAGATAACCCTTGAGCAGTTTCTAATTATGCATTTTTTATAATCATCCGTGGCTAAGATAGACTAATTTGTCATGGTTCAGCCGCTCAAGTGAAAGGAACTTCAATTATAGTAACAACCGCATCAAGTTCTTGAAGCACTGCTGTTTTCTCTGCGACCTCCCCCCTTCTCTCTCTCTCTCTCTGCTATAGATGTCTTTCTTGTTTTCTTGTTTCTTGAATTAGTCTGCGATTGCAATTTCTTTTTAGTTTTATTTTAGGATAAGTATATTTGGTTTTGATTCTTGTGCACTAATCCTATTTTACCGTGTATATCACTTTGTAGGGTTTCACTTTCCATTGTTACTGTAACTCCAAATGCTACCCATTTTAATTGCTAAAAAAGTAATAGTTCACTCTTGTTCTTTTCTTCTCAGCCTGGTATGACTATGCAGTCCACAACATTCAGCAGGAATACGAAAGAAGGACGTGGGGACACTAGTGTTTGGACGGATACCCCTTCGGATAGAGCCCAGAAAGCAAAGATGAAGTATGTTTCACTTTTTAGTTTTCAGAATGCCTTGCTCACACACATTTAGCCCTTCATATAATTATTACAACTTTCATAAACTCCCACACAAGATATAATAAACAATTCACTTTTTCAAATTTCAAAACAAAAATTATATTCTAACAAGATTTTATTTAACTTTTAACTTTTATCCCATCTCATTTGTGTAACCAAACAAGGTTAGTTTAAGGGGATTTTTAAATGCATTTAGCTTCCTGTCGCAGTTATCTGGAAGCATATAACGAGGCTGCTGCTCTTGCATCAAATGAAGAGCAAAAGAAACAGAAAAGTTCAGTTGCGGATTTGGTGGATAAATATAATAAAGAAAAACGGTCAAAATCATTGGTGCAGAAGCACCAAGAAGAGTCTGCTGTCGGTCGTTCAAAGAAAAAATCCAAGCAGCAGCCAGAGAAAGAAAAAGAAGAGTGGGTGGGGCAACATCCTTGGAAGCCTTGGGATCGTGACAAGGACTTGTCAGCTGGGAGGAAAAGTATAAACTTGGATCAAGACAAGATGGCGCAGGGTTTTTCTTCCAGGTTTTCTTCAGGAACCTTCCAAAGAAACTTCCTTTAGACCTTGGGCTTGTATATTTACAATTCGTACTATTTGGTTGCCATTTCACCATTTCAGTCCTCTTTAATTCGTATAATCGTATTTATGTTCATTTGCCGTCAATAATCTTTTTTTTTCTCAGCATTTATTTTTGTTTAATCAATATTTAGGAAAGAAGAGGTTCTAATAATACCTCTCCCTTTGTGTGAATGCGCGCGCATGCACAGTCGTGTTACTGTTGTTTCCTTTAGTCCATTTTTATTTTCATTTTTTTTTTCTAAATGGTTTTCTTTTGGTTCTGCTTTCTTCTTTTAATGTCTACATTTTCCTATGATTTTAAATATAGCTCTCTCTCTCTCTCTCTCTCTCTCTCTCTCTTACAGAATTGGATTTAACATATATAGAAGTGGATCTGGTTTACTTGTTTCGTGATGCTTTGTTTGTTTTTTTGCTTTTTTGTAAGCATTTAAACAAATACATTGAATAGTGCTTGGACCTAAGTTGAGGGCAAAATCTAAGTAGGAGCTCATAGAGCATATGGCCTTAAGCTAGGTCCATGCGCCTGATAATAGTCATTTCTATTTTATTTATAATAATATACCGCCCTAAGAAAGGTATTACAATAGGGAAATTCTTATTGTCATCCTCACACTTTACACACAACACTTATTTTAATTTTTTTTTCATTTTTTTTATAATAAATATGTAGTGTGTAGATGATAAATAAAATAATTCAATTAGTTTAATAAGAATAAAATGAAAAAAAATAAAAAAATAAAAAAAAATATTTTAATATATAAAGTGTGTGGTGTAGGATGATGTGTAGCATTTCTCCTTACAATATTCGTCTGAAAATTTGTTTACTAGAGCGCAAGTTCAAGACCCTTTTGTGCTTGATATTGTGCTTTAACCAAGTGATATCTCACAACTCCAAGTCCATTTACCTTGGTCAACATTCTAACATGTTCAACAAAATAACTATTTCGTCTCTGGGTCTTTATCAGGCAGGCTTTATGAGGCCTACTTTTAAAAAAGAAAGAGAAGAAATACATGAAGTGATGTCTTAAAAAGTGGGAATTTATTGGATTTTGTAAAAACAAATTGAGATTCGAGTAACTAGATTGGAAATTGTTTTTGAGATATATTTTGTATTGGGCTTTGCCAAAGTGGGTAGCTAGAAAATTAGAAGTTATTTGGATAAAATATTGAGTTGTTTTCTGAAAAAGAAAAGGGCTTTAGTGAAAGTTGCTTGGCTTGTTTTCTTTTCCCGAGAAAACTCAGATTAGATGGAAGCTCTTTGAGATGTCAAAATTTATGTTGGAGGTTAAAGATGTTTGGATTAAAAGTGAATATTAAAAGTTTCAAACCTGATCAGATTATTTTCTCCATAGCATGACTGAGCTTAGGAAGCCTGGACACGATTACTTGAGGTTTGATTGAGGGAGTATTCCAATGTTTGTTTGCTAGATACACTATAGACACTTGGGTTAAGTGAAACTACATTTTTTAAGAATTCCAAATTTAGTAGAATTCTGTCATAATTAGTTTGTATTAAGTATTTGAAACAATCGGGAATTCTTCTAGTCGAGGGATTGTTATTTTTAGGTTATTTTAGACTGGGAGTTAGATTCATAATAGATTAGGCTTTTTTATAGAGTTGCATCAAGCCTTTATTGGACTCTAGAATTTGTTAGTATTAGTTTCTAGAGTTCCTTTATATTTTGAAGTCATTGATTGTAATGCATAAAGGCAGTCGATGGTCATGATTTGGGAGAGGGAAAATTCTATTTATAACTATGTATGGATAACGCACCTAGCTAAGCACTTATATAACATGATTTGATTTAGAATATAAATTTTAAAATTTAGATATTATAAATCAAATCTGGTTATGTAAGTGATGTGGATGGTATATTATTTTCCATACCGGCTTGCAAATGGAAGAACTTTTTGGGAGAGTGGTTTATTACTGCTAATATTCTGAGTTCATATTGAAAATATTTTTTGAGAAAATTTTTATTTATCCCCTGTGATTCTAAGATTGGTTCTTGATACAATACAGAAGAGTTGCATGATACATTCTATAAATTGTCTTCATGCTGTATCAGAAGTGGGTTAATAGCGGTAGAGGGAATTTTGTGTGTACAAGGACTTCTGGTTATGAAATTTTGGTGAAATTTAACCTAGTTATAAAAGGAAGACATAGTTCCCCTTGAAGTAATCTAGATCAGTTATAATTTCTCAACTTCTCTGTTGCTTCTTCTCTTGATAGTTCATTTTTTTAAGATCCCCTTTTAAGATTTTAGTCTAGAACATAATATTAATAATAATAATAATAAAAACAGTAAATTTTGAGTTATTCTCTCACTTTCACTGTTTATGTTCTTCATTTCTGCAATGAGAATCTTTTGGTCTGCAATATCAGTTACTTTAAGCATATTCAATTTTCTTAATGGCAAGCTTAAATAGGTTGTCCTAGCTATTCCTCCTATATATATAAAATACCAAGCTTTATGTTGTCCAGCTTTCAAACCAAGTAAAGTGGTAATAAAGTATGGATTAAATGCAACAAAAGAGGAAGTATCAATGGCATGGTTTCTCCACATCACAATTCTGAAACATAACTAAATGAGTTTTGCTAAGTATAAGAGAAGTCGCTTATTAATCTCCATATTAATATTGATTAATTAATATTTAAAATTTAAATTAGCACTGTTTTTAATAAAATTTACTTTTTGAACAATCATATTAGATTGATGCATATATTAATGTACAATTATGTTTGCAATTAGATTTTTCTTAACTAAATTAAAGAATGTATGAATAGCCGAATAGGAACAGGAACAAGAACAAGAACGGACAAAAATAATAAACCCCACAAGTAATCATGAATCTGTCTGTCCTAACAAATTATCAATAGGGTTAAGATCTAAGAAACTAAAGCCAAACAAACCAAAAAACAAAAGAACAAAACGATAGAAAGAAAGAAAGGACATGCACAACTTGTGCATGTGAGGAGACATGTCATTATCAACCCTGAGGCTTCTCTCACTCTCTCTCTAGATATATACATATATATATATCTATGTGCCTCCCTAGAGAAGTTTTCTTAAGTCATCGTCAAGCTTAGTTCATCTCTCTCTCTCTCTCTCTCTCTCTCTCCAATTATATCTCTAGATGCAGGTTTGTTGTTTACAAAAAGAAAAATACATAGATATGGATATAATGAGGAGACTAGGGCTGAAGAGGTGTTATGATACATTAATAAATGTATGTGGGGACGAAGCAGCACAACCTCCAGCAGTCCCACAAACCGCCCCATACCCACCCCACCTACTTGCTTCATTCACACTGTTTCTGATTTGCCAATAAAAAAATATAAAAGAATCACCTCCCAAAAGTATCTTGCTAGATTGTTTTACAGAGAGAAGATAAAGAAAAATGAAAACAAAAGAAAGTGTGGTTTGCTCGATATTTAAGCGTAAAGGAATATATATATATATATATATATATATATATATGTATATATATGTATATATCCTATGGAATGCAGTGGTGATTACCAACAGCTCCGTGACCTATACTTCATTACCACTATGTTCACTTCGATGAAATCTTAAGATTTATAGTGTAAGTGCTGTGTGCGTGTGCTTAACAAATTGACACACTCAACAGATGACCGTTGGTGTCAACATAATCTAGCATTAAAAAATAAGTCATGTAATTGCAGACATTTTAAAAGTATTGGTGTTTAGAATTATTTATAATTTTAATGAGTACTAATGTTACATACAGTGTGGAGTGCGTGTAAGGATTGTGCATTCGTTTTAAAAAATTGTAGGGTCCATTATTAAAAAATTCGTTTATTCCATGTGAGTCTCGTATTTATTCACTTTTTTAAAGAGATTGTACAACACTTGTACACTCAATGATTGCAAATATCATTTTTCAGTTTTAATGGATCTCACATTGGCTTGCAGGTTACATGCCAATTTTTTTTTATTAGAATTTCTTTATTTTTATTAAGTTAGAGATAAATGATATTTGTAATTTTATAATTTATAAGTCTCGCGCGTCCCTTTGAAAAAAAGGATAAATCTGGGACTCATATGAAAACATTATTTTTTTAATGGTAGACCTTAAGGTTTTTTTCAAAGAGAGTGCGAGAGGCTTGCACACCATAGAACTTTATCTAGTATTACTGTTTCTTTGTGATAATTGATATGGTAGGCTTCTTCAATAGTTGTGTATTTGGTGTGTCAAAAAGCAGATATGCAAATAGAAATTTTGTAGTTATAACATCTTGTAGTTGGTTATTCCTTTGTGTTCTCTATATATCAATGACTAATATAATTACTTGCACATTTACTTATGAAAAAACAGAAAAAACACTCAACAATCGTTATTGTTTGTAATTTGTAAGTCTAATCCCAACATCATATTTGATAGCTTGAATGAGAGATTTCATGCAGATTTGAGTTTTTCCATTGCATGTGAACGCTAGCTACTTGTACTCCCACAATTTGTAAACTGTGTTGGATAGATAAAATTAATGTAGCTAACAGCCAGTCAACTTTAATTTGCAGGCTAGCTCTCTCGTTCACTTTCATAAAAATTTTCATCTCATCTCTTCTCATCTATAATCATTACAATTTTTTCAAATTTTCATACAAAATAAAAGAAAAAATTCAATTTTTTTAAATCTCAAAATAAAAATAATATTAAAACTATATATTTTAATAATATTTTATTCAATTTTCAACTTTTATATCAACTAATCTTATCTGAAAACAAACAAGAAATCCACTAATTTTAAGAGTGTGAACAAAGTTTCTTCACTTTATATATATATATATGTACGGACGATACATGGCCAAAGCCATGTGCCACTAATCGATACATAGCTACCTCCATTTTCTTCAAATTCAAGAGTTGGGTATATAAAGAAATTTTATAAAATGAAGTTTATTATAAACTGGCATATTTTAATGTGATGTCAATTTTTTTACAGTATTTTTTTTTATTTTTTATTTTATTTTTACAATCTAACGTACTATATCAAATTATGCAGTTTGTAAAAATTTCTTTATAAACCAAGAATAGCACGCTTGGCTAAAAATGATTTCTTTTGAAAATAAAAATTGCATGTGTTTTGTCTATTTCAGTATAAATCATATATAGTGCTGACCACATGAACTCAACTAGGTTATATATATATATATATATAAAAATGCTTTTTCACAAATTCAAGATGGTCATACCTCATACCAAATATTTCCCAAGTGGCTGAATGAGAAGATGCACAATGCGAACTGAGCAAATTAAATGAGGCTACAACGAGTGATCAGAGCATATGGATCAAGGGAATCATTATTATGTCTCTCGACTCTCAAGTAGACATATCAAACATGTTTTTAGTTTATACTCAAAACAGTTTGTAGTTTTTAGTAGAATTCTCACATACAGCTAGCATACATATGCTCTTGCTAATAATTAGCACATGCATGTACTTTGAGAAAATATCAAAGGTTCTTTTGATATTGTAGCTTTTTGTGAGAGTAATGCTATGGCTAAAGAGAGATCATGTGTGAGATCCAGACTCGACCACTTATCTTTTTGTATGACATGTGTCAGGTTGGATGCCGCCTTTCCCCGGCCAACAGCCTTTAGTTGTTGCATGCATTATTGTTTGATCTTTAATGTTACTTTGTTGCATGTCTTGTCATGTTGTCGAATGTCTCTTATCAATGAGGTTGCAAATGAACATAGTAATTCGTGACTCAGCTCGTATAGATTTTGGTTGACCTTTGGTTCATTTAGATGTTGAGGAGATGCTTTTGATAGAATCAATAAGGAAATGAAATAAAAATAAGTGGGATAAAAACTTATTTACTTCTTTATTTTAATTAGCTTTGCACCCATTTAGCAGGTTCGGGCATTAGATGAGATATAAAATTTTCATCTGATCTGATCTCATCTCATTTTCAAACATAATTCAAATATAAAATTATCAAACTAATTATTACAACTTTTTCAAACTTTCAGACAAAAATAAAAAATAATTTCAACTTTTTCAAATCTCTAAATAAAAATAATATTATAAAATTATATTATCACAATATTTTAACTTTATAATATTTTTTATTGAACTTTTTTCACTCTCCTTTCCCAAAACCTAAAAAATATTCAACTCAAATTATCTCAATACTATTAACAAACTATCTTACTACTATTCACAAAATTATTATATCATCTCACTCTCCAAACTAGCTCTAAAGAACATTTACCACTGTCTCATGTATGATATAGAAAAGTGAATGAATAAATAATGGGGCAGCAAGTTAAGGTCCTAGAAGAAGTTATGCTCTTTTACCAGTGTTTATTAGGAGTGGTGTGATAAAGCAAGAGTCTTGCTTTATCAGCTTGATATCCCAAACAAAGGTAAACAAATAATTCGTATAAAATTGTTTTTATGCATTTGTCTTAATATCATTATGGGTTTTTAATATTCAATTAATGGCCATGATTACTCCTTTCCTTGATTTGGATCTTTTTTCAAGTGAAATCATTATTTTCTAGAAAAAGAAAACATTATATAAATATTGGAAAATGAAGATTTGAATGAGAAAGGTAGCCAATGCGAAAGCGTTTGTCTCCATGATGTACCAATTTTGATGAGTAGCCTATATTAAAATATTCAACAGAAAGGGAAAGTCGGTTCTATAAGATCCAATGATCAGATTCATGTAATGATATGTACGAAATTGATATGATTATATATATAGGGATGTAATAGGTCCGGTCCAGTCTGGTTTTGGACAAAATTTATGACTGAATTGATATGTACTGGTTTTACATTTTTCAAAACCAATTACACACTGGTTACCCTCTTAAACCGATATTCTGGTTTTATCAGTTTCCGGTCCAGTTCAGTTTGATTTTTTGGTTTTAATATACTATATACTATATTATATATAATATAGTATATTGTAATATAGTGGTAATATATTGTAGTATATTATAATATATATTATAATTGTATTATAGAGTACTATAATGATATATTATACTATATAGTGATATAATATTAGTATAACTATTAATACAATAAACATAATGGTATAAGATTTTAAAATTTAAAATTATATTAATTAGTAATTTATCATTTAATACAAAACTATTTTATATATAATTATATATAAAAATTATGTACAATAGAAAAAATTAAAACAGGAAAAATCTTTTTGCAAGCTCACTTTGTACACCAATTCACGCACCAATATTGATATGCAATGTATATGTTTAATGAAATGATGTGAATTGAAGATAAAAATAATTTTCATGAGATTTCTTCTATCTATAAAAAAAAATTATATTTTTTTAAATAAAAAAAGTCATTAGTATGCGAATTAGTGCACGAAATGTACTTGTATCTAGCATATATATATATGAACCGGTCCAGTCTAGTTCGGTCCAATTTTAGAAAACGAAATATCAAAACTGGACCGATTTTGACCGGTTTTAAGAAAAATAAAACTGGTATTATACTGAACCAAAGTCAGGACCGGACCGATCCTACCTGTTAGTTCGGTTTACTGGTTCACTGGTTTTTTTTAAATCCATATATATAAATATATATAGTTTAGTAAGGGTTGTTTGATGTCTATAATATAGTAAAGTGTAATTTTGTAGATGGGAAAATTTAATTTAGTTGCGTAATTTATTACGTTGTGATATTTAGTTCACTTTTTGTGGACCATTTTGGATAATAAAATAAAATTAAAAAAAAAAAAACACAAGAAAGCATTTATATTAATAGTAGTTTTAACTTTGATCATCTTCTTCTGTTTTTGTGGTAACATCAAATGATAAAAAAAAAAGTGTGCATTATTTTTTACTTTTCAATCAATTTTGGATATTGCATTAGTGAATGGTGAGAAATTAATGATGGCTAATGACGGGAGAATTAGTTAATTTGTATGGTCATATATAGGGCTGTCTTTATGTTCAAACTTTAATTAATTTTAGAGTGAGCAAGACTTAGGAGAATGACAAGAAAGGTTAATAACTTCATAAAGGAGAATTCTTCTTGCATTCCGTGAATGGAAACACCCTGCGCACACCCATGAAACGCATCATTTCATTTAAGAGAAGTGTTGGGTATAGTTCCCCTTCATCCAGACCCCGCGCAAGACCTGAAATTTTTGGTCTAAATTGCCCACCCATAAACTGAGTTTACTGACTGAAATGCCCATTCTCCACACAATGACGAAAGTGCCCTTGACTTCAAATTTTACCTAGACCCTGCTGCAAATTTTCCCAGCAGCCTGCATTCCTCCACCTTTGTTTTCTCTGTGCTCTAAGAATTTAACAGATGACTTCACTTTAAACCGTTAACCTAAGTGGCAACAACATGGAATGGAGACTTCACCAAATCATTGTCTTCTTATCAGCAAGGTTTAAGACAATCATCACCTAAACTCTCTACCCATTTTTTTCCTTCTATGCATATTTACAAATTTAAAGATTGGTCTTCATAATTCCTTGAATTTCCAAATACTTCCAACATAAATAAACTGAGATTTGTTTGTACAAAAAATAACTATGTTCTAAAGATCATGCATATGGGCAGTGGGCACTGGTGCACAATTCGCCACTTCTATCTATTTCTATACTTTTATGGTATGTGCTCTACCTCTGCAATTTCAAACTATGGTCAATCAGTATGAAATTCAAGGGGAAACACAAAGAAAAGAAGTCAACAACTTGTGGTAGATTCAATTTCATTAAATGTAGCATTTATGAAAATAAGTCTGCAACCAATAAATGCTAAAGAACAAAGATGAGGAGATTGGGAGATTTTGCTCAAATTTCTCATAATCGTGACATCTACATTTAATGATTTTCCCTCAGAACAAAGATGACTAAATATTGCTCATAAATACATAAAGATTTTGCTCAACTTTAATTTCTCACCTATCGTGATCAAGGCGTGAATTGAGGAGATGGAGGGAGTGCGACGTACATCTGGTGTCCAGATGGTGGGGTTCGTGACCTCACGTCTAAAACTCACTGGTGAGGCTCGTGATGGTGAGGGTCAAGGCTCCTCTATGCATGGCTCAAGGTTCCTCCACCACCATCGACCTCTCTGTTAGGGGTAGTATTATGAATGTAGATTTGCGTTTCGAGGAGCCAATCCCTCCAATACAGTTTATGTAAATTGTAATACGTAGATAAATTCATTCATAGTTGAACTGAATCTTAAATAGAAATACAATAAAAATAACTGACGAGACCCACTATCAAATATGGGCCACTATTCCCACAGAAAGAAAGTAACTAATTGGACTCAGTCAATGAACAGGAACCCATACCCGAGACACTTCAAACGGACTACATACATAATAACTAAAAGACAATTAAACCCCTAACATTTAATAAAAAGACCCCACTACATATATATCCCTTTAATCCCCGATTCCTCTCAAGCAAACCCTAATGCTCCTCTTGCTCCTGCGATCTTCACGGCGCACCTAACACACTCCCCTTCTTCAGAGGATCTTGCCCACAAGATCTGGGTATCACTGTCTTAATAAGGCCAAATCTTCCCACGTAGCTTCGTCTGCGGTGGCTCCCTTCCACTGTATGAGCACTTCAACGCCTGCGTGCCTCCCCTTTTTCAGTAATCTCTGTTGAAGCACTCGGTCTGGTTTAGGACTTAGAGTCCCTTCGGGAGTAAGCTGAGGAAGTTGACGCAGTGGCTGTACCTTTGCTCCGAGCTGCTTTTTGAGGCACGATATAGGATAGATCTGGGCGTCGCTTGGAAGATTCAGCCGATACGCTACTTTTCTGATTTTATTGATGATTTGGAAGGGCCCGTAGTACCTGGGGGAGAGCTTGAGATTACGTCGAGCTGCTATGGTCATCTGTCGGTAAGGGCGCAGCCTTAGATACACCCGGTCGCCTATTTCGAATTTCCGTTTTGTTCGTTTCAAGTTCGCATAGTGCTTCATTCTATTTTTTGCTTCGTGTAGGTTCTCTCGGACCAATGTGGCGATGAAATCACGGCTCTTCAGTTCGTCATCCACAGCCTGCACTTGTGTTGATCCTGGTTCATGTGGTAACATTCTAAGGGGAGGGTGTCCATAAACAATTGCAAATGGTGTCATTTTGGTGGACCTGTGCATTGTAGTATTATACACATATTCGGCTAGTGCTAGCCATTTGATCTAGTCCCTGGGCCTATCACTGCAAAAACACCGTAAATAACACTCCAAGCTTTTATTAGTAATTTCAGTCTGGCCATCCGTTTGTGGATGGTATGCCGAGCTCATTAAGAGTTCTGTTCCACAAATCTGAAAAAGCTCTTGCCAAAAAATACTAGTGAAGACAAGATCCCTGTTACTCACTATTGTCTGAGGTACCCCATGTAGCCTAACCACACTCTCCAAAAACACCTTAGCTATGGTTGAAGCTGTGTAGGGGTGAGTGATAGGAATGAAATGAGCATATTTGCTTAGGCGGTCTACCACAACATTACCACAGTCTTACCACCTGAGGGAGGTAACCCCTCGATGAAATCCATGCTGATATCTGCCCAGTTCTGCTTGGGTGTTGGAAGAGGCTGAAGCAACCCCACTTGATGGAGGGTTTCAGTCTTATTTCGTTGACACGTGTCGCATTCTTTGATAAAACTCCGCACAACACTGTGCATGCCAGGCCAGTAAAACTCCCTTTTAATTCTTAACTTGTTTTATGCACGCCAGTGTGGCCCCCTAATGGACTACTATGAAATTGCTGCAGGATCTGCTGCTAGTAAGGCACCATAGATTCGAGATGGAGTCTACCATTGTAAAAGAGTAGCTCATTTCAAAGCTAGTACTGGGAAAGGTCCAGGGTGCCCTAATGGTAGGAGCTAATCAGCTTCTGCAACAGGGGGTCCTGGGGGTAAGATTTTCTTAACTCCTCAAGCCACTTACTTTGTATCATATTGATTGCATGCACTGTTTTAGGATTTGTGTTGCCATTGTGGGAAGAATGTATGGATTTGGTATTATCTGGTGAAGAGGTAATGGGATCTGTGGAGTGGCAATTGAGTATGTGGAAGAGAGGGTTATTTGGTGTTTCAGGTAGGCTTTGGTTTTCTGGTTCTGGTAATCGGGAGAGTGCATCAGCAACTTTATTTGTTTTACCACTTTTGTATTCCACCACAAACTCAAACCCCAACAATTTAGAGACCCATTTTTGCTGGACTGGAGTGCCAATGCGTTGCTCTAGTAGATACTTTAAGGCCTATTGGTCTGTTCTAACTTTGAAAGTTTGTCTCAACACATAATGCTGCCACTTCCTAACTACCATCACCAAAGCAAGTAATTCCTTTTCATAAGTGATAAATGTAAGCTTTTACCTTTAAGTGCTTGACTTAAGTAGGCAATGGGCCATCCTTCTTGCATCAACACAGCTCCTAGCCCATAGCCAGAGGCATCACATTCTATGATAAAAGTTTTGGAAAAATCTGGTAGCCGAAGAACTGGGGGGTTCATCATAGCTTCCTTAAGCTTGTCAAATGCATCCTGTGCTTTACCAGTCCAACTAAATGCATTCTTTTTTAGTAATGAGGTTAGGGGGGCTGCAATGGTCCCATAACCTTACACAAATCTTCTGTAATAGCCTGTTAGTCCAAGAAACCCTCGGAGAGCTTTAGGGTTCTTTGGGGAAGGCCAACTCTGCATGGCAATAATCTTTTGGGGGTCAGCTCGAACCCTTGCTTGAGAAATCAGGTGCCCGAGGTACTCTACCTCTTTATTGCCAAACACACATTTAGATGCTTTAGCGAAGAACTAGTGGTCTTGTAGGACCTGCAAAACCAATTTTAAACGCTGCAAATGCTCCAGCATCATCTTGCTGTAAATCAAAATGTCATCAAAGAAAACCAGTACGAATTTCTTAAATAAGGCCTGAATACTTCGTTCATCAGCCCCTGAAAAGTTGATGGAGCATTGGTCAAGCCAAAAAGCATGACCAAGAACTCATAATGTCGCTCATGAGTCCTAAAAGCAGTCTTTGGCACATCATTAGGATTCATCCTAATTTGGTGATAACTTGACCTTAGATCCAACTTTGAAAAAATAAGAGCTCCATGGAGTTCATTTAACAACTCATCAATATTGGGAATGAGATACTTATCTTTAACTGTATCTTTGTTGAGAGCTCTATAATCCACACACATACACCATCCTCCATTTGCTTTTCGTACAAGTAATACGGGATATGAGTAGGGCCTTTGACTACTTTGGATAATCCCACTTCTTAGCATGTCTGCCACTAATTTTTCAATTTCCTCCTTCTGGTAGTATGGATACTTGTACGGTCAAACACAAGTGGGTTGGGCACCCTCCAATAATTGAATTTTGTGGTCATGACTCCACTGTGGAGGCAAACCACTAGGTTCCTTGAACACTTGTTTGAACTCAGATAACACCTCCAGTACATCTTTTGACAACTCAACTTCCCTGTCATCAGCAACATCACCTATTAAATGTAACCATATGCCTTTAGCAGTCCCCTTAACCATTGTCTTAATCTACTCAGCCTCTTCAACTTCCTTTGCAGGTCTCTGTATTCCACACAAAGTAAAGTCAGTACCTTGAAAATGAAATGTCATGACCAATTCTGTGAAGTTCCATAAAACAATGCCTAAGAGTCTCAACCAATCCATTCCTAGCACAACTTCACAACCTCAAAAGGTCAGTAAATATAAATTAGGTGTAGTACATAGGTCCTGTAGTTGGAGTGGTACAGCCCTACATAAACCCTAGCATGGAAGGCTAGCCCCATTGGCTACTTGTACTGACAGTGTACTTTTTTCTACTGGCAGTCTCATCTTCCTTGCTACATTTGGATCAATGAAACTATGTGTACTCCCGGTATCTATTAGAACCAATACCTCCTGATTTCCCAATCTTCCCAGAATTCTCATAGTTTTAGGAGCTACTAAACCTGCTACTGCATGTAAGGAGATGCTTAACAGCTCAGCAGTTTCCTCTTCCTTACCCTTCCCAAGCTATATAATAGCCAAACTACCCCCTATCTCTTCCTTCAACTCCTCCTCTTCTCCCATTCCTTCCAATAAGAAGATTCGAGGTCTACTACATTTATGGCCAAGGTGGAACTTCTCATCACAAAAATAACATAACCCTTTTTCTCGTCTTTCCTGCATTTGGGCTGGAGAGATCCTTCTTATGGGTAGAGTTGGTTTACGGTTTGGGTTGAAGGGTGATCTGAAGCTGTTATTTTGGTCTCTAAGGTCTGATTTGGATGGAGGTGCCGGCAACCTAAGAATGGGTGGGGCTGCTGGTAATTTAGGTGGTTGGTAGTGGTTTATTGGCTGTGGGTTCTGGTATTTGGGTTGGTAACCATGACTCCTCCTTCCCACCTCCACTTCTTGTAACCTTGCTAAACCAAAGGTAGCTGATAACGTTGTTGGTTTAAACATGGCCACTAGAATTTTTAATTAATCTTTTAATCCACTTATGAAAGTACTCAATCTAAATTCTTCAGTAATCCCCTTAATTCTATTAGACAGAATTTCAAACTGACTTTGGTATTCTTCAACAAAACTTGTTTGGTAGAGTTTTGTAAAAACTCCTATCGGGTCCTCATAAGCCGTAGGACCAAATCTGGTTTTGAGTGCCCAAACAAATTCATCCCATGTGTTAACTGGGTTGGACTCCACAAGCCAACAATACCAAGTCAAGGCCTTTCCCTCCATATGAAAAAAAGCAATCTGAAGCTTTTGATCATCTGGAGTGTTGCAGTAAGAAAGAACTGCTCAGCCTTTAGGATCCATTCAACAGGATCAGGTCCATCAAATTTAGGAAAATCCAAACGAAGAGTTCTCGCTTGGAGTCCCCCATCACCCTCAAATAGAAGGTTACCATTAACTTTAAGATGGTTACCTGATGAACTCCCTTCTGAGTTTTGTTTTGTAGCATTAACCACCAAATGTTTATAGTTGGATGCTAAACTGTTGAGCTGCTGCAAGATACCTTCCAACATTAGCTTCTGCCTGTCCTTCTTCCCTCACTTGTTCAGTTTCAGTCTTCAAAGCAACAACTGACTCGTTCAATTGAGCGTGGGGCGTTCCTTCAGCCATGGTGCCAGAACGAGACTCTGGATACCACTGTTAGGGGTAGTATTATGAATGTAGATCTGGCGTTTGGAGGAGCCAATCCCTCCAATACAGTTTATGTAAATTGTAATACGTAGATAAATTCATTCATAGTTGAACTGAACCTTAAATAGAAATACAATAAAAATAACTGACGAGATCCACTATCAAATATGGGCCATTATTCCTACGGAAAGAAAGTAACTAATTGCACCCAGTCAATGAACAGGAACCCATACCCGAGACACTTCAAACGGACTACATACATAATAACCAAAAGACAATTAAACCCCTGACATTTAATAAAAATACCCCACTACATATATATCCCTTTAATCCCCGATTCCTCTCAAGGCAAACCCTAATGCTCCTCTTGCTCTTGCGATCTTCACGGCGCACCTAACACTCTCTGCTAGGGTTTGATATGAGGACGAAGGGTTTTCCTTTACGCACTGTTTCATCACATATGAGGCAAATGCCCACACCAGGTATAGTGTGGTTTAATGAAACAAACTGTTCCACTTTAATGAAACGATTCGTTCGTGTGCCAGGCCTGGATATTAGGGACAAGGCCGAGAGGAAGGGGGAGGGCATCGACTCTGACAAAAGATATATATATATATATATATATATATATATATAATCTTGCCCAGTTTGTATGTCTCTCTTGGTTTTTGTCACTTCTGTTGTTACTCCTGTCCACAATTCATAAATGGAATGACCAATACTCTTAAATGGTCAGTCTCAAAGGGTCACTTGCAAATTCTGAACAATCTTTTAATAGGTCTTTCTTATATATTATCAAATTGGAATTTGGTCTCACTTAAAATTTTATCTAAACTACATTTTTTTTTCTTTTCTTGTTTTATTTCAAGAAATTAAATTAGAATATAATATTCACATTAGATTATTTCTCTTTTAAAGTTTGTAATCCTTTTGGTGAAACATATTTAATAAAAAAAAGCCCCCACATTCACTCATGGATAGCTAACTACACGGTATGTAATTATGATACTTAGAAATTTTTAAATATATGACACTAGTGCTATACATTATTCAACAAAATACAAAATTTGGTTTATGATTTACATATATTACCTCTTTTTTATAATTCCTATATATATAATTTCCATAGTTCAACTAGGTTGAGTTGAGGAGGAACCAAAAGCCCCAAGGCAAGAATTGGGATCTTGAGGTTGAGACGGAGAAGGTGAAGGATGGTCTATCCATTTGGCAAGAGCCACTGGCGAAGCCATTAGAGGGAACACAATAGGAGAAGTCCCCATGTTTAGGGAGGGAATCATGAATTGATTCCCTAGAAGCTTAGTAGAAGCATAGTCACTCGCAATGACGGGGAATGGGTCGAACTAACAACAATTACAACCCTTGGAAGTTCCTCACCAAGAATGGCAATGAGTGAACACCCACGGGAGAGGTTGCTTCAACAATCTCAAGAGTTTTCTCGCACAAAACAATTGTCTATCTTACAGATGCAAGCAAGTTAGTAACGACTTCAATATCTTCCGCCATGGTCACGGGAATAGTGGGAGCAGGCTTTTCCTCACCAAGTTTCAACACTTTAACGGACTCACTCGCAATCAAAGAGAAATATTTCGTATAATGCCTTGGGAAAGGAACTCAAGAAGACATCGAGAATTGTGTCTCAAACTAGAGTACAACAACAAATCCAAGTCTTGGGCTCCTTGATTAATCACATCCACAAGATGATTGGGATGTAATGATGGAGGTGAATGCTAGTTTTCTTGATAGCTACCAAACAAAGGAGCAGTCAATGGCCGAGGATTCTTCGTAGCTGCCTAAGGGGCATGTGACCCACCCTAACTCCATCACCTTTGGTACAAGGTCTTTTCCCTTTGGTGTTTGATGGAGTAGGACTAGACCTCTTGTGCCCACGAGAGGGTCTTAGACCCATCAATTGGTTGGGAACCACCAAGAAACGGTCCATATTCCCACGAATAAAGACCATGTTAGAACCAAAAGAGTTTGAGATTTTCCTAACCCATGAGTAGAAGAGGTCTAAATAATCCATCACCCTAGTGGAAGTAACTATGAAATCACGACTGTCATGAACAGAGTGCCGAGAGGCCCTAATAGGAAACTCCTAGCCTACTCTTGAAACAAAAAAGAATTTCTAGTCCCAATTGTTAATGTGGGAGTAGGGGATTTTAGATGGACAACCCGATAGCTCGTTCATGAAAGGAAGCTATGTTGGTTCCTATCATGCCACCTAACGCCATGGACATGAAAAAAATCTCACCACTATTCTATTCTCCTACAACCTCCAAACAATGTAGCAGAATAACATGATCCTCAAGGCGTTGGGCCAGAGTTGGGTAGAGGCCATGCCCAAATAGTACAAGATGTCATAGACTGGGTGACAAAATGGGAGTCTTAGCTCAATAAAAAACATGCCGAAATAAAGCACGACATGTTCAGCGACTCCCTCAATGTTAACGATGCCACTATAAGCATCAGGAAAGGGGTCATCCTCACTGATTTAGGGATATGATACCAATCCCTCATAGAATCTAGCTCCACTTGAATTGTGGTGGTAGTTCAACAACTCCCCTCATAAACGACATGTCGTGAGGAATCGGCACCACGAGGCCCATCTAGGGACTGATGTGGTAAAAAAAGGTCGAGGAGCATAGTGGGAAGCATATATGGGAGCCATTCTAGTAAAGGAATGTGAAGATTTGAAGGTAGGAGAGGGAAATGTAAGAAAGAAGACACAAAAAACTTGAAGGCAGAAAAGGAGGAAAGTGAGCAAACACAAAGGATACTTAGAGTGAGAAAAGGAAGTGTGAGAGGTAGAAGAAGAAAGGAGGTGACAGTTATGGAAAGGTGAAATGGCAAATGGCATAATGGCTAGAGCCAAACAAAGGGTGCCACATGTCAAAAGCATAAGGAATACGCTAAACAAATCATGTATTCTATGATGCACGAAGAAATAGGTGTGAGGTGTGTCAAACAAGCTAATGGATTTCACATTGCATGATGAAGTGCATCAAGGGGTGATAGGTGATCAATTATCATAAAGAAGGAACACACGATCTACTTGCATTACAAGGAAAGGACACATGTACAAAAGAAAAGTATCAGAGTTTAAATGAATGACATTGAAAGAAAAGATAAAAAGAAAAGAGAGAAGAAAAGGGAAATTCCCACTTGCACACGTGGCAAGAATTTTCTTACTGACTGTTGGGTATAAATACTCTTTATAGGTGAGAAAGTAGCTGTAGGAGACTAAAGACCACAGAGACGTAGGACTCACATGAACGAGGGCAAATAAAGGATTAAGTTATATCAAACACACCATATGGGTTCAAAGATAAAGGCCTGGTTTGTTTTCACAAGCCATCTCAACTCATCTCATCATTACAACTTTCCAAAATTCCTATACAAAATAAAATAAAAAATTCAATTTTTTCAAATCCCAAAACAAAAATAAAATAAATAATTCAACTTTTTTAAATTTTAAAATAAAAATAATATTAATAAAATATATTCTAACAATCTTTTATTCAACTTTCAACTTTAATTTCAACTCATTTCATCTCATCTGTGAAATGCACTATCCATCTAAAGATAAACCCCAGAAATGTGTTACTAACATGGAAACCTAACTAACCCTACCATGGAAAAACCTCTCCATAAGCATGATTCTCAGTGCCCATGCAGTAATGTATCTGGACTAGATACGGATCTTCAAAGATAAATTCAAGCGAGATATCCACACCGGAATGGCACTATCAATAGCCAAATCGTACTCCAAAAGGTAATATGCCAAAGTGCTTGGGCACTGATAATCATGCTTATGGAGAGGTTTTACCATAGTAGGGTTACCTTAACCCTTATAAATAGCGTACCAATTAAGTGCGTATTATGGAATATAGATTCATTAGTATCATTGAAAGAGCTTAACTCCTCATTGACTTAAGGATCGTAGGATCTCCACTTGGTTTCTTGAGTTCTCCATTCTGGCTGCAGGTTGTTAGGGCATGCCAAAGGCATACTTGGAAATTGCATCAATATGAATAATTTGGACTTAGACACCCTTGAGCTAATAACCATCATCATCTTTCAAGTGTCGGTCGCAATATTTTGTCCATACAAGATGAAAATGAGGGATATATAGAAATCACTTTAAAAAAAAAATTAATCAATTTCATAGATTGTTTAGGGTTCACAGATGAGATAATTAAGTATATATAGATATATAAAGATAATAATCTTAATAATTTGAAATAAGCCCAATTTATTGGACTCCCATTTTTCTTCAAAAAGAGACAAAAAAAAAAAAACATTATTTTGAATATGGTCCTTAAAGGAGAAATATTATTCCAAGTTTTATGGTTAGATTTCCTTTTTTTTTATTATATATATATATATATATATATCATAATGATCATTTGTTTGTCAGCATAAATCCAAAACATGTTAGTATAGATAGTTCCTTACAAAACTAAGTTCTCTAGTACAAGGTATGGCAAACCAAAAATGCTACTAAAGTCACTCCAACACAATTTGTATTTTGTGACAAAAGAAACCGTCACAAAAGATGACCAAAACGTTACCAAATACATTTGGTGATGGCTTGAAATCGTCACCACGACCATTACCTAATATGCATCAAAAAATACAATTGGTGACAGTTAACTATCTTTGTGATGGTTGGAAGTGTTCCGTTTGGCATAACATTCGAATGTGGAATTTTTTTGTGATGTTTGAAAACTGTCACAAAAAGTAATGTTTGAACGTATGACATAATGTTTGAACGTCAACCCGACCAATTGGCATTCGAATGATAGAAGTTAATGTTCATTGATTATATTTCAAACGTATCATTAAAACATTTGAAAGTTTATATGTCCAAACGTTAATTGCAATAAACGTTCAAATTTTAGTTTAAACATTAACAGACCAATGTTCAAATGTAACTAGTATAACGTTTGGAGGTTAGTTCGAATGTTAACGAAGAAGCATTTGAACGAATGTGGGTACGTTCCAATGTTTGTTCAAACGGTAATCGTTTAAACATTTGAACGTTTTGTTAATTTGAGTGTGTTTACATTCGAACGTTGAGTCATACGTTCAAACGTTATTTTTTAGTTTTGTTAAATTATGTTTGAACGTTTGTTCTAATGTGAACTAATGTTTGAATGCTTTTTATTTACATTTGAATGTACAAATCAAAAATACTAATTTCATAAAATTAAAAAAATTAAAAAGCATACCAATTGTTTCATATTTACACACCATCATTTAACAACTAACAATGTTTTATAATGTTTCAAAATTAGATATTAAAAGTTATATACACTGATAAAATTCGTAAAATTCATTTCTTCTTCTTTCCTCCTTGCCTACCGCGATTATGTTACAATGACATAACACATTCCATTTGCACCATCATCTCCCGTTGCACTTGCTCTTAGACTTCACTGTGTATTCTTTCCTCTTGGTCTCTCTATTGGTCCTGCAAACGTGTCTCTAAATGAGATTGTCATTCTAAGAGGGACTTCAACTCTTGCTGTCTCGACTTCATATACTCATTCTAGCACTGTGCAGCTTCTAAATCTTTGGTAAGATTATTAATTTGTGAAGTCAATGAGGTTAAGAAAGATGAATTGGAGGAATGCTTGAAAGATCGTCCCATCCATCCACTCACTACGCTCATTAGTGTGAGCAGCAACATAAACATGAACGGGAGAAAAGTTTTTAGGATCATCACGTTTCTAACAAAGCGACATTAGCAATTTTAAAAAGATAGTGTTAATACTTATATAAAAGAATATTAGAAAAATAAATGAATTCTATAATTTATTAATTACCATTTTTTCAGAAAGACGGTGGAATGACCTTGAACAGGCACGATGGTGGACAGTAAGAGTGGATCTATTCGGTGCATTTGTTGAACTTGAGTACTACAAAATCAATTAAGAATGTTAATTGTAATATATAGAATGAATATAAATGTAAATAATTAAAGTAAATAAATCTAGAATATCTGATAATCTGGAGATGTAAAAAGATCACAACACTTTCTCAAATCGTCTAACTTCATCTGCTGGAAAGGGGACTGTGCAACCTCTTTTAATGTCTCAAATTTCTTGAAATGGTCGTGACATCATCCCTTGTGATGTCAGAATGGTGTAGCCATTAACTTGTTCAAGATTCTTAAATTCTTGCTACAGCCAAAGTCGAGGTCGAATTCATCCTAGTAAGTGAATTACGTAAAAAATATGATATACTAATCTAGGTAAAAAGAAATGGATTCTTAAAGTAAACTCACCAGCACATGACTCCGAATGTGCTCTTTAATCTCACTCGAGACATCTCTCCATGATCGCACATGAAATGGAGTATAAGCACGGACTACTGTGCCAATATAGGAGGAAAGCGCTGCTACACTATTATCCACTTCTCTAGTAGAATTATTAGGAATTGTGACCAATATATCACGTAGGGCACCATAATAGTCAATATCATCTGTTCCATGACTCCCTTCGACCAACACACCACAGTTTTGAGTTTTTCTATTACGTTCATGGTCCAGAGCATGGAATCTATAATCTCGAACCATGCATGCAGTGTATCGCAATGCTTTATTTGAGGGACCACAGACCAATGCATACAATTCTTGAGAAACTGATTCGGGATCATGAGCATGTTGTTTCCAAATCTTTCAATTGAAATAGTATATACTCATTAAAAGTACCCAGAGTTAAAAGTTTCAAAATCTAACATATATGTAATTTTAGTTCATACATGTTGTTCAAACCATCCGGAAAATTCTTCCTCGTGTCTTGCCTCTATATTCTCTACGCCTTCAGTCCTAAGTTTGTCCATGTGCCACTGTATATAAATACAAAATAAATATAATTGAGCACAAAAGTTATAGTTCAACTTTTTTAATTAGAATTATTTAAAACATGCAACGACATACCTGAAATAATCATCAATCTCTCGACAATTATTTAGCATGTGCCACCAAACTTTACCCAATTCTCCATTAATTAAATCGTAACCTGTTTGTACATCCAATGGTCGTACATTCTAAGAAAACACTGATAGCTCACAAGGAGGCAGAGCAGCAAGATTAACATTTTGCTCTTGGCGATTAAATCGTGTCTTAACACTACGAAGATATAGAGAGCAAAATGTTAACCATTCATCATGTATATAGGCCTCTGCTATTGAACCCTCAGCTCTGGTTTTATTCCCAATAGTGCACTTTAGTTGACCCAAATATCTTTCAATTGGATACATCCAACGAAACTTCACCAGTTCATTCAATAGTACCTCTCAGGATAAATGTATTAGTAAATGGACCATGATATCAAAAAATGATGGGAGAAATATTTGCTCGAATTTACATAGTATAATAGCAATGTCTTCTTCCATCTTCTACAACATATCTCGATTTATTATCTGAGCAACCAAATCCTTAAAAAACATATATAGTTCAGATATGGCGACACGTATATTAGATGTCAGCTTCCTACGAATTCCCATCAGTAATAACTTCTACAAAAATATGTGACAGTATGACTTTTCAATCCATTAATTTTCCAGTCATCAGGGCCCACGCATCTACTGATATTTGAAACATACCTATTTGGCAACTTCACACCTTGGAACCATTTACAGAAGTCCATCCTATCCTCCTTTATCATTGTAAAACATGCATGCAGCATGATCACCTTGTTGCCTTCCACCTGCAAATATAGATTATGTTTAATTCTCATTCTCTCAAGATCTCTTCTCGTCTTGATCGTATCCTTCATCTTTTTGTTAATGCTCATCAATATACCTAGTATATTATCATAGATATTCTTTTCTATGTGTATTACATCCAAACTATGTCACAACATGCAGGACGATCAATATGGCAAGTAAAAAAAAATACTACGCTTTGTCCAATTCAGTTCTATTGTGCCTTGTTTTCTCTTATTCTCTCCCCGACCTTTGCCAAAATTGTTTGCTCTAACATGTACCAATTGTTCCACTATCTCTTCCCCAGACAACTCATTTGGTGTAATTCTTTCATCTACTCTCTCATCAAATTTAACGCATTCTGTTCTCCATGCATGATTTGCAGGTAGATAACGTCGATGACGCATGAGACAAAGATTCTAAGAATATTTTAACCATTCACTAGCAGTTTCTTTATTACACGTTGGACATGCTAACTTCCCTTCAATACTCTAACCGGAAAGATTCCTATATACTATAAAGTCATTTATCGTCCACATTATCGCAGCATGCATCTGAAAAGATGTCGATGTGGATGCATCATAAGTTCTAACGTCATTTTTCCATAACTCTTTCAGCTCTTTAATCAACGACTGCATGTATACGTTAATGTCAATCTCAAGTGATCTCGGGCTGGGGATAAGGAAAGTTAACAAAAAGTTGGTAGCCTTCATGCACTACCATGGTGGAAGATTGTAGGAAAATAAATACTACGGGTCAAGTACTATAACTTGTACTCATATTCCCAAAAGGGTTGAATCCATTGGTTGTGAGTCACAGGCGCACGTTCCAAGCATCTATCCTAAACTTTGGATATTGATCATTGAAAGATTGCCACGCAAGTGAGTCAGTTGGGTGCCTCATATATGCGTCATTCTTAATTCTTTTATCCTCGTGCCACCTCATATGGTGAGCTGTTTTCTTACACATATATAGTCTTTGCAACCTAGCTCTTAAGGAAAAATATCACAACAACTTAACTGGCACGTTTTTCTTACCCTTCTAACTCAACTCTCTGCATACAGGACACGCTTGTTTCTCCTCGTTTTCTTTCTAGAACAAAATACAATCATTCTTGCATGCATGTATGGACTTATACTTAAATCCTAATCCTTTTCTTAATTGTTTCACTTCATAAAAGTTCTTCAGCAATGCAGATCCTTTGGGAAGCACCTTGTTAAATAAGTCCAATACCATGTTTATTGCTTTCGTCGACATCCCACACAATGACTTAATGTGAAGCAACTGCACAATATGACATTTTTAATGTTTTGTACAGCTTGAATGAAGCTCGCGCTTTTCATCTTCCCTCATTGCACTGAAATTTTCAGAATCATTCCCTCGGCCTATTGAGGCATTGTCGTCAATCTCATCTATAAACATCCCAACTCTAATGTCACCTAACATCTTCTCTATCTCATCCCGCTCATAATTATCATCCATGTGTTGCAAATAACTGGGATGACCAACAATGCATCCGCTGATTGTGCATACGTCTCACCATTTCGTACCTATTGGGTATACCCCAGATCTATACTGTTCACAAATTTATGATTTTCAACTTCATCCAACCCTATTGCACACAAATTTTTACACCCTTGATATGAACACTTAATGTAGCCACGACTATCAGCAGAGGCCCTTTCAAAATCAATGAAGGTTTTTACTCCACGCGCATAGGGTACGTAATCATTTCCAAGTCTATCGCCTAGACGCATCCAACTTTTGTCCATTTCTAAAAACATCTATCTATTAGTAACATGTACATAGAATTCACATACATGTCATGCTCCAATTCTCACTGCTCTTTTGATAAGGTAGTTGGTCATATCCCATTCAAGATTATATTATCCATATTGCACATATTCCATTACTCTACTACTTTCCATGTCAGTAAAAATATTGCCAGCATCACCCCATAGTTCTCCAAATATACATGTTCACATAGAAAGATTATGACCCTATAAACAGTATACCCAAAAAATAGTAGAGGAATACATCGAGACTTCATACTAAATGTGTTTAGTAGGAGTAACAAGAATATGCAATACAGATAATATAATTTTAAACTGTCCACACTGGACAATTCAAGAATTAGTGGACACCTAAATGTATACTAATTTACAAACGGGTCTAAGGTTATTTATGCAATGTCACACAATATCTTACAAAATTTACTACAAACAATATTTCCTATTGTTTGAATTAAAAATTTCAAACAAATATAATACTGTTATTATTCCTAAACAATAATTGTTATTATTGCTAAATTATAATTTTAATTGCTATTATATAATTTTTATTATTAATTGTAATTATATATATGTTAATTGTTATTATATATATGTTATTATTAATTGCTATTATATATATTTTTTATTCTATGATTTTTATTATTAATATTTAATTGCTATTATATATATTTTATTATAATTGATACTTATTTATGTCTTATTATTTATATTATAACTTAGTAGAAGCACATACTAGTTATAATTAGTTATTATGTCCAAAATGTTTACTAATATTTATATACTTAATTGAGTGAGTTATTTATTTATATAGACAATAAGTATATATAAATTTCTAATTAAGCATTTATTTGATCCATTGTTATTTAATCTCTATTTTATATTAAATATAGAGTAATTTATTCCTTCCAACTCTCAACTTATTTGGTGGGTTCGATACCTCTTTTCCAAAGAGTATTTTACTTTCTTAATTTATATATAAATATATATATATATATTTAATAATATAATGATTTGTAAAGTCACAAGGGTAGGAATATTTAATGTGTTATTATTAAATATAGTTATTCTATGTACATTATACTTTATATAGTTAAGTTATTTACTTATAAGTTGCATAATAATCATATTCTAATTCAACTAGTATGAATGTATTATATATATTTATTACATAATAAATATTTATGGGAATGGTTATCAGCATAATAATGAATGGTTACCTGTTTTCGATGAAAGAATAGGAATTGGAATTGCTGATGGTGTTAATACTTTGATTTTTACTATTATTAAATATTTTGTTGGAACTCCCTCCAACATTACTAATCATATTGGGCCTAGGGTCTGTAGAGTTTGTACTCCACCCCTAGGGAGGGGGAGTTGTGTGGGCTGTTTTAGACGGTGGTCTAAGACAGAAGTTTGTCTCTCAGACTGCTAGTCTGGAGGGTTGTCTCTTAGACGATTTAGTCTAGAGGAGTTGGACAAGACCATGTCAACCACAAAGAAATTTGTGGGTTGGGGAGTGAGTAAATGTTATAATTTGGCTTGTATTTTTCAAGTCAGAAGTTGTAATTGTCAGTTATATGAATGAATGAAACACTGTTTCAATGTAAAAAAAAAAAAAAAACATTACTAATCATATTAGGAATTATGTGAATAATTTGAGATGCTGTCAAACGTCTGATTATAGATGGTACCAATATGTTTTTATGTCTAAAGTTATGCTTAGAGACAATAGTCAAAAGCCTTACTGGAAAGAAAAATTTATTGATGATCTACCCAATTTATTTGCTCCCAAGGTTAAGGATGAACTTGCCGATATCTAAGGACTCCTTAATTATGATAATTACACTTATGGTAATATTATCAGTACAATTAAGAAGCTTGGTATTAATATGTGTAATGATCAAAAAATACTTCACTAACAGATGAAGAATAGTAAGAAAGCCAAATATGAAATAGGTAATTTTTGTGAACAATTTGGCCTTCCTACTATTACTCCATCTAACTCCTATTATTTTATCAAGCATGGGGTTAATAGCTAAATAAAGAAGATTGAATCATTTCAAGTATACTAGTTTCAAATTTCTTGAATCTAGCATCCCTTAAACAAAGAAGTACTGAAGCATTGATGCATTTTCTCGTTAGAGATTTAACAACAACTTGAATAGAACCAATGTGCAAAAAATTGTAACCTTTCACCAAAAAATCTTGAATTGATTTTCTGTTGAACAGACAACATTTTTCATGAGTTTTTGAAATAGCATTGTTTGTTCAACAGTTTTAACATTGAATTCTGTCTTGAAGGCAGACTGAATCCAACTAGTTTTGTAGATAGATTTTGCATCAATCTTTAGAATACTCCAACGATTGAAATTAACAGAATTAGTTTCTTCAACAGAAAATTCTTCTTCATTAATAATATCAGGCGGCATACCAGACTTGAAACTCATAGATGAATTAGATCTAAACGTCCTATTCATTGTGGAAACAACCAAGAACTTGGCACCTAGTAACCCTACCCTTACTCATTTTTCTGTTACATTTCGTAACACATACCCTTGGTCCAACCTCATACCTACTCCTGCCCTACACACTAATCCAGCACAAATGGGCCTTACAGATGGTTTAGGATGTCAATTACAGATGGAGTGGTGCCAACAGAAAGAAGAAGATGAATAGGAGTTAAGAAGCACAAAGCAAAGTGATGGAAGACTGCACAAGAAACAAGATGAGCAAAAATAATTAATCTATTAGCAACCAGAACCAGCAAGTGGCTCTGATACTAGAAGTAAAGCATCATAAAGAAGAAAGGAAGGAGGACCAGACAACTAGAGATGAAGTGCTGAAAAGTGAGTAATAGGATAAACTATATAGTATTATATTTGGAATTATTTAGTATTATATAGTATATAATATACTATATAATACTTATATAAACTTATATAATATACTACATACTTATACTTAAATATATTTATATAATATACTATAGTATATATATAGTATAATATACTATATACTAGACTATATATATAATATATATTATATACTTTACTAGAATAATTATACACTATATTTGTTTATACTATATAGTATTAAACTATATATATACTTATATAAACTTATATAATATACTAGATACTTATATATACTTATATAATATACTATATATATAGTGTGTATATATATATATATATAAAACCAACTATATTCTATATATTATAATATATGAAATAATATAATAGATTATATTTTCTCACGTACTAATATATATAAAATAACTATATATAATATATAATAGTACGTTTGAACATACTATTTTATCACATTCAGACGTTTACGTTAATCAGATTGACGCTTGCACGTATCATGTATATAAGCCAAAATTAAAATGGAAAATGTCATTTTCACGACATTTCCCATTTCTATCCACTGTCAACGCAGTCGTTAAACAATTGCCAATGCTGTCAAACTCCACCACAACTGTTACAAAAAGGTAGGCATCCATATTTTATCGTTTTATATGTTTTTTTTTAGATTTATATATAAAGAAATGATAATATTTAAGAAATTTAGGTGGTTAGAGTTTCAACTCCATTTTCTGGCCACCACGGGTTGCTATTGGCCAAATGGCTACTGTAGAAAGGTTTCTTGAAGTGTATACTTCATTTCTACGGTGGTATTTGGCCATTTAGACCAAAATGTAGTGATTTTCAAGAGTGGCTGAGTCATTCTGTGTCGTAATATTCGAATGTTTCAACCAGAACGTCTGAACGTACAACGTTTCAAATGCAAAGTCGTTTGTATTCCACTTTTGGACGTACATTTTAGTACATTAAAATGTTACTTTTTTTAGTATTTACATTCAAACGTTTATTATAAACATTCGGACATAGTACTTTGAACATTGATTCGCCGTTTTACCTTTTACGTTTGAATGTGTATATTTTACATTCGCACGTAAATCTTTACGTTCAAGCATCCAAACTCATACGTTCGAACGTGTAAGGAATAACATTCAAATGCACGCATTTCAAAAATTTTAGCTGTTATGCAATTAACTTTCGAACGTATATGTTATATGTTTGAATGAGTAGTAATTATATTTCAAGGTTAAACACATATGTCCGAACGTTTTAACTGAATGTTCGAATGTATGTTATATTACGTTTGAACATTAATGCAGAGCAGTTTAAAATTAATACTACTCTCCCATCAATAGTACTAATAATTTTTTTCTTTTTCTATTTTTAGGATATGTTTCATTCTTTACATATCAGGAAATGGGGGAGGGAAGTAATCACTGAGGAAACTTCTTGGACTGGGGCTTGCACTGTTATGGTGGAGTGAGAGGTCTTGATTAATCAGTTTGACGAACTCAGATGGGAGCAAACGAGCCTCAGAGATGTTTTCCTCAATAGAGGCTGGGAAAATATCTGCACATTGAGGGGGAAGGTGTACCCCCTCAATGGTTCGAGAGTTCTATATGGGGATGTGCTCCATGCCTTAGGACACATCCTCTCACACTGTGACTGTATGCAACGTGTCTTTTGAGATTTCACCGGATGTCATCGCCAACCTCCTCGAGATTCATCGAGTAGTTGAGACATCGACTACAGCTGGCTCTCCGACTGGCGACATAGCCGTGGTTCGCACATCTACATCTGCACATGGCACACTCGAGGTAGGTGAAGGCACTTCTATTGCCCAATTGAGCCATCATTAGCTGGAGGTGCAGATCAGTCAGAGGCCGAGGGAACTGACCGTGAGGCTCAGGATGATAGCTGAGACGAGGATTTCTATATTTTCACTAGGAGAGACTGGATGAAAATCGAGAGGAAGAACACCTTCAACCAAATACATTGGCTACCTTTCTTTTGCATGTTGCAACTTATTGTTTTAATAAACATGAATCCTGTGGCACATAAGACCACATTTAATAGAACTCGGGCACAGTTTTCGATCCGGGTGGCACATGGAGATCCCCTCGATTTGCCACTACGTATCTTTGAGAGGATCCGTTACAAGGCAAGCATTGTCTCCACGGACAATCTCCCATAAGGTGTCATCATCTGCTGGCTATTACTTGATCGGAACATGCAACTCTAGCCGGGTGAGCGGGTCACAGATCAGATGAGCTCCCTCGACATGACCACACATTGACGTAGCATTGGACAGGCGAGGGGGCGTCCTCGACGTCAACCACCCCCTGTAGCGGATCTAGTTCCTTTGACGCAGCCCGAGCATGGTGTGGGGAGTAGTAGTTAGCAGCAGACGAGTACATCTGTGGGAGATGCACGGCCTGCTTGGGTGGATGCAGTGATCTCACAGTTGACTGCACATATTGATCGATAGATCGTGGCTGTAGAGAAGTCTGTAGCCAAGATAGTCCATTATGTAGATATCCTCAACAAGAAGGTGGAATTCTTGACTGAGAAGATACACAGTACAAATTTCATGGACAACACGTTCATTTGAGTGTTGTTTACAAAATTCTATCATATTTTGTATTTTGCTTTTAATATATGTAAGAAACAATATTATTTAATATATATTATTTTTTAATTTCAATTCTCAATCTTCTTTAATGTTAGATTTTCCAACTATAATAATCACTGCACTTCAAATATATATAAACATAAATATATATATATATAAACATAAATATATATTTATATATAAATATATAATTATATTTTACAAATTGTGTATATATAAATATATATTATAATGTTTTAGATTTGTTCACAAATTATGCACTATAAAAATCATATAATTAATTTTTAAATTAGAGTTATATTTAACTTAAATTTACAACTAACGTTCAAACGTTAGCGCCAAAACATTTCACGTTCGGACGTCGGTAGCCTCAATGTTCGAACATATATATAACGTTTGAACGTAAATTTCATCTTCATTCGAACATAAAAAAAAAAAAAAAAAAAAAAAAAAAAAAAAAAAAAAAAAAAAAAAAATTCTCATCTGTCTATTGTTTTGCCAAATAAATATATATTATAAGCTACCTAGGAAGAACAATTAAACTCGTAGATTAATAGAGCTGAGGTCATTCACTGTCGCCAATTCAATTCATACAAACTTTCTTGACAAGCATTCGATTAATATACTAGTTCTTTTGAGTTATAATATTAGATCAATATTTAGGTCCAATAATATAATATATAGCAGCTAGGGGTCCAGTCTGTACAGCATAACAACATTCCTAAATAAGTAATTACTAATGTTACGTATAGTTATGAATTGCGTAAATGTCGTACAGTCATTTTGAAAAAAAGTATAGTCTATTATTAAAAATTAATTTATTTTTTTAATTTTATTTATTCATTTTTTAAAAAAATGATTATACGATACTTGCACACTCACAACTTCAAAATTTCAACTATTATTTCTCATAAGTACCAAATTATTCTGTTCCATGAAAATAAATAATGTTCTAATTAATTTCCCAAGACATTGTACTTCTTGTCTATTTTATAGGTAAAAAATAATTAAGATAAGATTTTTTCTCCACGAATGATTAATGTCCATTAATTGTCCATGTAATTGATTAGTACTAAGTACCCAACAGAAACTGCTAAACATGAGTTGTTAATTTGTCAATAAAAGAAACGTGAAGTTTTAGAAAGAAGAACTAAATTAGTAATTAACAAATTTGGGTTTCACAAGTTATCTCGAAAGAAGCTGCCAACGTACAGCTCTGATCAATTTGAAGTCTAACATGGCATGCATGGATTACTGGTGTCTATATATGAGTGGTGCCAAATGGCGAGGGGCGGTGCACCAAACAGACAGGAGGACGAGCTGGATTGTAATTTGTGGGGTGAGAGATAATGTACTGATTGATGTATATGGTTTATTTCATGTTAAAATGTGGGATTAAGAAATGGGCCATGGCATTTAGTGCTGTAAAAGCTTTGGATTGCTGATATTAGTGGTTTAATTAAGAACAGATATAGACACATGCATGAATCCTACAATATTTCACGTGAATAAATGTTAGAATCCCAATTGTAAAGCATAATTTAATCCCATGATGAAGCAGTCTGAAAAGATATCCAATCGGAAAGAGCAAGCTAGCATGGAAAATCTTAGTACACAAAATTGCGGTGGAATGCAATATTAGAGAGAGAGAGAGAGGGAGGTCAGGGGGGTGGTGGCGTGAAAACAAGGACTAGGAGTACTCACGCCGTCCAAACAAACCTTTCGTGTGTCTGCCAACCCCATGCGCAATCAATAACATCCCCACCCTCCCCTCTCATCTCCCTCTGTGCAGCTTATTCATGTATATATACATTTATTATGAGTCCTATTTCTCTCGCACAACATATCAATATTAATTCCTTTGCCACACCCTCTACATAAATACATCATTGGCATATTCAGAACTCTCTCTCTCTCTCTCTCTCTCTCCAGAAACATTCACCCAACTCAATATCAACACCTCTCTCTCTCTCTCTCTCTCTGGCCCTCTCGATCGTAAACGCAGCAGCAACACATTTTTCTGCGAGTATATTTGGTTAGTTTCTGGTGCAATTGTAGCTTCTATTCTCCATTTTTCACCATTTTTCACGGTTTGTGATGCGCACAAGTTATAATATTTCAATCCTGATTGCTTGTTTTAGTTCTGTCGTGCATTTTTGCCTTGATCAAAATTGAATGGTCTCAAGAAGGAGCCTTATGTGGCTATGTTCTTACTTTGAGAAAATCGTAGCCATTTACATTTTCTGAGAGAGATATATCTAAACAGCCAGCTTTCTGCATAGTTTAGAACTGTACATGTTGCAAGTAATAGTCATTGACAAGCTAGCTTTCTTATATATATATGGTTGGTGTTAAAACATTTTCCAAACGCCATGCCAGCACGAACCGGGCCGGCCGGGAGTGCTCTGCACTCAAAGAAACATAGCATGCTTTTGTGCCAGCAAAGTCAAGCTTTTCGGCAAGCTTTTGTGCTCCATATACTTCTCGATCTAGTTAAGATCATGCAATTTAAAGGCACTTAAATTAGTATTTAGTATTATTTTTTCTTTATAACAAAAAAAAAAAAGAATGTATTATTTTTTCCTTTGGGATCTTCGGTGGGCTACACAGCTGGTCTGCCATTTTTATGTGATATAAAACACATGCGGGCAACAGTGATGGGTCCCACAAAGTATGATCATCATCATTACCATCATATCCCATAGCCTAATGTTTTTCTGTGAGGGAATGTGAATGAAAAACAATATACAAATGCAAACATGAGCTCTGAAAGGAACTTAATTGGACTCTCTCTCTCTCTCTCTCTCTCTCTCTCTCTCTCTCTCTCTCTCTCTCTCTCTCTCTCTCTCTCTCTCTCTCTCTCTCTCTCTCTCAGTTTTGTCTCTGTCTCAGGAGAGATATCAATGGATCAGATGGAGTCTTGTGTCCCACCAGGCTTTAGATTTCACCCAACAGAAGAAGAACTAGTGGGTTACTACCTGAGGAGAAAGATTAACTCTCTGAAAATCGATCTAGATGTTATTGTTGACATTGATCTCTACAAAATTGAGCCATGGGATATCCAAGGTACGTACTTTGATGTGCAATAATTATAGAAATTTTTAATAGCATGACTGCATGTTGCGCGCGATAGGATGAGAATATCACACCATTCATATAATGTGAATATATACTTAATAATTTTCCTATTCTGAATAGTATATCCATTTTGACAATCCAAACAAATGAATATTGCTAATTTTTGCAAGTTCACACCTATATGTTCATAAAAGTGGCTTTAACTATATACGTCCTAACCAACCTGCAGCACCCGTGTAATTCATAGAAAATATTACTAGGCAAATCATTAATTCATTAAGTAGGGAAGTTGGTTAATTCAGATCAAATGGTACTATGTACTGATTTCTTATCTCTCTAATTTTCTGAATGGTTTACACAGCCAAATGCAAGCTAGGGTATGATGAAAGGAATGAGTGGTACTTCTTCAGTCACAAAGACAAAAAATACCCAACTGGAACACGGACTAACAGGGCCACTGCTGCCGGTTTCTGGAAGGCAACAGGAAGGGATAAGGCCGTGTTCTCAAACAACCTAATCATAGGGATGAGAAAGACTTTGGTTTTCTACAAGGGAAGAGCACCCAGTGGTCGGAAAACCGACTGGATCATGCATGAATATAGGCTACAAACATCTGAAAATGGACCTCCTCAGGTAACTTCAGTGACCAATTTAATTATATCGGCCAATAATAGTACGTACTAGTTCAAAGTATGTACGTGCAAGCTGTGGTTGAAATATTTCTAAAAAAAATGCAATAATAAGCATATAGGGAGTGTTTATTTTTTGAGAAATAATAGTTGTAGTCGTGAGTGTGCAAGTGTCGTATAATTATTTTAAAAAATATGAATAAATACGAGACTCATATAAAAAGAAATTAATTTTTTAATTATAAACCATACTTTTTTACAAAGCGACTACATAGTATTTGCACATTCTACAACTCTCTCTATATATATAGCATTACTCTTATTTTTTATGGTTCTTATGTGGTTGAAAAACTATTTGTTATCTTTTATTTATCCGCCGCTTTGGGAATGATATATATATATATATATATATATATATATATGATACTTCTCACATTTCGCATGAAATCGATGTAAAATATTAAGCAATATCAGTGGCAACTGCAGGAAGAAGGATGGGTCGTGTGTAGGGCATTCAAGAAACCGAGTCCTAATCATAGACAAGGTTTTGAAGCTTGGGTTCATGGGCACTATCACAGAGATAACAGCCAAGTTAGACCTCCAGCATTTTCAGATTTAGTAGGCAGTACAACACATGAAGAGGTTAATCCAAATCAAGCTGCAACTTTTGATTATCCTCAACCTATCATGATCAATTCAGTACGTCAAGAGCTTGTTTGCAGCCATGGTACAAATCTTTTGGCCAACCAACTGATTGAGCTCCCACAACTGGCCGATAGCCCTAGTACTCTATCAACTAGTTTGGCAACAAAAGAAGGTAATTTACAGCACAATGGTATCGCCATTAATGAAGATTTTGAAGACGAAAGGAGCAGTATTACCAGCCATTACATTGACTGGAGAAATTTGGATGACTTGCTATCATCACAATTCAGTACTCCTGCCACAACTAATTCCTTTCCTCATCCAAACTTTCCATTGATAGCCCAGGAAAATGAAGCTCAAAACAATGCAGGTGGCCATTTCCTTGGGTGCTTTCCTGACTTGTAACAAAGCTCACCCGCAGCGGCCACCATCTTTATCTGTAAGATGATGATTTCATCATAATAATAAGCTTTTGGAATTAAGGTAATTGAATTCCCCTGTAGAATTCTCAAAGAGATTACATACTGAAAACACATATAAACTAGAGAAAGAGCACTCATGAATTTGATTGATGATGGGAGACTTCCTGCAGATCAGTAAAATCTGATCCTACAGTATCTTAGGGTTTATCTAGGTGAAAGTTTTCACCAGCTTATAAATTACTTGTGTGTCATATTTCTTCAACTGTAAATCGTGCTTCATTGCATGCATTTATTTGGATTCAATGAATTATTCGTTTGTTGTGAGATTGTGCTTTGTAATGTACATTATAAAATTGTGCTTCAATATTGCATGTATTAATCTGAAACATATAGATATATATATATATATATAATATTCCAGTACTTAAGAATAATTGTTACTCTGTTTTTCCTTTAATTTCTTGGCTTTTTTATTTATTTTAACTCTTTAAACCTAAAGCAATAAAAGGCAGTTCTAGCTCTTGCATCTTAGAACTATTTTCATTTTATATCCTTAAATTTTCTTAGAAAATAACAACAAATAGAGATTGTAAATTGCAAACAGTGAGATGATTGTTAATCTGTACCTTAGACAATTATTGCCTCCCACTCACGAATTGAGTTCTGCAAAAGAGAATTTGACAATTATGTCCTTAAAGCATTAGTAGTGGACTCAACAAAACCAAATTTTGGCCAAAGAATAGTTAGGATGTACAACTAATATAGTGTAATAGACTCAATAAATGAATAGTGAATATAGCCAAAGATTATTTGGCTGGCCAAATTGGGCTGGCTAAATATTATTTTGAGATTAAAAAATTCACTTCTTGCTATCTACTGCTCTCCCGCGCAAGAAGAGAAAGACGAAGCTCATTTTGCACTTTCACGATCATTATTCCACTGGGTTCTGTTTCCATCATTTATGGATCAACAGAGTATCAATTCCAAGAAAGTATATTCCATTGGGTTTTGTTAAACTGCTCGTTGATCAAATGTCTTTTGTCCTTCAGACTTGCTGAGATGTCTTTGAAGCTGGTCTAGCAAGCTCAAGCACATTCTTTTGTTTGTTTTTTCTTCCTAGTCTTTTAGTGAAACCACAAAAATGCTACTTTCATTGATAGGAGAGTTCTTCGTGTTCATAAATGATTTTTGTATGAAGACTTAATCTCAATGCAAGAAAGCCTACCAACTGTATGATAAAATTATAACCTTTGCCAATCGAAAATATTAAAATCAATATTTTAATAGAATAGTGATAGATTTGGAGAGTTTATTATTTGGTGTTGTAAAAAGTGACTAGCTAAAATTTGTAAAAGTGAATTTTCTAGCTAAAGTTTGTTGAGGCCACTACTAATACTCTTAGGATACAACAGTACTATTATATAGTGTGTAGATTACAAATTCTGAACACTAAACTTAAAATGAACAGATGTAATAGCAGCAAATGCAATGTTTCGTTTGAGATTAAACAAAATCGTTTATATTAGAAAAGTAGATGTCATTGACTATCAAAAAATTGAAGATACAAATCACTTCATTTGAATTAAAATAATTCTGTCACTTGGGACGATGCATAAATGCGGGACGATGCATATATGCATCACGCTCGTGCGTGTGTGGTTAGTGTGAAACTACTATCATGTCTCTACCCTTATATTCTATTTTATGAATTGTAAAAACCATTCACTTAATTATAAACTACTAAAAGTTTGCATGTTTTTTCAATATGGGACTAAAAAAAATCACATTGGAGGGAAACTTTCAAAGAAGTCAAATTCAAATTGGAGGGAATGTTTGAAATAATCCAACAAATTAATATTGCTACTAATATATATTCTATTACAATATGCATGGTATAAGGAAAATTTGGGATTTTTTTTTTTTTGGGTTTTATTTTGTAACCAAGTACTTCACTGCTTGTTGCAAGAAGGTAATTAATTAAGGATAATTTGTTGTAGCTCATCAGGACTAATCTTGCAACTTCTCTTCCATCTCTCTGATCTAGCGTTAGAATTTGGCATAGCGTACATACAGTTAATTGCTTGTAGATTAATTAAAGTACTTTAGGACTATTGGTAGGGGTCACAAGTGCATGCATGATCTCCAATATCCAATCCTTTTCTCCTGATCATCATCATCATAACCCATGATGAATACATAGCATGGAATTGCTTTTTATCTTTCAAATTTGCTTGGTTTAATTAGTTATGATCCTGTGAATCATCTCATGAGCTGGTTTTTTTTTTTTTTTTTTTTTTTTTTTTTTTTTTTTTTTTTAATGCATGCTGCCCAAAATTGCTTTTTTAAAATTAAGCCTAATCAAAGGAGTTCTCAATCAATCAATTAATTAATTAATTAATTAATTAATAGCAGCAGCCATTAAATTTTTGTATGTATTAACATCATGCAAAATGACCAAAACGTGAAACATTAACTACTCATGTATCCCCAATAATGTGAGTGATTAGCAACCTTGATCAGTAGTTACTTGTCACAACAGCTTGCTCACTGTATATATATGCAATCATTATACAATGACACACACACATAGGATACTGCTAGCGGGCCGCTCATTGGTTACCGTTGGCGTGTCCGCTAGTGTATTTAAATTTTTCTTCTTCTATTTTCTTTTCAACATTTTTTTAACATATTTAATTATTAAGAAACAAATTACACAACTTCACTACTAATAATTTTCTTAATTATTAAAAATAAATAAAATGCATGTTTGGACATTTTGGTGATTTTTCTATGAATAAGATCGGGTGATCATTAATTTCATTCATATAAGTTATGCCATCTAATATTTTGATTAATTCAACTTTCGATAATTTCTATTATATGTTGAACTTTGTTGACTATCTCTTTGCTGATTATTTTGAACTTCCTTTGATTAGGCTCTCTCAAAAATATTGAGAACTCCATATATATGAGCTGATGCGTTTTCTTTGACGAAATTTTTTTGTTTAGCCAATACTAGTTCTTTACTGAACAACAATAAGAAACCCTTCTTTATATTTGGATTTCAACATGGGGATGATCATAGTTTTGTTAAATATTACTCTGGGAAAAAAATCTTGTTGCATGGGTATAAATACGTTTTATGGGCAAGAAAAGAGTTGCAGACGATGAATCAAGGAATGTCTAGGCATAGTGAGTGAGGAAGGAATAAATGGTGACTAAAGGTTGCGGTCACGAGGGATTTATGTGATAGGAGGCATTTAAAAGGTAAAGCTATATCAAACGTACCGTATGGATTTAGGGATAACGTTAAATACTCGTATCTATCTAATATTGGGATCAATCCATAGATATAAATACTAAAAAAGACTTTACTAACATGGAATTCCAACTAAACCTATCCCAACGAGATACGAATCTACAAATGTGCTATCTTCACTCAGTGCGACTAATTTAGACATTACCAAGTTATGTTGGTTATTGACCAACCAGCCTCACAATACTTCATTATCCAAAATATATATATATATATATATATATATATATATATATATATATATATATATATATATATATCAATGAGAAGTGTTATAATCACAAAAAGAGTTTACAAAAGTAAATTCACAAACAAACATAATTTCGTATGATACGTTAGACTTAGTTTATAATAAAAGTAATTTTACAATTTAATGTAGAATATCAAACCACATTAATTTATGAGTTTACTTTCATAAAATTTTTTTATAGCCAAAACATTTCTCTATATCTTTTCCCGTGTTGATTTATGGGTATATGTTGAAACATTGTGTAATAAAAACTTGCTACCAATCCAAATTTTTTTTTCCTCTTTCTTTGGGTTCTACTAGCTGCCCTAATGACTTTTGCCCCTTAGCATCCCTTTCCTTTCTTATTTGCCAATATATTGATAAATAAAAAGAGTCACGATTCTCTCTCCCAATCAAATATGACTTTTCAATATTTCTAGAGGGGATAAAAATATCCCAGGCCCATACTAGGTTTCCAAGTCTAGCCTAGTGTGAGAAGGCTTATCAAAAAAGGAGAGAGAGAGAATGAAAGAGGGGACAAAGAGCTGAGGAAGGAAA
Organism: Carya illinoinensis; assembly: GCF_018687715.1. Lineage (NCBI taxonomy): Eukaryota > Viridiplantae > Streptophyta > Magnoliopsida > Fagales > Juglandaceae > Carya > Carya illinoinensis. Next base: position 12,372,669 of record NC_056767.1, on the reverse strand, counting down.
ATGGTGTAAGGAGGAAATGTGAGCATGTGATGTAAATGAGAGAAGATACAACATAAAGCAACGGAAGAGCATAGGATAAAGGGGGGCTTCTAGATGACTTTTGAGGGGATTGACTTTGATTAATTGGGGCTTTAGCTTCCTAAACCTAATGACAGGGCCTCCAGTGATGAGATCGCCCCATAAGATATAGCTCTGATCTTCATTTTATAATTAGGATGTGAGACTATAAAACAAATGTTATAGTGCATTCGCCTTTCCAAACGATCTGTAGACATAGATCCAGTACCGAACCACGTAAATTTGTGTGTCTCCATCTATTTTATTTTCCCTGCATATATTACTACTCATTGTCATGGGTGAATGCACGAATACCATACAGATGCACCAAACCACCGCTAGAGGCTCCATATAGCATTGATCAATGCTCGAATAATCTCAACTTGCCAAAAATGACTCTTTCTTCCATTTTGACATCTTACGCTATTTTTAAATGTTAACACTTCCAATCAAAATATCCTTGCAATTTTGATGATTATCGGAAGCAAGATCCACATGCCAATCTTTTAGTATATTATATATTGGGAAGCTCTGAAAATTGTCTGTGTATATACATATATAAAAGGATTATAAAAGCATTAGATATGCATATATCAAACTACATGTACAAGTCAGAAACCGAGACGCCTGGTTTGGGTCGAATCAGAATATTCAGGTTGGGTTGGTATCGACCTTGAACCAAATAAGGCTTCAGCCCATTCCAAAAATAGGCCCATAGCTCTAAAAAGAGAAGAATGCAAACACTTCTAGATATCTGCCTCAGCTCGAAGGGCTTGAACAAAGCTTTGGAGTAATAGCGGTAAGAGAAGAGGGGCTCTACATGTGAGGCATGTTTGGAGTATTTTAAGATTTTGTGAATAACAGTGAAATATTTTTAATAATAATTTTAATAAAGATGTCATATTGAATTTTGAGAAATCAAATAAAGAAAAGTTGAATACAAATATTATAAAATTAAAAAAATTATTTGAATATAATTTTTTAATTTTACTTTTGTTTTGAAATTTATAAAAATTGTATTAATTTTTTTTGTTTGAATAATGATTAGATAAAAAAAAAAATTAAATTTGAAATTGAACACTCCGCACACCGGGGGACGTGGATGAGTTAGGTGACGTGGATTAATAAAGACTCAGATGAGTTATATTTAAACAAAAAAACAAAAGCAAACAGAAGTTCAAGAATCAAAGCCCAAAGTATATATATGCCTAATGACAGGAAACCTTATGAGGAGTAGAGATTAATAGATTATATATGCACGGCCCATTCGCTGCCCTGTTCTTGTATGATCCATCAGCAGTTCATCACGTATACTCACAAATAATGGAACATTGACAATAGTATTTCTTAGAAAAATATTTGGGCAGAGGTGATCTTGAGACATTTTCTCGATTCAATTCTTTTTATTTATTGATTAAAGAATTAGTTTCTAATGATGTTGTGAATTTTTTTTTTAAATGTTTAAGGAAATAAAAAAATGTATGAAAAAAAAGTTCAAATGTCCTTATCAAGAGAATCTCTCAAGATACAGTACCCTTCTCGGTGGGTGTAGCATGATCCTATTTCATATCACCAAAAATCATTCATTGAGTGTATATATCATTAAACCTACAGGAAGATGCACATTCTCCTCCACTTGAGTTTAACCGCTGTCGCCGCCACCGCCTCCTCTAATTCTGCCAACACCTACATCGAAACCACTACCATGTAGACCCTCCACCAAAACTACTACTACCCCAACCACGACCAAATAAAAGGGGTCAATTACGTTCGTTATATGATTGATAAATCAAACAGACAAACTAAACCAAAACAAATTTAAGCATAATTAACATAAAAATGACTAAGAAATAACCTTCTTTCTCTCTACAGACTTGAAATACTTCACCAGACTTGAAGTAATTACTACATATATATTTTGTGGTTTTGTATTTGGATCAAAACTGCTGAACTAGTTTACCCCTGGAATTGAATTAGAATATGCATTTATATGAGTGCACAAGAGTTAAATTTGTTAATGGGATTGTGATACTGCTCATTCATACTAATATTTCCAAAAAATCTCAAAACTATTTAATTTGTAACGCTCCACACTTGTAAGAAATTCATTGGATGCAATTTAGAATTAGAATGAATGCAAAGAGGATTATGGGAAATGGGGGTTTGATTTTTGTATCAAAATATATAAAATCCTCACTGCGACGGTTCTATGGTGTAGTGGTTAGCACTCTGGACTTTGAATCCAGCGACCTGGGTTCGACTCCCGGTAGGACCTTTTCATTGAGAATTATTTTATCTTTTTTGGTGGTCTATTGCTTGGATGAAAGCTACTATACTATATACTCTACAATTACCTAAAAACGATTCCCATTTCTGTACTTTCCATGCATATAACATTCTCAGCTTAAACCGCCCCAGTAATCCAATCCAATCCAGGCAGCCAATGCCATCAGATTCTTCTTTGTGTTCTTAAACAATTAACAGTATCAATTTTGTTATGTTCTTGTTTAATCATTTCAAGGGAGTTGATTCTTAGAAGAAAAAGAAAAATGATATTTACAATTTTAAAATTTGTAAGTCTCGTGCACTCCTTTAAAAAATAATTAAATTTGAGACTTATATAAAAAAATTATTATTTTTTAAATGAGTATATTGAACTTGTACACCTTAAAATTGTATCTAGCATTGTCTAGAAAAAAATAAGGAGGCATACAAAAACATGAATTTTCCAGCAACTACCGAGAAAGACAGTTTCTCCTTTATTGCGCCTTTAAATCAATTTCCTTTTAAAAACAAGAAGGCTAGGCTTCATAAAAACAGATGCTAATTGGCAATTTGAGTTGTGTGTGAATGACTGCTACTTTTAGTAACGATACAAGTATTTTCAACTTTATACCATCCATAACCAATAGAACTTTTAGTGACAAATTCTGTAAATGCCCACACAGAATTAGCATATCCACATGCATAAACAAAAGAGTTAAAACAACTTTTTAATTTAGAGTAATGCTAAGTATATCATAGAGTGTGTAAGTTCTATGCAGCCGTTTCGAAAAAGAGTAGGATCTATTATTAAAAAATTAATTTCTTTTTATGTGGGTCTCGTATTTATTTACGCTTTTCAAAGTAATTGAACGGCATTCGCACACTCATGAGTGTAATTATCATTTCTCTTTAAATTTGTAGCTGAGTTCCGACAAAAATACATACTTCTTTCCAGCTCAAACCTTCATTCAATGAGCTGGGTGAGCAACATTGCTGGTTGTGCGGTGTGCACAGGCACAATGCATAGACTTTTAAGTTCAAAAAACTGCTCATGATTAGCGAATGCCTTTCCGAGCAAGTGTGGAGTGCATAAAATCAATCGAGCGCCGTGCACTGGCTGATGTTGAGAGTGTTGAGTACTGTGGAGTCTGGTCCACACCGCTCGAGCGGAGGCATTGGCCGTTCGAATGAAGTCAGACAGATTCGAACGCTCGATGTTAACTTAACAGTGAGCTCGAGCAGATGCAGAAAGGAAGTTCGCTCAATGCGCGCTCGACACGCCGCTCGAGCGAGAACATGTATTTTAGGGTTTTTTCACCGTTTGACTATATATATGATTATTATATCATATGGTCGTACTGTAGAAACATTGTGGACGTACAGTAATTGATCCATTATTGTAGTGTGTGATTCCTCAATAATAAAATCCTCTGCAGCTTCCGTGGACGTAGGCAATTTGTGGAACTGCGTAAATCTTGTATCGTATGTGATTGTTTTCTCGTTTCATATTTATTTTCACTTTATTGTCATTATTTTTTACACTACAATTGGTATCAAGAGCCAAGGTTCAGGTCTGAGAAAAAACGATGGCTGGAGATGAATTGAAGGCATCGAGGATCGAGAAGTTTGATGGCATGGATTTTGGATACTGGAGGATACAGATAGAGGACTACCTCTATGAGAAGAAACTTCATCTTCTACTATTGGGAAAGCAATCGGAAAAGATGGATGATGTTAATTGGAACCTGTTGGATCGACAGGTTCTGGGGGTTATTCGATTAACCCTGTCAAGATCCCTGCACACAACGTCATCAAGGAGAAGACGACTGCGGATCTCATGGTGGCTTTGTCAGGTATGTATGAAAAGCTGTCAGTGAATAACAAGGTACATTTGATAAAAAAGTTATTCAATTTGAAGATGTCAGATGGTACGTTTGTTACACAACATCTGAATGATTTTAATACTATCACAAATTAATTGTCGTTTGTTAAAATTGAATTTGATGATGAGATACGTGCACTAATACTATTGGCTTCATTGCCAAATAGTTGGGAACCCATGAGAATGACTGTCAGTAATTCTGCTGATAAATTTAAATTGAAATATGATGATATTCGTGATTTGATTTTGGCTAAAGAGGTGTGCAGGAAAGATTCAGGCGAGACCTCAGGTTTGAGTTCAGCTCCAAATGTTGATTCTCAAGGGAGATCACAAGACATAAACTCAAATAGAGGAAAATCAAAATCAAAGTACAGGGGCAAGAGCAAGTTGAGGCCTAGTCAACAGGCAACTTGCTGGAATTGTGGCAAAGCTGGCCACATAAAGAAGAACTGCAAAAACCCTAAGAAGACCGAAAATGATAGTGCTAATGTGGTAACTGAAGAAGTACAGGATGCACTATTGCTTGCAGTTCATAGTCCAGTTGATGACTGGATACTAGATTGATGGGCTTCCTTCCATATATCTTCCCACTGGGAGCTAATACGGAACTATGTTGCAGGTGATTTTGGGAAGGTGTATTTGGCTGATGGAGAAACTTTGAATGTAGTGGAAATGAGAGACATTGATATTGCACTCCCTGGCAAGAACAAATGGACCTTGCAAAAGGTCAGGCACATTCTTGAGTTAAAGAAGAACCTCATTTCTGTTGGGCAGCTCGATGAATGTGGTCATTTAGTAGTGTTCTCAGATATCACTTGGAAGGTCACAAAAGGGGCATTGGTACTGGCTCGAGGTAAGAAAACTGATATATTATATATGACTACTGGTTTGATTGACACTATTGCTACTACCATTGCAGAGAGCACAACAAATTTGTGGCATTGCAGGCTTGGCCATATGAGTCAGAAGGGTATGAAAGAACTTCTGTCTAGAGGCAAGCTACCAGAACTAAAGTCAGTTAATTTCAGTATGTGTGAGAGTTGTGTTATGGGGAAACAAAAGAAGGCCAGCTTCTTGAAAAGTGGCAGAATGCCTAAGACAGGAAGACTGGATCTTGTGCACACAGATGTGTGGGGTCTTTCCCTAAGGCATCTCTTGGAGGTTCTCGTTACTATGTCACGTTCATTGATGACCATAGTAGGAAGGTATGAGTTTATTTTTTGAAGCATAAATTTGATGTATTTAATGTATTCAAAATTTAGAAAACCATGGTTGAGACAGATACAAACTTAAAACTGAAATGTTTGAGGTCTGACAATGGTGGTGAGTATGTCGATGGTGGGTTCAAAGAGTATTGTGCAGCTCTGGATATCAGAATGGAGAAGACCATTCTTGGGACACCACAGTAAAATTGAGTTGCTGAGCGTATGAACAGAATTATTAATGAGCGTGCTAGAAGCATGAGGTTGCACGCTGGACTACCACCCACTTTTTAGGCAGATGCAGTCAGCACTGCCGTTTACTTGATAAACAGAGGGCCATCAGTTCCACTAGATTGTGGATTGCTTGAGGAGGTTTGGAGCGGGAAAGAGGTCAAATTTTCTCACCTTAAAACTTTTGATTGTCTTTCTTATGTGCTTATTGATTTTGATGCTCGTAGTAAACTTGAGTCTAAGTCAAAGAAATGTTATTTCATTGGCTATGGAGATGAGGCATTTGACTATCGTTTCTGGGATGATCAGGGTTGGAAGATCATAAGAAGTAGGAATGTGATTTTCAATGAAAAAATTATGTACAAAGATAAGTCTAGTACAACTTCTGTAGTAGCTCCTCAGGAGTCCGAATTTGTAAGATTGGATGACCTACCAGAGGTTACAGTGCAATGTAGAGATGGGAGTGACGGGGAGAGTGGGTCCAATGCACCCATTCCTATTATTCTGCAGGCAGTTTCAAAACCGTCCACTCCTACAGTTGCAGTTCGCAGGTCAGTTAGGACTATACATCCTCCACATCATTTCTCACTTACTTTGAATTACATTCTGTTGACAGATGGTGGGGAACTGCAGAGTTACGAAAAAACCTTGTAAGATGAAAATTCTAGCAAGTGTGAGCTGGCCATGAAAGATGAGATGGATTCCCTGTTACAGAATCAGACATGGGAGTTGACAGAACTTCCATAAGGGAAGAAGACATTACACAACAAGTGGGTCTACCGGGTGAAAACTGAGCATGATGGCAGTAAGAGGTATAAGGCCAGACTTATTGTAAAAGGCTTTCAGCAGAAGCAAGGTATTGATTACTCTGAGATCTTTTCTCTTGTGGTGAAGATCACAACCATCAGGATGGTACTGGCTATTGTTGCTACTGAAGATTTATTTTTTAAGCAGTCAGATATGAAGACAACTTTTCCTCATGGAGACATTGAAGAAGACATCTACATGCACCAGCCTGAGGGGTTTGTGGTACAGGGAAAGGAAGGTTCGGTTTGCAGATTGAAGAAGAGCTTGTATGGTCTGAAGCAAGCTCCTAGACAGTGGTACAAGAAATTTGATGACTTCATGCATAGTGCAAGGTACATTAGATGTCAGGCAGATCACTGTTGCTATGTCAAGCATTTTGACAATTCTTATATTATTCTTATTGCAGGGGCTAGTATTGATGAGATCAATAATCTGAAGAAGCAAATGTTAGAGCACTTTGCAATGAAGGATTTGGGAGCTGCAAAGCAAATCCTTAGCATGAAAATTGTCAGAGATAGAGTCAGAGGTACATTGAGACTCTCACAGGCTGAGTATGTGAAAAAGGTACTCAGCAGGTTCAATATGGACAAGGCCAAACCAGTTGGCACACCCTTGGCAGTCACTTCAGACTCAGCAAGAATCGGTCATTTGAGTCAGATGAGGAACAAGATTACATGAGTAAAGTTCCTTATGCCTCAGCTATTGGTTCACTTATGTATGCTAAGATTTGCATAAGACCGAATATTGCCCATGTAGTGCGAGTCGTGAGTAGATACATGAGTAACCAGGAAATCAATATTGGGAAGCAGTGAAATGGATTTTGAGGTACCTAAAGGGCTCCTCAGAAATGTTTGTGTTTCTCTAGAGAGAGCTAGGAGATGCAGGGCTATGTTGATGCTGATTTAGTTGGAGATATTGATAGCAGAAAAAGTACCACGGGCTTTGTTTATATACTTGGTGGTACTGCAGTGTCATGGGGTTCTAATCTACAGAAAACAGTTTCTTTGTCTACTACAGAAGCTGAGTATATTGCAATGTCAGAAGCTGCAAAGGAGATGATATGGCTACAGGGCTTCTTAGAGGAATTGGGTAAAAAGAATTAGAAAGACACTCTCTACAGTGATAGTCAAAGTGCCTTATTCCTTGCCAAGAATCCTGCATTTTATTTCAGGATCAAGCACATTCAGATCATGTATCACTTTATACGATCATTGTTAGATAACGGACAATTATTACTTAAGAAGATTTGTGGAAGCAAGAACCCTGCTGATATGTTGACAAAGGGTGTTATACTTGAGAAACTAAAGTTGTGAACAACTTTAGTTGGTCTTCTAGCATGAAGACAGGGGCAATGAGTTGCAGAGGTGGAGAATATCATGTTTGAGGAAAGACGGCGAAACAACGAGTGTACCAGTTTCCAAGTGGGAGAATTGTTGAGTACTGTAGAGTCTGGTCCACACCACTCGAGCGGAGGTATTGGCCACTAGAGCGAAGTCAGACATATTCGAACGCTCGATGTTAGCTAGACAGTGAGATCGAGCGGATGAAGGAAGGAAGTTCGCTCGACGTGCGCTCGACACAATGCTCGAGCGAACATGTATTTTAGGGTTTTTTCTGCCGTTTGACTATATATATGATTATTATATCATATGGCCGTAGTGTAGAAACACTGTAGATGTATAGTAATTGATCCATCATTGTAGTGTTTGATTCCTCAATAGTAAAATCCTCTGTAGCTCCTATAGACGTAGGCAATTAACGAACCACGTAAATCTTGTGTCGTTTGTGATTGTTTTCTCGTTCTATATTTATTTTCACTTTATTGTCATCGTTTTTTACACAACAGAGAGTCCTAAGCCCATCCTCATCATTAACTTATTTCACTGAGCCCCACATTGAAGTCCTCTTCACTATCATTTACATGTTTGATTGTTCCTAAATTCTGTACTTCTACTAAATCATTTACACACTTTCATTGTCTGAAACAAAAAAATGGGAAAACATCTTTAAGGATTTGAACTCATTGCACTCTGTCAATTTTACTTCCCAATAATAGGCAGCTCTCAACACCTCCAAACCATGTCAAGGAATTCCAGTGAGAGCCGTATAAATAAAACTATGTTTCGATTTCTCCCTTCTAAGGATTTGAAAGCAAGAACGCACGTTACAGTTAAAGATGACTATAGCATATAGGGACATTAAGCATCTAACTACACCATGATCATGCAAGTAGTTGGCATATGAGGAAATGAAACATCCTGATCAAGTAAGCAATGGCATCTGCTAGTTGGAACTGATGAAACAGATGAAGGTCCACCAGGTTACTTTTGGTAAACTGCAACATAGACCAGAGATCAAGTGCGTGATTTTTGGAGAGACAGAGATAGAAAGAGAGAGAGAACAAATCAGTTGCCCAATACATTAGTCATATTGCTGAGGAATATCCTACGAAAATACAAGTCCTCATAGAAAGGGACTAAGTCTACAGAAGGAACCATGAGGCAATTGCCATTTGCCCGGTTACAGGTATATCCGAATAAGGGACTTATAATATTGTGAGATTTGAGCACCATAACAGACTTTTTTTTTTTTTTTTTTAAACAAAGTATGGATTCATTACCCGTATCTTGGACTATAAGTCTACAGAAGGAACCACGGGATTGCAGGTTACAAAACCGATGAATCTGAATAAGGGATTCATAATTTGGTAAAATTTAGCACCAGAATCCACTAGTTTTAGCATTTTAATAAAAATATGGATTCATTGGCCATATGAGATACCTGTTATGCAAACACAGCCACACAAATCAAGAGCTCTGAGATCAGGGCATCCATATGCTAAACTCATTACTCCCTCGTCACTTACATTATCACACCATCCTAGACTTAAAGACTGCAACTGACTGCAGTAACATCCAATAGCCTGCATATAATATAATTAAATTATCTCACTTCTTATGACTTGATTTGAAAGAAACAATTAGAATTTAGAAAATCATTTATACCTGCAATGCACTGTCAGATGCAGCTTTGACACATCCACAAAGATTTAAAAACCTTTGACTTATGGCAAAAACTAGCCATATATGCAAGAGCACTGTCCCTGAATGCTGAACATCTACTGGTGTTGAGTTTTGAAAGATTAGGACAACCATGAGCCAGGGCATACAGGGATCTGTCACTAAGCATGAAGCTTTTGCTGAGGTCCAGAACCTGCAGATCATGATAGCAGTTTGCAATAGTTTGAACAGCATGATCCTCAAGCTGTGGTTTATCTTGGCGCAATATGAGAGACCGCAATTTTGTGAACTTTGGAGCAAGAGATAGGACCAAGTTGTTCATGTTCTTGCTGCACCTGAAAAAGGAGTTCATGCCATCTGGTAGGTAAGGTATTCACAACAAGCTGTCTTTTTGAGATGCCCATCAGTTTTAAAAAATTTAGCAAAATCTTGTAATCATGAACGAGGAAGAAATAGTGCAAATTACAGGAACTCATTCCATCAAAGTTTTCACAAAAAGCATATAGGGCAAGAGGTACACTTAATGCTATGTTTTAAAACTTTGTACAGTAAGATTCTACAGAAACTATAGACAACTTTAAAATACAAGATAAGACCCCCCCAGATAATGATGAGATGAAAAATAACACAAATAAAGAGAAGTGGAGCTATAAGACTTTACAGCCTTAAAGCTTAATGATTCCACAACAGAACTGCGCAACCATGAGTTCTTATAAAAACTCTATCCTTCTCTATCCTCTTCCCCCTTTCAGGGCACCTGGTTAAATCCATAAAGATCAAAATATGAAATATACAAATTGAATTCACCCTTAAAGCTAAAGGCTTGACCTACTGCAATTAGCCAAATTTCTTCTAATTTGAAGGATGACAATTTATATGATACGACTGTTCATGAAACGATACAAAATCCAGAAAAATAACAACACGAATGGTTGAAGTTTTGAGTTTGAACTGACTTTACACTATTCAATTTAATATTAATCCACGTATTGGTCTATTTATTGAGAGGAAATCTAGTTTATTCATAAGAATGATTGTTAAGAATATAATATAAATAATTAGTTGACATTTTTTGAACAAGATGTGATTTCAAAAAAATCACTGAAATGTATTATGGTATTGCTTTTACTCGTGGCACGTAACTAGTTTCAAATATACAAGAGCAACTGCACATGATATCCTGCAGACGTGTCTGTGTTCAAGTTGAAGCCAGTCTGTAAAGTTTTCAACGGTTCTAATTATGTCTGACAATGGACGATGAAAACTGAGTTAACAATAAAAAGCAATGGCTTCTTCACTGACCCGTGGTCCTCCTTTTCTTTTCTTTTTCCCATCTCATTTCGAACATCTATCTTCAGTTTACGCCCCTTCCCCTCTGCCGAAACCCACCGCTTCCCCAGGCGAAACCAACGCCATCCCCACCGCAATAAACCAGCCCTGTGCTTTCATCGTGGCTGTGTTGTACTCGCTGCAACATTTTCGGCCCGCAGGTGATACACTGAGACGGAGTTGGTGTACGTGGGGTCGGTGGAGCATCATAAAGGTAACCGTACCCCTCTGACCATTTTTTGTTTTCTTCCTCTCTGTACCATTTTTCAACTGCAGTGGGTAGAGATTCCCCACGCCTCTGAACCTTATCTTTGCTGAATCTTGCATTTCAAGATTTTCATCATCAAAAACAGTCGCCCGCTGTACCTTTTTCCATTCCAAAATCCTCTATAAATTGAAAATGACCCCACTCAGAAAACCCACCACCACCACTGTCTGCATCCATCGCACCGCTGCCCCTACGACTACCATTATATTCGCAGCCACCACGGCTCCTCAGACGAGGTCCTTCAAGGTAACCAAATATATGTTGTTATATTTATTCGCAGCCACTACCATTAACAGTTGATAATTGGATATTTTGATAATTTTAGTTTAATTCTATTTATCTAAAGAAGTTTAGTCCATTGATAATTTGATATATATAATCTTTCGTGGGATTTGCATGAGCATTGCATCGGAATATGGCTCTGTTTCATGGGATGCGGCTCTGTTTGATATATATGTTGATATATATGTGGCTCTGTTTGATATATAATTTGATATATATGTGGCTCTGTTTCATGGGATTTGCATGAACAGGGTAAAGATATATCTTGGAGCGTTCATATGGGGATCAATATCTTTTTTTGAAAATGTTCTTTACAGTTCTTATTCATATGGTAAAGATATTTTAAACCCTTGGTTTCATTATAATTTTGACCAAAACCAGCCATTGTCATGGATATAACAGCTCTTCCAAAAAGATTCTCCACAAAAAACTTCACTGAATGTAGATTAGATGATAGTTTAGAAGGCTAGCAATGTTCATATTGGTAGAAAAAATTTACAAACTTGATGGATCTTCTCTACTAGTTTTCCATCCATCTGAATATATTCTAGACCCGTCTGAGTTGGAGGATGAACATTGCTATGACATAGAATAACAAAAGAATAACAACACCTTTCCATCAACATTTTGTGGTAACATGATGACCAAACGTACAAATCTCAGGCTCCTTCATCTCTAGAATATTTAGTCAACCAGAAATGAAATAAAAGTTACATCTTCCTTGAAGTTGAAGCCCATAGAGAGCCTAGGCAACATCCTTCATTAGTCCTAATCAATCCCTCGACAGAATCAAATAAAATAACTTCAAATGGAAATCAACACTAACCAGGGGTGTCAGCCTTAATTCTTGAATCTTTTTGCTGTTTGATATCATATAATGAAAGGGATTGCATTATAGGCTGGTTTGAAATGGTTTCAGTCAATATGATGCAAAATGGATTGACAAAAGTAGAAAGATTTTTCTATGGATACATGAGTCGCTCAAATAAATGGATGCTAATTATTTCAGATCATAAAATGGAAAGATTCATTTTTTCGAAAATAATAGAGGACAATGGAATCCATCTTTATATTTAAAAGGATGCACTTAGTAAGATTGTGGGTAATATATATATATATATATATATATATATTTTTCTTGTTCAGTTAAAGATCTTCATTAATAATTGTTTCCCTCTGTCTCCATCAGGTTTGAATAGATTTATGCAATAATTTTAATTGTGATTTTTTCTTTATAGCCATACCAGCTACGCTCCTCTCAGCAAAGGCACCCACTGAAGGTATCCTCCTTTTCAATTTCTGGATTAATATTGTGTATTAATGGCAACCTGTATGATCTTGGACTATGGTAAAAATTATTTTACTTGCTAAATTTTGGACCTTGCATTTGCTATATTTTTGTTGGTGGATTTTTAGGAGCCAATATACGTTACTCATATAGAAGCTAGTTCATTAAATTATAGCACATTTATAAGTCTCCAAGAGTGGGGAGTTTTTAGTGGTGAAGTTGTTTTTAGGGGTGAGTTTATCACTTAATAAGCTATGACTATAGGCCAGAGAGAATAGCAGAGAATATGGGCGTTATGAGAGAGAGAGAGAGTAAAGGCCAAAAGGAACCATAAGGCCTAAGAAGAAACTGGGCATTAAGAATCACTGAAAAATATTTGGGAGGCAACTTGTCTTTGGTAATTTGTACCCAAAACTGAGTTGGCACATCGACAAACGTTTATATCTGATTTTTTTGAATAGTTCATTAAACTGTAGGACACACCAGACCAACTTCTCTCACTAGAATGGTAGGATCAAACAAAAGGTCCACTCACATGAATTACCAGAATGGGGCAATTGATTAGTGGAATTTTATTCATGTCTCCATATGCAAGAGAAAGGTATCATAGAAGTGATCGGCATAGTCAGCATGCATTCAGCGGGTATAAGGATTATTTTAATTATTGGCATTCCTTATTGCGTAATATTATTGAGCACACGTTTGGTGTGATGAAAAAACGGTTCAGAATTTTAAATTTAATACCTGTTTATTCAGTTGGGAGACCTTGACTCATCATTACAGCATGTTGTATGCTGCATAATTTCGTTAGCATCACAACACTTTAAGATTGGTTGCTCACGGATACAAATAGTTCACAGGTCTGCCATAACTTGTCAACTGGGGCAGGTGAGGAGGCATCATCAACTCGGTAGCCAGACATGACAAGTGAATCAGCCCAAGCCATAGGTACAGTTAGAGATAATATTGCATTATTGATGTAGGCAACTAAGAGTGGCAATTGAAAATTAGTTATTTAAAAAATTAATGTGATGGTGTAGTTTGTATTAAAATGATAATTTTGTTTGGCTGTCGAGACAAACTACACCATTACATTAATTTTTTAAGTAACTAATGTTCAATTGCCACTCTTAGCTGCCCACATCGATAATACATTCTCATCTCTAATTGCAATTATGGCTTGGGCTAATTCGCTTGTCATGTCTAACTATCGAGATGATGATGCCTCATCACAAGAAAACAATGTCTTGAATGTTGGAACACCCAAATGAGTAATGCTACATAGCGCAAACGCCATGCAGTCATTTTGAAGAGTGAGATCTACTATTAAAAAATTAATTTTATGTGGGTTCCATATTTGCTCATTTTAGATTGCGTAATGCTTACGCACTCGACGATTCAAATCATTTCTCAAACGATGGACATCAAAACTTGATTTTTGGGATGTAGCCTCGATTACATGCGTCAATACTAAGGGTACGTTTGGGTAGTGAGAAGTGTTGAGAAGAGTTGTGAATAGTTGTGAGTAAAGATTTGAGTGGGTTTATAAGTCCCATTGAAAGTAGTTTGAATTATTTGAATGTATGCTAAATTGTTGATTTGAATAGGAAGTTGAAAAAGGTGGAGGTCTCATCAATGATTAAATTTGTTAATAATGATGGTGAAATAATGATTTTATTTATATATTATAGTGATAAATATAATTATTATGAGAAATTAGAGCCAACATAAAATAATTCTGCACAATTTTTTTTAAAATATTTTATTTAAATCAAAATTGATAAAAACCAATCTTTGGCTATATATTATTTTTTAAACTCATAGGTACATTCTTTCACATTTTTTTTTGCACTTTGAAACTTATTTAATTAAATCCATTTGAAATTATAATAACAATTGGAAGAAAAAAAGTTTCGTTATGTAAAATTATTCAAGAACTTTTGAAATTATTTAATTCTAAACTTGTAAAAAAATCAAATTTTTTATCATTTTTTAACACAACATCCTCATGTGACCCCGTTATAATTTTTTATTTTTTATTTTTATTGCTACTATGCTCTTAAAATCAATAAAAGCCAATTTTTGATCTACTACATCTATTTCCACTAAACTTCAACATCATTTAAAATTTTTATTTAACAGATTTGCGAATAAAAAATATTAAAATATAATGAGACAAAGTTAATTTTTTTTTTTTTCAAAACATGTGGTTTTGGCCAATTAGGGTTATACAATACTATAGAATTCAACGCAAGAATCAATTCCCACTTCTATAGTTCTATGCACCCTTATGTCAAGTGCGACTGAGTCCTTGGTTGTAGCCATTGTGACGTCTCCAAATCTCACATACGGATACCTGGAAATCGAGACGTTGGGATGATGACAACACGGGTCACCACTCTATCGCCAAATGCCAAGTGTGTGTACATACAACAAGTATAAAAATAAAAACACACAGCGGATAACAAAAGTCTTATAACTAAGAACCAGAATTTTTCTTTTTATTAATACAAACTCGTTCAAAACATACATAATAAAATATTACAAGCCATGAATATAGTTTCAACATCAAACTACAAGGCATGACACTCCAAATCAATACTCCGGCAGAGCCACCTCCTCGGGCTCAGCCTCCTCCTCCTCCTTGACCTCTGCATCAAAATCTACGGTACCAAAAATGATGCCACAGGTAAGTAAAGATTCAAACGCCATAAGATAAAAACATATTAAGTTCAAACAATATGCATAAAAGAATGCCAAATGCATATGTCCCATAAAACCACATTTTTTCACGCATGCCAAAATCCCATTTTGGCCCAAAACATAACCTTTAAAACTAGACCTTGCCATTATTCCAGATAATGGCCTAAATCAATAAACCACCATTTTCCCAGAAAATGGATCACATAGCCTCAAACATAATTTCGTCATTTTCCCAGAAAATGGCCCGTATCCAATATCTAAAACCGATCCAATTATTGCATGCACCATGATTTCCCCTAGGGATCATCCGCACACTCTAGCTCCTGTACCACACCACAGGTAATGACTACGCGTGTGAAACCTAAACGAGCGATGCCCAGTACTCGCGCCCAGCGCGTACCTTGACTAGTGTGATACCCCGTTTTTACATGTATTTTCACTAAAAGAGTTTTTTTT
This sequence comes from Carya illinoinensis, assembly GCF_018687715.1. Lineage (NCBI taxonomy): Eukaryota > Viridiplantae > Streptophyta > Magnoliopsida > Fagales > Juglandaceae > Carya > Carya illinoinensis. The sequence continues at coordinate 12,356,879 of NC_056767.1, read as the reverse complement.
TTTAATTTAATTAATATATTAGTTATTTTATTTTAATTTATGGTATTTTAAATTGGTTTTATTTTAGTTTGATGTGGTGTTTAATTTATTTTAGTCGTTTTGTGATTTTTAAAATCGTTTTCGTCGGATTAATTTTTGGATTCCGGAGGTGACGATTGGACCTCATTTTCTTTCTCCATCTTTTCTTTTCTCTTTTTCTTTTTCCCTTTTTCCTTTCTTCTTTTCACTTTTTTTTTTCTTCTTCTTTTCCCTTCTCTCCCCGCGCGCGCACGAGCTCTCTCCCTCTCTTCCCATCGCCGTCCAGTTGAGCCACCTAGACCCACCGCTGCCGGCCGACGTGGCCAACATAGCCCCCACCGGTCAGGCCATTTCCGGCGCTGTTGCTCCACCTCTGGCCACCACCTCTTCACAACTTCATCCCCTACCTCTTGCCTTCCTAACCCACCTAATTCCGGTCCCGATCCGTTACCAGAGCAGTTCCCACGAGCTTAACTCCGATCTGCCCCTTTTTGCACTTCCACCGCCACCCACGGCCAAAACTCATTTCCATTAGCTTCATAAACATCCCTAGACCATTTCCTATCAATTTCGTGTCTTGGTTTGTCTCCGTTCGAAAGTGGATAATTTACAACCCAAGGCCACAGTGTAAAATACATTGTTACGTTGCTTTTTCTCCGTCGTTTGCAACGTCGTGAGCGTTCGAAAAATACCTTATAACGCTGTAAGTATTTTCCAAACTTCATTTTAGATTTAAATATATTTTTTCTTTTACAATAATTATTTGGATTGGTTGGTTGATTCTAGACTGAGTCCGAGGAGTTTGGGGGTCTGATGGATTGAGGACGGAGTTGCTTGATTTTGTTGTTTTTGTGATTGGTTGGATATTTGTATCTTGAGGTGTGCATTGCATGATGCATTCACGTGCATTTTATTTAAATTGAGAAAATCCAGTTTTTATCGTGTAAATGGATTTTCAGGTGCGTGTGTGTATCACGATCCCAAGCCTGGATGGAGTATTATCTCAGTGGAGCTCCTCTGGTCACTCGGGAGTGGATAATACTGAGTGACATCCCCTGGGTTGTCGTTGGGCGACGACCGGATCGCACGATACGGTAACGCTGTCGTGTCGACTCCGTGGTCCCTAGAGTGGCGGGGACTAGAGGATGGCCTAGTCCAGGGACACGCTGGGCGCGAGTACTGGGTATCGCTCATTTAGGTGTCACATGCGTAGCTGTTACTTGTGGTGTGGCACAGGAGCCAGAGTGTGCGGATGATCCTTAGGGGAGATCATGGTGCATGCAATATTTGGAACGGTTTTGGTTATTGGATACGGGCTATTTTTTGGAAAAATGGCGAGGTTATGTTTGAGGCTTTGTGATTAATTTTCTGGGAAAATGGTGGTTTCTCTGTTTTGGGCCATTATTTGAGATAATGGCAAGGACTGGTTTTAAAGGTTACGTTTTTGGGCCAAATGAGATTTTGGCGTGCGTGGGAAAATGTGATTTTCTTGGGACATGTGCATTTGTATTCTTTCATGCATATTGTGGAGTTTAATATGTTTTTATCTAGTGGCGTTTAGATCTTACTTACATGCAGCACCATTTTGGTACCGTAGATTTTGATGCAGAGATTGAGGAGGAGGAGGAGGCTGAGCCCGAGGAGGCGGCTCCGCTGGAGTTTTGAGTTGGAATTTATGCCTTGTAGATGGTTTTGAAATAATATTTGTAACTTATAATATTTTATTATGTATGTTTTGAAATAATATTTGTAGCTTGTAATATTTTATTATGTATGTTTTGAACGGCTTTGTATTAAACAAAGAAAAATTCTGGTACTTAATGACTTTGTTTATCCGCTGCGTGTTTTCTCTTGCACACTTGTTGCATGTACACACACTTGGCACTTGGCGATAGGGTGGTGACCCGTGTTGTGATTATTTCGATGTCTCGATTTTTTCGTATCCGTACGTGGGATTTGGGGGCATCACAGGTGGTATCAGAGCTATTTGGCTCTGGGTAAAACTAAATGTCCCGTAGGTGTAGTACCAGAAGGTTTTTAAAGTTGTTTTTCGAAACTTAATTTTAGTAAAGTTGCTATTTGATTTTTTTTATTTGATTTGAATTTATTTGAGCTTGTTTGCTTGTATTTATTTATTTAGTTATGTTATTGCATGCTAGTATATGTTATTTTCTTGTTTCATGGTTTGGTTTTGGTTTTTGGTTTTATGTTGTTGGTTTTATTTGTTTTTTTTAAAGGGGGTCAAAGGTTGTGTTGTGGCAGGAAATGGTGAGGCCAAGAAAGTCTACTCAAGAGCTTCGGGACGATACGTCGAGAGATGATGCTATAGCCCAAGCGATAAGGTAGATGACTGAGTTCATGCAGCAAAATTTTAGGCCACAACAAGGAGGGCCTTGGCCACAACAAGGAGGGCTGTGTGGAGTGGTGCAAGCTGGGTGCACCTATGAGCGCTTTCTAACGCATAGGACTCCACCCTTCACGGGAGAAGAGGATCCACTTCGGGCTTGGAAGTGGGTTAGAGACTTAGAAAGAACTTTTAAAGTGTGTGGTTGCACTGAGGCGCAACAAGTACTTTATGCCAGTTATCTGTTGCAAGACACTGCTTCTGAGTGGTGGGATACAAAAAGAGTGATGCTAGAGTCAGAATTGAGGTCTTTCGCCGCTGTGTCCTGGCAGCGTTTTAAGAAAGAATTTAATGATCGATTCTTTCCCGCTTCTGTGAGGCGGCAAAAAGCAAGAGAGTTCACAAGCTTGGTCCAAGGGAGTATGATCGTGGAACAGTACGCCCGAAAATTTATAAAGCTTGGGCGATTTGCTCCCTACCTCATCGCCACAGAGGAGATGCAGGCCGAGCGTTTCCAGGAGTGTCTGCGTCCTGATATACGCAGAATGGTGGTCTACCACCAGATTTCAACTTTTCAGGATTTAGTGGACTTGACCACTCTTGCAGAGTGAGAATAATTTGAGTATGGGCTCCCTTCCAGGATAAAAGAGGCGGAGTTTTACTGGCAAAGGAAGTAGCTATGGTTCTCCTCAGAAATTTGTTCAGCGGACCGGAACTCGACCACAAGCGACCTCGGGTGTACGTATGGGAGGACGGGTGCCAGTTTGCGGAATTTGTAATAGAGCCCATGTGGGTGATTGCCCTTCGGGTGGGGCTCGATGCTATAATTGTGGCCAGCAGGGACACTTTGCTCGTGAGTGTCCTAGGCCAGTTCAAGGAAGCCGTGGAGGTAGACGTGGTGGAAGAACAAATCAGAGGCAAATAGTACAAGCCCGGGTTTATGCTGTTACACCCGGAGATGTTGATGATGAAGCACCAGCGACCTATGATGCTGGAGTAATTACAGGTATGGATCTAATTTAATTTTGGATTTGATTTTTGGTGTGTTTGGTTTCTTCTTTGTATTTGGATTTCATGAGTTTATGTGTTTGGTTCAGGGAAAGTCCGTTTATATGAATTTTATACTTGCACTTTGTTTGATTCGGGTGCATCTCAGTCGTTTGTATCTTCACTTTAGCTCGGATGTGTAATTTGGTTACGGGACCTTTGCCAAAGTCATTGGTAATGGCTCTACCAAATGGTGAAGTGGTATGGTGTTTCAAAGTTGTTTTGGGTTGCCTATTAAATTTTGGTGGAAGGTTTCTGGATGCAGATTTGGTCGTGTTTAAACTGCTGGGATTTGATATCATCATTGAGATGGATTGGCTATACCGATATTCTGCGAGTATTAATTGCAGAAGTCGAGTAATTAGCTTTCAGCTCCCAAATGGTGATTATTTGGAGTTTGCGGGAAGTAAGCTAAAAGAAAAGCCGGTAGTTATATCGGCAATTCAAGCAAGAAGAGAGATTGCATGTGGAGCAGATGCCTTCTTAGTCCAGATGGTGTCTACGCCGTCTGAGAAGAAGTCATTGGTAGATATCCCCGTTGTGGAAAAATTTCCTGACGTGTTTGTGGATGACTTGCCTGGGCTACCCCCTGTTCGTGAAATGGAGTTTGTTATTGACTTGGAACCTGGAACGACCCTTGTACATAAAGCTCCTTACCGTATGGCACCGGCGGAATTAAAAGTGTTGAAGGTTCAGTTGCAAGAGTTGGTGGATAAGGAGTTTATTCAACCAAGTACTTCGCCGTGGGGTCTCAGAATGTGCATTGATTATCGGGAATTAAATAAGGTGACCATCAAGAATAAATATCCTCTCACATGGACCGATGATTTGTTTGATCAGCTTCAAGGAGTAGCTGTGTTCTCAAAGATCGATTTGAGATCAGGATACTACTAGTTGAGGATAAGGGACAAAGATGTACCCAAAACTGCTTTCAGATCGAGATATGGGCATTATGAATTTAAGGTGATGCCTTTTGGGTTAGCCAATGCCCCTGCTACTTTTATGGATTTAATGAATCGGGTATTTAGACCTTATTTGGATTCCTTTGTGATAGTGTTCATTGATGATATTCTAATTTATTCTTGAGATTTTAAAGAGCATGTTTATCATCTTCGTCTAGTTCTTAAAAAATTGAGAGAACACTAGTTGTATGCCAAGCTCAGCAAATGTGAATTTTGGTTGGAGGAAGTCAAGTTTCTTGGGCATGTGATTTCTCGAGACGGGGTGGCTATTGATCCTAGTAAGGTGGAAGCCATTTTGTCATGACAGCGTCCGACGACTGCGCGTGAGATCAGGAGTTTCTTGGGACTTGCCTAATATTACCGAAGATTTGTGGAGGGATTTTCTCGCTTATCCGGACCTCTCACAGCTTTAACTAGAAGGAATGCAGAATTTATTTGGTCAGACAAGTGTGAGAGGAGTTTCCAAGAATTGAAGAACAGGTTGACAACTGCACCAGTGTCGGCACTTCCAAAACCGCCTAAGCCATTTGTAATTTTCAACGATGCGTCTAAATTTGGATTGGGATGTGTTCTTATGCAGGAGAGACGGGTTGTTGCTTATGCATCCCGTCAGCTAAAGGATCATGAGAAGAATTATTCGACGCACGATTTAGAATTGGCTGCGATTGTATTTGCTCTTAAGATCTTGCGGCACTTTTTGTATGGGGAAGCTTGCGAAGTATACACCGATCACAAGAGCTTGAAGCACTTGTTTTCCCATGAGAATCTGAACATGAGGCAGAGACGATGACTAGAGTTAATCAGTGACTACCATTGCGAGATCAAGTATCATCCGGGGAAGGCAAATATAGTTGTTGAAGCTTTGAGTCGAAAGTCGCACTTGGAAGATGAAGCCGAATCGTTAGAATTGGATTCTTTACTTTGGGGATGAGAAGACTCCTTATTGAAAGTTCACAGTAAGAGAAAATATTATCTTCAATTCTTGATATTCGAGTAGTTGATTTTGAAAAATTGAAGACTCTTCAAAGGAAGGATCCGAAGCTATTGGATATAAGAAAAAGAATCAGAAAATCTCGAGGGCCGTTGCATTATAGTATAGATAAAGATGGAATTCTTCGGTTCCGAGATAGTAGGGTGGTCCCCAAAGATTTAGAATTCAAGGAGCTGATTATGGCAGAAGCTCATGCAGCCCCTTATTCAGTTCATCCTGGCAGTACAAAGATGTATCTGGACTTAATTATTAGTGGGAAGGAATGAAGAAGGATATTACCTTGTATATCGAGAGATGCCACACATGCCGTCAAGTCAAGGCTGAGCATCAAAAACCCGCTGGTATGCTCCAACCCCTCCCTATTCCTGAGTGGAAGTGGGATGACATCACGATGGATTTTGTAGTGGGCTTGCCGAGAACTCCTAGTGGAAAGAACTCGGTTTGGGTGATTGTTGACCGGTTGACTAAGATTGCTCATTTCTTGCCTGTTAATAACACTGATTTCTTAGGTAAGTTGACTCGCTTGTACTTGAAAGAGATAGTGCGGTTGCACGACATACCGAAGAGTATTGTATCAGATCGGGACCCAAGGTTCACGTCTCAGTTTTGAAAAAGTTTGCAGGCAGCATTGAGTACTAAGTTGAAGTTTAGTACTGCATATCACCCTCAGACGGACGGCCAATCAGAGCTCACTATTCAGACCCTTGAAGATATGTTGCGAGCATGTGTTATGGAATTTCAAGGGAGTTGGAAAAATCACTTGCCGCTCATAGAATTTGCTTATAATAATAGCTTTCATGCGTCCATTCAGATGGCTACTTATGAAGCTCTTTATGGGAGGAAGTGCAGATTGCCCTTGTGTTGGGATGAAGTCGGGGAGAATAAAAGAGTTGGGCTCGAAATAATTCAAGAGATGCAAAGCCAAGTTCGGATTATCAGGGATAAAATGGCGGCAGCTTAGAGTCGTTAGAAAAGCTACGCCGATACAAGGAGGAGAGAGTTATCTTTTGAAGAAGGTGATTGGGTTTATCTCAAAGTCTCTCCCATGAAACGAGTTAAGCGTTTTGGTAAGAGGAAGAAACTGGATCCGAGATATGTCGGCCCTTTTCAGATTTTGGAGAAGGTAGGGTCCGTCGCTTATAGAATTGCCTTGTCAGAATATTTTGGGGATATTCACGATGTCTTCCATGTATCATCCTTGAAGAAGAGTTTTGGACAACAAGAGCTGCGCTTTGTCGACCCAGAGCGTATTCAGTTGCAACTGGACCTTACTTATGAGGTTGTTCCATTGCAGATTATGGATTGGAAAGAGCAACAGTTGAGATCCAAGACGATACCTCTGGTAAAGGTGGCATGGGGAGATCTGCCCCAAATCCCCACGCACGGACACGGGGAAATCAAGACGTCCGGATGATGACATCACGGGTCACCACCCTATCGACGTGCCAAGTGTGTGTAAAATCGACGAATGTGCACGAGAAATACGCAGCGAAAAGCAAAGTCAATAACTAAGTACCAGAATTTTTCTCAATATAATACAAGCTGTTTAAAACATACATAAATAAAATATTACATAACACAAATATAGTTTTAAAAACAGTTACAAAGCATAACTTCAACTCAAAACTCCGATGGAGCCGCATCCTCGGGCTCAGCCTCCTCCTCCTCCTCGAATCCTGCACCAAAATCTACGGAACCAAAAATGGTGCCACAGGTAAGTAAAATCCAAACACCACCAGATAAAAACATATAGAACTCAAACAATATGCATGAAGTGATGCTAATGCGCAAAACCCATAAAATCATATTTTTACCACGCACGCCAAAAATCCCATTTGGCCCAAAAACATATCCTTCTCAAACTATTATCCAATTAATTCGTATACACCATGACCTCCCTAGGGGTCATCCGCACACCCTGGCTCTAGTGCCACACCGCAGGTTACGACCACGCATGTGTCACCTAACGAGCAATGCCCAGTTCCGCGCCCTGCGCGTTCGTAGCCAATCATCCTCTAGCCCTCGCTAGCGAAGGGCCACGGAGTCGATGAGTAGAGCGATGCCCGGTTCCGCTCCCGGCGCGTTCGTAGCCAAGCATCCCCTAGCCCCCGCTCCCGTCGTCGCCCAGCGACAACTCAGGGGACGTCCCTCAGTTTATTCTGCTTCCGAGTGACCAGAGGAGCTCCACCGAGATAATACCCCATCCCGGCTTGGGGTCGTGATACACACGCACCCGAAAATCCACTTACGCCAATAAAATAGGCTTTTCTCAATTAAATAAAAATGCATGTGCATGCACCATGTAAATGTGATATTAATGCACAAAATAATCAACCATCCATAAATCAACAAAACCAAGCACTTTGTCCACAACCCATCCGACCCCCGAACTCTTCGGACTCAGTCCGGAATCAGCCAACCAACAGATAAAATTATTGAATGAGCAATATATATTTAAATCTGAAAATAGGGTTGGAAAATACTTATAGCGCTATATGGTATTTTTAGAAAGCTTGCGGCGTTGCAAACGGCGGAGAAAAAGCAACGTAACAGTGAAAATTCACTGTGGCCGTGGGTTGTAAAATACCTACTTTTGAACGGGGACAAACCAGGGCTTGGGATTGATAGGGAATGATCTAAAGATGATTATGAAGCTATTGGAAGTGGTGGTTGGCCGTGGGTGGCGGCGAAAACGGTGGAGGGAGGCCGGATTTCCCAAAATGGAAAGCTAGCTCGTGGGAGCTGTTCCGATGGCTATTAGGGGCCGGAAATGGGTGGGTTAGGATGGCAAGGAACCGGTGATGAAGTGGTGAAGAAGTGGTGGCCGGAGGTGGAGCGACAGCGGCGGATCGGGGTAAAAACCGTGGGGCTTCAAGGGCGTTTTCCGGCTAAACGGCTGGCTAGATGGGGCTGAGGTTCGGTGGGGAGGTGCGCCGGAGGGAGGGGCTTCGATCGGTGGGGGTGCTGTCGCCCACGGTGGCCGGACGGCGGTGGGTTGGGACTGGGGGTACTTTCGGCGTGGGAGAGGAGAGAGAGAGAGAGAGACGATCGGGAGAGGAAGAAAGAAGAAAAAGAAAAGAAAGAAAAAAAAAAGAAAAAGAAAAAGAAAGAAGAAAAAGAAAAGAGAAAAAGGGAAAAAGGAAAAAGGAAGAAAAAGAGATGTAGGAAGAAATGAGGTCCAATCCTCACTCCGAACAACAAAACAAAATCGCCGAGAAAGAAATTAAAAACTATAAAACAAATAAATAAATAAATACACAAAACACAACATCCAACAAATAAAAACTAAATTTAAAACGTAATAATTTAAAATAAATAAAGCAATATATTAATTAAATTAAAAACAACCCTTCAGTGAAAAAAACACGTGAAAGCGGGTCATCACATCCTCCCCCCCTTAAAACAAATTTCGTCCTCGAAATTTGCAAGATCAACTACCAACTTAAAGCAAGCCACATAAAATCACCTAAACCAACCGTGACCAAGATTAAGATACGTACCTTCATTATTCAAACAAGTATGGGTACTGCTCCCTCATATCCGCTACTCGCTCCCAAAAGAAGTCTTGAGCTAACGGATCTCCCCAAGCTACCTTAACCAGAGGTATCGTCTTGGACCTCAACTGTTGCTCCTTTCAATCCATGATCTGCGATAGAACAACCTCATAAGTGAGATCCGGTTGCAACTGAATACCCTCTGGGTCGACGAATCATGGCTCTTGCTGTCCAAAGCTCTTCTTCAAGGACGATACGTGGAAGACATCATGAATATCCCCAAAATACTCTGGCAAAGCAACTCTATAGGCGACGGACCCTACCTTCTCCAGAATCTGAAAAGGGCCAACATACCTCGGATCCAACTTCCTCTTCTTACCAAAATGCTTAACACCTCTCATGGGAGAGACTTTAAGGTAAACCCAATCACCAACTTCAAAAGATAACTCTCTCCTCCTGGTATCAGCGTAGCTTTTCTGGCGACTCTGAGCTGCCGCCATTTTATCTCTGATGATTCGGACTTGGCTTTGCATCTCTTGAATTATTTCGGGTCCAATTATCCTACTCTCCCCGACTTCATCCCAATACAAGGACGACCTGCACTTTCTCCCATAAAGAGCTTCATAGGGAGCCATCTGAATGGTCGCATGGAAGTTATTATTATATGCAAACTCGATGAGCGGCAAATGGTTTTCCCAACTCCCTTGAAATTCCATGACACATGCTCGCAACATGTCTTCAAGGGTCTGAATGGTGCGCTCTGATTGGCCGTCTGTCTGAGGGTGGTAAGCAGTACTGAACTTCAACTTAGTACCCAAAGCTGCCTGCAAACTCTTCCAGAACTGCGACGTAAACCTTGGGTCTCGATCCGACACTATACTCTTTGGTATGCCGTGCAGCCGCACTATTTCTTTCATGTACAAGCGTGTCAACTTACCCAAGGAGTCGGTGTTATTAACAGGCAGTAAATGAGCACTTTTCGTTAACCGGTCAACAATCACCCAAACAGAATTTTTTCCACTAGGCTTTCTCGGCAAACCCACTACAAAGTCCATCGTGATGTCATCCCATTTCCACTTAGGAATAGGGAGGGAGCATACCTGCAGGTCTTTGATGCTCGGCCTTCACTTGACGGCATGTGTGGCATTTCTCAACATATAAGGCAATATCCTTCTTCATTCCATCCCACCAGTAATTTTTCTTCAAGTCCCGATATATCTTTGTACTGCCGGGATGAACTGAATGAGGGGCCACATGAGCTTCTGCCATGATCCGCTCCTTGAATTCCGAATCTTTGGGGACCACTCTGCGATCTCGGAACCGAAGTATCCCATCTTTATCCATGCTATAATGCAAGGGCCCTCGAGATTTTCTGACTCTTTTTCTGATATTCAGCAGTTTTCGATCCTTCCTTTGAAGAGTCTTCAATTCTTCAAAATCAGTTACCCGAATATCAAGAACTGAAGATAAAATCTCTTCTTGCTGCGAACTCTCAATAAGGAGCCTTCTCATCCCACAAAGCAACGAATTCAATTCCGATGGCTCGGCTTCATATTCCAAGTGTAACTTTCGGCTCAAAGCATCAGCAACTATATTAGCCTTCCCCGGATGGTACTTGATCTCACACTGATAGTCACTGATTAGCTCTAGCCATCACCTCTGCCTCATGTTCAGATGTTTCTGGGAAAACAAATGCTTCAAGCTCTTGTGATCAGTAAATACCTCGCAAGCTTCCCCATACAAGAAGTGCCTCCAGATCTTGAGAGCAAAAACAATCGCAGCCAATTCCAAATCGTGCGTCAGATAATTTTTCTCATGGTCCTTTAGCTGACGAGATGCATAGGCAACAACCCGTCCTTCCTGCATAAGGACACAACCCAAACCAAACTTAGACGCATCACTGAAGACTACGAATGGCTTATGTGGTTCTGGGAGCGCTAACACTGGTGCCGTCGTCAACCTGTTCTTTAATTCTTGGAAGCTTCTCTCACACTTATCTGACCAAACAAATTTTGTATTCTTCCGAGTCAAAGTTGTGAGAGGTCCGGATAGGCGAGCAAAACCCTCCACAAATCTTCGGTAATATCCGGCAAGTCCCAAGAAACTCCGGATCTCGCGCACTGTAGTCGGGCGCTGTCATGACAAAATGGCTTCTACCTTACTAGGATCAACAGCCACTCCGTCTTGGGAAATCACATGCCCAAGAAATCTAACTTCTTCCAACCAGAATTCACACTTGCTGAGCTTGGCATAAAGCCGGTGTTCTCTCAATTTTCCAAGTACCAAACGAAGATGATACACGTGTTCTTCAACATCTCGGGAATAAATCAGAATATCATCGATGAATACTACCACAAAGGAATCCAGATAAGGTCGAAATACTCGATTCATTAAATCCATGAAAGCAGCAGGGGCATTAGCTAACCCAAACGGCATCACCTTAAATTCATAATGCCCATACCTCGACCTGAAAGCAGTTTTAGGCACATCCTTGTCTCTGATCCTCAGCTGGTAGTATCCCGACCTCAGATCAATTTTAGAGAACACAGCTGCTCCTTGAAGCTGATCAAATAAATCATCTATCTGCTGGAGAGGATATTTATTTTTGATGGTCACCTTATTCAATTCCTGATAATTTATGCACATACGGAGGGTTCTATCTTTCTTTTTAACAAACAAAACTGGTGCACCCCACGGTGAAGTACTAGGCTGAATAAATCCCTTCTCTACCAGCTCTTGCAACTGAGTCTTCAACTCTTTTAATTCAGCCGGTGCCATGCGATAAGGAGCTTTATGCACAGGAGCCGCTCCAGGTTCCAAGTCTATAACAAATTCCATTTCCCACACAGGGGGTAGTCCGGGCAAGTCATCCACAAACATATCGGGAAATTCTTCCACAACTGGAATATCTGCCAAAGACTTTTTCTCAGACGGCGTGGACACCATCTGAACCAAGAATGCATCCGCTCCCCATGCAATCTCTCTTCTTGCTTGAATTGCCGATATAATTATCGGCTTTTCTTTCAATTTACTCCCCGCAAATTCCAGACAATCACCATCTGGAAGCTGAAAGCTAATTACCCGATTTCTGCAATTAATACTCGCAGAATATCGGTATAGCCAATCCATCCCGAGGATGATATCAAAACCCAATAGCTTAAACACCACCAAATCAGCATCCAAGAACCTTCCATCAAAATTTAACGGGCATCCCAAAGCAACCTTGGAACACCCCACCATGTCACCATCGGGTAGAGCCACTACCATAGACTTCGGCAACGATTCCGTGACCAAATTACACACCTGAGCAAAAGTGGAAGATACAAACGACTGTGACGCACCGGAATCAAACAAAGTGCAAGCATAAAACTCATACAAACAGACTCTTCCTGAACCAAACACATTAACCCATGAAATCCAAAAAAGCAGAGGAGAAACCAAAAACACCAAAAATTAAATCCAACTTAAAATTAAATTAACTCATACCTGTAATTACTCCAGCATCATGGGTCACTGGCGCCTCATCATCTACCTCTCCGGGTGTGACAGCATAAACCCGGGCTTGCACTGCTTGTCTCGGATTGGTTCTTCCACCGTGTCTACCTCCACGGCTTCCTTGAACTCTGACGGGGCATTCCTGAGCAATATGTCCCACTTGGCCGCACCGGTAACACTGGGGTCCACTACTCAGCCGGCACTCGCCCTCATGGGCTCTATTACATGTTCCACAAATTGGCACCCGTCCTCCCATACGAACACCTGAGGACGCTTGAGGTCGAGTTCCAATCCGCTGAACAAATTTCTAAGGCGAACCCGAGCTGCTTCCTTCACCGGAAAAACTCCGCCTCTTATGTCCTGGAGGGGAGCCCATGCTCAGATTATTTTCTCGCTCCACAAGGGTGGCCACATCCACTAATTCCTGAAAAGTGGATATCCGATGGCTGACCACCATAAGGCGTATATCAGGGCGTAGTCCCTCCTGAAAACGATCAGTTCGCATATCCTCTGTGGCGATAAGGTGGGGAGCAAATCGCCCGAGTTCTATGAATCTCCGGGCGTACTGTTCCACTGTCGTGCCCCTTGGACCAAATTTGAGAACTCTCTTGCCTTTTGCTTCCTTACCGATGCGGGAAAGAAGCGGTCATTAAATTCTTTCTTGAAGCGCTGCCAGGTCACAGCAGCGAAAGATCCCAATTCTGATTCCAGCATCACCCTCTTGGTATCCCACCAATTAGACGCGGTGCCTTGCAACAGATAACTGGCGTAGAGTACCTGTTGCACCTCGGTGCAACCACACACCTCAAAAGTTCTTTCCAGGTCTTTGATCCATTTTCCAGCTTGAAGTGGATCCTCTTCTCCAATGAAGTGTGGAGTTCTATGCGCCAGGAAGCGCTCATAGGTGCATCCGGCTTGCACCATGCTGCTGGACCCTCCTGGGTACATCCAAGGCCATCCCTGATGTAGCCAAGGACCTCCTGGTTGTAGCCAAAACCCTCATTGCTGTGGACAAGACCCTCCTTGTTGTGGTCAGGGACCCCCTTGTGGTGGCCAAGGTCTTCCTTGTTGTGGCCAAGGCCCTGTCTGTTGTGGCCTAATATTCTGCTGCATAAATTCCGTCATCTGCCGTATTGCTTCGGCTATAGAGTCATCTCTTGAGGTATTGTCCCGTGACTCCTGAGTAGATTTCTTTGTTCTCCCCATTTTCCTGCCACCACAACCTTGACCCCCTTTCAGAAAACAAAAACAAATAAAACTAACAACCAACAAAAACAAAAACAAAGACCAACACCACATCACACACAACAAAAGAGACCAACTTGTAAAAACATAACTAAATAAATAAAACAAACAAACAAGTTCAAACAAATAAAGCAATTAAAACAAATTAAATAACTGTACTAAACATAATTTTTAAAACACAACCTAAAAAAAAAATTCTGGTACAACCTACGGGACATGTGGTTTTACCCAGAGCCAAACCGCTCTGATACCACCTGTGACGCCTCAAATCCCCACGCATGGACACGGAGAAATCGAGACGTCCAGATGATGACATCACGGGTCACCACCCTATCGACGTGCTAAGTGTGTGTAAAATCGACGAATGTGCACGAGAAATACGCAGCGAAAAGCAAAGTCAATAACTAAGTACCATAATTTTTCTCAATATAATACAAGCTGTTTAAAACATACATAAATAAAATATTACATAACACAAATATAGTTTTAAAAACAGCTACAAAGCATAACTTCAACTCAAAACTCCGATGGAGCCGCATCCTCGGGCTCAGCCTCCTCCTCCTCCTCGAATCCTACACCAAAATCTACGGAACAAAAAATGGTGCCGCAGGTAAATAAAATCCAAACACCACCAGATAAAAACATATAGAACTCAAACAATATGCATGAAGTGATACCAATGCGCAAAATCCATAAAATCATATTTTTACCACGCACGCCAAAAATCCCATTTGGCCCAAAAACATATCCTTCTCAAACCATTATCTAATTAATTCGTATGCACCATGACCTCCCCTAGGGGTCATCCTCACACCCTGGCTCCAGTGCCACACTGCAGGTTACGACCACGCATGTGACACCTAACGAGCGATGCCCAGTTCTGTGCCCCGCGCGTTCGTAGCCAAGCATCCTCTAGCCCTCGCTAGTGAAGGGCCACGGAGTCGGTGCGTAGAGCGATGCCCGTTCCGCGCTCGGCTAGGCCTGGGCTCCGACTCCGACGGAGTCGGAATTGCCAATTCCGAACTCCGACTCCGACTGGAGTCGGAAACGGAGTTTCACTCCGACTCCGACTCCGACGAGGAGTCGGAGTCCGACTCCAATACCTTGTTCGGAGTTCGAACTCCGATCGGAGTTCCGATGGATTCCGAACGGAATCGGGCTCCGACATCCGCCCGATTCTGATTTTGATTCCGAGTTTTTTTTTTTTTTTTTTGAAAAAAAATGATATATAGATATATAGATATATATATAATACATATTACATCTTTAAGAAAACTCTTATACAATTGTCCAAAACATTGATAATAGTTTAAATGCTATTCCGAACATCTTCCAAATTCCAATACCAAAATAAAAACATCTTCCAATACAGAGGTGCTCCAAAACATCTTTCAATATATCGTGGTTTGTCGTTGACTCGTTGGTGATACCTGAAATTAAAATAAAAAGTCACAATCAATAAAAAGAAAAAAAATGATTAAATAAAAATGATTCAGAAACAAATGATTATCATTTCTCACCAATATTTTTTAATCGCAAGTTTATCAACTTAGCCACACTCCAAGTATCAGTCATCGGCAAGTATGCTAGGATTCACAATTATATCTATGAAATCATAAAAAGTATAAGGTTAATAGATTTATGAAATCATAAAAAGAATTAAATAAATCAATTGAAATACTCAAACAAAGTTACCTGATTCAAGCTTATAACTATCAGCATCAAAGCCAATGGTATCTAGTCCAATGGGCGTATCACTCAACCAATTCTGTGTGCAAACGAGGGCCTCCACAATTGACGGTGACAATGAACTCCGGTAAGAATCCAATACTCGACCTCCAGTGCTAAATGCTGACTCAGAGGCAACTGTAGTGATTGGAATGGCCATCACATCTCGGGCAATACGAGAAAGGATCTGATACTTGGTGGAATTAACCTTCCACCAAGTTAAAAGCTGAAATGACTCGCTAGGTGCCTCGACCTCTTCCATAAAATACCGTTCAATCTCAGAAGTACACTGCATAATATTCCTCGTTGCAACGAGCTGATGATACTGATTCACAATGTTATAACCTCGACGAGGTGGATTTAATGAGTCATTTGAGCTACGATCATCGAATAGAGGTGTCGGCCTCGAGTGTGAGGTGCCCGCTGCGGATGAAGGCTGGCCACTATTGTTGTAGTGAGAATATAAGTCATCAAGATCCTTTTTAAGCCCTGTAATAAACCGTGCAGCCTTCACTGCCCCCATTGTGGAATTTGCCCAAAATTCTATCAAGGCCAACTTATATCGGGGGTCAAGGATCACAGCCACAAAAAGCAATCTATTTATTTTCTCAACATCCCCCCAATATTTATCATATTTGGCCTGCATCCTCATAGCCATACCAGATAATAATCCACATGAACCCGTACAACCTTCTTGCAAGTGGTAGTGAAGCTCTGAGAGCTCGCTGAAGAATAAGTTTGCAGTTGTATATGCGGATCCAGATATCCGCATAGTCATATCATAAAAAACTTGTAAAAATCTCACAAAATACCCCACACTAGTCCAGTCATGTGTGTCTGGCGCACCAACCCCCTTTCCTGCAGGCTCCAGCAAAGCATACTTAAGTGCCCCATCCTCGACCTCCATCCGCTCGAATGCTTTTTGGTACTTTTGTGCCACATCCAACATAAGGTATGTTGAGTTCCATCGAGTCGGAACATCCAAACACAATGTCTTAGAACATGAAATTCCAAGCTGGCTTGCTATTTTCTTGAACTTTGACAGCCTTTGAGGGGAAGCTCTCACATACCGCACAATGTTGCGGACTCTGGTAATGGAATCATCAACCTCTTTTAACCCCTCACTGACAATAAGGTTGAGGATATGAGCACAACATCGAACATGAATAAATTCGTGGTTGCGGATGACATCAGCTTTCATACTCGTATTTCTCTTGAACCATTCAATTGCGGTGTCATTGGCACTGGCATTGTCAACTGCAATACATAAAACCTTTTGAATTCCCCAATCCTTCAAACAATCATCCATCAGTGCCCCAATTGACGCTCCCTTATGATCAATAATTTCTTTGAACCCAATAATCCGTTTCCTCAAATTCCATTCACTATCAATGTAGTGCGCTGTGATACACATGTAGGAAATGTTCTGTATGGAAGTCCATGTGTCAGTCGTAAATGACACTCTCTGGCTAGTGGTAGTGAACATCTTCTTCATCTCTGCCTTCTCTTTTGCATGCTTCTTCATACAATCCCGCATCACCGTATACCGTGATGGCAATGGAAATCGTGGCTCAAGAGTCTTGACAAACTTTCGGAAGCCTCTTTTATCGACTG
Organism: Carya illinoinensis; assembly: GCF_018687715.1. Lineage (NCBI taxonomy): Eukaryota > Viridiplantae > Streptophyta > Magnoliopsida > Fagales > Juglandaceae > Carya > Carya illinoinensis. Next base: position 12,339,941 of record NC_056767.1, on the reverse strand, counting down.
TGGTAAAAGGCATCTCATCTTCAATTATCATCTCTGCAAGCATATCCCTCACCAATTTCTCACTGTATTGAGGGATGACCATTTTCTTTATCTGTGTACCATCAGTGGCCGTAGAAGCTTCGTAACTAAGCTTGGTCTGATCAGTGTACATTTTATATCGCTGGCAACCTTGGAGATGGGCTATTAAGACAGCGGTGCCGTGCTTCTTTGAATGACATTTGCAGAGTTGCCCACAGTGGTGGCATTGGGCCTGTGGGTTCTCAGGATTACCAGGAATCCTGGTAAAATGCTCCCATGTCCAAGACCTTTTTCTAGTATTTCGTGGTTGAGATGGAGTTGTAGATGGAGGTGGTAGATCCCCAATACCCATCTCCTCATCCTCATTAAACTCATCCTCCTGTTCTATGTCTACTGGCATTGGAAATCGGCTACTTGCACAAGAAGTAGCTGCTTTAGAAGTGGGTCTAGATCTCGGTGTCGGTGACGGGATTGTGGGGCTTGGATTCTCTTCTGACCTTCCACTAGGTGAAGCCTCCATATCTATAAAAAATAAAATAAAAGAAATAGTTAATATAAATTCATCTATATGACAATAATGAAAATCACCATGTATCTTGTACCATTTTAAAAATAGTTATTTTCCCCCTTCACCTTTAATAAAGTTCTCATGGTGCAATTTATAGAATAATGAAGGTTCACACTTTCTGTGGTGTGATAGGGCCCCATTTGGCAAATCGAGTTGGGATTCACATATTGATAGTTATGAGAATGAGTGAGAATGTTCCCAAGTTTGTTTCTCAAGCCATGTGGCTTGACAAAAAGTACTTGTAATGTTTCTTTCTATCAATGATATTGGTTTTATTAAGGATTTTCTTTGTTTTTTGTAGCAACTTTTAATTTTGGTTGGTATTTTTCAGCTTTTCCTTCTTTTTTTTTTTCACTTTTTTATCTTTTAAACTTTTTGTAATCTAATAGGGATAATCTTTTTGGTTGAGAATGTATATAGGTAGTTTTTTTCCTTTTTAAGATTAAGGGAATGTACTGTAATTGTTTAGGTAAATTTGTGATGTTTGAGAAATGCGAAATGAAAGATTATTAGATGAAAAAAATTTGGTTTAAGTTAAAAATTTATAAGTTGACCTAGTTTAATATGTCTATTAAATTATAACAATTTTTTCATTATTGTAAAATAGATGTAAAATATTGAGTAACAAATATATGATTATCATATGATATGCAATGATTAAAAAAATTTTGTGTAGTCATTTTTGTGTATATATTGCTCATTCTACTAATATGATTAATTGTATCATTATTTTTTTTATATAATATAATTATTTTGATCAATCATATTAGTAGAGTACATAAAGAATACGTAAAAATAATTATATGTTGTAAAATTCAAGCATGATATAGCTCAAAAGCAAAATTAATTTGAACTAAAATAGTATTGAATCCAAGAATGAAAAAGCACAACCCCAAAAGTAGTAATCTAATCGTCACTACTTACCAAATTGAATGGATGCATTCACCAGAGATTCAAAAATGGTAGTGGTTCTCAAATGACAGCAGCAGTAAACAAACAGCAATAGGTTCCCACGCACCAATTAAGATATATCACAAAATATTGACTCATCCACCAATTAAGATATTGACTCATCCACCAATTAAGATATATCACAAAATATTAATCCCTCCGGCTTGATAATGCAAGATCCATATTATTCACCAACAACATTTAAAGCAATATGATTCGAATGCCTATGTATATTCAAATTCTAAAGAATATTTATATCAAAGAATAGTTGATAATTTTAATTCGGCCTAACTAATATATATATATATATATATATATATTGAACACGACAAGAAAAACACAAGCAAGACATATATGGGCCATGTTAGGTTCGACAACAATGATGAGATTAATGGAGTCACATATCATATCAAATAGACTTAATTACTTGTGAATAATAAAAAGGGGGTGTGCATGAGACTTAATTTTTAGATGTGTTGGTCTATATTACTTTTGAGTATAATACCATTTAGATTACTTTGATTAGAATACTTTCTTATTGCATTTGGTCTCATAAATCACTCTCACTCGTGTACATAATAGTATAATACTTATTCATATATCTAGCAAGCATCTTGCTGCCATGTACTTTCCAACCTTCATTGCTGCAGAACCGAGAGGGAGATACAGATGGACCTCAAAGCTTTTTCAGGCTTTGAGGCATTTATTCAAACACCTGGCGCAAGAATCCATTTACACCTCAACAACATATGATTCTTACTGTAAATTTATCCTAGATACATCCAGCAATTTCCAAAACACATACTTTAAATAGGACCTAAATACATCCAGCAAAAATCAGTGGCCAAATTTTCATTCCTAAATACAAAGCTTACGGGCCTACGGCTTACCAGTTTGTAATGGTGAATCGATGCAGGCGACTCGGCGGGCACTGTGTTGACGGCTTGGGAGAGCTTTGACTTTGAGGCGGCCAACGGTTGAAGATTAAAAACGAGTCCGAGATTGAGAGAAGAAATGGGGATGTTTCGGCGTTTCGCGAATGGAAGAAGGGAGTCGAGACGAAGAAGAACTGAAGAGTGAAGAACCAGCCTCGGCCGGAGTCTATACCCAGCCCGCAGCCATACGACGTCGTTCCTATCTTAAAGGAACGCCGTCGTTTAAATTAAGAATGTAAACAACACAGAAGCAAAACGACGTTTTGCTTCTGTGTTGTTTTTTAAAAACATCGGAGTCGGAGTTCGGAGTTCGGAGTAGATCCAGACTCCGAACTCCGACTCTGACTCCGACTCCGTTTTCGGAGTGGCTCCGATTCCGATTCCAAATTCCGACTACTCCGACTCCATCGGAGTCGAATTCGGAGCGGAATTCGGAGCGGAGTCGGAAATCTCAGAAATTTGCACAGCCCTACGCTCGGCGCGTTCGTAGCCAAGCATCCCCTAGCCCCCGCTCCCGTCGTCGCCCAGCGACAACTCAGGGGACGTCACTCAGTTTATTCCGCTCCCGAGTGACCAGAGGAGCTCCACCGAGATAATACCCCATCCCGGCTTGGGGTCGTGATACACACGCACCCGAAAATCTACTTATGCCAATAAAATAGGCTTTTCTCAATTAAATAAAAATGCATGTGCATGCACCATGTAAATGCGATATTAATGCACAAAATAATTAACCATCCATAAATCAACAAAACCAAGCACTCCGTCCACAACCCATCCGACCCCCGAACTCCTCGGACTCAGTCCGGAATCAGCCAACCAACAGATAAAATTATTGAATGAGCAATATATATTTAAATCTGAAAATAGGGTTTGAAAAATACTTACAGTGCTATATGGTATTTTTAGAAAGCTTGCGGTGTTGCAAACGGCGGAGAAAAAGTAACGTAACAGTGAAAAATTATTGTGGCCGTGGGTTGTAAAATACCCACTTTTGAACGGGGACAAACCAGGGCTTGGGATTGATAGGGAATGGTCTAAGGATGATTATGAAGCTATTGGAAGTGGTGGTTGGCCGTGGGTGGCGGCGAAAATGGTGGAGGGAGGCCAGATTTCCCAAAATGGAAAGCTAGCTCGTGGGAGCTGTTCCGGTGGCTATTAGGGGCCAGAAATGGGTGGGTTAGGAAGGCAAGGAACTGGTGATGAAGTGGTGAAGAAGTGATGGCCGGAGGTAGAGCGACGGCGGCGGATCGAGGCAAAAACCGTGGGGCTTCAAGGGCATTTTTTAGCCAAACGGCTGGCTGGATGGGGCTGAGGTTCAGTGGGGAGGTGCGCCGGAGGGAGGGGCTTTGACAGGTAGGGGTGGTGTCGCCCACGGTGGCCGGACGGCGGTTGGTCGGGGCTGGGGGTACTTCCGGCGTGAGAGAGAGAGAGAGAGAGAGAGAGAGAGAGAGAGAGAGAGAGAGAGAGAGAGAGAGAGAGAGAGAGAGACGATCAGGAGAGGAAGAAAGAAGAAAAAGAAAAGAAAGAAAAAAAAGAAAAAGAAAAAGAAAGAAGAAAAAGAAAAGAGAAAAAGGGAAAAAGGAAAAAGGAAGAAAAAGAGATGGAAGAAATGAGGTCCAATCCTCACTCCGGACAACAAAACAAAACCGCCGAGAAAGAGATTAAAAACCGTAAAACAAATAAATAAATAAATACACAAAACACAACATCCAACAAATAAAAACTAAATTTAAAACGCAATAATTTAAAATAAATAAACCAATATATTAATTAAATTAAAAACAACCCTTCAGTGAAAAACACGTGAAAGCGGGTTATCACAAGATACGTTAGCTCAAGATTTCTCTTGGGAGCGAGTAGCAGACATGAGGGAGCAGTACCCCTACTTGTTTGAGTAAATGATGGTACGTTTCTTAAACTTGGTCCTAATGGAATCATGTGGCTTGTTTCAAGTTAGTGTTTGATCTTGCAATTTTGAGGACGAAATTGTTTTAAGGGGGGAGGATGTGATACCCCGTTTTTACGTGTATTTTCACTGAATGAGTTTTTTTTTTTATAATTTAATTAATATATTAGTTCTTTTATTTTAATTTATTGTATTTTAAATTGGTTTTATTTTAGTTTGATGTGGTGTTTAATTTATTTTAATCGTTTTGTGGTTTTTAAAATCGTTATCGTCAGATCAGTTTTTAGATTCCGGAAGTGAGGATTGGACCTCATTTTCTTTCTCCATCTTTTCTTTTTTCTTTTGCTTTTTCCCTTTTTCCTTTTTTCTTTTTCCTTTCTTCTTTTCTTCTTTCTTTCTTTTTTTTTTTCTTTTTATTTTCCCTTCTCTCCCCGCGCGCGCACGAGCTCTCTCCCTCTCTTCCCGTCGCCGTCCAATTGAGCCACCCAGACCCACCGCCGCTGGCCGACGTGGCCGACATAGCCCCCACCGGTCGAATCCCCTCCGGCCGGTGAACACCCCGACCAAAAATCAGCCCCATCCGAGCCGCCGTTAACCCCCTACAACCCATCTAAGCCGCACGACTTTTGGCCATTTCCGGCGCCGTCGCTCCACCTCCGGCCACTCATGATTCCTATTCTCTCCCAAGAGAAATCTTGAGCTAACGAATCTGCCCATGCCACCTTTACTAGAGGTATCGTCTTGGATCTCAACTGTTGCTTTTTCCAATCCATAATCTGTGAAGGAACAACCTCATAAGTAAGGTCTGGTTGCAACTGAATATACTCTGGGTCGACAAAGCGTGGCTCTTGTTGTCCAAAACTCTTCTTCAAGGATGATACATGGAAGACATCATGAATTTCTCCAAAATATTCTGGCAAAGAAATTCTATAAGTGACGGATCCTACCTTTTCCAAAATCTGAAAAAGGCCAACATATCTTGGATCCAGCTTCTTACTTTTACCAAAACGCTTAACTCCTTTCATGGGAGAGACTTTGAGATAAACCCAATCACCTTCTTTAAAAGATAACTCTCTTCTCCTTGTATCTGTGTAGCTTTTCTGACGACTCTGAGCTGCTGCCATTTTATCCCTGATAATTCGAACTTGGATTTGCATTTCTTAAATTAATTCGGCCCAATTATTTTATTCTCCCTGACTTCATCCTAACACAAAGGCGATCTGCACTTCCTCCCATAAAGAGTTTCATAAGGAGCCATCTGGATGGACGCATGGAAGCTATTATTATAAGCAAATTCTATGAGCGGCAAGTGATTTTTCCAACTCCATTGAAATTCCATAACACATACTCGCAATATATCTTCACGGGTCTGAATAGTGCGCTCTGATTGGCCGTCCGTCTGAGGGTGATATGCAGTACTAAACTTCAACTTAGTACCCAATGCTGCCTAAAAACTCTTCCAAAACTGAGATGTGAACCTTGGGTCCCAATCTGATACAATACTCTTCAATATACCGTGCAACCGCACTATCTCTTTCACGTAAAAGCGAGTCAACTTATCCAAGGAATCAGTGTTATTAACAGGCAAGAAATGAGTACTCTTAGTTAACCGGTCAACAATTACCCAAACCGAGTTCTTTCCACTAGGAGTCCTTGGTAAGCCCACTACAAAATCCATCGTGATGTCGTCCCATTTCCACTCAGGAATAGGGAGGGGTTGGAGCATACCAGCGGGTCTTTGATGCTCGGCCTTGACTTGACGACATGTGTAGCATCTCTCGATATACAAGGCTATATCCTTCTTCATTCCTTCCTACCAATAATTTTTCTTCAAGTCATGGTACATCTTCGTACTATCAAGATGAACTGAATAAGGGGCTGCATGAGCTTTTGCCATGATCCGCTCCTTGAATTCTGAATCTTTGGGGATCACTCTACGATCTCAGAACCGAAGAATTCCATCTTTATCCATACTATACTGCAACGGCCCTCTAGATTTTTTGACTCTTATTGATATCTAACAGTTTCGGATCCTTCCTTTGAAGAGTCTTCAATTCCTCAAAATCAGCTACTCGAATATCAAGAATTGAAAATAATATTTCCTCTTGCTGTGAACTTTCAATAAGGAGTCTTCTCATCCTGCAAAGTAAAGAATCCAATCCTGAAGACTCGACTTCATCTTCCAAGTGCGACTTTCGACTCAAAGCGTCAGCAATTACATTTGCCTTCCCCGGATGATACTTAAGCTCGCACTGGTAGTCACTGATTAACTTTAGTCATCGTCTCTGCCTCATGTTCAGATTCTTCTGGAAAAACAAGTGCTTCAAGCTCTTATGATCGGTGTATACTTCGCAAACTTCCCCATACAAAAAGTGCTGCCAAATCTTAAGAGCAAACACAATCGCAGCCAATTCCAAATTATGCGTCGGATAATTCTTCTCATGACCTTTAGCTGACGAGATGCATAAGCAACAACCCGTCCTTCCTGCATAAGGACACATCCCAATCCAAATTTAGACGCATCGCTGAAAACTACAAACGGCTTGTGCGGTTTAGGAAGTGCCAACACTGGTGCAGTTGTCAACCTGTTCTTCAATTCTTGGAAACTTCTCTCACACTTGTCTGACCAAATAAATTCTGCATTCTTTCTAGTCAAAGCTGTGAGAGGCCCGGATAAGCGAGAAAATCCCTCCACAAATCTTCGGTAATATCCGGCAAGTCTCAAGAAACTCGAATCTCAAGCACGGTCGTCGGACGCTGCCATGATAAAATGGCTTCCACCTTGCTAGGATCCACAGTCACCCCGTCTCTGGAAATCACATGCCCAAGAAATCTTACTTCCTCCAACCAAAATTCACATTTGCTGAGTTTAACATACAACTGGTCTTATCTTAATTTCTCAAGAACTAGACGAAAATGATAAACATGCTCTTCAAGATCTCGGGAATAAATTAAAATATCATCAATGAAAACTACCACAAAGCACAAAGGAGTCCAAATAAGGTCTAAATACCCGATTCATCAAATCCATAAAAGCCACAGGGGCATTGGCTAACCCAAAAGGCATCACCTTAAATTCATAATGCCCATATCTCGATCTGAAAGCAGTTTTTGGTACATCCTTATCTCTAATCCTCAACTGGTAGTATCCTGATCTGAAATCAATCTTCGAGAACACAGCCGCTTCTTGAAGCTGATCAAACAAATCGTCGATCCGTGAGAGAAGATATTTATTTTTGATGGTCACCTTATTTAGTTCCCGGTAATCAATGCACATTCTAAGGGTACAATTTTTCTTTTTAACAAACAACACTAGTGTACCCCATGGCGAAGTACTAGGTTGAATAAACCCCTTGTCTACCAACTCTTGCAACTGAACCTTTAACTCTTTTAATTCAGCTGGTGCCACACGGTAAGGGGCTTTATGTACAGGGGCCGCTTCAGGTTCTAAGTCAATAACAAACTCCAATTCACGAACAGGGGGTAGCCCAGGCAAGTCATCCACAAAAATGTCTGGAAATTCTTCCACAACTGGGATATCTACCAATGACTTCTTCTCAGACGGCGTAGACATCATCTGGACTAAGAAGGCATCTACTCCACAAGCAATCTCTCTTCTTGCTTGAATGGCCGATATAACTACCGGCTTTTCTTTTAGCTTACTCCCCGCAAATTTCAAAAAATCACCATCTGGGAGCTGAAAGCTAATTATTCGATTTCTACAATTAATACTCACAGAATATCGATATAGCCAATCCATCTCAAGGATCATATCAAATCCCAGCAGCTTAAACACAACCAAATCTACATCCAGAAACCTTCCACCAAAATTCAAAGGGCAACCCAAAGCAATTTTGGAACACCACACCACTTCACCATTTGGTAGAGCCACTACCAATGACTTTGGCAAATGTCTCGTAGCCAAATTACATATCTGAGCGAAAGTTGAAGACACAAACGACTGAGATGCACCCAAATTAAACAAAGTGCAAGCATAAAATTCATATAAACAGACTCTCCCTGAACCAATCACATCAACCAATAAAATCCAAATACAAAGAAGAAACCAAAGCACACTAAAACTCAAATCCAAAATTAAATTAGATCTATAACTGTAATCACTCCAGCATCATGGGTCGCTGGTGCCTCATCATTAAGATCTCCGGGTGTAACAGCATAAACCCGAGCTTTCACTGTTTGCCTCTGATTTGTTCTTCCACCACGTCTATGTCCACGACTTCCTTGAACTGGCCTAGGACACTCACGAGCAAAGTGCCCCTGCTGGCCACAATTATAACATCGAGCCCCACCTGAAGGGCACTCACCCACATGGGCTCTATTACAACTTCCACAAACTGGCACCTGTCCTCCCATACGTATACCTAAGGCCGCTTGTGGTCGAGTCCCGATCCTCTGTACAAACTTCTAAGGAGAACCAGAGCTAATTCATTCGCCAAAACAACTCCGCCTCTTTTGTCCTGGAAGGGAGCCCATACTCAAATTAATCTCACTCTGCAAGAGTGGCCAAGTCAACCAATTCTTGAAAAGTGGCAATCCGGTGGCAGACTACCATTCTGCGTATATCAGGACGCAGACCATCCTGGAAACGCTCGGCCTGCATCTCCTCCGTAGCGATGAGGTGGGGAGCAAATCGCCCAAGCTCTATAAATCTTCGGGCGTATTGTTCCACGGTTATACTCCCTTGGACCAAGCTTGTGAACTCTCTTGCTTTTTGTCACCTCACAGAAGCGGGAAAGAATCGATCATTAAATTCTTTCTTAAAGCACTGCCAGGACACAGCGGCGAAGACCCCAATTCTGATTCCAGCATTACTCTTTTTGTATCCCACCACTCAGAAGCAGTGCCTTGCAACAGATAGCTGGCATAAAGTACTTGTTGTGCCTCAGTGCAACCACATACCTCAAATGTTCTTTCTAAATCTCTGACCCACTTTCCATCCCGAAGTGGATCCTCTTCTCCCGTGAAGGATGGAGTTCTATGCACTAGAAAGCGCTCATAGGTGCATCCAGCTTGCACCACTCCACTAGGCCCTTCTTGTTGTAGCCAAGACCCTCCTTGTTGTGGCCAAGACCCTCCTTGTTGTGGCCTAAAATTTTGCTGCATGAACTCAGTCATTTGCCTTAGCGCTTGGGCTATGGCATCATCTCTCGGCGTATCGTCCCGAGGCTCTTGAGTAGACTTTCTTGGCCTAACCATTTTCTTGCCACAACACAACCTTTGACCCCCTTTAAGAAACGAATAAAACCAACAATATAAAACCGAAACCAAAACCGAAACCACATAACAAGAAAATAAAACATACAAGCATGCAATAACATAACTGAATAAATAAATACAAACAAGCTAACTCAAATAAATTCAAATCAAATAGCAAACTTTAATTAAAATAAATTTCAAATCACAACTTTAAAAACTTTCTGGTACTACACCTACGGAACATGTGGTTTTACCCAGAGCCAAACCGCTCTGATACCACCTGTAACGCCCCTAAATCCCACATACGAACACGTGAAAATCGAGACGTCAGGATGATGACAACACGGGTCACCGCCCTATCGCCAAGTACCAAGTATGTGTACATGCAACAAGTGTAGAAATAAAAACACGCAGTGGATAACAAAAGTTTTATAACTAAATACCAGAATTTTTCTTTGTTTAATACAAACTCGTTCAAAACATATATAATAAAATATTACAAGCCACGAATATAGTTTCAACACCAAACTACAAGGCATGACACTCCAAATCAATACTCCGGTGGAGCTTCCTTCTCGACCTTTGCATCAAAATCTACGGTACCAAAAATGGTGCCGCAGGTAAGTAAAGATCCAAACCCCACAAGATAAAACATATTAAGCTCAAACAATATGCATGAAAGAATGCCAAATGCACATGTCCCATAAAATCACATTTTTTCACGCACGCCAAAATTTCATTTTGACCCATAACATAACCTTTAAAACCAGACCTTGCCATTATCCTAGATAATGGCCCAAATCAATAAACTACCATTTTCCCAGAAAATGGATCACATAGCCTCAAACATAACCTCGTCATTTTTTCAGAAAATGGCCCGTATCCAATATCCAAAATCAATCCAATTATTGCATGCACCATGATCTCCCCTAAGGATCATCCACACACTCTGGCTCTTGTGCCACACTGCAGGTAACGACTACGCATGTGACACCTAAACGAGCGATGCCCAGTGCTCGCGCCCAGCGCGTACCTGGACCAGGCCATCCTCTAGTCCTCGCCAGCCTAGGAACCACGAGATCAACACGACAGCGTTACCATATCATGCGATCCGGTCGTCGCCCAGCGACAACCCAGGGGATGTCACTCAGTATTATCCACCCCCGAGTGACCAGAGAAGCTCCACCGAGATAATACCCAATCCTGGCTTAGGGTCGTGATACACACGCACCTGAAAATTCATTTACACAAATAACACCGATTTTTCTCAATTAAATAAATGCACATGAATGCATCATGCAATGCACACCTTAATATACAAATTAACCAACCAATCACAAAATCAACAAACCAAGCAACTCCGTCCTCAATCCATCCGACCCCCGACTCCTCGGACTCAGTCCGGAATTAACCAACCAGTCAAATAATTTATTGTAAGAGCAAAAATATATTTAAATCTAAAATAGAGTTTGAAAAATACATACAACACTATAAGGTATTTTTTGAAGGATCATGATGTTGCAAACGGCAGAGAAAAAGTAATGTAATAGTGTATTTTACACTGTGGCCGTGGGTTGTAAAATAACCACTTTCGAACGGGGGCAAACCAAGATACGAAATTGATAGGAAATGGCTTAGAGATATTTATGAAGTTAATGGAAGTGAGTTTTGGCCGTGGGTGGCGATGGAAATGGCAGTGGAAGCAGAAAAAGGGGCAGATCGGGGTTGAGCTCGTGGGAGCTGCTCCGGCAATAGATCGGGGCCGGAATTGGGTGGGTTAGGATGACAAGAGGTAGGGAATGAAGTGGTGAAAAGATGGTGGCCGGAGGTGGAACGACGATGTCGGAAATGGCTAAAAGCCGTGCGACTTAGATGGGCTCTAGGTGGTTAACGGCAGCACGGGAGGGGCTGATTTTTGGTGGGGTGGTGCGCCGGCCGGAGGGGAGTCAACCGGTGGGGGCGGTGTAGGCCACGTCGGCCGGACGGTGGTGGTTTGGGCTGCACAAGCCGGACATCGTTAGTGATGAGAGAGAGAGAGCAGGTCGCGCGGGGAGGAAGGAAAAAGAAGAAGAAAGAAAGAAAGAAAGAAGAAAAGAAAGAAAAGAGAAAGAAAAAAAGGAAAAAGAAAAAGAGAAAAGAAAAGATGGAGAAAAGAAAATGAGGTCAGTCCTCACCTCTAGAGTCCAAAAACTGATCCGACGAAAACAAATATAAAAATCAATTATAATACAATAAATTAAAATAAAAGAATCAATATATTAATTAAATTAAAAAAACTCTTTCAGTGAAAATACACGTAAAAACGAGATATCACAGCCATAGCCTGTGCAGATGAAGATGACATATCAAGAACACGTAATAGATGGTCTGGATTATCTTTAATTGTTTGCCCCTAACAACAAGTTTGATTAGTAAACTTACACAAAATTTATCATTTGATGTAGTGCTACGAATAATATTATGCTTGACATAGCATCTAATGATAATATATCGTTGTCTGGTTAGCTTGTACCCATTTATTGATCGCAATATTTTAAATCTTTCCTTTAGCACATCGAATATCCGCTCAATAACATTTTGGATGGAAGAATGCTGATGATTGAAATAATCTTGATATCCATAGAATGAACTATTGTCATGACATTCAAACCTGTGATATCGCACCATCAGATACAGCGGCATGAATCTCTTAGCACACAGAAAGGCGGAATTTACTAAGTAATATCCACCTAAAAAGTATAAACAATATTAATAATGTTTGCTTCAAATGTTATGAAATACCGCTTATCTAAAAATTAATAAATATAGAATACTTACCCTCAGAAGGCCATGGAAATTAGTGTCTAGACGACTCAATGCATCCTGAATATGCGAGCATTGTGGGCAGTGTCCTTCCACCCAGAGTATACAAATGTAAACATTATATTGAAATCACACGTAGCGAGGACATTGTGGCTAACTCAATGATGTCAAGTTATATACAAGTTAGTTATCTGCACGAGTACGACTGCATTGATAAAAGTCCCGTCGATTGCAGCATAACATTTTTGCATGCATATTTAGAAATTATGAGTTATGCATGTATAGTAAATGGGACTGAGCACACTATGTTAGTGTCAACCACTTATGTATTTTTCTTAAGGTAGAGGAAGAATTTATTATCTAAAACCATAGATAATGTCCGGGATTGCTGAGAATATAAGGTACCACCCTATCAACTTGTGTAGGTACAATCACTTCAGAAATAAAGTGACATAGTGCATGCATCACTTTGTACACATGTCGATTAATGGTTTCAAACGAATGTTGAAACTGATTGGCTATAATCCGTTGAGCTGAGCTATGAGCGACGACATATGCAAACAATGCAACGACTTCCTTCACGGAAACCCCTCGGGTCGATTCGAGAATGGTATCCACACTTAACGTATTGCATAACGCTTGGAACACACATACTTCCATTCGAAACATGTTTAGACAATTTGTCGGGTGTCCATTGAGAATTATGGTGATATAATTTCATCTGGGTATGCCAATATTATGCTGCGGTATTCGCTCAATTGCTGGCATGATGGATTCCTGTTCTACGATGGTCATAAGCAGAGCTAGGTTATTAAACCTTGAGGGATCATGCCTTTGCTAATCTTGATATTCTTCCCACATTAGATAATGGTTGCTACCTGATGCACCCTTGGTGGTGTTGTTTGTCGCCATGGCCGACGTAGAACAAGAATCCTCCCTGCAAATGATTTTTCCAACTTCCTTTAGATTTTGGTGAAAAGACACTTGATGCAGATTTTGGTTGTGTTCAAATTGTTGGGGTTTGATATTATCCTTGGAATGGATTGGCTGCATCGATATTCTGCAAGTATCAATTGTAGAAGTCGAGTAATTAGTTTTCAACTCCCGGATGGAGACTATTTGGAATTTGTGGGAAGTAAGTTAAAGGAAAGGCCAGTAGTTATATCGGCAATTCAAGCGAAAAGAGATATTTCTTGTGGAGCGGATGCTTTTTTGGTCTAAGTGGTGTCTACGTCATCTGAGAAAAAGTCTCTAGTGGATATCCCAATTGTGAAAGAATTTCCTGATGTGTTTGTTGATAAATTTATCTAGGTTACCTCCTGTTCGTGAGTTGGAGTTTGCTATTGATTTGGAACCTGGAGCAGCTCCTGTGCACAAGGCTCCTTACTGTATGGCACTAGCTGAGTTAAAAGAGTTGAAGGTTCAGTTGCAAGAATTAGTAGATAAGGGGTTTATTCAGTCGAATACTTAGCCATGGGGAGTGCCAGTGTTGTTTGTTGAGAAGAAAGATGGTACCCTCAGAATGTGTATTGACTATCGAGAACTCAATAAGGTGACCATTAAGAATAAGTATCCTCTCCCTCGGATCGATGATTTGTTTCATCAACTTCAAGGAGCAGCTGTTTTCTTGAAGATTGATTTGAGATCGGAATACTACCAGTTGTGGATAAGAGATAAGGATATCTCCAAGATTGCCTTTATATCAAGATATGGGCATTATGAGTTTAAGGTGATGCATTTGGGTTAGCTAATGCCCCTGCAACTTTTAAGGATTTGATGAATCGGGTATTCCGACCCTATTTGGATTCTTTTGTGGTGGTTTTCATCGATGAAATTTTAATTTAATCTCGAGCTTTTAAAGAACATGCTTTTATCATCTCCGTTTAGTATTTGAGAAGTTAAGAGAACATCAGTTGTATGCAAAGCTTAGTAAGTGTGAATTTTGGTTGGAAGAAGTTAGATTTTTTGATATGTAATTTCCTGAGATGGTGTGGTCATAGATCCTAGCAAGGTAGAAGCTATTGTGTCGTGGCAGCGTCTTTCGACCGTGCGTGAGGTTCAGAGTTTTTTGGGACTTACCGGATATTATCGAAGATTTGTGGAGGGATTTTCTCGATTGTCTGGACCTCTCACTACTTTGACTAGAAAGAATACGAAGTTTGTTTGGTCAGACAAATGCGAGAGAAGTTTCCAAAAGTTGAAGAAGAGACTGACAACAGTACCGGTGTTGGCACTTCCAGAACCGCACAAGCCATTTGTAGTTTTCAGAGATGCGTCCAAGTTTGGATTAGGATGTGTTCTTATGCAGGAGGGATGGATTGTTGTTTATGCATCTCGTCAGTTGAAAGATCATGAGAAGAATTATCCTACGCATGATTTGGAATTGGCAGCGATAGTGTTTGCTTTTAAGATTTGGAGGCATTATTTGTATGGAGAAGTTTGTGAAGTCTACACTGATCATAAGAGTTTGAAGCACTTATTTTCGCAGAAAAATCTCAATATGAGACAGAGGTGATGGTGAGACTTAATCAGTGATTATCAGTGCCAGATCAAGTATCATCTAGGGAAAGCGAATATAGTTATAGATGCTTTGAGTCAGAAGTCACACTTGGAAGATGAAGCTGAATTGTCAGGATTGGATTCATTACTTTGTGGGATGAGAAGGCTTCTTATTGAAAGTTTGCAACAAAAGGAAGTGTTATCTTCAATTCTTGATGTTCGAGTAGTTGATTTTGAGGAATTGAAGACTCTTCAAAGGAAGGACCCGAAGCTACTAGATATTAGAAAGAGAGTCAAAAAGTCTAGAGGGCCTTTACATTACAGTTTTGATAAGGATGAAATTTTTCGGTTCCGAGATCGTAGAGTAATCCCCAAAGATTCAAAATTCAAGGAGCGAATTATGGCAGAAGCTCATGGGGCTCCTTATTCAGTTCATCCTGGCAGCACGAAGATGTATCAAGATTTGAAGAGAAATTATTGGTGGGAAGGGATGAAGAGGGATATCACTTTGTTATAGAGAGATGTGACACATGCCGACAAGTCAAAGCCGAACATCAAAGACCCGCTGGTATGCTTCAACCTCTCCCTATTCTTGAGTGGAAATGGGAGGACATTACTATGGATTTTGTAGTGGGCTTACCGAAGACTCCTAGTGGAAAGAACTCGGTTTGGGTGATTGTTGACCGGTTGACCAAAAGTGCTAATTTCTTTCCTGTTAATAATACTGATTTCTTAGGAAAGTTGACTCGTTTGTATGTAAAAGAGATAGTGCGGTTGCATGGGGTACCCAAGAGTATTATATCGGATCGGGACCCAAGGTTTATATCTCATTTTTAGAAGAGTTTACAAGTAGTCTGGGTACTAAATTGAAGTTTAGTACTGCATATCACCCTCAGACTGACGGTCAATCAAAGTGTACTATTCAGACCCTTGAGGATATGTTGCGGGTATGTGTTATGGAATTTCAATGAAGTTGGAAAAATCATTTGCCGCTTATAGAGTTCGCTTATAATAATAGTTTCCATGCGTCCAGCCAGATGGCTCCATATGAAGCTTTTTATGGGAGAAAGTGTAGATCGCTATTGTGTTGGGATGAAGTTGGAGAGAATAAGATTGTGACATCCCGTTTTTACATGTATTTTCACTGAATGGGTATTTTAATTTAATTAATATATTGGTTCTTTTATTTTAATTTATTGTATTTTAATTGGTTTTATTTTAGTTTGATGTAGTGTTTAATTTATTTTAGTCGTTTTATAGTTTTTAAAATTGTTTTTGTCAGATCAGTTTTTGGACTCCGGAGGTGAGGATTGGACCTCATTTCTTTTCTCCATCTTTTCTTTCTCTTTTTCTTTTTCCCTTTTTCCTTTTTTTCTTTCTCTTTTCTTTCTTTTCTTCCTTCTTCTTTTTCCTCTTCTCCCCCCTGTGCGCTACGTCCACTCCCTCTCTCTTCACTAACGGCGTCCAACTTCGGTAGCCCAGTTCGCCACCGTCTCGTCGCCGTGCAGTGCACCGCCCCCACTGGTCGACTCCCCTCAGGCCGGTGATCACCACCCTCAATTTTCAGGACAACCCGTGCAACCGTTAGCTGCCACGTACGGCTGGAAGTCACGGCACCTTCTCTCCTTCTCTCTGTCGCCGGTTGCTTCCTCAGCCCAGAACCGTCGCTCGCCGGAGACGTGGCCGACACCACCCACCCAGAAACTTTCCCCTCCGGCTGGCGCACCTCCCTACCAAATCTCACCTCCATCTGAGCCGCCGAGAGCCCATCTAAGCCGCACGGTTTTTGGCCATTTTCGCCGCCATAGCTCCACCTCCGGCTACCATCTTTTCACCGCTTCATCACCTACCTCTTGCCATCCTAACCCACCCATTTTCGGCCCCGATCCATTGCCGAAGCAGCTCCCATAAGCTCAACTCCGATTTGCCCTTTTTCCGCTTCCACCACCTTTTCTACCGCCACTCACGGCCAAAACTCATTTCCATTAACTTCATAACATCTCTAGGTCATTCCCTATCAATTTCAAGTCTTGGTTTATCCCTGTTCGAAAGTGGGTATTTTACAACCCACGACCACAGTGTATTTTACACTGTTACGTTACTTTTTCTCCACCATTTGCAACTTCGTGATCCTTCGAAAAATATCTTATAGCGCTGTAAGTATTTTCCAAACTCTATTTTAGATTTAAATATATTATTGCTTTTTCAATAAATTCATTACTGGTTGGTTAATTTCAGACTGAGTCCGAGGAGTGGGGGGTCAGATGGATTTGACGATGTAGTGTTTGGTTATTGTTGATATTGTTATTTGTTGGATGAATTGGGTCTTGAGGTGTGCATTGCATGTATGTATATGTGTTGGAATTTGAAAACTGGGCTTTCAAGCGAGAAATGTTTTTAGTATATGTGAACGATTGGATTGACTGGTTTGAGTCAAAGCCACGTGTAGGGATGGTGGTAAGCAGGGACGGTGGTAGAATCCCTCCTGTGGTTCCGGCCTACGATGCACGCGGTGTAGGGACGGTGGTAAGTAGGGACGGTGGTAGAATCTCGCCTGTGATTCCCGCCTACGGTGCACGCGTAGGGATGATGGTGAGCAGGGATGGTGGTAGAGTCCTGCCAGCGACTCCCGCCTACAGTGCTCTGATGGTCTGGTTTTTGGGCCATTATCGGAGATAATGGCGAGGTTATCTTTAAAGGGAATGTTTTGGGCCAAAATGAGATTTTTTGGCGTGCGTGGGAAAGATGTGATTTTATGGGTTATGTACATTTGACATTCTTTCATGCATATTGTTTGAGTTTAATATGTTTTTATCTTGTGGCGTTTGGATCTTTACTTACCTGCGGCACCATTTTGGTACCGTAGATTTTGATGCAAAGGTTGAGGAGGAGGAGGAGGCTGAGCTCGAGGAAGCGGGTCAGCCGGAGTTTTGATTTGGAGTTTATGCCTTGTAGTTTGGTTTAAAACGATATTTATGGCTTGTAATATTTTATTATGTATGTTTTGAACGGGTTTGTATTAAACAAAGAAAAATTCTGGAACTTAGTTATAAGGCTTTTACTATACGCTGCATGTTTTTATTTGCACACTTGTTGCATGTACACACACTTGGCACTTGGCGATAGGGTGGTGACCCGTGTTGTCATCATCCCGACGTCTCAATTTCCACGTGTCCGTATGTGGGATTTGGGGGCGTCACAAAGATAATTGGGCCCGAAATAATCCAGGAAATGCAAAGTCAAGTTAGGATTATAAGAGATAAAATGGCGTCAGTTCAGAGTCGTCAGAAAAGCTATGCAGATACAAGGAGGAGAGAATTATCTTTTGAGGAAGGTGATTGGGTTTATCTCAAAGTCTCTCCTATGAAAGGAGTTAAGTGTTTTGGTAAAAAGGGAAAACTTAATCCGAGTTATGTTGGCCCTTTTCAGATTTTGGAGATGGTAGGGCCGTCGCTTATACAGTTACATTGTTTTAATATTAATTATTATTTTGTGTTTAAATTGCTCTTTAATTTAATTTAGTTTATTTTTAGATTTAAAATTTTGTTGTTAGTTTTTACTAATTATTTATTATATTTTAGCAAGGTATTGTGCTTAAATTATTTTATTTAATTTGTAGCTTTTGAAATTACTTTCGTTGGATAGTTTCTAAACCCTAGAGGTGAGAATTAGATCTCATTTCTTTTTCCCATCTTTTCTTTTTCTCTTTTTCTTTTTATTCTTCCTCTTTCTTTTCCCTTTTTTTTCTTTTTCCTCATTTTTCTCCCCTCTCTCTCTCTCTCTCTCTCTCTCTCTCTCTCTCTCTCTCTCTCTCTCTCTCTCTCTCTCTCTCTCTCTCTCTCTCTCTCTCTCTCTCTCTCTCTCTCTCTCTCTCCACACGACACCGATTCTCTCTTCCCCTCCCTCCTGTTTCCTTCTTCTGGCCCCAAAACTGCCACCATGCCATTGTGCACTGCACCGCCCCCACTGTTCGACTCCCCTTTGGCCGGCGAACCTCCCCACCAAATGTCAGCCCCATTTGAGCCACCGTTAGTCGTCATGGGCTCCTCCAAGCCACACGGTTTTTCCTCCATTCTGCCACTGTCGTTCCACCTTTGGCCACCACTTCTTCTCCACTTCATCACGGACCTCTTGCCAACCTAACCCACCCATTTCCAGCTCCGATCCGTCACCGAAGCAACCCCCACGAGCTCAATTCCGTTTTGGCCTTTTTTCACTTCCACTGTCGTTTTCATCACCACCCACGCCAACCCTAACTTCCACTAACTTTATAAACACCTCTAAGCCATTCTCTATCAATCTCAAGTCTTGGTTTGTCCCCATTCAAAAGTGGGTATTTTGCAACCCATGGCTACAGTGCTTTTACACTGTTAAGTTGCTTTTCCTCCGCCTTTTACAGCTCGTTGATCCTCTAAAAATGATTTCATAGTGTTGTAAGTATTTTTCAAACATCCTTTAAGATTTAAATACATTATTACTTTTACAATAAATTGTGATTGGTTGGTTATGCCGAACTGAGTTCGAGGAGTCGTGGGTCAAATGGATTTGATGATAGTTTGGATGAGTTCGATTGTTGGTTGTCTTTGTGTCTTGTCATTTGTATTGCATGGTGCATGCATGTACATGTGTTGAATGTGACGCCCCCAAATCCCCATGCCCGAACACGGGAAAATCGAGACGTTCGGATGATGACGTCACGGTGACGTCATCATCCTATCGACGTGTGCCAAGTGTGTAAAAAAGCGACGAATGTGCATGAGAAATACGCAGCAAAAAGCAAGTCAATAACTAAGTACCAGAATTTTTTTTTTGTTTAATACAAAACTGTTCAACACATACTTAAATAAATATTACAAAGCACAAACATAAATTTAAACCAAATACAAAGCATAACATCAGCATCCTGGCGGAGCCGCATCCTCGGGCTCAGCCTCCTCCTCCTCCTCATCCTCGATCTCTGCACCAAAATCTACGGTACCAAAAATGGTGCCGTAGGTAAGTAGACTCCAAACACCACTAGATAAAAATATATAAAACTCAAACAATATGCATGAAATAAAAACCAATGCACATGCGCCATAAAACACAATTTTTCCACGCATGCCAAAAAAACCCATTTGGCCCACAAAAACATATCCTTAAAACCACACCTTGCCATTATCCCAGATAATGGCCCAAACCATCATTTTCCCAGAAAATGGATCAAAAATCTCGAAAGCCAAACATCGCCATTTTCCCAGAAAATGGCGCACATCCGAAAACCATAAAAACAAACCGGTTATGCATGCACCATGATCTCCCCTAGGGATCATCCGCATACCCTAGCTCTGTGCCACACCACAGGTAACGACTACGCATGTGACACCTAAACAAGTGATGCCCAGACTCGCGCCCCGCGCGTACTTGGCCAGGCCATCCTCTAGTCCCCTCCACTCTAGGGACCACGGAGTCGTCACAACAGCGTTACCTTATCGTGCGATCCGGTCGTCGCCCTACGACAACCCAGGGGATGTCACTCAGTATTATGCACTCACGAGTGACCAGAGGAGCTCTACCGAGATCATAACCCATCCCGGCTTGGGCTCGTGAGACACACGCACCCAAAAACCATTTACGCCAATAAAACGAGATTTTCTCGATTAAAACAATATGCACATAAACACAATATGCAACTCACACCTCATGGCTCAAATAATAAAGCAAGCACAAACAAGCAAAACCAAGCACTCCGTCCTCAATCCATCCGACCCCCGAACTCCTCAGACTCTGTCCGGAATCAGCCAACCAACAACAATTAATTATTGAATGAGCAAAATATATTTAAATCTAAAAGTAGGGTTTGGAAAATACTTACAGCGCTATATGGTATTTTTAGAAAACACGCGGCGTTGCAAACGGCGGAAGGAAAGCAACGTAACAGTGAAAATTCACTGTGGCCGTGGGTTGTAAAAAACCCACTTTTGAACGGGGACAAACCAAGGCTCGGGATTGATAGGAAAGGGTCTAAGGATGTTTATGAAGCTAATGGAAGTGATGTTTGGCCGTGGGTGGTGGCGGAAAAGGCGGAGGACGGCCAGATTTCCCAAAATGGAAAGCTAGCTCGTGGGAGCTGTTCTAGTGGCTGTTAGAGGCCAGAAATGGGTGGGTTAGGACTGTAAGGAGCCGTTGATGAAGTGGTGAAGAGATGGTGGTCGGAGGTGAAGCGAAGGCGGTGGATCGGAGCAAAATCCGTGAGCCTTGTTGGGCGTTTTCCGGGCAAACGGCAGCTCTGTTGGCGGTGAAAATTGGTGGGGTGGTTCACCGGAGGGAGGGAAAGATTTTGGTAGGGGTGGTGTGCCGCACGGTGGCCGGCGGTGGTGGGTCTGGGCTGATGATGTTTCCGGCGTGGGAGAGAAGAGAGAGAGAGATGAACCGGGGGGGTTACGAGCGGGAGAGAGGGAAGGAAAAAGGAAGAAGAAAAAGAAAAAAAAAAGAAAAAGGAAAGAAAAGAGAAAAAGAGAAAAAGGAAAAAGAGAAAAGAAAAGATGTAGTAAAGAAATGAGGTCCAATCCTCACTCCGGAAAGCAAAACAAATTCGCCGAAAACGAGATTAGAAAACCGTAAAACGACTAATTAAATAAAACACATCATCAAATAAATAAAAACCAATTAAAACACATTAATTGAAAATAAATAAACTAATATATTAATTAAATTAAAAACAACCTTTCAGTGAAAATGCACGTAAAAGCGGGTCATCACATCCTCCCCCCTTAAAAGCAAATTTCGTCCTCGAAATTTGCAAGATCAACCACCAACTTAAAACAAGCCACATAAAATCACATAAACCAACTGTGACCAAGATTAAGAAACGTACCGTCTTTACTCAAACAAGTATGGGTATTATTCCCTCATGTCCGCTACTCGCTCCCAAGAGAGGTCTTGAGCTAACTGATCTCCCCATGCCACCTTAACCAAAGGTATCGTCTTGGACCTCAACTGTTGCTCCTTCCAATCCATGATCTGCGACAGAACAACTTCATAAGTGAGATCCGGTTACAACAGAATACTCTCTGGGTCGACAAAGCGTGGCTCTTGTAGTCCAAAGCTCTTCTTCAAGGACGATACGTGGAAGACATCATGAATATCTCCAAAATACTCTTGCAAAGCAACTCTATAGGCGACGAGCCCTACCTTCTCCAGAATCTGAAAAGGGCCGACATACCTCGGATCCAGTTTCCTTTTCTTACCAAAACGCTTAACACCCCTCATGGGAGAGACTTTGAGATAAACCCAATCACCTTCTTCAAAAGATAACTCTCTCCTCCTGGTATCGGCGTAGCTTTTCTGGAGACTCTGAGCTGCCGCCATTTTATCCCTGATGATCCGAACTTGGTTTTGCATCTCTTGAATTATTTCGGCTCCAATTATCCTACTCTCCACGGCTTCATCCCAACACAAGGGCGATCTGCACTTCCTCCCGTAAAGAGCTTCATAGGGAGCCATCTGAATGGTCGCATGGAAGCTGTTATTATATGCAAACTCTATGAGCGGCAAATGGTTTTCCCAACTCCCTTGAAATTCCATGACACACGCTCACAACATGTCTTCAAGGGTCTGAATGGTGCGCTCCGATTGGCCGTCTGTATGTGGGTGATATGTAGTACTGAACTTCAACATAGTACCCAAGCTGCCTGCAAACTCTTCTAGAACTGCGACATGAACCTTGGGTCTCGATCCGACACTATACTCTTTGGTATGCCGTGCAGCCGCACTATTTCTTTCACATACAAGCGTGTTAACTTACCCAAGGAATCGATGTTATTAACAGGCAAGAAATGAGCACTTTTTGTTAACCAGTCAACAATCACCCAAACAGAATTTTTCCCACTAGGCGTTCTCGGCAAGCCCACTACAAAGTCCATCGTGATGTCATCCCATTTCCACTCAAGAATAGGGAGGGGTTGGAGCATACCTGCGGGTCTTTGGTGCTCGGCCTTCACTTGACGGCATGTGTGGCATTTCTCAACATATAAGGCAATATCCCTCTTCATTCTATCCCACCAATAATTTTTCTTCAAGTCCCAGTACATCTTTGTACTGCCGGAATGAATTGAGTAAGGGGTCGCATGAGCTT
Organism: Carya illinoinensis; assembly: GCF_018687715.1. Taxonomy (NCBI): domain Eukaryota; kingdom Viridiplantae; phylum Streptophyta; class Magnoliopsida; order Fagales; family Juglandaceae; genus Carya; species Carya illinoinensis. The sequence goes on along the minus strand of NC_056767.1, from coordinate 12,316,926 downwards.
CTGTCATGATCCGCTCCTTGAATTCTGAATCTTTGGGGACCACTCTGCGATCTCGGAACCGAAGTATTCCATCTTTATCCATGCTATAATGCAATAGCCCTCGAGATTTTCTGACCATTTTTCTGATATTCAGCAGTTTCGTATCCTTCCTTTGAAGAGTTTTCAATTCCTCAAAATCAGTGACCCGAACATCAAGAACTGAAGATAGAATCTCTTCTTGCTGTGAACTTTCAATAAGGAGCCTTCTCATCCCACAAAGCAAAGAATCCAATTCCGATGGCTCGGCTTCATCTTCCAAGTGTGATTTTCGGCTCAAAGCATCAGCAACTATATTAGCCTTCCCCGGATGATACTTGATCTCACACTGGTAGTCACTGATTAGCTCTAGCCATCGTCTCTGCCTCATGTTCAGATTTTTCTGGAAAAACAAATGTTTCAGGCTCTTGTGATCAGTGTATACCTCACATGTTTCCCCATACAAAAAGTATCGCTAGATCTTGAGAGCAAAAACAATCGCAGCCAATTCCAAATCGTGCGTAGGATAATTCTTCTCATGGTCCTTTAGCTGACGAGATGCATAGGCAACAACCCGTCCTTCCTGCATAAGGACACAACCCAAACCAAACTTAGACGCATCACTGAAGACTATGAATGGCTTATGCGGTTCTGGAAGCGCTAACACTGGTGCCGTCGTGAACCTGTTCTTCAATTCTTGGAAGCTTCTCTCACACTTATCTGACCAAACAAATTCTGCATTCTTCCGAGTCAAAGCTGTGAGAAGTTCGGATAGGCGAGCAAATCCCTCCACAAATCTTCAATAATATTCGGCAAGTCCCAAAAAACTCCAGATCTCGCGCACTGTAGTCGGACACGGCCATGATAAAATGGCTTCCACCTTACTAGGATCAACGGCCACTCCGTCTCGGGAAATCACATGCCTAAGAAATCTGACTTCCTCCAACCAGAATTCACACTTGCTGAGCTTGGCATATAACTGGTGTTCTCTCAATTTCCCAAGTACCAGACGAAGGTGATACACATGCTCTTCAACATCTCGGGAATAAATCAGAATATCATCAATGAACACTACCACAAAGGAATCCAGATAAGGTCGAAATACTCGATTCATTAAATCCATGAAAGCAGTAGGGGCATTAGCTAACCCAAACGGCATCACCTTAAATTCATAATGCCCATACCTCGACCTGAAAGCAGTTTTAAGTACATCCTTATCTCTGATCCTCAGCTGGTAGTATCCCGACCTCAAATCAATCTTCGAGAACACGGCTGCTCCTTGAAGCTGATCAAATAAATTATCTATCCGCGGGAGAGGATATTTATTTTTGATAGTCACCTTATTTAATTCCCGATAATCGATGCACATACGGAGGGTTCCATCTTTCTTTTTAACAAACAAAACTGGCGCACCCCACGGCGACGTACTAGGTTGAATAAATCTCTTATCTACCAGCTCTTGCAACTGAGTCTTCAACTCTTTTAATTCAGCCGGTGCCATGCGATAATGAGCTTTATGTACAGGAGCTGCTCCAGGTTCCAAGTCTATAACAACCTCTATCTCCCGAACAGGGGGTAGTCCGGGCAAGTCATCCACAAACACATCGGGAAATTCTTCCACAACTGGAATGTCTGCCAAAGACTTCTTCTCAGACGGCGTAGACACCATCTGAACTAAGAATGCATCCGCTCCCCATGCAATCTCTCTTCTTGCTTGAATTGCCAATATAATTACCGGCTTTTCTTTTAACTTACTCCCCGCAAATTCCAGACAATCACTATCTGGAAGCTGAAAGGTAATTACCCGACTTCTGCAATTAATACTCGCAGAATATCGGTATAGCCAATCCATCCCGAGGATGATATCAAAACCCAACAGCTTAAACACCACCAAATCAGCATCCAAGAACCTTCCATCAAAATTTAACGGGCATCCCAATGCAACCTTGGAGCACCACACCATTTCACCATCGGGTAAAGCCACTAACAATGACTTTGGCAAAGGTTCCGTGACCAAATTACACATCCGCGCAAACGTGGAAGATACAAATGACTGTGAAACACCGAAATCAAACAAAGTGCAAGCATAAAACTCATACAAACGGACTCTCCCTGAACCAAACACATAACCCATGAAATCCAAAAACAAAGGAGAAACCAAATACACCATAAATTAAATCCAACATAAAATTAAATTAAATTAATCCATACCTATGATTACTCCAGCATCATGGGTTGCTGGTGCCTCATCATCCACATGTCCGGGTGTGACAACATATACCCAAGCTTGCACTGCTTGCCTTAGATTTGTTCTTCCACCACGTCTACCTCTACGACTTCCTTGAACTGGTCTTGGACACTCACGGGCAAAGTGACCCTGTTGGCCACAATTATAACATGGAGCCTCACCAGACGGGCACTCACCCACATGGGCTTTATTACAAACTCCGCAAACAAGCACACGTCCTCCCATGCGAACACCTGAGGATGCTTGCGGGCGAGTTCCAGTCCGCTGAACAAATTTCTGAGGCAAACCGGAGCTGCTTCCTTCACCAGAAAAACTTTGCCTCTTATGACCTGGAGGGGAGCCCATACTCAGATTATTCTCTCGCTCTACAAGGGTGGCCACATCCACTAAGTCCTGAAAAGTGGATATCCGGTGGCTGACCACCATACAGCGTATATCAGGGCGTAGTCCCTCCAAAAAACACTCAGCTCGCATCTCCTCTGTGGCGATAAGGTGGGGAGCAAATCGCCCAAGTTCTATAAACCTTCGGGCGTACTGTTCAACTGTCATGCCTCCTTGGACCAAATTTGAGAATTCTCTTGCCTTTTGCTTCCTTACCGATGCGGGAAAGAAGCGGTCGTTAAATTCTTTCTTGAAGCGCTACCAGGTTACAGCGGCGAATGATCCCAACTCTACTTCTAGCATCACCCTCTTGGTATCCCACCAATCAAAAGCGATGCCTTGCAACAGATAGCTGGCATAGAGTACCTGTTGCGCCTCGGTGCAACCACACATCTCAAAAGTTCTTTCTAGGTCTTTGATCCACTTTCCAGCTTGAAGCGGATCCTCTTCTCTAGTGAAGTGTAGGGTCCTATGTGCTAGAAAGCACTCATAGGTGCATCCGGCTTGCACCATGCTACTAGATCCTCCCGGGTAAAGTCAAGGCCCTCCCTGATATGGCCAAGGACCTCCTGGTTGCGGCCAAAGTCCTCCTTGTTGCGGATAAGGCCCTCCTTGTGGTAGCTAGGGACTCCCTTGTTGTGGCCAGGGTCCTCCTGGTTGTGGCCAAGGTCCTGTCTGCTGTGGCCTAAAATTTTGCTGCATAAACTCCGTCATCTGCCGTATGGCTTGGGCTATGGAGTCATCTCTTGATGTATTGTCCCATGGCTCCTGAGTAGATTTCTTTGGCCTCCCCATTTTCCTACCATCACAACCTTTGACCCCCTTTAAGAAAATAAAAACAAATAAAACCAACAACAAACAAAAACAAAACCAAAGACCAACACCACATCACAAGAAACAAAAGAAACCAGCTTGCAAAAACATAACTAAATAAATAAACAAACACAAGCAAACTAGCTCAAACAAATCAAACAAATAAAACAAATAAACAAAACAAATAACAACTTCACTTAACATAATTTTTAAAACACAACCTTAAAACATTCTGGTACTACCTACGAGACATGTGGTTTTACCCAGAGCCAAACCGCTCTGATATGACCTGTGATGCCCCCAAATCCCCACGCCCGAACACGGGGAAATCGAGACGTCTGGATGATGACGTCACGGGTCATCATCCTATCGACGTGTGCCAAGTGTGTGAAAAAGCGACGAATGTGCACGAGAAATACGCAGCGAAAAGCAAGTCAATAACTAAGTACCAGAATTTTTTCTTGTTTAATACAAAACTGTTCAACACATACTTAAATAAATATTACAAAGCACAAACATAAATTTAAACCAAATACAAAGCATAACGTCAACATCCTGGTGGAGCCGCATCCTCGGGCTCAGCCTCCTCCTCCTCATCCTCGATCTCTGCACCAAAATCGATGGTACCAAAAATAGTGCCGCAGGTAAGTAAACTCCAAACACCATTAGATAAAAACATATAAAACTCAAACAATATGCATGAAATAAAAACCAATGCACATGCGTCATAAAACACAATTTTTCCACGCACGCCAAAAAAACCCATTTGGCCCACAAAAATATATCCTTAAAACCACGCCTTGCCATTATCCCAGATAATGGCCCAAACCACTATTTTCCCAGAAAATAGATCAAAAGCCTCGAAAACCAAACATTTGGGAAAATGGCGCACATCCGAAAACCATAAAAACAAACCGGTTATGCATGCACCATGATCTCCCCTAGGGATCTTCCGCATACCCTGGCTCTGTGCCACACCGCAGGTAACGACTACGCATGTGACACCTAAACGAGCGATGCCCAGACTCGCGCCCCACGCGTACCTGGCCAGGCCATCCTCTAGTCCTCGCCACTCTAGGGACCACGGAGTCGTCACGACAGCGTTACCATATCGTGCGATCCGGTCGTCGCCCTGCGACAACCCAGGGGATGTCACTCAGTATTATTCACTCCCGAGTGACCAGAGGAGCTCCACCGAGATAATAACCCATCCCGGCTTGGGCTCGTGAGACACACGCACCCAAAAACCATTTACGCCAATAAAACGAAATTTTCTCGATTAAAACAATATGCACATAAACACAATATGCAACTCACGCCTCATGGCTCAAATAATCAAGCAAGCACAAACAAGCAAAACCAAGCACTCCGTCCTCAATCCATCCGACCCCCGAACTCCTCGGACTCTGTCCGGAATCAGCCAACCAACAACAATTAATTATTGAATGAGCAAAATATATTTAAATCTAAAAGTAGGGTTTGAAAAATACTTATAGCACTATATGGTATTTTTAGAAAACACGCGGCGTTGCAAACGGCGGAAGGAAAGCAACGTAACAGTGAAAATTCACTGTGGCCATGGGTTGTAAAATACCCACTTTTGAACGGGGACAAACCAAGGCTCGAGATTGATAGGGAAGGTCTAAGGATGTTTATGAAGCTAATGGAAGTGAAGTTTGACTGTGGGTGGCGGCGGAAACGGCGAAGGAAGGCCAGATTTTCCAAAATGGAAAGTTAGCTCGTGGGAGCTGTTTCGGTGGCTGTTAGAGGCCGGAAATGGGTGGGTTAGGACGGCAAGGAGCCGGTGATGAAGTGGTGAAGAGATGGTGGCCGGAGGTGGAGCGACGGCGGCGGATCGGAGCAAAATCCGTGAGGCTTGTTGGGCGTTTTCCGGCCAAACAGCAGCTCTGTTGGAAGTGAAAATTGGTGGGGTGGTTCATTGGAGGGAGGGGAAGATTTTGGTAGGGGTGGTGTGCCGCACGGTGGCCGGCGGTGGTGGGTCTGGGCTGATGATGTTTTCAGCGTGGGAGAGAAGAGAGAGAGAGAGAGAGGAACCAGGGGGGTTACGCGCGGGAGAGAGGGGAGGAAAAAGGAAGAAGAAAAAGAAAAAGAAAAAAAGAAAAAGGAAAGAAAAGAGAAAAAGAGAGAAAGGAAAAAGGGAAAAGAAAAGATTTAGGAAAGAAATGAGGTACAATCCTCACTCCGGAAAGGAAAACAAATCCGCCGAAAACGAGATTAAAAAACCGTAAAACGACTAATTAAATAAAACACATCATCAAATAAATAAAAACCAATTAAAACACATTAATTTAAAATAAATAAACTAATATATTAATTAAATTAAAAACAACCGTTCAGTGAAAATACACGTAAAACCGGGTTATCACATTGAATATTGAAAACTGAGTTTTTATGTGTAAATAGATTTTTGGGTGCGTGTGTATCACGACCCCAAGCCAAGATGAGGTATTATCTTGGTGGAGCTCCTCTGGTCACTAGGGAGTGGATAATACTAAGTAATGTCCCTTGGATTGTCGCTAGGCTTGGACGATACGGTAACGTTATCGGCCGACTCCGTGGTGCCTCGGCTGGCGGGAACTACAGGATGCCTGGTCATGCTACGCGCTGGGTGCGGAGCTGGGTATCTCTCGTTTAGATGTCACATGCGTGATCGTTACTTGCGGTGTGGTATAGGAGCCAAAGTGTGCGGATGATTCCTAAGGGAGATCATGGTGCATGAATTAAAATTAGAACTGGTTTTGGATATTGGATATGGGTCATTTTCTGGTAAAATTGTGAGTTTTGTGTGAAGGATATTTGTGGGCCATTTTATGGGAAAATTGTGGGATTTTTATATGTGGTTTTTCATGGACTATTTTATGGAAAAATGGTGGATTTCTCGTTTTGGGCCATTATCTGGAATAATGGCGAGGAAAATGTTTTAAAGGAATGTTTATAGGATTATTTTGGAAAATGTAGATTTTTGGGACATATTCATATGGCATCTTGTTCATGCATATTGTTGAGTTTTAATGTATTTTTATTTTGTGGGTGTTTGGATTATTGCTTACCTACAGTACCATCTTAGGTACCGTAGACTTTGATGTAGATGAGGAGGAAGAGGCTGAACCTGAGGAGGCGGCTCCGCCGGAGGATTGAGTTGGAGTTGCTTGTATTGTTAGAAAATATTTCCCTTGCCTTTATTTTATGTATTTTGGATTTGTGACAATGTTAAACTTGTAGTATTTTATTACGCTTGTTTTAAGCAAGTTTTTATTTAAACAAAATTCTAGTACTTAGTTAAAAGATTTTTTATTACCGCTACGTTAATTTGTATGTACACGTCTTGCATGTACACACTTAGCACTTAATGATGGGATGTGTGACCCGTATTATCATCATCCCAACGCCTCGATTTCCACGTGTCCATATGTATTATTATGTATTATTATATATAAATAAAAAATAAAAAATTTATTTATATTATTATATATATTATATATAATTTTGTATATAATAATATATTTATATATCATTATAATTTATATTATTATATATTATAAATAATATAAAAACTATTCTATATAATATTTAAAAAAATAATTTAAATATACATTATAGTGAATTGGTCTGATCCGGTCCGATGAGTGTGCGAAAGTACACTCTAAATGCGCTATTATTGGATTAAAATGCTAAAATATGAATAGAAATTATAGGAATTAATGTGTATTCTTAAATTGAGTTTCTATTTACGTTGGGATACTCATAAGTAGTTTTTTTATGTTTAATTTCAAAATTTATAAAAGAGCAAGTCAAGTTCAGTCAAATTCAAAGGAGGAGCTTCATGGGGTTTGAGAGGAATTTGGATCAAGAAAAAAAAATCATAAAAGGAGAATGCAAGAAGTCCAAATCCGAAATTTGCTAAGAGAGGGTCTGGACATACTTTAGTATTTTGACCGTAACGTTTTACTCAGATATCGGATTGATAAGATTCTTGATGCATTAGAAAGCTACCTCTATAAAAAACATTAGCAAGGGGGAGAATTTACAATAGTGAAAAACATTAAAAATTAATCAAGTAATCAATGAGTAAGTCATTAAGGGCTTGTTTGGGAACATAACTGTTGGCAGATATTCATAAACTACTTTATTATTATTCATAATCAGTTCACTACTATTTACAAAGTATTCATTACTATTTTACTACTATTCACAAACTATTTTGCTACTATTCATAGATGATTTGAGACACTCTTAGCATCCCAACAAAGCTGTGGTGACATATAAATATATATATACATATATATATTATATACCTAATGGTGGTGGAAGGAGAGCATGGTAAAAGATTGAAATAGATTGAAAGTAGAACCAAATGACTGGATGACCATATAATTGGAATTAGATTATATAATGAAGGTAAATAATGCAAATGAAAAGTAGATAATGCAAGTACGATAATTCAAGTACTGAATCAAATTCCTTTTTATTGAAAATACAATTCACAATGGTAAATACAAGGGTTAAGTAACTGAATGAGAAGAGGAATTGAGAAGATGACTTCGAGAGATAGTTCTCAAGGAAGAGCTCGTAGGAAGTTCTTTTCCACTTTATTTCCTTCTATCCCCCTATTGAAATGAGGTACCCCTTTTATAGAATAAGGAAGTGCCTTTACAAATATTAAAATAGTCAAATAGTGATTAGGGAATAGTAAAATTGACTTTTTTCACTATTCATTGAATCAAAATTTCTTTCGGTGTTGCAGATAACTGACTTTCTTAGCTGAAATTGTGGAAGTCCATTTCATCTTTTTGTGCCAAAAGTGAAATAATGGAAATCTCAGAAAGTAAGGGAATCTATGAAACTAAGGTTAGGAGACCAATTAATCCTTATGAAATATTTGGCAGTTTGTGTCAATGGATTAATCATCCAAGAGTTTTGGCATGTATTCAAAGTCATGACCAAAGAAGTTGTTGTATGGGTCACTATCAGCAATTGGAGCCTTGGAGGATGCATCTGATTCAGATCCAGAATCTTTTTCAGCTTCAAGAGACGCCTTTAATATTTTAATTAAACCCTTCTTCTTTAGTCTGTTAAGAATGGTCTTCTTTTTAGACTTGGAAGATGACTTTCTAGAAGTATTTGAAGTAGTGGCCTGAACAAATGGATATTCAGGTGAAGCAGGTAGCTGTTGTTTCATAGTAGGGAAATCCTTCATACTTTGAATATCTCGAGCAGGTTGAGGCTAATCTCTAGCTATGGAGAAAATAATGTCTTCTGTGTGTGGAAATTTATCCCACCATTTGACAAAATAGTGTATGATCAAAATATCACTATTCTTTTCATAACTCTATTTTAAGATCCAAGAAACCCTGTATCTTTTGCATAAATGGAGTAAGTAGGGAAATTTTAAATTATGACGGTCTATCTTTGGGAAGGCCGCAGTGGAGAAATGTTTAATAGCTGTTTGAAATCTTTCCTGGAAGATTTCGAAAATAGGACCAAAGTGGTTCCACCAGCACTGAAACTAAAGTGAGAAACTATGCTTAATTTTCTTGTCAAAGTTGAAAAACCAAGAATGTGACTGATCTGAGATTTGAAACATTGTAAATTTAAACCAAACGTCTATGTAATCATAGTAACAGTTGACAATATCTGATTGTGGTAATTTTTTTGTAGTATACGGATGGGTCCCCCATTCGTTTTCAGTAATCACTTTTAGAATGTAAGCAATATGAAAAATAATCTTGGTTTTATCAGATTTATAAAAAATAAGGTTAAGAGTGAGAGACTTTGTTTGAAACAAAATCTCATAATAAAATTGGATATTTTTTTTCCTAAACTCTCAAGAATCCAATAGAAATTGGGGGGTAAGTAATTGGAAACAATTTTGAATGGATCGATATACATGGACCGATTTGGTTCGATATAAAAAAGACATTGTAAATATGCTTTTTTAATATATTCAATTTTTGAAGTAGGAAAATATTGTCTAGGCTTAACCGCCGAAATTGGCTTAGCATACGGATCATAAGTGGTTGAGATAGCTGAAGCAAATGAAATAAATCAAATAGTTGGAATACTACCAAGTGTAGTAAACCTATTGGCAATATCTAATGGGGAAGTAGGTTCATTTTTAAGAAGTGATTTGTGTGGGATTGAAGGAGGAGACTCTGGTTTTTTCCCTTCATCCTTTTTCTTACTCATGGTTTTTATAGAAATTCAAGAGTAAAAAAATCAGGATCGGAATTGTTAGATCCCTTAATATATTCAATATCAAAATCAAAAGATTTCAAAATTATTAGGAATGGGTTCAGTAGATTTTAAGTGTTTTTTATTTTTATATTGAATATACTAAGGGATCTGACAATTCCATTCCTGATTTTATTATCTATGAATTTCTGTAGAACCCATGAATAAGAAAAAGGATAAAGGGCAGTGGTGGATTGGGGTGGCTCAAGTCATGGAGGCCCATGGTGGCTTGTGGTAGTGTTGCAAGCAACTTTGGCTGGTGGTGCTATTAATGGCTACACAGATCTATCTAGTTCCGAGAGGGAGAGAGATCATAGGGCAGATCTAAATCCTAGGGGAGGGTAAAGAGATTGTCATGGGTGGTCGGCATGGGGAGATTGGTGGCTTTGTGGCCGATAGGGCTAGGGCCAGTGGGTGGTTCACGACAACTATACAAGGATCTAACGAGATCCGGGAGATAGAGTCGATTTGTGGTGGCGATTGGCGGAGGAGGTGGTGTGAGAGAGCAATCGGGGAGAGAAATGGTTTGTTTCAACATGGCTGTGGGGAGAGAAAGAGACAGTCGGATGTTGGGGGATTCAGCATGGGATGATGCCATCGATGTTGTGGCAGTGACTATTGGTCGCAGTGGTGGCTAGCGAGGAAAGGGGGAGGCTATGGTGGCTCAGGGAATCAGAGAGAGAGAGAGAGAGAGGCAGCTGAACACGGGGGAGTGAGAAGGAAGAAGAAAAGAAGGGAAAAAGCTAGGGTTTGGTAGGTTTTAATCTAGACCATTCATCCTAGGGTTTTTAGATCTAATCCAACAGTCATGATTTAATCATGAGATTGAGGTACTTTTTATTTTTTATGATCTCCTTTTTTTTCTTATAGAAGAATTTAAAGTTGAATAATAGTATGTTTTATATTAGATTCTCTTTATAGATCACTTTGATTAATGTGGTATATTAATTATTGTGATTGAAAAATAATAACCAAAGTTATTTTCTTTCATTGGATAGCTCCATTCCATAATTAACGGGCAGAATCAAAATGATATTGCTTGTCATCACCTCCATCGAGATTTTTTTTATTATCTGAATTTCTCAAATCACTAACTCAAAAGCCAAAGACAAAGGAAAGTATAAACATCTGAAGCAATTTTCCCGTCTCCCACTAATGGTGTGTCCCATGTGTTTTCAAAAGCAACTGAAAAGTCAAAGACAAATGAAAGTATAAATATCTAAAGGTTTTGAGTCCAAAACAATTTAGAAGCTTTTAGAAATATCAGAATGTTAGTTGGCAAGGGAAAAGTAGAAATGGACAAAACGGTTAGTTAATAAAAAATGCAGGGACATATTTGAAAATAAGTATGTTTGGAATTTTAGAGTAGAAGCAAGGACAAAATGGGAAGTGAAAGGGAAAGTAGAGAAAAAATTATTATTTATGTGAAAGGGAGAAGGCCCACCTTTGTTAGATCTTATTTTGAGTTGGTCAGGATAAAATAGTCTTTAGGTAAATATTGTTATTATTTTATTTGTTTATTTTGACGTGCAGTAAATGAAAGTGATTTGAGTCACTTTTAAGTTTAAAAGCTAATCATATCATACTCACAGGGCCCTAGAACATAAATTAAAAAATAAAATAAAAAACTTAAAAAAATCACAGCTCACTATAGACCTAGAACAAAAATTAAAATAGAGAGAAAAAAATTCAAAAAGTGATCCAGGTACTCACATGGCCTTAGAACATAAATTAAGAAAAAAAAAAACCAGAAAAGCGAAACAACAAGAATCACTCTACCTTTATGGAATTGTGACCCAAATTTGATTATTTTATACATTAATAGTTACAAATTTAAAATTAAGAAATTTTTGTGTTTTATTAATGTTTTTGAGAAATTTTTATACATTTTATTTTGAGAAGCATTTTATTTTCTTCAATTAACAAATTTTTTGAAACTAAATACTGTAATATGTAAGTTTAAAATTATCACATTATATATCTATATCGATCAATGTTTTAAATACCATACTGGTGTCGACCGGTACCGCAAGTATATGCCGAACTAGCCATTGGTCCAGTACAGGTATTATATCTATTTCATACCGTCCCAAATACCGACCGTACAGGCTGGTGTCGGAAGTATGCGTTGATATTTCGGCCTACATATCGGCCGGTATTTCAGCCTTTACTTTTTTTTTTTTCATTTTTTTAACTCTCAATTCAGACCTGACTATTTATAATTTATATATATGTATTTATATATAATTTATTCATATATAAACTATTATTTTGGAATATAATTTATATATATAATTTATTCATATATCGACTATCCCGAAACGGTACCAGTATCAAAATATTTCGTTTAAGTGCCTTGAATGGTACGGCATTCAGTATGGTATTCAAAACTTTGATATCAACACTAATATGAAAATTAATATAAAAAGAAAGGCAAAAACTAAAAATAATAAGAAATAGTAAATGAGAAGGTGTTCAAAGATATTTAAACAAAAGTTAAACAAAACATAATAAAAAATGAAGAAAAAAAATATGGAATTTACATATAAGTCAACGTTCTATTTAGGTATATAATTATAACCCGTAAAAGTTCAACAAAAAGAGATTTTTAATGTTTATGATGTTGCTTCAGTTATATATAGGTAGACATGTATATATATGTAGATATAATACGTAATAAATATTATAAGCATTTATCGCAAAAGGAAAAGAACTAAACATTTTATTCTAAATAAATTCATACAAATTATATTAAATCAATTAAATTAGGTAGTACATCTAAGAATAGAACAAATCTATTAGAAAATCAATCTAATAAGCAAAAAAATTATTCCTACAAGAAACCTATGATGTCAACCATTTTTGTTAGGTACATGTGCATTTATATAAATATTAAAAAATAGAATAAAATTTCTTCATATAAAAACGAAAGAACGTACCAGAAAGTATAGGATAAGAAAGAGTAGTGGAAGTAGACAAAATCAACAAGTGGATTCAAGAACATTGAAATAAGACGTTAACTTGTATGTAAACTCGATGTTTCTTTCTTCACTTTTAATTATGTTTTGTTCAATTTTTGTTTAGATTTCTTTTCTCACCATCCCCTTTACTATTTTGTACTATTTTTATTTTTTATTTTTTATTTTTTTTTTATCAACTAGTATTTTTTTCTTTATTTTTATCAACTAGGCATACGTGCAGTGCACGTTGCCCTTACTAGTATGTATATGTGTGTGTATATACATATAAGACAAATAAAATACCAGTCGATTACAACCCAACTTGCATTACAGCCTTGTAAAACAACCTGCTTAATTGGAAAACCAGCCGTAATTTTGACTTAATGCTGACCTATAAATTAAAAGAAAATATCAAGATGAACATCATGAGTAGAGAAAACAATATACGTACTGATCATCAAGAGAGTTTATCAGTCACATGGTGAGAAGTGAGAACGTGTTCAAGTGCACAAACGTTTTGAGTTGACAGAGCTTAGGTGGGCTTTTTATAAATAGAATATGAGAAAACGCACCTTATCTATGGAATTAATCCGTTCCATTACATGCTGAACTTGCATGGAATTCTAAAATTTTATTTACAAGTCGGTTTGGAAGACATATCTTCATATATATGTCAATTGAAAGAAAAATTAAGATTAAAAATTTTTTAGTTGCCTTACAAATCTGTGCCCCCTCTACATTGACTTACAAGTAAAAGAATCATGAAATTAATCCTACATGTAGCTAGCATATACATTGCTTTTGAATTAATCCTACACAGAGATGATTCTTATCCTTTGTGAAGATGATGGGTAAGTGATTAATACTAACTACAGTCCTAATGTGTGTAAGTCCCACACATTTTTTGAAAAAGTAGAGTTTACCATTAAAAAAAATCAGTTGGATCCTAAATTTACCTATTATCTTCAGAAGCAGTGCGCGAAATTCACACATCTTAAAACTGCAAATATCATTTCTCCAGATAAAAACATAAATAAATCCATTGAGTCGCAAAATAATTTCAGCAATAAAAGTATGATCCATGCATGCTTGCTATATGAAAACATAGATATCCAAATTTTTACATTTAGGCAAAATTATATATGGTGTTTATAGGAGTGAATTTATATCATGCATGCTTGATCTTCAAGCCTTCTAGTACTTCTCTTGAGCATATCTACATACAAATCGACTTTCTTTGAAACTCCTTCCTCCATTGCACGAGGACTCATTACTAGTAAATCATACGGGCATGCTCTGAGTTGGTAACCATGAAAAAAATATAGACACAGATTTATTTATATGGTGAATAGCATGAAGACCAATATAATAGTTAACTAATAGCAAAATGCAAATGAATTGTATATATGAGATGAGAATTCTACAAGTTGTTTGGAGAATGAGATGAGATGAGACTTATGTGACTAGTAGTGTTATGGTTTGTGAATAGTAGTGAAATGATTTGAGTTAAAATGCTTTATTGAGTTTAAGAAAAAGAAAGAAAAAGTTGAATAAGAATATTATAAAATTAAAATACTATTTTTTAATTGGGATTTGAAAAAAAAAGTTGAATTTTTTTTTTTTTTTTTTTGTTTGGAAAATTGGGAAAGTTGTAATTATTAAGTAATGATTAAAAGAAAAAGTTGAAGATTTGATGTTGAAAAAGTTTACGTTTGAATAATATTTGGAAAGGAAATATGATGAGATAAGATGAAACCATCTCTATTCCAAGTGTTCAACAAAAAAGTAAGCCTTTTAATAAGCTTACTGGGAAGAAGTTGACAAGATGAGGAGCAAAAGCAAAGAGCGTTATATCCACATATACTGAATTTAAGATGTAGTAAGCCACAACAATGAACAAAACAATTAAAAAATTTTATTCTTGAGAAACAAATAATTAAATCCACCCAACACTTATTGCGGTGGAGGAACTTATGTAGGACTTCTAGGCTCCTAGCATGACAAGCTTGTCGCCACCATGGAGAATGCAACCCGCTGCCCCCATGCCTTCAATGAAGAGGTCAAGCTCTACTTGGTTGTGATCCTTTGTGGCATTCAATGCAATAACAACGCTAGATGGAGGAGACAAAGGGCTATCCATGGACACTTATTGTGGGTATAGTTTTCCTACCTAGGTGATGATCGTTAGGGAAACTAGAGACTAGAAACCTTAAATAAGGGTTTTTTTTGTTTGAGGAAGCCAAAGACATTGGTATTCGTTGAGATCGAGACCTATTAAATAATGAGTGTTAGTATATCTAGGAATATTTCTTAGTATATCTTAGAATACTTTCATGGTCAGGTGTATCTTAGAGTATTTTAGAATATTGCGATACTATAAAAACATTCTTATCCTACAAGAAAAACCATTTTTCCCCAAAGGGGAGCTTCGTGGGAAAGAGTATATATATATATTTATATTTTGGTGGGAAAATACCGTACCCACAAATTTCTTCCATGGGAGTCTCGTGGGATATAAGTCGTAGAAAAAAGTATTATATCCCACTGTAAAGGACGTGTCTCACCATTGGGCATAATCGTATACCCACAAATATATCACAAGGTGATGGCATTGTACGCCTGCAACCACTCCGATGCTAAAATTAGTAAACAGTATATCAACTCAAGTATCTTCATCATCACTCCAATGCTATTTAGGGTTACGTGTACCCATATATATATAACTGTGGAAAAGTACTAGATCATCATCATCACTGGATTACCTTCATGTGATTCTTAGCCATCATCATCATCATCACAAGGTGATGGCGTTGTACGCCTGCAACCACTCCGATGCTAAAATTAGTAAAGAGTATATCAACTCAAATATCTTCATCATCACTTCAATGCTATTTAGGGTTACGAGTACCCATATATATAACTGTGGAAAAGTACCGGATCATCATCATCACTGGATTACCTTCATGTGATTCTTAGCCATCCATCTTACCTCTAAATAGTAGGAGTAATCCTCTCACCATATGGGTATCTATCCGCTCTATTATATAACAGAATAGCAAGCCTTTGTGGGCCTTTAGCCTTTGGTTTGGGCCATGTCTTACCACTAAAGCCATAGTTGGGCTAGGGTCCCAGATGGACCCTCTACCCACGAAAACTCTAATTCGTGGGAAATACATGCTTTTCTACATGATATATTCCTTGGCAAGAGCCTTCCACCACTCATGGCAAAAGCCAATTTAATTTCTTTACTACTTGTGGGAATTGGACACTTCCCACAAGAGAAGTTGGTGGGTATTAGTATTACCCACAAAATGTATAAGTGCGAAAGCCGTTGTGACTGATGTCAATGCTACATGTCGTATGGCCTTTTCCCTATCGAGTATTTGGTGGGAAATGCCCAATTTCCATGTGCAGTTATTGTGAAAAATATTGCAATCATGACATTGGTTTCATTTTTCACCACAAACACATCATTCATTGAAAATACTAATTTCCATGAATTCTATTTGTTGGAAATTTGGACTGACTATTAGGAGACCGTATTTATTCCCAAAAATATATGCTTGTAAGAAATAGTTAATTTACATGGAGGTATCTTATGGCAAATAGGTTTAACTGAATAGGATTTATATCTTTTTCCACATATGCTATTTTTTGGGTAAAAGCAATTTTTGCTTACCTAGGTGGTCCTGTAGACAATATTTTTTATTATGGACATTTCGCAATAATTTTTTTCTAATTCCCTTCACTCGTAGGCGTGGGGAATTGTCCATTTCAACCTGAAGACTTGAGTTGAATCATTCCCAAACTGTAAACTTGCCTTTTATCATAAGTAACTCAGATTGGATTTCTGGGCCCCTCTTTTTTTATTACCCCGCTATTCCTTATATTGAGATCGATGGGCCACCCTACTTATTAAACTGATGGGATACTCCCCTAGCTCATTAGACATCGTATCCCACCATTTCCAACTTTCAATAATCAAGAAAAGACAATTTGGTTGCCCATGATCTGGTGGCAGTTACTAGGTAACGTGCAAATGTTCTTCTCCTGTCACGTCTTGTTGTCAGGTTATGATGCCAGAACAAACGGCCCCTCTCACTCAGTTTCCATCTTCCTTTTTACTTACCTTCTCTTTTTGACTTCCTTTGTTTTGTTGCATTTCTCTCTTGAGATTTCTTGCATTCTCTTGCAATTTTCACCCCATCCTTCTCTCCAATTTTCCATGCCCGAACAAGCTATCTCTGCCCATCTTACTAACATTCAATCCTCTCACGCACTGGATTTCCCAACCTATGAAGGGTTTGGGTGGCGTTCTTCTCTCAAGCCTCAGGACTTGAAAACCTTGCGAGAAGATTACTGCATTCCAAACACGGATTGTTTAGAGTTTCCTTCTTGAGGATGTGTGGACGATGAAGGTTTCAGCAGTAAGGTCGCCCTAAGCGTTTCTTTACTGGCCCATGGGCTGAGGCTTTCTTTTTGTCGCCCTTTATGTGATATTCTAGATCTTCTTCACTCGGCTCCTACCCAACTTCACCCCTTTGCCCCGAGGGCCTTCCTTTGTGCTTGTATTGTGTTTCGCATGCCTTAGGTGTGCATTGGTGATGATTATCCTAACCTAACTGCTTTGGAATATCTGGATTTCTACCACTTGGGGCCTGATTGCTAAAGGCAACACTCTAAGCTTCTAGAGGAAAGATAGGGGGCAGACATTAGCCCGATCTGAAGGCCACCACTAGAATGCCAAGAATTGGACAGTGAAGTTTTTCTTTATTTCTACTATGGATTGGGGATTTCTAGTTTCGGAGACTCCCCAACGGGATTTTCCCATTAGGTCTAGTTGGGGAAAAATCCCTAAGGAGAAGGGTTTGCTAGCAGGGATGGATCCCTATCAGACCACAAACTGGCTCGAATTGAAACTGTTTGCCTCTGGGCAGAGGCCCATCCAAAAGAATTTTGGACCGAATACTTGTTAACTCCAGTCCATATAGATCATTTCTTGATGTCACCCAGTTGCTACAATGTTAAGGGTCATTCGTTTTTAACCAAGGCAGTGACTCCGCCCTCTCTGCCAAAATAGTCTTTAAAGAGGGACAAGAGAGATAGATATGATAAGCAGGACAAGAAAGACAAGAAGGAGAAAAAGGATAAGAAGCGGGCCCGTTCGGAAGACGCCCCTTCTCTTGCTAAGAAACAGCAAAAGACCTCAACGCCCACGACTGACAGTCTTTCCCAAGTATTTACCCCCCAGTTTGTTATCCCCTCAACCTCTTTTGATGTCTCACCAGTGCATGCAACCTCCTGAGGCCTCGGTGATGCTGAGGGTTTGGCCAATCAAGCCCTTTTAGACTTGGCCACCACTTTTCAATTAGAGATTTTGGAAGAGAAGCCTACCTCAACATCTAGCCCAGTTTTTGAGTTCCCTATTTTCAAGAACTTGGTGGGAGGTGGCAAGTTGAGTGTGGACATTGCTACCACCCTTGATTTAGATCCTATTATGGGCACGAAGACTCACGTTGTTGACGTGGAGGGTCTTGCTCGCCAAATGAATGTTGTTGGATGCGACACCGAGGTGGAGCCCAACCTAAGTGGAGAGGTGAATACTCCCCCTAAGATGAATCAAGGGGTCTTCCCTTCAGGGGGCAAGAAGGGCCAGGGCGATGAGACTAAGTATAGGGTTCTTCACCGAGAGGCATTGCATGTAGAGGCTGAGACAGGAGATTCTTTTCTCTAGACACCGACCACCACTATCTCTTGGGGGACTACCCCCTCTCTAAATATTTGTAGTGAGTGCTTTTCCATTCCTTGTCCCTGCTTGCCTTCTTTCGGTGGGGAAACCAGATCCTCACTCTTAGAGGGGGTATCCCTCTAAGCGACCTGGTGGGTGAAGGTGCCCACTTAATTGATGTGGACCTGGCGTGCACTAGTACTATGCACCCACTAGGAGGACTTGATGGACCCCTTGAGCAGCTACTGGCCCTCTTGGGGGACTTCTATTTGACAATGGTCGTGATCCTAGGGGGTTTCGTGGCAATGCCTTCTCTTTTGCCAATGACCAAGGTGAAGCTACCGCTGAGATGGCTGACCGACTGAAGGCCTTACTCTCTAGGATACCTTGTTGATAGCTTTATGAATTTTCCTTATTTGATGTTTTGTTTGTTTTACTACTGACCACCCTAAGCTTTATGACTCTTCCTTCTTTGATGTTTTGTTTGTTTTACTGCTAACCACCCTGCTTTAGGCTTTGGTCTTTCGCAGGGAATCAATGATTTGATTACCTGGATCCTATGGGACCATGCGCACTTTGAGAAAGAGGTTTGAGAGAGGTGAAATTTTGGCTTTTATGCCAAGTCTACCTTTCAGAGATGGAAAGTGGAGAGGACATAAATGGAGGTGCGATCCGAAAGGTGGAAGGCTGAGAGGAAAGAGTTGGAAGTTTACTAGAGTAGGCATAAGGTTAATCCTACTCTCTGCATGGTGAATTGGAGATCCTTCCAGATGAGGCTGTCCTCCTCTGTGATGAACTTCGTTGCCACCAAGAGGCAAAAGTTAAGGACGACTTCTCCTTGAGGTTGTTGACTTCAGAGTGGGATACTGCTAGGACTCAACCTTCCCTTGCTAAAAGGGATTTTGAGTTTGAGCGGGGTTGTCTTAACTCTAGTCTTCTAGTCCTCGGGGGAGAGTTGGACTTTGTTTGCCAGGAATTGGCTTGTTCCCAAGACCGCATCTGTGGGCTTCAATGTGACCTAGTGGTTGCTTTGGAAAAGGGGTGACAAGCAAACCTTAACCTCTCTGAGGCTCGAGGTTCCTTGGCAGAGTTGCAGCAGTGTCACTATTAGTATAAGAAGAGTCGAGCGAATTATGATGAGGAGCAAAGGTTGTTGCACTTGACCGTCATGGAGAAAGACACTCGCCTAAATGAGACAAAGGCCACACTGAAAGGTGCCATAGAGAAAATTGCCTGCCTGTGTTCCCAGTTGGCTTCTGTTCCTGCAGCCTGAGATCACGCTTTTGCTTACGGCAATGGCTGTCACGTGTTAAGGCTTAGGTCCCACTTGACAACCAATTCGTCTGCTAACTTGGTGTGCTTGGATCGGAATCTATTTAAGCATGACGCAGCTACTTGTCATTTTGCCGATGAGTTCGGTCTAATAAAGATTCCAGACGCCTTCAAGGATGTTCCTCTTGCTTCTCTAGCTGTTGGAAATGACTCTGCCTGAACCCCTTCACAACAATAACTCTCTATAATAGCGGTCTTCATAAATTTCAAGAACAATTGTTTTAGCTATGATGTCTCGTTTTGGCTTGGCACCCTTTGTATCTAGATTGTACTGTGTTTTTCTTTTGGTGGTTTTTCAATTCAATTTTTCCCATTGTTTGTCATTTTTATTTTTCTTTTTGCTTTCTTGGTGTCCCTTTGTTGCTGTTGGTGAGGGGTTTTGAGTTGGAGAACGGTGTTGGTCTTCGTGCCCTCTTTTTCCTCACTAAAAAAAAAATGGGGGTGGGGTTGCTTTTTTGGCTGTTATGCCTTTATTTATGCAGTATCATGAGTCGTTTCAAGCTCATGGTTGGCATTTAGGGGTGGCATGGTCTGTTGAGTCATTAAGGCTTGACATTAGTGTTTAAGGATGGCTGATATGATGACCCCCGTGACCTTCTACATGCCACCGTGAGTCATTAAGCCTCGACATTGATGTTTAAGGGTGGCGTGGTCTGATAACCTCCATGCCCTTTTTACATGGTACCTCAAGTCGTTAAGGCTCGATATTGGTGTTTAAGGGTAACATGGTCTGATGACCTTCTAGCCTTCTTTACATGGCATTGCGAGTCGTTAAGGCTCAGTATTGGTGTTTAAGGGTGGCATGGTCTGATGACCTCCACACCATTTTTATTTGGCACTGCGAGTCGTTAAGGCTCAACATTGGTGTTTAAGGGAAGCGTGGTCGGATGACCCCCGCGCCTTCTTTACATGGCACTGCGAGTCATTAAGGCTCCACGTTGGTGTTTAACACAGCTTCTATAGTCAAAGATGGGGCTGGGAAAAGCACTTTATTCATAATATAAGAGAATAAAAGACAATGAAATTCTAATGAGTAATGCACAAATATATTGCATACAATATAATGATGTAAAAAAGATAAATAGTAAAGTCCATTCATGGGCAGAACTTCTTCAGGTGTTCTGCATTCCAAGGATGTGGTAACTCTTTGCCTTGGCTATCCTTCAGACGGTAGGAACCTAGCCTATTGTTCACAATTACCATATATGGTCCTTCCTAATGGGGTCCCAGCTTGCCTTCTTCCTTGGTAGTTATCCAACTCTTCTTCAAGACCACATCTCCTATTTTGAGCGCTCTGGGCTTTACTCTCTTGTTGAAGTACTGTTGGGCTTTTTCCTTTTCATGCAGCATCCTAAGTTCTACCTCTTCCATTTCCTCTTCCAGAAGGTTGAGGTATTCCTCTATTGCTTTGTTGTTTTGGGGCGCAAAGAAATGAAGGGTTCGAAAACTCAGTAGCCCCACCTTTACTCGAGGTACAGCCTCACCCCTGTATACCAACGTGAATGGGGACTCTCCTGTAGGGGGTCTTTACTGAGGTTTTGTAGGCTCATAATACTTTTGGTAGCTCCTCTGCCCATTCTCCTTACTTCTCTAGAAGCTTCATTTTCAGAATCGATAGTAACGCCTTGTTTGCTGCCTCTACTTGCCAGTTTGCTTGTGGGTGCCCTGGAAAGGAGTTCTTAACTTGTATCTTCAGCTCTGCACACCTTCCCTTGTAGTGGTCTGAATCAAATTGGTGCCTATTGTCCAAGACTATGCTTTGTGGAATCTCATACTAGCATATGACATTCTTCCATAAAAATCTAGTCATTACCTTGCTTGTTATGGTCGCCAACTGCTCCGCCTCTACACACCATCCCTTGTGAAAATCATGAATCTCACGCCCCCTTTCCTGGCAAGAAAGGTCTGACCAAGTCCACTCCCCACTAGGAGAACGGCCAAGGGGCAGTCATGGAGGTTAGTTCTTCCGAAGGGAATGGGGCATTGGCGCATACATCTAGCACTTGATACACTTCCTGACTTGGGCCTTCTCGCCATAATGGTTTCCACATATTCCTTAGTGTATCTCAACTAGGACATACTGCGCCCCCTGTGGAGAGATGCACTGCAGTAATGGGGTCACAAAGCCTCTCTTGTAGAGAATCCTGTCGATAAGCATGAATCTTGCCGCCTTCCTTCTTACCCTTCTTACCTCTTCCTTTCCTTCTCGAAGTTCGCCTACATTGAGGTACTTGGGCACATAGTAGGCCCATTCGGGGATGCTTGAGCCAATCATGCCTACCTCTTCCCTGATGGTTGGGACTTTAATAACCTTCCTTTTAACTTGCCATGGAAAGGGTGCATCCTCCATCCCTAATGCTACGCACACCAGCTTATTTGGCACTATGTTATCTTCTTAAGGTATTTGGGATATCTTGAAGTATGAGAATTGGTCGTGTGCTTCCCAAACCCGTGCTAAATACTTCTATAACTTCTTGCCCTTTGTGGTGTATAGGCCCAGCACTTGGTTGACCACCACTTAGGAGTCTAATTTTGCATCCACCTCGGTTTCTCCCAACACCACGGCTATCGAGGGTCATGCCACCAGTATCTCATATTCTACCTCATTATTGGTCATTTTGAAAGCAAGAGTTGCCATGTAATGGCATTCCTCGCCGTCGAGGCTAACCAAATGTACTCCAATCCCCCTACAAGCCTGATAAGAGGAGCCATCTATGAAGATCACCCACGGTTTCCCTGTTAAAGCTACCACAACTTCTGGGGGGAAGCCTGAAAACTCTGCTACAAAGTCTGCCAGTGCTTGCCCTTTCACCGCCTTTCTTGGCTGGTACTTTATATCAAAGTCGCTCAGCTTAATCGACCAACCTACTAACCTTCCCTAGTTGTCTAGTCTTTGCAATACTCTTGCCAATGGGTTTTCTGTGAGCACCTTCACCGTAGGAGCTTGGAAGTATGGGTGAAGCCTCATGGCAACCTTTATTAAGGTTAAAGCTAGCATCTCTACTCGCAAGTACCTCATCTCTGCTCCTCTCAAAGCCCGGCTTATGTAGTATACAGGAAGTTGGGCGGCTCTTTCTTTTTTTACTAGAATGGCTGAAACTGCATGTTGGGAAACTGCCAAATATGCGTAGAGTATATCGCATTTTTTTTGTTGCTTCAAAAGTGGTAGGTTGGCTAAGTATTGCTTTAGTTTCTCGAAGGCCTCGTCCCAAGGATGTACCTTACGTAGTACTCGAAATAAAGAGAGGCACTCTTTTGTTGACCTGTACACAAATCTGTTCAAAGCGACTACCCTTCCCGCTAGCTATTGAGTGTCGTGTAGGCTTTTCGGCAGCTTCATGTTTAGGATGGCTTCAATCTTCTTGGAAGAAGCTTTGATTCCCCTCTCGGATATAATAAATCCAAAGAACTTTCCTGAACTAACCTCAAATGCACATTTTGCCAGATTCAACTTCATTTCGTACTAGCGTAGAATTGCAAATGCATTTCTTAGGTCAATAAGATGCCAGGAAGGGTCCCTACTCTTTACTAGCAAGTCATCAACATACAACCGGTTCATAATGAATAACGTCTTCTCTTCGTCCGCCAGATGCATTCAGAACTGATTGTAGCCTAAGTAGGAGTCCATGAAATTCAACATCCTGTGTCCTGTGATGGCATCTACAATAACATCAATTCACGATAAGGGGAAACTGTCTTTTGGGCAAGTCTTGTTCAAGTCAGTGAAATCCATGCACATTCTCCACTTTCCATTCACCTTCTTTACAAGGACGACGTTGGACAGCCACTTTGGGTAATGGGCTTCTTTGATGAAACCGGTGGTGTGACGCCCCCAAATCCCCACGCCCGAACAAGGGGAAATTGAGACGTCCGGATGGTGACAACCCGGGTCACCATCCCATCGACGGGTGCCGAGTGTGTGCAAGGCAACAGATGTGTACAGAGAAACACGCAGCGGATAACGAAAGTCATAACTAAGTACCAGAATTTTTCTTAACGTAATACAAGCTGTTTAAAACGTACATAGATAAAATATTACAAAACACAAATACAGTTTTAATAAATAAAAAAGATAGCATCAGCAACCCGGCGGAGCCGCATCCTCGGGCTTAGCCTCCTCCTCTTCGTCCTCTAACTCTGCACCAAAAGCTACGGAACCACGAATGGTACCGCAGGTAAGTAAAACCCAAACACTACCAGATAAAAACACATAAAACTCAAACAAGATGTATGAACCATGCCCAATGCCCAAAGCCCAAAAACACCAGTTTTCCACACACGCCAAAAATCCTTTTGGCCCAAAAACACATCCTTTCCGAAAAACACGCCAAAAGTCACATTTGGCCGCCAAAAGTCCATTTGGCCCAATATCTCGCCAGAAGTCCATCCGGCCCAATATCTCGCCAGAAGTCCATCTGGCCCACGCCAAAAGTCCTATTTGGCCTCATAAACCATTATCCAATTTTAACCGCGTGCACCATGACCTCCCCTAGGAGTCATCCGCACACCCTAGCTCCAGTGTCACACCGCAGAGTACCACCACGCATGTAACACCTAACAAGCGATGCCCAGTTCCGCGCCCCACGCGTGCGTAGCCAAGCATCCTCTAGCCCTCGCCAGCGAAGGGCCACGGAGTCGGTGAGTAGGGCGATGCCCGGTTCTGCGCCCGGCGCGTTCGTAGCCAAGCATCCCCTAGCCCCGCTCCCGTCATCTCTCTCGACAACTCAGGGGACATCACTCAGTTTATTCCGCTCTCGAGTGACCAGAGGAGCTCCACCGAGATAATAACCCATCCCGGCTTGGGCTCGTGATACACACGCACCCGCAATACACTTACGCCAAAACACAGGCTTTTCACATAAATCCTCAAACACATGTGCATGCACCATGTAATGCCATAACAATGCATAAAAAAAATAATCCAACAAACATAAGTCACATAAACAGGCAACTCCGTCCTCCATCCATCCGACCCCCGAAACTCCTCGGACTCAGTCCGGAATCAACAACCAACAACAGTAATTAATTGAATGAGCAATATATATTAAAATCTGAAAATAGGGTTTGGAAAATACTTACAGCGCTATATGGCAATTTTAGAAAACAAGCGGCGTTGCAAACGGTGGAAAAACAGCAACGTCACAGTGAAAATTCACTGTGGCCGTGGGTTTGAAAAACCCACTTTTGAACGGGGACAAACTAGGACACGAGATTGATAGGGAATGGTCTAGGGATGGTTGTGAAGCTATTGGAAGTGGTGGTTGGCCGTGGGTGGCGGCGGAATCGCCGGAAATGGCCGGATTACCCAAAACGGAAACTAAGCTCGTAGGAGCTGTTCCGGTGGTCGTTAGAGGCCGGAAATGGGTGGGTTAGGACGGCAAGGAGTCGGTGATGAAGTGGTGAAGAAATGGTGGCCGGAGGTGGAGCGACGGCGGCGGATCGGAGCAAAATCCGTGCGCCCTTCTTGGAGCTTTTCCGGCCAAACGGCCGGCCGGTTGGGGGTGGGTTTTGGAGGGGTGGTGCACCGGAGGGAGAGGAAGAGAATGGGACCGGTGGGAGGCCGAACGGTGGCCGGACGGCGGCGGTAGGGGCTGGAGAAGAGGACGCCGGCGTGAGGGAGAGGGAGGAGAGAGAGAGAGAGCACGGGGGGGGGTTCCGGATCGGGGAGAGAGAAGAGAGAAAAGAAAAAAAAGAGAAAAAAAAAAAGAAAAAGAAGGAAAAAAGAAAAGAAGGGAAAAAGAAAAAAAGAAAAAGAGAAAAAAGGAAAAAAATGTGAAAAGAGATGAGGTCCAGTCCTCACTCCGGGAAAACGAAACAAACCGCCAAAAAGATTAAAACCACAAAACAACTAAAAGAAATAAAACACAACCTCAAATAAATTAAATTAAATCAAAAACCAATTTTAAAACGCAAATAAATTAAAATAAATAACCGATATATTAATTAAAATAAAAACAATTATTTCAGCGAAAATACACTTAAAAGCGGGTCATCACATCCTCCCCTCCTTAAAAACAATTTCGTCCTCGAAATTGCAAATCAACCACCAACTTAAAGCAAGCCACATAAACGCTCATAATCCAACTGAGATCAAGATTAAAATACATACCTTCATCATTCGAACAAATACGGGTACTGCTCCCTCATGTCCGCTGCTCGCTCCCAAGAGAAGTCTTGAGCTAACGGATCTCCCCAAGCCACTTTAACTAAAGGTATCGTCTTGGACCTCAACTGTTGCTCCTTCCAATCCAAAATCTGCGACGGAACAACTTCGTAAGTGAGATCCGGTTGCAACTGAATACCTGCTGGGTCGATGAAACGTGGCTCTTGCTGTCCAAAGCTCTTCTTCAGGGATGATACGTGGAAGACATCATGAACATCCCCAAAATAATCTGGCAAAGCAACTCTATAGGCGACGGACCCTACTCTCTCCAGAATCTGAAAAGGGCCGACGTACCTCGGATCTAGTTTCCTCTTCTTACCAAAACGCTTAACACCTCTCATGGGAGAGACTTTAAGATAAACCCAGTCACCAACTTCCAATGACAATTCTCTCCTCCTGGTATCAGCGTAGCTTTTCTGGCGACTCTGAGCTGCCGCCATTTTATCTCTGATGATCCGGACTTGGCTTTGCATTTCTTGAATTATTTCGGGTCCAATTACCCTACTCTCCCCAACTTCATCCCAACACAAGGGCGACCTACACTTTCTCCCATAAAGAGCTTCATAGGGAGCCATCTGAATGGTCGCATGGTAGCTGTTATTGTAGGCAAACTCAATGAGCGGCAAATGATTTTCCCAACTCCCTTGGAATTCCAGGACACATGCTCGCAGCATGTCTTCCAGGGTCTGTATGGTGCGCTCTGACTGGCTGTCTGTCTGCGGGTGATAAGCAGTACTGAACTTCAACTTAGTACCCAAAGCTGCCTGCAAACTCTTCCAGAACTGCGACGTAAACCTCGGGTCTCGATCCGATACTATACTCCTCGGTACGCCGTGTAGTCGCACTATCTCCTTGACATACAAACGGGTTAACTTACCCAAAGAGTCGGTGTTGTTAACAGGCAGAAAATGAGCGCTCTTCGTTAACCGGTCCACAATCACCTAAACAGAATTCTTCCCACTAGGTGTTCTCGGCAAACCCACTACGAAGTCCATCGTGATGTCATCCCACTTCCACTCAGGAATAGGGAGGGGTTGGAGCATACCTGCAGGTCTCTGATGCTCGGCCTTTACCTGACGGCATGTGTGGCATTTCTCCACATATAAGGCAACGTCCTTCTTCATTCCATCCCACCAGTAAGTTTTCTTCAAGTCTCGATCCATCTTTGTACTGCCGGGATGAACTGAATACGGGGCCGCATGAGCTTCCGCCATGATCCGTTCTTTGAAATCTGAGTCCTTTGGGACCACTCTGCGATCTCGGAACCGAAGTATCCCATCACTATCCATGCTATAGTGCAACGGCCCTCGAGATTTTTGGACTCTTTTCCTGATGTTCAGCAGCTTCGGATCCTTTCTTTGGAGAGCTTTCAATTCTTCAAAATCAATTACCCGAATATCAAGAACTAAAGACAAAATCTCCACTTGCTGCGAACTCTCTATAAGGAGCCTTCTCATCCCACAAAGCAACGATTCCAATTCTGACGGTTCGGCTTCATCCTCCAAATGTGACTTCCGGCTCAAAGCATCAGCAACTATATTAGCCTTCCCCGGGTGGTACTTGATCTCACACTGATAGTCACTGATTAGCTCTAGCCATCGCCTCTGCCTCATATTCAGATTTTTCTGGGAAAACAAATGCTTCAAGCTCTTATGATCAGTAAATACCTCACAAGCTTCCCCATACAAGAAATGCCGCCAGATCTTGAGTGCAAAAACAATCGCAGCCAATTCTAGATCATGCGTCGGATAATTCTTCTCATGGTCCTTAAGCTGACGAGATGCATAGGCTACAACCCGTCCTTCCTGCATAAGGACACAACCCAAACCAAACTTAGACGCATCACTGAAGACTACGAATGGCTGATGCGGTTCTGGGAGTGCTAACACTGGTGCCGTTGTCAACCTGTTCTTCAATTCCTGGAAGCTTCTCTCACACTTCTCTGACCACACAAATTCTGTATTCTTCCGAGTCAAAGCTGTGAGAGGTCCGGAGAGGCGAGCAAAACCCTCTACAAACCTTCGGTAGTAACCGACGAGCCCCAAGAAACTCCTGATCTCGCGTACTGTAGTTGGGCGTGGCCATGACAAAATGGCTTCTACCTTACTAGGATCAACTGCCACTCCGCCCCGGGAAATTACATGCCCAAGAAATTTAACTTCTTCCAACCAGAACTCACACTTGCTGAGCTTGGCGTATAGCTGGTGTTCTCTCAATCTCTCAAGTACCAGACTAAGATGATACACATGCTCTTCAACATCTCGGGAATAAATCAGTATATCATCGATAAATACTACCACAAAGGAATCCAGGTAAGGTTGAAACACCCTATTCATCAAATCCATGAACGCTGCAGGGGCATTAGCTAACCCAAACGGCATCACCTTAAATTCATAATGCCCATACCTCGACCTGAAAGCAGTTTTAGGCACATCCTGGTCTCTGATTCTCAGCTGGTAGTATCCCGACCTCAGATCAATCTTAGAGAACACGGCTGCTCCTTGAAGCTGGTCAAACAAATCATCAATCCGCGGGAGAGGGTATTTATTTTTGATGGTCACCTTATTCAATTCCCGATAGTCAATGCACATACGGAGGGTTCCATCTTTCTTCTTAACAAATAAAACTGGTGCACCCCACGGCGACGTACTAGGCTGAATAAATCCCTTCTCTACCAGTTCTTGCAACTGAGTCTTCAACTCTTTCAATTCAGCCGGTGCCATGCAATAAGGAGCTTTATGCACAGGAGCCGCTCCAGGTTCCAAGTCTATGACAAACTCCATTTCCCGAACAGGGGGTAGTCCGAGCAAGTCATCCACAAACACATCGGGGAACTCTTCCACAACTGGAATGTCTGCCAAAGACTTCTTCTCAGACGGAGTGGACACCATCTGCACCAAGAATGCATCCGCTCCCCATGCAATCTCTCGTCTTGCCTGAATCGCCGATATAATTATCGGTTTCTCTTTTAACCTACTCCCCACAAATTCCAGACAATCACCATCTGGAAGCTGAAAGCTAATTATCCGACTTCTGCAATTAATACTCGCAGAATATCGGTATAGCCAATCCATTCCGAGGATAATATCAAAACCCAACAGCTTGAACACCACCAAATCAGCATCCAAGAATCTTCCCTCAAAATTTAACGGGCATCCCAAAACAACCTTAGAACACCACACCATCTCGCCATCGGGTAGCGCCACTACCATAGCCTTCGGCAACGGTTCCGTGACCAAGTTACACACCCGAGCAAACGTGGAAGACACAAACGATCGTGAAGCACCGGAATCAAACAAAGTACAAGCATAAAACTCATACAAACGGACTCTTCCTGAACCAAACACACAACCCATGAAATCCAAAAAACAACGAAGAAACCAAATGCACCAAAAATTAAATCCAACTTAAAAATTAAATTTATCCATACCTGTGATTACTCCAGCATCATGGGTCGCTGGTGCCTCATCATCCACCTCTCCGGGTGTGACAGCATAAACCCGGGCTTGCACTGCTTGTCTCGGGTTGGTTCATCCACCGTGTCTACCTCCACGGCTTCCTTGAGCTCTAACGGGGCAATCCCGAGCAATATGCCCCACTTGGCCGCACCGATAACACTGGGGTCCGCTACTCGTCCGACACTCACCCTCATGAGCTCTATTACAAACTCCACAAACAGGCATACGTCCTCCCATGCGAACACTTGAGGATGCTTGAGGTCGAGTTCCGGTCCGCTGAACAAACTTCTGAGGCGAACCCGAGCTGCTTCCTTCACCAGAAAAACTCCGCCTCTTTTGCCCTGAAGGGGAGCCCATACTCAGATTATTTTCCCGCTCTATAAGGGTGGCCACATCCACTAACTCCTGAAAAGTGGATATCCGATGGCTGACCACCATACGGCGTATGTCATGACGCAGCCCCTCCTGGAAACGATCTGCTCGCATCTCCTCAGTGGCGACAAGGTGAGGAGCAAACCGCTCAAGTTCTATGAACCTCCGGGCGTACAGCTCCACTGTCGCGCCCCCTTGGACCAGATTGGAGAACTCTCTTGCCTTTTGCTTCCTTACCGATGCGGGAAAGAAGCGGTCATTGAACTCCTTCTTGAAACGCTGCCAGGTCACTACAGCGAAAGATCCCAGTTCAGATTCCAACAGCACCCTCTTGGTATCCCACCAATCAGAAGCAGTGCCTTGCAAGAGGTAGCTGGCGTAAAGTACTTGTTGTGCCTCAGTGCACCCACACACCTCAAAAGTCTTCTCCAGATCCTTGATCCATTTTCCAGCCTGAATTGGATCCTCATTTCCAGTGAAGTGTGGGGTCCGATGCGCCAAGAAGCGCTCATAGGTGCATCCGGCTTGCACCATGCTACTGGACCCTCCTGGATACATCCAAGGCCCTCCCTGATATGGCCAGGGACCTCCTGGTTGTGGCCAATACCCTCCTTGTTGCGGACAAGGCTCTCCTGACGGTGGATAAGGCCCTCCTGATGGTGGCCAAGGACCCCCTTGTGGTGGCCAAGGTCCTTGTGGTGGCCAAGGCCCTGCCTGTTGAGACCTCGCACTCTGTTGCATAAACTCCGTCATCTGCCGAATTGCTTCGGCTATGGAGTCATCTCTGGAGGTATTTTCCTGCGGTTCCTGAGTATTTTTCCTTGGTCTCCCTGGTCTCCCCATATTCCTGTCACAACACTACTCTTGACCCTCCTTTAAGAAAACAAATAAAACCATCATAAAACCAACAAAAACAAAAACAGCACTACTCAGCAAGAAACAAAAGAAACCAGCATGCCAAAACATAACTAAATAAATAAAAACAAACAAACAAGCTCACACAAATAAAACAAATAAAACAACTATACTTAACATAATTTTCAAAACACAACTTTAAAAACATTCTGGTACTACCTACGGGACATATGGTTTTACCCAGAGCCAAACCGCTCTGATACCACCTGTGACGCCCCCAAATCCCCACGCCCGAACACGGGAAAATTGAGACGTCCGGATGGTGACAACCCGGGTCACCATCCCATCGACGGGTGCCGAGTGTGTGCAAGGCAACAGATGTGTACAGAGAAACACGCAGCGGATAACGAAAGTCATAACTAAGTACCAGAATTTTTCTTAACGTAATACAAGCTGTTTAAAACGTACATAGATAAAATATTACAAAACACAAATACAGTTTTAATAAATAAAAAAGATAGCATCAGCAACCCGGCGGAGCCGCATCCTCGGGCTCAGCCTCCTCCTCTTCGTCCTCTAACTCTGCACCAAAAGCTACGGAACCACGAATGGTACCGCAGGTAAGTAAAACCCAAACACTACCAGATAAAAACACATAAAACTCAAACAAGATGTATGAACCATGCCCAATGCCCAAAACTCAAAAACACCAGTTTTCCACACACGCCAAAAACCCTTTTGGCCCAAAAACACATCCTTTCCGAAAAACACGCCAAAAGTCACATTTGGCCGCCAAAAGTCCATTTGGCCCAATATCTCGCCAGAAGTCCATCCGGCCCAATATCTCGCCAGAAGTCCATCTGGCCCACGCCAAAAGTCCCATTTGGCCTCATAAACCATTATCCAATTTTAACCGCGTGCACCATGACCTCCCCTAGGGGTCATCCGCACACCCTGGCTCCAGTGTCACACCGCAGAGTACCACCACGCATGTGACACCTAACAAGCGATGCCCAGTTCTGCGCCCCGCGCGTGCGTAGCCAAGCATCCTCTAGCCCTCGCCAGCGAAGGGCCACGGAGTCGGTGAGTAGGGCGATGCCCGGTTCCGCGCCCGGCGAATCGTAGCCAAGCATCCCCTAGCCCCGCTCCCGTCATCTCTCTCGATAACTCAGGGGACATCACTCAGTTTATTCCGCTCCCGAGTGACCAGAGGAGCTCCACCGAGATAATAACCCATCCCGGCTTGGGCTCGTGATACACACGCACCCGCAATACACTTACGCCAAAACACAGGCTTTTCACATAAATCCTCAAACACACGTGCATGCACCATGTAATGCCATAACAATGCATAAAAAAAATAATCCAACAAACATAAGTCACATAAACAAGCAACTCCGTCCTCCATCCATCCGACCCCCGAAACTCCTCGGACTCAGTCCGGAATCAACAACCAACAACAGTAATTAATTGAATGAGCAATATATATTAAAATATGAAAATAGGGTTTGGAAAATACTTACAGCGCTATATGGCAATTTTAGAAAACAAGCGGCGTTACAAACGGCGGAAAAACAGCAACGTCACAGTGAAAATTCACTGTGGTCGTGGGTTTGAAAAACTCACTTTTGAACGGAGACAAACTAGGACACGAGATTTATAGGGAATGGTCTAGGGATGGTTGTGAAGCTATTGAAAGTGGTGGTTGGCCGTGGGTGGCGGCGGAATCGCCGGAAATGGCCGGATTACCCAAAACGGAAACTAAGCTCGTAGGAGCTGTTCCGGTGGTCGTTGGAGGCCGGAAATGGGTGGGTTAGGACGGCAAGGAGTCGGTGATGAAGTGGTGAAGAAATGGTGGCCGGAGGTGGAGCGACGGCGGCGGATCAGAGCAAAATCCGTGCGCCCTTCTTGGAGCTTTTCCGGCCAAACGGCCGGCCGGTTGGGGGTGGGTTTTGGAGGGGTGGTGCACCGGAGGGAGAGGAAGAGAATTGGACTGGTGGGAGGCCGAACGGTGGCCGGACGGCGGCGGTAGGGGCTGGAGAAGAGGACGCCGGCGTGAGGGAGAGGGAGGAGAGAGAGAGAGCACGGGGGGGGTTCCGGATCGGGGAGAGAGAAGAGAGAAAAGAAAAAAAAGAGAAAAAAAAAAAGAAAAAGAAGGAAAAAAGAAAAGAAGGGAAAAAGAAAAAAAGAAAAAGAGAAAAAAGGAAAAAGATGTGAAAAGAGATGAGGTCCAGTCCTCACTCCGGGAAAACGAAACAAACCGCCAAAAAGATTAAAACCACAAAACAACTAAAAGAAATAAAACACAACCTCAAATAAATTAAATTAAATCAAAAACCAATTTTAAAATGCAAATAAATTAAAATAAATAACCGATATATTAATTAAAATAAAAACAATTATTTCAGCGAAAATACACTTAAAAGCGGGTCATCATAGGTGGTGAGTAGATGTTTCACCTTATCAGTGATGTCAGCATACTTCTCTGTACTAAATGACATTCTTTTCTGGCGTAATGTCTTGTGCGAGGGGTCTACGCACAAATGATGCTCAATAGCGCTGTTATCTATCCTAGGCATCTCTTCATCGCTCCAAACAAACACGTCTCTATGCTCTATCAACAGTTGCTTTAGAGCTTCTCTATCCTTTGGGGGAGCTCGGGTTCCAACACACTTGGTGGCATTGGGATGGTCGGGGTATAGTGTCACTATTTCCAATGGCTCATTGGCTTTGGCTTGCTGCAAATTCTGTTCATCTCTGACTTCCATGCCCTTCTCCAGAGAAACTGCCAAAGGTGGTAGTAAGGGTGGTATTGAGGTCTTCTAAATGCAATCCTCATCTCCATTTGCAACAATATATACCTCGTTCTTATTACTCCTCAACTCCTGTACATAACATTTCAATGCTAAGGCCTGTTTGCCTCATGCCTTGCCTACCCCGCAATTGGTTGGTAACTTCATCTTAAGGTGGTAGATAGATGTAACTACCTTGAGGTTGTTAAGCGTTGGCCAGCCTACTATGGCATTGTAGGAAGATGGAGCCTCCACGACCAAGAAGTCAGTCATGGTGGTAGCAGTACATACCCCCATTCCGGTGGTCAGTGAAAGGGTAATGGCCCCTACTAGTATATATCAAAACAATATATCATTGTCAATCAGTATCCGCCTGGTCCTGTAATTAACTACTAGGAGAGTGACTAGTAAGGTATTGTAGTGCAGGTATAACACCTCTTCTCGATCTTCTTCCCCAAAGTATATGGTTATCTGAGTATCAAGATTTTGATGCTTGGGGGCCCTGTCCGCCACATATACTTCCTCATATCTAGCCTTTTGTGCATGTGCCTTTCAGCTAGACGAGGACACGCCACCCCCAGCGAACCTTACTGCTATCGTCCGAATCTCCCCTATGCGTGCCCTATCCCTATCATTCTTCAGGGGCACCCTATCCTTGTCGTTCCCTCGAGCATTATCCCGATGTTGCAGCCACCTATCAGGGCTATTGCTCATTTTGGGATTGCGCCCTGACTCATAACACCTCTTAGGCTTTTAGCGTTATACAACTATCCACTCCAATTCTCCTAGTCCAGCCAATTTAGTGACTCTCTTTTTCATAGTTGTGCAATCCTCAGTCCAATGTGAACTTTTTTTATGATACTTGTAGTAACAGCTACCTATTCTAACCTGGCGATGTTCCTTGCTTGACTCCTCATTTTCTTGCACATTTAAGTTGTTGTGCATTAATCTGTGATTGTGTTCCAACTGCTTTTCTTTTCTTTCATCCGGATGACTTAAAGCGGATTTCTTATCGACGTGACTACTCTTCCTTTCAACTTTGCTTTCCCCTTTTCTTGGATCCACCAAGGCTTGTAGTGCATCTTTATCATTGACGAAGTCGTCCGCCCTATCCATGAACTTCTAGCCAGTTTGGCCATGAATGGGCTGCATGGCCAGATCCTGCCCAAGAATGTGGCAATGGTGATTTTCTCATCTTGATCGTCTATCATTAGCCTTTCTTTGTTGAAACGAGTAAGGTACGCCTTCAGGTTCTCATCTTTTCCCTGTTTAACTATTATGAGGTATGTGGCTGAGTGCCAACGCCTCCTACTGGATTAATTGTGTCAGGAACTGCTTGGCTAACTCTTCAAAGCTTTTTATTGACCTCAATCTGAGGGTTCTGAACCACCATCTCGCTATTCATTTCAAGGTCAAAGGAAAAGCTCGACAAGCCATTACTCTAGGGAAGCCGTGGAGTGTGATTTGTGCCATGAAATTCTCCAAATGGTCCATGGAATCCTTAGACCCATCTTACATCTCTATTGGTAGCACTTTGAATTTTGGCAAGAGTGGTGTGGTCATAATCTTCTCACTATACTACAGATCGATATGGTTTAACAGGCATCCTACCGAGGAAAATCCCCCATCTTTTTCACGATCTCTTTATACTTCACTACCAAGCTTCGTAATTCGTCATGCATCTTCTTTTACTCTGCCTCCTCCTGGTTTAGTCCTCCATTATAATGCATTTCTCCCTCACCCTATTCACTGTGACTGGGCACGATTGTGTCACTGAGTTCCATGTTCTTGCATCTCAAATCTCTGCTCTCCTTCTTTAGAGTCTCCATGGTATCCAATGCCATCTCCAGCTTTTCCTCC
The DNA here is from genome assembly GCF_018687715.1 of Carya illinoinensis. Lineage (NCBI taxonomy): Eukaryota > Viridiplantae > Streptophyta > Magnoliopsida > Fagales > Juglandaceae > Carya > Carya illinoinensis. Next base: position 12,281,697 of record NC_056767.1, on the reverse strand, counting down.
GTTGCTATTAGTCATGCTTCCATGGTTGTTGGTAATGTTTTTGTTTCACGGTTTGCTAGAGAACGAGTCATGGTTGGCATGTGAGAATCATGTTGACGTCCAATGAGAAATTGTAATTAAAGATAGCAGTATCCCACAGACAGTGCCATTGTAAAGGATGTGTCTCACCACCAAGCGTAATTGTTTACCTGCAACTATATCACAAGGTGACAGGGCTGTATACCTACAACCACACCGATGCTAAAGTTAGTAAAGAGTAGATCAACTCAAGTATCTTTAAAAAACAAAATGTGTTTTAGGGTTACCTAGTACCCATATATATAACTGTGGGAAAGTACCGGATCATCATCATCATTTAATTACCTTCATGTGATGCTTAGCCATCCATCTTACCCCTAAATAGTAGGAGTAATCCTCTCGCCATATTGGCATCTATCCGCTCTATTATATATCGGAATATCATGCCTCCGTGGTCCTTTAGCGGCTTAGCCTTTGGTTTGGGCCATGTCTCACAACTGAAGCCATAGTTGGGCTAGGGTGCCAAATGAACCCTCCACCCACGAAAACTCTAATTTGTGGGAAATACATGCTTTTCTACACGATACATTCCATGGCTGTAGCTTTCCACCACCACAGCAAAATCCAATTTAATTTCTTTATGTCTTGTGGGAATTGAACACTTCCCACGAGAGAACTTAGTGGGTATTAGTATTACCCACTAAATGTATCTGTGGGAAATCCGTTGTGATTAACGTCTATGTTACATGTCATATGCTCTTTTCCTTACCAAGTTTTTGGTGGGAAATGCCCAATTGCTATACACACTTATCGTGAAAAGTATTGCAATCATGACATTGGTTTTATTTTTCACCACAAACATATCATTCGTGTGGAATACTAAATTCCATAAATTCTATTTGTCAAAAATTTGGACTGACTATTAGGAGACCTTATTTATTCCCAAAAATATATGCTCGTAGGAAATAGTTAATTTACAGGGAGGCATCTCATGGCAAATAGGTTTAACTAAATAGGATTTATATCTTTTTCCACAAATGCTATTTTTTGGGTAAAATCAATTTTTGCTTACTAAGGTGGTCCTATAGACAATACTTTTTATTATGGACATTTCGCAACAATTTTGGTAATTTTCATAAAGACCTGTTTCTCAACAGACTTAATCAACTCTCCTGATAATACTTCTTCTCCTGATATAGCTTCACATATTGAGTAGTACTCTTCAAACATTAATCATATTGCTCATCAAAATACCTCAAATAGCCCACAAATCATAAAATCTAATAGAATTTGACAAATACCTACTTTTCTGCAGGATTAATACTGTGCCAATGTTTCATTAAATGCAAACCATGCATCTCCTTCTACTAATTGTTCCTCTACTCAAGGTTCCCTCTATCCTATTTCCTCTTTTCTTTCTTCTAATAGACTGTCAGCTTCACATAAAGCCTTTCTTGCTTCCATTTCTAATTTCTCAGAACCTAAAACCTACAAACATGCTGCTAAAATACCAAAATGGAAAAATGCTATGAAAAGTAAACTTGATGCTTTAGAGTTGAATAAAACATGGGAGCTTGTTACTCTTCCTAAAAACAAACAAACCATTAGTTGTAAATGGGTTTTTTGAATCAAGTATAAGGCTGATGGAACTATAGAGAGGAATAAAGCCAGACTAGTGGCAAAAGATTACATTCATCAAGAGGGATTGGACTTCTTTGACACCTTTTCTCATGTGGCTAAGATTACTTCTATTAGATTACTGCTTGCTGTTGCTGCAATCAAAAACTAGCATATTCACCAATTAGATGTAAAAAATGCATTTTTACATGGTGACTTGCATGAGGAAGTCTATATAGAGTTGCCTCCTAGTTTAATTGCCAAAGATAACAAAGTTTGTAGACTTCTCAAAAGTCTATATGGGTTGAAACGGGCTTCTAGATAGTGCTTTGCAAAGCTGTCTACTGCTCTCATTAGTTATGGCTTTATACAAGGAAACTTTGACTGTTCTTTATTCATAAAGAAAACTGCAAGTACTTTTATTGTACTACTAGTATATGTATATGATGTATTGTTAGCTAGTGACAGCTTATCAAAAATTCAGCTGTTAAGAGATTTTCTGTATGACAAGTTCACTATCAAGGATTTGGGGTAACTTAAATACTTCATTGGATTGGAAGTAGCAAGATCAAAAAGTGGCATTTCTCTCTGCCAAAGGAAGTATGATCTCAAAATACTTCAAGACATTGGTGTTCTTGGTTCAAAACCTGTTGTTTTTCCTATAAAATCTAATCTCAAGCTCACTGCAACTGATGCCAATCCTTATGAGGATCCATCAGCTTACAGGAGGTTTGTTTGAAGGCAACTCTACTTAACAATAACATGAACAAACTTAGCTTATTCTGTACAAGGAATTCCTTGGTAAACTTGATGTCAGTCACTATCAGGCAGCAGTTAGAGTACTCAGATACTTGAAGGCTAGACCAAGGCAAGGTCTCTTCTTTTCTTCCTCATCAAACTAATAGCTCAAAACTTTCTCAGATAGTTATTGGGCAGGATGCATTGATACTAGAAAAAGCATCACATGCTTCGCAATTTTCATGGGTACTCATTGATTTCATGGAAGTCTAGAAAGCAAGCCACCATTAGCATATCTTTTGCAAAAGCATAATATAGAACACTTGCAACAACCTCTTTTGAAATTCAATGGTTACTTTATGTTTTACAAGATTTGCACATCAACCATAACCAGCCCACATAACTCTATACTGATAGCAAGTCATCCTTGTCATTGCTATCAATCCAGTCCAACATGAGAGGAAAAAAATACATCCAGATTGACTGCCATCTTGTTAGAGAAAAGTTACAGCAGAACATGATCAAGCTTTTCTACATTCCATCCAAATTGCAATTGGTAGACATCTTCACAAAGCCACTTTGTTCATTCCTCTTTCATCCAATACTTCGCAAGATGAACATTCTCGATATACATGTTCATCTTGAGGGAGGTGTTGGAGTATAGCTTCACATATTGAGAATATGGAGTTAAAGTCAAAAGTTGAGAAAAAGAATTGAATTTTTGTTATTACCCTTAATTTTGTTAATAGTATAAATACAGTTGAACACTTTGTAAATATTCATTCGATTCAATTAAGTTGTAATACAGATACAACTTTCTTTCCTCTATTTTTCTCTACATCTCTCTCTGCCTTTCTATAGTTCTCAACTGCGTTTACATCAAGTTCTTGATAATTTTAAATACAAGTTATACTTGTTTTATTTTTTATTCAATATTTTAATAATTTACATTTGTTGCTAACAACATGGCATTCATTTTGAATAATTTCCAAGTTTCATTGGTTGTGACGTACTTTACACATGGGAAAATCTTAGTCGACATATATATCTAGCAAGCAACATTAGATGTCGGCGATTGAGAAACAAAACCCAAAATGGTAGAGAGAGAAGCTCCAACTTCTCTCTAAGAGAAAACTCCCAACGCCCAAGTAGCTTTGAGGAGAGGGAGCTTTAGCTCCTCCCTCCTCCCTTCTCTTCTTCTTCCTTCTTCCTCTTATCTCTTTATTTCTTTTTTTTTCTTTTTTCTTTTTTTAATTTCAAGCTACGGAAGATGAAAACGTCGATCTGATGCTCTTTGGCACCCAGAGACCTACACGCGCCCCACCACAAGCTTCCCATGGAGCCGATCTTTCATACGGGTGAAGAAGTTCTTTGAAAGGAGCGCCACATGAGCCACACGAGTGGGTTGAATTCGGTACGTGAAGCCCACGTGCCTCCATCTAGTGAGTTTTAGCCGCCAAGCACAGCTGTTGTGCATCCAGCTCTATCGAATCTACTGCTGGTCATTTTTCTTAAACTTGGTTTCTATGTTTTTTGATTGCTTTCGTGTATTTTTGTTTCAGTTTCCATGTATTTTCACCTTTTTTCCACTTATTTCTTTGTTTTAGGTTGTATTAGGAATATAAAAAAGAGTCCAAAAAAATAAAAATAAAAATAGAAAACATTGTCTTTAGGACCAAGGGTCTGTAGAGTTTGTGCTCCACTCCTGGGAAGGGGGAGCTCTGTGTCCAGTCTCAGACGATGGTCAAAAACAAGGATCTGTCTCATAGACGGTTAGTCTGGAGGTGTTGGATAAGACCCTGCCAATCACAAAGAAATTGTGGGTTGGAGAGCTAGAAAAAGTTAGAATTTGGCTTGTAGTTTTCAGCTTAGAAGTTGTAATTGTCCGTTTTATAAATGAATGAAACAATGTTTCAAATAAAAAACATCAGCTGGCGGCACTAGGAGGACAAATTAAAAGGTTAATGTAGATGGAACAGAATTAGGTGAAACTGTACTACATTTTTGGAGAGATTGCATAACCATCATCAAGTAATTGGTTGCAATTTTTAATGGTGTTAAGCTCTCTGCACTATTGAGGAATAAATCTCACATTACTTATGAACAAGATCTTGGACATATTTATAAGGTTGGAGTAAATCTCTTTCTTTGAATTGGTTTAATGAGATGAGTTAGACTTGTGAATTTCTTCATGATATCAGAGTCTATCACAGAATCAATGGGAGCCCACACTACTTATCCTGTGATAAGGATCAGAAAAAATATTGGCCTACAATTGATTAAGGGTATTCATTATCTGTGAATACGGTCTTTGACATATTTATAAGATTGGAACAAATCTCTCTTTTTTTTAACCAGTTTAATGAGATAAGTTAGGCTTATAAATTTTTTCATGCACTCTACTATATATTTATCAAACCAAACAAAACCAAAATATCGTAGGAAGAACTCAGCACGAATCTCCTATACAACATTAGATGAAACAAATATTTTGTATTGTTGAACCCAAGATTTCAAGATTCGTATAATTATATATCTACATATAGATTTTGATAATAACAAATGAATTCAAAAAATAAATGAGTCTCAAACTCAAGTTGTCTACACAATAGAGTCAAGCACATCAAGGAACCAAGCATAAGCAAGAAGGGAACAAGTTCACATTAAAGTCATAAAATAATGTTCTAAATCTCTTAAAAATTCAAAATTAGGATTAAGGTTCAAAATTAATATTTTATCATAAAACATTAAAATATATTTTTCACATGTGCATGAATATTTTGAAAATTAAATTTGAAAATTTTGAAAGATGATTGATTGCCATCTTTCACATGTGCATGACATGATTAAAGGTTTGAATTTTAAAAATATTAAAGATGATTGATTGTCATCTTTCACATATGCATGCTTTATTTGAATATTTTCAAAAGTGATTGATGTTTTTTTTTACTTATGCAAAAAATAGATGATTTTGTTTGAAAATTTTGAAAATATTAAAGATGATTGATTGTCATCTTTCATATGTGAATGCTTATTTGAATATTTTCAAAAGTAATTGATGCTCTTTTTCACTTATACAAAAGGTAGATGATTTTGTTTGAAAATTTTGAAAATATTAAAGATGATTGATTGTCATATTTCACATGTGCATGCTTTGTTTGAATATTTTCAAAAGTGATTGATGCTCTTTTTGACTTATAAAAAAGGTAGATGATTTTGTTTGAAAAATTTGAAAAGTAAAGTGTGCTCCTTTTGTCATATGCGAAAAGTAAAAAGATTAGGTTTGAAATTTTTAAAAAGTGAATGATGTTGTCTTTGACAAATAGAAAAATGAAACTTTTATTTGAATTTTTTGAAAAGTAAATGATGTTGTCTTTGACATGTGAATCTTTTTAAATTTGAATATGAAATCTCATATGCCTATAAATAAATCATGTGAGAGCTTTAAATTTACAATACCAAGAGCATACAACATTCATTCAAAGTTTTCATTCTCTCTTCTCTAAGCATTGAGCCTTAACCCTTATTCATTTTGAGAAAGATATAGTTTGCGCTGTATTATTCTTATTTCACTCATTGAGGAGTATTCTCTGATAACCTACCCACTATCAACTCTTATATAAATAAAATGGTGTGTATAACTCTTGTGTGTATAGAAAGTATTCTACACGTGGAATAATTGAATCATCACGTGTAAGGTGATTGCAAGTGTAGAGGGTGTTTTACATGAATCCTTTGTAGCGATGTTGTTCAAAGGTATAATAGGTTTCTATCTCCATCGGAATGAGATTGAATAGTGAATTCGGGAATCCTCAAAGGTGGCTTGAGTCGAGGATGTAGGTAGTGGAGCCGAACCTCGTTAACATATTGAGTTTGCTTCTCTCTTACCCTTACTCTTTATATTTATTGTTGTTTCGTATTTTGTTTATATTTTATATTGTGTTTTTGATTTATAATTATTAATTCTTAAATACAACTCAATTCACCCTCCTTTTGTATTAGTCATTTAGGCAACAATTGGTATCAAAACTAGTTGACAGTGATGGTATCACCGTCACTCATGGGAACTCTCGCTTGTGACTGTATCATCGAAGCAAGACTCTTCGACCATGGGTGACGGCGCATTGGTAGAGATGGTGGCCAGCTAGTCTGGTAGGTACAACTGTTAGGTAACAAAGGTGCTGCCTATGATCAGTAACAATTGGTATCAGAGCAAGGGCTCTATTATAAGATTAACTATCTTTTGAGTTAAGATCTTATGACTAATATTGCAACTTCATTTGGTGAAGATCAATCTAACAGTCGGCCTCCACTCTTTTGTGGAAACGATTACTCATTCTGGAAAGTTAGAATAAGAATATTTCTTCAGGCTCACGGTCGAAAAATCTAGAAATGCATTGTAAATGGACCTTATATTCCAATAAAAGTGTTTGATGGAGTAAAGGTCAAAAAGGAAGAAGAAGAGTTTGATCGTGAAGATGATAAACTTTATACTTTGAATTTAATTGTTATGAATTTATTATATAACTCTCAATGGAAATGAGTTTAATAAAATAATGACTTGCGCTATAGTAAAGGAAATTTGGGATAATTTGGAAGTTACTTATAAAGGAACTTCGCAAGTCAAGGAATCAAAAATTTCTATTCTTACTCATGAATATGAAATGTTTAGGATGAATGATGATGAATCTATTTCTAGTATGAACATTCATTTTACTAACATCATAAATAACTTGACAGCTCTTGGCAAAATTTATTCCAAGGTGGAGATAGTAAGAAAAATTCTTAACTCTCTACCAAAATGTTAGGAATCAAAAGTGACAACGATTCTTGAAGTTAGAGACCTCAAGAAGTTCGAAGTTAATGAACTCATTGAGTCACTTATCACTCATGAGTACACATTAAAAAGAGGAGAAGAAGAAAGAAAGTCAAAGAAGAGATTGGCACTTAAAGTTGTTCCTCATAAAAGTGAAAGTGATGAAGATGAAGAAAATGACGACAAAGATGAAGAAGTTGTGATGATAACAAGAAGAATTAAGAGGTTCTTAAAGAAAAATAAAACTCCTCCAAGGAAATCTTTCAAAAAGTTTTCCAAGAAGTATTCAGGTAAAAATGACACTTTAATTTGTTATAAATACAATAAGACTGGTCATATCGAGCCAAATTGTCCTCTGTTAAAAAAAAAATCCAAACAATGGCAAGAAAGCAATGAAAGGTACATGAGATAATTATTCAAGTAGCTCAGATAGTGAAACAAGCAATGAAAAATCAGCAAATCTTTGTCTTATGGCTAAAGATGACATTGAGGTAACAAATCTTGATAATATTGAAAATCCTTCATATGAAGAATTACAAAATATTTTAGAAGAGGTATATGAAAAACTTGAAAAATTGGATATCAAGTATACTGCTTTGAAGAAGAAAATTCTTCTTTAACAAACGAAATTGATATTTTAAGAAAAGAAAGTATCGTTTTGAAATATGAAAATCTTGAGTTGAAGAAAAAGAAAACTGATTTAAAAAATATTGTTAAAAACTTTACGAATGGAAAAATAAAAACCTTCTTGGCAGTCAAAGATGTGTTTTTGACAAGGCAGGCTTGAGATATATGCCAAAACAAAAATACAAACCTTATAAAAACTTCTTTGATAATCTTTCTACATCAAAATCTAGTATTCAAAATTTTTTTCATAAAAATAATTTTGTCAAAGAAGATATTATTATAATCACTCAAGTTCTTCATATATGCCACATGCTATTTGCAATTTTTGTAATAGAAATAGTCATAATTATCATACTTGTCCTATTAGAAGAAAGCATATAATGACTATTATGACCATATGGGTAAATAAAAATCTTGTTTTTTCTAATACTAATAAATGAAGAACCTAGAGAACTTGGGTACCAAGAAAAATCATTTTAATTATTTTTATAGGTATGCATGAAATCCTCCACAAGAAAAAACAAATGGTTTTTAGATAGTAGATATTCAAGATATATGATGGAAGACAAGACTAAGTTCTTTGATCTTAGATCTAAAGAAGAAGGACACGTGACATTTGGAGACAGCTCAAAAGGGAAGATCGTGGGAATAGGTAAAATTGGTAATGAATCTTCTCTCATAATTGAAGATATTCTACTCGTTGAAGGTCTGAAACATAATCTTTTAAGCATAAGTCAATTATGTGATAAAGGATTTACGGTTACTTTCAAAATGGATAAGTGCATTATTTTGAATGATCATAATTTTAATGTTTGTTTTATTACTTTTAGAAACAACAATATTTATACAATCGATTTTGAAGAAATTACCTCACAATATGCTATTTGTTTTTCAATTCAAAATGAAACTAGTTGGCTATGGCATAGAAGACTAGGTCATGCCAACATGAAATTTATTTCCAAACTTTCAAAAAATGATCTTGTGAGAGGTTTACCTAAGGCTAATTTTCGTAAAGACAAAATTTGTGATGCATGCCAATTTGGTAAAAAAAAAAAAAAGAAATCTTTTAAAACCAAGAAACATATTTCCACTACTAGACCACTGCAACTGATACACATGGATCTTTTTAGACCAAATAGAGTACAAGTCTATGAGGAAAATATTATGCATTTGTTATTGTTGATGATTTCTCTAGATATACTTGGGTCATCTTTCTTACTCATAAAGATGAGACACATAATATTTTTGCCAAGTTATGTAAGAGAATTCAAAATGAAAATGGTTGTACTATTTCAAGTATCCAAAGTGATAGGGGAAAAGAGTTTGTTAATAAAAATATTGAAACTTTTTATGATGAAAATGGTTTTGTGCAAAATTTTTCTGCTTTTCAAACTCCTAAACAAAATAGGATTGTAGAGAGGAAAAATAGATCTCTTCAAGAGATAGCAAGAACAATGCTCAATGAGAACAACTTGCCTAGTTACTTTTGGGCCGAAGCGGTAAGTACTGCATGTTATGTTATAAATAGAATTATGCTAAGGTCTAAACTAGATAAAACCCCTATGAGCTTTGGAATGAGAAAATGCCCAACATTGGTTACTTTCATGTATTTGGATACAAATGTTTTATTTTGAATGACGGAGATAATTTATGCAAGTTTGATGCAAAATCTGATGAAATTATCTTTCTCGGCTATTCTACTAATAGTAAAGCTTATAGAGTATACAATAAAAAGATTTTGACTGTACAAGAATTTATGCATGTAGTATTTGATGAATCTAATTCTCTACTCTCCAAGAAATCCGTTGATGAAGAAATAGGAAGAATAAATAACACGGAAAGTCTCAATTTCAACAAAGAGACACAATAGAGGAAATCCAACATGGAGACATCATGAAAGATCATTAAAATTTAATACAAAATGCAAACAAACAGTAAAAATTTGTGAAAGACCATCCAGTGGAACAAATTCTAGGAGAACCTTCATGAGGTGTAAGTACTCAATCATCTCTTAGAAATATTTACAATCATACCGCTTTTCTATCTCAGATTGAATTTAAAAATATTGATGAATCTTAGATTCTAACTATGCAAGAAAAGTTAAATCAATTTGAAAGAAATGATGTTTGGATACTTATTCCTAGACCTAAAAATCATACTATTATTAGAACAAAATGGGTTTTTAGAAATAAGAAAGATGAGTCCAAAGTCATTACTAGAAATAAGGCTCGACTTGTAGCCCAAGGTTTCAATCAAGAATAATGAATCGATTATGATGAGACAAATGCATCTGTCATAAGATTAGAAGTTATTCGAATGCTACTTGCATATACTTGTTATAAAGATTTCAAACTTTTTAAAATGGATATTAAAAGTGATTTTCTTAAATGGTTTTATAAATAAAAAGGTATATGTTGAGCAACCTCCAAGTTTTGAAAATCATATTTCTCCAAATCATGTTTTCAAACTCACAAAAACACTATATGGATTCAAACAAGCTCTTAGAGCTTGGTATGAGAGACTCAATGGTTTATTGATTGAAAAAAATTTTCAAGAGGAAAAATCGATACAACTCTTTTCATTAAACACGAAAATGATGATATTTTTTTTATTTAGATTTATGTTGATGATATAATATTCGGTACTATTAATGAAAATATGTGTCAAGTTTTTGCTAAGATTATATAGGAAGAATTTGAAATAAGTGTGATGGGAGAACTTACATTCTTTTTTGGATTGCAAATTAAGCAAGTAAAAAGTGAAACATTCATCAATCAATCAAAATATATTAAGGAATTATTCAAGAAGTTTGGGATGAAAGGTGCTAAGGAAATTGGAACACCAATGAGCCCATCCACTAAACTTGATAAAGATGAAACCGGTAAGTTAGTTGATTCGAAGATATATTCAGACATGATTGGTAGCTTATTATATTTGACAGTCAGCAGACCAGATATTATGTTTAGTGTGTGCTTATGTGCACGCTTTCAATCATCTCCAAAAGAATCTCATTTAATTGCAGTTAACTACATTTTTAGATATCTTAGTGGTACAATTGACACAAGGTTATGGTACCCTAAGTACACATCTTTCGATCTAATCAACTACACAGATGCAGATTATACTGGTTACAAAATTGATCGAAAAAGCACTAGTGGAACGTGTCATTTCTTAGGTCATGCACTAGTTTTCTGGTTTAGTAAAAAGTAAAATTTTGTTGTATTATCTACTGCTGAGGCAGAATATGTTGTTGCAGGTAGTTGTTGTGCTCAAGCTCTTTACATGAAGTAAAAACTTGAATATTTTAAACTTATGTATAATCACATTCCAATCAAATGTGATAATACAAGTGTTATAAATCTTTCAAAGAACCCAATACAACATTCTAGAACTAAGCATATTGAAATAAGATATCATTTTCTTCGAGATCATGTGCAGAAATGCGATATAGTACTATAGTTCATAAACACACACGATTAGTTAGCATATATTTTTCCAAAACCTTTACCAGAAGATAGATTATGTATACTTAGAAGAGAAATAGGTATGATGCATGCTATGGATATCTCTTAAAAGACAGACCAGAGTTAATAAAAATAGAGAGAGAATTTTTATAAATACTTTTATATAAATTTGAGGTTCTTAACCTCATGTTTGAGACGCTCATTCTCTTCATATAATATCATGGCATCCCTATCCATGGCAACTGACAAGCGGAATGAAGAATCTAATAGATATTTCAACTGTTTATTCTTCTACCAAAGGATTCCTTCCCTTGTGTGAGACTCTTGAACAATTCGCTAAAGTACAAAAATTTTTTCTTTAAACTTTTCAACCTCATGGTTTCTGTCATGTAGCTACTGGAAAAAATTAACTATAGAGGAGGAGTAGTAAGTCCCGAGACTCACTAAGTCGTAGATAGCAATGGAGTCTGACTTGTTAGCCAAATTATTATTCTCTTGCTACAACATGGCACCAATGATAGCTGTAGAAAGGATAGGAGATTGAGGTGTAGAATACCTCATGGATGAATTCAGAGGAATGTTAGAAGAATGAGCCATTGAGAAAAGAATTGAAAGCTTAAAGCAAGAATGTTGAAGGAATGCAAATGAGTTATAGAAATGAGAAGAAGATTTGATGCAGATTGGATGAACTATAAGACTGATTTTATAGAGATAGCATAAAGAACAAGACAAGCTATCATCCAAGTCAAGGAGCAATGTGATTTTTTTTTTTTTTTTGTATTCGATGGGTGAAAATGACATTTTTTTTTAGAAAATCCGAGCACTCAATCTTGTTTAATAACAATATCAGGTGATTTTTCAAATCTCTAGCCACACTTGTCAGGTCACGGGCGACTCCAATTTCTCAACTATCTACAATTTCTACTAACACACTGTTTTCTTCAGTCCATTTACTTGCTGCAGATCCTTTTTAATGATGCCAAAAGGGGGAGAAGTTTTAGACTAGAACATTAACATTGTTTGAATTGCTAAACTTGTTATATATGCTTGGAAATATATTTATACTTTTGTTTGAGAAACTAACACACATTCTTAGGGGGAGCTTAAGTAGTAATACAGGCTTCAGGTTCTATTAAGTATTTGCCATCATCAAAAATGAGGAAATTTTTGAATTCAAGGTTTAAATATTCGTGTAATTATATATCTACACATAGATTTTGATGATAACAAATGAATTCAAAGAATAAAAGAGTCTCAAACTCAAGTTGTTTACATAATGGAGTCAAGCACATCAATGAACCAAGCATGAGTAAAAAGGGAACAAGTTCATATTAAAGCCATAGAGTAATGTTATAAATCTCTTAAAAATTTGAAATTAGAATTAATGCTCAAAATTAATATTTTATCATAAAATATTAAAATACATTTTCTACATGTTCATGAATATTTTGAAATTTTTGAAAGATGATTGCTTGTCATTTTTCAAATGTGCATGCTTTATTTGAATATTTTTAAAAGTAATTGATGCTCTTTTTGACTTCTACAAAAGGTAGATGATTTTGTTTGAAAATAAACATATACATGCTTTATTTGAATATTTTCAAATGTGATTGATACTCTTTTTGACTTATCCAAAAGGTAGATGATTTTGTTTGAAAATTTTGAAAAGTAAAATGTGCTCCTTTTGTCATATGCAAAAAGTAAAAAAATTAGATTTGAAATTTTTGAAAAGTGAATGATGTTGTTTTTGACAAATGAAAAAGAAGAAACTTTTATTTGAATTTTTTGAAAAGTGAATGATTTTATCTTTGACTTGTGAATCTTTTTAAATTTGAATATGAAGTCTCATATCTTTATAAATAAATCATTTGAGAGTTTCAAATTCACAACACCAAAAGCATACAACATTCATTCAAAACTTTCATTATCTCTTCTCTACACATTGAGTCTTAACCCTTATTCATTTTGAGAGAGATATAGTTTGCCCTGTATTGTTCTTATTTCACTCATTAAGGAGTGTTCTCTGATAACCTATCTACTATCAGCTCTTGTATCAATAAAATGGTGTGTATAACCCTTTTGTGTGTATAAAGTGTTCTATATAGGGAATAATTAAATTACCACGTGTAAGGTGATTACAAGTGTAAAGAGTGTTCTACACAGATCCTTTGTAACGGTGTTGTTCAAAGGTGTAATAGGTTTTTATCTCCACCTGAAGGAGGTAGAATAGTGAATTTGGGGATCCTCACGGGGTAGGTTGAGACGAGGACGTAGGCAGTGGAGCCGAACCTCATTAACATACTGAGTTTGCTTCTTTTTTACCCTTACTTTTTATATTTATTACTGCTTAGTATTTTGTTTATATATTTTATATTGTGTATTTGATTTATAATTGTTAATTCTTAAATACAACTCAATTTATCCCTCTTTTTGTGTTAGTCCTCTGGGTAACATGTATACATTACTAGCAAATCATAGCCAATGTATATGGGTTTGAAATTGAATATTGCAACCCTATTGGTACTTTTTGTTTTCATAACATTGGCTGCCAATGCCAAACCAACTGCCTTTAATGTTGTGAAAAAGTACGGAGGAAAGGTTAATGAAGATATCACCTTGGTACGCAATCATGAATCCCAATCTACTTGTTACTTTAGATCTAAAACGTACGTGTTTTCTCATACAAAAATACTTTGGATTTCAAATTTGTATCTTGAATGCTTTCTAATTTTTTTACTTGGTAATTAAGAAAGTATTTTTTAGTGATGTTGTGAATTTTTTATTTAAAAAAAATATTTAAGAATATAAAAAAATGAACATAAAAAAAATAATAAAAATTTTTATTTTGCATTTCTCGATGGGTTCTCGAGCTGCGTCCCTCTGGGGATGTAGCACTACTCTTTCTTGTAATTTCTTCATGTTCTAATTAAACGTACTTTCATGAAACATTCTGCATGTAGGCTTTGACAAATGCTTGGAAGGATGCGTGTGCAACGCAGGGCCGAAGTAAAGTTGTGGTACCAGCTGGGACATACAGGTTCGGCCCAGTACAGTTAAATGGTCCATGCAAAAGTCCAATTGAGCTTAAAGCACCTTACAAGCCCCAGGGGACCTTAGTTTTTCAAGTGGGGTAGTTGGGTTAGTTTTGAACTTGTCGACCAATTAACTTTATCAGGCAATGGAACTTTTGATGGCCAAGGAAAATCTGTTTGGGCTAAATACATCGGTGCCTTACCAATTGTAAGTTCATGGCTTCTATCTTTAACTAATCTTTGCCCAATATACAATAGAGTTCTACTATATAAGTCACTTTTACATACTTATTACACATTTCACTGGAAAATATTTACATTCTTTGTGGAGCTTAATAATATTTGAAAAATGAACGGAACATAAGGTTCGACTTCATCATCAATTCAATTATACGGGGCATAATGTCATTGGATAGCAAACAATTCTACTTACATGTCTTTGCATGCAAAAGTGTTACCCTATTGCACTTAAATATTAGAGCACCAAATAGCCCTAACACTGATGGAATCCACATAGGCGTGATCGACTGGAATTCGTATAATAGATTCCAAAATCGGAACCAGTGATGATTGTATCTCTCTTGGTGATGGCAACCGAGATATACTTATCCGGAAAGTAGCCTGTGGACATGGTCATGGGATCAGCATAGGAATTCTTTGTAAGAAATATAATGAATGGCGTAAGAATCAAAACATAGTCTGCTTCCCTTTCTGGCATTGCCTTCGATATGCATTTCGAGAACATCTATATGAAAAATGTCAACAATCCCGTCATCATAGATTAAGTGTATTTCCTAAGGAATCAATGCAAAGCACAAGTAATTACATAATACAGAACTAGTTTCAATTTATTATCTTCATGTTCAAAGTTGAAGAAATATTTCTCATATTGTAAATATTTTTATTGTGTTTCTTGCTTCTAGATTCCCTCTTAGATTAAGATTAGTGAGGTTAGCTTCCTTCAAGAACATATAAGGCACCTCTCAAACTAAGGAGGCCGTCAAGCTTCTTTGTAGCAAGGCAATACCATGTGATAATGTGGAGATTAGTGACATAGACCTTGCATGCCAAGGAAGCGATGGCCCTGCGACATCCCAATGTATTAATGTTAATCCCACCATTTTGGGCTAACAGAACCCTCTCGCTTGTACTTTGAAAAAACTTGCTAACTAGCTAATTAAAAGTTACATATCTATATTTCTATTGTAAGCTATAAAGTGATTGTGATTTTATGGACACTGTTTGTACTCTTGGAAAAACTCTTTGAATTCATCAACAACAAAACAATGACATTGTATGTACTTACATATATATATACACACATTTGGTGCAAAGTTTATCAGCCTATCTACATATACATGACCGGATTATAATTACAACAGGGCTGGCTCAATATGTTGTAGGGCCTAATGCGGAAATTTTGAGCGATGCTTTTTTCATTAAAAAAATAAGTATTTTTTTAAATTTAAATTTTACATTACCTTTTTATTTAAAAATAATTCCTATCCTTTTGCATAAGGGTGTTCATCCGGATCCGGATCCGGATATCCGGCCATAACCAGATCCGGATCCGTATTTCAAAAACCAGGCGGTTATCCGCCCGGATTAAACCCGGACTCAATCTGGGCAGATAACCGGATTCGACCTGGATATCCGGATTTTTTGGTTTTTTTGGCTTAAAACCCAGATATCCAGGTTATAACTGGATTGAATCTGGGTTTTGTAAAAAAAAAAAAAAAAAAAAAAAAAAAAAAAATTTCTAAAAAAATCATTATAACTTTAAAAAGAAATTATAACATTTTTAAAAAAAAAAAATCTAATATCTTATTTAAATTGCCCAGATTTTTTTTAAAAAATAATTTAAACACTTTTTAAAGAATTTTATAAAAAAATAAATTGAAGAAAAAAATAAATAAAAATGCAAAATAGATAATATTGTTGTTACATCACAATGCAAAACATAAATTTACAAAGAACAAAATAAATAATAATACATCACAACTAATACAATGTCACTACTCTTCACATCTTGAATCTTGAATTGAGTGGAAAAATTGATTTCTTTCACCTTGATCCGGTGATGATCATTTTGGGAAATTTTTTTTCTGGATTGAGTCTCCATAAGCTGCCAATAGCATCAATTACAACAGAAAAATGAAAATTACAATCAAACAACAGCATCAATTACAAAAGGTTGACTAGAGTCTGACAAATGGTTCAAGGCAATAATACGGATGAATTTTTAACTGCCCAATCGATCAATCAAGAAATTAAAATTGATAAGACTATACATGCTAACATGTCCATTAACAAAATCTTAAGGGTCATTATTACATAAATATCAATTCCAATAAATTAGGGAACCTTATTACAAAAACCTATCTCTAACCTCACCAATAGTTTGATAAACAAAGATACAATTACGGAGACATAAATACATGATCATGCAAGATGTAAGGGTTCTTTGAAAACTTAATGCAATAATGTAGGACAAAATTCTCAGGTTTAAGCTTTTAACAATTCAGTTCAAGGAAACACACCAAATAAAACTCAAATCAAAACTACAAAAGACAACGCATTCCACACTTTTCAAACTCGACCCATGCATTTCACTAGAATAGAAATCAAGCTCCTTCGAAGAACTCATAAAAATATTTTTTATATCAAAACGGATTATAATTACATTCTAGCCAAAAAAACCCAAATCTGTGAAACACAATCTAAAAGGGAAACATGGGTAAATCTGACCCACATGGATAATTACATTACACCTATAGAATTTGAATGAGCAAATTGGGTAAAATCTGACCCACATGATGTTATAAAGTTGAGAGAAATTGGTGACACTTGCATACACGTACAGAACAAACAAAAAAAACCCAGATCTAGCCAAAAACACCCAGATCTGTGAAAAACAATCTAAAAGGGAAACATGGCCACCGAGATTTCTATCAACCAGTTAAAAACCCAAACCTGTTCTAGCACAAAACAGTGTAATAATGTATTATGGACTCGAAAATACGAAATCAAAATGGATAACAAATCTTCAAAACAGTCCCATAAAATACGAAATCAATGAAAACCCCACAAAACATAATATGCAAAATCTCACTAATCAGTAAGCGAATGCAAGATTCAACCACCAAAAGATAAAAATACACAAAAGAGCGAAACATGCTCCAACCAAACCACAGAACCCGATTCAAAACTACACCAAATCTATGAACTCAAACAAAACCATAAACCCAGATCTAATCTTTTTTTTGATAAGTTAAATCCATATCTAATCTATCCATATCTACATCTAAAAAAGCGAGAGATGCTAGAGTTTTCGGGGGGGGGGGGGGGAGAGAGAGAGAGAGAGAGAGAGAGAGAGAGAGAGAGAGAGAGAGAGAGAGAGAGAGAGAGAGAGAGAGAAGTATCGAGAGAAAGTACCGACGGCCTAGTCACCGGCGACGATGAATCCAGCTACCAGTAAAAGTTAGGGTTTCGGGGGTAGAGAGAGAGACGGAGAAGAGAGGCAAGTTACGGGTTTTAGTTTTACCTAGGCTTTCGTCCGGCTGTGGGAAACTGAAATATCAAATAAGGTATTGCTTAATACACGGGACCCGGGTTATGGATATCCGGTTATATAACCGGATCCGTAACCGGTTTTAAATTTCTAACCGGTTATTTTATCCGTCCGGGCGGAAATCCGCTCGGATTATTCCGGATTCCGGATTTCAAACCGGATCCGGAAAAAATCCGGCCCAGATGCACACCCCTACTTTTGCAAAGTAAATTACTTATTAGAATTTTATACCACCCTTTCAACTATAACCGACTTAATCTTTGTTAGAAAATTATTGGTTTAGAGAGGATTTGATCTAATTTAATTTTGCAAGACATGCTTTAGACTCTTAGAAGCAATTATAATCATTATTTTCAATAAAGTTCTATAAACAATCTATGCATTTGGAAAAAATTTGGCCACTGCCTCTTCAAAGGATAATACAAAAACTTTTTCTGTCAAAAATTAGATTTTACTATTTATAATTTTTACATTATAGTTCTATAATGTTCAACCCAAGTTTTTGAAAGAAAAGCCAAAGAAGTCATCTTTGCATTGTACTCATTGTGGATACAATGGGCATATAGTTGACAAGTGTTTTCAACTTCATGGGTACCCTCATGGATGGACTAGACCAAAAGGAAAATGATCTGTGCCTTCTGCACATGCTGCCATTTCAACTGGAGATGTCTATATTCAAAATAGTATTGAGCAACAAAGGGTTTCTTTAACTGCTGAAGAATTCAATAAACTTCTAGCACTTGCCAATTCTTGATCTCAACCCTCTTTATCATCTCAGAATACTATCTCAACAGCAGTTGTAAACATTGTTACTTCTTCATTTTCTGGTACAACACATCCTCTTATCTCTTGTAATTTCGTCTCTTCTTCTCAAAAATCCAAATTTTCTTGGATTCTCGACCCTGGTACAACATATCATATGATCTGTTCAACCCACTTATATTCTTCTACTCCTAAACAAATTATTGCCTTCATTAATCTTCCTAATGGCCATATTGTTCCAGCCACACATATTGGTACTATTTGTCTTTCTAACACATTATTCTTACATGATGTCTTATGTGTTCCAACATTTTCATTCAACCTATTATCTGTTTCTAAACTAACCAAAGAATCTAACCTTTGTCTACTCTTTTATGGCTCTATATGAGATACCTGTTATGCGAACACAGCCACACAAATCAAGAGTTCTGAGATCAGGGCATCCATATGCCAAACTCATTACTCCCACGTCACTTACATTATCACACCACCCTAGGCTTAAAGACTGCAATTGACAGCAATAACATCCAATAGCCTGCATATCTTCAAAGAAATATCATTAAATTATATCACTTCTTATGACTTGAGTTGAAAGAAACAATTAGAATTTAGAAAATCATTTATACCTGCAATGCACTGTCAGATGCAGCTTTGACACATCCACAAAAGATTTAAAACCTTTAACTTATGGCAAAAACTAGCCAGATATGCAAGAGCAGTGTCACTAAATGCTGAACATCCACTGATGTTGAGTTTGGAAAAATTAGGACAACCATGAGCCAGGGCATACAGGGATCTGTCACTAAGCATGAAGCTTTTGCTGAGGTCCAGAACCTGCAGATCATGACAGCAGTTTGCAATAGTTTGAACGGCATGATCCTCAAGCTGTGGTTTATCTTGGCACAATATGAGAGACTGCAATTTTGTCAACTTGGGAGCAAGAGATAGGACCAATTTGTTCATGTTCTTGCTGCACCTGAAAAATGAGTTCATGCCATCTGGTAGGTAAGGTATTCACAACAAGCTGTCTCTTGTTTAATTGAGATGCCCGTTAGTTTTATAATCGTGAACGAGAAAGAAATAGTGCAAATTACAGGAACTCATTCCATCAAAGTTTTCACAAAAAGCATATAGGGCAAGAGGAATGTACACTTAATGCCGTTTTTAAACTTTGTACCGCAAGTTTCTACAGAAATTATAGACAACTTAAATACAAGATAAGACCACCCCAGATAATGATGAGATGAAAAATAACACAAATAAAGAGAAAGTGGAGCTATAAGACTTTACATCCTTAAAGGTTAGGCATCGTTTGTTTTTAAAAATTAATTGAAATTAAAGTTAAAAGTTGAATAAAATATTACTAGAATATATTATTTTAATATTATTTTTGTATTGGAATTTTAAAAAATGAATTATTTATTTTATTTTGTCTGAAACTTAAAAAAAGTTGTAATGATGAGATGAAATAAGATAAGATGATCCGATTCCACGATAGAACTGTGCAACAATGAGTTCTTATAAAAATCCTATCCTTCTCTATCCTCTTCCTCCTTTTAGGCACATGGTTAAATCTACAAAGATCAAAATAGAGCAGTAGCACGAGACAGGTCTCGAGAAAAACAAAAGAGTTTATTTATTTATTTATTATTTTTTTCATTATAATTTTTGTATTCTTAAACATTTTTTAAAATTTTTTTATAATATTATTAAAAAACACTTTCTTAATTACTAAGTTAAAAAATATATATATTTTAGGACTCAATCGGGGACCAATTGTCGATGACTCTATCACTTCTGTTGGCCAAATTTCTTCTAATTTGAAGGATGACAATTTATATGATACAACTGTTCCATGAAATGATACAAAACTCAGAAAAATAGCAACACAGACACTTGAAGTCTTGAGTTTGAACTGACTCTACATGTTATCCATTTAATATTAATCTATATATTGGGTTTCCTAATCTATAGGAGAATGCTAAAAAAATATAATATAAATAATTAAATTTATTATTTTCTATCCATTTAAGAGGAAGGTAGTAGAGAGAATGGAGTGCCCAGTATGCAAGCAGAAATCTGAAACAGGGATTCACGTGCTATGGAACTGTGAAGCAGCCAAGGATGTGTGGGGACAGGGATGTATCAAAGTTCAGAAAATGGCAGGAAATAGAATCTCTTTCAGTGAGGTTTGGAAACAAATGATAGAGATATTAAACAAAGAGGAACTAGCAGAAGCAGCTCTCATAGTTAGATTAATCTGGTTCAGAAGAAACAATTTGCTCCATGAAAACTCCTACTCTCCTCCTGGGCTAATAATTCAAGCGGCTAAAAAGGAAATGAAGGACTTTAAGGAAGCCACGGGTAAGCCACAGATCAACCTTGTCCACAACTCAGATCAAACACTCAGTTTATGGAAGAAGTCACCAGAGAATTTCTATAAGCTTAACTGGGGTACAGCCACTGATAAAGGAGCAGCAAAAGTGGGAATTGGAGCTATTATAAGAGACTCAAATGGCCAGGTGATCGGATCTCTGCAAGCTACAAGACAATTGACATCTGACCAATTTACTGCTGAATCATATGCTCTATTGATAGCTACAACTTTCAGCAAAGAAATTGGTACCACAGCAGTGATAGTGGAGGGAGAAACTCAAAAAGTACTAAACCTCTTAGGGAGTGGAGCCACTGATTGGAGTCAAGGAGGACTTCTTGTTGAAGAAGCAAAAGCCATCCTCAACTCATGTCTATCATGGTCGGCCAACTTAGTCAACAAGGAGGCCAATAAAGCAGCCAGTTCTTTAGCTAGAAATGCTCTCGTGTTGTATGAGGATCTATGTGAGTTGGAAGAAATTCCTAACTGTATCTTATCCACTGTTCTCAGTGAGATGATGTAATTCTATTTGAAGATCAATAAACTAGCAAGTTTATTTCAAAAAAAAAAAAAAAAAAAGATTTTAGAAATTTCACAAAAATCTGTTGCTTTCACTCGTGGCACATGACTGATTTCAAATATATATGAGTATATGAGCAACTGCACCTAATTTCAACTTGAACACGCATATATTTCAACTGCACACTATATGCGTGTTCAAGTTGAAATTGTTCATCAGAAATGAATGCATTGTAGCCCAGTTTGGTTAGCCATACCTGTACGGATGGAATATTTATCAATCCAAAGATTCCAAACG
Source organism: Carya illinoinensis (assembly GCF_018687715.1). Taxonomy (NCBI): domain Eukaryota; kingdom Viridiplantae; phylum Streptophyta; class Magnoliopsida; order Fagales; family Juglandaceae; genus Carya; species Carya illinoinensis. The sequence continues at coordinate 12,259,861 of NC_056767.1, read as the reverse complement.
CCGAAACTCATCCGTGTTTTATCTCTGAAGTTTTCAACAGTTTTAATAATGTCTGACAATGGACCGTGAAGAAATGAATGCATTCTTCACTGACCCGTCGTCCTCCTTTACTTTTCTTTTTCCCATCTCATTTCGAACATATCTGTCTTCAGTTCACGCCCCTTCCCCTCTGCCGAAATTCACCGCTTCCCCCGGCGAAACCAACGCCATCCCCACCGCAATAAACCACCCCTGTGCTTTCATCGTGGCTGTGTTGTACTCGCTGCAACACTTCGGCCAGCAGGTGATGCACCGAGACGGCGTTGGTTTTCGTCGGGGACGGTGGAGCACCATAAAGGTAACCGTACCCCTCTGACCATTTTTTATTTTCTTCCCCTCCGCAAAATTTTTTTTCCCCTCTGCACCATTTTTCAACTGCAGTGGGTAGAGATTCCCACGCCTCTAACCTTATCTTTGGGGAATCTTGCCTTTCTAGGTTTTCATTATCAAAAACAGTCGCCCTATTTTCCTTTTTCCATTTCAAAATCATCTATAAATTGAAAATGACCCCACTCAGAAAACCCACCACCACCACTGTCTGCATCCATCGCACCGCCGCCCCTACGACTACCATTAAACGCCGCATTGTATTCGCAGCCATCACGGCTCCTCAGACGCGGTCCTTCAAGGTAACCAAATATATGTTGTCATATTTATTCGCAGCCACTACCATTAACAGTTGATAATTGGATATTTTGATAATTTTAGTTTAATTCTATTTATTTAAAGAAGTTTAGTCCATTGATAGTTTGATATATATAATCTTTCTTGGGATTTTCATGAGCATTGTATCGGAATATGGCTCTGTTTGATATATAATTTGATATATATGTGGCTCTGTTTCATGGGATGCGGCTCTGGTTGATATATATGTGGCTCGTTTGATATATATATATATATATATGGCTCTGTTTGATATATAATTTGATAAATATGTGGCTCTGTTTCAAGGGATTTGCATGAACAGGGTAAAGATATATTTTAAAATTTATCTTTGTTTGAAAATGTTCTTTACAGTTCTAAATCATATGGTACAGATATTTTAAACCCTTGGTTTCATTCTAATTTTGACTAACACCAGCCATTGTCATGGATATAACAGCTCTTCTAAAAAGATTCTCCACAAAGAACTTCACTGAATGTAGATTAGATAATAATTTAGAAGGCTAGCAATGTTCATATTGGTAGAAAAAAGTTACAAACTTGATGGATCTTCTCTACCAGTTTTCCATCCATCTGAATATATTCTAGTCCCTTCTGAGTTGGAGGATGAACATTGCTATGACACAGAATAAATAACAACTCCTTTCCATCAACATTTTGTGGTAACATGATGACCAAACTTACAAATCTCAGTCACCTTCATCTCAAGAATATTTACTCAACCAGCAATGAAATACGAGTTACATCTTCCTTGAAGTTGAAGCCCATAGAGAGAGCCTAGGCAACAGCTTTCATTTGTCCTAATCAATTCCTCGACAGAATCAAATAAAATAACTTCAAAAGGAATCAACATTAACCAGGGGTGTCAGCCGTAATTCTTGAATGTTTTTGCTGTTTGTTATCATATAATGAAAGGGATTGCATTATAGGCTGGTTTGTAAATGGTTTCAGTCAATATGATGCAAAATGGATTGACAAAAGTATAAAGATTTTCCAATAGATAAGGGAGTTGCTCAAATAAATGGATGCTACTTATGTCAGATCATAAAATGGAAAGATTCCTTTTTTTTTTTTAAATAATAGAGGACAATGGAATCCTCTTTAAATTTAAAAGGATGCACTTGGTAAGATTGTGAGTGACTAGTTTGTCTAGATGACAGAAACAATATGCCTACCTCATAAGTACAGTGCCTAAGGGTGTAAATTTTAACCGAAAAATCAGTTCGGACCGGACCCAACCGATGTGGTCCGGAACCATTTCTAAAATGCCAAAACAGGTTGGAACTGGTCCGGTTCCATGATTTTTAGGACCGGACCGGTTCACTATAACATATATTTATAGTTATTTTTTAAATATTATGTATAATATTTTTTATATTATATATAATTTTTATATATAACAATATAAATTATAATTAATAACATAAAACTTTAATCTAAAACATGAAAATTTACTTGATCATATGCTTTAAACATAATATATATATATTAATAACATTTTATGGTCTAATAAATTCTAAACATATTCCTTTTGAATTTTTAGAAAATACATAATACTTTAGTAATACTAATATATATTAGTATATTTTTTTTTTTGATAAGTAAATATATATTAGTATATTAATCACATTTCATTTTAATTAATTAGTAGACATTAGAATACTAATGTATATTAGTATATTAATTACATTTTTCCTAATACTAATACTTTTAGTAGGGCTGTGCAAGCAACCGCCTGGCCCAGCCCGCCTGTGGGACCCGACCCTAAATGAAAAAAATCAGACTTAAATGGTCCGTGCTCGGGTTTGACACGTTTAACCCGCTAAACCTCATCAACCTGCTAAATGTCACTCAAAAGTCAAAACCAAGAAGAAACCCCAACAAAGAAAGCTAGGTGTCTTCCGCTACTTCGTCTTTTTCAAACATAGGTCCATGTTTTTTATTCTTATCTTTCCATTTAATCATTCTCTTTCTTGCCTATGGAAATGATGACGCTTCGGGGTGCGTGGGGTTGTTGAGGGCAAAAGGAAGGAAAACGTGGGAACGATGATGGCAATGGAAAGTTACAAAGAGGAATGATGATTGTTGTAGATTCAAGCATAGAGATCAAACTAGTTTTGAAAAACAGATCCACACAACCGTATATGTTGCTATGCACTGGTCGTGAACATGCTAGAGATGGAAGAGCCATGCTCGGAGGAGACGAATTGGATGGTGAGGAGGAGGACGATGGGGAGGATTAGAAGTCCCATAGGGCTCAACAGCTAGGCGATGGCAGAGGTGATGGCCTCACCTTGGTCACTGACGAGCGACGTCTCCACAAACAAGGGCCACCACCACGGCTAGTAAGATGTTGTGGGGTGCACCACCTTGTGTCTCTTTAATCATCCTGTGAGTGGGAGGTTTAGTAAGTTTTGGAAGTTGTTTTTTTTCTTTTTTTGGCTTTCCTGATATACTTTTTTTGTGATCGGAGGGAATGAGATGCAATGCATGCGTTGTCGTCTTGGAAGTGTGTTTTCGCACAAGTTGACCCGATGTTGGTCGTGCGGGTCGATTCGTGATGTCCTGGGAGCCTGGTCGGGCCCAAACACAATCTAGGTTATTCGGGTTGCATGCTAACTTTTAGTATTAGTAACTCACTTTAAGTATATATATATAAATAACTATATAAATCATTGTAGTATTAGTAGATATACTAATACCATATCATTATAAGTCTATAAGTCTATATGATACTATAGTGAATAAGTGATATAGAAATACTATAGGAGGGTAACCAGTGAGTAATCAATTTTGAAAAATGTAAAATCAGTGTATACCGGTTCGGTCATAAATTTTGTTCAAAATCGGATCGAATCGGACTAGTTACATCCCTAAGTCAATGACTATAATATTTTAGTTACCGGCTATATTACTTTTTTTTTTCTTGTTTTGTTAAATATCTTCATTAATAATTGTTTACCTTTGTCTTTATCAGGTTTGAATATAGATTTATGCAATAATTTTAAATTGTGTTTTTTTCTTTATAGCCATACCAGCTATTGATGCTCCTGGCAAAGGCACACACTGAAGATATGGTAATCTATTGCTCCTTTTCAATTGCTGGATTTGTTGCCATAATATTGTGCATTAATGGCAACATGAATGATCTTGGACTAAGGTACAAATTATTTTATTTGCTGGATTTTTGACCTTGCATTTGCTATCTTTTTCTTGTTGGATTTTTTACCTTGCATATGCTATCTTCTTGTTGCTGGATTTTTAGGAGCCAATATACGTTACTCATATAGAATCTAGTTCATTAAACTATAGCATATTTATAAGTCTCCAAGAGTGGTGAGTTTTAGTGGTGAAGTTGTTTTTAGGGGTGAGTTTATCTGTAACGCCCGTCCTTGTGGTGGGTCCTTTTTCATATCGATTTTGATAAAAACCGACGGGAATTACGATTCCTTTTCAATCTCTTTTCCATACATACTAGGATACAAAAGACTCCATGTTATAAATAAAATCTCATTTTTTTCTTGATTAAAACTTTCAGCGGAAAACATTACATTACATAATTAAAACTTTTAATGTGAAACATCTTGCCTAGGCCTTCGTGCTCTTCCCCTTGGGTTGTGCCTGTTCTGACCTGTCATGCTCATCTTATGCCTGGGAGGGCACACATAAAAACTAAAATGAGTCGATGACTCGTAAGCATTACTTCATACAGTCATAATATAATAACATAGTTTTTCAGTCATGCAGTTATCATTCCATACATACATATCTTACGTAGCATGCATATGTCTTTCTTTTCGTTTGAAAACGTTCCGAGTTGGGGTTTTTATTTAAAACATGATTTCTTCTTTAAAACAGTTCCCCACGCATCGCTGCCTTCGTTACTTAAAGAATCTTTTCATGCATTTATATTTCTACGTACATTCATGCATACATACGTTCATTAAATCATCTTTTCTTACTTACGTACATTCATGCATTTGGTCCATTCATTCATACATACATACATGCATCCATTCTTAACATGCATTCGTTCATTCTTATCACTTTCATGTGGCCGTTGCACACTGTTACGCCCCGTGCGCTGGGGTTAGCGGTCTTTTGGACCTGATTCCGCCCGTGGCCGCGGGTTGGGAATCCATTCAGTCAGGGTGCAGCACTGGGTGCACTACCAGTACTACTTACCCGACATTGCAATCTGCCCATTTCTTTGATATCATTTCCAATCCAGTCCATGTGGCCATTACGTATTTTCATACATCATACATTCAATCCGTTCATTTCTTTATAGTCCTTTCCTTTTCATTCGTATCGTTTAAAGCATAATTTTCTTTATTTTTCCTAAAAGTTGCTTTAAGAGAAGTTTCTTTAAGAGGAAACTGATTTTCTTTCTTTTCCATTAAAGCTGTTTTAGAAAGAGTTATTTTATTTTAGAAAAGATAGTTTTCTCTCTTTATCAATCCTTACAGTCCTTAACAGTTATAACGTCCTTTAAAGCTTCTTTTCGTTTCCTTTCATAAATATACATACAATACGTACTACGTATAGCATCCATTCACATGCATACACGTACATAATTTGGGTGCATAAAAAGGGGCTGCTAAGGAAGGCCGCTACGTACTTATACTTGAAAACTTACGTTTTATTTTCCTTTTTACAGAAAAGCTTTCGTCTTATTCTTCATTTTTTTATAGAGAAAACTTTAGAAGAGTATGAATGTAACACTTACCTGGACTTCATGCCATACTCAAATCATGCAGTCCATTCATGTGCGTGTCAGATGGCAACCTACATGCATACACATAACTTTATGTCATCATCTATCTAATGCATAAGTAACTATTTTAGAAAATAGAACTATGCTTTGCTTGAAACATTCTCTATCCATCCCTGGGCTCTTACGTACTATTTACTATGCTAAAACTTTCGGAGTCTTATTCCTTAAAGTGAACCTCTGTGATTCACCTTAGGTTAAGACACTAAGATCTCTGTCTCGTTCTTCTATTTAGACAATCCAACGCATGATTCTGACATACAGAGCCATGCATCCCAACCTTAAACTATATACTCTTCACTACTTTCACGTATCCTAGCCCACGCTACATCCTTATTTCCATCCATTCAGGCTACATGAAGTCAGCCAATTCTCTGGCTAAAATACCATGTAACCATGATCAGGACAGATTACTCATTACATATGATAAATCTGGCTGATACACTTGTCTTGCCAGAGACACATGTATCTCATCCCCTTTTTTCACCTAAGAGCAACTTATAATTCCAATAAACGCCTGCTTGTATAAACAAACTCCAAACTCCAATACCAACTTGTTAAGACCCGGTCGATAGGACTTTTCCTACTTCCCGGCTCTTTATAAGTTCATCCCAACACTTAATGAGAGAGGATTGCATCCATAAATGCACCTTTGTCACGTCACGTAATTCGAGATAAATCCCGAGTCACATCACGATACCCATCATGCTTCCGCTGCACGCTCTGATACTTCTCCATCACTTCCTTATACTCTTAGTCACAAGTCAGTCTCAAGGCAATACCCGTTACCTTGGACTACAGGACACATCACTACTGCTTCGGTACACTGTTACACAATTCCCGCCACTTGACAAGAGGACTGCATCTACAAATGTGCCTCTGTCACATTATGCAGCTCAAGACAGAATCTCGAGTTACAATACGGGGCCCATTGTGCTTCTGTTGCACTCTCTGATACCTTTTCACCACTTCCATATACCTTTAGCCATAGTCAACCACAAGGTAAATCTCGTCACCCCGGACTACAGGCTATGTCACCATTGTTTTGGGATACTGTTACATAGTTCCCGACACTAGACCATACACTCCACACTTCTCTGCTATGTCATCCAACCATTCGTGACACGCCATCCAGTGTATCACGACCTCGTATAGAGTACACTCACGTGAACTCTCTTCCATCCACACTATGACAACATCACTACGATATACGCCTCACAGTGCATCGCTACGCGACACGGAGTACGCGCCATGCGTACTCCTTTCGTTACAACACTCATCATCACGATGCACATCACACGGTGCATCGCCATACCACACGGAGTACACTCTAAGTGCACTCCCTTCCTTCTACGCCACACATTACTACAATGCACGTCACACGACGCGTCGCTGCATTACACAGAGTACGCTTCACGCTTACTCTCTTCACACTACATGCCGTATCACATCTGTGGCATTCATCTCACGCCCATACTTCACAACATAGTCCACAATGCTACACAATCAAGCCCAACACTTCACAACTACACTTCGCTTCACAACTACGCAGCGAACTCCACAAATACTAACTACACAGTCTACGATCCAACCAATCAACTACTTTAAACATAAATAACTAGAGATAGAGGGTTATACCATCGACGGGCTAACCCGTGCGTCGTTCGCTGCTCGTCACGATTAAGCGTCGGAGGAGCGTACGTGGCGGTAACACCGCGTACGGTGGTTGTCCACCACATAAAGTGGTAGTTTGAGCTTGAGAAAAGCTAGGCGTGGCCTTGGAAGGCTCATGGTGGCCTCGTGGTGGTCGAAGGTGGCGGAGCACGGCGGCATCATGCCGTGAACAGTAAATCCGAATGGTGGGTGTTTGCTTGAGGTGGTGGAAGACCATAGAACTTCATGGCAAGCTAGGGAAAGGTAGAGGAACATGTGGTAGAGCTGTGGTGGCTCGGTGGTGGCCATACGGTGGCTCACGGCGGCGGATCCGCCGTTTGAAGCCATTTTCGGCCTTGGAGAGTGAGGGAGAGTGAGAGCTCTACATAGCTCCGTTGGCCATGGAATTTCTTGGGGAAGTTCGTGGTGATGAGAGGAACAAGGTGGTGGTGGTGAAACACCATGGGTGGCCGTGTACGGTGGTGCACGGCGGTGCAACCGAACGTGTGTGTGTGAAAACCCATCGGAGAAAGAGTGAGAGTTAGGGAGAAAGAAGGACATGGGGAGGAAGTCCTTGACATGGTGGTTCCAATGGTGGTGCTTGGTGGCCGTTTCAACCGTGTATGGTGGTCCAAAGAGGTGAAAAAGAGTTGAAGACCCATTTCTTTGAAGGGAGATAGAGAGAGACTCGGTGGCCGGTTTAGCTCACCACCGGTGAGGTAGTGGTCGCCGGTGATGGAGGGTCATGCCGGTGTGGGAAGTGAGGCACGGCGGCCGGAGGTGGCGCCGGCTGGAGCTTCAACCGAACGGACATGGAAGTCCATGCACAGTGATGAAGCACGGCTGGACGTGCACGAGGGAGAGAGAAGAGAGAAAAAGAAAGAAAAGAAAAAGAGAAAAGACTGAAGGGAAAGGGTAGGGGCCAGGGTATTTATCTTCAATCCTACGCTTCGGGATCCTCAAAAGGATCTAACGATGAATTAAAACATTGATTTGAAGAGGCGTAAGTATTTTATTTAAAATAAACACTTAGATAAAACACTGAGAGGAATTAAGATAGAATATTATTTTATAAACTAAGGTTTATAAAATAATATTTTCTTCATCATTATATAAAATGATAAAGTATCATTAATTAATCAAAGTGCATAAAATCATTTAAACAAAACACTGAGAGGAATTAAGATAGAATATTATTTTATAAACTAAAGTTTATAAAATAATATTTCTTCATCATTATCTAAATTGATAATGTATCATTAATCACTCAAAGAGGATAAAACCATTTAATTTAAATAAGAGTTTTCAACGTAAAGTTAAATCTCTTAATATTTTAAAACAACTAAAATATCTAATATAAGATATTATCCACAATTATAATATTTTCAGAGCTCATTAAAATATTATAATTGTGCTACATTAAAACAAGCTTATCTAATAATACTGAAAATATCTTCTATAGATATTTTCTATAGATATCTTCCATAGATATTTTCTATAGATATTTTTATAATATTAAAATATCCATAAACTTTAAAATATCTATCTTACTTTGAAATTCGCATAATAACTTTCAGAACACGCCATCGAGATACAACACGTGGGATAAGGCTCAGCACGTAGATCGAAACTCGGCACGTAGACCGAAACTCGACACGTGGAACGAGGCTCGGCATGTTGACCGAAGTTTGACACGTAGATCGAGGCTAGTCAGATAGACTGACTCTCGACATGTAGAGCAAGGCTCAGAACATACACCGAAGTTGGACACGTGGATCAAGGCTTGTACGTAAAGAAGAAGAAAGAAGGAGCGGATATTATATTATCACTTAATAAACTATGACAGTAGGCCAGAGAGAATATGTGCATTATGAGAGAGAGAGAGAGAGTAAAGGCCAAAGGAGCCATAGGGCTTATGAAAAAACTGGGCATTAAGAATCAGAAAAAAATATTTGGAAAGCAACTTGTCTTGGGTAATTTGTACCCAAAACTGAGTTTGCACATCGGCAATCTTTTTTATCTGGTATGTTTAAATAGTTCATTAAACTGTAGGACACACCAGACCAACTTCTCTCACTAGAATGGAACCATCAAACAAAAGGTACACTCACATGAATTACCAGAATGAGGCAATTGACTAGTGGAATCTTATTTATGCCACCATACACAAGAGAAAGGTATCATAGAAGTGACTGGCATAGTTAGTGTGCATTCAGTGGGTATAGAGATTATTTTAATTATCGGTATTCCTCATTGCATAATATTATTGAGCGCACGTTTGGTGTGATGAAAGAACGGTTCAGAAGTTTAAGTTTAATGCTTGCTTATTCAGTTGGGAGGCTAGGACTCATCATTACAGTATGTTGTGCACTACATAATTTCGTTAGAATGACAACGCCTCAAAACTGGTTGCTCACAGATGCAAGTAGTTCGCAGGTTCGCCATAACTTGTCAATTGGGACTGGTGGGGCTAATGTTCAATTGCCACTCCTAGCTGCCCACATCAATAATCCAATTTCATCCCTAATAGCACCCATGGCTTGGCCAAAGTAAGTGAAAATAACATATGGAAAAACTATAGTGTACAAATTATCTGAATTGAGCGAACACTGAAGTGACCAAGATTAACAAAGAGGGCTTTAGAACCTGATGTTGTTTGACTAAACTCAAGATATGAGTGAAGGCAAAGTTGGGCGAATAAGATGATCAACAAAAGTAGTATCATGTTTTGGTACAACCATATATATTTTTTTAATATAGTAGGTTTAAAGAAAATTATTTCAAGTAAAGCTTTAGCTACTAATTAATTAACTACTATTGAACTTGAAATTACATACACGTTTGAGTTTGATCATGTCAAATATAAACTATGACGTCTGTAAGAAATAATTCTAGTCATCCTACTTAAAAATCACATGTTTTTTTATCGTAAAATTTGAAACAATACTTATGTCATGTTATTACTACAACAGAAAAAGTCAATTAATAATGCACAATACATACCTATTAGGCATAAGATGATGCCTCTAAGAGAAATCCATGCATCATTCTTATTCCTCTTGATAAATTGAATGATATACATTGGATTAATTGCCTTGATAACACCTGGATTGTATTTAAAGAAGCTGTACAAGCCAATACTTTAATGAAAAGGAACCAAATTATGAGTATTGGAACAAAACTGTAACTGATTTTATCTGTCCCAATCCTTTGAATTTGGAACAAAATAATCAAGATTTCCACTGCAATCCACATGATCATATTACTATTGAAACCACTAGCAGCTTCCTTAACTCCTTCCACCATTGACAACACTGCATAAAGGATATCAAGATATATATTGTTATCACATATTGATGAATAAACCGATTAAAAAGAAATTACTAGATATAGAATTAACTGGCTAAATGTCAAGCTTGCCTTGGCATGACGACACATGAGAGAATACAGAGCAAAAGTTTCTTCTATATATGATTTTCAAAATATTAATCAACAGAAAATACTTTGATGATGAGAATATTGATTAACAGAAAATATATGATCAATATTCTGTTAAGAATATGTGATTTCATAAAAATATTCACAAATTGACGTGGTTTGATACAATACCTCATATTATAAAGTTACTTTTATTATAAAATAAATATAATATATCACAAGAAGTTACATCAATTTATAGATTTACTTTTATGAATCTCTTTGTGGTTGTAGGAATACAAAAAATAAATTACAAACCAGATTATGTGATCATTGATATTACCTTTGCTTGGATACCAATTGAATATAATATAATAGCTTTGACTATATACATGAATATATAAACAAAAAAAATCACAATCATTAGAGATTTTGCCAGGAAGGTGGTGGTAGCCAGATGTGGTTGCTATTGGATGAGTTTTTAGGGATAACTAGGAAAATCAGAACATGTCTCACTAAATAAAGTAATACTCTATGTCGAAAATATAAAGTGTGAGGGTCTCAAGAAAAATGTACATATATGAAAAAAAGAAGAAGCTTCAAATAATGAAATTTATCTCAACTAGAAATGAAACACATTCATCCTATACCTAAAAGATGTCGCCATCAAATAGGAAAATAAATGGAAATTTTAATAATGATAAGCATATATAGGAGATCAGAAGATTATTATCACTATTATCATTGACTAATAGCACAATAAAAATGTATTTGATCAAAGTGATTAACATGAGCAAGTAAAAGATAAGCGATAAATAAAGTAATAAAAGATGTGGTTGCTATTGGATGAGTTTTTAGGGATAACTAGGAAAATCAGAACATGTCTCACTAAATAAAGTAATACTCTATGTCGAAAATATAAAATGTGAGGGTCTCAAGAAAAACGTACATGTATGAAAAAAAGAAGAAGCTTCAAATAATGAAATTTATCTCAACTAGAAATGAAACACATTCATCCTATACCTAAAAGATGTCGCCATCAAATAGGAAAATAAATGAAAATTTTAATAATGATAAGCATATATAGGAGATCAGAAGATTACTATCACTATTATCATTGACTAATAGCACAATAAAAATGTATTTGATCAAAGTGATTAACATGAGCAAGTAAAAGATAAGCGATAGCACTCCAAGTATATCATCATTGTGCTTAATTCCAATAAAAAAAAATGGCTGGTAACACATATAAGGGCGAAGTGATGAAATCACCATATACAACACCTATGCTTTGAAATGCTAGCTACATGATTGTTTTCCAATATTCGACCTGTAATCAATTAAATGTGTTACATCCTATATATGTAGAAAACTAAAAAATAATCATTATAGCATGCAAATACAAAAACAAAAACCTAAAAAAAAGAAGGAAATCAAAACAGAAAAAGTAAAATTTACAATTTACCTAAGACGAGCCTTAGTTTGTGGTGAATCAAAAGAATCATGAATGGTCGATTTTTTGCGAGATAGCATGTTTTGACCTTTGAGTATGTTATCTTTTTCTTCTAATATTTCTTGATCTACATGATATTCCTCTCTTGACCTTTCTTCTTTCATGGCATTATCAACCTCCATATCTCTCAAACAATCTACAACTCAAAGAATACTGTTTCAAAATTTTGAAACATTTAAATGGAGTCAATATATCTACTTAGTGAAGTGTTTAAAATGGCCAGATTCAATTAATATTCAAGGAATCCATCTATCACTCAAATGTTAAGGAAATATGTCTGCCCACAAGTTATTAAAATTCAAAAAGTAGTGTCATTTTTAAAGATAGGAGCATATTTATTCAGTCTTCCATGCGTGCAATGTGCATGCTCAGAATTTTGCAATTTGCATGCTGTGCAACTAGCCAAACCAATAGCAAATGCGTTGTTTGAGACATTAATTCGAGACTTTGAATTGAACAGGAAACCTAATTTTACTTGTACACAAAAGGGAGATTGATTTAAACAAGAAATAGCAACAACTTTATCCTGGTATTCGCATTCAATTGAAGTAGTCCTTTAATATTTTATATATATATATATATATAAAACATAAGGAACTAAATATAATATTTTAATTGATGATAATAATCTGATTAGCTTTGAGATAATTATGATAGCTCAATGACTAATGAATGATAATAATCCAAAAAAATGATAATAATCTGATAATTTCTTTTAGTTTATAATTTTTTTATAATAAATTTTAATAAACGGGAATTAATTATGATAGCTCAATCAGTAATAAATTTTTTTTTTTTTTTACATAGGTTTATACAATTAATTTTAATATAATATAAGCATATTGACAATTTAGGTATGAATCTACTAAATAATATAATTTTATTATTAAAGTGTTGTTAAAGTTATTTAAGCACTTTTTAAGATCTAATTTGAAATGTTGAAGAGACGTTACAAGAATGAGAACAAAGACGAGCTTGAACAGAGCGTGGATGAGAAAAGTGGAACAAAAATAATAATAATAATAATAATAATAATAATAATAATAATAAAAAAAAAAAAAAGAAGTTGTTGGCATATGATATATACATATATATATTTGGCCACGAGAGAAAAAGAAAGAAAAAGAGCAAGCCAAAGGAAGAGTCGAGGAAGAGCAACGTTTTGTTTGGCCGTGACGTGGGTAAAAACAAAAACATATAATAGATATATATATATATATATATATATATATTTGGGAGTTAAAGAAACTATTACAACTGATGCAATTCATATCTTAAAGTTTGATCATTATTTTTGTCAACTTATTATATTTTATCGATCAAATTAATTTTTGTTTAATTCAAAGTCACAAATTAATGTCTCCAACAATCATTTGCTACTAATTAGGCTAGTCGTACAGTATGCAAAGTGTAAAATTTCGAGCGTGCATATTTACACACAGAAGACTGAGTAAATATGCTCATATATTTAAAAACTACACTACTTTGTGAATTTTAATGACTCGTGGGTAAACATATTTCATAGAGATTTGAGTGATAGTTGGAGTCATTGAATATTAATTGGCTCTGGCCATTTTAAACACTACATTGAGCAGATATACTAACTCCATTTTAAACGTTTCAAAAATTTGAAATAATATTCCTTGAGTTGTAGATTGTTTGAGAGAGAGATGGATGTTGGTAATGTCATGGAAGAAGAAATGTCAAGAGAGGAAAATCATGTAGATTAAGAAATATTAGAATAATAAAAAGATGACATACTCAAAATAAGAACATACTATCTCGCAAAAAGTTGGCTATTTGTGATTTGTTTGATTTAGAGGCAAGTAGATTCACCATAAACCAAAGTTTGTCTCAGGTAATTTACTTTTTTCTGTTTTGATTTCCTCCATTTTTTTAGGTTTTTGTTTTCATATTTGCATGTTATTATCATTATTTTTTAGTTTTCTACATATACGGGATGTAAGACATTTAATTAATTGCAGGTCGAAGATTCGAAAACAATCATGGAATTAGCATTTCAAAACATTGGTGTTGTATATAGTGATTTAGGCACTTCACATTTGTATGCGTTACTACGCATTTTCTTACTTGGATTAAGCACAATGATGATATACTTAGAGTGTTGTCGCTTATCTTTTACTCGCTCATGTTAATATCTTTGATCAAGTACGGTTTTATTCTGCTAGCGGCCAATGATAATAGTGATGGTAATCTTCTGATCTCTTACATATGCTTATCATCATCAACATTTTCATTTATTTTCCTCTTTAATGCCGACATCTTTTAGGTATAGGATGCATATGCTTCATAATCTGGTGGAGATAAATTCCATTATTTTAAGTTTTTTTTTCTTATGCATGTACATTTTTCTTGAGACCCTCACACTTTATATTTTCGACACAGAGTATTACTTTATTTAAATAGATATGTTCTGATTTTCCTAACTATCCCAAAAAATGCATCCAATAGCAACCACATCTGCTTACCATCACTTTTTTGAAAAAAATCTTTAATGATTGTGATTTTCTTGTTTATATATTCATGTATATAGTCAAAACTATTATATTATATTTGATTGGCATCCAAGCAAAGGTAATATCAATGATCACATAATCTAGTATGTGATTTATTTTTTATATTCTTACAACTACAAATAGATTTATAAAAATAAATTTATAAATTGACATAATTTCATGTGATATATCAGATCTATTTTATAATCTGAGGTACCATATCAAATCACGTCAATTTATGAATGTTTTTATGAAATTACTTATTTTTAATAATCTGAAGTTTGTCCAAGGTGAAACTTGATAACATAACTAATCACCCCATACATGCTTGATATTCCAACTTGAAAGTTTTAATTATTTGATGTGTGCATGTACCAATTAGTCTAATAGTCACGGGATTTAATTGTTCAATAACTTAACACAAGCTTCCTCACATGACGCTTTGATATTATATATGTCTATATATATATATATATATCAAAAAGTTAGCAACGTATTTTCTATTCATTAATTATCAGAAAATATGTGATCAATGTTCTCATCATCAAAGTATTTTTTCTTAATTAATATTTTAAAAATCATATATAAGAGGAACTTCTGTTTTGTATTCTCTTGTAAGTAGTCATGTCAAGGCAAGTTTGACACCTAACTAGCAAGCTGAAGACAAAGAAGTGTCTAACTATCGACTAGATGTGCCAAATCGATAGCTCAAGGGGGCATCTTTTGTAATGTCCATGCTTAAAAATAGACAAACAATAAAGTTTTTCATATTGTTCATAACCATGCTTGGCACTTCCATAGTTCGTGGAGATGGAATTTTTACACCATGCATCTAAGGTAAAATACAATATCTAGAGAGCAATTAATTCTCTATTTACTAATTTCTTTCTAATCAATTTATTCATCAGTATGTGATAATAATATATATCATGATGTCTTTTGTGCAATGTTTGGGATAGATAAAAGTGGCTACATTTTTGCTCAAATATTCACAATTTGATTCCTTTTCATTAGAAGTATTGGCTTGTATAACTTTTATAAGTATGATTATGGTGTTTTCAAAACAATTAATCCAATGTAATATCATTCAATATTTTATGAAAAATAAGAATGATGCATGGATTTCTCTTGGAGGCACCATCCTATGTCTAATAGGTTTGTACTGTGTAATATTAATTAACTTTTTCTGTTGTAGTCATAAGATGATATAGGTATTATTTCGGGCTAAAAAAGTATGTGATTTTTAAGTAAGGTGACTAGAATTATTTTTAACAGGCATCATAGTCCATGGTTGCCCGCTGCGTATCATGGTTTGAGCCAAGGCATGCAAGCAGGCTAGTCATGTGACTGTCCTAACCCTCCATGAGTAGGGTCGAGGTGTAGTCCCGGGCATTTCTCCTGGGGTTGTGACATTCCCCTTCCCTTCAAACACATTCTTGCCCTCAAGGATCAACTATGGAACCCTCGACACCCTCTCATCATTTCCATGATCTACCTCCAGTAACGAACTCCCCTCGCGCCTACTCTAAGCGTTCGCCACTTTGTTCTCCTTGCCTAGTTGGTAGATTATATCATATTTAAAACCAAGCAATTTCACAAAGAACTTTTGTTGCTCGGGTTTCACTATTTTTTGTTTAAGTAAACGTCTCAATGCTTGTTGATCTGTGACAATGGTAAACTTTATTCTCAACAAATAAGGTCTCCACACCTTCACGGCATGCATAACCGCTAGCATCTTCCTAGTATAAATACTTCAAGCCTTTTTCATAGGTCCAAGTGCTTTAGAAATAAAGGCTATTGGTCTTTTTTGTTAACCAAAACAGTCCATATCCCTTCACCACTAGCATTGGTGTATACCTCAAAAGGCTTCTCAAAATTAGGTAGCGCAAGCACGGGAGTGGTTGTCATAAACCTTTTCAACTCATCAAAGGCCTTAATTGCCTTTTGGGTCCATGCAAAATTGTCCTTCTTCAACAATGATATAAGTAGCATAGCAATAAGCCTATAGTTCTTCACAAATTGCCTATAATAGCCGATCAATCTCAAGAAACCCCTCAATGCCGAAATGTCATGTGGTAGTGGCCAATCAACCATGACATCAATCTTCCTTTGATCCACTTTCACTCCCTCTCTCGATATGAAGTGACCAAAGTACTTAAGTTCTCTCTCTATAAAAGCGCATTTGGAAGCCTTAATTAAGAAGTGGTACTCTTCCAAAATCTTCATCACAATTCTTAAGTGGCTCTTGTGCTTTTTGGTAGTCTTAGAGTAGACCAAGATGTCATAAAAAAATACCAACACAAACTTTCTCAACAATGGCTTAAAAATTCTGTTCATGGCAACTTGGAAAGTGGATGGAGCATTACACAATCCAAATGGCATAACAAGATACTCAAAGTGCCCGGAGTGTGTTCTAAAACCTGTCTTGTGTATGTCTTCACTCTTCATTAATATTTGATAGTAGCCCACCCTCAAATCTAACTTGAAAAAAATTCTTGCACCATGAAACTCATCAAGCATTTCATCTACGATTGGGATAGGAAATCTATCATTCACTGTGGCCTCACAAGTGCTCAAGCGTCTTGAAGAAATTAGTTATAAACTATGCCTATAATTGGTTGCGAAGAAGTGTGAGGCAGGTTGATGAAGTTTTTATGATTCTTCACAAGCGACTTCTCAAAGTGGGGATGACTTATGATGTCTAATAATAGAGTTTTGATCAATTCAGTGTGGTTTTCCTCTTTCTATTTTGTTAATTAGACTTCTCATGAGTTCTCATGAGAATGATATTTTTACATTTTTAGGAGTAAAAAGTGTGACGCTCCTAGATTTCCGTTTGGGATCGGACGGACATCCGAAGTGTTGGGACATACAACATAAGATTACCTACCCCCATTCATGACATATAAGATGCAATATTCCTAATATGCATATAGTATTATATAATATTTGCAGCGAATAATTTTTTTTTTTTAGCAATACTATGTACCAAACTTATAATATCCCAAATAGTTAAATCGTAATTCAAGCATACTTAACAGAATAAATATCCACGATTTCAGTACGAGTCTTAGAAGACTGCAATCTCTAAAACATGGGAAGCCAAACTCCATATTTATATTACCAAAATACTCTATTGAGGAAATTCGTCGAGTAACTTGTGTAACTTGACTAACGAGGCCAGAATCTATCTAAAAACTAACTATGGAAGCTGTAAGTTCCGCATCGTGTTTGCGGCGTCTAGTCAACCTCCTCCAGTCTACCAGTGTCTGCTCCCTGCTCTGATCCTGACATAACGCTTACCATTCGGGGGGAATAGTAGTTAGGACTACCACGGTGAGATTTTATTATAAATCTCAGCAAGTTAACAGGAAACTTTCACAAAGGTTAATGATGTATGCATGACAGTAAAAACATGAATGTATAATTAAAGTCATAAGTAAGCATAACATAACTTGACATATAGCATGGCATAACTGATATACCCTGAACAGAAATGTGAACCAAACTTGACTTGACATGACATGAACTTGAACTTAAAGCACAACATAGACTAGCAACATAACAAGAATTTGAATTTGAAACATAATATGGACTTGAAACATAGCATAAACGTGAACATACATAACATAAACATGAACTTGAACTTAACATAAACCTGAGTATAACATGACATAAATGTGAGCTTGAGACATAATGTGAACGTGAACATAACATAACATGAATTTGAACATAACATGACATGAACGTGAACTTGAAACATAACGTGAACATGAACATAACATGAACATGAGTTTGAACTTAACATAAACGTGAACATAATATGATATGAATATGAATTTGAAACTTAACGTAAACATGAACATAACATAACATAACATAACGGCAGATTATACTCCTTCACCGTAGTACTCAGCAGCGCATAGCCTTGAACGCAGTACCAGGTAGCGCGTATCATTCTTCTGTAGTACGGCAGATTATACTCCTTCACCATAGTACTTGGCAGTGCATAATCTTGACCATAGTACTAGGCAGCGCGTATTATCCTTGATCGTAACATAATTTAACATAACGGTAGATTATATTCCTTCACCGTAGTACTTAGCAGCGCATAACCTTGACCGCAGTGTCAGACAGCGCGTATTATCCTTAACCATAACATAACTTAACTGATTTAACAATTTGTAGTACAGTAGATTATACTCCTTCACCTTAGTACTCGGCAGCACATAGCCTTGACCACAATACCAGGCAACGCGTATCATTCTTGATTGTAGTACAAATTAACTGATAATTGAAACTTAACTGTTTTCAAAATGCACAACTGTATTCGAGATGAAATGTGATTGGAATACGAAAGAACATAAGTCCTGATGTCACATAATATGACTTGAACGTAACATGAGAGACATGACTTACTTGAGATAGAAATATTTTATAGTATGACATAACATGTAACAGTAAATATTATGTGACATGGCATACATGTAATAGATGGCATGACATAATATAACATACTTGTAACATATAGCAATACGTGACATAATAAATTGTGTAACAGATAAGCATTCATGACAGAATAAATCATGCGTAACATATATACATGTAATGATGTGGCATGGCATGACATATATGATAACATACATACATAAATTGTAGTTCCCTTACCCATCATACATAAACAGTAAACTGATAGTAAGTTAGAAGCTAATTTACCTCGATCGTCGCGTTTTACGAGAATAAAGGGTGAAACGAGAGGAACTGTAAGAGAGTATTCTAAAAGTTAGAAATTTAATTACTAACAATTAGAAATGTGTAAAAGAGATAACTTAGAGTAAAATTACCATTTTATCCCTAACTTAAGGATTTTACATTCTAACTCCAAAAATTTTCAAATTTACATTCCTCATGTAAATTTTGTCATAAACTCAAATATCAAGCTAGAAAAATTTAAAACAAATCACAACTACGGAAAACACACTATGGCCAAAACATCCATAGGCAATTTCTCTTGAATTTTATTGCAATTCCTTCCAACTCAAAACTCATGCTTAATCTAAAATTTTGCAATAAGGATCTTCCTATCCTAAGTTTGAAACCATACCTAAAACATTTATTTAGAAAAAGCTAATAATCAACACCAAATTTTTTGTAAAAAGATCCAAACACTTGAGACACAAGGTTTGACCCTAAATCAAAACATTTCCAAAAATTCCAAAAAAATCAAATCTTACTTCTAACATATTCATAACATCATCCTAAAATCAACCATGCTTTAAATCATCAAAATAAAGTCACCAAAGTCACAAAATAACACTTCGAGTTTTTGGTTTTATACTTAGTCTAAAATATGGGTGACAATATGTTACATGACCCGTTAACCTAACACGAACACGACACGATAGCGGGTTAGGATTTAGTCTTAACGAGTTCGGGTCAAAACGGGTTGACCCGTTAAAACACGATTGCTTAACGGGTCAACCCGTTTTGACATGTTATAACCCGTTATGACACGTTAAAAAAGTTGAATTTACAATTATATCCTTCTACTTAAAAGTAAAATTATTATAATTTTAATTTTGATATTTTATTGTTTGGATTGTAATTTTAAATTTATAGGTAATTTTATCATTTTTATAGATATTGTGATTTTAATATTTATATAAAATTATGTGAAATTTAATCAGGTTAAACAGGTTAATTTCGGGTATATTTAACCCATTTTACATAAACAGTTTGAAACATGTCGTATTGTGTCGTATTAGTGAATATTGGTAATATTCACTAATGGGTCAAAACGGGTTGACACGACACGACACGAAACGTTATGTTAATGTGTCGTGTTAGGATTTGAGATTTTGACACGATAAGGTTAACGGGTCGGGTTAGGGTTGACCTGTATAATATAATATACATGTTTTGACACGACACGAACATGATCAGTTAACACGATTTGACACCCCTAGTCTAAAAACAAAAACTTTTTTTTTTCAACTAGCTTTGATAAATCTCTTGATCAATGGCTAAAGAAGGTGAGATCTTTGAAATAAAGCATCACATGGTTTTAAAATGTGTCTTAAAGAATATCCAACTATTAAACTTAAAATCACATAGCTAAAACTCAATAAAATATAGATCTAACCCACAAACATCAAATTTCAGGCCTAACCAAAATTCTCTTGCATAGAAAAATCATATATTTGAAACTAATGCTAAATATCTTCAAAATAACATCCTAATATGAAAATAAAAGACTTAGGATCATCATATAAAAATATCAAAGCCATTAGAGTAAGATCAAACCATGAAATATTCAAACTTTCTTCAAATAAAGATTATTTTTCCACTTCCAGTTTTCAAATTTCTAGATCTAAGAAAATCTATCATCAAAAGCTTTATTCATGTAACAAAATTTCAATGAAAACTTTTAAACACATGCTAACGACACTATAAAAGTTTTGGACCAAGATATGTCCATTAGCTTGGTAAAAAATTTCAAAACATAATATACTCTCCAGTTTCCTGCCCAGAATGACCTTTTCATGGTTAAAAATACTTTTGACCAACCAAATGGCCATGGAATGATACGAATATATATATATATATATATGGAAAATACACTCAAAGGCAAACAACTGTTATGAAGGAGTCATCGTGTGAAAATAATTACAAAGGGTAGAAAAGCTCCACGCAAAAAGACCCAGAAGTGATGAAAGGGAATAAAGTGTGTCTTGCACGACTCAAGGCTTCTGTAGGGGGAAGATATGGACTTGAATGACCTTGATTGGAGGTGGTTATGTGACATAAAGTGGAGAATAGTGAGGGGTAAAGTATAGCCTGCAGAAGCTATAAGGTATGGAGGTTGATGGGGTGGGTTTCTCCATCTTATTAAGGCACTATTGGGTGCAGCCAAGGGCAGTGAATGGTTTTCCATGTGAGGGAGGAAACTTCTTCAAGAAGTCTTGCCAAGGTGGCCAAATTCGTGGGCCTTGGTGGGCCTCAACCAAGTGGGCTTCAATTTGGGGTTTTGGTTAGGGTTTGAGATGCTATCAAGCCCAAATCCAATTTTTCTTATCCCAATCAAATTTTCAAGGTTTAAAAGGTTGGATAATGATGTCATAACAAGAATTTGAGAAATTAATAACATGTGAAAGTGATTTAATCAAGTGATTAAACATAATGCTAGAAATTGGATCAAAAAAGGTTTGAAGGCCAATTTTAGGGTTTGGGAAAACTGTTTAGGGTTTCAGTTTCAACCAAGATTTTGAAATTTTAATTGGATTCCAAACATTTAGCGAAACTCTCTTTGATCTGGCTTAATTTGGTTGATCAGATGAAAAACGTTTTGCTTAGGTGGCATGATCCCACACCTTGATTTCCTTCACAAATCCATCTAATGGTTCCTCTTTGTGCCAAGTGTCTAATACTATTCACCATGTGTGGCTAAGATATTGAAGTGTCCAAATAAAATTTCTCTAATCTAATTTGGACATTCTACACTGTGATTTTAAAAACACTACACTTAATACGCTTATCGAGATTA
This sequence comes from Carya illinoinensis, assembly GCF_018687715.1. NCBI lineage: Eukaryota > Viridiplantae > Streptophyta > Magnoliopsida > Fagales > Juglandaceae > Carya > Carya illinoinensis. The sequence continues at coordinate 12,237,743 of NC_056767.1, read as the reverse complement.
CTATTCATTCCAAAGAAATGCATAATAAACTTAATATTGAAAAATCCTAAATATTCATATTAAGCTACAGTGAAAATCGTTTACCAAAATTCAACCTTGAAGTGCGCCTAAAAATAAATTCATAATTTCGAACAGGCATTTCGTCTGAAATTATGAAAATGAGTTATTGCATCATAAAATCCTAAATATTCAACTGAGTCTAGTGGAGTAGACTATAATGTATTCTGACACTTTTAACTACCTCAAACAATTAAAAACGCATTTCTGACACCATAACGAGTGATAACACTGACTATGTTGACAGGCTAAAACTTTTGCGATTAGTCGATTCATGAAAACTTATGAAATTTTCATGAAGTTCCTAAAGTTTATAGAAATTCCACCATTGAATTTCTAGCAGGATGTTACAAAAAGTGGACTGAATGAAGGGGATTATGCACATAATACCGTCAATTTTTGCAGAGGGTAGCATCTACTGCTAGTTCATCCTGCTTTGTCTGAAGTATATGGACTTCAATCATAAAGATCTAATAAAAAAGAACCAAGAGATATATCAAAAATTTTGTTGCAAACCAATTTCAGATTTGGAAATATCTCTGATATTTTGATGGCCATGCATCAAGGTTACACCTACATTTACATATATTAAGAACAAATGAACAATCCAAGTGTTCAATTCAATTCTGGGAAGAAAAGAAAAGTAATTCCATTCAGGGAGGAAAAATTAATCTCAAAGAGTAACTTACTGATAAGAAAGTCCAACTAGCATTTTTAAGTTCCATAAAAATTTACATACTTTAAATTAAAACAACCATATTATAACAGGAGGGTCATTATGATCCAACAGCACAATACCTCTTCAACTAATTTTAATACTCATAATTCAAAACATATCTATTCGATCAAATTGGGAACACAGAATTATAGTGCTCCCACAGGCTAAATGCATGCCTTTGGTATGATAGCATGATACTTGAATCTGATGAACCATTCCCACCATCTGATACATACTCCTTCCCCATCTCTATATCAAAGAATGACCTTGAGTATATCATGATGTGTTTTATAAGGAGGGAGTTAAAGCACCAAGTTCTAATTATCAGATCTCAAATATGTTATGTAGTACTCCTTCCTTACGTTGCTGTTGACTCCACATCTTTGCAGTAATTCTCAAATCTCTCTACCAGTGAATTATTAGAATCTCATTCTTTTACATTTGCATTATCTGAGAGGAAAAATTTAAGGAAATTAGATTCATGTTTCCTCATATATATATGGAGATAAACCAGTAGATAAAATGATTAATTGGTCCCCAACAGCTCAGTCGAGATAGTGCCCATCCAACTTTATTTTACAGCCAAACGAAGAGGTTCAAGCTTTCTTTCCAATTTCTCTTTTTCAATCATTCAATCACTTACAATTCTGCTCTGCTCCTCCTGAATTCTTTACTCTCTTTCTACTTTTTGTTGAGCTCTTTTTCCTCATCTATTTGCACTATTGCTAGGTTGGTAATAGAAACCCCCTGTAAAGGCTTTCACCAAATTGACAATATTGCTTTTTCCATCACCTATTGCTATAGCCTAATGAAGCAAGTTCTACAGTGTGTTTTTCGTTATGTTTAGTAGATAGTTGAGAGATCTCTTTCCTCCACCTGTTTCTTCTTAGCTTTTTGTTCAGTCTTGCTACCCTTGGCTGCTGCCTTTTTAAGTTCTACAGTTGTGATATCTCTTTCCTAGAATAAATCATTTGCTCTTTGTTGATGCTAGTGTAATATTCTGTAGAACTAAACAGACAGAGTGGAAACACTTGCAATCTATCTTATCAGTATATGAAAAAGCTTTAGGTCAAGCTCTCAATAGGTATAAAACTTCAGTTTTTTTTAGTAGAAATACAACTGCAGCAACCAGGGCCTTAATTATAATGAAAGTGGGGTCCATTATAAGGATAAGGGGTATTGTATCCATTGGAAGAAGTAGAGTAAAATGGGGATGTCTAACAACAAAGGGGGGCCAGGTTTTTGAGATATAGAAAGTTTTAACTTGGCATTGGTAGCAAAACAAAGCTAGAGATTTATGTAAGATCCTCTCTCATTAGTAGCTCGAGTATACAAAAGCAAGTATTTTAATAACACAACTGCTGGAAGCAAAATTAGGAAACTCCCCATCTTTTATTTGGGGAAGTGTGTGGTCTGCTATAAAGTTACTACAGGAAGGGTTTATTTGGTGAGTAGGGGATTGAAAAAAGATAAATATATGGGGACATAAATGGTTACCGAAGCCATCTTCCTACTGTGTTCAATCTCCTACTACAAACCTAGGATCTAAAGCCAAGGTGTGTGTACTATTGGATAGAGAAAAGAGAAGTTGGTATAGAGATTTGGTTAAAGCCAATTTTGTGGAAGAAGAAGCTCAATTGATCTGCAACATTCCAACCAGCAAGACTGGAATTGAAGACAAGCTAATTTGGAATTCTAATAAAAATTGGAGGTTCTTTGTAAAAAGTGCCTATCATCTAGCACAATCTAAATTACAAGAAGTAGATGGTGAATCCTCTAGCTATAATGAAAAGGATGATAGGTGGAAAAGAATTTGGAGGTTAAATATACCTTGGACAACAAAGCATGTTCTATGGAAGGTGGATACAACATCCTGCCAACCAGAATTGAGTCTACACAAGAGGAAAATTAAAGGACACTCCTTAGTGTCCTTTCTGTCGGTATGAAGAAGAATCAACCATTCATGCTTTGTCAAGATTTTGCTACTACTACAGATGTTTGAGCAGAAGAAAGAAGCCTAGTTTATAAGTGGTCCAGTAACTACAATGATTTTGTGCATCTATGGGATAGGATGTGCTCATTATTAAATAAAGAGCAATTGGAAAGTGTAGTCCTCATCTTGAGAGGTATATGGCAAAGAAGGAATAGATTCATTCTTTATCATAAGTTTGATAGCCCTTCAATGATTAAATAAAAACAGCAATGGAAGGTTTATATGAGTTCCAACAAGCTTGGATGAAACAGGGAGGACTGAAGACATAGGTGAGAACAAGAAGATCATCTCCACTATGGCAAAAACCTAAGAGAATACCGCCAACTTAAGCTTTGCTTGCCCTCGAGCAAAGAAAAAGAGAAAAACAATTAAAACAAGCATTAGTTTGATTCATAAAATTTATTGTCTCAAAGATTGCCTAAAGTTTATAATTCATAGGAATCATGCAACATTAAATCAAGCCCAAAAGTTAATTTAAAACTGAATTTCACCGCATTATCCATCCTTACATTCATGCATACCTATCATTCTCACTTCATCATTAGCTCCCCAGATGGTTTTATGCAAACAAATAAATAAATAATGGATCTCTAAAACTCCATAGGCTTGCTTTTCAAATCACTTTCCACTAATGTAGAATAGAAATTATCACCAGGATTGATAGGTCTTTATTAAGCTTATAATGTAAGGCTAGGGTGAGGGCTACAAAGAAAAGGTAGGATTCAAACAAAACAAGGGAACTTAAGTTTGAGCACTAACAGAACAAATAGAGCCTCCTCACTTCAAACACAACATCTCTTCTCAATTATTATGAATCTCTCAACATACCTCTTTTTATTGTACTTTAAATGATTTCTCTTTACCTCTCTTATTCTTCTTCTTTTTAAACTAACCAAATTTTTTTCAATGCTTTTTCGAACGACTCTCTTCCGCCTTGACTTGTTGGCCTTGGTTCATTGGTACACAGTCTCCTTGTTGACACGTACACCTCCAAACTTGTGATTTTGATAATATGAGCTATGATATTCTTTACTTGTAGACCTCCTACCTTTCTCAACTTTCATGCTCTTTTGACTTTGTGTCTACTCAATTCTCTTGAAAGGTAAGGAAATCAGTGTTTAAGCTCAAATAGGGTAGGGAATATGATGATTTACAAGAAAGAAAATATAAGGCCAGAATATAATTCAATAAAGCTCGAAGGGGTGACTAGGGATAAAGATAATACATAGATAAGCTTGAAAGGTTCAATCGATCCAAAGAATGGCTTAATCATTTCCCTAGTGATATTCTGTCTAGGATTTTGGCTCAAGTGTCATCAAATAAGTTATAGAGTTCGCTGAGACCATACAAATTCACAAAATTCACATAAAGTTTCTCTAGGTATGAAAAAAAATTAATGATCATGATAAGCATTCATTGAACATAGAAAATCTCTAATTTAGTGAGATCAACTAAAGGATTAACAAATTGACTCAAGCAAAAAGAATTTTTCCTAAGAATTATAGTCAATTTCAATCATATTTTTATCATAGGCTTTTTATTCATCAAACCAAAAACATTTAAAATAATAGACAATAGTTTTTTTTTTTCAAACCAAAAGCAAAATAAAATATAGAAAGAAAATAACAAAAATTAAAAATTAAAATTCCTTCCCCCAAACTTAAATAACACATTGTCCTCAATGGGTGAAGTGAAAAGAATGAGAAAAGGTAAGAGATGCTCCCCTGATTTTTTTTTCTTTTTCTTCCAATTGAATATTTTCCTTGAAAGGGTAGCTATGTATACATGGGAGATCTCGCTGGCCTCTTGAAAATTCAAATTTGATGTATGCGATTTGAGCTTAGGCTTATGTGGTTCCATATTGGAAGAAATCGGTCAAAAGGATTTTAGTTCTTCAACTTTTGGCTCAAGTGGCCGCTCTTGAAATTTGACTTTATAAGTCTCATCGGCCATGACCACGTCTCTGTCTTTTATTTGAAAACAAGAATGTACCTAGAGATGAAACTCCATGGCTTTAAAGACATCGGAAGTGACCTGCTCATCTTTGACCCTCAACATTAGCTTTTCTTGTTGGACATCAATTAAAACTCTCCCCGTCACAAGGAATGGTCTGCTCAAAATCAGAGGAATCTCCTCATCCTTGTCCATGTCTAGCACAATAAATTTGGTCGGGAAGATGAATTTGTCTACTTTCACCAATACATCTTCAATTAGTCACCTTGGGTACTTTATATATCTGTCCGCAAGTTGTAGAGAGATGGTAGTCGGCTTTGCTTCTCCAAGGCCCAGCTTCCTCAAAACAGAGAGAGGCATTAGATTAATACTTGCCCCTAAGTCACATAAAGCTCTATCAAAATAAGAATTCCCTATAGTGCAAGGAATCGTAAAACTCCCCAGATCTTTCAACTTAGGCGGCAACTTCTTTTGTAATAGAATAGCACTACTCTCCTTAGTCAACATCACTGTTTCATGCCCATTCAATTTCCGCTTATTTGATAATATATCCTTAAACAATTTAGCATATTTAGGCATTTGCTCTAAAACTTTTATAAGATGAATATTAATATGCAATTGCTTAAATATACTAAGAAATTTAGAAAATTGATTATCAAGCTTATATTTTCTTAGTCTTTGAGGAAAAGAAATTGGGGGATCATAAATGGAAGAAGATATTTCCAGTATTATTAGATAAACTTGTTTTTAAAGTAATACGATTATAATATTTTTAATGAGCTCTAAAAAATATTATAATTGTGGATAATTAATTAAATTAAATATTTTAGTTGTTTTAAAATATTAAGAGGTTTAACTTTATATTGAAAGCTCTTATTTAATTTAAATGATTTTATTCTCTTTGAGTAAGTAATGATACTTTATTATTTTAAATAATGATGAAGAAATATTATTTTATAATAATATTTTGTTATAAAATTGAGAATATTATTTCCTGCTCAATCTTCAGAGTCATGTCCGAAAATATTACTGTAAGGATTAGAGTCTGTTGAGGAGTCCTCTAGTTCTTTAGCTGCATCATCATTGTTGTTTTCATCCTCAATGGATTTCTTCAACAGTTTTATTAAATCTTTCTTCTTCAATTGGTCTAGAGGAGACTTTTTCTATGAAGAAATTGAATCTTGTGAACCAGTTGAATTTTTCTTCTTGGCTGAAGATGATTTCTTCTTCTACTTGGATGAAGAATTTTGAGAAATTGAAGCTTGATTACTTGAACCTAGGATGGTTAGATACGTAATCAAAGCTTGTGTTGAAACTTGGGAAGGAGAAGGGAATTCCTGTTTATTCTTAAGATTAGGAACTGCAAGAGGAAAATCTTTTGAAACATAAAAAATAATGTCATTTGTGTGAGAAAATTTATCCCACCATTTGAAAAAGTATCGGCGAACTAAGATGTCATCATTTTTATATATTGCCATTTATAGATCCAAGGGGTCTAATATATGGCACAGAAATGAAGCAAGGGGGGAGTTTGACATCTCGTCCCTTAATCTTGGGTGCAAAGAAAATAGTAAAATGCCTAATAGACTATTGAAGGTTATCAGGGAAAATATCAGTGATGGGGCCAAAGAAATGCCACCATTTCTGAAACCACAAAGGAAAGCTGTTTTTGCACTTCTTGTCAAAGTTGCAGAACCAAGAGTGCTGCATGTTGGGGATTTGAAACAAAGGAAACCTTAACCAGACCTCAATATAATCATAATAATTATACTGAGAATCAGCATCCTTAATTGTTTTGGAAGTTAAAGGGTGGGTTTCCTATTCTTCTTCCATTATAACAGAAATAAGATAACAATTGTGAAAGATGATTTTGGAAGAATCAACTTTACAATAAATAGGTTTGATTGAAATGGAATCGGTGTGGACCAAGATTCCAAGGTAAAAAGAAAGGTTTTTGGTCGGGTTTTATGGAATCTAATGGAAACCTCGGGAAAAATAGTCTAAAGCTAGTTGAAAAGGATATTTTTTTAAGTGATCTCTCAATATAAAATAGATTCTGAAACAAAGCTTTTTTGAAAAATTCTGCTTTGTTAGCAGAGGGAAATTTGGGCGTTACTGAAGCCAAGGGATTTGCATACGGGTCGTATGGCATGGCTAATGTTGAAGCAAAAGAACTTGGGAAAATTGGCCTAGGAACTTGTCCTAGACTGGTAAATCTGTTGGCTATATCTAGTGGGGAGGAAGCCAAAATAGATGTAGATGCTGGAGGCATAAGCATTAGGTAAATAGGGGGAGGTGAAGAGACTGGAGAAGTAGTTTATTCTTCTTACTCATGTTTTTTACAAGAATTCACGTGTAAGAAAATCAGGTATTGAATTATCTGAACCTTTAATAAATTCACTATCAAGATCAAATACACTTCAAATGGCTTGCCAACGTGTAAAAATTTATTTTGATGCAATGTTTTTAACATCTTGTTCTAAAACAGTTTTAGCGCTTTTGCAAACAATGCGCAAAAGGAAACCCTGGTTAAGCAAATCACTTTGGAATTTAGAAATGCATAGTAATATAGATAAAATTTCTTTTTTAATAGTACTATAATTATGCTGTGCATGATTCCAGGTTCCGGAGTGGAAGCAAATAATTTGTTCAAAGGAACCAGGCGAAACTTGTTTCAGGATGCTGCCATAGCCTATGTTTGAGGTGTCAATTTCGACAATTTTGAAGATGTTTGAAGTAGGAATTCCAAGACATGGAAGGGTTTTGACATTTGTCTTGATTTTTTTAACTTTATTAGTGTGAACGTCAGTCCACAAAGAAGGATTAGAATGCAATCTTGCAAAAAGGGGGTTACATTGTTTTTTCATATCCTTGTAGAAATCTGAAATATAGTTCAAAGAACCAATAAATCTTTGAAGTTGGTTTTTATCAAGAATGATAACAGGAAATTTGTCAGCAAATTCAATAGCTCATTGAATGCGCTTGATTTTGCCTTCAAAGATGTCATAACCAAGGAATCTGATCTTGGTTTTAAACAATTTAATCTTTTTGGCCGAAACAACCAGTCCATTTCTTTTGATGATTTCAAGAAATGTTTGAAGATATTTCCAGTGTTCATCAATAGATTTGGAGAAAACAAGGACATCATCTATGTAGACGATGGTGAAATTAGTGAATGATAGGAATATATCATTCATGATATTTTGGAATTCACTAGGACCATTCTTGAGCCCAAATGGCATCACGTTCCACTCGTAGTGACCGAAAGGAATAGTAAAAGTAGTCTTGTACCTGTCTGACTCTCTAATTTAGATTTGCCAAAATCCAGACTTAAGGTCAAATTTGGAGAAAATAACTGCATCACTTAACCTATGAACCAAGTCATTTTTATTAGGAATGGGATAATGAATCTATTCTAACATTTTGTTCAATGGTTTGTAATTAATGACTAAACGGGGTGTACCTCGCTCAATCTCAGCATTTTTCTAAACAAAAAAGTAGCACAAGACCAGGGCGACTTACTATGCCTGATGATATTCTTAGCAAGAAAATCCTAAATCTCTGTTTTGCAAAACTCCAAAGTTTCACTATTCATTTGAATAAGTCTTGCTTTGGTTGGAATTAAACTTTCAGAAAAATCTTTAACATAAGGTAAAGAAACAACATGTTTCTTCCTATGCCAAAAAGCATTGGGAAGATCCAAGCAAACTTCAGAAATTAAAGTTTTTTGGAAATCTTCAATTTTTTTTTAAGCAAGGAATCATGTAAATTATCAGAAACACGTTTGAACTTGATTTCTTGTTTAAGAAAATCTAAATGTTTTCTTTTAGCAGAAAGCGAAAACACAGATCTTCAAGCAGTATCGCGTTCAAACTTAGAAGCAAAATTAAATCTAACTTTCTATCTGAAGGGGTCAGTGTTGATCTCTTTTGCATCATAAAGAAATGGATAAATCATGTTAGTACCAAGAATAACATCATGGGTTAAATTCTTAATAAGCACAAAAGGAATCTTAAAGCAAATATTGTCTTGGCAAACATGAGCCGTGTTTAACTCATATCGGATCTTCATCTTGGATCCGTTTGCAGAGAATAAATTCTCTTCGAACTTTTCAAAATAAGAAGTAGGGACTAGACCTTCACGAATGTAGTTAAGGTCAGCACCAGAATCAATTAAAGCAGTAGCAGAGAATTTGTATTCATGGTTAACAATAATCTCTACTAGACAAAACCATTTCTGTGGGACAGAACGGTGAAGCAAGCAAATATTCTTAGTTGGATGAGAGGGTTCAGCATGGTCTGACTGATTTGTTTTATCACCAGAAGGACTGTCATGATCAAGTTCAATTTCAAGCTTTAAACATAATAAATCTTGTCTAAAAGAAGCATTCTCAGATTTTAGAATCTTGATCTCTTCTCTGAGTATAGAAATTTCTTTTTTGACAAGAGAAATTTCATGCTGTAAATCTTTTAATGAAATCTCTTTGGGTTTTTATTTTTGAAAACGTCCTAAAATTTCATCGAAAGAAATGTTCCCTTTAGAGGACGATGACTCCTTAAGGGTCATTGTCTCCTTGAGCTTCTTGAAATATTTCTCTTTTAACTCAGGGTTTTCTAACTATGAGATAATAGAAAGAAGCATATTTTCATGTTCTTCCTCTTTACTCAAAACATGTTCTCGTTTTTCTTCTTTGTCTAAAATATTAATTGTTTTGACTTTAGAAATACAACGAGAATCATTGCAACCAAGCTTAATATTTGGTGAGTTAGAATGATCAGAGTTTGAGTGGTAATCTGAACCGCTAGAACTAAGTTCATCCTCATCCGAAGATGTAGGAGATCTATGTTCGAGTAAGCAAGACAGATCTTCTTGATCAACGGCATTGATATTTAACTCATTAAGCTTTTTCTTAAAACCTTGTGGCTTTTTTTTACACTTATTTGCATAGTGTCCAAGTTGGCTACAATTAAAACATGTTCCATTTGCAGGGGTTTTTGAAACATTTTTCTGAAATGGTTTCTTCTTTCTTGGAATCGATTTTGAAACAGGTTTTTTGTAAAACTCATCACGGGATCTGTTATAGTTTCTGTGAGGTTTTGAAAACTTTTGAAAACTTTTTTTATGCTGCCTAGATGGAGCAATAGGAGGAAGGCTAAATTATTCACAAAATTTTCCCATTTTGTATTTGGCTTTCTTTTTATCCTTCATCTGTTGTGCAAGCATTCTTTGTGAGGATCAGAAGATTATCCCCCACCCCCGGGAGATGAATGAGTAATGCCTGGTTGTTTACAACACTGAAGACTGAAAAGACTCCAGCGCTATCTGTTTTCACCTTTCGGCCAGGACTCAGCTTTTTGAAAGGCGGAAAGATGGTTTAATTTACTTTCGACACAAGAAGACAAAATACTTTCGGTGCAAAAGAATGATTTCACTTTCAATGGAAGAAGACAAAACTACTTTCGGTGAAAGATTGTTTCTGAGAGTTGAATAGTAAAAGATAACTATTCACTTTCACTATTTACCACTGTTTATCCTGTGATTCATGAGATTTTACTGTTTGTAAAAGCGGGTCCTTCACTTATAAAAGGACGCTTAGTTTCATTTGTTTAGCAGAATTTTCTAGCTAAACTCACATTCAGTAAGAGCTGCGTGCACCTCCTAGATTACTTCAAGCTTATAATTTCTTTTCTCTTCTCCCTAGTTTATCTCAAGCTTGTAAGTTTGTTTACTTTCATTAATAATATTTTGAAAGTTTATTTCAAGTTTAATTTTCATATTTGGCATTGCATTCATTGGAAGGCTAAGCCTCCACATACTCTGCTCATATCCGATTCTTGCCATTAATCTTTGACATGTTTATCTTCATCATTCTCCAATCCTCACTTGATTCTGCTTTTTTGGTGTCAAAGCCATTTTCTGGTTCTGGTTGCTAACAACTTTTCTTTATCTTAACTACTTTTTTTTCTTGATAACTTCTGGAGACACTCTGTCTCTCCTATCTAGTTATCTTTTCTCGGTTTTCATGTTGTACACTACCGCAGTTGAATACTACCTTCAATAAGTCTCCGGAGTTAGCTGGGTAGGCATTTGAAGGACGCGGAAATGATATAGAGCTATGTGCTTGGTAGTTGTGGCCCTCCGGTATGTGTGAGCCATGCAACTAGGAAAAGGAAAAGGCCTAGGTCTAGGAAGGACTTGAGTTTTGTTTCAGAATTTACCAAGATGAGCAAGATGTTTAGATCTAGTTCAACTGTTAGTTCCAGGTCAGGTATGCCTCCTGTTATTATTAATGAAGAAGATTGTGAAATTTCAGAAAATAACTTAAATAATACTGATCAATGACATTTACCAAAGATTAAAATTGATTCTTTTTATTCTTGCACTTGGCTTCAAACAAAGTTTAAGAGTTTGTTATGGGTGAAAACCATAGACCAAACTTTTTCTGTTTCCAAAACACATGAACAATGTGTTTTATTTCAAAAGAAAATGATTAAATATTTTCAAGAAAAAGGTTTCAAATTTATGCATATTGCTTTTGTTCAAGTTGCTATCTGACCTTTGATTAGGAATGGTATTAATGCTTTTGTTCTTTTATGTTTACTTGATGGCAGATTCAAAAGGTTTGATGACAGTGTTCTAGGAGTAGTTCAAACTTATCTGATAGATGGACCTGTTCATTTTAATTGCTATCTTGATTTATTTGATAAGAATATGTTGTCTGTTCTAACTTTAAACATCCAAGCCTCTGGTTTTGATATGGTTGAAGGTAGCAGACCAATGGCCTTTGTTTACCGTATTTATTATAGAGTCTTAAGCACTAACCTTGAGCCAAAGGCTAAGATTAAGTCTCCAAAAAATGAGACCCTTCTGAGGTATAGTTCAACTTTGGACGCCAACATTAGAACACCTAAGATGCTCTTTTGGAAAGATATAAATCTCCTAGAAGAATGGATCCTTAAACAAGAACTTCCTCCAACAGAAGTTCCTTCCCATGACCCAGATCTTAGTTATATCCATCAGTATCTTGATGGTACTATAAAGATTTCCTTTGACCGACCTTCGATCAAAGAAAGAAGAAATTCTTTTGCCAGTTATAGGTCATCCTTCAAGTATCTTTTGAGATTTTCATCTCTTAGATTTTGGTCCGAGCTGAAAGATGACCTAGAACCGGCAAAAGAATTTCTTTTTTCTTTGATCAAAGGTCAGTCAAAGGAAATATTTACCGTACCATCAAGATACTTATAGTAGAGGTTGATTCAATGAAAAGAGCTTACATAAGGGTAAAGGAAAGTCTAAAGGTCATTCACAGTCTGTTAAAATGAAGCTCAAATGTCACAATCTTCATAAATTTGACAACTATAAGATTGAGTACATATTTGGGATTATGGTGGATAATATTACTTTTAACTTGAGGCTTATAGAATTTAAGTAATAAAGCACACTATTAAACATCTTTTAATACCCATAACATAATTCCAAACAGGCCTTGAGTGCCCAAAGTTGATAAACAAGGAGGAAAGTAATACAATAAGTTGCTCTAATGTTACTATTGTTGTTGAAGAAACTTTTGACATTATAAATTTTACTAGTAGCTAATAGTTGTTAACAATTGCTATCCACCAATGCATGAATAGGCATGTATCTCTTATATGCATATTAAAAGAGACTTGTTTATTACCTATCAGTCAATTAATGGTGGTTTCATTTTGATGGGTAATGACATGGGGTGTTCAATACGATTGTTAGGACTATGACTAATGTTCATATACTAAGAAAATCTTTTTTTGTTTTTGGGTACTTTGGAATCTCTTAGCTATCTGTGGTGAAGGTGAACCATTAGAGTTTACAAAGGCTCTTTAGTTGTGACCAAAGGTAATAAAGCTAATAGCCTTTATTTTCTTTAGGCCAATACAATAACAACTTCAACTGAGCTGTTATCCTCATATATCGAAATGCAAACTCCTAGTTATGGCATGTGCATTACAAACATATTAGTGGGAGATGTATGTTAATCTTGGGCAAGTAGGGTCTACTTTGAGATAAAAAAAGTAGAAAGTTTGATATTTGTGAACACTATAGTTTTGGGAAGAGTCGAAGAGTCTAATACAGTTATCCACTGAATATAGAGAACAATTGATTATATACATTCTAATATTAAAGCCCTTCTTGTGTTCCATCTAAGGGTGGTGTTCAGTATTTTTTCATCCTCATTAATGGAAAATGCTAGGTTTATTTTCCGAAATAAAAGAGTTAGGTGTTTATCACATTCGACCAATGGAAGGCTCAATTTGCTAATTTCTAACATACTTTTGGTAGCAATAAACATGTCAATCAAGATAAAGCAATAAATAAACAAAAGAATGAACGGAAAAAACAAACCTGTAATATTCGTTCAAAATACTCAAGAACGAATGACACAATTAACAATAGGAATGAGTTTTCGAATTTCTTAAGTAAAAATTCAACAAATATTAAGTGAATGACAGATATAAAAATGACAAACAGACTAGATTTACACATCCTTGCAAAGGATATTAAGTGAAAAATAAATTCAATGACTTTGTTTGTGGGTATGCATTTGCAAGCATTAATGTGATACAGCCAAATGTGTTTTCTTCACATATCATACAAGTAATATATATATATATATATATTTTATAGGTAAATATCAGACAAGTTATACTAATCATCATTTACTATATATAAAAACTCAAACAAGAACAGGGGACGGTACAAAGTTTCCTATTGCATAACTTTGTAAGCTAGACAGAATTTGTATCGAGCTAAAAGGGTCAAGTGAAGGGGCAGTGAGCGTCGTGCACTGGCTGATGTTGAGTGTCCTAAGCCCATCCTCATCATTAACTTCTTCCACTGAGTCCCACATTGAAGTCTTCTTCACTCGGCCTTGGGCCAAAGAGTACATTGCTCTGTCTGGGATGTTCTGACAGTAGTACAGCCCAAGGGATCTCAAATGAAGACGTGTGTAATTTGCAAGTGCATTCACACTATCATCTGCAGTCTAAGAATAAATGGGTCAAGACTTTTAAGATGATAACAAGCCGAATAAACTTCCCGTTGGCCAAAAAATTTTAGAACTACGCATATTTTCAGATTTAATACACTATCATTTACATGTTTGACTGTTCCAAAGTTTCGTACCTCTACTAAATGATCTCACTTCTTATGACTTGAGTTGAAAGAAACAATTATAATTTTAGAAAATAATTTATACCTGCAATGCACTGTCAGATGCAGCTTCGACAAATCCACAAAGATTTAAAACCTTTAACTTATGGCAAAAACTAGCCAGATATGCAAGAGCACTGTCACTGAATGCTGAACATCTACTGATGTTGAGTTTTGAAAAATTAGGACAACCATGAGCCAGGGCATACAGGGATCTGTCACTAAGCATGAAGCTTTTGCTGAGGTCCAGGACCTGCAAATCATGACAGCAGTTTGCAATAGTTTGAACAGCATGATCCTCAAGCTGTGGTTTATCTTGGCGCAATATGAGAGACTGCAATTTTGTCAACTTTGGAGCAAGAGATAGGACCAAGTTGTTCTCACAAAAAGCTCTCTTGTTTTGAGATGCCCATCAGTTTTAAAAAATTTAGCAAAATCTTATAAACATGAATGAGGAAGAAATAGTGCAAATTACAGGAACTCATTCCATCAAAGTTTTCACAATAAGCATATAGGGCAAGAGGAATGTACTCTTAATGCTATGTTTTTAAACTTTGTACAGTAAGATTCTACAGAAACTATAGACGACTTTTTTTTTGAGAAACTCTTACTTCATTTCATTGAACTAAAGGAGAAATACACTGAGGAATGTCCTCCATTGTTACATTAAAGTCATCAGAAATGCTAAGAGAACCTTTTGCTAACAAATGGGCTATGTTGTTACCGTTTCTCCTAACATGAGAAACACGCCACATTGCAAAAGTTTTAAGCCATGTTCTAGTCTCACAGATAAACATGCTAGTACTGCTCCATGCTTCATTTTCTTCCTGTAGTGCCTTTGTTACCAGGAGTGAGTCACCCTCCAATTCGATCTGTGTCAGTCCCAGATCCTTGGCAAAACGAACAGCTATTAAAGCCCCATAGGATTCTGTTAGTAGAGGGTCGGGGAGCTGCATCTTCTTGTGCCTCATTGTAGCTATGATCTGACCTTTCTCATCCCTTACAACTACACCTATGCCAATCAAGCATTTTGCTTTGTCTACCGCCCCATCCCAATTGACTTTAAACCAGTTTGCAGGTGGACTCTGCCACGCCTCAGCTGAATTCTGTGTCTGTTGGCCCTTCTTTTGTATCTGATTCTTGTCCTTCTCTTCTTTTAGCAGCTGTAGTTTCAAACTGGTTTCTCTGAGTAGACAGTTTGGAGGTAGGAATATGTTTTTGTAGATAAAGGAATTTCTTCTCAGCCATAACTGTCTAGCTACCATCACAAACTCCTGCATCTCTGAATCATTGAGAACTTTGATCATGTTCTCAAAGAATAACACCATTGGCAGTTGGGAGCTTGAGCTTTTTTGCAGCCTCATCGAGCATTGGCCCCAGACATCTTTGGCTGCCTCGCAATTCCACAAGGTATGTAGAGTACTTTCTTCCTCTCTTGAGCAAATTGGACATAGGGGTACCTTCACTATCTTTTTCTTGAATAAGTTGAGTTGGGTAGGGAGGGATTCTTGGCATGCTCTCCACATAAACATCTTGTCAATGGGAGGGACATGGAGCTGCCATATCTTTTTCCATACTTCTTTAAGTGATTTACTGGTTGAGGCTTGGCCTCTTCCTTCCATTTCCTTTGCTTTCTCCATGTGATATGCACTCTTCACTGAGAAAGAGCCATTTTTTGTGCCATGCCATATGAGCTTGTCCTTTGAATTCAGGGAGCTGATGGGAGTTTGGAGTATCACTGAAGCTTCCTCTTCTTCGAAAATTTCTTGCACCAGGTCCCTTTTCCAGCTCTTGGTTGAGTGGTCGATAAGTTCAGCTACTAAGGCTTCAGAATTAAGGACCTTTACAGGGCTTCTTACCATAGTTGGTTTAGACTTGACTAGCCATTTATCTGACCATATTTTAACTTTGTCTCCTGTGCCAACCCTCCACAAAGACCCTGCCTCAATAGTCTGTCTAGCTGATAGAAGACTTCTCCATACAAAGGATGGCTTTGCTCCCACCTTAGCCACTTGAAAGCTCGAGTTTGGGAAATATTTAGCTTGAAGGACCCTGGCAGCAAGTGATGTTGGGTCTTGGAGTATCCTCCAGCAATTCTTGGACAGCATGGCTTTGTTGAATACTTCAAGATCCCTGAAACCCAAACCACCTTCAGATTTGGCTTGCCCCATTCTCTTCCATGAGATCCAATGTATTCTTTGCTCCTTCTCTTGCTGACCCCACCAGTAGTTGTGGATTACACTGTTTATAGACTGAAGTAGATTAAGTGGTAGCTTAAAGACACTCATTGTGTAGGTTGGGAGGGCTTGAATCACTGCCTTCAAAAAAATTTCCTTTCCTGCCTGAGAGAGTGATTTGACTCTATGGTTGTTCAGTCTCATCCTGACATTGTCCAAGATATTCTTGAAGGTTTTAAATCTGTCCCTACCTACCACAGGAGGTAATCCCAAATACCTTTCATAAGGCATAGATGTTCTTATTCCTGCTATAGACAAGATGAATTGCTGGGTTGAAAGGCTTGTATTTCTACTAAAAATAATTGAAGTTTTCTCCACATTCAATCGCTGACCCGAGGCTCTTTCATAGAGTCTTAAGAGGCTGATCATTCTTCCCCACTCCAAGGCATTAGCTTTGCAAAAGATGAGACTGTCATCTGCAAAAAAGAGATGGGATACCCTCATGTTTCCTCTTGCAACAGGAACGCCATGAATGATCTCATTCTCCTCAGCTTTCTTTATCAAATTGCTCAATACTTCTGCACACAAGATAAAGAGGTAAGGGGATAGAGGGTCCCCTTGCCTTATTCCTCGAGTGGGGGAGAAAGCTTTTTGAGGTTCCCCATTGACAAGCAGGGAGTATGTGACTGTTTCTATGCAATTCATCACCAAATCCACCCAAGTGTTACAGAAACCCAGCTTGAGTAAGGCTGCTCTCAGGAATCCCCACTCCACTCTATCATATGCTTTGCTCATGTCTAACTTTAAGGCCATATAGCCCTCTTTCCCTGTCATTTTACATTTCATGGTATGCAAAGACTCAAAAGCTACAATAATGTTATCTGATATAAGCCTATTTGGGACAAAAGCTGATTGAGATTCAGATATGAGGTTAGGGAGAATTCTTTTAAGCCTATTTGCAATAATTTTTGAGATGAGTTTGTAGAGCACATTACAGAGGGAAATAGGCCTGAATTCTGTCACTCTAGTAGGCTTTTTCTTCTTGGGAATGAGTGCAATGAAAGTGCTGTTGATGCTTTCCATTTTGCCCCTCGAGTTGAGCACTTTCAGAACTGTATCACAGACTTGAGGACCCACTATTGACCAGTGTTTTTGATAGAAAATGGCTGGGAATCCATCTGGTCCTGGGGAGCTTAGACCATTCATTTGGAACATTGCTTCTTCCACTTCTTGAATGCAATAAGGTCTAGTAAGGAACTCATTTTGGGAGGTAGTCACTCGGGCTTCTAAAGAGGCCAGGCATTCTGTTTGGTGACTAGGACTAGAGGTGGTGAAAAGATTAGTGAAATAGCCTTGGAAAAGGTCCCTAATACCTTCTCTCGAGTGCACCACATTGTCATTGTTGTCTAACAAAATCTTTATCCTATTTGTTGACCTTCTTTGGGAAGCTGCCTTGTGGAAGAACTTAGTGTTTCTGTCCCCCTCTTTCAGCCACCTTATCTTTGCCCTTTGTTTCCACTTGATGTTTGCAGCCTCTAGCTTGTTATCAACTGCCCTCTGGACTTGCTTGATTTCCTCAATTAAGTTTCCTGTATTATCCTCCTGTAGTTTAGAGAGTAGTTCTAGTTGAGCCTGAGTCTCTTTCTTGGATGTGCCAAAGGTCTTCTTGCTCCATTGTGTAAGCCTCTGCTGACAGTTTTTCAGACCTTCTGTGATACTTTTCATACTGTTGTTGGTCAGTCTGGGTGACTTCCATGCTTCTTCCACCTTTGTAAAACAGTCTTGATTCAATGTCCAGGAGGCTTCAAACCTGAAAGGCTTTGTGTGTCTATTTCCAAAGTGTTGGTGCTGTTCCATGGTGATCAAGATGGGGCTATGATCTGAAGTAAGAAAGGGGAGGGTGTGAACACTTGGGTCTGTGTACAGGTCTAACCAGACTCCATTTCCAAGAGCCCTATCCAACCTCTCTTTTGTAAAGGCTGCCCCTTGCCTGCCATTGGTCCAGGTATATTTGTTCCCTATAAAACCCATATCTATAAGGCCACATTTGGTGATTGTGTCCCTAAACATCTCCATTTGTTTGAGAGGTCTCAAAGGGCCTCCCCTCTTCTCCTTATTGCTCAAAATTTCGTTGAAGTCACCTACACACAGCCATCCCTCTCCTGCTACTGGTTGCAGTGCTTGCAGTAATTGCCAACTCTCATGTCTTTTTTCTGTAATTGGGTTGCCATAGAAACCCGTTAGGAACCAAGTGACTCCTGCTTCCCTATCTTTTATTGCCAGAGAGATGTGTGAGATTGTTGAGGAGATTACTTCTGCTTCCACTTCTTCTTTCCAAAAGAAAGCTAGACCTCCCTTGGTCCCTATGGGATTGACCACAAAACTATGCTCATACTTTATCAAGCGCCTAATTGATTCCATTTTTTCTTTTTTACTCTTTGTTTCCATTAAGAAAACAAAGGATGGGAACTTTGTTTGCACCAAGTGGCACAAGTTATTAACTGACCGAGGGTTCCCAAGCCCTCGGCAGTTCCAGCTCAGGTAACTCATCTTAAATGGTGGGGCTGGATCCCAGCCACCACCATATCATTCTTGCTAGCTTCCATAGCATGTTCCTTCTCCATCTTTGGTTTCTTGAGGGCCTTAACAGATGCTGATCTAGTTATAAGGCCTGCCTCTCTCTTTGATCCAGTTGGTATGTTTTCCTTGTTCACTTCTGTTAAGGGGCCTGCACTGCCTTTGTTCCTTGCTTTCCTTTTCCATGTGGCTTGACTCTTGAATTTCTGCAGGGCTAGGACTTGGTCCGAGACAAAGGTGGCCATAGAGGATACTTGGGCCACCAGATCATTGCTACTGAGGTTCAAGACAGGTTGTTGGGCCTTGTCCTTGCTGGAGGTTTCTGCCTTGTTGATTGGCAAAGCAGCATCTTCAAGGCCTTGCATCAGACAAGGTCCTGCATCCTTTGAAAACTGTTCTGACTTGCCCACAACTAGCTCCACGTTTGTTTCCTTAAAAAGGACCTGACTGCTTCCTGTCTTCTGATAAACAAAAAGGTGGTCTTTCACAGTTGCCCCTTTTGTTTCTGTGCTGTCCCCATCCTGCAGGTTAGCATTCTGACCCCCTGGAGTATTGTCATGCTTTTTGGTTGGACTGTCTTCCCTGACCTCTCTCTCCCTCCCCCATGGTTGCTCCTCTGTTTCTCTAGGTGGACTTGAGTTGCCATACCTTTTCCTTGAGAGGTCTCCTTCTCTGGTTGCTGGTGCTCGAAGCCAAGGCCCATACTGGAGCTTACTGCTGTCTGTTTTCATTACTTGGCAGCCTCTTTGTGCATGCTTTAAGACCCCACATTTGAAACAAAAAGATGGCAAACGTTCATATTTAAAAGGGATCCAGGTTCTCTTACCTTCAAAAGACAAGAAAAGACCTCTTTGAAGAGCCTTTGAGATGTCGACCTCCACCTTGAGTCTCAGGAACTTACCCCATCCTATGCCCCTATCATCAACTTGTACTGAGAGAGTCTTCCCTATCGTATCACCAATCTTTTTGCCTACCTCTTCAGTCATACTTGCCAAAGGCATGTTATATGCTTGAACCCAAAATTCTTCCAAGATGAAAGGAACTTCATTGATTGATCTATCCCCTTCATACAAGTGAATGCAGACCAGCCACCTATCAAAGGACCAAGGCCTACCATGTATAACCTGTTGTAGATCCTGCTCTAAGTGGAACTCAACTAAGTATTTATTGCTTCCAACTTCAGTGAATTGTATCCAGCTTTTGCATCTCCATACTCTTGCCATAGTTGTCTTAAAGGCTTCTCTATTTACCGGCCTTTCAGCTATGATCATAGCCAGCAGACAGTAGTTACTATGTAGCTGTTTTGTTGCTGTTGAATCAGGGACCAGTACTACCTCCCCCTTCTCCTTCTCCGTGAGACTCAGTTCTTCCCACTGTTTTGTTATTTCCTCTGCCATCTCTCCTCTTCAAACCAGCCAAAAACTAGCTTAAGAGACAAAACTCTGCTAGAGAGAAAAACCTCAACCTTGAGAGGAGAGAAGTGAATGAGCAAGAGAAGTGAAGCTATAAGACTTTACACCCTTAAAGCTTAATGATTCCACAACAGAACTGAGCAGCAATGTTATAAATACCCTATCCTTCTCTATCCTCTTCACCCTTTCAGGGCACCTGGTTAAATCCATAAAGATCAAAATATGAAATATACAAATTGAATTCACCCTTAAAGCTAGAGGCTTGACCAACTGCAATTAGCCAAATTTCTTGTAATTTGAAGGATGACAATTTATATAATACAACTGTCCATAAAACAATACAAAACCCGGAAAAATAACAACACGAACACTTGAAGTCCCGAGTTTGAACCAACTCTACACTATCCCATTTAATATTAATCCACTTATTGGATCTACTCATTAAGGATAAGTCTAATTTATACATGAGTGAGAGTGTTAAGAATATAATATAAATAAATAAATCTACTTGTTTTAATCGGTTTAAATTTTTGAGATAAGTTGTCATTTATCCTAAAAACCACTTAATTGTATTATGATATTGCTTTTACTCGTGGCACATAACTCGTTTCAAATATATATGAGCAACTGCACATGATATCCTGCAGACGTGTATGTGTTCAAGTTGAAGTAAGTGTGAAAAGTTTTCAATGGTTCTAAATATGTTTGACAATGGACAATGAAAAATGAATTGGTTACCAAAATCTAAATAATTTCGTCTCATTTTATTTAATTATTATAATTTTTTTAAATTCTTATATAAAATATAATAAATAATTTAATTTTTTTAAATTTTAATATAAAATTAATATTAAAAAATTATATTATAATAATATTTTATTTATTATTATTCATAATACCTCTTCCTATCTAAACTTCATTATTACCAAACAGGGTCTGAGTTAGCATTTAACAGTAAAAAGCAATGTCTTCTTCACTGACCCGTCGTCCTCCTATTTTTTCCTTTTTCCCCATCTCATTTCGGACATCTATCTTCAATTCACGCCCCTTCCCCTCTGCCGAAATTCACCACTTCCCCAAGCGAAACCAACGCCATCCCCACCGCAATAAACCACTCCTGTGCTTTCATCGTGGCTGTGTTGTACTTGCTGCAACACTTTCGGCCCGCAGGTGATGCACCAAGACGGCGTTGGTGTTCGTCGGGGATGTTGGAGCACCATAAAGGTAACCGTACCCCTCTGACCATTTTTTATTTTCTTCCCCTCTGCAAAATTCTTTTCCCCTCTGCACAATTTTTCAACTGCAGTGGGTAGAGATCATTCCCACGCCTTTGACCTTATCTTGGGGAATCTTGCCTTTCTAGATTTTCATTATCAAAAACAGTCGCCCTATTTGCCTTTTTCCATTTCAAAATCCTCTATAAATTGAAAATGACCACACTCAGAACACCCACCACCACCACTGTCTGCATCCATCGCACCGCCGCCCCTACGACTACCATTAAACGCCGCATTGTATTCGCAGCCACCACGGCTCCTCAGGCGCGGTCCTTCGAGGTAACCAAATATATGTTGTTATATTTATTCGCTGCCACTACCATTAGCAGTTGATAATTGGATATTTTGATAATTTTAGTTTAATTCTATTTATTTAAAGAAGTTTAGTCCATTGATAGTTTGATATATATAATCTTTCGTGGGATTTGCATGAGCATTGTATTGGAATATGGCTCTGTTTGATATATAATTTGATATATATGTGGCTCTGGCTCTGTTTCATGTGATGCGGCTCTGGTTGATATATATGTGGCTCGTTTGATATATAATTTGATATATATATATATATACGGCTCTGTTTGATATATAATTTGATATATATGTGGCTCTGTTTCAAGGGATTTGCATGAACATGGTAAAGATATATTTTAAAATTTATCTTTGTTTGAAAATGTTCTTTACAGTTCTAATTCATATGGTAAAGATATTTTAAACCCTTGGTTTCATTCTAATTTTGACTCAAAACCAGCCATCGTCATGGATATATAGCTCTTCTAAAAAGATTCTCTACAAAGAACTTCACTGAATGTAGATTAGATAATAGTTTAGAAGGCTAGCAATGTTCATATTGGTAGAAAAAAGTTACAAACTTGATGGATATTCTCTACCAGTTTTCCATCCATCTGAATATATTCTAGTCCCTTCTGAGTTGGAGGATGAACATTGCTATGACACAGAATAAATAACAACTCCTTTCCATCAACATTTTGTGGTAACATGATAACCAAACTTACAAATCTCAGTCACCTTCATCTCAAGAATATTTACTCAACCAGCAATGAAATACGAGTTACATCTTCCTTGAAGTTGAAGCCCATAGAGAGAGCCTAGGCAACAGCTTTCATTTGTCCTAATCAATCCCTTGACAGAATCAAATAAAATAACTTCAAAAGGAATCAACATTAACCAGGGGTGTCAGCCGTAATTCTTGAATGTTTTTGCTGTTTGTTATCATATAATGAAAGGGATTGCATTATAGGCTGGTTTGTAAATGGTTTCAGTCAATATGATGCAAAATGGATTGACAAAAGTATAAAGATTTTTCAATAGGTACATGAGTTACTCAAATAAATGGATGCTACTTATTTCACATCATAAAATGGAAAGATTCCTTTTTTTTCGAAAATAATAGAGGACAATGGAATCCATCTTTAAATTTAAAAGGATGCACTTAGTAAGATTGTGAGTGACTAGTTTGGCTAGATTACAGAAACAATATGCCTACCTCATCATTATAGTGCCTAAGGGTGTAAATTTTAACCGAAAAACCAGACTGGACCAGACCCAACCAATGCGGTCTGGAACCGTTTCTAAAATGCCAAAACCGGTTGGAACCGGTCCGGTTCCGGTTCCATGATTTTTAGGACCGGATCGGACCGGTTTACTATAACATATATTTATAGTTATTTTTTAAAAATTATGTATAATATTTTTTTATATTATATATAATATAATAATTTTTATATATAATAATATAAATTATAATTAATAACATAAAACTTTAATCTTAAACATGAAAATTTACTTGATCATATACATTAAACATAAAATATATATATTAATAACATTTTATGGTCTAATAGATTCTCAAAATATTCCTTTTGAATTTTTGATAAATACATAATACATTAGTAATATTAATATACATTAGTATATTAATCACATTTCATTTTAATTAATTAATAGACATTAGTATACTAATGTATATTAGTATATTAATTACATTTTATTTCCTAATACTAATACTTTTAGTAGGGCTGTGCAAGAAGCTGCTTGACTCGGCCCTCCCGCGAGACCCGACCCAACCCGCACTGAAAAGCCGTTTTTTAAAAGGTGCTTGGGTTCAACCCGTTCAACCCACTAAACCTCAGCAATTCGCTAATGTAACTCAAAAGTCAAAACCAAGAAGAAACCCCAACAAAGAAAGCTAGGTGTCTTCTGCTACTTTGTCTTTTTCAAACACATGTCTATGTTTTTGATCCTTATCTTTCTATTTAATCCTTCTCTTTCTTGCCGATGGAAATGATGACGTTTTGGGGTGCGTGTGGTTGTTGAGGGCAAAAGGGAGGATAGCGTGGGAAGGATGATGGCTTTGGAGAAGTTACAAAGAGGAATGATGATTGTTGTAGATTCAAGTAGAGAGATCAAACTAGTTTCGAAAAACAGATCCACACAACTGTATTTGTTGTTGTGTTCTATTTGAAAACATGCTAAAGATGAAAGAGCCACATTCGGAGGAGACAAATTGGATGGTGAGGAGGAGGACGATGGGGAGGATTAGAAGTCCCACAGGGCTCAGTAGCTCGGCGATGGCAGAGGTAATGGACTCACCTTGGTCATCAACGAGCGACGTCACCACAAACACAAAGGCCACCACCAGTAAGACGCCATGGGGTGCATGGCCTTGTGTCTCTTCAATCATCCTGTGAGTGGGAGGTTTCGTAAGTTTTGGAAGCTGTTTTTCTTCGTTTTTTGGCTTTCCTGATGTACTTTTTTTTGTAGTCAGAGGGAATGAGGTGCGATGCATGGGCCGTAGTCTTGGAAGTGTGTTTTCGCATGAGTTGACCCGACATTGGTCGGGCGGGTCGGTTTGTGATGTCCTGGGAGCCGGGTCGGGCCTAAACACAATCCGGGTTGTTCGGGTTTTAGGCCTAACTTTTAGTATTAGTAATTCCCTTTAAGTCTATATATAAATAACTATATAAATCATTGTAATATTAGTAGTTATACTATATTATTATAAGTCTATATGATATTATAGTGAATCAGTGATACAATAATACTAATACAGAAATACTATTATATAGTTATACTAAATTAAAATCACTATAACAAATACTAATATATAGTTATACTAAATCACTATAACTAATATTAATATATAATTATACTAATACTAATAGTCTAATACGATTATAAAGCTATACTAATCACTAATTCATTATAACTAAAAGTCTAAATATCTATAACCATATATATTATTAATATCACTATGACCATATGTTATTATATAGTATTAATTTCACTATTAGTATAGTATATAGGATTAGTAATAATTTAGTATCAATATATTATTATATAATATATAATATATATTCCATAATGTATAACATATAGTATTAGTATCACTATATCATTATAAGGCGTACGACCACGTGAATTGGGATTTTTTGGTGTATATGTTGGTTAGAAGTGGGTTTGGGGCAAGATGGAGGCAGTGGATAAGACACTGTGTATCAACGGCGCGTTTCTCGGTCTTGGTTAACGGGGATCCAGTGGGTTTCTCGGTCTTGGTTACGGCAAGGAGATCCATTATCCCCTCTCTTATTTGTTCTGATTATGGAGGCACTAAGCAGAATGGTGTCAGCGGCGGTAGGGGGTGGATTTTTCTCAGGTTTTAATGTGGGGGGCAATCATGGTTCCATCATTATTTCTCATCTCTTGTTTGCAGATGATACCTTATTATTTTGTGAGGCAACGGCAGGTCATATAGAATCCCTGAAGGCTATTTTGCTATGCTTTGAAGCCGTGTCCGGGTTGAAGATCAATCTTGCTAAAACGGAGATGGTTGCAGTGGGAGAAGTAAATAATATCAGGGGGCTAGCTAACATCTTGGGTTGTGTGGTCTCTTCCTTGCCTTTGAAATATCTGGGCCTTCCGCTGGGGGCTTCTTTCAAAGCAAAATCTATTTGGGAAGGGGTGCTGGAAAAATTCGAACGTAGACTGGCTGGGTGGAAAAAGGTATACTTATCAAAAGGGGGACGAATAACCTTGATTAAAAGTACGCTATCTAACCTTCCTACATACTTTTTATCCTTATTCCCACTCCCTGCTAGCATTGCACAGAGATTGGAGAAACTTCAGAGAGATTTCCTATGGGGTGGGATAGGAGAAGAGTTCAAGTATCATTTGGTGGGATGGGATAAGATTTGTACTCCGTTGAGAGATGGTGGGTTGGGGATTAGGGATGTAAGGGCCTTTAATATGGCATTGTTGGGTAAATGGCTGTGGCGGTATAATTGTGAGAGGGAAGCTTTATGGAAAGGAGTGATTGACATAAAGTATGGTAGTGAATGTGGGGGTTGGTGTTCTAAAGAGGGAAGGGGGACTTATGGTGTGGGGCTTTGGAAGTATATAAGGAAGGGGTGGGAGTCCTTTTCTTGCAATACCCGGTTATGTTTAGGGGATGGTAGTAGGATCAGTTTTTGGATGGATAGGTGGGTGGGTGATCTGGTTCTAAAGGATGCCTATCCCACAATCTTTGCTATTGCACGGGAGAAAGCAGCTGTGGTGGCTGATTTGAGGGTGATCTTTCAAGACACACAGGAGTGGAATATTAGTCTTACCAGGGATGCAAATGATTGGGAAGTAAATGACTTGCTGGAGTTTATGAATTTACTGTACAGCTTGCCCATTGCTGCCACAACTGAAGATGTGATGGTTTGGAGGCCGAATAGAAAGGGGAAATTCTCGGTACGTTCCTTCTATGAAGTCAATACCATGCAACAAAGGCCTAAGTTTCCGTGGAAGAATATTTGGAGAAGCAAAGCACCAACTAAGGCTGCATTTTTTGTATGGACAGCAGCACTAGGGAAGATCTTGACCACTGACAATCTTAGAAGACGTGGCCTTATTATTGTGGACTGGTGCTGTTTGTGTAGAAACAATGGAGAGACAGTGGACCACATACTCCTACACTGTAAGTTCGCAAGTGAGATATGGAACTACTTCTTCAACAGAATGGGAATAGCATGGGTAATGCCAGGTCGGGTGGTGGAGCTTTTAGCAAGCTGGCGAGGAATCTCCGGGACTCCGCAAATTGCATCTTTGTGGAGGATGGCTCCAATTTGTATTTTTTGGTGTATTTGGAATGAAAGAAATGAGAGACTTTTCGAGGATCATGAACGTTCCTCGGAAGAGTTTCGGAGTTTCTTATGGAAGACTTTATTTCTGTGGGCCATGGCTTTAGACTTTAATGGCCTAAGCTTCCATGATTTTCTTGCTTCTGTCTCTAGTTCCTAAATAGGTGTATGCTCATGTATACCTCCAGTGTACCTGGGCTATGCCCATCTTTATCTTAATAAAGCTCTCTATTACCTATCAAAAAAAAAAAAAAGTAGTAACACTATAATAGTATAATATATAGTATTAGTATATATTAATATATTGTAAGAGTTACAGCATAATATATGTAAATAGTATAGTTAACTTAATATGTTAGTATTAATATCATCATAACTATATATAGGCTTGCAACCCGAATTGAAAATACAGGGTTTGCACTCAGCCCGACCCGAACATCTCAATTTAAGACCAACCTGATCCAAACCACCTGTCAAAACAGAATCGGGTTGAATTCGTATGACCCTACTTAGTCTTTATTTAAAAAATAAATAAATAAATTAAATTAAATTAAATTAAAAATATTACTTCTTCTTCATCAGCAAAGGGACCTTGTTTGTACTCATTTTCTACAGAAGAAAATTCCCGACCCAACCAAGAAAAGCAAGTTGATTAAGCTCATACATTTTTAGATCATTTGGCCAATAAGTTCTGTTATTTTTTAAAACTCTCATCAACCAAACATAAAGGTGATTACTGCATAGATGAGGACAACCAAGAAAAAAATCTATCGAGTCATCCACTTCAGATTTATTGAAAGCAAAAAATCCCCCAACAAATGAAAACCCAGAAAGCCCCCAACAAATTAATCCCCCTACAACGAGATCTATAACAAATCCCCCAACAAGAAGATCTATAACAAATAAAAACCTAGAAACCTAGAAAACAAGCAAAATCACTAGACACCATCGGGCTTGATCATTATCAAAGTCTGCTCCACATTTTCTCCATGAAGGCTTAAGGGTTGTAGCTCTTAAAATGGAGCTAGTTTTTCCATATGATTTTTTTTACTTGGTTTTATTTTTTCTCTGAAGAGGAAGATCGACGGTTACGGCAAGAGGTAGCGGTTGCGATGGCAGTGGAAGATGCGGAGGAGGAGTAGCACCTGAGAAATCCAATTTTGGAGCATGTGGCAGCAGAGGCAGTAGAAGTTGTGAAGCGAAAGAGGTGTCCAAAAGGCTGGGAGCTCACCCTTACAACCTCCATTAAAGCCGTCTGCTAATGCTTCCTCTTTCTTTTCCCCTTATAGAGTTTATCCCCTACTCGTGTTACTATTTCTCTACCCTCACAGGTTTTAAACAGATTCAATATTTTCAAGCTATAGAATGACATCGCCGCTCGCATGGTACTTGAACGCTAGGGTTTGATAGAAATGACCAAAGAAGAATTGATATTCAGTCGGTTTAATACTAAAATTCAAACTCGATGTTTTATCGAATTGGTGACCTGATCATTAGTCACCTGTTAAATGTTGGGTCGGGTCGGGTCAGTTCAGAACACTCAGATCATACGGGTTGCCAGGTCATATGCATAGGCCTAACTATATCTAGTATTAATATCACTATTAGTATAGTATATAGTATTAGTAATAATTTAATATCAACGTATTATTATATAATATATAATATAAATTCCATAATGTATAATATATAGTATTAGTATATATTAATATATTATAAGAGTTATAGCATAATATATGTATAATAATATAGTTAACTTAATATGTTAGTATTAATATCACTATAAGTATATGTAGTATTAATATCACTTTGTTTTTGGTTGATAAATAAACACTTCATTTTATAAAGGCATAACACCTTAAAATAGGTTACAATAGTGTTGATCAATGAAAATTGCATTCTCAATTATAGGAGGAACACTATTCCACCAAATGAACATATCTTCAATGGGTCAGGCATGTCTTGCAAGTCGATGGGCAGCCTCATTTGTGAATCTGCTGCTATGCTGAATACTGCACTGAAGGAAAGTTTGCATCAAACTTTTGACAACTGCTACCACAGATCTTATAGTTGCATTCGACTCAGTTGAGCTGTTAACCTCTTCAACCAGAAACAAACAATCACTTTCAATAATCAGCTTAGGAATGCCCATATTCATGCACAATTGTAGCCCCCTCAATAAGCCCACAACTTCTACTTGTTTTGGTTCCAAAAAAACAGTTTCAACTCTACTAACTGCCATTATCACCTCTCTCAGATGGTTCCTCAAAACAACACATATACCAGCTTTGTTTAAGTCAAAGAAAAGGGCTCCATCAATATTTAGCTTAAGAGAATCTTTAGGAGGGGGTGGCTATCTGTACAACAGGTGCTTAGAAATGGGCAAGGAATGTCTGATCGATGCACTTTGCAATTTCTTTGTAAAAGCAAATCCAATAACTTTCTGTGGTGGTAAAGCAATTTGTTCATTAACCATCTTGTTCCTTCTAAACCAAAAAGTCCAAACCATCAAGAAAAAAATCAGCTAACTCTTCAGTTGAACCATTAAATAGAATATCCATTGCAGTAGTGATAAAAGAATTGAGTTGGGCTCCATTTTGAATGATAAAAAACCTGCGCATTAGGAATTCATGGATAGAAGAGCATAAAATCAAAACATGGCACAAATCCTCCTCCATTGGATGTTGACAAAAGCAACATTGCCCCTTAATGTCCAGTTTTCTCTTAATCAAATTTGCCTTTATTGGTAAGCTGTCTTTAAATGCCATCCAAGCAAAAACCTTAACCTTAGGAGGAACTTTTAACTTCCAGAGAGCAGTCCAAAACTTTTTCATCAAAGCCCCATTTGAGGACTCCCCAGATTCAGGTTCCAAGCAAGTTTTAAAGAATCTGTAAGCACTTTTAACAGAAAAAGATCCTGACTTTTCATGTTCCCACATCCATTGATCTATAGATCTAGTATGACTAGGGTGCAGCCTAATAACAACATTAACAATGTTTGGATTGAATAGAGTTCTAACCTTTTCAAGATTCCACCATTTAGTACTTGGATCAATAAGTGAGAAAACTTGATTCTCCAATTGGCTAAGTTGCTCAACACTCTGCTCAGCTCTTAGTTCATGTCTCAAGTTTCGAAATCCAGGAACCCAGGCATCATCTTTAAAATATGAATAGAGCTTCCATATCCCACGTTCCACGTTCCACCTTTTAGTAACGGGTTTTTTGCCTCCCATATTCCTCTCCACGTATAGGAGGGATTACCTCCAAGAGAGGCTATCAATAGGCTCCCATCAGAAAAGTATCTAACAGCATACCTCTTGTGGAATAAACTTTCCTTATTCTGCAATAACCTCAAAGCTTGTTTTGCCAACATAGCCATATTGAAGATTTCTAGCTCCTTGAATCCCATTCCTCCCGCATATTTTGAATTGCACATTTTCTTCCAACTTAGCCAATGGACCTTTCTCTCTTCATTCTTTTGACCCCACCAATATCTGGCCATCATACTCTCTATTTTAGAACAAAGCTTTGTTGGAAACCTGAAGCAACTCATGGCATAAGATGGAATTGCCAGAGCTACTGCTTTTAGGAGAATTTCCCTTCCCCCTTGAGAAAACATATTCCCTTTCCATTCTTGCAACTTGAGCCAAACTTTGTGCTTAATACCTACAAATGCCCTTGCTTTTGAGCTATCAACTACTAGGGGCATGCCAATATACTTATCATATTGCTGCACTTGAGATGAGCTCCACAAGTTCATAATAGCCTGCCTGTTATTCTGTTCCACATTGGCACTGAAAACCGTTGCAGTTTTCTCTCTATTCAACTATTGGCCTGAAGCAACTTCATATTGTTTTAACAAAGCTTGCAATCGTACATTGGTGTCCACATTTGCAGCACAAAAAATCAAGCTATCATCTGCAAATGGTAGGTGATTTAGCTTTGGGGCCCCATGACAAATTTGTATGCTAGGAATAGACTTAGTACTTTCCACCTCTCTCAAAAGACTAATCAATCCTTCGGTACACAAGAGAAAGAGGTTAGGAGAAATAGGGTTACCTTGCCTCAAACCTCTTGAAGGAACAGTAAAACCAGTAGGAGAGCCATTAATCAAAACAGAGAAAGAATGAGACCTAAAACAAATCATCAGAAGCTGAATTAAGCTTTCATGGAAGCCCAGTTTGCTCATAATAGATTCACTAAAACTCCATTCTACTTTCTCATAGACTTTGCTCATATCAAGCTTAATAGGCATAAATCCTTTCTTTCCTTTCTTCTTCCTCTTTAAAAAATGTAAAATTTCATAGGCCACAAGGACATTATCTGCGATGAGTCTACCAGGTATGAAAGAGGATTGTGAATCAAAGATGACCACAGGTAATACTTGCTTGATTCTATTGGCAATAACCTTAGAAATTAGCTTATATATGACGTTACATAAACTAATAGGTTTAAGGTCATTAACTGTTTATGGGGACGTTTTTTAAGGAACCAGGGTGATGAAGGTATGATTAAGGGCTTGAGGCATTTCACATTGGTTCAAAACATGTAAGACAGCAGAGGTGATGGAACTACCAATGTCAGGCCAGAATTTCTAGAAGAAGAGAGGTGGCATGCCATCTTGCCCTGGTGCTTTGTTGGGATGCATCTCTTTCAAAGCCTAAATAACTTCTACAGCTGTGTAGAGTCTAATTTGGTCAGTATTCGTCTCAGTTGAGACCTTCCTCTCCATTTTGTCAAGATTAACTTCCTGGTCTCGAGATCCTACAGATGTAAACAATGAAATAAAGTGGTTAACAATCAACCTGTCACAATCCTCTCCTTCCTGCCAGCAACCACTTGCATCCATTAATTTTGATGTCGAATTCTTTCTTTTTCTTTGAGATGCTTTAGCATGAAAATTTTTTGCATTTTAGTCCCCTTCAACTAACCATAAAGCTCTTGATCTTTGTTTCCACATAATCTCCTCCCTATCCATCCATTTCTGAACCTCATCTGTAGCTTTACCAATCTCCTTGGTATTTAAGGCTGTCGTGTCCTTACTTTGTTCCAGCGAGAGTTTGAGCTTTGCCTCCTTCAGCTTAACCTGGACTTTACCAAATTTGAATTTGTTCCACCTTTGTAGCTTACTGCTACAGCCAGAAATACAGTCCATAATCCCTACATGCCAATAGAGGGAGCCGCAGAGAGCCACTCATGCTGGACTATTCTTGAGCATTCTACTTCTCCAAGCTACATTGCCTCAAACCTGAAAGGTTTCGCACCTTACCTTCTTGGCTGTACACCTTCTAGCTCAATCCATAAAGGGAGATGGTCTGAGTAAGAGATAGAGCCATGGGTGACAAAGGCTCTATTGAACAGATTACACCAAGAGTTGTTACCAAAGAACCTATCCAACCTCTTAAAGACCTGAGCCGCATCTTGTCTTCCATTGCACCAAGTATATTTTGGACCACAAAAATCAAGATCCCTCAACTCACAGTCCAGAAGCATTTGTTGGAAGTCCAACATTTGCTGAAGTGGTCGATCTCTTCCTCCTCATTTTTCCTGTACTATTAAAATCTCATTGAAATCCCTAAACACTAGCCAAGCCTCCTCATAATTCCTATGCAAACTTCCAGATTCCAAGTTTCCCTTTTCTTACAATGTAAGGCTGACCATAGATAACTGTCAAATACCAGTTCTTGAACCTTCAGTTACCATAGCATCAATATGCGAGGCTGAGTAACTCAGAATGGACAAAGGGATATCCCTCTTCCATAACAATGCAAGAACCCCACTTCAATCCACAGCATCAACTATTAAACAACAATTAAACTTTAATCTAACTCTACAAAACTCCATTTTTACAGCATTAAGTTTTGTCTCTTGCAAGAACAAAACATCGAAATTTTCTCTGAAAGAGTTCGAATACCATGAGGGTTCCCAAGCCCTCGTGTATTCCAACTTAGGACCTTCATTGAGCTCGGTGGGGCTGAGCATCAGCCATCATCGCATCATATTGAATGGATTCCTTCTTCCCATTTTAGTATTTAGCATTACTTTTAATCCACTTGGGAGTTCTAGCTACTTTCAATGCATCACCAGAACTATGAGACCTCTTAGGCCTCCCATGATCACTTATAGATGGAGAATGGTGCACCTGGGATCTTAGAGTTCTCCTCCATTTACGAGAGGATCGAGGGGAAGATGGTATCTCTGCTTCAGCATTCAAAACCTCATTCTCACTAGAAATATTGACAATAGTAGCCTCGTCTGTTGGATTATCACAAATACCTCTCTGTTGAGGAGTATCAAAACTGAATCCAATATCTTTCGTAGCAGTTACACTTTCCACCTTATCTTTCTATTGATCAGTTACCTTGCTATGCCCCGTACCATCCGCATCAATTTCAACTCCCACCTTATCGCCTGAGAACTTACTAGATAACCTTTGGCTTGTATTTATCTCTTCTACCCTCTTGTAACGGAAATTGGTGATCATTATCACAATCGTGGCCATTATTCGAAATTTGCGCCCCAACAACCTCATCTCCAACGTAATCCTTAGTAATTGTTGCCTTCCAACCACCCAGAGCATCGCCGGCTGCCTGACCAGTAACGTGACCCATCGGAGAGCTGCTTCCTCCTTGGTAAATCTTCCTACTACAATCGGCCCTCTATAATCACCAAGGTTGCCTGCACCTAACCAGGGACCATATGGAAAGTCAAAGACAAAGAACTTCTCCATTGATGGCCTCCACTGATTACATTCCTTGTGACCGTGACCGAGGGTGCCATAGATGTAGTAGAAATTTGGGAGACGTTCATAAGAAAAACAAACCCGGAAGGGACTAGAGGAGCCCACACAAACCACGTAACAATGGTTTAGTAACATCCAACATAACTTTGATACGCAAATACACCCCCCAAGCTAGTGCATCCTTCTCCAAATCAACCTCCACCACCCTACCAACTTCCTTCCCTATTGTGTCTCCCAACTTCCAGTTCCTAGCCATAATGGGAAGATCGTGAATTCGGACCCAGAAGAGGGCTTCAAGGAATGACACTAGTTACCTGATGTAGCCCGTCAACCTCACTTATGAGAACTAAGTGTTTATTGAATGCCCAAGGTCCTTCTCTGAAAACACGCTCTTTATCCCATGGATCATCAAACTCTGCAATGAACAAATTAGCACTGACATCCTGAATGGAAAATGGCTTACCAGAATGCCATAGATGCTTCATAGTACTCTTAAACGCCTCCTTGTTAAATTGTTTACCAGTATAGAGTTTAAACAGCAGACACTTCTCACTTCTTCCCAGAGCACCATCGAGAGACTCTTCATCCACCATGATAACATCCTGTTTCTGCTTCGTTAGAGACAGTTGTTCACACATCTTCTTTAAGTTGCCGAGACTTTGTCCTGCAGAAAGCTAGTAGGGAACCTCTACTCAGGGGAGCCCTCGAGAGGAAAGTTAACTATTTTAATATCACTTTTAGTATAGTATATAGTATAAGTATTACTATTAGTATTGGTATTGTCTATAGTTATTTAGTATGACAATATATACAATTATTTATTAATCATATTCAAAATGTAAAAACTAAAAAGTTTAATATATCATAATACATTGAATACTTTAAGTTAGTAATAAATTAGCAATTAACATCATATTATAATTATAATTAATTATTTTTTTAATTAGTTAATTAAACAATCCACATTAAATAGTTTACTTAATTTTAATTTTACTAATTTAAATACACCTCATGTGCCATACAAGAAACGATGCTGTTTAGTATAAAATTGGATCTAAACAGTGTTGTTTAGGTTTACTACTGGATCAATTTTGAAATTGGGTTGCTTGAAACGGCATCGTTTCACGCAATTTTTTTTTTTAAATAAACACTTGTTGAAATGGCGTTTTTCATTCCCCCCATCAGATTCTCTCCCCCCCCCCCCCCAAAAAAAATATCCCCAAAATTATTTCCCCCCCCCCCCCCCCCCCCCCCAAAAAAACCCTAGCACAGCTACACATCCCTCCTCCCTTCTCCAACAACCCAACCCCTCCGTCACATCCCTAGCCCAACCGTTCCTCTCTCACCAATGTGTTGTCCGGCTCCTACGTCGCACGGTATACTCTCTCTCTCTCTCTCTCTCTCTCTCTCATCTTTTGCTTTTTTCAATTCATAACAATGTAAGATAAGCCTTCAAATTTGAATAATTTATAGACTTGATTAAGATTAATTTGTTTAGATATTATTATTGGGTGCATTGATGATAATTCAAAAGCATTAGAGCCTTAATCTACACCAAAATCAATTTATATTGAAATAATTTAGGGTTTCGTAATTTGGTCCTTGAAGGCTTTGGGCCGATCAAGCTATCCATGGATGTAAATATATATAATATAGATAAGGTTTGCTAAGACATAGCACTCTTGATCTTAAACTTCAAATTTCAGGCACTAACTTCTCGGATTTGAATAAACTATGAAGGCTCAACAAACATTTTAGGCAATACTCTATGATTTCAGTGCAGCAAACATTATTGTAGTTATATCCTTTGTTTAAATTGGGCTAAGGCCTAAGAGTCTAAGACCAATTAAGATTTTCATTTGATAAAACTTACCCCCATTGGTTTAGGTATTATATAGTTATAGCTGCTTTTATTAATTTTATTTTTATTAAAACCAGACCGAACTGGACCAAAAACCGGTAAAATCGAATGTACTGGTTTAGAAGGGTAACCAGTGAGTAATTAGTTTTGAAAATGTAAAACCGGTGCATACTAGTTCGCTCCTAAATTTTGTTTAAAACTGGACCGAACCGGACCAGTTACGTCCCTAAGTCAGTGCTTATAATATTCTAGTTACTGGCTATGTTACTTTTTTTTTCTTGTTTTGTTAAAGATCTTCATTAATAATTGTTTACCTCTGTCTTTACCAGGTTT
Source organism: Carya illinoinensis (assembly GCF_018687715.1). NCBI lineage: Eukaryota > Viridiplantae > Streptophyta > Magnoliopsida > Fagales > Juglandaceae > Carya > Carya illinoinensis. The sequence continues at coordinate 12,202,316 of NC_056767.1, read as the reverse complement.
GAATATAGATTTATGCAATAATTTTAAATTGTGATTTTTTCTTTATAGCCATACCAGCTATGCTCCTCCCGACAAAGGCACCCACTGAAGGTATGGTAATCTATTGCTCCTTTTCAATTGTTGGATTGGTTGCCATAATATTGTGCATTAATGGCAACATGAATGCTCTTGGACTAAGGTAAAAATTATTTTACTTGCTGGATTTCTGACCTTTCATTTGCTGTCTTTTTCTTGTTGGATTTTTTTATCTTGCATATGCTATCTTTTTGTTGCTGGATTTTTAGGAGCCAATATACGATACTCATATAGAAGCTAGTTCATTAAACTATAGCATGTTTATAAGTCTCCAAGAGTGGTGAGTTTTAGTGGTGAAGTTGTTTTTAGGGGTGAGTTTATCACTTAATAAACTATGACCGTAGGCCAAAGAGAATATGTGCATTATGAGAGAGAGAGAGAGAGAGAGAGAGAGAGAGAGAGAGAGAGGCCAAAGGAACCATAGGGCTTATGAAAATACTGGGCATTAAGAATCACAAAAAAATATTTGGAAGAGAACTTGTCTTGGGTAATTTGTACCCAAAACTGAGTTGGCACATCGGCAATCTTTTTTATATGGTTTGTTTAAATAGTTCATTAAACTGTAGGACACACCAGACCAACTTCTCTCACTAGAATGAAAGCATCAAACAAAAGGTACACTCCCATGAATTACCAAAACTGGATAATTGACTAGTGGAATCTTATTTATGCCACCATACACGAGAAATGTATCATAAAAGTGACTGGCATAGTCAGCGTGCATTCAACGGGTATAGAGATTATTTTAATTATTGGCATTCCTCACTGCATAATATTATTGAGCGCACATTTGGTGTGATGAAAGAACGGTTCAAAAGTTTAAGTTTAATGCCTGCCTATTCAGTTGGGAGGCTAGGACTCATCATTACAGCGTGTTGTACTTTGCATAATTTTGTTAGAATCACGACGCCTCAAAACTGTTTGCTCATGGATGCAAGTAGTTCGCAGGTCCATCATAACTTGTCAACTGGGGCTGGTGGGGCTAATGTTCAATTGCCACTCCTAACTGCCCACATCGATAATCCAATCTCATCCTTAATTGCACCCATGGCTTGGCCAAAGTAAGCGAAAATAACATATGGAAAAACTATAGTGCATGAGTTATCTGGATTGAGCGAGCACTGAAGTGACAAAGATCAACAAAGAGGGCTTCAGAATCTAATATTGTTTGACTAAACTCAAGATATGAGTGAAGGTATAAAATTATAAAACCCAAATAAAACCTCTAAATAAATCTCAACATAGTAGACATGACATCAATATAGATATATATATATATATCAAAAGATCAATGAACATCAATTATTACTAATTAAGTTAGTTATTGAAAATACCATTTTCAAATATAGGAGAAATACATAGGAAATTTCCTAAATAAATTTTGGTTTAGGCAAAAAACAAAACATACATATTTATTTGCAACATAAAAATTTAAATACATTAAAAGTTGGCTTCTAAAATACATCAAAATGAAAGGAATTAAGTTAGGATTTTTACCTTAAGCTTCTAACTTCTTTCAAGAGGTAAAGTGGAGGTTTAAAACTTGAAAAAGATAAAAGGAGCTTGATTTCTTGAAGAGGAGAAGAAGAAAGGGAAAGTAGCATTGGCTATGGCTTGAGGGAGAAAGAAAATAATTTATTTCTTTCTTTGTGGGTCACATGGCTTGAAGGGGTGGAGAGGAAGCTTGGTTTCTCTTGAGTTTGAAGATGAAAAGAAGAAGAATAGAGGAAGGAGTGGATGTTCAACTTAGAGGGGAAGGAAGAAGACTTGTAGTCTTCTTTTTGGCTAGGTGACCTTCACAAGAAAGGAAAGGCTTAATAGCCTTTCGTCATGGCTTGCCTCACAAGCTTGGAAGGGACCAATCGGATAAGGGGAAGACTTGTCTTTCTTTTGTGTTGAAGCCAACGGTTCAAAATGAAAATATAAAAGACTTAGGCAAAAACTTATCTCATAAGCTTAAAGAATGACCAATCGGATTTAAGAAGGAAAAGTTAGTCGTAGTCAAAGCTTCCCTTGATAGTTTAGGTTTGTGACTGATGGGTTCATAAGGGGAAAAAGGCTTAATTCAATTTTGGTCAAAGTTTACTTTAAAAGCTTAAGAAATGGATGGCTTGGATTAAAAGTAACAGGATATTTACTACACCTATCAATCCAATGGTGGGAATCATTTGGGCTCTTTCATAAATAATAAAATTTGAGGGCTTTAAGAGAAAATACTATAAGGCCTTAAAAATCATGTACTTAATGTATTTATAACCCACATAAAATAAAAGCACATCTATTTTAAAATAAAATAATAAAGTATAAAATGATAAAAATCTTCACCTTAAAATATTTAACTTAAGAATTAATGAAATGACATGATGACCTACATAGTATGAAATACCCGAGTCTTACTATGTAGATCTTTACGTCATTTGATTTTTATTAATTCTTTAAATTAAATATTTTAAGATAAAGATTTTTATTATTTTATTATGTTATTATTTTAGTTTAAGATGGATGTGTTTTTATTTTTATGTGGGTTATTAAAATATATTAATTACATGATTTTTAAAGCCTTATAGTGTTTTCTCTTAAGCCCTTAACTTTAATTAATTTAGAAATAGCCCCATATGATTTCTACCATTGGATGTGGTGGGTGAAGTAATTATTTTCTTACAATTAATTCTAGCTATCCATTTCTTAAGTTTTTAAAGTAAGTTTTGACCAAAGGCAATTTAGCCTTTCATCTTGAACCCGTCAGTCAATCAAGCCTAAACTTTCAAAGGAAGCTTTGACCAAGACTAACTTTTCCTTATTAAATTTAATTGATTCTTCTTTTAGCTTATGAGGTAAGTTTTTACCTTAGTCTTTTACTTCCCTTTTTGAACCGTTTGTCACCATAAGCCCAAGGATGCAAGTCTTCTTCTCTTCCCTTCCAAAGCCGATGCCCATTCTTCATTTATCTATTTTTTTTCTCCTCCTCCTCATCTTCAAGAGCAACAAAAAACGATAGTTTCCTCTACTCACACAGAAAGAAAGAAAAATTTTTCTTCCTTCCCCAAGCCATAGCCAACGCCACTTTCCGTCTCTTCTTTTCCTCTTCAAGAAATCAAACTCTTCTCATTTTCTTCAAATTTTGAACCTTCACTTTACCTCTTGAAGGAAGCTAGGAGCTTAACGTAAAAATCTTAATTTAACTCATTTGATTTTGATGTATTTTAGAAGCTAACTAAATTGTTGGGCTTATGTTTTGATGTATTTAAATTCTTATATTGGAAATAAACATGTATGCTTTGTTTTTGGCCCAAACCGAAATTTATTGAAAGAATTTGCTATGTATTTCTCCTATATTTGAAAATGGCATTTTAATAAGTAACTTGATTAGTCATAATTAATGTTAGTTGATCTTTTGATATATATATATATATATATATATATATATATATATGTTGATGCCATGTGTACTATGTTAAGATTTATTTATAGGTTTTGCTTAGCTTTTATAATTTATACCTTACTTTAAAAGGTATTAAATGGGTAAAGCATAAGCTTGAGTGTTTAAAGGTTTTACAATTTATTTAATGAGTAATTTTGCTATGTTTAATTCTAAGGAAAGATGTTATCTAAACTATTAAACATTGCTTGTGCGATTAGAGTATAACATGTTTTAGTATTAATTATGTTACTTTCGTAAATGTTAGATAAGAGGTTACTTAATTAAGATAACGTTAAGGATAGAAAATACGTTAAATTGTAATATTACAGCTTTCTCATTTAAAGAGAGGCCTAAAGGATCTTGGATAATTATTAACACGTTTATTATTTATTGGAATAGGACTTATATTGATGATTGGAAGTATCGAGGAGCATCGAGATAAGTAGCTATAACCATGCTTTTACACAAAGTTCTCTTATGAAAGAATGTCTCTCTTCAAATGTTATCGTAAAGAAATTGTAAATGTATATACTATGTACAAGCTTTTCTTGGTAGCCCCTGTTAAGTATTCTATTAATTATAATTGTTTGTATGTGTATAAGGTAATTTATGCACGTAGATGCTAAGTCATGAGATTTTCATACATCTTCTCTCAAAGTATTAACGTCTTATTTATACGTAGCATGACATGAAATGCTATTTTTCAAAAATAAATGTATATGCATTGGACTAAAAGAAGATAATGAAAATGTTTAACTGCAACGAAAGAAGAGAAATGAAAAGAATGTTAAGGTACAAAAATTTGTAACTGCATGAAAGATGATGTTTAAGCTCATTTAAACAATGACTTTTTTCTATGAATGAACTGTTAAATGAAAAGGATTGAAAAATAAAGGACTAAATGAAAAAAAGATAGGACTGAAAGGAAATTAATATTTTAATATATGAAACTATGTAATGGCTATGATTGATAAATGAATGATGGTACCAAAGGAATGGGCAGATTGTAATGCCAGGTAAGTTGTATTGGCGGTACACCCAGTGCTGCACCCTGAGAGAAAATGATTCCTAACCCACGGCTACGGGTGAAATCAGGTCTAAAAGACCGCTAACCCCAACACACGGGGCATAATAGTGTGTACAAGCTAAATGAAAGTAAAACATGAAAGTAATGTTATGCATGAAAATAATGTTTAAATGTTTATGCATGAAAGTATTGTTTGAACGTTTATGCTTGAAAGTACTGTTTCAGTATTATGCATAAAAGTATTGTTCAAATGTTTATGCATGAAAGTATGATTTATTTTTTAAACTGTTTACGCATGAAAACATTGTCAAAGTAGCAAATGTGTATGTATGCAAGTTTTCAAAAGAAAATATTAGACGATTAATAAGTTAACAACATGGTGTATTGCTTACTGAGTATTAGACTCACTTTGTATTTATGCTTTAAACGTATAGGTAATGATGAAAAGGTCAGGGAGCAGGGCATTATTGCAGAGGGAGAGGTAGATGTTTAGTGTCTTCTATGTTGGTTCGACCTTATATGAATTATGGGTTATGTTTATGGATGTTTTGTTTTTATGTTGGGATGAGTCCCTTGTCAGGACGTTTTATTGGGTTTGACTTTAAACCATGTATCTTTTGGTATTATATAACCATTATGGTGGGGTGATAATAAACTCTTATATATTGACTTAGTGCCTTCTTGTATGTATAATAGAGATGGAGTCTTTTCCTAACTAGAACAATTATGTTTTTACGAAAGTATGATAGATCTTGAGAGTCTGTTTATGGAGGAATGTTAAATAGAATGTTTACCAAGTATTCAATTTATTAAATTAGAAATTTAGAGTACACGTGTTATGTTTATGTCGATCGCATATTACTAGAAAAGAAAATAAATAAATAAATAATAGAAAGAAAAGAAATGGAAGAGGGACAGGTAGGGGTGTACAAGAAACTGACAAACCGATCGTGACTGACACAGATCGACTGCTGAAGTCTGGAACCGGCTGGAACTGCCAAGGAACCGGTTGGCTGGCGGTAGAAATTTAACAAAACTGACAGACGTCGGTTCGGTCACGGCTTGAGGCTGTCTCAAACCGTTGAACCGGCTAACCACATATACTTATATTTTTTTTTAATTTATACCTATATAAAACGACGTAATTTCATTTAAATTTAAGTGGAACGACATCTTTTGATGCCTTCAGTTGTGTTTAAAATATATCTAAATGACGCAGTTTGTATTAAACTAGACAGCGTCATTTTATCTATGAGAAACGAAAAAAAAAAGTAGAACGACACCGTTTGATTTAGAACCAAACGACTTCGTTTAAATCTTCTTCTTCCTTCTTCTTCTTCTTCCCTGATTCACGTTCGTTTCTCATACTCTCTCTCTCCTTTGTAACTCTCTCTCTCTCTACTCTCTTAGAGAACTAGCGCTGTTAGGGGAACCAAGAACCCACCGTGAACCGCCAGAGAACCACCGGGATAGATATGGACGGTTTTCCTCCTCCCCATCGACCGGTTAAGATAAGTTGCTCCGGCATATCTCACCTCGTCGGTCGGCGTATGTTTTACCCAAAAACCGTGCCGATGAGGTCAGTTTTCATCCCTAGGAACATGTATGTACGTAGCGATCCCACCCTTCCCATGGTGGGATTGTTACATAGTAAGAGTCGAGTATAACAATAACATCGATCATGTGGGGAAGCTTGTATTCATTTATTGAACAACTAAATCTTAAAAGTTAAAATGTATGTTGATTTTAGTTCCAATTATGCAATCACCTGATTGGAATTTACCATTTGAGATTATGTGTGATGCTAATGATTATGTTGTTTGAGCTGTGTTGGGCCAACGTAAGAAAAGAAAGCCTTGGGTTATTTATTATACAAGTAGAACTTTAAATAGTGCTCAAATGAATTATTCAACTAAAAAAGAGCTACTTGCAGTAGTTTTTGCACTTGACAAATTTTGATCTTATTTGATTGGGTCTTAAATTGTCATTTTTACTGATCAAACTACATTGAAATACCTTTTAGAGAAAAAAAGAGATGCAAAGCCCAAGTTGCTTAGATGGATCATTTTGCTGCAAGAATTTGATTTGATAATTAAAGATAAAAAAGGAGTTAAGAATGTTGTTGCTGATAATTTTTTTAGACTTGTTCTTTCGGATTCTATAGAGACAATTCCTATTAGAGACATGATGACTTGCATAATTTAATGCATATATTTTATCACCTCTTAACTTTAAAATTTAGTCTAATTTTGTTGATTTTTGTCAATTTTAGGCTTCATTGTTGTCTTTAAATTTTAGTTTAGATATGAAGAAATGAAATATCTAAATTTAAATAGCTTATCATTTTTGGAATCTCTCTCATTTAAATACTGGTTATCTGATTATAAGGGCAAGACTGAATAGAGAAATCTAAAAAAAAAAAAAAACCAAGAGATGATGAAGATCGAAATTTGAAAAGGCTGAAAATTTGGATGGTGTATGAAAAAGTGACGTGCATGTGAGAAATGGAAAGCTGGATTAGATATTGGAAAAGGTTGAAAAAGTTCAAAATTCAAGATTTAAAATGTAAAAAATAAAAAAAGAGAGATGAAGGGATCAAATATGTGAGATGTATGCGGGCCACTTTGGGTTTTATGGTAGGGGTTGACTAGGTCCTTAGGAAGATTGATTTATCGTATGCAAGCTGGGATGCAACAAACAGACGGCAGTTTTTGGAAAATAATTGTTTTTCGGCTTGGCTATGAGAGGATGCAACAGAAGGATAGATTCAAAAAATTAATTTCCTTTGGTTTGGAAAACGAGTTGCAACTGTGAAGACGCTGCTGCGACTACAAGGAGCATTTTTCAATGTTCATTTTCCTTCTAATATTCTTAGAAAAATTATGGTAAATTCGTTTATATTGAATTTAATTTTTAGCATGAACTAAATTTTTTTTATTATAGAAAAACGATATAATCTAGTTCCGAACTATGCTTGATTTTTTATGCTAATTTAAAGTAATTCTTTCTTTGTTTATCTGATTTATTCTGAGTTTATTGTTTCTAATTAACTGGCCATTAATTAGATGATTTTAATCTTGTGATTTGCTATCGAAAGAGGGAATTATAAGATAGATTTTAGATATTTCAGCATAGATAAATATAGAGATCGAAAAACTTTTATGAACCAATGTAGTATTAAAATTATTGGTTTTATTGCTTTCTTACTTTATTAATTTGTAAATTTTTGTATAAAATGATGAACAAGAATAATTTTCAATTGATTATCGAAAGAAACTTTTGGATGAATTAGAGATTTGCTAATAAACAGAGATAATTAAATTCAATTAGTTAGATGAGTAAAGCATAGTGAGAAATTATGTGAAATCGATTTCCTAAAAAGTTTTCTTTACCATTAATTTGATTTTCGAACATCATTTTTCTTTTCCTTTGCATATTTTTCTTTGAATTGATTTTATTTTAAATTGAAATTACAAAAATCTTAGTAATTTTTCTAGATAAAATTGAGATTAGTATAATTTCGATATTCGTCAAAAGTATGTTACGAATTCCTGAGGACGATACTCTTCTCATCATTTTACTATAAAATTACGATACTATGCACTTGCAGTTTTGCACCGATCAAGTTTTTGGCGCCGTTGCCGAGAATTGATTGATTCTTATTTTTTTCCAATATCGATATAAAGTAATTTTCATTTTAATTTAGAATTTTATTTTATTTTTTTTCATATTTATTTATTTATTTTGCTCTACAGGTGTGTTTTTGACGTTGGAAGCGTCGTACTAGATCTCGTGACATTACTTCTTTTGATCTGGAGATTGAAAGAACTCTTAGATCACGAAAAAAAAAAAAATACTAGCCATGGCTGACGGACAACATGATGCACTGCCACGCATCTTGAAGGATTATGTACGACTAGTTGTGAATGACAACTACTTGGATATAAGATGCCGGACCATTAATGCCAACAACTTTGAGCTCAAACCAGCCTTGATTAGCATGGTGCACCAAGCTCAATTCGCTACTTAATGATCCCAATATTCATTTGACAATGTTCTTAGAGATTTGCGATACTATAAAGATCAATGGTGTTAATGAAGACACCATTAGACTGAGATTGTTTCCTTTTTCTTTGAGGGACAAGGCTAGAGGTTGGCTACAATCTCTACAACTAAGAAGCATCACTAGTTGGCAGGACATGGCTAAAAAATTTCTTGCTAAATTCTTTCCACCTACAAAAACAGTCAAACTCAGGAGTGAGATTGGTCAATTCAAGCAAAATGATTTTGAGTCACTCTATGAAGCATTGGAAAGGTATAAATTTGATTCGATGCTGGCCTCAACATGGATTGCCAGATTGGTTGCAAGTTCAGATGTTCTATAATGGTTTAAATGGGCAAGCTCGAACTATAGTTGATGCTACTTCTGGTGGAAATTTGATGTCAAAGATAGCTGAAAGTGCTACTTTTCTTTTAGAAGAAATGGCCTCAAACAACTATCAATGGCTAACTGAAAGAACTATGACTAAGAAAGTTGCTGGAATTTATGAATTGGAGCCGATAGCAGCCCTTTCAGCTCAAGTTGCTACTCTATTTCATCAGCTTTCAGCTTTGACAACCCAAAGGATACCACAAAGTACAGAATATGTTGCAACTACAAGTATGACAATTCCAAGTAATGAAGCGAGTCAAGAACAAGTTCAATACATCAAAAATCGGAACTACAACTATCATGATAATCTTATGCCAAATTACTATTATCAGGGCTTTGAAATCATGAGAATTTATCATATTAAAATACAAAGAATGTGTTGCAACCTCAACCTCCTCCAGGATTTGATAGTCAACCAAGCGAGAAGAAGATGCCATTTGAGAATGGCATGGTTTCCTTTATTTAGGAGACAAATGCAAGGTTTAAAAAGACTGATTCACGGTTGGACAACATTGAGACTCATTGTAGCAATATGGGAGCCACTATGAAGAATCTTGTAGTGCAAATTGGGCAATTGGCCACGACCATCAATGCCCAGTAAAGAGGAGCTTTTCCTAGCAAAATAGAAGTGAATCCAAATGAACAATGCAAAGCCATCACACTTAGGAGTGGAAGAGAAATTGAGAGGCCACCATCAAAGGAAAGCAAGTCCACCCCTACAGCTGCGAACAATGGCCAAAGTAAGAATAAAATAGAAGAAGAGGAGATTGTTAATGATACACAGAGAGACTGACATGCCTCCAGCAATTTCATTTCCTGACAATCCTCCTATTCCCTCTACTCCACTTCCTTATCCTCAACCTTTTCAAAAACAAAAATTAGATAAACAATATTCTAAATTTTTAGATATTTTTAAGAAAATTCACATAAATATTCCTTTTATAGATGCCTTGGAACAAATGTCAAACTATGTCAAATTCCTGAAGGATATCATTTCCAAGAAGAGAAGGTTGGAGAAGTTTGAAATAGTGAAGCTTTCTGAAGAATGCAGTGCCATTCTTCAAAAGAAATTACCTCAAAAATTAAAAGATCCAGGGAGTTTCACTTTGCCTTGCACTATTGGAAATTCATTTTTTGATAAAGTTTTATGTGATCTTAGTGCTAGCATTAATCTTATGCCACTTTCTATTTGCAGGAAATTAGGACTTGTAGAGATGAAGCAAATAACAATTTCTTTGCAACTAGTGGATCGATCCATTAAGTATCCACATGGAATCATAGAAGACGTATTCATAAAGGTGGATAAATTTATTTTTCCAGCTGATTTTGTGGTGTTAGATATGGAGGAAGATGAAGAAGTCCCACTAATTCTTGGCCGACCATTCTTGACTACGAGAAGGGCTTTAATTGATGTTTAAAGGGTGAATTAACATTGAGAGTTAATAAGGAAGAAGTTATGTTCAACATTTACCAAGCCATGAAATTTCCAGAAGATCCAAGTACTTGCTTTCGGGTAGATGTCATTAAGCAATGTGTAGAAGAAACCTTTCAAGAAGATATGCTAGCCGATCATCTAGAACGATGTATCACCACTTCATCTCATGCTTATGATTTTAATAACTCTGCTGTTTGTGAATCTGATTTACCTTTTGTTAATGGAGAATTTATCCACTATATATTTGCCTTGGGAGCATTGCAGTAGGTTACATCACTTAGTAATGAAGTGGGAAGGCTAGAGCCGATGGTAGCAAAGATTGATTCTGTGAATTCTAAAGAAATGATGCAACAAACTACAACTCCGGAGTTCAAGCAATTACCTGAGCATCTTTGCTATGCATTCTTGGATGATAGTTATACATTTTCAGTGATTGTTGTTGAATTACTCACATCCAAAGAAGAGGAAAAGTTACTGCGTGTATTAAGGGAGCATAGAACAGCCTTGGGATGGGCTATTTCTGACATAAAAGGTATAAGTCCTTCCATTTGCATGCACAAGATTTTAATGGAGGAACTTTACAAACCGACGATAGAGCACCAAAGAAGATTAAATTCAGCAATGAAGGAAGTCATGAAAGCTGAAATTTTGAAACTCCTCAATGATGAAATTATCTATGCTATTTCAGACAGCTCATGGGCAAGTCCAGTCTAGGTTGTACCAAAAAAGGGTGGAATGACAGTGGTGAAAAATGACAATAATGAATTTAGTCCTACAAGAACAGTCACGGGCTGGCGTGTATGCATGGATTATAGCAAGTTGAACAAAGCACCAAGGAATGATCATTTTCCACTTCCATTCATTGATCAAATGTTGGATCGATTGGCTAGGTATTCCTATTATTGCTTCTTAGATAGTTATTCGGGGTATAACCAGATTGCTATAGTCTCTGAAGATCAGGAGAAAACTGCATTCATATGCCCCTATGGAACATTTGCTTTTAGGAGGATGCCTTGGATTGTGCAATACCCCAGCGACATTTCAACGTTGCATGATGACTATCTTTTCTGATATGGTGAAAGATATAATAGAAATTTTCATGGATGACTTTTTAGTTTTTGGTACATTTTTTTATCATTGTTTACATAATTTAGCTCTTGTTTTGCAGAGATTTGAAAATAAAAATCTAGTCCTAAATTGGGAGAAGTGTCATTTCATGGTTCAAGAAGGGATCGCGCTTGGCCATAGAGTGTCATCTAAAGGAATTGAGGTGGATTGAGCTAAAATTGCAACCATAGAAACACTACTACCTCCGAAGAATGTGAAGGGAATCAGAAGCTTTTTGGGACATGCAGGATTTTATAGAAGATTTATAAAGGATTTTTCTAAACTCTCTAAACCTTTATGTAATCTTCTTGAAAAGAATTCTGCATTTAGCTTTGATGATGTTTGTTTGCAGGCCTTTAATGCAATCAAGGAAAAACTAATTTCAGCACCAATTATGATTGTACCTGATTGGAGTCAACCTTTTGAAGTTATGTGTGATGCAAGTAACTTTGCCATTGGCATATTGTTGGGACAAAGGTGAGACAAACTGTTAAGGGCTATCTATTATGCAAGCCGGACATTGAATGAAGCTCAATTAAATTATATAATAGCTGAGAAGGAGATATTTGCTGTGGTGTTTGCTTGGAACAAATTTCGGTCTTATCTCATTGGTACAAAGGTGATAGTGTTCACTGATCATGCAACACTTTGCTATTTGTTTGGCAAGAAAGATGCTAAGCCTAGGATAATTCGTTGGATCCTGCTTCTTCAAGAATTTGATTTGGAGGTTCGAGATAAGAAAAGAAACGAAAATTCAGTTGCTGATCATCTCTCCCTGCTAGAGCAAGAGGAAGAAAGACCAGATACAGTAATGAAACAAGCATTCCCTGATGAGCAGTTGTTTGCATGTGGGATCAAGGTTCCTTGGTATGCTAATATTATAAACTACCGAGCTTGTAAAGTACTGCCACTTGATCTTACTTACCACCAACGCAAGAAGTTTCTATATGATGTGAAATATTATCTTTGGGATGAGCTTTTGCTGTTTAAAAGATGTCCTGATCAAATCATTCGAAGATGTGTGCCAGAAGAAGAGATGCAAGCCATTCTCCATCATTGCCATTCATCGTCATATGGAGGACACTTTGGAGCAACCCGAACAGCAGCTAAGGTACTTCAAAGTTGTTTCTTTTGGTCTTCTATTTTTCGTGATAGTTATACTTTGGTAAAAACTTGTGACCGGTGCCAACGTATAGGAAATATTTCAAGGCATCACGAGTTACCATTGAAAATATCTTAGAAGTTGAGTTATTTGATGTTTGGGGAATAGATTTTATGGGGCCTTTTCCTCCTTCTTTTGGCTTTGTGTATATCTTGTTAACAGTTGATTATGTATCAAAATGGGTGAATGCAATTGCTACAACAACAAATGATGCAAAGGTAGTGCTCAAATTTCTGCATAAGAATATATTAACAAGATTTGGCACTCCACAAGCTATTATTAGTGACGAAGGGGCCCACTTCAAGTTGTTTGATAATCTTCTTTCTAAATATGGTGTGAAGCACAAGATAGCATTTTCCTACCATCCTCAAACTAATGGCCAAGCTGAAATTTCAAATCTAGAAATCAAGAACATCCTTGAGAAGATGGTCAACACCAATAGAAATGATTGGGTAAAGAAACTTGATGATGCTTTATGGGCATACCGTATAGCCTTTAAAACACCTATCGGGATGTCTCTTTACCGATTAGTATTTGGAAAGGCATATCATCTCCTTGTGGAGTTGGAGCATAGAGCTTATTGGACTGTAAATAAGTTTAATTTTGTTTTGAAGGCAGTAGGGGAAAAGTGACTTCTTCAATTGAATGAGATGGATGAGTTCCGGAATGATGCTTATGAAAATGTAAAGATCTACAAAGAACAGATGAAGAAGTGGCATGACAAACAGATTCTTAGGCGTGAGTTTGCACCAAGACAGAAGGTTTTACTCTTCAATTCACGACTCAAACTCTTTCCAGGTAAGTTAAAATCAAGATGGATCGGTCCCTTTGTTATAAAAACTGTTTATCCTTTTGGGGCCACTGAGATAGAAAACTCAAAGAATGGTAATGTTTTTAAAGTTAATGGACAAAGGTTGAAACCATTTTTGGGTGATTTTACTCCAAAGGTTGAGTTCACTTCTCTGGAGGATCCTGTTTATCAGAATTAATTTCTGATTCCTCATTGTATGCATCGTATTTGTTTGTTTTGTTTTTCTTTCTTTTGTTTTTTGTGTCTTCTAACTTTGACATAAATCTACTCCTTATGTGCACTCGAGTATCTCAAGTGACTTCTTTCCTCTCTTTTTAATCATTTTTCGTTTCAATATATGTTATGCAGTGTTTATCTTGCTTCAATTCATGCCTATATAGCATACGTCATCGAACATTCATTTGCTAAACATTGAAGACAATGTCACATGTAGTTGGGGGGAGGGTTTTCTATTGAAAATGTGTTAGTATTAAAAAAAAAAAAATTATGTGATGTGCATTGAAACACAAATGATTAACACACACTCCTTCTGGTATTTTTGTGAAATTTGAGTATCTTGATAGAGTAGTTGAGTAGAATTATTTTGTGAAAATTTATTTTCAGCCCTAAGCATAGAGCATAACTTATGATGCATCATATTTTGTTGAAAAGTGACTTGAAACACTGGGATGCGATATTTATAGAGATGAGAATTAGTATGATTTATATAGAATGAAGGGCAAGTTTTGAAAGAATATTTTGCACATGCTTACACTTGTAGTATTCCTCATTAATGTTCATTGATTTAAAATAGGAGAAGTAAACTACAGGACTACCGAGCCATATATATATGTAAAATAGAGAGAGAGAGAGAGAGAGAGAGAGAGAGAGAGAGAGAGAGAGAGAGAGAGAGAGAGAGAGAGAGAGAGAGAGAGAGAGAGAGAGAGAGAACAAAGATGAATAAATTGAAAAAAAAAAAAGAGAAAAAAATAAGAAGAAGATGAAAGTGTGTTAGTTTTCCTAAATAAAGGGCTAGAAACAGTTACCCAAAACTTTGGGGGTTGAGTATTCAACCTTTAAACAGAGTTGGCGTGAAAACTATTAGTCCCTTAGGCTTTGAGGTAGTTAGAATCAATAATGATTAATCTTAAAGTTGAAAAATTCTACAATAAATCATGCTTATTAATAAGGAACACAGAAAGGTTTAGCCACACACACATATCTGAATTCTAAGACATTTGCCTCAATTCTATGTGAACAATTGTCGAGACTTTCCTCGTGGATACAACTCCTGGTGTTGAGTAGTCACGAATCGATTTTTTGTTAGAATTCAAAATTATGTTTGATTACTTTTGTATGAATTTTGAGCTTTATGCAATGTTTATCTCAATTACTTTTGTATGAATTTTGTTTCTAGGCATTTACATGCAGGAAATTGAAAGGCAAATCTTATGCGGGACCCATGCATGGAATAAAGAAAAGAAAAGTTGTTTTGGAAGCACATGCATTTGGGAAGCACAAGCACACACGGCATTATTTTACTTGTTTCATGTCTACTTGATTGTAAGTTCATTTTAGTAATTTATTTTCTTTGTTTGAGTTTAATTTCTTCCTCACATAAGTTAATCCCTGTGGATTCGACCCTGTTAGGTATTACAACACTTGTATACTTGCAGATAAAACTGCACTAAATTTTTAGTTCAGTAGTTTGAGTCAAAGTTTAGGCACAACATCTTGTAACTCATAGAGCAGAGGAACTTTGATTTCTACCCTTTTCTGTCAGTGTTGTTGAGCATATAGTTGCTTCACTTATTCAATCTAAATCCTTAATGATAACTTTTTGCATATGGCTTCACAATGGATAGTGTGCATTATGAAGTTAATTGATTTTAACAATAAAGTTTTACAATGAAGATTGTTTATATTAGGGTGTGCAATCAGATCCAGATTCTAAAACCCAGCGGTTATCATCCTGGATTAATCCGGAAATAATTTCGGATATCCATTTTTTTTTTCCTTTTTCGCCTATAAATCTGGATTAAATACTTTAAAAAAACTATTTAAAACTTTAAAAATATTTTTATAGCACTTTTTATTAAATTGCCCAGATTTAAAAAATAAAATAATTTAAACACTTTTTAAAGTTTCTTTTTAAAATAAAATAAATAACAAGATATATAATATTGTTGTTACATCACAATGCAAAATATTAATTTACAAAGAATAAAATAAATAATAATACATCATAGCTAATTTGACTAATACAATGCTACTACTTTTCACAAGTACTAGTTGTCAAAAAGTGATCCATCCATTACTACTTTTTCAATTAAAATTAAGAACATTTACCACGAAAATTTTAAACAGGTAGAGGTTACTTTTAATGCAAAGTGTCTAAATATTTCATGGTCTTTTTCATGAATTTGTGCCGTAACTAATACTTGTTTCATGTTAGATGAAAGCTTAAGTGCAGTCAGGACTGTTCATTGACCCGACTCGGCCCGATCAGCAAGAATTCAGACCCGACCCGACCCGACTCCGAAGTCTTTTGTTTAGCTGATAGCCGTTAGCCGACCCGATACTATTTTCGGAATAAAGTTCCGACCCAATTGTTTTTTTTTTTTTTTCAAATATCATGTGTGTGTAAATATATATATATATATATATACTTGCAATGTGTTAGGAAGAAAACCAAATAGAGAACTTTATAAGAATATGTCTGATTGTTTTAAAGGCAAATTATTTTTATATTAGTAGAATTCATCTCTCCATGAGAATAAAATGACATTGTGATGACCCGCTTTTGAGTGTATTTTCGCTGAAATAATTGTTCTTATTTTAATTAATATATTAGTTATTTATTTTAATTTATTTACGTTGTAAAATTGGTTTTTTATTTATTTGACGTTGTGTTTTATTTCTTTTAGATGTTTTGTGGTTTTTAATCCCTTTTCGGCGGTTTGTTTTGTTTTCCCGAAGTGAGGATTGGACCTCATTTCTTTTTACATCTTTTTCCTTTTTCTCTTTTTTCCTTTTTTCTTTTTCCCTTCTTTTCTTTTTCCTTTCTTTTTCTTTTTTCTTCTTTTTCTTTTTCCTCCTGCTTTCCCCCGCGTCGACCCCCCCGATCTCTCTCTCTCTCTCTCTTCTCTCTCCTCACCCACAGCCGGAATCTTCTTCAGCCCAGACCGCCGCCGTCCGGCCACCGTTTGGCTCACCGCCGGTCTCGTTCGAACCCCCTCCCTCCGGCGCACCTTCCCACCAAATATCTCCCCCTGCCGGCCGGCCGTTTGGCCGGAAATCCTCCTCAAAGCCCCACGGTTTTTCGTCCGATCCGCCGCCGTCGCTCCACCTGCGGCCACCATTTCTTCACCACTTCATCACCGGTCCCTTGCCGTCTTAACCCACCTATTTTCGGCCTCCAACGACCACCGGAACAGCTCCTACGAGCTTGATCTCTGATTTGCGTCTTCCGGCCTATTTCCAGCGATTCCGCCGTCACCCACGGCCAACCACCACTTCCAATAGCTTCACAATCATCCCTAGACCATTCCCTATCAATTTCGTGTCCTAGTTTGTCCCCGTTCAAAAGTGGGTTTTTCACAACCCACGGCCACAGTGAATTTTCACTGTGACGTTGCTTTTCCGGCGCCGTTTGCAATGCCGCGTGTTTTCTAAAATTGCCATATAGCGCTGTAAGTATTTTCCATACCCTATTTTCAGATTTAAATATATATTGCTCTTTCAATTAATTAATTTGCTGGTTGGTTGATTCCGGACTGAGTCCGAGGAGTTCGGGGGTCGGATGGATGGAGGACGGAGTTGCTTGTTTTATTGTTTTATGTGGTTGGACTATTTTATTATGCATTGTTATGGCATTACATGGTGCATGCACGTGTGTTTCTGTTTATGTATGAAAAGCCTGTGTATTGGCGTAAGTGGTCTTACGGGTGCGTGTGTATCACGACCCCAAGCCGGGATGGGGTATTATCCCGGTGGAGCTCCTCTGGTTACTCGGGAGCGGAATAAACTGAGTGATGTCTCCTGAGTTGTAGCTAGACGACGGGAGCGGGGGCTAGGGGTTGCTTGGCTACGAACGCGCCGGGCGCGGAACCGGGCATCGCTCTACGCACCGACTCCGTGGCCCTTCGCTGGTGAGGGCTAGAGGATGCTTGGCTACGAACGTGCGGGGCACGGAACTGGGCATCGCTCGTTAGGTGTCACATGCGTGGTGGTACTCTGCGGTGTGGCACTGGAGCCAGGGTGTGCGGATGACCCCTAGGGGAGGTCATGGTGCATACGGATAAAATGTGACTTTGGCGTGTTTTCCGGAAAGGATGTGTTTTTGGGCCAAATGGGTTTTTGGCGTGTGTGGAAACTGTGTCTTGGGGTTTTGTGCATTGGGCATGTTTCATGCATATTGTTTGAGTTCTATGTGTTTTATCTGGTAGTGTTTGGGTTTTACTTACCTGCGGTACCATTTTTGGTTCCGTAGCTTTTGGTGCAGAGTTAGAGGACGAAGAGGAGGAGGCTGAGCCCGAGGATGCGGCTCTGCTGGGTTGCTGATGCTATGTGTTATATTTGTTTAAAGCTGTATTTGTGTTTTTGTAATATTTTATTTATGTATGTTTTAAACAGCTTGTATTACGTTAAGAAAAATTCTGGTACTTAGTTATGACTTTCGTTATCCGCTGCGTGTTCTTTCATGCACATTTGTTGCCTTTGCACACACTTGTCACCCGTCAATGGGATGGTGACCCGGGTTGTTACCATCCGGACGTCTCGATTTCCCCGTGTTCGGGCGTGGGGATTTGGGGACGTCACAGACATTGCGCAACTTCTTGTCTTGTACTTAATAGGATTATGCCAAAAATGTAAATTAATTTAGTAAAACCGTTGATTGACTTCAATGACTTTGGCTACATTTTCTAGAAGAAGAAAAAATCCATTGAATATAGTGATTGCAAATTAGTAGCAACTTGATTTTTTCCAATCATTCATACAACCAACTTCCCTGTCAATGCTTTCTAAACCAACGTTTTAAAAAAAAAAATACAAAAAATAAACCAATAATGTTCATCTATACTGTTTCTAACTTGTAACTTTCACATCTTCCAAAAAATTGTGTATTCTTCAAAGAATCTTCAATCAACCTCGTTCAAAATATTCTTCAAAGTTATCTCTACAAGAAATAAAAAATAATGTTGAACATATAATTAATTGAAATGACTATAAGAAAATATTCTTCAAATATAAATCTTACCAGTTTTTAACTTGTAGCTTTCATCATCTTCCATTACATCTTGGGAGTCATAATTAATGGAGGGAGCTATCAACTAGTTTTGTGTGCAAATAAGAGCTTCAACTGTTGTTGGGGCCAATGAATTACGAAATGAATCTAAAACCCGACCTCCAACGCTAAATGCCGACTCAGAAGCAACAGTAGATATCGGAATAGCTAACATATCTCGAGCTATATTGGCAAGAATCAGATATCTAATTGAGTTCACCTTCCACCATATTAGAATATCAAAGTTGGGTGTCAATCCTTCAACACTTTTCATGAAATACTTATCCAATTCTGATTTAGACTCTACCACATGTTTTGATGCTTGATATTGCTGAAACATATTGAATATATCATCCTCATCATTATAAAAAGTGTTGCTTTGGGTCTCACCAACACTTGATTGACCCTTACTTGAACTTACATTGGATTTTGAATATTGTTTATACATCCGCTCAATCATCCTCCTTAACCAATCAACAAGTTCAGATGCTTGCTCATGGCCAAGAATATTTATAAAACAAAACTCCAAAACTTCCAACTTGAAGCGTGGATCAAGCATAGATGCAATAAACAACATTTTGTTCAATTTCCCACAATCCCCCCAATACTTGTCATATTTCAACAACATCCTATTCGACATGATTTTTAGCATAAACTGATGGTTTATAGATTGTAAATATTTCTTTAATAAACAAATTTGAAATTGCATAAACTGAGTCTGAAACCCGCAAAGTCATATCATAAAAAAGCTTCAAAAATTGTACAAAAACCTTGATGGTTTCCCAATCATGTAAAGTTGGTATTCATTGTCCAACTTCACGTAAATACGGGCCAAACTCATTGTCTTCATCTTGCAGCACCTCAAACGCCGCATAATATTTGAGAGTCATACTCAACATTAGATATGTTGAGTTCCACCTAGTTGGAACATCAAGACAAAGAAGCCCACCACCCAAAATATTTTGTTTCTCTGCACATGACTTGAATTTATAGAGATTCAAAATATGTACACAACATCTTATATGCATAAGGTCATTGTCTAATACCATATCGTCCCTAAGTTTAGCAATTTTCCTCAAATAATCGATAGCCGTGGTATTAGAAGATGCATTATCGACTGTAATTGTAAATATCTTCTTTATGCCCCATCCAAGTACAGAGGACTCAATCTCTTTTCCTATTGTTATCCCTTTGTGATCAGGAACTTTGTTAAAATATATAATTCTTTTATGCAAGATCCAATCATCATCAATAAAATGGGCTGTTATGCACATATAATTTAGATTTTGAATTGATGTCCACATGTCAGTAGTGATGCAAATCTTATAATCGGATGCCATGAACATGTTCTTCAACTTTTCTTTTTCTAACATGTACATTTTCATACAATCTCGCATAACAGTAATGCGAGAGGGAATTGGGAATCTAGGCTCAACTACAGCCATAAAGTCTTTAAAACCTTGCTTTTCTACAAATCTAAACGGTAGCTCATCCACAATTATCATTTTAGCTACCGTTGATCGTATTTTCTGTTCGTTGTACTTGGCAAGTCCAACACTAGGATTGCTAGTTGTACCATCCACGCCCATCTTCCTAGTCCTGGTCATTTTTGATTGGGGGTTATCCCTTCCAACCCCACTAGTATTAAAGGCTTTACATCTCTCATTATGGTACTTCAAGGATGAAGTACCTTGCCTTTTAGGATGGCATAACAAAACCTTACCACAATAATCGCATCTGGCTTTGGCCTCATCGGGATCCTTAACATCCTCAATCCTCGTAAAGTGTTGCCATACTTCAGATCTACCTCGTCTTCTTGAAATAGAAGGGCAAACTTGAGGACTAGTTGTAGGGAGAGAGCTATCCAAAGTTGAAGGTAGAGTGCTATCCAAATGAATCACATTGGGCACTGACTCAGACTCAGATGAAGGCATAGTAGCACTAGGTTCCATAGGGTTCAACTGCAATTTGAGATAACACCACAAATTTGTTAACAAAAATCTCAATACATATGATAGAAATATTGATAAAAGAGGCAAGTATTCTTGATAAAAATCCCAATATATATCACGTACATATATATGTATGAGGTATCATGATTCCCAAGAAGCAAGAACTGTACCGGGCAATTTTTGTGCATCTTTTTGTGTGACTAATATGTGGAAAATAGCCATATGTAGCAAGTGCATGTGATATATATGCATGAAATCTTGGACATAACAAAAAATGGCATTTCAAAGAGCTTAGTTCATCTTTCACAAGGAAAAGTTCCAGAATCATTGGATATTCCAAACATTATTCTCTGTTGGACAGAAAAATGCCAAGCATAATTGCTCAAAGTTCTCATAAACTTATTCTTTGTTGGACAGAAAATGTTACATCAAGTTTTATAGAAAACTATGTCTAACCATTATGGTGTAGTAAAACCAACGAATAAGATTTAACAGACCCAAGTTACAACACATTCTAGAAATATATAAACTATGGGAATACACCTGACTCACACAGGTAAATAAAAACCATTCAAAACCAGAAACGAGAAGAATATATGTATGTCGATTCTTCAGTACTCCTCTCTTAATTTCTTTGACTAAAAGCCATCAAGGATGTAATTAATGGGAGACAGCCCCACTATTCATTAGAAAATAAAACAATCACTTTTAAGTGTCAAAGTAAAACAATCCCAGAAAAGAATTTGAAGGAATCCTAGACCTTAGATGTTAGATTTACAAGAAAGCCTCAACCGTCAACATCATTAAGATGAAATTGGAATTGTCCCAATAATATCAATTAGCTTCCAGGTAATTAATTATAGGCAGGGTTATAAACTTATACATAGATGAGAAGCCTTTGGAAGCCAAAGTAGAGTATGCTTCTGGTTTGGAGAAATCAATTCCCCAACCAATTCCTTTCCATGATACTAATAAATGAGAAAGAAAATACACGTTCTACTCTCTAATTATGGCACAAAAAGCTGAAGCTAAAAGCAAGAAAACATTCAACTTGTCCTGTTGTGTCATCACTTACATTAACTAACTTAGGTTTTTAAAGACATTTCCTTAAACAGGGGATATACTAAACGGAGAAAATCATAATTTCATTCTAAATTAGACAGAGAGAGAGAGAGAACAAATTCCCTTTTTCTGAGTAAGAAACAAAAAATATATAGTTACATGTTCTTCATTATTTGTCAAAATGCCAAATAATGTTTTTCATTTAGTCACGCACGCTAGCTTCTACACTGAGTAAGAAACAAATTCCTGCCACACCTTAGATGTTGTTCAATTCAGGGCATGTAGTCTTTATGATCGTCTTTGCTATACACCCATTGAAAGATACACCCATTTTTCAATCCATTTTGAGGACCGAGACAACATAACTGCATCTAAAGAATGCCCAATGTAGAAAAACATCCACCCATACCGCATACACTGATACACGTAAGAAATCACAATCACAGAGAGAGAGAGAGAGAGAGAGAGAGAGAGAGAGAGAGAGAGAGAGAGAGAGAGAGAGAGAGAGAGAGAGAGAGTAATACCTATAGATTATTCCCAAAATCAGGTGGAGACTTGAGGGAGACCTTCTGAGCAACAGAGCAACACCGACGGAGAGAATCAAACTGTGTTTCGCTTCAGCTGCAGCACATTTTGGGTGGAAACAGGTTACGGGTATTACCTGATAAAAATAGAAATGGTTACGGTATAACCCGTTTCCGGTTCAGCCTGTAAACGGGTCGAGATTTCAGGTCGAATCGGGTCGAAAAACGGTCGGGTCGGCCAGACAGTTTATTTGTACAGTCCTAAGTGCAGTAGTGGAAACATTAGCTTCTACTGCTATAATTTCAATACAACTCTAGTGGGTTTGATCATGCACTACCTTGTGGAATTGGATTTCATTAGTGTTGTCACATAAATGCACATAAAATAGCACTGCAATATTTATAGTTTGTGGCATACGTCAAGTCATGTTCTTTTTTCTATATTAATTAACCATTATGCTAGCCTAATATATGTTTTTACTTCAACAAGTTAAAGGAAGTTTGAGACCCATAAATATTAATAGTCCTTTTTGAAAAGTTATTAAATATTTTCACTATCTTTTGCACTTTTCATCAAAAAAGTAAACAAAACAACATAGTAGGGATTAAAAGAAAAGGGGAAAAAAAAGGGAAAAAAATAAACAGGATCTGGTTACGGGTAATCGGATATGAGTTTATCTTACCCCCTGGGTGTAATCCTAGCAGATAACAACCCAAATGCACTTGGAATTCAAGTTTCTAACTGAACTGGAACAAAAATCGGGCCTGGGTCTACACCCCTAATGCAAGTCTCCAAAATAAAACTAAATTCCAATTTCTAAATGCTAAATGCTAAAAGTAATTTCCAGTTGAAAATAATTTTTTTAATTATTAATATTTATAAAGAAAATTAAAAAATTTAATTTGTAGACTAATTGTTACTTGCTATAACTCCAATACCTATTTCTAGTTTCAGATGCAATATCTACTACGTACTCTAGAATAATTTTTTATACTTTAAAAAGAAGAATAATTTTAAAAAAAAAAGGGCTATAGTACATAATTCTCTCATTCCCCACAATTACTCTCCATACCCCACTCAGTTAGATTTTCTTAGTTTGCTCTCTCTCCACATCTCAGTTTCTTCCTCTCCCTCTATCAGTTTCTCTTATTGTTTTTCTACTACCTCTCTATTTCTTCTTTGCCCAACAGCCCTCCAGCCGACTTCTCTCTCTTTTCTTTTTTTTGAATCTTGCTTCCCAAGCCCCACCTCAGCTTATCCATCAATCGGCAGTAACCCCGATTACAAGGGATCATCGAACTCTACCCTCTCACGTCGAAACCAGACAACAGTGGCCACCGCTTGTAGGCCCAATACCAACAAACCCAGCCACCGTGATCTACCCACAGAATGGCACCAACCACCATAAAACAAACCCCGTCCTAGCCACACGTTCAACACAACCACCGTTGCACCCAGTGGTGGAGCCACGTTGGGGCAGGGGAGGGCCATGGCCCCCCTACAAATTTGAAATATATATATATATATATAAGTGTTAATTTTTTTATTTAATAAAATAATATTAATTTTTCATGTATTGGCCCCTCCTTTAAAGATTATTTTGACCCCTTCATAAAATTTAATCTGATACAAAAATGAAATAAATAAAACACATCTCATATAAAGTAAAATACATAATTTTAATTATAAATAAAAAGAAAATTCCAACTATAACTAGTAGTATTTTTAACCTTTTTGCATTGTCTATATTAAAAGAGAAATAGTTCAGAATTTTGATTTAGATTCAATACTTGATAATTTTTTTTGTTTAAAAGAACGCAAGTTACAATTTTAGACACTCTGTATTTTTTTGTTTAATATATTTGTTGACATATCAAATATTTTTTTAATATATAAGTTGTATTAAACATATTTTTTTTATTATAAATCTTCGTATCAAATTATTATATATCGTAAAAAAAATTGTATAAAAGTATAACAAAATATATTTTACGTATATTGTCCTAGTTTTATTTGGCCCCACCTAAAATAAATTTCTGGCTCCGCCACTGGTTACACCGTAGCCCATCCCTCCACCGAAAATGACCATGACCAAAGCCCAAAGCCTCACTATGCACCACCTTCTCCTTCACGACCTCAGCCGCAGCAACAAGCTGTTACTGTGAGAACATTCCGTTCATAGGTGAAGTTTAGCAACCGCGCGCAAGCATTGCACCACGTATGGCCACCATTGCCTGGCCACAAACATCCGCCCAGCTTCACCAAAATTGTCTACTCAACAACCGTGTGATAGCCCACTGCCCAACTCCATGCATGTACATTCCTCCATTGAGAGCCAAAACTGCCTGCTTTGCCACCAAATACTCTGTTTTTACTTCTAAAAAACATAGCACTACCAAAGAAAGCAAGACCCCACGTCCCTCCATTGACAACCATCGTTTCTAGCTGGAAACGGCCACAAGACACGATCGCAGCTTGGTCGTGCTACTCCCGGGACCACCGTACTTAAGTCCCCCTCTCTTACCATGTTCTCTCTCCTCTCTCTCTCTCTCTCTCTCTCTCTCTCTCTCTCTCCTCACAACTCCACTGCCACGCAGTGGAGGCCTTGGCCATTAGGAAGGCCCCTCTTATAAACTATGATGCCCCCAACTCTTGCGTACGGAAACACGAGAAACGAGACATCGGGATGATAACAACACGGGTCACGCATCCTATTGCGAAGTGCTAAGTGTGTGTACATGCAACACGTGTGCAACAAAACAACACAGTGGAATAATTAAAGTCAATCACTAAGTGCCAGAGTTTTTAAAATACAAGTTTGCCTAAACAAGCATATCAAAAATACTACAAATTTTTAGTAACAACGTCATAAAACAAAATACATAATTTAAAAGCAAGAAAATAATTTCCAACATAACAAGCAAGAGACACCAATTCAATCCTCCGGTGGAGCCGCCTCCTCAGGCTCAACCTCTTCTCATCTGCATCAAAATCTACAGTACCAAGAAACGGTACTGCAGGTAAGTAATAATCCCAACAAAACCACGAGATAAAAATACATTCATGCAGTAACAAATCCATGTTCATGAGACCCAAAAATCATCCTTTGTCAAATGAGTAATTTTACACGCACGCTAAAAATTCAATTTGGCCCATAAGTCCAATCCATTAAAACATAGCCACCATTTTCCCAGAAAATGGCCCAAAATAAAAATCTATTAATCAAATCTTCCCATTTTCTGAGAAAATGACCCATTATTCATTTTAATCATATGCACCATGATTTCCCCTTGAGACCATCCGCACACCTTGGCTTCCTTTACCACACCATGGGTAACGACCATGCCTATGACTCGTAACGAGCGAAGCCCAGTTCCGCGCCCAGCACGTTCATGGCTAAGCATCCTCTAGCCCCCGCCAGTAGAGGGGCCATGGAGTCAGCATGAGAGCGTTACCATCCTATCCGATCCCATTGTCACCCAGGGACAACCCAGGGGATGTCACTTAGTATATTCTGCTCTCGAGTAACCAGAGGAGCTCCACCAACATAATACCTCATCTCAGCATGAGGTCGTGATACACACGCACCCAAAAATCCATTTATACATGAAAACCCAGTTTTCATTCATGCTCATGAACATGCATGCACCTATGCAATGTTTAACATGAACCCAAAAAAGACATAAAAACACCCAACAACCAACAAATCCAAAATTCAACAGTATCACAACAAGCAACTCCATTCTCCATTTCAACCGACCTCCAAACTCGTCGGACTCAATTCAACACAACCAATCAATATCATAGAATAATTGTTAAAGCAAAAATATATTTAAATCTCAAGAGTTGTTCGGAAAATACTTACTACACTTTAAAGGCAATAAATATGAAAGTGGAAGAGCACGAACACCGATTTAACATCAAAAGTTAACTCCAAAATAAATCGCCAAAAATTACAATTTTTGGGACGGAAATGAGTCTCGAAGGCAAGACAAATTTGAGGTGAAATTTTCAGAATAAAAGGGGCTGATTCTACTGAAATAAAATAGAAGATGATGGCTGGGAAATGAGATTCACGGCAAGAGAAAAATAATCAAGAAAACCCCAAAGTGAAGCTCACGGCTGGACCAAACAACAGGGCATGGTTTGAGTCAAAAAAAAAAAAAACACTCGAAATTCAAGGTTCAACCCACAAGCTAGAACACGAAAAATGCTAGAGAAAAGAAGAAGAAAAACTGAGCATGAAAATGGAGTCCAAAAACAGAGCAAGACCCATGGATTTACCTGGAAAAATAGAGAGAAAAATAGATGAAATAAAATAAGTAGAAGAGGGAAAAGAAGATTTGGTTTACAACAGAAGAAAAAAAAAACCAAAGAGATAAACATGAGAACCAAATACTAGTCCAAATGGAGTAGATCCGGTGCACAAAATGGAAGGAAACCAAATGAAGAGGAAGAAATAATGTGCGGCAAAAGAAGAAGGAGAAATCAACACAGTGGCACCTTCCAATTTACTAGAGAAAAGGAAGGAAGATAAAATGGGAAATGAAAAGGAAGAAGAACTTGTTCAGCTGCAGTGAAGAAGAATGAAAATGAAGAAGAAAAGGGGAAGTGGATGGCGCAAGAAGAAAGAAAGAAGAAAGGAAGAGAGCCCTAAGGGCTTTGAAGCCAAAACGACACCATTTAGGGAACGTAAGGGGCTGGGTTTCAAGGCTCTCGTGCTGAGCCCGAAATTGAAGAGAATTTGGCCCAAAACAAGGGAGAAACCCACTAGACAAAGCACAATTTGAAAAATAAAGGAAAAGACACAACAAAAATAAATAAAAGCTCAATAAAAACACTACAACTAAACATTAATAAAATAAAATATTTAAAAGCCAACAATAAAATAATTTAAGGTAGAGAGTAATTTAAATGCAAAGAAATTATTAATAGCAAGTAGTACATAAAAATAAATTTCACATCTTAAAAATCATAAAATAAATCTAACGATTAACACGTTAAATTTAAAACAAGAGAAATATTTTTTTATAATAAATTAAATAGTCCTTCATTAAAAATGCAAGTAAAAATGGGGTATTACAGAAATAGAATGTAAATATTTCTCTTATTATTCTCGGAACCCCGAGTGTGCTCACAAAAAAGACTATGCAGAAAACCACTTTGCTTCCAAAGTGGGTGCACCGGAAATAGAAAAGTTCGTACCAACCCAAACAGAAGCCACAGTTTTACACTTGTGGTAAGGTTAGAACATAATAGAAACAGAAATAGAATGTCATGCCAGAGGTTTTCAAAAATCACATCATATCATATCAGAATACAAAACATTTTCAAAACATAACAAAATCGGATCACAAAAATAAAATAAGCACAAAATTTCATATTCACTCTTTTGCACAATTCAAAAATAAAATGCCAAAATAGCTCATGTCTATATCAATCATGCCAGAAAATACTTTATTCTTATACAAAATTTCATGAGTAATGCAAAACAAATAACTGAGGTGTTTCAAAATTACTTTCATAACAAAACATGCATACTTTTCCAAAATCAACCTCAGTTCATTTATTTTATGCAAAGTCTAGCATAGGAACCACGCTTACTCGAACTTCTTATCTTATCCAAAATTCCTCACAACAGTGCTCAATGAATAATCAATCGTCACCTATAGAAAATCATATAACTTAAATAAATCTCCAGTTGAACACGTAACTTGTAATCACACCCATAAAACTCAAATCACCTATTTTAATTTTTAAAAAATTTAAAATTTCCCTTAACCTAACAATATCATCACTTCCCAAAATTCCTCAATATCCAACTTTATCTCTAACTAAAATATTAAATTCCAACTCATCTACTATCGACGTCTAAATATAAAATATCAAAATCATTACAAGTAGAAAAGTAGAAAATCATCATTTTGGTTAAATTAAAAAATATTCTTTTAAAAAGGATTCAAAATAAAAATTTGTACGTACTGTTTACTTTTAAAAAATTTATATTTTAAAATACATATATTACTAAATAGTATAATTCAACTCTAAATTCCTTAGATCTTACTACCAACTGCAATTTGAAACCCTTAACTATTTTCTATCAAGCAAACCTTTTTCGATAAATAAGAGTGAGCCAAAAACCACATAAAATAATACAAACAATTTTCTGTAATTTAACTAAGGCTCATCTTAAAAAAAATATGCCCTACCGAAAACACCAATATAAACAAAACAACCATTTGTTTTGATTTGTGACTACAACGGCATAACTGTAATTTTCTAACCAAAGTTTTACTATACTATACGTAGAACAATTTTGAAAAGTTAACCACATGTAGTTTAATAGAAGAGGGAAGAGGCAGCAGCATAGGCTTACTGAGAGAAGGAGTGGCTACGAAGCTGGGCGGCTGCAGGGGTGGAGACGGGGTGGCCTTGGGTTGTGTGAGGAAAGAGTGTGATGGGAGAGAGGAAACACAATGAGATAAAGGGATGGAGAAGCAGTTAGGTACTGTCGGCCGAGGCTTAACATGAGGAAAACAGCAGAACTAGGGTGTTCTGCTGCTGTTTTTTAGGGCTCTTCAGAGTGGTCTCATTAGTTCTAACATGGCTTCGAGGTTGCACTAACTGAGAGGCAACGAAGGCAAAACCTCTATTTTGGTGGGGCAAAAACAAAGCACCCTCGTAGTGGCTTTCGATTGCTGGGCACGATGGTTCAAGGGAGGAGTAGCAACGTGGGGTGTTTGGAAGTTACGGTAGTGAGGACAACTTATGGAAAGAACAAAGAAACTGAAGTTAACGTGGAGGAGAGCACGCAGCGAGGCTATGCGATGAAGGCTCTGGCGAGGCAACATTATTTCGATGATGGTGGTGGGTTTGTTGTCATGTTTGAGGGTGGCTGCGGCAAGCCCTAAAATTTGAGGAGGAAGATGAACATACGAGAGGGATCTATGCATATATATATATATGCATTTGGAAACAAAACCCAAGAGATACAAACGTGCTTGCGAAGGACACGGACACGATGACATGTAGTGACAAACAGACGTGAATCGTGTAGAACGTGGGGTCTGATACAAGATTTTAAGGGTTTGGGCTTTTTCTCCAATAAATTTATTCATAATCTCAAATGGGCTCTTTTTTTTAATACCTATAAAAAATATTTAGAAAGCGGGCCTGGTGCTGGAACCGAGTGTTACATGGAGGTTGGTAATCCTATGGAAGAAGAAAGGTCAAGAGAGGAACATCATATAGATCAAGAAATATTAGAAGACCAAAAGATGACATACTCAAAGGTAAGAACATGCTATCTTGCAAAAAGCTAGCTATTCGTGATTTTTTTCGATTTAGAGGCAAGTAAATTCACCACCAACCAAGGCTTGTCTCGGGTAAGTTACTTTTTCTGTTTTAATTTCCTCCAATTTTTTAGGTTTTTGTTTTCATATTTGCATGTTATAATCATTAGTTTTCAGTTTTCTACATATATGGGATGTAAGACATTTAATTGATTGCATGTCAAAGACTGGAAAACAATCATGAAGTTAGCATTTCAAATCATCGGTGTTGTATATGGTGATTTGGACACTTCACCTTTGTATGTGTTACTGAGAATTTGCCCTACTGGGATTAAGCACAATGATGATATACTTTGGGTGTTGTCTCTTATGTTTTACTCGCTCACGTTAATGACCATGCTTAAGTACGTTTTCATTGTGCTAGCGGCCACAATAATGGTGATGGTAATCTTTTGATCTCCTACATATGCTTAACATCATCAACGTTTTCATTTATTTTCCTCTTTGATGACAGCATCTTTTAGGTATAGAATGTAGGTGTTTCATTTCTTGGTAGTGGATAAAAATTCCATTATTTTAAGTTTTTTTTTTCATGCATGTACATTTTTCTTGAGACCCTCACACTTTATATTTTCGACAAAGAGTATTACTTTATTTAAAAAGACCTGCTTCGATTTCCCTAGTTACCACCATTAGCAAAAATCATCACATCATCTACATAAAGTAAATGTGAAATTAATGGACCATTTCGCGACTAAGAAAATAAACCAATCTGACCAAAATGGAATTTGCTACTCAAAAGACAAGTGAAGACCTCATCCACAATAATAAATAAATAAGGTGATATAGGATCCCCTTGATGAAGACACCGTCCACCCTTAAAAAAACCTTTAGCCATACCATTCATAATAACTAAATACCAAGGAGTAGTGACACATTGCTTAACAAGATTGCAAACCTCAATCGAAAAACCAAATGCACTCAAGACTTGGAAAAGAAAGTCCCAATAAACAATATCATATGCCTTGGCCATGTCTATCTTCAACATAATATTTCCACATCTAACCGAGTTGTTAATATCATTCACCAACTCTTGAGTAATGCTTATGTTTTCAAAAATACTTGCTCCATAGAAATAAATCTACTCAAAACTTACATCAATCTTCCAACCAGCAGCTTAGAACAAATGTTATAAACCATTTCATTTCATCTCATCTCATCATTACAAGTTTCTCAAATTTCCATACAAAATACAATAAACATAATTAACAATTCAACTTTTTTAAATATCAAAATAATAATAATATTAAAAAATAACATTCTAACAATATTTTATTCAACTTTCATCTAAAACCATCTCATCACATCTCATTATCCAAACTACACCTAAGTCTTATAATGATGCTTATTTTTATATGTATATTTCTTTCAAACTCTAAGCTATGGAAAAGTTTAAGAGATCCTGAATCCCTCTACATCATCCATCCTATCAAGGATACAGTTCGTTAATCAAAGTCAACTAAATCAAAATCAAATTTCATTGTTTACTTATGGAATGAACTCTTATAGTTATCCTTGTAATATAATCTGTAGAGGTGGTCAGTTATTGTACAAAGTCTATATATAACTTTTGAGTTGTGGAACATTATCTTTTCTAAACCTCGTTATCGTATCAAGAGACCTCTAGGATTCATCTCTAGTTATTTTTTCATGGCATCCGACCAGCTCCTCTCTTCCTACCTAATCTTCTCTCTTTCAATACTATGATTCACATGTTGTCTATCAAATTGACATCCAACAACTATCTTCTTTGACAAAGTCAAATTCTTTCTCGTCTCACCAGCCAAAATTTATTTGGTTATCTTGATGGTTCTGTTGTTCCAACCTCTGTCAAAATTGTTACAAGCAACAACACAATCCCACAAATCCTGCATATACTACATGGAAACATACTGATCAATTGGTGCTTAGTCTTCTTTATTCTTCTCTTTCTGAAGAAGCCATGAGTGAAGTCCTTGGTCAAACTATTTCTCATGGTGCCTGGAAAGTTCTTGAAAACTCCTTCTTTCACAAATCCAAACCATGGGAACTAAGATTAAAAAATGATCTACAACTCATGAAGAAGGGTTCCAGAACTATCACAAAATATTCTCGTGCCTTCAAGGTCCTATGTGATCAACTTGCAGCCATGGGTTTTGCCATTGATGACACTGACAAGGTGCATTGGTACTTACGTGCTGTTGGTTATCAATTCTCCACATTTTCAATTACCATGCTTTCTCAATCTCCTTTACCAAGCTTCAAAGATATAGTACCCAAAGTAGAAAATCATGATTTGTTTGTCAAATCTCTTGCAGACCAAACCAGCAATGCTATAGCTTTTACTGCTCAAAGAGGTGGACGCCATAGTCATCTTGGTGGCAGAAACAATAGAGGTGGTCAAGGAAATCGTGGTGGTAGAAATAATACTAGAGATTTCTGATCATCTGCCCCTTCCAATACATCCAAACTAGTTTGCTAGATTTGCAGAAAAACAGTTCATGTTCTACAATATGTTGGGAGTGCTACAATCAAGCATCCCAGAATGCCAATGTTGTTGAAGCATTCTCTTCCCAATGTTCCTTTCATGATACTACTTGGTACTTGGTAAAAGCCATCAGCTTCCTTTTCCTATTAGTGAAAAGAGAAGCAACTTTCCTTTAGCCTTAATGCATTGCAATTTATGGGGACCATCCCCTACTACTTCTCCTTCAAGCTTTAAGTATTATGTGATATTTGTAAATGATCATTCATGCTTTACTTGGTCTTACCCCTTAAAATCAAAAGCTGATTTCTTTGATATCTTTCTACAATATCAAAAACTTGTTGAAAATCAATTTTCCACCAAAATCAAATCTTTTCAGTGTGATGGTGGAACTGAATTCACAAATATGCGCTTTAAAACTCATCTCGCTGATCATGGAATTACTCAAAGCATTCTGTGTCCCTATACTCCTGTACAAAATGGAAGGGCGGAATGCAAACATCGGCACATCACTAAAGTTGGTCTTACAATGCTCTTTCATTCCCACTCACCCGTATCTTTTTGGGTTGATGCATTCTCCAATACAACATTTATCATTAACTATGTTCCCACATCAATTCTAAGAGGTAAATCACCTTATGAGATTTTGTATGGTAAACAACCTTCCCACTCCATGTTTGGAACTTTTGGTTGCTTGTGTTTCCTGTTTTACATGACTACAATGCTTATAAACTTGCTTCAAAGAGTTCTCCATGTGTCTTCATTGGTTACGGCTCTCTTCATAAAGAATTTTGTTGTCTTGATCGTGGCACTCAACGTATATATATCTCTAGCCATGTAATTTTTTATGACTTTTCCATTTGCTGGAGCACCTAGTCCATCATCTTCTTCCCTCATTGATTTTGTGTCCTTTCATGAATCTACTAACTTCCCTTTCTTCTTGATTGACAAGCATTCTACAGTTTATCCTTCTAAATCCTCTTCATCCACACAAATGCCTTGTGTCTCTTGGCCTACTCACTGCATCTCATGTGCCTTTGATCCTGAAGCTTCTCCACAACATTTGGCACTCCCTGCACTAGTGAACTCTCATCCCATGGTTACATGAGGCAAAGCTAGAATTTCAAAACCGAAAGCTTATCACAATATCACTCATGTTCCAGCTTCATCCTTCATTCAGTCCTTATTAGTTCATAAAGAGCTCAAAGGTTTTGTCTTTGCATCCAAACACCCAGAATGGATTTCAGCCATGTATGAGGACATTTGTGTATTACATCGCAGTCAAACATGGGCATTGGCTCCATGCCCACCTAATAAAGACACTGTAGGTGGTCGATGGGTTTTTCACACCAAACTTCATCCCAATGGCACTGTTGATCGCTATAAAGTGCACTTGGTAGCAAAAGGATACACAGATTCCAAGACTAACTTTAAAGGAAAATTTTTTCTGTTAGATCACAATCTTATCGTACGCTAACTTTCTAAGATAAAGCAATTTAATTCTGATCTGTATGTACACAAAAACAATGTCTGATGTTTGACTTGGTTTATAGCTAATCCTCGTTGTACATGAAAATAAATGGATTAATTAAACCATATAGGATATCAATGAGGCCCCCAACTTTACAGTTATAGCTTCATTACAATTAACTATTATACATATGAAAAGCTTACTGAATGTAGTTGAGCTCCTTACTGAATGAAAAAGCTTAGTGAGTTGGCCTAAAATGTCCCAACAAGAGCATGCTGGAGCACCCCAATAACCCTTCATGAGATGCTAAAAGCAATATCAATTCCCTTTCTTTTTGGGAGGAAGAGGTGTTGCAAATGTAAGGGCCACTACATCCTGCGAGCTAAATAAGAGGAGCAACCCCTTAAAACAACCATCTACAGTTTTTTTTTTTGAAAAGAGACTTCTATCATTCTGAAATCATTCAATACAAAGTTTATCTGAAGCAATGTTAGGTATGACCACAGACGGTCCATCCTCCATCCAAACAAATTCATTAACTAAAGACAAAGCTAATTTTGCTAGTTCATGAGCTACCCTGTTACCAGCCCTTTTGACATGAGATAGTTTTCAGTTTGGCTTTGACAACAACCCTTGCTTGAGGTCTTCAAAGAGTTGCCCGTTCCATGAGAAACTTGGGGAAGGATCTAAGATTGCATCGATGACCACCTTTGCATCCCCCTCAAAATTTGCCACATCTATTCCAAGTTCAACACATACAGAGAAGGCTCTTAGTAAGTCATACCCTTTAGCTAGGGATGCAAAGTTAATAGAGTCTCTTTGGCCAGCTACCATCACCATTGGATCCCCCCTTGAGTCTCATATAACAATACCCAGCCCCATCTTCTATACTGGTTTGAGGAAACTAGCATCAAAATTGACCTTGAGCCGTGCACAAGTTAGAGGTTTCCATAAGAGATTTGTGTCCCGCCCTTCCCTTCCCTCGGCTAGAGGCAAAGCTATGACCCGCCCTTCCCTTGGCTCCGTAAGAGCCATGGAGAGATGTGTAATGTCAGTGCATGTAGCTTTAATGAGTTGTTTTGGCCCACTGAAAGTATTTCTAAAAATCAAGTCATTTCTTCTAAGCCAAATTCTTTAGCATATTACTGAAACCAAGTCTAGGCCCTCGACATCAAGTTTGCTACTAAATTCAGTCCATAGATCCAAAAAAATTTCAAAAACCTTATCCCATTTAGAGACTTGAGTGTCCCTCTCCTCCCAAACATCCTGCACTGCCAGACATTCCCAGAGGCCATGCAAAACAGTTTCTTCAACATTGTTTCACACAGGACAAAGAGGGTTCTCCACACTCTTCTTTTTGTAGATGTTTTCCTTAGTAAGAAGCAGGTTTGAGATTGCTTTCCAAATAAAGAATTTAACCTTCCCCATTTCCCCAAGCTTCCAAATAAACTTCCAAGGAGACTGAGACTGGTTGACACCCGAGGACTCCCCAAGTTTTTGATGTTTTGTCTCCAAATCAGCAAAATAGACACTTTTGACCAAGATTGAGCCTTTTTTTTAGAAGCCCCATATCATTGTATCCCCTATACCACGTAGGCTGCTTGGAAGACTGCAGATGAGTCCTGCTTCTTCAGGAATGAAGATGGCTTTAATTAACTCTTTCTTCCAGCTATGGTTTGTTGCATCGATTAGGCTATCGACTGTTGACTCGGCTGGGATGCTATTGGGGATGGTTTGAATCTGAAAAGTATTAACTTTTGGGATCCATTTGTCCTTCCAAATTTGAATAGAACTTCCATTTCGCAGGCGCCACACCAGTCCCTTCCTTACTAAGTCTATAATTGAATACAAACCTTGCCAAATGTAGGAGGATCCAGATTTGAGTTGCGCATCCATTAACTGAGAGTTTCTGAAATATTTAGCTTTGAAGAGCTAGGCCACTAAAGAAGATGGTTGTTTAATGATTCTCCAAACTTGTTTGGCTAGTGGGGCTCGATTAATACAGCTCATTTCATGGAAGCTCAAACCCCCATTTTCTTTTGAGAAACCCAATTTCTCCCATCTCCGCCAATGAACTCCTATCCCCTCCTTATTATGGCACCACTAGAATTTTGAGAGCACCATTTCAATATCTTTTGGTAGCACCCTTGGGAGTTTGAAAATACTCATGGTATACGTCAAGATTGCTTGTAAGACACTTTTAATGAGGACCTCTTTACCAGCCGTTGAGAGGAAGCCTATCTTCTAGCTATGGATCTTCTTCCAAATCTTCTCCTTGAGGCTATGAAAAGTATTAATTTTTGACCTCCCCACAAAGGTAGGCCGGCCCAAGTATTTATTGTAGTCATCAAAAGAAACCCCTGCAGCCACTTGGAGAATATAGGCTTTTGCATTAGCATTTGTATTCGTACTAAAGAAAATGGAAGTTTTTTGTTTATTGAGAGTTTGGCCTGATGCTTTCCCATAAAGAAGTAGCAAATCCATAACTCTAGCCCACTCCTCTACTTTTTCCCTACACCATATTAACAATCATCGGTAAATAAGTGGTGGTTTATCCTTAAACCCCCCCTGTGAACAGCTACCCCCTTGGATAACACCCTTTGCTTTGGATACTTGTAAGAGGGAAGAAAGGCCCTCTACATAGAGGAGAAAAAGGTAGGGGAAAGGGGATCTCCTTGTCTCAACCCCCTTGTTGGTCTAATCTCCTCCCCTGGTCTTCCATTGACTAAAACCGAGTAACTTATGGACTTCACATAGCCAATCAACATAGCAGTCCACTTAGCTGAAAAACCCAGCTTGATTAACATGGCTTCCAAAAAATCCCATTCCACCCGGTTGTAGGCTTTCGACATATTGAGTTTTATAGCCATACTCCCCCCCTTCCCCTTGTGTTTGGATTTCATGGAGTGGAGCAGTTTATATGCTACCATTACATTGTCTGATATTAGTCTCTTGGGAATAAAGGCACTTTGGTTCCAAGAGATTATATTAGACAGCACTCCTTTAACTCTATTAGCTAGAACTTTGGAAATCAATTTATAAATCACGTTACACAAGCTAATAGGCCTAAAATGATGCAAGGTTGTAGGGGAGTGTACCTTAGACACCAAGGCAATATAAGTATGATTTAGCCCCTTTGCCATGCGCTCGGATCTCAGGTAGTCCAAGACCGCAAAACTTACCTTGTCACCCACAATATCCCAATGGTCTTTGTAAAAACCCGCACTGAAACCATCTAGACCGGGGGATTTGAAAGGTGACATTTGCTTCAAAGCCTTCACTATGTTTGCCTTAGAAAATGGCTGGTCCATTCATGCTTGCATTTTAGAGGTTATCCTTGGAAGGATCCCATTAAGACAGCAATCAATGTTCCTTTCTGTCGGTTTAGAGCTGGTGTAGATCTAAGAGAAGTGCTGCCTGAATCCCCTAGAGATGTCTTCTTGACCTGTTAGTGTCCTGCCCGCCCCATCCTCCACTGCCTTTATACTATTCTTCTTCCTTCTTTGATTTACACGAGCATGATAGAATTTGTAATTTCTATCTCCTTGTGCTAACCAGTGTTTCTTTGCTCGTTGCTTCCACCAAAGGTCCTCCTGGTTTTAACCATCTATGGTTAAAGGATTCAATCCCACGCACTACAAGAAATATGGGCTTTTCCCATGAGTTTTGCTTTCCACAGTCTACCTCCATGGCAAATACTTAGTTTATAACATGAAAATTGTCCATGGGAAAAAAAAATATACATTTTTCCACTAGAACACATTCGTCGAGCAAGAATTTGTGGGAAATACTTCCTTGATGTTACAAACAACATTTGTGGGAAAAAAAAATTACATTTTACCACGTAATCACGTTCGATGATCGAAAATTCATGAGGAAAAGCCACTTTTTGCATAGTAGTTTTTAAAAATTTTAATCCCCAACATTGGATCACTTAGATCCCTAATTCCCTGCATATTTCCTCTCTTCTCTCACCTCCCTCCCTCCAAACACCGTATCCCCTCCCAAAAAATTGAAAACTCCTCTCTCTCTCTCTCTCTCTCTCTCTCTCTCTCTCTCTCTCTCACACACAACCGCCACGGCAGATGCAGTGCCACCACCATGTGACACCACTCATCCCTCTCGTTTGGACTCTCCGTCTCTCATATGTCTCTCCCTTCCATTCTCTTCTTTGTCTCTCTCTCTAGACTAAGGCTCCACCGTTGCCACCTCCACGACACGACACCATGGTGACCCACAACTCCTCAGCGTCCCTCTCTCAGTTTCCTCTATGCCGATCAACCCACACTGGCCCCTAACGCCTCCCTCAAGCCGACAATGCCATCCCTCCCTTGCTATGAACCTTCCACTAGGAGACGGTGAGACCCGGCCGAGGCCCCCAATGCCAACAAACCCCTCAGAAGGTAGCTTCAAGGAAGTCTCGTCTCTCCTCTCTGATTTTCACCCAGGTACAGTACTCCATCTCATTTTTTGATTTCTACATTCCATTACCAATTATAATAATGTTTTATTTTTATGGATGCATTAAGGACTTATTGTAACTATAGTTGCACAAGATTAAAAAAAAAAAAAAAAAAAAACTTTGATGTAGTCCACGGAAACTTGAATGGTGTTACCCAAGATGTATGCAAAAAATTTATGCGGTTATAAATATTGTAACATTAACATGTTATCCAAGAATCTCCAACCCGTGGTAAGGTTAGGAAAATGAAGAGCTTTTTAAATGACTGCATTAAAAAAGTAGGTCCTCTAACTAGATTCTTTTATTAATAATTTGATTATACCTCATATAATCTTCATATGTTTTATTTGTTCAAATTGTTTCAGGAAGATGTGCAACCCAAGCACATGTGTGGAGATGCATCCCTTACCGAAAATGGTATGTATCAATGTTGAAATATATTAGTTTCTAAGGTATGCTTTACTAAATTAGACATACATGGTCTACATTTTTAGGCATGGATGCAAGCACTTGAGCTTATGCTTGTTGTCTTGCTATATGAAATTATCTTTCCCATTAAATAAGTTATTTGGTCAATTGATCTACTTTTAATTGTCATTTTATTCATTTTCATGGTGATGGCTTTGGAACCTTGTCATGGTCCCAAAGTACATTTAGCAATGCTGATATACACATCTATTTAGTTCAACTAAGGGCTAGTTGGTTTAGCGAACTCCTACATTATCTTAGTAGTCTTTTGTGTGCTACAATCCTTACAACCCTTGGCTCTAGAAAAGGTATAAAATATGGGATTTCTGTTCAAAGTAATTGGTATATAGCCTAATAGTTAACTTTTCCTTGCTTGTGAATTCTAAAGTTACTATAATAGAGACAATATCAACTCCTAGAATGGCAGTTACCTGTCTATACAACATAAGAATGAGGAATGGCATTAAAAATCTCTTTTTACCATATTGCATTGGCTTGGTGTAGCATTAATACACCTTACTTATCTCTATTTCTGAATTTTAGTCTTAAATTTATGATGGTAATCTAGATGCTTCTCTTTATACGTTGAATTCTCACTCACATAAGTAGAAAAAAAAATCTATAAATAGTTTCAATGGTTTGATTTTATGTTAGAGTTAATTTTTTTTGTTTCTAGCATGTAGAATTGTTTTGTTTCTAGCATGTAGGTATGGAACCATGCGTGATAATACCAATGGAGATATTGTCAAGACGACATCTCGTGCTTGAAAGAGTGCTATAGGGTTTGTTCTTTTGTCTTTATCAAATCTTTTTTATTTTGATAAGTACTTTATCAAATCTATTGTTGAAGATTTCCTTTTCTCTGGTTCCTCCAGTTTTATTAGATTCTAGCACCTAAACAACGAAGTTAGTTGTTGCACATCAAATCGGGCCTCTGATCATGTCATTCTCATCCCTTCTCACTACTATCCATTTCAAACTCCAAGCCACAAATGCTATAAGGATTGAACTAGAATTACTGCAAGGCATTATAGCAGCATAATTTCAGTCCTTGTAACTCTCAGTTTTGAGTTCAGTCTTCTATATTCCTTCCCTTATTCAACCTCTATTTTGAAGACCTTTAGTCCCTCAATATTTCAATCCTTGTAACTCTCAATTTTGTAGACCTTATTCAGCCCCTCTCAGTTTTGGCCTTTTTTTTTTTGTTGGGGGGGGGGGGGGGGGCAGATTGTGGAGTAGTCTGTAAATTTATCACCTTGTTTAGTATGCATGAATATTTTCTTTCATTTGTCATTATTGGTGATGCTAATTAGTATGCATGAATATTTTCTTAGGACTTACATGTTCGTTTCAGAAAGTAATGTATCGGTGATACTTTGAGCTAATAATTTTTTTATCTCTTTGTTTTTGCCCTTTGGCAGATTACTCAGGTTTATGG
Source organism: Carya illinoinensis (assembly GCF_018687715.1). Classification (NCBI taxonomy): domain Eukaryota; kingdom Viridiplantae; phylum Streptophyta; class Magnoliopsida; order Fagales; family Juglandaceae; genus Carya; species Carya illinoinensis. The sequence goes on along the minus strand of NC_056767.1, from coordinate 12,162,386 downwards.
ATTTTATGATGAATGCCTGCGGAAGTGAGTTATCTATACATTACCTTGGTTTAGGAGGTCATACTTGTAGTAATTTATATCATCTTTTACATGACAATATTATTGATTTTCCCTTTAATACTATATTTTGGATAGTCCTAATATATAGTTTTTGAACCTAATGAGTAGATAATGCATTTCGTCTACCTACTAATGTTTTTGAACCTGAAATTGTATATGTGATTGAACTTATAACTTTTGTGGTTCAAGCTGGTGGAATGTGTGGATGTCCTGTTTAGGTCGCTATGTGACTGGTTGGGTTGACACATGGTTGTTTGAGTTGACACGTAGGTGTTGGTTTTATGAGTGTGGTTGTTTGGGTTGTTATATGTGGCTGTTTAGGCTAGTATGCATGGCTAGTTAGTTTGTTTTAATTTCCGGAAGGTGTGATTGCTTTTGCTTGAAGTTTGTGTGTGTGTGGTGGTATTTTTGGTCTGTTGTGCATTTATAAGTTTTCAAGTTGGTAAATTGAAGCATGTGTATTTAAAAAATGAAGCGATCTTTTTTGAAAGTCTAAAGCTCCGCTTTTTGAATGATTTATTGTACAATATATCATGGTCATACAAATCAAGGCTACATGGTTCTCATCCCCTCACCTATAATTCTGTATTCACTAAACTTGACTCAATATACTCTATTTTGTCTTCTATATTTCTTCCCTTATCCAGCCTCTGTTTTGAAGACCTTTAGTCCCAGAAGAGAGTCCTTCCATCTGACTTGAACTGGCTGGCTTGAACTGAGTCTTGTGGATAAAAGGAAGATCTCCAGTTATTTAGCAGACCAGTCTAGTGATATGTGTGTAATGCCCCAGTCCTGCAGGAGTTGAAGAATTACTACCTGTCACTTATAAACTTACCTCTCATCAAATCTAAAATCTTCAAAGACTTCAAAAACAATAAGCAATATCATATTTTCCACAATTAACACATAATGATGTCCATATAGTCATTTCCACGAATAACATAAATCAAAGAGTCCACAATTTCCCATTAGTAACAACAAAATAACTGAAAAATCCTTAAGTCTTACTAAGTCAAAAAATAATAACAAATCTAAGGAACAACAGAAAGTCCTTCTATTAACAATACCCTAAAGTATCCAACACTCTATCCCCAGTTTAGCCTTGTTTACAAATTTCTATTCTTGATACTCAGCTGAACCATCCACATCATCTGAAAAATATTTGGAGACAAGGGAGTGAGTTATCAATAACTCAGTAAGCGAAACACATATTCTAGTGTATACAACATGAGCATTTTCATAAAGTTTCATATGCAGAATAAAGAATAATTTCATTTTCGCGAGCAAATCTCAAAGCATGTTATCAAGAAAGGAAAAAAAAACAGAGCGACATTTCAATCTTTTCATATTCAGAATTAAACAATTGTTCATATTCAAAAACACTTTGGCATAACATAATTGAACATTCTCATCTTATTATATCATATCGTATCAAATACCATGTTTAACCCCTGGTAGGGTTGTGCTATCCCCAGTGGCCAAACCAGGCAAAATCATATTGTGAAACTTTTTTCAATATCGAAGCCCCGAGTGTGCACATAGAAAAGAACACATAAAAGACCACTTTGCTTCCAAAGTGGGTGCACTCATATCATATCATTTCATGTTAGTACCAAACATATCACGTGAACCAATATAATCATATCATAACCATATTCAGAATTAGAATAATAACATATAAGTATGCCAAAGGTTTTTCGTATTCATATCATATCAAATCACGTGTGGAACACATTCCTATCATTTTCAAATAATCAATAACAAATCCAAAACATTTCATATCACACGAACAAAAGTCTCAAATATCATATTCGCTCTTTTTCACATTTCAGAACATGTCAAATATTGCTCATGTCTACACTTTTCATGTCAAAAAGCATTTTCTCTTTCATATAGATTTCATGAGTGAATACAGAACCTATAACTGAGGTTGTTTTCACGTTTTTTTTTTTCAAAACATAACATGCACATTTTTACAAACTAACCTCAGTTCATTTCTTTTTCTTTTTCTTTTTTATGCGAATCTAGCATAGGAACCCCGATTACCTGTCTCCCGCAGCATATTATCTATGTCTTGAAAATGACCACTAAAAGTCTCATCACCAATTCATAAAATATATACTAAGTATTAATAACCAGTAATACAATTATTTAACTACCAAAAGCAACGTCAAAAACTTAAATAATCAATATATTGACCCCAAAAAAAAGCCTAAAACTCAAGATAACCACCAACAACTCAACCAAAACAGCAATACACCACAAACTTCCCTTTGTTCCCAACTCCACAAAACTGTCCCAAACTTCTTAATTTTAATCAGCAACCAACAAGATTCACCACTATTTATTCTCAAACAAAAATCCAGCCCTGCAATATTCAATCATCTTGCACCCATACTAAGTGAAAAACAAAGGTTTACTACCACAAACTGCAGGTAAAAAATTTTATTCAATAGAGTTTATACTAAAACATGGAATTCACCAAGGAAAGAAAAAGAAAGAGAACAAAGCTTACTATTGAGAGGGTCACAGTAACCCCAAAAATTATAATTTTGAGATTTGAGGATTTAGACTTTACACCTAAGAAATGATTTTCGGTACTATGAGAAAGAGATTAAAAGGAAAATGACATGGACGTGAAAATCAAAGCATTTTAACACACTTTTCAATAGTCTAAATCTGAGACTTGCAACACCCAAAAACAAATCACCAAGAAGAAAGAAGGGAAAAAAAAGACTGCAATTGATGAGAAAGCATGAATTTCACATCTAGAATCAAGATTACTCTGAAAAATTTTCATAGGAGAGTGAAACCGTGGGGTATCTGAAACCAAAAGAAAGAGCTAGCAAGAGAAAGTGAAACTAGGAGGAGGAAAAAAAAATGCTTACCTTGATCAATTCAACAACCTGCTCAAGAGAAAAAAAAAAATCACTAGAATAAAATTCAAAGAGTGCGAGAGAGTAGAAAATAAAAATCCAGATGTGAGGTAAAGGGTAATGGGTTACTGGGGCAAAAGTTTATGGAAGAGAAGATAAAAAACTGGATGGAGAGAGAGAGTTAACTATCGGGTGGAGGAAAACAAGATGAAGAGAGGGAAAAAAAAAAAAAAACTTAACAACAAACGACGCTGTGTGGGGTTTAGCATTGGCATGGCTTGTGCTGCAAGCTTGGGTCTTACATCATCCCCCCATTATGAAAATTTTATCCTCGGAATTTGTTTACAAGTTATCAAAACTCTCACCAAAAAGTCGTGGGTGCTTATCTCACATCTCTTCTTCAAGTTCCCAAGATGCGTCATTTGCAACTTGATTATTCCATAACACCTTAACCATAGGAATGGTTCGAGTCCATAATACATGTGCTTTATTTTCTAAGATTTGCATTGGTTCTTCAGCATAAATCAAATCTTCTTGAATTTGCAATGGCTCATAGTCAAGAATGTGAGTGGGGTCAGGGACATACTTCCTCCACATGGAAACATGAAATACATTATGCACCCCCACAAGAGAAGGTGGGAATGCTACCCTATAAGCCACCGGTCCAACCCAATCAAGAATCTCAAAGGACCCGATATATCTTGGGCTAAACTTGCCCTTTTTCCCAAACCTCATAACTCCTTTCATTGGTGTTATCCTCAAAATTACTTTGTTCTCGACCTCAAATTCTAACTCGCATTGGCGATTATCAGTATAACTTTTTTGCTGGCTTTGAGCTACTTTCATTCTAGCCTTATCTATATTCTCTGTGGTCTTCTAGATGATTTCTGGCCCGAAAATCTTCCTTTCACCCACTTCATCCCAAAATAATGGAGATTGGCACCTTCTTCCATACAATGCCTCGTAAGGTGCCATTCCAATACTAACCTGGAAGCTATTATTATAAACAAACTCGACTAATGGTAAATGTCATAGCCAAGTTCCCTTGAAATCCATCACACATGCCCTCAACATATCTTCTACGATCTGAATAGTCCTTTCTTACTGTCCATTTGTTTGAGGGTGAAAAGCAGTACTGAAGTTCAACTTAGTACCCATTGCCTCTTGTAAGCTTCGCCAAAACATGGAAGTGAATAGGGGGTCTCTATCCGCTACAATGGATACCGGTACCCGATGCAAGCTCACTATCTCCTGCACATAAAGTTCAACTAGCTTATCCAGCTTGTAAGAAACTTTAATAGGCACAAAACGAGCAGTCTTCGTTAAGCGGTCAACGATCACCCAAATAGCATCTTGTCCAATCAAAGTCCTTGGTAGGCCTAATACAAAATCCTGCTGTAATCTGAAGTGGCTGTAACAACCTTGTTGGTCTCTGATGCTCTGCCTTCACCTATTGACAAATTAGGCACTGTTCCACAAATTTGGCAATTTCTCTTTTCATATCAGTCCACCAAAAAGACTCTCTCAAGTCCCAATACATCTTGGTACTCCCTAGGTGAACTGTGCATAAAGAACAGTGTGCTTCCTCGAGAATTACCCTTTTTAGTTCTTCATTAGCTGGCACGCACAATCTACCTCTAAACCTCAAAGCTCCATCCTCGAAAATGCTAAAGTCAGATTTTTCTCCATTCCCAACTTCTTCTACTAGCTTCACCAACCCTGAATCCACTTTCTGAGCAGCTTTAATTCTATCTACCAAGGCTAGTTGCACAAACAAACTAGCCACAAAGGTACTTGTATCACTAGTGATGACCTCAATACTGACTCTTTCTAGATCCATTAACAACTGGTGTTGAGTGGTAAGGGCTGCAATTGCTGGTCCCATTATCTTCCTACTTAAGGGATCGGCTACAACATTGGCTTTGCCTAGATGATAATTGATGGTGCAGTCATAATCCTTCATCAGGTCAAGCCATCTTCTCTGCCTCATATTTAATTGCTACTGGGTGAAGAAATATTTCAAACTCTTGTGATCCGTAAACATTTCACACTTTTCACCATATAGATAGTGCCTCCATATCTTAAGTGCAAAAATGACTACAGCCAGTTCTAGATCATGCGTGGGATAATTTTGCTCATATTCTTTCAGTTGGCATGAGGCGTATGCTATAACCTTCCCATGTTGCATCAATACGTACCCCAATCCAAGCCTTGAAGCATCGTTGTGAACTACAAATCCCCCCCTTGCCGTGGGGACTATTAACACCGGAGTTACCACTAATCTCTGTTTTAACTCTTGGAAACTTTCCTCACACTTTGTTGTCCATTCAAACTTGTTATTCCTTCTGGTGAGTGCAGTGAGAGGAACTGCTATCTTGGAGAAGCCCTTAATGACTTGACAGTAATAACCTGCCAATCCCAAGAAACTTCTAACCTCATGAACATTCTTCGGTGCCGACCAATTTACTATTGCTTCCACTTTCCCTAGGTCCACTGAAATACCATCTTTTGAAACCACATGCCCCAGAAATGAGATTGAATCTAACCAAAATTCACACTTCTTCAATTTAGCAAATAACTTTTTCTCTCTGTGTCCCAAGTACCATCTTCAAATATTCTTCATGGAGTATATCAGTATGTCATCAATAAAGACAACCACAAACTTATCCAAAAATTTTTGGAACACCTTGTTCATCAAATCCATGAATACTGCTGGGGCATTAGTCAGGCCAAAAGGCATTACCAGAAACTCATAATGACCATAACGAGTCCTGAAAGTCGTCTTAGCCACATCTTCTGCCCTGATCCTCAATTGATGGTACCCAGATCGAAGATCAACCTTAGAAAATACCTGAGCACCTTGAAGCTGATCAAATAAATCATCTATATTGGGTAAATGGTACTTATTCTTTATTGTCACACAATTAAACTCTCTGTGATCAATTTACACTCTCATCAATTTGTCCTTCTTCTTCACAAAAAGAACGGGAGCTCCCCAAGGTGACACAATGGGCCTGATAAAACCATTGTCTAATAAATCTTGCAATTGCTCCTTAAGTTCCGCTAATTCAGACAGTGCCATCTAGTAAGGTGCTTTCGATAGGGGTGTCGTTTCTGGTACTAAATCAATAGCAAACTCTACCTCCCGCTCAGGTGGTAGTCCAGATAAATCTTCTGGGAAAACCTCTGGATATCACTTACAATAGGTATCTGCTCTAACTTCAACTCCTCTTTTGGTGCTTCTACCACACAGGCTAAGAACCCTTGACAACCATCACGTATCAATTTTCCAACCTGAACGGTAGATATGGTGGGCAAATGCAACCTCACTTTCGACCTTGTAAACTGAAATTCACTTTCTTTTAGGGGTCTAAACACCAATTCTTTTTTAAAACAATCAATACTAGCGTGGTAAGATGCCTACCAGTCCATACCCAAAATCACATGAAATCCAATCGTGTGAAACACTATTAAATTAGCTGGCATTAGTCTTCCTTCAATTGATAAAGGACACCCCGATAAAATCTTATCACAGACTACCGAATTTCCTGTTGGGGTCGAGACCACTAACTTGTGCTTCAACTTTTCAATTTCTAAAGTGCAAAATTTAGAATAAGCTATAGAAACGAAAGAATGTGTCGCTCCCAAACCAAATAACACGGTAGCGTTATTAGAAAACAAAGAAAGAGTACTTGTGATCATGCTTAGCATTATCCAACAAAATATTTGAAGTTTTAACGATAGCCAAAAAATTAATAACTTAAAACAAACCAAAGAAGTCATACTAGAAATCACATCACCCTTATCTTCAGCCTCTCCAGGCATTAATGCAAAGACTCGAGCAGGTACAGTAGGACGTTGATTACTACCGAGCAGTGTCCTCCAACCCTAGGTGGTGGTGATGGTAAAGGGGTTTTGTTGCTATCCAAATGTAACAGGCAGTCCTTAAGATAGTGGCCTTACTTTCCACAATGGAAACATAGGCATCCCTCTTCCTGCATTGTCCAGCGTGCAGTTGTTCACATTTTCTACAATGATATGGCTGTTGGTTGCCCTGAATTGGCCTCTTACCCGAGCTACTACCTTTGTTCCTCCTTTTCCACGATCCCTGGTCCATGCCAGAATGGTACCCAGATGTAGTAGTCCTCTTCCTTTGTTCATGCAGTATAGCGCTTCTTTGAAGGCTTCACTCAAATATTGTAGCTTTATTCACCAACTTTGAAAAGTTTCATATCTAAAAGCCTACCACTTGTTCATAAAGTTTTTCATTCAAGCCTTGCTCAAACTTACGACACTTCATTTCCACATCCAGAATTAGATATGCAGCAAAACGTGCCAACTCCATGAATCTAGCTGCATATTGGTGAATTGACATAGCTCCCTGGACCAAAGTGGCAAATTCCATAGCATTGTCATCTCTCATCGAGCTTGGAAAGAAGCACTCCAAAAAACCTGCTTGAAATGTGTCCATCTGACTATTTTTGTCCATTCAGCTTCTCTGATGATTCTTTGAGAAATCCACCATCTTTTCGCCTCTCTGGTCAGCTTAAAGGTGGCTTAAGCCACCTTCTGCTCATCTATGCAGGTCAGGACTCGCAAAATCTCCTCAATATCCTGAATCCAATCCTCCGCCAGAGTTGGCTCACCCCACCCATCAAAAGAAGAGGGTGCAACTGGTTGAATTGTTCCACAGTACAACTTCCTTCATTAAAATTGTGTTGGTGACCCGAGGGATTCTGCACGAGATCATTGATTAATTGGTGTGCAGCTGCTCTAAGTACCTCAAAAGCACTCAGGTTTGCTTCCCTTTCATTATCGGTCTCATTCAAATCGGACATACTTCGTTCCCGACGACGAGGTGGCATCCTGAAAACTTGGACCTTTAACAAATGTTTCAAAGATATAGAGTTTATTTAAACATACAACATAAAGAAAAGAAATAGCGGAACCCATAAAGTAAACATACATATATACTTATAATACTTTAGAGTTATACTAGTACCAATAAAATAACAGCAGAAAGGATCATGCAACATTAGTATAGCCCTCTCTCCAAAGTCTAAACCTTTAACCCCATCAATTCTTTGTATAAAATTCTCCAGAATCAAAACAAACCATAACTATCATGAAACCAACTCATAAACCTATATATTCTACACCTCAAAATCATTCTTAACATTTGAAAATTCTAACTCCTAAAATACCAACAAAATTCTTTTGTATCGTCCTCTCCAATCCACCATCAAATCTAAAAATAATTTTCAAAAATTTTTCTATGTTCCAAAATCTCACATACGATAGTCTACAGAAGCTCAAACTTGGCTCTGATACCAACTGTAACGCCTCAGTCACACAGTAGTATGAGAATTATTACCTGTCACTTATAAACTTACCTCTCATCAAATCTAAAATCTTCAAAGACTTCGAAAACAATAAACAATATCATATTTTCCACAATTAATGCATAATGATGTCCATATAGTCAATTCCATGAATAACATAAATCCAAGGGTCCACAATTTCCCATTAGTCCCAACAAAATAATTGAAAAATCCTTAAGTCTTACTAAATCCCAAAACAATAACAAATGTAAGGAACAACATAAAGTCCTTCTATTAAAGTACTCTAAAGTATCCAACACTCTATCCCCAATTTAGCCTTGTTCATAAATTTCTATTCTTGATCGCCTCAGCTAAACTATCCACATCATTTGAAAAATATTTGGAGATAAGGGAGTGAGTTATAAACAACTCAGTAAGCGAAGCACATATACTAGTGTGTACAACATGAGCATTTTCATGAAGTTTCATATGCAAGATAAAGAATCATTTCATTTTCTCGTGCAAATCTCAATGCATGTTATCAGGAAAGAAAAAAAAAAACAGAGTCACCTTTCAATCTTTTCATTTTCATAATAAAATAATTGTTCATATTCAAAAACACTTTGGCATAACATAACTGAAAATTCTCATCTTATCATATCATATCGTATCAAATACTATGTTTAACCCCCATGGTAGGGTTGTGCTATTCCCGATGGCCAAACCAGGCATAATCATATTGTGAAACTTTTCCTTTTTCAATATCGGAGCCTCGAGTGTGCACACAGGAAATAACACATAAAAGACCACTTTGCTTTCAAAGTGGGTGCAGTCATATCATATCATATCATTTCATGTCGGTACCAAACATATCACGTGAACCAATATCATCATATCAAAACCATATTCAGAATTAGAATAATAACAGATAAGTATGCCAAAGGTTTTTCCTATTCATATCATATCAAATCACATATGGAATACATTCCTATCATTTTCAAATGATCAATAACAGATCCAAAACATTTCATATCACATGAACAAAAAATAACAAATATCATATTCGCTCTTTTTCACATTTTAGAACATGTCAAATATTGTTTATGTCTACATTTTTCATGTCAAAAAACATTTTCTCTTTCATATAGATTTCATGAGTGAATACAGAACATATAACTGAGGTTATTTTCACGTTTTCTTTTCAAAACATAACATGCACATTTTACAAACCAATCTCAGTTTATTTTTTTTATGCAAATCTAGCATAAGAACCCGGCCCGCTTACCTGTCTCCCGCAGCATATTATCTAAGTCTTGAAATCGACCACTAAAAGTCTCGTCACCTATTCATAAAATATATACTAAGTATTAATAACCAGCAATACAAATGTTTAACTACCAAAACCAACGTCAAAAACTTAAATAATCAATATATTAACCCCAAAACAGCAGCCTAAAACTCAAGATAACCACCAAAAACTCAACCAAAACAGCAATACACCACAAACTTCCCTTCATTCCCAACTCCAGAAAACTATCCCAAACTTCTTAATTTTAACCGGCACCCAACAAGATTCACCACTATTTATTCTCAAATAAAAATCTAGCCCAGCAATATTCAATCATCTTTCACCCGTACTCAGTGAAAAACAAAGGTTTGCTACCACATATCGCATGTAAAAAGTTTTATTCAATAGAGTTTATACTAAAACATGGAATTCATCAAATAAAGAAAAAGAAAGAGAACAAAGCTTACTATTGAGAGGGTCACGGCAACCTCAAAAATTATAACTTTGAGATTTGAGGATTTAGAATTTACACCTAAAAAATGATTTTCGGTACTATGAGAAAGAGATTAAAAGAAAAATCACATGGACATGAAAATCATAGCATTTTAACACACTTTTCAACAGTCTATATCTGAAACTTGCAACACCCAAAAACAAATCACCAAGAAGAAAGAAGGAAAAAAAAAATCTGGAATTGATGAGAAAGCATGAATTTCACGTCTAGAATCAAGATTACTCTGAACAATTTTCATAGGAGAGTGAAACCGTGGGGTATCTGAAACCAAAAGAAAGAGGGAGCAAGAGAAAAGTGGAACTAGGAGGAGGAAAAAAAATGATTACCTTGATCGGTTTAGCAACCTGTGCAAAAGGAAAAAAAAAATCACCAAAAAAAAAAAAACAAACAGAGAGTGCGTTAGGGGAAGCGAGAGAGTAGGAAAAAAAATCCAAATGTGAGGTAAGGGTAATGTGTTTTTGGGGCAAAAGTTTATCAAAGAGAAATAAAAAGAAAACTAAATGGAGAGAGAGAGAGAGAGAGAGAGTTAACTGTCGGGTGGAGAAAAATAGGATGAAGAGAGAGAAAAAAAAAAACTTACCAACAAACGACACCATGTGGGGTTTAGCATGGGCCTGGCATGTGCAGTAGGCATGGGTCTTACAATGTGAATTTGGTTTATGATTATACAATTGTGTTATTTATTATATTGAACTCAAGTGTTAAATCGATAAAATATCTACATTTGTGTTTGATTTGATTACATGGACGGCAAGGTTTTTCTTGTAAACATGTTAATTGAATTAACTAATTGTTTTTTAGAAAGTGTTATTAGTGTCAATTTGAATCTTGGAGGTTTGTATATATTTTTTTGGCTTCTATTAGACAACTTTTTATGCTCACTTTTGGCTCAACCTCATCTTTTTTTACTTTTACAATTATTATTTTTTTCTAAATTCTTCCAGTATTTGCCACGAAGACAACTCGTGGCAAATACTTTCACTACAACAGAATTCATTTTTGCCGGCGATTTAAAAGCGCCGGTAAAACCACAAAAATCGCCGCTATATCTATATACCAGCGATTATCTACTCGCCGGATAATCGCCGGTATTATTCAGCCATTTCCTCTATACAGCAGCGAAGATCAAAAATCGCCGTCTTATACATGATCTTTCCCGGCGATTTTCTAATCGCCGGAATATAATTTCAAAATATAAAAGTAAATGCCGGCGATAAATAAATCGCCGTAAAATCCTTTCCCGGCGATTTATAAAACGCCGGTAAAGAAATGATAAACGGGAATTCATTAACCGGCGTTTGGAAAATCGCTGGTAAATTATTTACCAGCGTTTAGAAAATCGCTGGTAAATTATTTACCAGCGTTTAGAAAATCGCTGGTAAATTAGTTACCGGCGTTTGTGAGTTCGCTGGTAATTTATTCAGCGGCGATTCATAAATCGCCGGAAATTTAATACCCGGCGTTTAGGTACTCGCTGGTAAATTTATTCTCCGGCGTTTTTGTAATCGCCGATAAGTTATATAGCGGCGTTTCATAAATCGCTGGAATTATGAAACGCCGGAGAATTATTTACCGGCGTTTATGTAATCGCTGGCAATTAATTAACCGGCGATTTAATAAACGCCGGCAAATAGCAACACTGCCATTAAATTAGGTTCCAGCGTTTTCCCCATCGTCGTGGTGTAATATAGCAGCGATTTTTAAATCGCCGGTAAAGAATATAACGGCCATTTCATTATATTCCAGCGATTTGAAAATCGCCGGAATGGGAATTACAGCATATTTTTATAATTTTTTTTATGGTGTTTTGTAAGTTTTTGGCGGCGATTGAAAAATCGCTGGAAAATCCTAAGAAGTCCAAATTTTAATAACCCAATATTCCTACATGGGTCTCATTTAAATGAGACCAATGAGTTCTCATTTAAATGAGACATTATTTTAGGAATCAATTTTTGCTATCTACATGTATTTGTGGAGTTATAAAAAATGAAATCTCTACTTTGTTGCAGTTATATTATTTTATAGCTAGTTTACATCTAGAATTCTTGATTTCTGTACCTCATTTGTACCACAGTAATCTTGATTACACTGTTTTACATCCTGAAGGTGATATTTTCAGTCTAATAGAAACATGACTATTATATGAGCCACGCTAGTGTGTTAATTTTGACATGCACACAGATCTATTTATTTAGTCTATGTTTATATTTAATCATAGGGTATATTTCTCAAACTCGACAATTCTGTGGAGTCCCATGTCTAGAGATTTTGAAAATGAAGGGTCATGTGACTAATCATGCCAATAAGCAAGATTAACACTCAAATCCAACTTGATTGAGTGCCTATGGCTTCCAGCCATTTAGGTCCCTCCTATTCAATTTTCAGTAGATAGGATTCAGACTATGGTTTAAATCAAATAGAGAGGTGGTTGCATCCGATTGCCCTCCTCTTCTATCTTAGAAAAAAGGCAAATTTAATTGTATGACATGATAATGATAATTGATAGGATACAAGTGACACTGATTGAACTTAATTATTTGTCATAATTAATATGAGTCCCAGAAAGTTACAAATTTGACTAGCCCATGAATTTGTGCCTATCAATATTAAGATGGTAATCTAAATAAACAAAAACACCAAGGGTTAACTGTTTCAATAATTTATTATTGTTACTATTATTAGCTATCTACAATAATGAGTTTAGACCTTACTAAGTAGGAATTTATGTGATGACTTGGAATAAATGCTCCTAATTAGATCTCACATTGGACTAAAATACCCATGTTACAGATACTGATCAGCCTAACAACATAGCAAATTAGAGAGAAATAACCCTACAATAGACAGCAAATTAGAGAGAAATAACCTAACAACATAGCAAAATAGAGAGAAATAACCCAACAACATTATCCATAATCCTTAAAGTAACTATGTGCAAGGACCACATGAGCACAGTTCAAGGGTCCAACTCTGAGAAATGTTGCATACCACCGGATACCCCTAAATGGCAATTTATCAAGCACTTGAGGTGCATTATTCACCCTTTCATCCAAATTATCACCAACGGGTAAGAAAGAGATTCTGGCCACTTAATAACCAACCAACAAACACTAGTTATCCTAGTGGCTTCAAACTCAACAATTTCCAGCAGCCCCCCAAGTGAAGTCACGAGGAACTTAGGCTCACATGAATCGGCAAGAGGCACAAAAATGTGATCAGAAAAACAAAAACACCAGAAAACAAGAAAAGAAATTGCAAACCCTAAAAGAAGTGGCAGTGAGCAGAAGTCCAAAGAAGAAGCCACAACACAAAAACGGGAATAACCTTTCATCTGTTGTGAGGAGAAACGACTGGCCTTCTTCCTCGGCAGCCGGCATGTAGCATCCAGGGACTGAAATGTCAGTGGAATTTTGGAGACAGTGAAACAGGGGAATCAACAGAACGGGAAGGAGATCACCGGTGTGGGTCAACGAGAAGTGAAAAAAGGGCTACCAATGAGGCGGGGTTTCAGTCGGGGGAGGTTGCCGGGGGGGATTTTGGTCACTGCTTCCTCCACTTCGATATTCCGGAGATGGTCGAGCGATGGTCAGGGCGGGGGAAATAATTTGGGGGGAAAGAGTTTTGGCGCCCTGGGTTTGTATCCCGACAATTAATGAAAATATGGATGTTGCGGCGTAGAATGTCGTTGTAATATAGTTTTTTAGTCGCCGCTGAAAAGGTTAAATTAGATGGCGCCAGGTTATTTGTAGAATTCCCCGGCGAGTTTATAATCGCAGGCAAAAACAACATATAGCAGCGTTTGATATTGCGGCGATTATAAAATCGCCGGTAAAACTACGATTTCTTGTAGTGTTTTTTCTTTTTTGGCTGGGAGAAAATTATTCTCACAAATCTTCTAGTGGGTAATACTAATACCCACCAGTTCCACAAGCATAAACAAAAATAGAAGTGCTTTTGCAATGAGCTACATTGGCTCCTGCCGCGAAATGTGTCGTGGGAAAACATAATTATTGGCCATGAATTAAACCTTTCTTGGGCTATAGTACTTTTTTCGGTGAGTTTTACCTCATGAGCTGCCTGCGACAACAATTTGTGAGAATAGAGTTGTTCCCACAAAAAATTTGCTTTTTGCCATGAATCACCTCCTTGGAAAAAGGCGGTATTTCTTGTAGGCACGTTACTTACATGACACCGTTAAACTCGAATAACACATCCCTATTAGCGTCTCCTACCATAGAAGCAACAAATATCCTAAACTATCCACCAGTACCATTCCTAGAAGCACGAACAACCGATTCTTTCGATTGTTTCAGAGTTGTAAATCAACCCACCACGAAACTGCGATCTTGTAAATCAGAGTCTGAAGGAAGTAGGAATCCTAGACAGTTAGAAACCAAACTCATCTATTATGAACCAAGTCAGTTCTATGGATCAATTCCTTTCTGGAGGTCAGTTTCTCCCTTCCGACTTCCTCTCCTCCCCGTTTCTACTTTCCTTCACGTCTCGCAAACTCCCTCTCAAATTCTCTCATTCCCCACAACTGCTCTCCGTGCCCCACTCAGTTAAATTTTCTCATTTTGCTCTCTCCACGTCTCGTTTTCTTCCTCTCCCTCTATCAGTTTCTCCTCTTGTTTTTCCTCTACCTCTCTCTATTTCTTGTTTGCCCAACCGCCCTCCAGCCGAACTCTCTCTTCCTCCCTGTGAATCTTGCTTCCCATGCAAGCCCCACCTCAGCTTATCCATCGATCGGCAGTAACCCCGGATCATCGAACTCCACCCTCTCACGCCGAAACCAAACACCCAGTGGCCCCGCTTGAAGACCCAATACCAACAAACCCAGCCACCGTGATCTGCCCGACGGACTTGCGCCGACCACCGTAAGACAACCCCCGTCTTAGCCACAAGTTCAACACAACCACCGTTGCACCGTAGCCCATCCCTCCACCGTAAACGACCATCACCAAAGCCCAAATCCTCACCGTGCGCCACCTTCTCCTTCACCACCTCAGCTGCAGTAACAAGCTGTTACCGTGAGAACGTTCCGCTCATACGTGAAGTTCAGCAAACCCGCGCAACCATTGCACCACGTCTGGCCACCATCGCCTGACCGCAAACGTCCGCCCAGCTTCACCAAAATTGTCACCTCAGCCACCGTGTGATAGCCTACAGCCCAACTCCATGCACGTACGTCCCCCTCCATTGACAGCCAAAACTTTCTGCTTGGCCACCATATGCACCTCTGTTTTTACGTCTTAAAAACAGAGCACTGCCAAAGAAAGCAAGACCCCACGTCCCTCCATTGACAACCACCGTTTCTCGCCGGAAACGCCCACAAGACACGGCCGCAGCTTGGTCGTGCTACCCCCGGGACCACCGTACGTAAGTCCCTCTCTCTCACCACGTTTTCTCTCCTCTCCGTCTCTCACTCTCTCTCTCACCACGCTCTGTCTCTCTCTCTCTCACCTCACAGCTTCACCGCCACGCAGCGGAGGCCACGGCCAACAGGAAGGCCCGTCATCCCAGATTCGCCGATCTGCTCCCTATCCGTCACGAGTTGCACTCTCTCGCGGTGAGCATAATCTCTGTCGCACTGTTTTATGGTTGTAATTTTTGTAAAGTTCAACTCTGCTAAAGAGCCCGTATATGCATTTTGAGAAATACTAAGCCACACATGGCTTTTCCCGACTTAAAATCCCGCCTGTGCTTTCTTTCTTTCTTTTTTATTTTTTTATTTTTATTATATATATATATACTAGATGGGAGCAACGTGCAAAGCACGTTTGTCTAATTTTATGAAATGATTATTTGTAAAAAATAATATATATTTTATAAAAATTATTGATGTCACTTAATAATTTAAGGCATATTAGAGAAAATAAAAAAATTAGATCAAAATATCATATAATCCAATACATGTTTATAACATCTATAATTTTAGCAAAGATGTATACGAAAAATTTAATAAAAGTCTAACATAAACGGTAGTTCAAAATATGTGTCGTTTGATATTTGTATTATTATTCATCAATTTATGTCATCCTGTAGACGATCAATAGAGACAACATTGAAATTCTTATTTTTCTGTTGGTTGAGTTGATCAGAGACAACATAAAGTTAAAACATAATCTTTTTATAAAATTTGTAGTATAATATTTTCTATATATAGCATATATATAAATCCTAAAATATATTTTGAAGTTGTTGGCCGAATTTACTCTTTCTTGATTAGCTCAAGGATCACGGCCTTTGTCACGTACCCATCATAGCAAGCCTACGTGTGGAATATGACTTAGCGGAAGTTACGTCCTACTACCACGGGAAAAGAAAAAACACTTTGATTAAACACACTTGTATTATATATTATATGAGATTTTTAAATTTGAAATATTCAATAATCTGAGTTAATGAAACGTATAATACACGTATATTATACTTAGAGATTTACGTCTTATGCACCTAATACACGTGTATATGTTATGGAAAATGAGAAAAATATAATAACTAATCTTTAATTACTTATTATTATATAAACTATTAAGTATTATTATTATTGTGATTAATAAATCATATAACAATATTAAATGCTATCTCTCTCAATATTTATGTCTTCATTTTATATGTCAAACCGTTAAAACAAACGGTGTTAACTTTAACGGAAAAATAAGAAAAACCGTTAAAACAAGATTTTCCGTTTTATACACACTTTTTATATATAGAATATATATGTATATAAAACTTAGTACTTAAAGAAGTGTCGTTTAATAATGTTGTGACTATTCTTTTCAAATTATAAATCATTAAAAAATACATAAAACAAAAAGCAAAAAATTAAAAATTAAAAATTGCCTTGGCTAGATCCAGTCGGGATTCCCCCATGTGTGGCTGAAGAGTCACTCTATGCTTCTATCTCTAAAAACGGCAATACTTCTTTAAACACTTCATTGAGAAAATCAACAGGTTTCCTTGAGTAGTAGATTCTTTGAGAGAGATGGAGGTTGGTAATCCTATAGAAGAAAAAAGGTCAAGAGAGGAATATCATGGAGATCAAGAAATATTAGAAGAACAAAAAGATGACATATCCAAAGGTATGGACATGTTATCTAGCAAAACGTTGGCTATTCGTGACTTTTTCGATTTAGAGGCCAGTAGATCATTCACCACAAACCAAGGCTCATATCCGGTAATTTACTTTTTCTGTTTTAATTTCCTCTATTTTTTTTTAGGTTTTTATTTTCATATTTGCATGTTATAGTCATTATTTTTCAATTTTCTACATATATGAGATATAAGACATTTGATTGATTGCAGGTTGATGGTTGGAAAACAATCATGCAGTTAGCATTTCAAAGTATCGGTGTCGTATATGGTGATTTGGGCACTTCGCCTTTGTATGTGTTACCGGGCATATTCCCTACTGGGATTAAGCACAATGATGATATACTTGGAGTGTTGTCTCTTATTTTTTACTCGCTCATGTTAATCACTTTGATCAAGTACGTTTTCATTGTGCTAGCGGCCAACGATAATGGTGATGGTAATATTCTACATATGCTTATCATCATCAATGTTTTCATTTATTTTCCTCTTTGACGGTAGCATGATCTTTTAGGTATAGGATGCATGCGTTTCATTCCCTAGTGGAGATAAATTCCATTATTTTAATTCTTTTTTAATTTTCCTAGCTACTCCTAAAAACTCATCCAATAAGGTTACAATCACATCTACCTACCACCACCTTCCTAGCAAAATCTCTAATGATTGTGATTTTCTTGTATATATATTCATGTATATAGTCAAAGCTATTAAAATTATATTGGATTGGCATCCATTGAAAGGTAATATCAATGATCACATGATTTGGCCTGTGATTTATTTTTTGTAATAGTATTCCTATAACCACAAAGATATGTCATACTTATAAGTCCATAAACTGACATGACTTCATGTGATATATTATATCTATTTTAAAATAAAAATAACACTATAATCTGAAGTGTCATATCGAACCACGTCAATTTGTGAATATTTTTATGAACTCACTTATTCTTAATATATAATCTAAAGTTGGTCCAAGGTGAGAGTACTTAATAACATAACTAATCACCCCCATGCATGCATAATATTCCAATCTGCGAGTTTTAATTATTTAGTGTCTACAGGCACCAATTAGTCAAATAGTCACGAGATTTAATTGCTCAATAAATTAATATAAGCTTCCCCACATGAGGCTTTTATATTATATATGTCTATACATAAATATATATATATATATATATATATGTTATAATCAACGTATGTAATCACCATATTTTTTGTTCATTAATTCATCAATGTTCTCATTGTCAAAGTTTTTTCTTTTAATTAACATTTTGAAAATCAAACATAGGAGGAATGTTTGCTTTGTATTCTCTCCTGTGCCGCCATGCCAAGTTAAGTTTGGCATCTAACCAACAGGCTGAAGACAAAGAAGTGTCCAACTACCGACTAGATGTGCCAAATCGACGGCTCAAGAGGGCATCCTTTGTAAAGTCTATGCTTGAAAATAACCAAACCATAAAGTTCTTCTTATTGTTCATGACCATGCTTGGCACTTCCATGGTTCTTGGAGATGGAATCCTTACACCATGCATCTCAGGTAATACGATAGCTAGAGGGCAACTAATTTTGTATCTACTACTTTATTTTTAATCAGTTTATTCATCAATATGTGATAACAATATATATCATGATGTCCTTCATGCAGTGTTGTCAGCGGTGGGAGGAGTTAAGGAAGCTGCTAGTGGTCTAACTGATAATATGATCATGTGGATTTCAGTGGGAATCTTGATTGCTTTGTTCCAAATTCAAAGGTTTGGGACAGATAAAATCGGCTACAGTTTCGCTCCAATACTTACAATTTGGTTCCTTTCCATTGGAAGTGTTGGCTTGTACAACTTCTTTAAGTATGATCCTGAGGTTATCAAGGCAATTAATCCAATGTATATCATTCAATACTTCAAAAGGAATAAGAAGGATGCATGGATTTCTCTTGGAGGCGTCATCCTATGCCTAACAGGTGCGTACTATGCAGTATTAACTGACTTTTTTTGTTGTAGTCATAAGATGACATAGGTATTGTTTCAAGTTTCAAGCCTAGAAAACATGTGATTTATAAGTAAGGTAACTAGAATTATTTCTGACAGACATCAAAGTTTATATTTGACATGATCAAACTCAAATGTGTATGTAATCTCAAGTTCAATAAATTTCTAGTCAATAAATTACTAGCTGAAACTTTACTTGAAGTAATTTTTCATTAAACTTGCTATATTAAAAAAAATATGGTTGTACCAAAACATGATACTAATTTTGTTGATCATCTTATTTGCCCAACCTTGCCTTTACTCATAAATCAAGTTTGGTCAAACAATATTAGGTTCTGAAGCCCTCTTTGCTGATCTTGGTCACTTCAGTGTTCGCTCAATCCATATAAGCTCATGCACTATAGTTTTTCCATCTGTTGTTCTTGCTTACTTTGGCCAAGCTTCCTATCTCCGCCAACACAGTCAAGATGCTAGCAATGCCTTCTATAGTTCAGTTCCAAGTACATCACTTGGCCTTACAACAAATTTTTTTTCTAAATTTGTTGTTGATGTTGCCTTTTTTCTACTTAATTTGACTAACTATCTCTTGTAAATATGCAGAACCTATATACTGGCTAATGTTTGTTGTCGCTGTAATGGCAGCCATCATTGCTAGTCAGTCCTTGATCTCAGCTTCCTTCTCCATCATCCAACAGTCATTAGCATTGGGTTGTTTCCCAAGGGTTAAGGTAGTGCACACTTCCTCTAAATACAAAGGACAAGTCTATGTACCCGAGATCAACACTATTCTCATGTTGGCTTGTGTGGGTGTCACTCTTGGCTTCAAAAACACATTGAAGATCGGTAACGCTTATGGTAAACACAACAGATGATCTTTCTTCTTAACACTTCAAGTTTAGCTGTCATCTTTTGTATGCATGCAATTTTTGAATATTTCTAATGGATTGTCAAAACTATATAAATTGCTAATTCTATATTGAAGCCATTTTCACTGTTTTTGTTATGTTCATAGGAATCGCCGTGGCGTTCGTATTTACGATTACATCTACATTTCTTGTCCTTGTGATGGTAATTATATGGAAGACAAACCTGTACTTGATAGTCATTTATGCCCTATCTATATGGCTCTTGGAACTCCTATTCTTGAGCTCAGTACTCTACAAATCTATCGATGGAGGGTATCTTCCTTTGTTATTTGCCTTGGTTACGATGACAATTATGTATTTATGGAATTATGGCTACCGCAAGAAGTACAGTTATGAGCTTGATAACAAAGTCTCTCCAGTAAAATTAGTTGAGATAGCTTCTGAAACTAGCATCCACCGGATCCCAGGTCTTGCACTGTTTTACACAGAGCTTGTCCAAGGCATTTCCCCAATCTTCACACATTATGTAGCCAATGTCCCAGCTCTACACTTAGTTCTTGTCTTTATCTCGATCAAATCCCTACCCATTAGCACAGTGCCTCTGGAAGACCGATTTTTGTTCAAAAGAGTGGAGCCTCGTGAGCTAAGCATTTTTCGATGTATTGTGCGGTATGGATACAAGGATGCAAGAACAGAGTGGGAGT
The DNA here is from genome assembly GCF_018687715.1 of Carya illinoinensis. Taxonomy (NCBI): domain Eukaryota; kingdom Viridiplantae; phylum Streptophyta; class Magnoliopsida; order Fagales; family Juglandaceae; genus Carya; species Carya illinoinensis. The sequence goes on along the minus strand of NC_056767.1, from coordinate 12,141,674 downwards.
CATTTAAGGAGATGTTGATAATTCGGTTGAAGTATTTCATAAGAAAAGATGTGTTCATGTCTAGGCTGCCAGGCACTACAAATATGGCTTCATATGAATCAGATGATAAAGAAGTTTCAAGGCTGAGTACTGAAGAGATAGCTCAAATGGAAGTAGAGAAAGTGGATGAAGCTCTGAATGTTGGGGATATTGTTCATCTGATGGGTGAAAGTGAGGTGGTTGCTTCAAAGGGCTCAAGCTTCTTGAAGAAATTAGTTATAAACTACGCCTATAATTGGTTGCGAAGAAGTGTGAGGCAAGTTGATGAAATCTTTATGATTCCTCGCAAGCGACTTCTCAAAGTGGGGATGACTTATGATGTCTAATAGTAGAGTTTTGATCAATTCAATGTGGTTTTCCTCTTTCTATTTTGTTAATTAGACTTCTCATGTGAAGGATATTTTTACAGCTTTAGGAGTAAAAAGTGGATTGAATAAAGGGGATTATGCACAGAGTACCATCAATTTTTGCAGAGGGTATCATCTACTACTGCTTCATCTCACTTTCTCTGAATTATATGGAATTCAATCATAAAGATCTAATAAAAAAGAACCAAGAGACATATCAGGAATTTTGTTGCAAACCAATTTTAGATTTGGAAATTGCTCTGATAGTCTGATGGCCATGCAGCAAGGTTACACCTACATTTACATATATAAAGAACAAATGAACAATCCAAGTGTTTAATTCAATTCAAAGAAGCAAAGAAAATTAATTCCATTTAGGGAGGAAAAATCAATCTCAAAGAGTAACTTACTAATAAGAAAGTCCAACCAGCACTTTAAGTTCCAAAAAAATTTATGTACTTTAAATTAAAACAACCATCTTATGACAGGAGGGTCATTATGATCCAACAGTACAGTACCTCTCCAACTAATTTTAATATTCATAATTCAAAACATATCTATTCAATCAAATTGGGATCACAGAATTATAGTGCTCCCACAGGCCAAATGCATGCCTTTGGTATGATAGCATGATACTTGAATCTAATAAACCATTCCCACAATCTGATATGTACTCCTTCCCCATCTCTACTATGTCAGGGCATGGCCTATATCATGGTGCGGTTTATAAGGCAGGGAGTTAAAGCACCGAGCTCTCCTTATCATATCTCAAATCTGATATGTACTCCTTCCCCACGCTGCTGTTGACTCCACTTATTTGCAGTAATTCTCAAATCTCTCTGCCAGTGAATTATGAGAATCTCCTTCTACTGCATTATCTAAGAGGAGAAATGGAAGGAAATCAGTTGCATGATTCCTCATACATACATATATATATATATATATATATATATGAAGATAAACCAGCAGATAGAAGGGCAAATTAATTGGTCCCCAACAGCTCGGTCAAGACAGTGCCCATCCAGCTTTATTTTACAACCATAGCAAGAGGTTCAAGCTTTCTTTTGAGTTTCTCATTTTCAATTAGTAGTACGTATCTACCTCTGTGTGCCAACCCTTGATCAATACAATTGGGAAACATGCACGCTGAGAAAAAGTATATAAACTCGATCGAGAGGTTAGGTGGGACTATTGAAGATCATGGCCTCATGTATGTCGATCAGCTTGCATGAGAAGAGAGGGCGGTCAAATGCGCAGATTTGCCTCTAACCAGACCTCCATGCCATGTATGCATGCCGGCCGGCAATAGAGGCTTGGTTTTCAACGTGGATTGCCCGGTCTTGCCTGCAGCCTCTCTATCATAGAGGCAGATAAATGTGTCTGCCTATGAGTGAGTGCGACTTTGGAGGATGCTACTGATGACTCGTGACTTTAATACCTGGAGGTAGTTATTGATGGTGAAAATCTATGGTAGTCTTTTTGGGTAGTAGAGAGCACAGGGAGCAAGGGGTACATTACTATAATTGTTGTTGTTTTTTTTTTTTTTTTAATTGTTGGTAAACAATAGCTGGGTACATTATGATCAATAAGAAATTCAACAGATCCTTGATTCACGACGTGCATGAAAGACAAGCTACGATTGAACGTTAACGTTCAATCGTATAGAAAGATGCAGCCTGTTGCATCTACTCGTGTACGTGGTTAATTTGTTTGGAATATTTGTTTGGAATATTTTGAACACTAACTTCACGCCTATAGAAAGATGCAGCCTGTTGCATGACAAATATAATTTAATACATACACGTGTGTAGTATGTGTATATAAATAAATGTGTATATATATATATCAATAGCAAGCATCGAGTCATCTTGTATTATCCAACGACTTGCTTATAAACCTCGTGACGTGAAAACTTGAAATACTTTGAATATTTAGAAATCATCTCACTGAGAAAACACTTTGATAGCAATAATATATTGAGATTAATACGACCCGGAACAATAATAAAAACCAAGCTTTGATAACAATAATAGATTTCCCCGGAACAAAGCTATTATCAAAGTGTAAATTATTGAGATTTCCGGCGTTTAAATTTTTCGCCGGTAATAATATATAGCTTTGGTAGCATTTATAACAACGCTGCCAAGAAAGCAATTATGCGCCAGGAAATAGTTTCCCGACATTTATATTGTTACGCCGGTAATAATATATGTTTTTGGTGACGTTTAAACAAATGTCAATAATTTATTAATTATACGTTGATATATTAACCATGTTTGCCGGAGTTTTTAATATACCATCGGTAATAATATATAGCATCAGTAGCGTTTCATAAAACGCCAACAATTGATAGAGTTTACGCCAATAAAATATTGAGTTTTTCGCCGTTTATATCATTTGAACAAATGCCGGCCATTGATTAATTTTATGCTGGTAAATAAATAGTCTTCAGGCATTTATATTGTTATGCAGGTAATAATTATATAGCATTAGCGGTTTTTACCAAATGCTGAAAATTGATCAATGAAACGCCGATAATTGATAAATGTGCCGAAGTTTATATTGTGACACCAGTAATAATATATAGTGTCAGCAGTGAAGGCTATTATAAATTTATTGATAGTAAAATAAATAAAAATAATAATAAAAAAAACTTATTTAAATGATACAAAAATTTCCACAAAATCTTAGTTGAATTTCTAGGATACTCTACATGTAAATGCCATATATCGCATTCCAGTTCTGAAGGGAGGGAGGTTCAATAGAAATAAAGAAAAGAGTTCGCGCATTGAGATCTTAATGTGACGCCGTTTAATTTCTTTCCTTTAATATTTAATAAGTAATGTACAATACAGTAACGTAAGTATTGTGCATTCCTTTTAAAAATTGTGCAAATGTCGTACAATATTCCTTTTGAAAAAAATAGTCTATTATTAAAAATTTAATCTTTTAATATGGATCTCATATTTATTCTTTTTTAGAAAATAATGTGGCGTTTGCGAACTTTATGACAAAATATGTTAAATATCATACTAAAATTCACAACTTCCAAAAAGAGTAGTAAAACCAATGCATAATCCAGCACTTCTCCTTTTATAATCCGTCCTAATTCCAACTTAACAAAACAGAGCAAATGTTGATATATGGCATAACCATAAATATAGTCTTAATTAAGGAAAGTTGTAAATACCATTAAATAGAGCAAACGTCAATATATGACAAATACCATAAATATAGTCTCACTTATAATCCTAACTCTCAATCATTGTCCTCATCATTCTCTTCCTCTTCTTCATCTTCCTCTTGATCTTCTTCCTCTTCAGCATTTTCCTCTTCTTCATCTTTCTCTTTCTCTTCATTCTCATTTTGATTTTGTCCTAAAGCCTGAAAATAAATTCACATGAGGGTCCAAAAATTCCAAAATAAGGTTGACTGATATCAACTAAACATATGTGGGGTGCTCACCTGTGCATGCATGAATGTGTTTACTAAGTTCCACAATTCAGTTAATTCGTTTCGCATTTTATCAAACTCTTCCTTTAATATATCATCTTCTTGGGTTGAAGTAGGTAGTGAATGTCGACAAGTTTACCTTGTGGGGATTGGCCCAAACTCCAAACTGCGCACACGTCCAGGCCATTCTAGGCCCATAAATTTCGAATAAACATCATCTGATTTCCAAGTCATGGTTCCTCCAAACCCCATTTCTATAGGATTTGTGTCCTATGTTAAAAGTCCCTCCAACTCAACCTGTAATAGATAATAAAAAATACACATTATTCTCCATCTTATAAATCCATTAAAATTAAAAAGTACTAAATTTTGAAAATAAATATACCACTTTCTTTCTCGTGTCATCATTGTAGTGTATGCCATCCTTTTTCTTATGGGTCTTGACAAACAACTCGGCTCGACTTGGCAATGCCTCAGTTGATTTTTTCTACTTCCAATAGTTTAGATTAAACACATATATCGAAAAGAAAGAACTTACAAATATTCAAAAATAAATAAATATTAATTAAATAAATACCATATCATGGGTATATCTTGCTAAACTTTTTGATCCTCCGCTGTGAACGATCAACTGCTTCTTTTAACACTCCTTGTTTTTATTACATTTTGACTACAACATCGCAAAGATTTTGAGAATTATGAAAATAACTAGTTGGTTGACTTTATAAATCTATAACAAAAATGTGCGTGTTGTTACCATATATTCTGGATCAAATCAAAGATTGGCCAACTCTGCCAGTTGCTCTAAGCCCACCATATCGAGGCTTGCCATTGCCACAACTTGTGCTGCAAATGTGTCTTTTTCATTAAGTAACTTTTTCTTTAACTCATGCTTGTAGTCTTTCCATTTCTTCCCCAAGTCTTTTAGTATCCATTTTTTGAATACATCCAATTTGTCATTAGAAACTTTAAACTTGCCCTACAGTCAAAATAAACTTACACAAGTGTGTGAGTAGCTTTCTATAACAAAAATGTGCGCGTTGTTACCATATATTCTAGATCGAATCAAAGATTGGCCAACTCTGCCAGTTGCTCTAAGTCCACCATAGCGAGGCTTGCCATTGCCACAACTTGTGCTGCAAAAGTGTCTTTTTCATTAAGTAACTTTTTCTTCAACTCATGCTTGTAGTCTTTCCATTTCTTCCCCAAGTCTTTTAGTATCCATTTTTTGAATACATCCAATTTGTCATTAGAAACTTTAAACTTGCCCTACAGTCAAAATAAATTTACACAAGTGTGTAAGTAGCTTTCTAAAAAAAAATTCAAAATATACCTATTAATTAATAATAATTCTTTAATATGATTTTATTAAAAATCATACATTTATAAGACCCTACGCTTCCTCCTTCACGGTTATAGGCACCGACCTCCAATCTTTGTAAATTATTAGAACCAACTTATTACTTCTCGCTATCAGACCACCAAACCTTACCACCTTTGAGTCTTGCTTTTTTATAGGTTGACCAAAAAGATTGAGCTCCATTTCAATTCGCTTCCCTTCTGGAAAATGCCAAAGTTAGGAATCGAGTGCAATGGTCTCTTTACTCGATCTCCATTACTATTTGCAAAAATGGATTTAGTTACACTGTTAGTATTTTGTAAATCTTCATTCATAGTTAAATAAATAATAATTAAGAAAAAAAATACCTACGACGACGACAAAGCGATCTCCAATGTCGGAACAAGAGTCGACATTTTCTACTTCTAAACTAGATGCTATTGGTACAGATGTGTATGGCTCGATCTCTCTGCTCATCTCTGAATGTGTGGATAGTTGTCCTCCCATTTGGCTTGATGTAGAAGGTTGGGTCTCTTGCTGTGAAGATAATGATGGCTGTGAAGGACATTCTATAGAAGGTGATGACTCCACCATCCTATTAACGAAAAGGGGTGGCCCATCAACAGAGGGTAATGAATGGGCCGCCCTATCAGATTGTGTCTCACTATAAACAGCTTGTAATCTTGTAGGTTGTCTTCGTAAGTGTGGTATGGTAGTCTTTGCCTTCTTTTTTGGACCCATTGTACCTATACAAAAAAAAAAAAAAAAAAATTGCATATATGCAAATCAATAGAAATAATAATATTTTGAGCATGATATGAGATAGATTTATGTGATAAGAGATATCATTTTTTTTTAAATTAAAGAGAGGGTAGTCACATGTCCATTAGTGACCCCCGCCCAAATTTATAAATAAATCGTTACTTGTGGCTGATGAATACTGTAGTAACAATCAAAGTACTTGGATTTTACAAAAATATAGAACAAAATTAAAAACTCCAAGTGCCAAAAAAATAATATAGCAAAAATAGTACCACTAAACAGGCCTATATAAAAGAAAATTGACGTAAACAAGCCTATAGAAATATAAACGAAACCTCAACACTATTAGTGAGTTTCGATTGTCATTCCATCTATGTCATTTCGCGTCCACACAACATCGTCAATACTAGATTCAATAGCTTCATCATTGGAAGTGTTAATACAATATTCATTGACTAAATATTCATCCTCATCATTGTCAATCACTTCCTCTTCACCAGTGTCATACACGTCTCTTGGTTTTGTCTTAACGACGACAACCCAATTTGGGCATCTTTCATCAGTCACATAAAATACTTGAGATACTTGGGAAGATAAAACAAATGGATCATTAGTTATCTGACTACCAATGTGTACTAGATGAGAAAAATTTACAATAGTAAAGCCAAACTCATCCTCCTTGAAACCTCTACCCCGAGCAACGTCTGTCCAATCACATTTGAATAGCACATATCGGGACCCATCATAATACATAACCTCAATTATGCGTGTTAATTGGCCATACCAAGCAGGGTCATCTTGATCAGTACACACACTAACACCACAATTGTGAGTTTTCTTTCCATTTTCGTGATTCCTAGTGAGATATTTTGTGCCATTGATGACAATTCGCTTAAATTCTTTGGAAACTCACATGGGACCTTTAGAATGCAATACGAATTTATGGCCCAATTTGCTTCTTCCATTTTCATTACCTGAAAGGTTGGATTATTAGCATTGATTAAAATGACAAAAACTAGCTACAGAGACATAATAAATATTGTGATACAATATTGAATGGGGTGTAATCCATACATAGTCTTGGAACCAATTACAAAATTGGTCTTCGTGCCTCTTCTGTAGTTCGTCATTCGATAAATTATTCCCATCAATTGTATTCTTCATTATTTCCAAGTGCATCCTATTATATGTTCATGACATCACAAATGTTTGTTACAATTACAAAAATATAAATTAAATATAATTTAATTCGTACCTATCAAGCATTGCAACTCACATGCGGAATGGAGTGAAATCATCAGAGTTGAAGAGAACATAGCGATGTGTTTAGGTCCACGACATAAAATCGAGGCAAACGTCAACAACTTTCCCTTTAGAATCATCTGGGTTTCTAGATGGTCTATTGAAAACCGTTCAAGCGGATTCTAAATAACGAGAACAAAACGTCAATAATTCCTCCAACAAATTTCCTTTAGCAATGGAACCTTCTGGAGCAGCTTTATTACACACATGAAACTTAAGTCGGTGTAGGTACCTTCCACACAAATCATTAGATGACTTTTATTATTTTTTAAAAAATATGTTCTTACTTCAATAGATTTATGTGTTTTTAATTCAATAACAATAGCATACCTTTCAACGAGATACATCCATCGATAATGAACGGGTCCTCTAAGTTTACATTCTGCAACTAAATGTATAGTCAAGTGCACTATAACCATGAAAAATGATGGCAGAAATCTCATTTCTAATTGGCACAATATGTAAGGTATTCTAGATTCCAATCGATCCAAATCTTCAAGCCGCAATGTTTTGGAACAAATTCCCCTGAAGAATCCAGATAGCTCGATTAATAGTTCTATTAACTTCTTAGGTAATGACCCATGTAATGTAATTGGCAGGAGCTGTTGCATCGGTATATGGCAATCATGACTCTTCATGCCTACTATAGTATGGTGTTGAAGCTTGACACAACATGAAACATTTGAAGAATAATCATTCGATACTTTTACATTTTGTATAACCTTCAAAAAGTCTTCTTTTTCTTTGTTACTCATTGTGAAAATAGCAGGAGGCAAATATGTCTTGTTTGCATCTATTATAACCGAATGAAGTTGTGGTCTCAAACCCTTCTCTTGTAAGTCAAGGCGTGCCTTTATGCCATCTTTAGATTTTGTATCAATATTTAACAGTGTGCCAACAATATTATCCACCACATTTTTTTCAATGTGCATCACATCAAGATTATGACGCAATAAATTATCTTTCCAGTAAGGTAAACTAAAGAAAATACTACATTTCTTACATGAGTATTCCTTAACATTAGTCGACCCCACAATTCTTTTTTTTTTACGATCTGTTCTATCATTGCAATTTAAATCATCTAATTGTTCCAAAATTTCATCAGGTGTTGGCATAGTAGGTGAAGGATCAATTTCTCGTGTACCATCAAATGTTTTTGCCATCATTCTCCACCTATGATCACTTGGCAAGAATCGTCTATGCCCTATATAGGAAACCTTTTTTTCATGTTTCAGCCATCTAGATCGTGTGATACCCATACAAATAGGACATGCTAAACAACCTTTCATACTCCACCCAGACAAATCACCATACACAGGAAAATCATTTAATGTCCACATAAAGCTACGCGCATTGTAAAGATCTCACTAGAGCAAATATCATAGGTTGGTGCTCCAACCTCCCATAATTCCTTTAATTCTAATATTAGAGGCTCTAAGTATACATCTATATTCATTGAAGGTGATGATGGTTCCAGTATAATCAACGATAACATGAAACTTGATCGTATCAAGTTTCATGCACATCCAAGGAGGTAAATTGTAAGGAACCAACATAACCAGCCAGGTACTATAAGAAATGCTCGTGTTACCAAAAAGATTAAATCTATCTACAGATAAACCAAGCATAACATTGTGAGGGTCAGAGGCAAAATCATCATGTTGTATATCAAACGTCTTCCAAGCCATGCCATCTGCTGGATGCCTTAATACCCCATCATTTGTGTGGCCCATAGCATGCCATTTCATTTGTGAAAAAGTCTTCGATGACATATAAAGCCTTTGCAACCTTTTTTTCAACGGAAACCACTGTAATATTTTTGCTGCTTTTACCTTTTTTAGACCTATCATCCATAAACTCTCTTTGCTTCCACTTTGACGCTCCGCATACCACACATGTTTCCAGATTCTCATTGTCCTTCCAAAATAACATACAACCATTGGGACATACTAAGATCCTCTCGTATCCAAGACCTAACTCATTCATATACTTCTTCACCTCGTACGCATTTTTAGGCAATGATGCTCCTGGTGGGAGTAACTCATTCACAAATTTAAGCAATTCTGTGAATATGCTATTACTCAATCCATCCAAACACTTCATGTTCCAGAGACATATGATAGCACTAAACTTAGTACGTTTTGTGCACCCTTCATATAATGGCTCATCAGCATCTTTCAATATATTGTAAAATTTATTAACTCTTTCGCCAGAATCTTGTCGATTTTCATTTTGCTCTCCAGCTTCTCCAGCATCCACACCTATTTCAGGCCCACCCTCAACTATTTCAGGATCAAACATGGGGAAAACATCATGTAACATAGTTGTCATCACACTAGAGCCTTCATTTATTTACTCATTATTATTTTGGGCATCAGTAGCATGGTAAGATGCCCCCTATTCTCTCCCCATGAGCATGCCAAATGGTGTAATCTTGAGAAATTCCATAGCTAATCAAATGATCATATACCATGTTGGGGATGAACATCTTTCGTAATCCACATTTTCTACATGGGCAACAAATTGACGAATTTGTAGCACAATTCTCACACGCAAACTTCAAAAACTCATTGACAGCATCGACATACTCTTTTGTATGTCGAGGTTTTTTCATCCATCTTTTGTCCATAGCTTAACTATATTTTAAATATGAAAACAGAATCATATGAGAATGCAAGATCATCAATAACTTAAAACATAGTAAGGAAAATAATTTAATTGTATGAGTGAAGCAAAATAAAGCATAAATTTGCATATAATCAGAAGCATAAATTTGCATATAACCAGTGTATGGAGGATTATGCTAAGAAACCAACCACAAGAATAAACAAGCCAATAATGTAGAAGCCATGTGCTTATAACTAGATGATTTTATTGAAGCATAGAGAAATCACTTACCTACATATTAGAAGGTTTAAAAAAAAGGGGCAAATCTGCCTTTGCTAAACACAAAAAAAATTGTGAGAACAATGAAAAGACGCAAAGTTGGAGAAATGCTAAAATAGAAGTAGCCAATCTCAATCATCACCTATAAAATAGTCATGTACTCCCATAAATTTTCAATCATACACGTACATCAAAACTTAAACCTGAAATACTAAGTAATCTATTTTTCTTTAAAAATAATCTACAACTCTCGTAACCCTAAAATACTGTCACTTCCCAAAAATCATAGATGTCCACCTAATATTCACTCAACCTAATTTCCACTTATTCACAAAGTTTATTTAAAAATTAAAACCCAGCCCGTTTTAAAAAAATTAAAAGTCGTTGAAAATAAAAATGTTACCCGACCCAAAAATAATTTAAAACCCGAAACTCAACCCAAAAGCATTTTACTTCAAAATCACTTAACATAACACACTAAAAAAATATAAATATAAAAAAAATAAATAAAAAAACCCACTGAAATATATCATTAAAACAATGTGTTTTAAAAACTGAGGGCAAAAATGTAATTTCATAACAAACATTTTACCATACTTTACGTACTCCACCCTTCAACCATTACGTAGAACCATTACCAAACGGGGAGAGAGAGAGAGAGAGAGAGAGAGAGATATTAATAGATAGAGAGAGAGACGTGAGGGAAAGAGATGATGAAGCTTATCGTGAGACGCAAAGGATCGACCGGGGGGCCGAGGATTTCCAGGTGGTGGTTTTTGTGAGGTCTCAATGTGATGTGGCTCTCGATGTGGTGGTCGCACTGCTTGGCAAAAAGGAGAGGTGGATGCTCTATTTCAGGTATGGAAAAACAGGGGACAAACGGGATGAGTTGGGTGGTTCGGCTGGGTCACACGGTGGCTGGGCAGTTGCTAGTAGCTTCCATCGTACAAAGGAGATCTTAGCACATGCATGAGTTTTCCATTTGGGCTGATGTTGCACAACGGATTGGAGTTGAAGGGCAGAGCTATGGTTTTGCGTGTCTGTGCTATGGTTTTGCATGGCTATGGAAGGAGGAAGGGCTGTTCTGAAACTACTACTGCTCGATGATGCCGAAACAGCTAAGCAGGTTGGGGCCGTGACAGACTAGTTGGTGGGTTTGCAATGCTTACGATGGGGGAGAATGAGGGGTGGATGCTCAGTACGTAGAGGGAGATTGCGGCTTGAGGTTTCTTCATGCAGGCCAAATCTAACCGTAGTGTATGTAGGAACCAAAAAAATAAAACCCTAGGGAAATGGAAGTGATAGAAGCGTGCATGGAGTCTATGGGGCTGTGTGTGAACTTGTGCAAGACGTGAAAATAAAATGATGAAAACAAATAAATAAATAGGCTCTAATTTCCTGAATTCTGGACCTCAACTCAAACTCAAAAATAATAATCGAACTTGTTTAAAGATTATCTCGGGCCATAAAAAGATTTTTAAAGTACTAATTATCAAACCCAAGGTAAAATCATAAACTACCAAAATAAAGATTGTAGGCCCATAGTCTATATTTTAAAAAGATATTTGAAAACTCAAATGGTATTTTCACACATTTTATTTATAAAAAATAGAAAAATTTGAAAACAACTTGGCATTGGACTCGAGTGTTACATATTGACTACTGCAATCCTAGTACTAGGCATTTTCATTAAAAGATCACATGATTCATACAAATAATCACTTTATCTTTTTTAAAATAAATAATCTATAACCCTTTTTATCTACAAACCAAGAAGATGTAATTTTTCACTACTTGATCAAACATGTAGTGTAAAACTGGAGTTTACACCACATCTAAACCAAGGATGCATGGACCCATAACAAAGTTCTTAGGCAATCTCTACTACAGCTGCAGGCGGCGAAGTTAAACATGACTATCAATTGGTTTGCATTGCTAGCTATGGACTACTCTGTTTTGAGGGTACAAAACAGAGGATGGTTCGATTGGTTTGCACTACTATCGGTTTGCTATGTGAAGGAGGAGGAGACGGTTGAAATAGGGAAATTGAAGGGACGTTGATCTGTGGAGGCGTTGATCTATGGATGCGTTGATGCACATTGTGAAAAGTTTAATATGGTAAGTATAGAGTATATAGTAGGCTGAAGAGGAAAATGCTGAAGAGGAAGAAGATCAAGAGGAAGATGAAGAAGATGAAGAAAACGACAAGGACGATGATTGAGGGGATTATAAGTGAGACTATAACTGAGACTATATTTATGCTATTTGGCAGATATCGACGTTTTCTTTGTTTTGCTAAGTTGGGATTAAGACGGATTATAAAAGGAGAAGTGTTGAATTATGCATTAGTTTTACTAATGTTTTTGGAAGTTGTGAACCTTATGTGATATCTCATAGTTACGTGTATTTTTTACTGAAGGATTATCTAAATTATTATAATAAGTGGTTATTTTATTTTAAATTAAACGTGTTTTTCGTTGTATTGTTTTATGATTTTTAAGTTGTGAGATATAAATAGTGTTTTCTTGATATTAATAATTACTTCGCATTTAAATTACTCTATAGATTGAATTATTTTATTGTTGAGTTTTAACTATTTTATTTTATTAATATTGAATTGTAGTGTTTTTATTTAAATTTTATTTATTTTATTGTGCTCTTTATTTTAAAATAGTTTATTGTTGAATTCTAATATTTTTATTTTATAAAGTCACTGTGTTTAAATTATTTCATTTAATTCGTCGTTTTAAAATTCTTTTTCATTGGATCAGTTTGTGACCCCAAGTTGAAAAGACTGGACCTCGCTTTCTTTTCCTTCCTTCTTCTTCTTCCCTTTTTCTTTTTCCTCCTCTTTTTCTTTTCCCTTTTCCTTCTTTCTTTTTCTTTTTTCTTCTTTCTTCCCTGCTCTTTCTCCCTCCCGCGCGCAAAGTCCCCTTCCCCTCTCTCCGCCCATTTTCTTCGTCCACCCATAGCGCTGTCGTCGTGCCTGCGTGGCCGTCACCACCCCCACCATTTGACTCCGCTCCGGCTGGTGAACACCCCCACCAAATCTCAGCCCCAATCGAGCCACCGTTAGCCGTCGTGAACTCCTCCAAGCTGCACAGTTTTTCCTCCATTCTGCCACCGTCTTCCACCTCCAGCCACCATTTCTTCACCACCTCATCACTAACCTCTTGCCAACCTAACCCACTCATTTCTAGCTCCAATCCATCGCCGGAGCAATCACCACGAGCTCAACTCCATTTTGGCCTTTTTTCACTTCCACCGCCGTTTTCGCCATCACCCACGGCCAACCCCCACTTCCACTAGCTTCACTTGCACCTCTAAGTCATTCCCTATCAATCCCAAGTCTTAGTTTGTCCCCATTCAAAAGTAGGTATTTTATGACCCACGGCCACAGTGTTTTTACATTGTTACGTTGCTTTTTTGCCCCCTTTTGCAACCCCTTGATCCTTCGAAAAATATTATATAGCGCTATAAGTATTTTCTAAACTTCCTTTTAGATTTAAATATATTATTGCTTTTACAATAGATTGTGACTGGTTGGTTATGCCGAACTGAGTTCGAGGAGTCAGGGGTTAGATGGATTTGAGGATGGAGTTATTTACTTTTGGATGAGTTGGATTGTTGGTTATCTTTGTGTCTTGTCATTTGCATTGCATGGTGCATGCATGTACATGTGTTGAATATTGAAAACTGGATTTTCATGAGTAAATAAATTTTTTGGTGCGTGTGTATCACGAACCCAAGCCGAGATGGGGCATTATCTCGGTGGAGCTCCTTTGGTCACTCGGGAGCGGATAATACTGAGTGATGTCCCCTGAGTTGTCGCTGGGCAACAATCGGCTCAGACGATACGATAAAGTTGTCGGCCGACTCCATGGTCCCTCAGCTAGCATGGACTAGAGGATGCCTGGTCATGGTACGCACTGGGCGTAGAGCTGGATATCGCTGGTGTAGATGTCATGTGCGTAGTCATTACCTGTAATGTGGCATAGGAGCCAGAGTGTGCGGATGATCCCTAGGGGAGATCATCGTGCATACAATAAATTGGAACTGGTTATGATATTGGATATGGGCCATTTTCTGGAAAAAGGGCGAGTTTTGGTTAACGGATATTTGTGGACCATTTTCTGAGAAAATGGCGGGATATTTGTGGGCCATTTTCTAGGAAAATGGCGGGATTTTTATGAGTGGATTTTTGTGCACCATTTTCTGAGAAAATTGTGGATTTCTTATTTAGGACATTATCTAGGATAATGGCTAGGAAATTTTTTAATCGTAATATTGTGGGTCATTATCTGGGATAATGACGAGGAAATGTTTTTAATGAAAATGTTTGGGCCAAAAATGGGATTTTTGGCATGTGTTGGAAAAATATTTATTTTTGGGAAAATATCATTTTGGATTTCATGCATATGGTATTCTGTTCATACATATTGTTGAGTTTTAATGTATTTTTTATCTTGTGGGTGTTTGGATGAGTACTTACCTGCGGTACCCTTTTTGGTACTGTAGATTTTGATGCAGAGGACAAGGAAGCTGAGCCCGGGGAGGCAGCGGAGTGATCGGGGATCACTCATGGATTGTGATTTATTTTCTTATTTTGTTTCTTGTTTTGAGTTGTATTATATTTATGCTGGTTATTTGTAATATTTTTAATACGCTTGTTTTTAAGCGAGTTTGTATTTAAACAAAATTCTGATACTTAGTTGAAAGACTTTCTATTACCGCTGCGTTATTTTTATGTACACGTGTTGCATGTACACACACTTGGCACTTGACGATGATATGTGTGACTCGTGTTGTCATCATCCCAACGCATCGATTTTCAAGTGTCCATACGTGGGAGTTGGGGGCATCATATCTTAGATGATGTTTAACATATTTTTTCATAAGTTCCTAAGCACCACATTCTTTTTTAAAAAAGAGTAAATATGAGATCAATATTAAAAGATTAAATTTTTAATAATAGAGTCTATTTTTTTTAAATAAATATTGTACGATACTTGCACAATTTTTAAAAGGAATGCACAATACTTACATTATTGTATTGTACATTACTTATTAAATATTGAAGGAAAGAAATTTAATGGCATTACATTAAGATCTCGACCCATGAACTCTCTTCTATAGATCTATGAAACTCCCTCCCTCCAGAACTGGAATGTGATATATGGCATTTAGCTATAGGGCATCCCAAAAATTCAACTAAGATTTTGGGGATATTTTCGTATCATTTAAATAAGTTTTTATTATTATTTATTTTACTACCAATAAATTTATAATAGTTTTCACTGTTGATGCTATATATTATTACCGGCATAACAATATATACACCGGCACATTTATAAATTACCGACGTTTCATTGATAAATTTTTGGCATTTTATAAACACCTCCAATGCTATATAATTATTTCCAATGTAAAAATATAAATGCCAAAAAACTACTTATTTATCAATGTAAAATTAATCAATGGCCCGCATTTGTTTAAACAATATAAACACCGAAGAACTCAATACGTTACTGGCGTCAAATTGATCAATTGTCGACATTTTGTGAAACACTGCTAAAGCTATATATTATCACTGGTGTCATATTATAAACGCCGGCTACCATGATTAATACAACGGCGTAAAATTAATAAATTATTGGCATTTGTTGAAACACTACCAAAAATATATATTATTACTGGCGTAACAATATAAATGTCAAGAAACTACTAAATTTTCAGCGCATAATTGCTATATTGGCAGCGTTATTATAAACACCGTCAAAGTTATATATTATTACAGGTGTAACAATTTAAACGCCGGGAATCTCAATACTTTACGGGCGGAAACATTAAACACCGGCAAAAATATATATTTATCGGTGCATAAACAAACGCCGCGCATATAAACGCCGCCAATTTTGTGTTTTTTGCAATATATATAAACACTAGTCCCACCAAGGGAGAAACTCTCTGATCTCCTCATATTCTTCTTCTTTACTCTCTTATTTTCTCCTCATCGCCTATAGAAAGAATTCATCTGATTTTGGCATCAAAGGGACCCTAGACCCCACCAAAGCCCATTCTTCTTCTTTGTTGCAAATAACCGTGTTGGGCCTCCATGGAACTGCCCAGGCTGTGAAACACAGCATTAACAGAATATATGAATAAATAGACTTGGTAGTGGAACAAGATGAAGGAAGCTGAGCAACACGGCAAGAATTTAGGCTTTTTTTCATTTCATTTGTTGGGATACTTGGACTTCTATAGGCAAAAGGAGTTTTCTCCTGCTATCTTTGGCACTAATATTGACACTTCCCCACATCCCCCTCCTTCTCATCACAGATTTCACAAGTCCCCCCCCCCCCCCTTTTTCCTTTGACAAATTTCCCAAGTTACGAAGTCCCAAACTCAAATATGTTCTGGGTAGCAGCCAAAGGTCCTCTTAGCCCCATTTTTCTTTTTCTTTTTCTTTTTCATTTTTTAATATAAACGCTAACGTGGCAAAATACCACATCAGCGGTGTGCACATATATGCACAAATTATGCCTATACCTAGCAAAACTTTTTTTTTTTAATAATTATGTCAGATGATGATGTGGCAACTTGCCACATCACCCAGTTACTCGGCGGTTGCGTATCCCGGTTGCATGTAGTAGAATTGCTTCAAAAAAAACTTGTTTAATCTCCATCATTTTATTTTATTTTATAAGTAATGCTAGATAGAATCGTGGAATATGTAAGCGCCACACAATCCTTTTGAAAAAGAGTAAAGTCCACTATTAAGAAATTATTTTTTATATGTGAATCTCGTATTTATTTACTTTTTTTCAAAAGAATTGCGTGATACTTACACACTAACGACTACAAATATCATTTCTCGTGCTAAATTTCATCATCAATCCAATTCAAATAGTTCCGTAACATTCATTTTGATCCACCACACGTTCTTGTGGTTGGGCTGGCAAAAGATCGAATCCTTGGCTAGCAGCCATCCTTTTTAACTCTATCTCTCCTGTCATTAATTGATACAAACAGTTCTATATCTCCTATTTTCTTTGCTAATTTTTACTTTAATTTTCCTTCTCCTCTATTGTGCTTCTATGTAGCTCTAGTCATCCGATCTGGATTCCTTGTTGGAATTTTAAAACTTAAAATGAGAAAAATAAACACAAAGTAATTACTAAGTCTTATAACGATGCTTCATTTTATATGTATATTTCTCTAGTACTATAAGCTATATGGAAAATTTTTAGAGATCCTGAATCTCTCTTCATCATCCATCCCTAACTACAACATAGATATCTTTATTAGACTAGATCGATCATTTGTTGCAGTGACGATGATCATACACAACCTTGACCTTAAACAAATTACATGTTGTAATTGCCCTATTTATTTCTATGTTTTGTGGTCATATACAGCCATCAAATGCATGACATAATATTTGTTTGGATTGTTTAACCTTTAATAATATATGTGTATATATATATATAACAAAGAACCATAATAATTGTATATAGTTGCAGCAACCATATAATAATTGTTGTAGAAAGCAATGAATCGAGTCTTCCTTCATAATTTACAAGGAGGCCCTTCTAGATTATTGCTCAATTTTATTTTATGGGGCGCATTTGCAATTAGCAACTGCGCGAGGAGTAGGATTCCCCGTGTAATAGGTTAAAGATCAACCAAATTATCAAAGAGTTTTGCCAAGAAAACGGAAGTTTGTGTACACGAACCCTCACATAAATAGTAAAATCATATAAGAGTGAAATTTGGGGATTGTGTACATGGACCCTGTGTTTCGTGCTTTTTTTATCATCAAAACAGCCAACTTCAAAGCCAAGTGGAACTCACTAGCTTTCACTTCTAATTCAACCAAGTCTCAAAAGACTCATAGAGTCACCATCCAGTGCCACACTTCTACCAGGTCTTATCTATTTATGATGTCACCCTCTTAAGCCTTTCTTCAAGTTTCGCCAATCCTCTCTCCTTCTCTTTGCTAGTTTGCTCACCCATTACGGTGGTCTGCTGATCACAGGTCGTCTAGGAGCGCATTGTTGCTAGCTTGTAAAAGGCACGTCGGAATAAGTCAATCGGAAAAGTTGATCCCATAGATAGAGCCAACCAGTGATTGCGTCTTTGCCTAAGGTGACTAGTCGTGACCTGAAATCAGCAAACATGATAAAGCTCGGGGTTCCATCCATGTATCGCCTTCGATGCCTAGTCATTTATCTCAAAAATATTTTTTTAGAATCACTAGAGTGAGAGAGTATGAGCATACTTCTATGCCTTTTCCTTTTTTCTTTCTGTATCCCTCTCCTGTAGAGTTCATCTAAGCCTTCGACAGTCTGATGGTGAAACTTTTCCAAAGGGAGAATGTCATTGTATTCAATGCGGTAATCCCTTTGGACCTTATGATGAACACAGTCTAACATAGGCATGTCTCCTTAAAGGACACTTCAGTGCATTTAATGCGACATCCCTACTTAGGTTTCCCATGAGCCCAACTTGACAGATATATAAGTTTCTCTTGTGGCCCTGCCTGCATGCTTTACACAATGGGGCTTCTTATGAATAAAGAGAGTCATCGCTTTTTCCGAGGGATGGACCTTCGAGCCGCTCGCATGGATCCCTTCCCTTGTACACAGATCCTAGTTCAGTGGGCTTGACAAGGTTTCATCTTAAAGAGGTGAGAATTGGGCCTAACAACGTTCATTATATATCGCCCACCATCTGGAACATATATATATTGCAGTACTTGAGAATAGTTTTTACTTGTTTTTCCCTTTTCTTGGGGTTTCTATATATTTCAACTCTTTTATGCCTAAAGCAATAAAAGGCAGTTCTCTTGCATCTCAGAACTTTCGTTTTATATCCTTTGCTACTAATGTGGAGGTGCCATAGACAAGCTAGTTATATATATATATGCTATTAATTATAATATGGTACAAGTAAACATTTTGGATTTTATATTTTGTTTTATTCTGTAATTAATTTGCCAACTTCACTGCTTGTTGGATGTAAGAAGGTAATTAATTAAGGATCATGATCATTCGTTGTAGCTCATCTTCACTAATCTTGCAACTTCTCAAACAAAATAACATGTTGTTTGTTATTTTTCTTTTTATTTAAACACACACGTAGACAAATCACATTGGGTGAAAGTGTGTGGTGTAAGGCTTCCATTTAGAATTTAATAAATAGATAAAATTAAATGTCACACTAATTATCCAAATTGTATCATGCACAAATAATAGACAATTTATAAAAATCATTTTAGAGACTTATGCTACAAAATAAAATTAGATGAAAATTCTTTCAAAAATAGATTAAAGTTCATTTCTTCTTATTTTTTCGACCACCACGATCCTGCTGTAGTGACGTCATGCATTCCATCTAGACCACCATCTCTCTTTGTATTTGTTCTTGCACTTTAATATGTATTCTTTCCTTCTCTTCTCTTTGCTTCTCTAGCAAATGCATCTGCAACTCTGATTGTCAAGATAAGAGATCTTCCAACTCTTACTGTCTTGCCTTCATTTGCACAATCTCTTGGCCCGTAACATCCAAATCTTTGGTAAGATTACTAACTCCGAAATCCGATGTTGTAGAGGAGGAACTAACACACTTCAAAGAACATCCAAGCCCTCTCACCAAACCAAACTTGGTCTCGAGGAGCTAGGTAAATATCTCGATGTCACTGGGAGATGATTTTTCAGAAGCAGACTATAGCTCAATCATTTTCTCCTACAAGAATTACAAAAACTTCAATCAGTAGAAAAGCTTGCAGAACAAATAATATCTATAATGACATAATGCTTTGAAAAATTAAATTTAACTTATGTAATTCTCTCTGCCTACAAGATCAACCCACTCGCAGTTGACATCAGTATGGGTCGTAGCATACATATAAATGACTGAGAAATTTCCAAGATCGTTGCATTTCTAACTAAGCCACATTAGCAAAAATCATATTAGCACTTAATTAAATAAAACCATAAAAAGATATAATAACTAATTACCATTTTCTCTACAAGACATTAGAATGATCCTAAACCTGCGCAATGGTAGATTGTCAAATTCAATCCATTCTGTGCATTGTTTCAAACATAGATTAAAGTTTATATCTTCTTGTTTTTCCATCCACCGCGATCTTGCTGTAGTAACATCACATGTTTCATCTAGACCATAATCTTTCTTTGTATTTGCTCTTGCACTTCAATGCATATTATTTCCTCATGCTCTCTTTGCTTCTCCACCAACATGTCTCCAACTCTGACTATCAACACAAGAGGTCTTCTAACTCTTGCTTTCTTACTTTCATGTAACAATCCACTCCTTCTCTCGAATGGTCATGAATCTCATTTTACATGCAGAACCTCAATGGCGTGTTTTTAAAGATATCAAGTGATTTCTAAAGCGAGTCCAGTATTTTAAAGCCCTCATGTATTTTAAATGTCTTAGAAATATTTATATGGGGTATTTCCAGTGTTATTAAACCAAACTTGATTTTAAGTAAGATAATTATAATATTTTTTAGAGCTCCAAAATATTATAATTGTAGAAAATCATTTTATCTAAATGATTTTAGTTAATTAAAAATATTATGAGGTTTGAATTATGTTGAAAACTCTAATTAATTCGATGGTTTTATTCTCTTAAAGATATTTAGTAAAACTTCATCATTTATTTAATGATGAAAGAATATTATTTTATAAACTAAAATTGAGTTTGAAGTAATGATATAGCATTTCTATCTTGATTCCTCTCAGTTTACTTAGTTATTACATTATTTAAACTCTTACCGTTAGATTAGATCTAAGACCCCAAGATGAAGGGCTTGGACTAAAACCCTAGCTCTTCCATTTTCCCCTCATTCCTCTCTTTCCCTCTCTCTCTTTCCCTCCTCCAGCCGACAGCCCCTCTCCCCTCTCTCCCAGTGTTTTCTCTCGGCTCCTCCCAACCAGAGCATTGCCGCCGAAGCTCTTCACCGACCACCACCACACGAGCTCCCCTTTCCACTGACTTTCACCCCTCATGGACCCAAACCCACGCTATAGCCCCTTCCCCTCTCCTCCTCCCAAAATCAAGCCCCTCTCACACAGTTTCTCCCTCTCACTGCTGCCAATGTCGTCATTGCACCCCAACTGCACCACTGCACCAAGCCCTTCTCGTCAGCATAAGCTTCTCCCCCAACCACCAGAGCCCTTCTCTCTCTCTCTCTCCCTTCTCCCCAAGCAACGCCCCCCTCTCGTGTTAATCTCCTTATTGGCCCAGATCTAGCACCACGCACCTCATTAACGCCACCACAGCTTCACTGACACCTCTTAAACCCATTTAGGGCCAACCAATAGCCCCCTTAGCTCCTCCCTCCCTTACACACTCTCTCTATCCCTCGAGATTTCAGATCCATTGTGAGACCACCATGACGTCGCACACCACCTCTAACAGCCACCACGAGACCACCACAAACCACCACGAGCCTCCCTATGGCTACCCCTTCCAGATCCATCGACCCTTGGTCCAAAATAGCCAACTCCAACACCCAAATAGCCACCCTACGCGACTTAGCAACCACCCACAGCCTTTCCTCTGCCACCCATGAACTCCCACCATGTCGGCCACCCTTGCATAGCCTAGATCTAGTCGAGAAACCCTAGATCTAGCCTTCCAAAGTAGCCTCGTTCCAAGGTCACAACGATGACCGCTACCGCCCAAGCAAGTGGCTTCCGACGCCAGTGGCCATGTCGAACAGCAAGTAACGCATGGATTATCCCAACAATGGTATAACTCTCTTTCCCTTTCCCTCGTTAGCTTTATTGTGAAGTCGATTGTGGACTGTGCTATTGATAATTGTGGAGTTTGTTGTGTAATAAAGTGATGGGCGTAGTTATAAAGTGTGTTGTGTCATATTGTGGACTGTGCTGTGAAAAATGTAGTTTGAAGTGAAGGGAGTACACGTGGAGTGTATTCCATGTGATGAAGTAGCTGGATGCCATGTGTCATGACAAGGCCAGAGTGTAGCTTGGATGTAGTTTCGAGCTACATGATGTGATAGGGGGTATAGTTGTGAATAGTGACATGTCGTGTTAAGTGATGGCATGAACTATGTTGTTGAATGGGCAATATTTAAAAAAAAAAAAAAATAGAGAATGGGCAATCACCTGTCTATTAGTGACGCCCTCCCAAATTTATTAATAGCACCCTCACTTATGGCGGAGGAAAACCGTGGTAAAAATAAATAAATAAATCCCAAAACAATCCCAAAAAAGACCCTAGACATGCTAGCCAAGTTTAACAGAAGGTTGGTATCAGAATATGGAACTTGTCTACTCAAGCAAGTGATCAATGGATTATATGTTAATCTTAGGTGATATAAAGGAGTATGGTACATGTGTAATCTGGTTGGACACATGTGTCAGACAGATTTACCGTATGTAATGGGTAATCTGTACTAAGTATGGGTACACGATGTTTAAGTCTCAACATTAGTTTAAAGTTGTATAGCATGCAAGAATGAGAATGAAGATGTAGTGTAGGCTAGGATGCAGGAAGGAAGTACCGTGCGCATGGACTAAGATTGGGATACATGACTTGGTCAATTAAAATTATGCATCAGGAAGTGGTTGATAGGAAGAGTAAGATGAAAGTACTGTCTTAACTATAAGGTGAATCATGAAGGTTCACTTTAAGGGATAAGACCTCAAAGTAGAACATTGAGTTTGGAAAAGGTGACCCAAGTGCTTCCTAGAAAGAGAAAATGTGATAAGGAAGATATAGAAGATCGGGATAGAATGAGAGTATGTCTAAGTGAAGTGTAGTTTGTGTTTTCTAGTTTAGTTGCTTATGCACTAAATGGAGAATGATGTTGAGGTTGTGTATGCATGTAAGTTGCCATCTGACATGCATATAAATGGACTTCATGAAATGAGTATGGCATGGAGTCTAGGTAAATATTATGTTTATACTGTTCTAGAGTTTTCTAAAAATATATGAAATGGAAATGAAATATTTTTCCTTTATAATGCTTTTCGAAATGACATTAAAAACATTTTACGAAAGTGTGTTAAATATAATGTTTAAAGGTATATGTATGTAATGGCCTTCCTAGGCAACCCCTTTTTATGCATGCCCAAAGTATTAAGTGTATGCATGTGAATGAATGGTATATGTAGTACGTATTGTGTGTATTTTCATGAAATGAATGTGACCCCCCTAACTCCCACGTACAAAAACATGGAAATCGAGGCGTCAGAATGATGACAACACAGGTTACACATCCCAACGACAAGTACTAAGTGTGTGCATATGCAATACTTGTAAGACAAAAGATGCAACGGATAAGTTAAAGTCAATCAACTAAGTAGTAGAATTGTTAAATACAATTCACTTAAATACAAACGTTTCAAAAAGTAATATAGTTATCCAATAAAAAAATATGATAAACCAAAATACAATAAGCAAAAAGGGGAAATAAATCCCAACACTCGAGATAGTGATCCCCGATCACTCCTCTGGCAAAGCCGCATCCTCAAGCTCTGCATCTACATCTGCATCAAAATCTATGATACCAAGAAATCGTACCGTAGGTAACTAATAGACCAAACAATCCAATAGATAAAAATACATTCATGCAACAACAATATGCATGTACATGATGACAGATGCATGAGACCCCCAAAAACCATTTTTCCCGAAAATGAATATTTTTTCCAACGCATGCCAAAATCCTATTTTAGCCCAAAAACATATCTAGTCTATTAAAACATCCGTCATTTTCCTAGAAAATAGCCCAACATAAAATCCACCATTTTTTCAACAAATGGTCCACATATTTCCATTAATCAAATCTCGCCATTTTTCCAAAAAATGGCTCACATATCCAATTTAAACTGTATGCACCATGATCTCCCCTAGGGACCATCCACACACCCTAACTCCCTTCGCCACACCACTGATAAAAACCATGCGTGTGACTTCGTAACAAGCGATGTCCAATTCCATGCCCAGGGCTTTCATGGCCAAGCATCCTCTAACCCCCTCCAGCAGAGGGGCCACAGAGTTAGGATGAGAGCGTTACCATACCGTCCGACCTCGTTGTCGCTTGGCGACAACCCAAGAGATATCACTCAGTATATTATGCTCCCAAGTGACTAAATGAGCTCCACCAAGATAATACCCAATCTCAGCTTGGGGTCATGATATGCACGCACCCAAAAACCATTTTACACATGAAAACCCAATTTTCATTTCCAACACATGAACATGCATGCAATTATGCAAAAACCTAGTTTTCATTTTACAAACATGAACATGCATACACCATGCAATGTATATGACAAGACACAAAAATATCCAACAACCAACAAATCCTAACATCAACTAATCGCACAAACAACTCCGTTCTCCAATCCAACCGACCCCCGACTCTTCGGACTCAATGTCCAGCAAAACCAACTAGATCACAAAGATTTGTTAATGCAAAATATATTTAAATATGAAAAGATTCTTTGAAAAATACTTACAGTGTTAAAAAGGTAATTAATATGAAAGATCAAGCACCCGAACACTCGTTTTAACACCAAAAGTGAACCCAAAAATAAAATCACCAAAATTATAGTTTTGGGATGGAAAATGGTTTCAAAAATAAGTAAATTTTGAAGTGATATTTTTGGAATAAAGGGCTGATTAACTTAAATAAAATTAGAATATGGTAGTTGGAAAATGAAGCTTACGACAGGCACCAAAAATCCACAAGAACCCAAAATGAACCCCACAATTTGGGATCAAGACAGGGGCATGGGTTTGAGGCTAAAATGGATCACGGCCAAACCAAAACAAATGGAGTTGCAAGGGGTTTTCACAAGCTTGAACATGAAATAACCAAGGGAGAAATTAAGGAAGAGAAATGGCACTGGAGGCTCACAGCAAGAACAAAATCAACAAGAAACACAAGAAGCAACCCACGATTAAGGCCAAAAATAGGGGCACGACAAGGGCAACAACAAAGAAATGGAAGGACCAAACAAATGAAAATACAATAGGATTAAAACACAAACATGAGATACGAAATTTACTAAGGAAAAATAAAAGAGAAACCAAGCTTGAAGATCTCATGTTTGGACCTGCAAATGGAGATAAAAACGGATGAAAAATAAAACATGAGAGTAGAAGAAAGTTGCGGTTTTACAGCAAAGAGAACCGAAAAATTTGTAGAGGTTGAAATGGAACCTTTACTAGCCAAAAATGGAGGGATGAGTGGTGGTATTCGCTGGCTTGCAAAGGGAAGAATCAAAAATAAAAATGGAGAGGAAGAAGGAGCAAGTGGTGCACGGCACAACAAAGAAGAAATGGAAATAAATGGAGAAGAAGAAAAGAAGCAGCAATCCACGCTACAACCAGCTAAACAAGAGAGAAGAAATAAACTAAAACATGAAGAAAAAGAAGAAGGAGTAAGAGGAGGCGCATGGGAGAAAGGAGGAGGAGAAGAAAAGAAGAGATGAAGAAGTCCCAAGGGCTGGAGCCAAAATGCACAGCAAAGAAGGGTGAGAAGCAAAGGGGCTGGGCTGAAAACAAGCCCACGGGCTGGGCTGGGGACTGAATGGGCTAGGCCCAAAAACAAAGGAAAACCCCACTAAAACAAAGCCCAATCGAAAAATAAAGGTCTAAGAAAGGAAAAATGCACAATAAAAATAAAGTAAAGACAAATAAAAAACACTACAACTAAATATTAATAAAATAAAATGATTAAACCCAAAAACAAATAATTTAAAGTAAAGAGCAATTTAAATACTAAACAATAATTAATATCAGGAAAGCATATCAAAATAAATTTCACAACTTAGAAATCGTAAAATAATCCAACGATTAACATACACGTAAAAATAGGATATCACATGTGAGGCTTATGTCTTATGCTTTAACTGATGCGAAGAAAGTGTTTTAAATGTCCCTATAAACTAATGCTTTAAGGATGCCATGAACTCATGTTTTAAATGATGCCTTGAAAAATGATATTTACGCTCATGCTTTTAACTGATGTTTTTGAATAAAAGGACTGAAAAAATGAAAAAGAAATGAATGAAAGAAAAGACTAAATGAATGAATGCTTAATATATGAAAATTCGTAACGGTCATATGAATGAATAATGATACCAGATGAATGGGCAGATTACAATGTCGGATAAGTAGTACTGCTAGTGCACCCAGAGTTGCCCCCTAACTAAAAGGGATTCCCAACATGTGGCCACTAGAGGAATCCAGATCCAAAAGAAGACCACTAACCCTAACACACGAGACATAACAGTGTGTACCGGTCAAAAGAAAGTGATAAAAAAATGTATGTGTGCTCTGACTCTTTAAGAAATGAACGCACAAGGTGTGGGAAAATGTTTTACGAAAGAAAAGCATTTTTAAGAAAAAGCCCACCTCGTAATATTTTAAATGAATGTATGTTTTATGTATTGTATGTATGGAATGATGACTGCATGAAACTATAGTTTTACTGTATGAAGTAATGCTTACCGACTCATTCACTCATTTTAATTTTTATGTATGTCCCTCCCCCAAGAACAAAATGAGGAGAAAGTATCAAGACGGACATGGCCCAAAGGAGAAGAGCACGGAAGCCTAAGCATGTAGTTTAAGGATGAGAGCCTTTTTATTTAACTTTATATTTTTCTGTCGTAATTCTCTTTAATTTAAGAAGCATGCTTTATTTTTAACTTAGTCTTTTGTATCCTAAGTAAGAAAGGAAAAAGTTTTAAAATAAATTTTAATTCCCGTCTCTTTCTTAAAATTATTTTCTAAAATTCCAACCACAAGGACATGGGCATTAGATTTCATTTGCTCAATTTCTTAACACGCAACATCTAAATCTTTAGTAAGATTATTCACTCCCAAACTCGATGCCGTGAAAGATGAACTGACATGCTTGAAAGAAAGTCCAAACCCTCTAACCAAACCAAACTTGGTCACAATGACCTAGGTAAATATGTTGATGCCACTAGAAGGCGATTATTCATAAATAGACTACAAATCAATCATTTTCTCCTACAGAATTTCAAAAACTACAATCAGTAAAATAAATCGTAGAAAAACCTGCATAACAAATGATATCTAAAATGACGTAATGTTTTGAAAACTGAATTGAACTTGCGTGATTGTGACGCTGCCAACTCCCACATACGGACACATGAAAATCGAGACGTCAGAATGATGACAACACAGGTCACTAATCCCAATAACATCATAAAATCAAAATACATAATTTAAAGACAGAGAAAATAATTTCCAAATAATAGCTAAGAGCACCAGTCAATCCTCCAGTGGAACCGCCTCCTCGGACCTAGCCTCCTCATCTTCTGCATCAAAATCTACTGTACCAAAGACGGTACCGCAAGTAAATAACAATCCAAGTAACCCACAAGATATAAATACATTAAAACCTCAATAATATGCATGAACAGGATGTCATATGCATAAGATCCAAAAATGATCTTTTCCCAAAAATAAACATTTTTCCAACACATGCCAAAAATCCCATTTTTGGCCCAAACATTTCCATTAAAACACTTCCTCGCCATTATCCCAGATAATGGCTCAAATAGAGAAATCCATCATTTTCTCATAAAATGGTCCACAAAAATCCACTTATAAAAATCCTGCCATTTTCCTAGAAAATGGCCCACAAATATCCTTTAAAATGTATCCTCGCCATTTTCTGGGAAAATGGCCCATTAACCAATATCAAAACCAATTTCCAATTTTTATTTGTATGCACCATGATCTCCCCTAAGGATCATCCTCACACTCTGGCTCCTATGTCACACCACAGGTAACGACCACGCATGTGACATCTACAAGAGTGATACCCAGTTCCGTGCCCAACGCGTACCATGACCAGGCATCCTCTAGTCTCCGCCAGCCGAGGGACCACGGAGTTAGCGCGATAGTGTTACAGTATCATCCGAGCCTATTGTCGCCCAGCAACAACCCAGAAGATGACACTCAGTATTTTCTGCTCCCGAGTGACCAAAGGAGTTCCACCGAAATAATGCTCAATCTCGGCTTGGGGGTCGTGATACACATGCACCCAAAAATCCATTAACACTTAAAAACCCGGTTTTCAATTTCCAACACATGTATATGCATGCACCATGCAATGCAAATGAGGCACAAAATGCCCAACAATCCAAATCATCCAAAACATAAATAACTCCATTCTCAAATCCATCCAATCCTCGACTCCTCGGACTATATCTAGCACAACCAACCAATCACAAATTATTGTTAAAGTAAAAATATATTTAAATCTTAAATAAAGTTTGGAA
Organism: Carya illinoinensis; assembly: GCF_018687715.1. Taxonomy (NCBI): domain Eukaryota; kingdom Viridiplantae; phylum Streptophyta; class Magnoliopsida; order Fagales; family Juglandaceae; genus Carya; species Carya illinoinensis. Next base: position 12,113,214 of record NC_056767.1, on the reverse strand, counting down.
AATACTTACAGTGCTATAAAATATTTTTCGAATGATCATGGAGGTGCAAAAAGTTGCAGCAAGACAACGTAACAGTGCAAAATGCACTGTGGTCGTGGGTACTGAAATTTCCAACGTGCCCCTGTAATCCACAAAATTGTCTACCAATTTCCTTGAACAAATAAGTTAGATCTCAATTATCAAAATTATGAAACGAATCAAATACTTTAACATAAATAATCAACTTTGTAAGCCACAACGATTGGTTACGCAGGGAAACCCTTTAAAAAACTCTTTAAAGGTAAAACCCTACGAGACAACCAAACCCAGGAAAGTCAATTTTATTATTTGAAGAACAATTACAAGCAATCATTATTACAAAATCTTTACAATTCGACTCTCTTACTTACCTAAACAAACGACCCATATGTCTTCTACTGCAATAGAAGTCAGAACCTCTGGTGATCTTCAAATGTTGACTTCCATTCTGGAACTCCAAAGGCTAAAATCCAATCGATGATACTTCACACTCAAAGCACAATCATACTCAAGAAGATATGAAAAACCCCATGAAATTCTCAAGTGAATTTTCTCTCATAAATGCTCAGAATATACTTTCTAAAATTCGTAGCTCAAAGTCCTTGCAGAGATACAAAACCGAATCCCTTTAAATGGAAAGTCTGTAAAGAGTTCCAATCACAGTAGGATTCGGCTGACAGGTAGAGACAGTCGTGAGAACATTTCCTAACGGGTTGCTGGCATTTCTCGATAACTCTTTACTGTAGTTTCTTATCTGTGTTCAGCTTTGGGTCTTGATAATTGCAGACTCTTATGGATTCGAAATTCATGTAGCTGACTTATCTAAACAACCTTATAAACTTCTAGATAAACTCAATGTTGTTAAAGATAAATTCATCTCTTATTTTACATTTATCCAAATTTAATCAAATAATGATAAGATAAACCTTATCATTTAGTCATCTAATTCTCGCCAATTTCTGCCTTTACAGGTACCAAAACACCCAAATTTGAATGGAGACAAATGAAAACTATGGAAAGCTAGGGTAGGGCTTAGAGGTATTGATAAATCTAATAGTAGTGGTGGTTGGCCATGGGTGGTAAAGAAAATGGTGGTTGAAAGCCAAAAAGCTAGGCCAAATCAGAGATGGAGATTGTGAGGTTTCAAAGGTGGAGGATCGGGGCTGAGGAAATGTGGGTTAGGTAGCTGGGAGATCGGTGGTGAAGTGGTGAAAAGATGGTGGCTTGTGGTGGTGTGACAGGCTATGGGGTGAGTCACCGGCAAGGTGGGCGGTGACGCCAGACTCCGGTGGACGACGGCGTGTTGGGAGGAGAGAACGCATGGAGAGAAAAACAAGGGAGAGGGTCGAGCGGCTGGAAGGTAGGGGAGGAAGAAGACGGGAAAAAAAAAAGGAAAAAGAGGAAAAGAAAAAAGAAGGGAAAGAAAATGAGATCCAATCTTTTCAACTCGGGTCTCAAAACTGATCCACAAAAAAAAAAAAAGATTTTAAAACGGCAAACTTAAATAAAATAATTTAAACACAGTGACTTAGTAAAATAAAATAAGAAAATCCAACAATAAACAAATTTAAAATAAAGAGCACAATAAAATAAATAAAAACCAAATAAAAATACTACAACTCAATATTAATAAAATAAAATAGTTAAAACCCAACAATAAAATAATTCAAGCTAGAGAGTAATTTAAATGCGAAATAATTATTAATATCAATAAAAATACATTATTTAAATCTCACAACTTAAAAAAATCATAAAATAATACAACGAGAAACACGTTTAAGTTAAAGTAAAAGAATCGCTAATTATAATAATTTAAATAATCCTTTAATAAAACACACTTAAATATGGGATATCACAATGATTCTCTCAAGCTACAAGATCAACCTACTCACAGTTGGCTTCAATATGGGTCGTTGCATACACATGAATAAGTAAGAAATTTTCAGGATAGTTGTATTTCTAATGAAGCCACATTAGCAAAATCATATTAATACTAAATTAAAAAAAATCATAAAAAGATATAATACTAATTACCATTTATGACCTTGTACGTGCGCAATGGTGGATTGTCAAATCTGATCCATTATGTGCATTATTTCAAACATAGATTGAAATTCATTTCTTCTTATTTTTCTGACCGTCGCGATCGTGCTATAGTGAAATCACGTGTTCTATCTGGATCAACATCTCTTTCTATATTTGTTCTTGCGCTTTAATGCGTATTCTTTCCTTTTACTCTTTTTACTTCTCTAGCAAACATGTTTTCAACTCTGACTGTCGAGACAAGAAACTTCCAACTCTTTTTTTTTTTTTTTTTTTGAAATGATTCCTCAGTAATTCATTAATGAATTTCTCTTCTATACAGCTTGTCCGATTCTAGCTCCTTCACAATGAAGGCTGGCATATCTTCTATCCAAACTTTCTGTTCTAACAAGCTTAAAGCATTCCTAGCTAAAAAGTGTGTGCTACTATATTGTTTTCTCTGTATGTAAATTGCAGTTTCCAATCTCTATTCTATTTAAAAAGAAACTTTACATCTTCAATCACAGAACCAATGCATGACATTTCCTCTTCTTCCCTATTAACTGCCATAATAACAGTTTTTGCATCCCCTTCAAATATAGCCTGCTTGATGTTAAGATCAATGCATAATTCTAGAGCTTTACGCAGAGCTAAGCACTCTGCCACCATGGGGTCTTCCACATGACTCTGTTGATCGCATACAGCCACCATCGGGTCTCCCTCTTCATCCCTTATAACTATGCCAACTCCCATTTTTTCATTTTTTGTTACTAAGGCAGCATCCCAGTTCACTTTTACAAAACCACCCACTGGTTTTTCCCATTTCTGATTCTCTCTAGCAGGCCTTTGGACTTGTTTTTCCAAAGCTTGAGGGACCTGGGCATTCTGGTATTCTAATAAAGCTTCCTTTGTTGACCTTATTACTCCTTTAGGACATAGTATCTTTTTTTCAAAAATAAAGGTATTTCTATGCAACCACACTCTTCTGAGTATCATAGCTACCTCCTCCATTTGGTTCTTATTCAAATTCTGCATCATTCTTTCCCATAACCCCATAAAGTCTTCTTCTTTTCTGCTCCACTTATGAACAATACTTTCTGGTTCAACCCATATGTCATTTGCAGCAAGGCAGGTCCAAAGCACGTGCATTATAGTTTCATTCTCTGCATTGCACACTGGACATGACCTTTCTTCCACTATCTTCCTTTTTAAACAGGTTTCCCTTAGTAGGAAGAAGATCATTTCCAGCCTTCCATAAGAATAGCTTTGTAACATTGGGCACTGTTAAATCCCACATGTACTTCCATCTTTCATCCGTATAGTCCCTCAAGGAGCTTTCACCCTTTTCCCTCTTCCTTCTTTCCAGTTGTAAGTAGTATGCACTGCCCACTGAGAACACTCCCTTCTTTGTAGGTCCCCAATATATTTTGTCTTTTGCCATCCCTCTACTTAGTGGAATTCTCAAGATCTGTTCAGCTTCCTCTTGCTTAAAGATGGCTCGGATTTTATTCTCATTCCATTCCCTCCTTGGCTTGTCAATGAGTTCTTCAACTTTAGCATCTGCCTGCAAAACAGAAACTGGCGACTGTATAGAGAAAGATGAGGGAGAAGACAGCCATTTAGTGCCCCATACATTTATCTTACTGCCATCCCCCACTCTCCACCTTAAACCTTCTTCTACAAGGCTTATAGCATCCCATACACTTTTCCAAATGAGGGAAGGTTTAGAACTCAGTTTAGCTTCCAAGAAACTGGAGTGCTTGTAATATTTCTTTTTATAAATCACACTAGCTAAAGAGGATAGACACTTTAAAAGCCTCCAACCTTGCTTTGCTAGAAGAGCCAAATTAAAAGACTCCAAGTCCTTAAATCCCAACCCTCCTTTCCTTTTGTGCTCTCCCAACTTCTCCCATTTCCTCCAATGTATGCATTTATCTGCCTGCTGCTTGCCCCACCAGAACCTCGAGAAAAGCATGTTTATCTCATAGCATAGCTTTCTTGGGAGTTTGAAAACTGACATAGTATAGGTGGGTATTGCTTGTAAAACAGCCTTGATCAATATTTTTTTCCTAGCTTGGGACAAGAAATTGTTCTTCCAACTTGTAATCCTCTGCCATATTCTTTCTTTTAAAACTCTGAAAGTGTTGAAGCTGGATCTACCTACCATAGTTGGAAGGCCCAAATATTTCTCATAACTACCACAAGTTACAGCCAACCCTGCTTCAACTATCCTCTTTTTATCTCCTTCCCTTATATTACTACTAAAGAACACAGAGGTTTTTTCTTTATTCGGAAACTGCCCAGAGGCTTTTTCATATTTTTTCAACACTTCTTGCAGTCTATTCCACTCTTCTATCTTGGCTCTTCCAAAAAGAATACAGTCATCAGCAAATAATAAGTGGTTTATACTCGTACCCCCTCTAGCTACTTGCACTCCTCTTGTCAGCTTTTGATCTTCATAAGAATTCAAGAGGGTACTCAATCCTTCAGCACAAAGGATAAAGAGGTAGGGTGACAGAGGGTCCCCCTGCCTCAAACCCCTTTTAGGCCAGAACTTAAGCCCAGGACATCCATTTATCAGTACAGAAAATGAAAATGATTTTACACAGCTCATAATTAGTTTCACCCAATCCTTATGAAAGCCTAGCTTAGTCATAACAGCCTCCAAGAAAAGCCACTCTACCCTATCATAAGCTTTTGACATATTTAATTTTAAAGCCATACTCCCTTCCCTCCCTTTCTTTCTCAACTTCATAGAGTGCAACACCTCATAAGCCACCATTATATTATCATTTATCAACCTTCTTGGCAGGAAGGCACTTTGTGTTGGGGAAATAATGACTGAAATGACTTTTTTAAGCCTATTTGAAATAGTTTTAGAAACTATTTTATACATGACATTACATAGGCATATAGGTCTGTACTCACTAGCTTTTTTTGGTTCTTTGCACTTGGGAATTAGGGCTATGTGTGTATGGTTAAGGGCAGGTTCCATGGGATTCCCATTTAAAAAAGGCAGAGCAGAAGAACAAACCTCCTCGGATACCAACTCCCAATGGTTTTGATAGAAGCATGGTCCAAAGCCATCTGGACCAGGAGCCTTTAGTGGTGCCATTTGCTGCAATGCTTGCTCCACCTCCACTCTAGAATAGCTCTTCATAAGCTTATCATTCATCTCGGGAGTCACCCTTGCTACCAAACTTCCCAAACATGCTTCAATATCTTCTTCACTTGGGTTTGTAGATTGGAACAAATGCTCAAAATATGCCCTGAAATTCTCTTCAATTTTTTGATGCCCCTCCCACTTCCTGTTATCATCATCATAGACACTCTTAATGACATTTCTTTTCCTTCTTTGATTGGCACATGCATGGAAATATTTAGTGTTTCTATCTCCATGCCTATACCAATTTCATTTAGCTCTTTGTTTCCATCTAATGTTCTCTTTCTCCAATAACAGGTTCAGCTCCTTCTTTACTTGCCTTATCTCTTCAATGTTACAACTACTCTCCTCTTTTTGTAAGCTTTGTAAAATTTTTGCTTTTTCTTCTATCTCCTTGTTCCCCCCATCCTCTTTATTTTACTCCATCTGAGTAGAGCAGCCCCACTTCTTTTCAATAATTCCACTACTGAATTAGACCTCGAACTTTCGAAATCTTTCTTCTTCCATACCTCTTGTAGAACCTCCTTACAGTCCTCCTCAAGAGCCCAGTAAGCCTCATATTTGAAGCTTCTCTTCCTCCCCTACCTTCTATTTTCTGGTTTTATCATGTGCATCAGCAGGGGCTTATGGTCTAAAGTCCTGGTTTTCAATACCTCAACCCATGTTTCTTTATAATTCTGAATCCAAGTATGGTTTGCAATTGCCCTGTCCAATCTGTCCTTTGTGAAAGATTCATCCCATGAGAATTACTCCATGTGTATTTATGACCTTTCCACCCAAGATCATGCAAATTACCTTCCTGTAAGACTTCCCTAAACATCACCATTTGACTTTCTGACCTTGCTTTTCCCCCCCATTTTTCATCATTTGTAAGGATCTCATTGAAATCCTCCACTATGCACCAACCAATGCCACTTGGAGGCTTGAAAGACTTCAACAAATTCCAACTCTCTTTTCTTCTTGCAGTTTCAGGACGTCCATAAAAACAGGTTAGTAACCAACCTTTTTCTTCCTCCTCCTCCACCCAAACATTTATGTGCCTTTGAGAGTAATTAACAACTTCCACTCTCACTTGAGCATTCCATAACAGTACCAAACCCCCTCCTTTTCCCACTGCTTCTACCACAAAACAGCCTTCACTATTTAATCTCTTTTTTAGGTTTTCAAAAATTTTTCTTATAGACTTAGTTTCCATAATGAACACTAAGCTGAGTTTATTCTTCTCTGCCATATTGCAGAGATCTTGAACTGTCTGAGGGTTCCCCAACCCTCGACAGTTCCAACTTAGGAGTTTCATAATGCTTGGCGGGGCTGAGAAACAGCCACCGCCAACATGTTTGAGTTTTCCTCCTCTCCCTCCTCACTACCCCATTTCCCCTTCTTTTTAGTGCCCGTATCCTCTCCTGCCCCACCTCCTTCACAGCTTCTTTTTTTCTGCATTTCACCTGAAAAAACAGCCTCACACTTCTTTCCTTTTGCCCTGGCCTTTCTTTTCCATCCTCCCTTCTTTACTTGTTGATTTTCTATCTCATTACTCCCACCCCCTCCTACCTTACCCCCTTTCACTATCACCTCATTTTTTCCATAATTTTCTATCCCTCTCAAGATATTTCTGCCATAGAACCTGCCTTATCCCCGACCCCTTCCCCCTCAGTAATCTTATTCCCTTCTTCCATAATTTTTTCTACCCTCTCTTCTTGACTTCTAAATATCTCATTATTGACCCTCTCCCCATCTTCTACTCCTACCCCTCCTTTCTCACTCTCATTCTTCTTCTTGCTGTTAAAATTCTCCACCCCTTTTTGATTCATATTTTCTTCCTCCTTCCTCCACCAACTCCCATCCTCCCTTCTCCAAAAACCTCCACTATAACCCCTGGTTCTGTTTAGTTGCTTAGCCCGCAACCATGAGCCATATTGATCAGCTTCACCCTCCCCCTAAACATTATCTCCATAACAGCCCTCCTCTCCGTGTACTATGCAACCACAAGAGAAACAGATCTTTGGTAGTTTCTTGTAGGTAAAAGGAATCCAGTAACTAGATCCTTTGACCTTAATTGTTCTCCCTCTTGCAATTGGTTTGTTTAAATCCAAATGCAACTGTACTCTAATGTAGTTCCTCCAACCACTTCCATCCTCCTGCACCTCCATATCTTCAACCTTACCCACGGAGGCCCCTATATGTTCAGCTCGGCTTTTTGTCATACATGACAGAGGCAAGTCATGCATCCTCGGCCAAAAACTCTCAAATTCGAATTTCACTCGATTTAAAGGAGTATATCCTTCAAATTCCTTAAGAGCTAGCAAGTGGTTGTCAAACAACCAAGGCCTGCCAGCCCACACCCTCTCCTTATTAGCAATGGTCTCAAACATTAGAACGAAAACATTAGACTTTACCTCTGCTAACTTCACGGCTTTGCTCAGTCTCCAGATCTTTGCTAAAGTGGCTTCTAGCACCTCCTTACTAATCAATCTTGGTGAACATAGCTTTCCCAGCAGGCTTTGCTGTTCTTTGTAGACTAGCTCAGTCGAGGGATCATCCGCAAGCTCTATGTCGACTATCTCCTCTTCTCTCAATCTGAGACACTTCCATTTCTCCTCCAGTGACTCCATTCTCCCTCTACAGATTAGAAACTCACTCTTTCCTCACGATAACTTCCTCTCTGTCGTAGCTTTCTATCCTCCCTCCGCCCCTAAACCACCGTAGCTCTGAGCTGAATTCCCCCACCTCGCCTGGTTCCACCAGAAAAACTCTCTCTCCTTCGCCCTGTAACAACCTGGAAGGCCGTTATAACCACCCTCACGTGCCTATCGCACCCTTCCCACACCACCTCTTCTTTTCGAGAGAAAAGAAAGAGAGGAGATTGTGTCCTAACTTACTATAGATTCCTGTGAAAGATAATAAAACTTAAGATCATAGTTGTTTAAGAAACTTCCAACTCTTGTTGTATTGCCTTCATTTGCTAATATATTGGCACATAATATCCAAATCTTTGGTAAGATTATTCACTCATGAACTCGATGTCGTGGCGGATGAACTAACACACTTGAAAAAATGTTTGAGCCCACTCAACAAACCACACTTGGTCCTGAGGACCTAGGTAAATATGTCGATTTCACTGGAAGACGATTCTCTAGAATTAGACTGTAACTTAATCATTTTCTCCTACAAGAATTACAAAAACTACAATCAATAAAAAAAAAATAGTAGAAAAACCTACAGAACAAATAATATCTATAATGATATAATGTTTTAAAAACTAATTTTAACTTACATAATTCTCTTTGGCTATAGGATCAACGCAGTCATAGTTAGCATCAAAACGAGTAGTAGCATATACATGATACATGAATGAGGGATAAATTTTCATGATCCTTTCGTTTCTAATTAAACCACATTAGCAAGGTCATATTAGCAATTAATTAAAGAAAATCATAAATATATATAATAACTAACTACCAATTTCTCTACAAGATATTAGAATCACCTTGAACCTGCGCGATGGTAAATTATCAAATATGATTTATTATGTGCAGTGATATAATTTAAGTGTTGTTTGACAAGAAAAAAAAGTAATTATAGATACAATTGTGAAGTTTAAATTCTTTTTTAAAAATAATAAAATTCACTATTTTCAAAAAAAATATTTCTTTTATATAAATCTTATATTTATTAATTTTAAAAAAATATATATATACAATACTTACGCATACTACTACCGGTATATATCATTATGGTAAAATAAATTTAACTTAGGGCCAATTATTGGGCGTCGGATGTCGGCCCATTTACAACGTCAAACTACATTAACATATGTTCGTAGTCACCACTTACTGGTTCCTTTCCTTCTGCTTTCTCGTATTGTCTTGAACAGGAAGAAACCCCACTAGGACAACAGGGTTAAAGGAGGAGAAGAAGGAGAGAGTGGGCGAACGGACGCCGTAGGAAAAGGATGTTTCGGAATCAGTATGACACGGATGTGACGACATGGAGCCCGGCTGGGCGGCTGTTCCAGGTGGAGTACGCGATGGAGGCAGTGAAGCAAGGGTCGGCGGCCATTGGGCTCCGATCCAAGACCCACGTCGTCCTGGCCTGCGTCAACAAGGCTAACTCCGAGCTCTCCTCTCACCAGAAGAAGATCTTCAAGGTCGACGACCACATCGGCGTCGCCATTGCTGGACTCACCGCAGACGGCCGTGTCCTCTCCCGCTACATGCGATCCGAGTGCATTAATCACAGTTTCACCTACGAGTCGCCCCTCCCGGTGGGTCGTCTCGTTGTTCAGCTCGCGGATAAGGCCCAGGTCCGTTACAAAACAAAGCCCTAACCCTATCAGTTCTGAATTGTTACTTGAGGTGATTGGGAATGTTGCTTATTTTGATTCCGGTGAGTTCGGGGAGTTGGGTTTGTTGGATCTTGGGGGGTTTAGGGTTTTAGTCTTTGTTAATGGTTTTCCGATTTATGGTGGAAATAAGGAAATGAAAGGATAGGAAGATTTTGAGTTCGTTTGTATCATTTTTTTTTTTTTTCATATTTTTTTGCCTCTAGAAACCTTAAAAGACGGCTCCTTTAACTGTGAGTTTTGGCTGTTCTTGGGCATAATACAATGTTAAATCTTTACAGTCGATGAATAATTGGAGTACACATATTAGGGTTTTGGATTTATGTTAGTAGTGGAAGTTTTGATGGAAGGTAGGCGCTGATCTCTTTTGGTTTGTTAGCTGCCTTGGTATTTAACTGCATCTTAGGTTTGGTGGAGATGCGTACTTTGTCTATACTGTCAGAGCCTACATCAAGCATGGAATTCACCAGTCTGAATGTGTTTTGTATGTTTCGCAAACTGTGTAGCTGTTACCTCCGAGTAATATTCTACTCTAATCAAAGGAGGTCGGCAGGTAATATTTGTTAGATAATGATTTAGCCGTTTCCAAGAAACTTTTACAACTGCTTTTAATTAAAGACTTGGTGATATGGTCATCCAAACATGTATGTTTTTCGTAGAATTTATTGACTTCTAGTATTTGAGCATTTTGCTTAGTTAATTCTGAGAGCCAGAGTCAGCTTTATCTAAACCACAACCTTCCCCCAGAATGTTGGGAATGAGCCTACATTGGTAAGTGTGGTGAGTTCTGTTGGCAGTGTGAATTTCCCCAGGCTGGCTGGTTTTTGTTTGTTGCTATAACTTCTCTTAGTTATGTATTTAGGTTCACCATTCTATAGACTGGTGAACTCACAGTTTCCGCAAGGCAAAACCCATTTTATGTTTATTAAGTCACTAGAGATCCTATAAGCTGAAATGTTTTAGGAAAAATGAGAATATATTACAAAAGTTCCACCTTGTTACGGTTCTTTTTTCCCCCTCCAGCTCCATGTGATCTTAGTAGCTTCTTTAAGTTATTTGTTTTAAATGGAGTTGACGAGGCTAAATTTTATATATTGAGAGAGAGAGAGAGAGAAAAGAAGTCTTGACATGCTGGGGGCATTCAGAAAGTATGATTATAGTTCAACTATGGTTTCTTTGCGAAGTGGTACATATAATGACCATGGAGTGGACACTTTCTTGGGATCTGGACGTCGGGTAGAGGAATGAGGTTCAGGCTTGTGCTATATTTAGTTGGGTAGATGAAAACCATGTTGAAATTCCTCTTAAGTAGGTTTGAAATTCCTATAACTTCATCTCATTCCCTCGATTCATTTGCAGAAGTTCCTGTATTTTTCTCTCTTTTCTATTAAATTTCAGGGGTACACCATTTTATTTTGTTTTGAAGTTGGGAAATGCATTTGTATACATTAAAGAATCACGCGATCATATGTGCATATGTGCTATCTTTTTCTTAGTGTTTGCCGTGGGTTTGGTATGCATGCCTTGTCTCATTTCTTTTTTTTTTTTTTTTTCTGGAAGTTAGTTACTTTTGTTGCACATATTATATGTTCATATGCACTATCTTTTTTATTAGTAACTGAAATATTTCATATGGGCACATGCTATTAGTATCAGTATTTGAATCAGCTGTTATGTGGTTATGCCATATGTTCTAAGGGCTCTCTCTCTCTCTCTCTCTCTCTCTCTCTCTCTCTCTCTCTCTCTCTCTCTCTCTCTCTCCACACACATACACGAACCTGCATACATGTGAGGACACACACCTAATCAAAAAATAAAAAAGTGAGGACACACACCTATCTACATAGAGTTATCGTTTAGCTGCATCTTAAGACAAACTCTCCTTCAATCATGATATACATATTTCTGCATTCTATACAAGAAAAGGTTTCTGAAATGTTTGTTCATATCTTTTTATAATTTATTGGGCTCTAGAGTTGAAAATGGTTTTGGTGTATTCACAATCTTTTTTTTTTTTTTTTTTTTTTTGATGAGTGAGTAGTAACAATCATATGAGTGGCTTTGAACTAATGGGAGCTTTCAGTGCACATATTTTCTTGTCCCCAATGAATGTATTGTTGAAGGTGATTCTTTGCCCTGTGATTTGCCCCTGGGTGTCCAAGTTATCTTCATGTGTATGTTATCGAACTTGGTGAAATGAGTTGGAAGGTTCTGGAGACTCTTTTTAATGTGATCTTAGAAAAATCTTGTCAACATTTGAAGAGAGAGGCTTTAGTTACAAAGGGATTTCATAAAAGTAAATTTATAAATTGACGTGGCTTGATATGATACGTCAAATTGTAAAGCTATTTCTGTTATAAGTAGATTTAATGTATTATCTTAAGCCACATCAGTTTGTGAGTTTACTTATGTGAAATCTTTTTGTAGTTGTAGTACTTCTCTATTTTTCTTCGCTTATTTTTAGAGAGAGATATTTCAGTTTGTTTGGGGTTTGGAACTTAGACTTAGGGGTTATCTTTTGTTGCCAACTGCGCTTAATGTTCTGTTTAGTCTCTGGAATCCACCACAGTTAAGTAAAACCACTTTTGATTTTATTTTTTGCTGGAAAACTGATCTTGTTGGGGTCTATACATTTGTTTACCTGAAAGGTTAGCTATTTATTCTTTTAATCATATTGACCGTGTGTCTGTGGGTTATATCTTAAGAAAAAGAAATTACTGTTCTATGCTTGCAGCAAGAGAAGCTATTTCCTTATTTTGAGTTACAACATCCTTTTGGATGGCAGGTCTGCACACAACGCTCATGGAAGCGACCCTTTGGTGTTGGTCTGCTGGTAGGCGGCTTGGATGAATCTGGAGCTCACCTTTATTACAACTGCCCAAGTGGTAACTACTTTGAGTACCAAGCCTTTGCTATTGGGTCCCGTTCACAAGCTGCCAAAACATACTTGGAACGCAGATTTGAAAACTTTGTGGACTCTTCCCGGGAAGATCTGATCAGAGATGCACTTATTGCAACGAGGGAAACTTTGCAGGGAGAGAAGCTCAGAAGCTCCATATGCACAGTTGCTGTGCTGGGAGTTGGAGAACCATTCCAAATATTGGATCAGGAAACTGTACAACAATTGATAGATAAATTTGAGCTTGTAGGCGAGGAGGAGACTCCTGCTGCTGAGCCAGATGCTGCTGCTGCTGACGAGGGTGGTGCAGCAGAACAGGGTGGAGGTACTGAGCCGGGTCCTGCAGCTGAACCGGCTCCAATGGATATTTGAGGATGCGATCATGCGAGAACGAGCTATCTCCTCTCTTCTGTCTTCAGATGAGGTTTTCTGGCATGTTTATCAAAAATTATCTTTCCCTCATCAGTGCAAACATTTTAATGCTAGCCCCTGGTGGAACATACATTTTAATGCTAGCATCATCGTTACAGTTATACCTCAGACAGCATGAATTTGTGATGACATTCAACCGGGTTATATTTTGCTACTGTTTGTGTTATGGGATGCTGCTAAGCTCTTTGCGGGGTGCTGTGCATGTGCAAGAGGCCTTCTCTCATATGTTTTTCTTTTATTTTGATGCATTTGGGCAGCACAATACCTCTTTTGCTACACAGGAAGTTAGTATATTGGTTCGTTCCATGACAGTAGTTTACTAGTTTCTGCTCGTCGCAATGGAAACACAATTCCGATATCGAGCCTCATTAGTGCGCATTTTTCCAGGAATATCAGATTTTTAAAAAAGAAAAATTTTAATTTTTGTTCAGTTTAAAATTTGTGGAACACTATAGGGTTGGCGTGTCTCAGCTGACCCTTCAAAATGAGAGAGAGAGAGAGAGAGAGAGAGAGAGAGAGAGAGAGAGAGATGTATAAAAAATAATAAAGTTGAAGAAAGGACTTGGCTTTATGGGGACAATTTTTATTTAACTTATTTTATATAATTATTATAATTTTTTCCGATTTTTACATAATATATAATAGACAATTTAATTTTTTTAAATTTTAAAATAATAATAATATTAAAAAATAATATTTTAATAATATTTTATTTAATTTTTAACTATCATCTTAACTCACTATCCAAACCTTGTGTTCAAATGATAAAGAATATATAGTGATAACTTTTAAAATCCGAAACTATCTATCACTTAATTACATGAGCTTTCAAATTGTTTTAAGTTAGATCATTACACAAGTGGTCCTTTAATTTATAAAGGACTTGCACGAACTTGAATAGTTGAGACTTTTATAAATCATTACTCTTTTGAGTAGTCATGGGAAGTAATCAACTATTAAAAGGCAAGATAAGTAGTGCTATTATCTTACCACATTAAGTGATGTCAATAAAAATTTGTGCTTACAGAAATAATTTTAAATGCATGAAATTTGTCATTTTGTGATCAGATAAGAATATCACATTATTTCAAAAAACAATTCATACAGTTGTAAAGTATACAAGTCATGTACAGTCTTTGAAAAAAGTAAGTAAATAATAAATCCTATTCTTTTTTCATAGAAAGTGTATGAGTCTTACACACCGTAAGATTGTATCTGGCATTGCTACATTATTTATACACTAAGTCCTAATAATTCTCCTAAGACACTCACCGACTAGCTTGATCAAAATTATTTTCCCCAACACATACTCAAGAAAAGACTGAGGGGAAAAAAAGTCTGGGTTGGGATTGATAGATTGGTTTGTATACCTAAACTTAAACTATCTCATTTCATATAATCATTACAATTTTCACAAATTTTTACAAAAAATATAATAAACAATTTAACTTTTCAAATTCCAAAACAAAACTAATATTAAAAAATTATATTATAATATATTGTATTCAATTTTAAATAAAACATCTCATCTCATGTGAATTATGTAATCAAACGACGAAATGTTGATCGGCACAGCAGCCATTCCCCAACTCAAATGAGACGACAATCCAAGATTTTAAAAGCCTTGACAAAAGATGACGTTGAATTATTAGTGGGGAGAAAATAGTCTTGAAAGGCTAACTTGAGCCAGCCCCAAAATGCAACAACGTACGGCTCCCTCTCAAAAATAGTAACAATGGGGAGAACCACTACCATGATTCATGGAGATTGTTTATGTCTATCGAGTACGGGCAGTGAATTGATATGCATCTGCTTGAACATCCATTGCCAATTCTCTGGGGTCGTCTCGCCTCCAAGAGAGCGGATGACGGATCCACCACTGCATGAACCAACTTTACAGCATTCCTCCAGAGATAACCCTTTTACCAATCCGTATAAAAATCCACTTGCAAATAGGTCGCCTGCTCCAGTGGCATCAATTGCCTTGGTTTCCCCGATGGCTGGAACCCGGACAACCTGACATTGCAAAAATAAATACTGTTCAAAATTATGGAATATCCATATGCAGCTCTCATGGTGTGGACAGCACAGAAGAATAACTCACATAGACATAAGGGGATGTTTGGAGAACAAGATGAGATAAAAATTTTGTGAATAGTAGTTAAATGGTTTGTGAATAGTAGTTAAATTGTTTGAGTTATAATATTTTATTGGGTTTTGAAAAATGAAAGAAAAAAAGTTGAATACAAATATTATAAAGTTTAAATATTATTAGAATATAATTTTTAATATTATATTTGTCTTGAGGTTTGAAAGAGTTGAATTGTTTTTTGTGTTCTTTTTGGAAGTTTGGAAAAGTTGTAAGGATTAGGTAATGATTTAATGAAAAAGTTGAGTATTTGAAATTAAAAAGTATTTGTATTTAAGTGATGTTTGGGAATGAGATGAAATGAAAACCTCTTCCAAACAACTCTTAGAGTTTGTCCATTATCCCTTACATTAAAAATTTAGGGCACATTTTTTATTATTATTTGGTGAATTTGATAGACATTTGGAGCTTGGACAAGCTTTTTTGAGGAGACACCCTTTATCATTAAAATTTTCAACTGCCCTCCAGCATATGAAGGATAACAAGAATAAAAAGGAAAGTATACGAGGTTCTCAATAAGTTAATAACTATATAATTGTCCATTTCTGAGGGAGGGAAATGTCTGAAGAAAACCAGGCTAAGGGTTTCTAAGGAAAGTAAGCTTTACAGTTCACACGTCTAGAGACCATTACATGCTGCTAGAATGACAAAGCTAAGGGCTTATATAAAGAGTAAGCTTTATGGTGCACACGTCTAGAGATGAATATGCTTTTAGAATAAAAACGACAATTTTTCTACAGCATTCATGTCCTCAAGTACTGCAGTCTCTCACTAACCTCTTTTCCATGCTTAGCAATGCATCCATTAGGGCCCAATGTTACAACAGCCCATTGGCAGTGTTTGGCCAGAAATTCAAGCGCAATCTCAGGATCAGCATTTTCTTTACCCCTAAAAAGATTGTAGGAGAAGTTTACACCAACAGATAACTGTACACAAGTTTTACAAGAATAATGAAATACATAACAACTGAAGAGTATGATAAAGCGATTCCAGTCACCTTAGCAGTTCTTTTGCTTCATCCTCATTGGCGAAACAGAGGTCTATATTTCCTGACTCCAGTAACTCTAGAAGAGGTAATTTAAAGTTCCGAACCATCTGTTCAAATGTAAAGACTGCATAAGACATTATATTTGATCCTGAGATTTTTGGCAAAGAAAAACAAAATAAGAGAAGGCAGTAATGGGAGTGCTATTGGTTGAGGAGAGAAGAAATCAGAGTGAATACTACCGCATGCATAATATCATTTTTGAGAAATGAAGGTTTTCAATTCCATGCTGAAAATGGTTCCATGCAATAGGTATCCGTTATATTAAATGATTTTCAACTACCCTTTCTGCCGAAGCAGTGTCCTGTCATAAAAACTCTACCAAAATGTCGAAACTTGTAAATTTTTTAAGTAAAAATTCTTATTAATAATGCGAAAGGCACAACCCAAAGTACACAGGTCAAAATTTATAACTTGAATGTTGAAAACAGAGAAGATCACTGACATGAACCAAACTAAAATAAAATGGAAATATATGTGCAATGTACCTCAAAACTGGCCAAATCAAGGGACACGTAAAGACCCTCTTGTTTGGCAATCTTTATAGCTTCCCAAATAACCTCTAAATTGAATACTGCATATCTCAAAGACAACCACTGAAGAAAAAAAGTTCTTGGTCAATTAAGTCCATAGAAAGCATCAACATAACACCAAGACATTATCTTGCAGAAGCTACCGGATGAGAAAAACCAAACAGATCTAGTTTCTGGCATGAAGGACATGTTATTCATTAAGATTTCATTTTATACATGAAACTCTATTATCTTTAGTGTATGATACACACAAAATCTGCATTAGAAATTTGATTTAACTTGTCAAAGACCAACAACAACAATAACAATAATAATAACATGAAACTAAGAATTTGGGAAAGCTCACAAATGAAAGGCAAAAAAGTTCCAATGGCAGATTTGATTCACAAATTTTATTCTAAGGAGAGATGCTGAACCTTAGAGCCTTTGAAATCCTCTCTAGTCAAGTCATCCGCCTGAAATAGAATAAATAATGAAAGCAAGTCCTACTAATCAGTCCTTGAGATTCAGAGAAACCCTTATTCTAATAAGAATACACACCATGATACATTCATACAGAGAAATATAAAGAAGCATTCAAGTGAATGCTCATAGCTTATCTCATTATGAAGCCGAAGTTGATCCTCAAAATTGGTAAAGAACGTAGCTTCAAAACTGCATAAAAACTGATACAGACCTGGATTATGTATATAGACATGTAAAGAAGCAGGGCACCTGAACTTTCACAGCATTGGAGAGACAAGGCCGCATGGTACGGGTGCCCAATTCATCAATCAGGCAAACACACTGGCAGACAATACAGATAGTAAATGTTTCAGCACCAAACACAAGTTCAAAAAAAAAAAAATTTGGAAACAATGAACTTCAGATTATGTAACATGAAGCTCACCTGACCAGTGCGTCCTTTCTTCATCCTCAATCTAGAGAGGTTCACTCCATTAGAGGTCATGTTGCGCACAAATAACTGACCTTGCTCATCATCCCCATAGGCCCCAATTATTCCACTGGAGATCCCAAAACCTGCACTTAGTTCCCGCATTGTATTTGCGATACTGCCCCCAGCCATTGTCTTCGTGGAAAACGGATCATCAGGGGATGCGAGGATATGGGTTCTCAACTCACTCACCATGAGCTCAAGCTCTTCAATTGCTACCTAAACGGTCCATAAACAGTACGTACATAAGAAAATCTCAGTTGCACCAGCAACAAGAAGTTACCCAACTTATGTTATAAAAATGCGCATAGTGTGGAGGGGAAGAAACAGAAAACATAACGCGTTTAGCAGACATAATAACAAAGAGAAACTGAAAAAACATAAAAAGCACAATAAGTACAAAAATCCACAAACAAAAAGGCAATGAGAGTAGTCCAATGTGAATTGCACTTGACCCATATATCACAACAAATTTTTCGGGTCATTCAGAGTCTGCATTGTTAGAGAGCATGAAATTCACTGAAGAGAAGCTCTTGGACGAACTTAAAAATTGGACTCCAAAAGAATTCAATGTAATTTGACAATAACAAAAGCAGATAAATTTAACATGGGAAACTAGCATAGAGCGAGGAAGCATAGAAGGCCCAAAATCTAGCAAAGTGAGGCGAACAAATAAAAATGGCCCCATAAGACTAGAGAGAGAGAGAGAGAGTGTGTACAGGAATAGAGCCACCGCGATCACCGGGGATTTTATGTAGAAAGGACCAGTCGACTCGGGCCACATGATCGACAAGGGCCGCCGGTTGGAGACCCAGGATGAGAGGAGCGTCAGCGTCAGCCTCTACGTTCACCTTTACCTCGCCATCCCGATTGTCATAGCTGTAGTTGTTGCTGCTAGGGAAGGGCTCTGCCTCTGCTCCCATTTTTTCCAACCGATAGCCCACCTCCACACCCTTTGCCGGCCACACTCTCATACAAACCCCGCCACCTTTATAGTCTATACGGAGACGCTCACCCCTCAAACTATAAAATGCTAAGAATAATGGTAGCTTCATATCCACGAAACAGAATAATGTAGCTTCATGTCCACGAACCATTCTTCTACTACCTTTTTTCAATAATCAAGGACGTTAAAAAAATACTTAAAAAACTCATAAAAATATAAAAAATTTAAATACATTATAATAGTAAAGAGATTGTAAGAGAGTAATAAGTATATTATCATCCAAATGGTAATACTTGACGGCGTTTTGATTCTCCAGAGATTTTATCCGAAATTAAGTGCGTAACTGTAAGGGTGATAATTTATGTTTAGGGATCAAGTTATGAATATTTAATTATATGGGTCAATCCAAATTTAACTCATTAAGCTAAACACATCAAATTTCCAAATCCTAACTTAACTCATTTAGATAATGGGTCATGTTGTGTTATCTGTTTTGACCTATTTAATAATTAATTAGAAATATGTTAGCACGAGGCGATTCATTTATACTCGTTTATTTCATATAAATATGTTGAATTAAAACGCATAACTCATTTAATCTGATTAACATAATTTTACATAAACGTTAAATTTTATATTTATTAATAACCATAATATCTTAAAAAATATATATTAATATTTTTCAAATTTTAACATATAATAAAACTAATATTACAAACCTTACAATAACAAATATGAGCATAGATCTAAAATTAAAATACTAACAACAAAAATAATAAAAATATAAGCATACTGAAAAATATCAATATTACAACTTAATAGTAATAAAATTTTAATTTTAAAATAAATTATAAATTGGTTGATTTTGTATTAAGCAGGTTGGCCCGTTATTAACCTCTTTATGATTCGTGTCTTAACAAGTCAAACCAGTTTTGACCCAAACATGTTAACGCTAAATCCAAACTCACTAATTTCTTGTTATGTTCGTATTAAATTTATTAGTCATGTCACATATTACTACCCATTTGCATAAGTGCAACATATATAGAGATGTCAACAAAGTTTTTCTCCACATAAAACAAAGTTGCGTTTTAGGATTGAATGAAAGATTATCGATAACTATGATAAAGTATCTATTTTGTATGTTAAAACATGTTTTTTTTTTTTTTTAAGAAAAGTTATTTTATTAAAAAGAGAATTGTTATAGTCACAAAGAGATTTTATCAAAATAAATCAACATAGTTTCATATTATATATAAGATTTACTTTATAATAAAAATATATTTACAATCCAAAGTATCATATTAAGTTACATCAATTTGTAAATTTTTTTTATAAATTTTTTTTTAACTAAAATATTTCTCTTTGCTTCTTCCATGCTCATGCTCAAACTACGGACGTCAATCATTAAGATAAGTATTTTACTTATAAATAAATTTTATAAAACTAAATTTAAAAATGACGTAATTTGATTTGATGCATTATATCATAAATTTGGATGTGTTGAACTTAAGGTTTCAAGTTTCATGTGATTATAAATCTACACATAGATTTTGATGATAACAAATGAATTCAAAGAATAAAGGAGTTTCAAGTTCAAGTTGTCCACACAATGGAGTCAAGCACATCAAAGAACTAAGCATGAGCAAGAAGGAAATAAGTTCACATTAAAGTCATAGAGTAATGTTGTAAATCTCTTAAAATTCGAAATTAGGATTAATGCTCAAAATTAATATTTTATCATAAAGTATTAAAATATATTTTCCACATGTGCATGAATATTTTTGAAAATTAAATTTGAAAATTTTGAAAGATGATTGATTGTCATCTTTTACATGTGCATGCCTTGATTAAAGGGTTGAACTTTGAAAATATTAAAGATGATTGATTGTCATCTTTCACATGTGCATGTTTTATTTGAATATTTTTAAAAGTGATTGATACTTTTTTAGACTTATACAAAAGGTAGATGATTTTGTTTGAATTTTTTGAAAAGTAAAGTGTGCTCCTTTTGTCATATACAAAAAGTAAAAAATTAGGTTTAATTTTTTTGAAAAGGAAAGTGTGCTCCTTTTGTCATATGTAAAAAGTAAAAGATTAGGTTTGAATTTTTTGAAAAGGAAAGTGTGCCCCTTTTGTCATATGCCAAAAGTAAAAGATTAGGTTTGATTTTTTTGAAAAAGTGAATGATGTTGTCTTTGACATGTGAATCTTTTTAAATTTGAATATGAAGTCTCATATGCCTATAAATAGATCATTTAAGAGATTCACATTTACAACATCTAGAGCATACAACATTCATTCAAAGCTTTCATTCTCTCTTCTCTAAGCATTGAGCCTTAATCCTTGTTCATTTTGAGAGATATAGTTTGCGCTGTATTGTTCTTATTTCACTCATTGAGGAGTGTTTTCTGATAACCTACCCACTATCAGCTTTTGTATCAGAAAAAGGGTGTGTATAACTCTTGTACGTGTAGAAAGTATTCTACACGGGGAATAGTTGAATCACCATGTGTAAGGTGATTGCAAGTGTAGAGGGTGTTCTGCACGGATCCTTTGTAGCGGTGTTGTTCAAATGTGTAATAGGTTTCTATCTCTACCTAAAGGAGGTTGAATAGTGAATTTGGGAATCTTCAAGGGGTAGCTTGAGGCGAGAACGTAGGCAGTGGGGCCGAATTTCGTTAACATACTGAGTTTGTTTCTCTCTTACCCTTACTCTTTATATTTATTGTTATTTCATATTTTGTTTATATTTTATATTATATATTTGATTTATAATTGTTATTTTTTTAATACAACTCAATTCAACCCCCCTCTTGAGTTAGTCATATGGGCAACAATTGGTATCAGAGCTAGTTGATCTGTATTGTTCATACAGGCAGATCACTCATGGGAACTCTCGCTTGTGACTGCGTCACCGAAGTAAGACTCTCCGACCATGAGTGACGGTGCACCGGTAGAGATGGTGGCCGGCTAGTCTGGTAGGTACAATTGTTAGGTGACATAGGTACGGCCTATGATCAGTAACAATTGGTATCAGAGTTAAGAGCTCTATTATAAGATTAACTATCTTTTGAATTAAGATCTTATGGCTAACATTGCAGGTTCATTTGGTGAAGGTCAATCTAGCAGTCGGCCTCCACTCTTTTGTGGAGATAATTACTCATTCTGGAAAGTTAGAATGAGAATATTCCTACAGGCTCAAGGTCGAGAAATCTGGAAATGTATTGTAAATGGATCTTATGTTCCAACAAAAGTGGTTGATGGAGTAAAGATCAAAAAGGAAGAAGAATAGTTTGATCGTGAAGACGATAGACTTTATACTTTGAATTTAACTGCTATGAATTTATTATTTAATGCTCTCAATGGAAATGAATTTAATAGAATAATGACTTGTGTTACGGCAAAAGAAATTTGGGATAACTTGGAAGTTACTTATGAAGGAACTTCGCAAGTCAAGGAATCAAAAATTTATATTCTTACTCATGAATATAAAATGTTTAAGATGAATGATGATGAATCTATTTCTAGTATGCACACTCATTTTACTAACATCGTAAACAGCTTGACAACTCTTGGCAAAGTTTATTCCAAGGTGGAGATAGTAAGAAAAATTCTCAACTTTCTACCAAAACGCTGGGAATCAAAAGTGATAGCGATTCTTGAAGCTAGAGACCTCAAGAAGCTCGAAGTGAATGAACTCATCAGGTCACTTATCACCCATGAGTACACATTGAAAAGAGGAGAAGAAGAAGGAAAGCCAAAGAATAGCTTGGCACTTAAAACTGTTCCTCATGAAAGTGAAAGTGATGAAGATG
This sequence comes from Carya illinoinensis, assembly GCF_018687715.1. Classification (NCBI taxonomy): domain Eukaryota; kingdom Viridiplantae; phylum Streptophyta; class Magnoliopsida; order Fagales; family Juglandaceae; genus Carya; species Carya illinoinensis. The sequence continues at coordinate 12,090,913 of NC_056767.1, read as the reverse complement.
AGGAAAATGAAGATAAAGATGAAGAAGTTGCGATGATAACAAAAAAAATTCAGAGATTCTTAAAGAAAAATAAAACTCCTCCGAGGAAATCGTTCAAAAAGTTTTCCAAGAAAGATTCAGATAAAAATGACACTTTAATTTGTTATAAATGCAATAAGCATGGTCATATCAAGCCAGATTGTCCTATGCTAAAGAAAGATCGAAACAAGGGCAAGAAAGCAATGAAAGTTACATGGGATGATGATTCAAGTAGCTCAGATAGTGAAGCAAGCAATGAAGAATCAGCAAATATTTGTCTTATGGCTAAAGATGACATTAAGGTAACAAATCTTGATAATATTGAAGATCCTTCATATGAAGAATTACAAAATATTTTAGAAGAGGTTTATGAGGAATTTGAAAAATTGGGTATCAAATATACTGCTTTGAAAAAGAAAAATTCTTTTTTAACAAATAAAATTGATATTTTAAGAAAAGAAAGTATCATTTTGAAAGATGAAAATCTTGAATTGAATAAAAAGAAAACCGATTTAGAAAATATTGTTGAAAACTTTACAAATGGAAAAAGAAATTTTGAAAAACTTCTTGGTAGTCAAAGATGTGTTTTTGATAAGGCAGGTTTGGGATATATGCCAAAACAAAAGTACAAACTTTATAAAAATTTCTTTGATAATCCTTCTACATCAAAGATCAATAATCAAAATTCTTTTCATAAAAATAATTTTGTCAAAAAAAGATATTATTATAATCATTCAAGTTCTTTGTATATGGCACATGCTATTTGTAATTTCTGTAATAGAAATGGTCATAATTATCATACTTGTTCTATTAGAAGAAATCATACAATGACTATTAGGGTCATATGGGTACCTAAAAATCTTGTTTCTTCTGATACTAATAAATAAAGGACCCAAAGAACTTGGATACTAAGAAAAATTATTTTAATTGTTTTTATAAGTATGCATGAAGTCAACCACAAGTAAAAACAAATGGTTTTTAGATAGTGGATGTTCAAGACACATGACGAGAGACAAGACTAAGTTCTTTGATCTTAAATATAAAGAAGAAGGACACGTGACATTTGGAGACAACTTGAAAGGGAAGATCGTGAGAATAGATAAAATTGGTAATGAATCTTCTCTCATAATTGAATATGTTTTACTTGTTGAAGGTCTAAAACATAATCTTTTGATCATAAGTCAATTATGTGATAAAGGATTTACAGTTACTTTCAAAATGGATAAGTGCATTATTTTGAATGATCATGATTGTAATATTTGTTTTATTGCTTTTAGAAACAATAATGTTTATACAATCGATTTTGAAAAAATTACCTCACAAGATACTATTTACTTTTCAGCTCAAAATGAAACTAGTTGGCTATGGCATAGAAGGTTAGGTCATGCCAACATGGAACTTATTTCCAAACTTTCAAAAAATGATCTTGTGAGAGGTTTACCAAAAACAAATTTTCTTAAAGGCAAAATTTGTGATGCATGCCAATTTGGTAAACAAACAAAAATTTCTTTTAAAACTAAGAAACATATTTCTACTACTAGACCATTGCAACTGATACACATGGATCTTTTTGGACCAAATAGAGTTGTAAGTCTAGGAGGAAAATATTATGCATTTGTTATTGTTAATGATTTCTCTAGATATACTTGGGTCATCTTTCCTACTCATAAAGATGAGGCACATAATGTTTTTACCAAGTTATGCAAGAGAATTCAAATGAAAAGGGCTATACTATTTCAAGTATCCGAAGTGATAGGGGAAAAGAGTTTGTTAATAAAAATATTGAAACATTTTGTGATGAAAATCGTTTTGTGCATAATTTTTCTACTCTTCGAACTCCTCAACAAAATGGGGTAGCAGAGAAGAAAAATAGATCTCTTCAAGAGATGGCAAGAACAATGCTCAATGAGAACAACTTGCCTAGTTATTTTTGGGCCGAAGCGGTAAGTACTGCATGTTATGTTATAAATAGAGTTATGCTAATGTCTAAATTAGATAAAACCCCATATGAGCTTTGGAATGAGAAAAAGCCCAATATTGGTTACTTTCATGTATTTGGATGCAAATGTTTTATTTTGAATGACAGAGATAATTTAGGCAAGTTTGATGCAAAATCTGATGAATGTATTTTTCTCAGGTATTTTACTAATAGTAAAACTTATAGAGTATTCAATAAAAAGACTTTAACTGTACAAGAATCTATGCATGTGTATTTGATTAATCTAATTCTCCACTCTCCAATAAATCTATTGATGAAGAAACAGGAGGTATAAATAATACGGAAAGTCTCAATCTCAACAAAGAGAACACAATAGAAGAAGTTCAACATGGAACCATTAGGAAAGATCATCAAAATTTAATACAAGATGCAACAAACAGTGGAAATTTGTGAAAGATCATCCAGTAGAACAAATTTTGGAAGAACCTTCACGAGGTGTAAGTACTCGATCATCTCTTAAAAATATTTGCAATCATACTGCTTTTCTATCTCAAATTAAACCCAAAAATATTGATGATGCACTTCTTGATTAATCTTGGATTCTAGCTATATAAGAAGAGTTGAATTAATTTGAAAGAAATGATGTTTGGATACTTGTTCCTAAACCCAAAAATCATACTATTATTGGAACAAAATGAGTTTTTAGAAATAAGAAAGATGAGTCCGGAGTCGTTACTAGAAATAAAGCTCGACTTGTAACCCAAGGTTTTAATCAAGAAGAAGGAATCGATTATGATGAGACATATACACCAGTCGCAAGATTAGAAGCTATTCGAATGCTACTTGCATATACTTGTTATAAAGATGTCAAACTTTTTCAAATGGATGTTAAAAGTGCTTTCTTAAATGGTTTTATAAATGAAGAGGTATATGTTGAGCAACCTCCAGGTTTTGAAAATTATATTTCCCCAAATCATGTTTTCAAACTCACAAAATCACTATATGGACTTAAACAAGCTCTTAGAGCTTGGTACGAGAGACTCAGTAGTTTCTTGATTGAAAAAGGTTTTTCAAGAGGAAAAATCGACACAACTTTTTTCATTAAATATGAAAATGATGATATTCTTTTGATTCAGATTTATGTTGATGATATAATATTCGGTGCTACCAATGAAAATATGTGTCAACTTTTTGCTAAGACTATGCAGGAAGAATTTGAGATGAGCATGATGGGAGAACTTACATTATTTCTCGGATTGCAAATTAAGCAAGCAAAAAATGGGACATTCATCAATCAATCAAAATATATTAAGGAATTACTGAAGAAGTTTGAGATAGAAAATGCTAAGAAAATTGGAACACTAATGAGCCCATCAACTAAACTTGATAAAGATGAATCCGATAAGCCAGTTGACTCGAAGATATATCGAGGTATGATTGGTAGCTTATTATATTTAACAGCTAGTAGATCAGATATTATGTTTAGTGTGTGCTTATGTGCACGCTTTCAATCATCTCCAAAAGAATCATATTTAATTGCATTTAAGCTCATTCTTAGGTATCTTAGTGGTACAATTAACCTAGGGTTATGGTACCCTAAGCACACATCTTTCGATCTAATCAGCTACACAAATGCAGATTATGCTGGCTGTATAATAGATCGAAAAAGCACTAGTGGAGCATGACATTTCTTAGGTCATGCACTAGTTTCCTGGTTTAGTAAAAAATAAAATTTTGTTGCACTATCTACTGCTGAGGCAGAATATGTTGCTACGGGTAGTTGTTGTGCTCAAGTTCTCTACATGAAGCAACAACTTGAAGATTTTAAACTCATGTATAATCACATTCCAATCAAATATGATAATACAAGTGCTATAAATCTTTCAAAGAACCCAATACAACATTCTAGAACTAAGCATATTGAAATAAGATATCATTTTCTTCGAGATCATGTGCAGAAAGACGATATAATACTAGAATTCACAAACACACACGATCAGTTAGCAGATATTTTCACAAAGCATTTATCATAAGATAGATTATGTATGATCAGAAGAGAAATATGTATGATGCATGCTATGAATATCTCTTAAAAGATAGACCAGAGTCAATAAAAATAGAGATAGATTTTTTAAATACTTTTACATAAACTTGAGATTCTTAGCCTCATGTTTGAGACGCTCATTCTCTTCATACAATATCATGTCATTCTTATCCATGGGAACCGGCAAGTGGAATGAAGAATCTAATAAAGATTTCAACTGTTTATTCTTCTGCCGAATGATTCATTCCCTTGTGTAAGACTCTTGAACAATTCGTTGAAGTACAACAATTTGTTCTTTGAGCTTTTCAACTTCATGATTTTTGGCTTATAGCCGCTGAGAAAAAGCAACAATAGAGGAAGAGTAGCGAGTCCCAAGACTCACCAAGTCATAAATAGTATCAAAATCTGACTTATTAGTCAGATTATTATTTTCTTGCTGCAACATGACATCAATGGCAGCTGCAGAAAGGACAGGAGGTTGAGATGTAGAATGCCTCATGGATGGATCTAGAGAAATATTAGAAGAATGAGCCATTGAGAAAAGAATAGAAGGCTTAAAACGAGAATGTTGAAGGAATGCAGATGAGTTATAGAGATGAGAAGAAAATTTAATGCGGATTGGATGAACTTCAGGACTGATTTTATAGAGATAGCATAAAGAATAAGACAAACTATTGTCTCTTCAAATCATTTAGTCAAAAGAAATACAAGATATGCTGGACACACATTGTCAAAAGTTTTCTTACTAAGCCAGCGAGATTAACAGTAGATTGTCCCTATTTTTCTAGTAAACGATGAACCTCTGCTGTTATTTGCCGATGTTGACCTTGTATCTGAACCATTTCTCGTTCCAGCTCCTCTATTCATGGTTGCAGATCATGAGCATACCAATCTGTAAATTTTTTTAACTCTTGGTTTTCTTACTTTAGCATTTTATTCTCACTATCCTTATTAGCAAGCTTCTGTCGTAACTCAGATATTTGCATGTTAAGATGATCAATCTCACTCACCCTCGCCATTAACCTCCAAGACATGATCGTAACATAGGCAGCATATTGACTACTGAGCATTCTTGATTCTGCAATAATCTCAAAATCAGTCTTACTAGAAAAACGGTTCTCTGCTCCTATCATGGTATTGGCGGTCTCAGGAGAGAAGATTGATGATTGATGCGTCAAGGGTTCCTGATTCAAGTCTGGAACATTAATGGAAGAGAATTGCTCAGCCATTCTATCGTTGTGGAAAAATAGGACTCAGGTCAAGAAGCGATGTATTTTTTTTGGCATCCGATAGATGAAAATGATCATTTTTTTATAGAAACTCAGAGCCTTCAATCACATTTGTCAACAACATCAGGCGATTGTTTAAATCTCCAGCCGCACTAAATTCATAGAGTTAGGCCTCGAGACTTTGCAGCATTTGTCGGGTCACGAACGGCTCCTTTTTCAACTATCTACAGTGACTATTAAATGCATCGTTTTCTTCAGTCCATTTACTTGTTGCCGATCCTTTTTAATGATGCCAAAAGGAGGAGAAGTTTTAGACTAGAACATTAACATTGTTTAAATTGCTAAACTTGTTATATATGCTTGGAATTATATTTATACTTTTGCTTGAAAAACTAACGCATATTTTCAGGGGGAGCTTAAGTATTAATACAGGTTTCAAGTTCTATCAAATATTTGTCATCATCAAAAAGGGGGAGATTGTTGAACTCAAGGTTTCAAATTTCATGTGATTATAAATTTACGCATGGATTTTGATGATAACAAATGAATTCAAAAAATAAAGGAGTTTCAAGTTTAAGTTATCCACACAATGGAGTCAAGCACATCAAAGAACCAAGCATGAGCAAGAAGGAAACAAGTTCACATTAAAATCATAGAGTAATGTTGTAAATCTCTTAAAATTCAAAATTGGGATTAATGCTCAAAATTAATATTTTATCATAAAGCATTAAAATACATTTTCCACATGTGCATGAATATTTTTGAAAATTAAATTTGAAAATTTTGAAAGATGATTGATTGTCATCTTTTACATGTGCATGCTTTGATTAAAGGGTTGAACTTTGAAAATATTAAAGATGATTGATTGTCATCTTTCACATGTGCATGTTTTATTTGAATATTTTCAAAAGTGATTGATGCTTTTTTAGACTTATACAAAAGGTAGATGATTTTGTTTGAATTTTTTGAAAGGTAAAGTGTGCTCTTTTTGTCATATACAAAAAATAAAAGATTAGGTTTGAATTTTTTGAAAAGGAAAGTGTGCTCCTTTTGTTATATGTAAAAAGTAAAAGATTAGGTTTGAATTTTTTGAAAAGGAAAATGTGCTCCTTTTGTCATATGCCAAAAGTAAGAGATTATGTTTGATTTTTTTGAAAAAGTGAATGATGTTGTCTTTGACATGTGAATTTTTTTAAATTTGAATATGAAGTCTCATATGCCTATAAATAGATCATTTGAGAGCTTCACATTTACAACATTCAGAGCATACAACATTCATTCAAAGCTTTTATTCTTTCTTCTCTAAGCATTGAGGCTTAATCCTTGTTCATTTTGAGAGATATAGTTTGCGCTGTATTGTTCTTATTTCACTCATTGAGGAGTGTTTTCTGATAACCTACCCACTATCAGCTTTTGTATCAGAAAAAGAGTGTGTATAACTCTTGTGCGTGTAGAAAGTATTCTACACAGGGAATAGTTGAATCACTACATGTAAGGTGATTACAAGTGTAGAGGGTGTTCTACACGGATCCTTTGTAGCGGTGTTGTTCAAATGTGTAATAGGTTTCTATCTCTACCTGAAAGAGGTTGAATAGTGAATTTGGGAATCCTCAAGGGGTAGCTTGAGGCGAGGACGTAGGCAGTGGGGCCGAACCTCGTTAATATACTGAGTTTGCTTTTCTCTTACTCTTACTCTTTATATTTATTGTTATTTCATATTTTGTTTATATTTTATATTATATATTTGATTTATAATTGTTATTTTTTTAATACAACTCAATTCACCCTCCCTCTTATGTTAGTCATCTGGGCAACAAGATGGTTCTAGAGCCACCGATAGTCGGCTCCGATAGTATAATTTTATTTTTTTAAAACATTTTCATGTATTTTCTTATAGAGATACAAAAAGAAAAAAGAAAAAAAAAACATTACTAAAATATAAACTGACAAAAATTCTAAAAAAGTAAATAAAGAGAAAATGGGTAGACATTCTCTGTAGCTTAAATAGGCTAAAGGATCATTTTCTAACTAAGTTTGGAGAAAACTCTCTCCATAAAATAGGTCTCACAATATCCTATTCTACCTGCACGTAGGTTATTTGGATAGTGAGATGAGATAAAATAATTTTAAATAAAAATTAAATAAAATATTATTAAAATATTATTATTATTTTAAAATTTGAAAAAAGTTGAATTATTTATTATATTTTATTTAAAAATTTAAAAAAAATTATAATAATGGGATGAAATGAATTGAAAGTGTTTCTCAATCCAAACCATCTCAAACCGCCATTAACTTCGTTGTCTCTCTTTTTACTACTTGGACAAGAGTAGAAAGAGTAGAGTTTCTCTTTAAATAATATGAACACAAGTGGGTCGATGAGTTGCATTTAGAAGCCCTCCTGATAAGGTAGTATTGTTGTTTATTGTTTTAGTATTGCTATATTCATTAAAGAATTACACGAAATAATATCATAAATTAAAGTGATTTTATCTGATCTGTTAAATTTATTTTACAATAAAAATAATTTTACAGTCTGACAAATTACATCAAGTTATATCAATTTGTGAGATTATTTTATGTAATTACTTTGTAACTAAAGTATTTTCCTTATTGTTTTGACACTTTAAATTAAGAGTAATGAGTTGTAAGAGTTTTAAATAGATAAATTTCATACAACTGTACCAATGTAAGAGAAGAAAGATTGAAAAGAAAGATGAAGAAGAAGCTTCTGGTTTTTTAAGAATCAGCACCTCCAAGAATGATTAATGTATTTACTTGAATGAGTATCACAATCTCTCAGTCTCTGTTATTATATTTCTTCCCAAATTAGGCTATAGTTAATCTCGTTACAAATGAAAGGGCAATTATGTAAATTGCTACATTAATTGATCACATGCCCCGTGCCTGCTTCTCTCTTTTGTACCTCTGTCACTTCTTCCTTTGATTCACTTCACTACACGTTACAAACATAACTATATATTAACATGTGCATCAATATAATGTTATTGATTAAAAAGTAAATTTTATTAAAAATAATAATAATTTAAAATTTAAATATGAAATAATTAGTATTGATGCACAGAAATTAATATACAACTTTATTTGTACGTACCAAAATTCAATAATTATATATCACAAGATTAAACAGGGAGGGGTAAACGAGAGTGGAAGAATTTCTGTTTTAGAGAGAGATGATAGAATTTTTTGTCTTCCCATTCTAGACACTTTTTCAATGGTTGGATTTAACTCTTATAATATTTTATTAAGAAAATGCTAATAAAATGAGTTGAGATGAAATAAGTTGAAATAAAAATTGAAAATTAAATAAAATATTATTAAAATATAATTTTTTAATATTATTTTTTTTTAAAATTTAAAAAAATTAAATTTTTTATTTTATTTTGTATAGAAATTTAAAAAAGTGATAATGATTAGACGAAATAATAAGTTTTGTAAAAATAAACGAGGCCTAAATTGTCCCAAGAATTTTCTCCCTCAATCTTACCGTTCATGCATTTTTTTTACTTAATGATTAAGAAAATGACTATTAATAAAATTGTGTATTTTTTTTTTCTTAAGGATTAAAAATGTTAAAAAAACATTTTAAAGAAAATCATAAAAAAATTAAATAAAAATTTTCAACTATCAATATGCCCAGCAGTACTAAAAGTAAAGTCTGGAGACTCCCACCCATTGAATCTTACATCATATAAGCCTTATTTTAATTAAAAAAAATTAAAATTAAAAAACTTGAAGGAAAAAAAAGAAAAAAAGAAAAGAAGCTGCCACTAGGCTCATATTCTCAATACCTAATATAGCTTCAACTACCACATATTTTCTTGATTTACAATAGTATTCAAAGTAATATTTCTAACCCTATTAATCCTTTGTATACATCATTCTGTTCCACACACATTGGCTAATTATAGGATCACATCCTGACCATAAAAGCGGAAGAAAGAGATTCCTCCCATTCATGTCCGAATTTGAGGGTTTAAAGTGGAAGAGAAAAAACATATATAAAAAACAGACCCTATTTATTGTCTATTTAATCCTGCCCGAAATATTTATACGGATAACAATAAATGATGTAAGACCAACTTGAAGTTCATATCGCTCTCCCATTGAATCCGTCAAGGTCTAGTAAAAGCTTGGAACCTTGATCCAAGATCACAAGTACAGTTTGGAACTCTTCATCTACACTATGCCAGGTGATTATTATCAAAGTCCGGCTTACAATTTGAGCTCCCTTTCAAGGGTTTCAAGTTTCACCACCATCCTAGTCACATAGTTAAGGAAAAGTAACATGCACCATGATTGCTGGTATAAAAAACACTACAACCAATCACTTATCTTCAATGGAGAATATTCTCTTTAACATGCACTAGAATGGCTAGATAAACAGATCAATAAATCTTTATGAAAGACCAGATGCCTTTAATACAAGAAACAAAAAGCGTCAACACACATGAAGCTTCTGGCATCAACATTACCTGAAGCAAGAAATACAGTTTCCAAAAACTGAAAACACTGCCGGAAGAATAGAGGCAAGGGCTAGGAAGAAGCAATGATTCCGCTGAAACACGTCTGGAATTATTGGGAAAGAAAATAATCCCTTTTCCATGTATTTGCTCATAAACAACAAATATTCCTTGTTGAAATTCAAGATTTGAACCGAAGAAAAACTAACTAAAATCTTATTTTTGAGGATACTTTGTTGCTTTATCTGGTAGAATGTTATCTGGAAGAATAAGTTCGGGGGGAGTTTCCCGAACAACACCCAGCATGGAGTCATACTCCTCATCCCGATGAGCAAACTTCTTGCGGAGAACCTTCTCAAACTCAATCTCATCAAATGATTTTGCATTCTCAGCTGCATGGACCTGTGCAAGGTTTGTATAATTGGTAGCAGACTGGGAAATGAAGGCTATCTCTTCATCAGTGAGCTTTCTCAGAAATTTTGCTGGGTTGCCTCCCCATACCTGTGATTCGCATTTTATATTACTAGGCATTGACTAATCATCTGCCAAAGGTAGGCATGTGTTCCTAATGCAATGCTCAAAAGCTGTTTATAGAATCACCCATCAGAAGGGCTAAATTGGCATTACAGTGTTTTGTATCAAATCCAACATATCAAATAAATAAGGAAGAGTTTTTCTGACTCAATACACAAAGTAGAATACTTTCTTTCTAACAGCAATTTGAGTTGTCACACCAGACATTTTCCCCCTATGTGAAATTCAAAAGGTATATACTATGGGTAAGAGACAAATATGAGGCAAAGAGGGGTCAAAAGGAAATGAAGAATAAAGAAACCTTTTCTGTCCTGACCCCACTTTTGACATAACCTGATGGGCGGGCCATTTGAAATTTTGAACAGAGATAATCCAGTTTAGCTTCACAATCTTACTTTTGCAACGTAATAATGGTGATTATTGCATATTAACCATCAAGTACAGAACAATTACCTGCTTATCTTTGAAAAATATGACGATTGCACTGCTGTGGCATGAGGGTTTCTGAACCCTGTGAGCACTGGCTCACCATCCCATTTATCACTAACATTTAATCAAGAACAATGGTCTTGTTGACATTATAGTGAGCACCTTTGTGAAAAACGATCCCAACATGCGTAGTATGGTGGATAAGAAGAAAAAGAAATTAGTGTAGTTTTGAGGGTTTCGAAATATCGGGGTCGGAGCTTAAGTCTTTTGTTATTAACACCCTGTATCGATGGTTCATGGCTCAACATATATATTACCCTCTCTAGTTCTAACTTTCAGGGTTTTCTAGCACTTTTTCCTTAAGTGGATTTCATGTACGAGAAACGCTTCAGACCGGTCGGGCTGTTAATCACACAAAAACAGCCCGCCAATCATCTTATGCCACGTAGGAAAAAGGACTAAAAGGTCAGTAGACCGTGAAACAGGGAATCAGAACGTAGTAGCTTGAAAACAAACTTCAGTTTTCCGTCTGCCCTTCCCACGATCGCGAGTACTAGCTGTTCTCCCTTCTGCCATTTGTCTCAGCCCGACGCCAACGGAAGCAACCATCGCAGCCCGATGCCGACTAAAGTATCTCAGCCCGACGCTGACTCAACCATCGCAGTCCGGAATCACATCCTCAAGTCCTCGTCGTGTTCCAAATTGATCGAAAATACCTTGCTGAGCTGCGACAGGCTGTTTCTTGCCGAGCCACGACGGATGGAGATTGACCCATCAAGCTGCGATGGACTGATTTTGCGACCCCCAATCACCCATCCCAAACCCAGTGTCTTGAACAACAAATTGATTTTGCGAGCCCTCCTGGTCGTTCGCCCTCACACTGCATGATTTTTGGTTATGACTTTCTCATAAGAGTTCTATGATTTTTGGGGGTTTTTTGCCATTTACTTCATCCTGATTATGGCACCAAGTGCTGTTCTTTATGGTCTACGAAGTGCGGGGGTTTGTGGGAAGCTTGACAGCGCCAGAAATCTGCCGGTCGGAGGTGAGGGGCCGGTTTGAGGGGAGACGAAGTGAGGGTGGTGTTGGGGGGAAATGAAGTGGTTCGGTCAATGAGAAACACAACCCACGGATGAGAAAATCGAGCTTGGTGGAATCACATGAGGGCAGCTTCTGATTTCTGTACGTTCTTTTGCCTCCAAATATTGAACATATTTGAGAGTTGGGAATGGGTTTCGTAGACCAAAAATACAAGCAAACCCAATGGGTTTCGCAGCGAGAGAGTGATTTTCCGATGGAATTCTTCATTAATGGGTTGAAATCTGTCAGCGTAGAGTGAGCTGGGGGCGGTGGAACTTCCAAAGCTCTTGGGCAGCGGTGCAAACAGACGAAACAAGAGATGAAAGGGGTCTCGCAACGGTGAGATGGGTTTTGAAAGGGAGCCGTAGTGAGCTAGCTTTCTGATCGTGTGTGGTCCACGAATTAATCGGTGGAAGTCCTACGTGGCGGGATGTGATTGGCGGGCTGTTATTTGAGTATAACCAGCCCGACCGGTCCTAAGGATTTCTCTTCATGTACACATCCTGTGTACCAAGGTACTATCCTCTTTCATCACTAATAAAATCATCATTTTACTCATCAGGAAAGGGGGCAAAAAAAATTGAGAGATAAATGAGAGAAAAGAACATGCGGATACATACCTCACCAGTTGGGACCCTTGTATTCTGTCTCACAAGGGCTCCAGCAGCAACCATAGCATGTTTCTCCACAACAACAGCATCAAGGAGTATTGCCCCCATACCAACAAAGGCCTCATCCTCAACGGTACAGCCATGGATAACAGCACTATGACCTGCCCCGCTCAAATTTCCAAGTTAATCGAGGAAAAAGTAAACCAACATCATGTTAAGCCATTTCAAACCATGCATATCATCGCCAACACGTCACTCACCTATGGTAACATTGTCCCCAATAATGGTAGGTAAGACCTTCCCGCTTAGGTTAGACTTTGCCACATGCACAAGAGAGTTATCTTGTATGTTAGTTCCAGTACCAACACTGATGTTGTTCACATCACCTGCGCTCAAAAATGTCTTTACCGGATTATTATTTTGATAAGTATACAAGAAACAACAGTTCACATATTGCGAAGAATGAGACTTGAAGAAAAAAGTTGACTTCCCCCATAAAGAAACTAAAGCATCCAGACAAACTCTTTAATCCTTCACAGGTGGATTGGAATACAGACTCATTCGAGATTTATTTATGGTGGATATACATATGTGAAAGACACCAAGCCAAAACCAATGGACAGAACAAGGTTATAATAGTTCCGCAACATATATGTTTGTTAGAGAAATAAATAATCAAGAAGCAAAAAGACATCGTATTTTTCCATATATCTACATGCACATAATATTTCCACTGCCATCAAACAATAATGAGGTGCCTCAGCCTTTGCAGGCATGCCATTCACACGATATATCAACTGGCATTACCCTCACCCCCCCCCCCCCCCCCGGGCGCCCCCCGGCGGGCGTAGGAGGGGGAAAACCCAAACAATAATAATAATAAAAAAAAAATCTAAGATTCCAAAAATGTGACATGAAAAGGTATTCAAAAAGAGAAAAGAGACCAATCTAATGGTTTAAGAATCTATATAATCACTGCCACAAGAATCTTACCTCTCAAGACACATCCATACCAAATAGATGATCCTCTTCCAACTTGAACATCCCCAATGACAGAGGCGCTTGGGGCCACAAATGCATCCTTATCAACCACAGGAGCTTTATCAAATATGTTCATAAGAGTTCGATGCCTAGACACTAGAGAAAGAAAACACAGGAAATTAATCAAATATGTTCGTAATAGTTTGATGCTCAGACACTACAGAAACGTTCTAATGAATCCTATATGCGACTCAAAAGAAAGCTAAGTCGGCTGACATAAAACATGGAAAATTAGAAAATAATGTAACCCACTTACAATCATCTCAGCAAAGCAAGTAAGAAGACCAATCACTTTATGCATCTTTAAAGCACACACGAAAAAGAGATGAACCAATTAGTAGGCCAATAAATGGTGTAATCACAGATTCCCATCATGGTTTTTTGCTCTAAAAAATAAAGGACATTTGATTTGATATCTATATGATTAGCTGAGCAAGAATAAAATCCTTCAACTACCCTTGATTCAATAATTTCTTTTGTAATTGATAAGATCTGGACACAGGAGATAACCCAACCCATCTCATCTTATCCCTTCACTGCCTAGCCAAGGCCCAAGAGGCAACCATAATTCAGGCAACATGTGGCTCGGTTTGGATTGAGAGGGGCTCTCAACCCACCTTATCTCATCTCATTATTACAACTTTCACAAATTTTCACAAAAAAAAAATATAATAAATCAAATCTCAAAACAATAATAATATTAAAAAATAATATTATAATAATATTTCATTCAACTTTTCAACTCAACTCACTATCCAAACCTACCTTATTCTTTATCATGTTTCCACCAAACACGAATGTGCTTAAGAATCAGCACAAACAAAAACTAAGAGGCCTCCGACAATCAAATTTCCTAGTGATTCTCAAGCTTTCCCCTCGAAGGTTCTCCCTGTAATTGGTACGTACATGTGTACATTGACCCATGGCAGAAAAAGTATTTCCTTTCAAATTTTTCGAACTAAATCATACTCAGTGATTATGGATTCTATATAAAAAATAATCATGGTATATGCATTTTCTTCCACATGCCTTAAGCTCAGTGATGGAAAGCGCAGTGCTTGCCAAACTCCCTTATCTATTTTACAAAATTTCCGCTCGCTTTCAGTTCGTAATTTGCATAATAAATTCAGCTCATTGACATCTGAAACTTGCATCAACGCGTTTCCGGTGAAAGAAAATCTAAGCACTTCCAAAACAATTTACAGCAGCGAAACATGTAATTGAACAGAAAATGCCAACAATGTAACTGGCTCTAGCTAAATTCCCAACCCAAGCAGAAAGTATCATTTCACAGAATCGGTCTAACTACAGGAAAACAAAAAGAAAAAAGAAAATGAAAATCTGCATAAAGAGATGTAAAGGGTGAGATGGAAGGGTGGGGGCTTTACGTTGCTCCTGGAAGTAGTAGTTGCCTTGGAGGCGGCAGCCAAGACGATCAATGGCCTGGCCGGTCTCGCGAATCCAGAATCCGACGGTGTATATTGCTTTCCCAAGGGTTCCCATGTGGGTTTGTTGTCTTTTCGATCGTTGAAACTGTATCTGGTCTTACGGCTTCCAGTGAAAGAGGTTGAAATTTCTACGGGGGCTTTCCCAAGCTTCGGCTGTGCCTCTGTTGGGCGTGTGGGCGTTCGTGCGTGTGATGGAGAAGGAAGGCGGAGTGAGATGATACTCTTGCGGTTGCAGTAGGGCAGAATATCCCATGTACTTCGGAGGATAAAATAGGGTTTTCATACTTACTAAGGTTATTGGTATGTAATTATTATGTATGGCCCTAAATTTAATACAAATCCGATAGAAAATTAATGGTTGTGAATTTGATTTAATGAGTTTGAGTTAAAATAGATTGACTCGTCGAGATATAATTTATTAACAAGTTAATAATAAATCAATTTATTTAATATAAAATTAATCTGTTTTAACTTGTTTAAATTTTATTTTAAATTTAAAATTTTATTATTATTAAGTTGTAATATTGATATTTTTCAGTATGTTTATATTTTTATTGTTGTAATTGTAATTTTAGATATTGTTTTTATTATATGTTAAAATTTGAAAAATATTGATATATATTTTTTAAGCTATTGTTGCAACTAATAAATATAGATTTTAACTTTTATGTGAAATTATATTAATCAGGTCAAATAAATTATATGTGTTAGTTTAACCAATTTACATGAAATATGTTTAAATGAGTCGTGTTATGTTAATTTATTTATAATTAATTATTATACAGGTCAAAAGGAATGATACAACACGATCCGTTATCTAAATGGATTTGGTTAAAATTTGAAAGTTTGATACGTTTAGTTTAACGGATTGAACTTAAATTGAGCTATATAAATGTTTATGACTTGACATAATACGAGCACGGCCTGAAAACTTGATTTTCCATCCCTAGTACTTATGGACCAAAAATTATTAAATGTACCCAAAGAACTGATATTGGTTTAGGTAAAATTTGGAAATTTTTTACTTTTGACTACTCACTCAAAACTTAAACTTTATATTGAATTAGAAATCTCAATGTCTATAATAATAAATTATTTATTATTTTATTTTTTAATCTATTTTTTAATGCATTTTTTATTTTAAATATTTATATATATATATATATATTTCATAATTTTCAACAATTTACATATCAAACTCTATAAAACCCATCTACCAACCTAAAAATTGAGGCAGAGAACATAGAGGTGGTATAAAAAAAATGTGACGAAAACTACCAATACCTTAAGAAAATGGAAATAATGTTCAAGAATGACAGAAAATAAGAATATTAGATTTTTTGCTTTATACACACTTTTCAACAAATATGATGAACCACCTAATGTCTAGTTTGTTTATTCAATGCTTATTCCAATGTAGATGATAGTGAGAATAGGCAGTGAGAATAACTCAAGTAAAACATGCCTACCTAGAAGAAATGGCCATTCCAATGTCATTTCTCCCATAGACTTATTAAATTTATAACTCAATATGGTTTGATATTAGATATTCAATTTACTTTATAATAAAAGAATTTTGTAATCAAACGTACTATACCAAATCATATCGGTTTATATGTTTATTTTTTCAGAATTTCTTTATAGACATTTTTCATTATTAAGTATGCGATCAGGATTACAGTAGGAAATATATTTTTCTATAACTAAAAAATTTTGCTATTAAGAAGTTATAAGTTTTGCTACGTATAAGCAAAGTCTCGTATTAATTTGAGTATCAATACTGGTTCTTTCATATTTAAATTATAGTACTTATAAAAAACGAATATATTTTGGAATAATTTTAATCGTATGTTAGTTGTGCATGTATCATATTCAATTCTCACCACTTCATCATTAATTATTGCCAAATACTATCAAATATTAAAATCAATGCGAATTATTATTGGAAAATACTATTCCCACATAAAATTTCTTATTAAGGAAGTGTTTCTAAATGAATTTGTGATATTTTTTTTTATTTTTAAAAAATGTTTAAATAGTTTAAAAAATTGTTTGAAAAAAAGTAAAAAAAAAAAATATTGACTAATCGGTGAGGATTCTCGGTTAATCGTCTTTGGACGTAGCATTGTCCATTATTATTATTATAAGTATTGGGGAGCTAGATCATGTACATAAAAAAGAAATATTTTGCATTTATTATATAAATAAATATATATTTCAGTGGATAAATAAGTTTATAAATTACAAACAATGAGAGATTTTAAATTTTACTTGAAAAGAATATAATTAATTTCATCAACATGCCCATGATTAATAATAATATATTCTAATTAGAAATGGTAGGGAATTTCTTGAAACTGGTTGGGGATGGCCTAATCCAACTTTTGCCACCAATAGAGTCCATTGTCAAGAATGGGGCTGCTTCTTGGACCGTCATGAGACTGTGAGACCACTGTACCCTTTTCGACGTATTAGCTCCTGCTCCATAACACTTGTATTCCCCGTAGTATGACGTTCTGCAAGTAAGTAAAAATCCATTACAAATTGCAACAAAATCATCAGCTTCGGTTAATTAATTATTCTTACAATTAATATAAGTTTATATCTTTCCAAACATTTTCGGAACGTGCCGTGATTTAATATAATATCAAAGTACATGTTTGGAATTGGGATAAAAAATATTACTTTTAACTTAAAGATTATAACTTAATTAGAACTTAACGTAATAAACTCTATTATTAAAAAATTATTTATTGTTTAGAATCTGTATGTATATAGTACTTTTAAACATATTAATTTGTTTGAAAACAAATTTAAAATACATTTTTTGACATAAAAATGACATAAAAATGCATATACGTGATAAAAATAAAATATTATAATAAAATAATAACAAAAATAGTCTAATAGATTTTTCAATAATTATAATAAAAAAGAAAATTTCTTCAACGATGCATAAATGATAAGAAAAGAATGAAAAATATTGATGGGCAAAGTCTTGAATAGATTATACGGGAATAATAAAAAATATAGATTAACAAAATTATCAGTGTGCTAAAATGATAAGAGTCATTTTGTAATGTATATAGCACGGTAAAATAGGGATTACTTTTTCTGAAGTGCTTCTGATAAAAAGCATCACTTGGATACTTTTGTTGAAACGTAATTTTTTGCCTTTTCTTTATTTAGAAGTAATGTAAAATTACCACAGAGATAAATTTTATCATATAAGCACTTTATACCGTTCTACCGTACTTTTTAGACCTCTCACCGCAATCTCAAACGGCAAACATGCCCAAAATAGAACTTTACTTTACAATTTAATTTAAAAAAAAAATGTCTATTAACAAGCCATTGTGTAGAACGCATCGAATAAAATGTTTAAATGACATAAAATTTTATATATAGTCACTTTTACATATTCTTTTACGTACTCTACTAATGTGATTAGTTTCGTTATTTCTTTTAATATAAAATAACTATTTTAATCAATCAAATCAATAGAGTGCATAAAAAATATATAAAAGTAAGTGTATATAACAAAACTTAAATAATTAAACTGATAACTTTGTATTTATAAATAAATACCCATGAGCTTTTGTTTTACTTTGAACAAATCAAATTCAGGTAGACAAAGAAAGAAATTAGTTATAATAGAATATTACTTTTGATTGGAAGCTGATCCCCAGTCATCCCAACCCTGGGGCAGCACTATACTTGACATGTACGTAAAGGCAAAGACGACCCTTGAATAGGGACCCCATGGCCTTCCAAGGACGGCGCTTTTTACGCCGGTGATCTTGCAACCTAAGAAGGTGAAGCCTGTGTTTTCCGACGGCGACTCCCTCCGTTGGGCTGTGATAGCTCCGGCAAGGTCCGACAACGAGTGCAGATGGCACTTCTGTTTAAGTTCCAACAATTATATATATATATACATGAGAACAGCAACAAAAGACAATCATTATCAAATTTTATAAAAATAAATTTATAAATTGATAACATATATATCACATTAATTTATAAAATATCTCAATTTATAAATTTATTTTTATAAAATTTATTTGCGTGTAAAATATTTATATATATATAATATATATAATAAAAAAAGGTCCAATAAAAAATAATCATTTTCCTGGTAATAATTAAAATAGTAGGTATAATTATTTTTCTTGCAGTCATGAAGCCATGAGTTACCTCAAAGAGAGAAGCAGCATTTCCACAAATAAAGTCAGTGTCTCCTTGTATATAACAATTTCTGTAATAATGCCTTCCAGTATCATCAAGTAGGGTATCCTGATTAGACATGATGCGGCAACCATAGAATGCTGCCCTATCTCCCGCAACCCACAGTGCAACAGCTTTACCACCATTTGTATTCTGTACATCGATCATCATATATATATATATATATATATGCATATTCTCAATTACTTTGTGCTCATAGCTAGATAGGCGAAAGGCAATCATGAACATGGTAAAAACACCAAAATTCATAATAGTTAATATACCTGGATGGTGAGGGATCTTGCAACAAAATCGGAAGCCAAGACAGAAAACGTTGGAGACTCATAGATCTCCCCTCCCTCCTTCCATGTGATCACAGTCTCAGCTGCGTTTCTTCCACTTATTGTTATGAAGGGCTTGTCTGCAGGCACAACAATCTTTTCTGTGTATATCCCAGCCTTCACCCAAATATACACAAGCTCCGAGTTGTTTGAGGGCACTGCATTAATGGCGTCCTGTATTTTCTGGAAGTCTCCCTTACCTGACTGGTCAACTCTTATGAGCAAGGCACTAGTCATTCGGGTAGGGTCCGGGTCTGCTTCAGAAATAGTACTAGCCATGAAAGTCCATGAAACTAGGACGAAGAAGTTCAAAAAGCAACCAAGATTCATCATCATATTTCTCTCAAAGTTCTGCAGAGAAAGAAAGTCACAGATAATCAACTCTATCTGTAGATATATATCAAAAGGCCGATAATGAAAAGGAATGAAGGTGGGTGTTCTTTTATATGGAGAACCCAAGCCGCTTTCTTGCAATGGATATAAATATAAGTTAAATTCCTGTTCAAAGCAACCGTGTGGATGCCATGATCAAGAGATAAGGTTAATTTGCTGCATGCATTTGTCCTAGGTAAAAGTAGGCGGCGGCAAAGGGAGAATTCAGGATTTGTGCTTCAGACAGACGAAAGAGATGTTTGAAAAACATGAAAAAAGACATTATAGTATGTTTGATTTTCTGGTTTTTGGAGGAAGTCGTCTTGTGTTGGGGGATAGCTTCAGATATACGAGGAAGATCATGATCATCACAAGTAAGTTAGGATTATAATTTTGGTTACTAGCTTATTAAGAAATGCAGCGTACGTGGAGCGCAGTTCACTGCTGTATTGGGAGTTGACCACGTTAAATAACCTGCAGCCTCTGTACGGCTGGACACCACCCGGACAAAATGGCACGCTACCTCGGTCGACCCGGATTTTCTGATAGAGCATGGAGGAGGTCAAATTTAAAAAACGTGTGTGGGCCGATTTTGGATTGTTTGAAAAAATTAGGCCCGTCTTTACTCTTTAGGGTGGGCCAAGAAATTGAGGGCCACACTCTACTAATTTGTTCAGCTGGTCCAAAGCAGTCCAGCGAGCAAGAATCGAGAGTCTAGCTGATATCGCATCTTCTTTTGAGAGGCAGTTCTCGGTTTCCTCTTTTGTAGGCCCGTTTCTCCAGGCCGGGAAAAATCCAGACCCAGTCAGAATCCGGATAACCGGATTTCGGTTATGGGTTTCAGACAGGAGCAAATCTAGGCCGGTAACTGCATAAAAAAAAATAGAAATAATTTTTACAGTCGGTAAATGCAGTCGGCGTACAGTCACTTTGAAAAAAGTCAATTAATATAGGATTTACATGAAAAAAAAATTATTTTTATAATTTTTTTATTTATTCCGTACAGTCGTTTGTATCCCAACTGCATTTGCCGACTGCATCTAGCAAAGCCCTAAAAAAAATTCAGATATACCCAATCCAATTACCGGGTTGTAGGGTTTAGGCGTTGAGAAGTATTAAAGTATATTGTAAATAATAGTAAAAAAATAAATAAAAAGTAATAATAGAATATTAAATCGTAGTAAAAAATAATGAATAATAATAAAAAATAAGTAAAAAGTAATAATAAAATAATGAATAATAATAAAGTATGTTGAGAAATATTGAGATATTCTCAACATCCAAACACATCAGGATTCGAGTTTACAATCTGTTTTTTTTTTTTTTTGGGAGAGTAGATATTTGACTTTATTTTATTTCATGAGGATAGGAGAATGAGAGTATGGAAAGCTACGTCCTAAATCTTAGAGTAATGCTAATTATAAGTTTCAAATAAACAAATCTCGTACGGACCTTTTGTAACAATGTGGATTCCATTTAAAATTTATTTTTTACATTTTTTCTTAGAGAGATCTACTTTTTTTGTAAAAGAATTACATGAAACTTATCTATTTGAAATTTATAAAAATCATTTATCTAAATCTTAGATATTATTGCTTTTTTATTGTATTTTTTATTATACTGTATTTGTTGTAATGCGGTATTTGTATTGGGTCTCGTGAAAAAAGAATACCATAGTAGAGTTGGACCGAAGTTATCTAATTATAATTAAAATCTGGACATCTCGTAGGAGGGGTGTGGAATAAAAAAACATAAAACAAGAAAGTAAGATCTGGGTTACCAGGAATCTTTTTCAATATTTATAGCAAGAAAGCTACCTTGAGAAGCCTGATGTGTTGTTATTACCAATTCCCAGTTGATAACTCCAAGTGACAAACAAAACTAATCTTTTCAATAATACTTTGAAGAGAAGTATTATAGACATAAAGAGATTACTTTATAAAAATAAATTTGCAAATTAATGTAGTTTCATGTTAGACGTTAGATCTTTTTTTACAGTAAAAGTAACTTTACAATTTGACATATCCATTTGGTTCCAAAGTATCAAAACCGAAAACCAAAAGATGGAGGTCCTCCGAGATGCAAAACCCTATAAAATCACCTATTATTCTCATCAGGTGGGGCATCCGTAATGATGCCTCCCAACCCAAAAGCAACCTTCAAGTATCCATATGTGTCATCTAATTCTATCAGCTAGGCAAAAAATGTTACTCCTATGCAGGTAATGATCAATCTCAAATGACATTTACACAGACTTAGAACTAAACATTTATATATTAAGGGAAAATAAGAAAGAGATAATCCCACCCCACTAGACTCATGCGCCGGCACCGCTGCATGTACCTCTGATAAGCCACTACTGATCTGGGCTATCTGATTTTAGATATCCTGCTTTGTTTAATGTTTCCCTAAAAGAAAATGATGTGGAGATCTGTTTCAACAACTTCAAAATAGATGATTGCACTGCTCCATAATAGATTATTTCAAGAACGGTTAGATTACAAACTTGTAACTTAAGCCATCGTTTCTTTGGTTTGGCCATAGAACATGGGCTCAGGTCCAATTTATTGAATTCATTGTCTATTTATTTTTATTTGCTCTAATTGTTTGCACTGTGATTTCTGTAATGAAATTTTTGTTGGGTTCTAGCTCCCATCCTCACCTCTCATATTCTCCTGTTTAATTTTAATACAAGCTTGATTAAAAGGGGAAAAAATAAAGAAAAGGAAAGAGACATGGGCACTAATAACTTCAACTTTTATATCCAGAGTATAAAAGAAAAATGCAAGGACTTGTGAGAGCAGTACGATCTTGCCAGGAAACGATCAAGAACGCAAATTTGCAACATCTGCATGGAGGAGTAACTGATTTGGGAAAAATATTTTCGCGTTTTCGACATGTGACCTTCTCTAGATCTTCACCTGAGCAGCTGAAAGGGTTGGAGAATGTAACAGTAGCAGAGGTGCTGATGACAAAAGGAGGAGAGAAAACTGGTTCCTGGCTGTGGTGGCCACACTGATGATGCTGTCATTGATGCACTAAAAAATGCAAGTCCCATTAGCCACATTTTCAGCATTTTGAAACCGTTCTTTGTCCAAGTGAAGTTACATGCATCCTAAAATATTTGCCTTAATATTGCAGATGGCTATCCATAATATTGGGTCACTGGTTGTGCTAAAGCCTGGAGAAAAACATCTTGCAGGAATCATCACTGAAAGAGGCAATTAATCATTAAGCCCTTGTTTTGTTTTGGATAAAGTTCTCTTAAGTTTGATCTTATCTGAATTTGATAGCTTCAAGTGAGAGAAATAAATATATGAAATCAGCTCTAAAATAATGTATGCTAAGAATTTGTTGTTGTCCGAAAAATTTGTACCTGCATAAATAAATATTGTTGGACCCATTTCATGTATCTATTTCTTTCTTACTTCAGACCCTAAATTTAGACAAGAGCTAGAAGAGATCTTTTTCCGTTTTATATAAACCAAGAGAAACATTAATGAAGTTCATAGTTGACAGTATTCTTCGCATTCCATACCAAACACACGAAACTCCTCATGATCACACAGTTAAATTTCATTCAATCAAAAACAGGTTGTATTGCATCAATCATTTTTTATTCTCTCTTGTAAAGATGCATAAACATGGGGTCTATTCGCTATGAGCTAGTAGTTGGCATGGTCTGTTATTGGTTTAGCTTTTACTAGGTCTTTTTATATAGCATCTGTAAAGTTTTTATAGAGGTATGCCCCCTTGCTCTTGTACTTGGGATTTTCTTAATGAAATTTAACTTGCCCCCTTAATTTCCTTTTTTGGGGCCAACTTATCAACCAGATATCTCTTGAAATTCAAGGCCAAATACATGACAACCTTGGGATATTCTCCTAGTCCTCACTCCAAAACTACCATTCAATTTCCTCTGATTATTGTCAATGAACGTGCAGACTACTCAAGGAAGATAACCGCACCAGGAATATCACCCATATACACAAGAGTTGGGGAAATAATGACTGCTAGGGTTCATTTCATGTTTTTTATTTTTTATTTTTGGGTCTAGTACCTCTATAATCTCCACGAAATAATACAATCTGCCCACTCTACATTCTAAAACCTGCCTGAAATGCTTGTCTTTTAACAGGACAAAGTATTAACAGTGACATCTGATACCAACATTCTTCAAGCAATGCAACTTATGACAGGTGAGAGTTACATTGATAACTCATATTCCACAAATAACCAAAGAGAGTATGGGAATTAGGCAGTGGAATTAAAGTGTGTTCTTGGTGTTTTGCAGACAATCGGATACGGCATATTCTAGTGGTGGATGGGAGGATAGTTGGCAAGATCTCTATTGTAGATGTTGTGAGAGCATTAGTGGAGTGGCAAAGTGGGGAATTGAAGCAACTAAACCAGTTCATTAGAGGAGACTACTAATAGAATAATCAAATGTTTCACACCTTGATAATCATGGGTTGCAAAAGAAGCTTCGTTTTAACTTTTATCATCTCAATGCGTGATATCAACAAGCGTGATTAAAGATGATAAAATCTTAAATAAATAGTAACACTACCTTTTGATCATACAGCAAATATGTAATCCAAACAGAGAAGAACATTTTTCGGAAACCATATGTTCAAGCCTATCACAGGGGAACTCAGTTTTGTCGGGGATTTGTGGCCGACTACATTAAGGAACCGAAGTTAAGATAAAATAGATACATAAATGACTTGTTAACTTGAGCATTATAAAGGTGTGACAGTCAGATCTTTGGATTTTTCCAAACTTTAATTGTGGGCAAGTTCTTATCACATAGTAAGGCCGTATTTGATTACACGGATGAGATGAAATGAAATGTTTTAAATAGTAATGAATAAAATATTGTTATAATATAATTTTTTAATATTAATTTTGTACTGAAATTTGAAAAAGTTAAATTATTTATTATATTTTATATGGAGATTTGAAAATGTTGTAATGATAAAATGAAATGGGATGAAATTTTTAGTTTTGGTTAATCAATCAGGGCCTAAATGAGGGCAAGCGCCCACTAGGTAGATAATGAATAAAATGAAATACTTCGAGGATGAGAAAACCTGGGGAAATTGAGAGATGAAGAAAATGATATCAGGAAAAGGTTCCTATTACTTTCTGCATAAAAGACACACTGCCTCTTCTCGAGGACCTTTACATGGGCCCTGACTAGCTCAATGCAAAATAGCAATGAAAGGATCAGTATTCCCAATGGCTCAAACCCAATACCAGCTACACTACAAGTCCCACTAATTAGTAACAAAAGACTAAAAAACTAGATTCATGAAATAAGCTATAAAGTGGCCCATGGGCCCTATTATCTATGTAAATTGGGCTGGCTTTTGTACTAAAGTGTAACAAGCTTCTACCACGAATAAATAGATGTAAATGAACCCACAGGCAATTAATGAATGCCACAAGAACATCCCAAAAACAAACACTTGACTTAACACTTCATAATATGAATTTGTTATTGTAGCAGGTTCTTTGGAGTTGCAGAACTTGTGATTAAGCCTTCGTCATTGTTGACTAACACTTCATAATATGAATTTGTTTAGCATATATGGTTCTTCGATGCAGTTGTCTCTCAGCTCCGTAGGCAAAAAAATAATAAAGAAAATCAAATTTTCAAGTTTTTGTTTGTTTTATGAGTTTTTGCTGTTTTTTGTACCGAGCATACGAATATATATGAGCTTACATGAGCTCAAGCAAAAATTTATCTTACAGAAAGCATAGGGCAATAGCATTACCGAAAACACCAATTTCCGCCACGCTCTTCAAGGAAGCAGATTGGAACATGTATAACCATTTTGAATCTTCCCAAGCACTCGAAATGAGATTTTGCTTATACAACAAGCACATAACCTCACAAACTCATGATTTAGTCAAATTCAAATTCCTATTAGCAGCATTAAACTAAAAGTAGCTCTTAGTTATAACAGAAAAGAGTTCCGATGCTCCGTTCACGACAAACTGGGAATGCTTTTAGTCAGTGACATGGGACCCTTACAATTCTACCCGTCCAACAATTGGGTTTCCGGTACTTCCTCTCCCTTGACTTCAGTAACATCATTTGGGTGCAGAAAGCTTGGCTGGTTGGTCGAAGCAAGGAGTCTTGCCCACATCCTGTTGGTAATCACTGTTGAAAGCCACCCAAGTGGCATGAGTTGCACATGCACCGTAAGGTGCATTGTTTTTGGTAGGCACCGTTCGGTGCTTTGTTTTTATTAGGCATTCATCCCATAATTTTAGCAGAAATTTGCTGCACCGTATTCAGCAGTTGAGGAGAACTCCTCCTATAAATAGGAGAGTTCTAATCTGCAGAGAAGGCAGTGGAGAGGAGAGAAAAGAAAGAGAAAGAGGGACGTGAGAGAATTGAGAATTTGTAGATTTTCATAAATTTTGTACAAATTCTATAAAAGAGGCTCCAGTGGACGTAAGCAATTTGCTGAACCACTTTAAAATTGTTTTGTGTGATTTTCGGACAGGTTAGAGGCACAACAATTGGTATCAGAGCTCTGGTTCGAACTGTCTGAAAATTCAAGTTGCTCAAAATCAATTTTTGACAACTCCAGGGTGTTCCTCTCGTCGAGACGAATCCGTTGCCGCAAACGGCATCGAAAACGGAGGTCGGACGAGCCCACACGTGCCCCTAGAAGGTCAGCGCGTGCATCTGTTGTCATCCACGCTCCCCCACGCGCATTGGAGGAAGAAGACGACTGAGCCACACGCGCCCACGCGCTCCGAAGGTTGAAGACACGTGACGGACACGCGCCTCACGCACCCCCACGCGCCCTACAGAGGTTCGGCGCGTGTAATCCACGCGCCTCACTCTCCCCCACGCGCAGAAGGTACTGTAGCGCATGTAATACACGCGCCTGCTCGCTGCCCACGCTCACTGTTCAGCGCGTGGGATACAGATCAGAACCGTCTGTTTTTCAGATCCATTTTCGGCTTGATCTAAGCCATTTGGAGTCCGATTTCAGTAATCAAATAGTGCTTTTCAACTATTTGGATCGTTCCGGACTTATCCGTACGGTTAGAATTTTGAGTCTAAATTTTCTAAATTCAAATGGAAGGATCTGGAAGAGACAGGAGCTCTGAACATGCCAGTAGCTCAGGACGTCGGTCCACTGTGTCAAATGCCAAGTTTGAAGTTGAAAAGTTCGATGGAACAAGCAACTTCGGTATGTAGCAGTGTGAAGTCATGGACGTGTTGATCCAACGAGAGTTGGATATTGCGTTGGGAGGAAAGCCAGATGATATGACTGATCAGGTTTAGAAGAAGCTTAATACTCAAGCTTGTAGTACAATCCGATTATGTCTTACCAAAGAACAAAAGTATTTTATCATGAGAGAGACAAATGCTAAGGTACTTTGGCAGAAATTGGAGGATAAGTTCATGAAGAAGAGCATTGAGAGCCGTTTGCACTTGAAGAAGAAACTCTTCAGATTCCAATTTCGTGAAGGTATTTCTATGTCTGAACATCTGAATAGTTACAACCAAATTCTTGCTGATTTGTTAAACTTAGATGTTGAAATCGAAGATGAAGATAAAGCTTTACTTTTGTTAAATTCCTTGCTCGATACATATGAGCATTTAATTACTACTCTACTGTATGGGAAGGAAAGTATTAGTTTTGACGATGTATCTAGTTCTTTAATTAGCAATGAGTACCGGAAAAAGGATAAGCAGGTACATCAATATACATCAAGTGAAGTTTTAACAGCAAGAGGGAGACCACAGTCAAGGTATCCCAGAAAGAAGAACGGTTTTCATTCGAAAACCCGGGCCACATCACGTGGTTCATCAGTAGGCAGAAAACTCGCCAGAGACGAGTGTTCCTTTTGTCACAACAAAGGACACTGGAGGAAGGATTGTCCAAACCGGAAGGGACAATAGCAGAATCAACCCACTACAGCCAATGTCGTGGACAGAAATGATGATTCAGATTTTTCCTTGATAAGTTCATCATCCATTTGTCATTCCGATGAATGGATTATGGATTCCGGATGTACCTATCATATGTGTCCCAATCGGGACTGGTTTACTGACTTCACAAAAATCGAGGGTGGAGCAGTACTTATGGGTAATGACAGTGCTTGTAAGACACAGGGAATAGGTAGCATTCGGTTAAAGCTGCACGATGGCAGCATCAAGACTCTAACAGAAGTTCGATATGTTTCGGACTTGCGGAAGAATCTCATCTCACTGGGATCTCTAAATTCAAAGGGATTCAGAATCACCATTGAAGACGGAACTCTCAAAGTACTAATGGGAGTTCAGGTGGCAATGAAGGAGTTAAGGTGAGGAAACTTATACTTCTTGCAGGGAAGTACTGTTGATGGAAGAGCTTCCACAGGCTGTGATAAGCTAGATGAGACTGATGCCAACACCACCAGTCTTTGGCATATGCGTATGGGACACGCCGGAGAAAAAGCTTTGCAAACACTGGTGAAGCAAGGCTTACTCAAAGGTGCCAAGATAGGTAAACTGTCTTTCTGTGAGCACTGTGTATTGGGGAAGCAGAGGCGGATCAAGTTTGGAACCGCAGTACACAATACACAGGGAATTCTTGACTATGTGCACTCCGATGTTTGGGGACCTACCCAAAATGCATCTTTGGGAGGTAAACATTGGTTTGTAACTTTTGTTGATGATTATTCTCGTCGTGTGTGGGTGTATACGATGAAGAATAAAGATGAAGTGCTGAAAATTTTCCTTGATTGGAAGAAAATGGTTGAGACTCAGACCGGCAGGAAGATCAAGCGGCTCAGATCTGATAATAGAGGTGAGTACACTTCAGACCCCTTCATGGAAGTATGCCGGAGAGAGGGAATTGTCAGACACTTCACGGTACGGGGTACACCGCAGCAGAACGGTGTGGCAAAACGAATGAATCGTACTTTATTAGAGAAAGTGCGATGTATGTTGCTGAATGCTGGACTCAGTAAGAAATTTTGGGCTAAAGCTGTGACATATGCCTGCCACCTCATCAACCGACTATCCGCAGCTGCCAATGATGGGAAGACACCCATTGAAATGTGGAGAGGTAAACATGCTACTGATTATGGCTTTTTACACATTTTCGGATGTCCTGCTTACTATCATGCTAAAGAAAGTAAGCTTGATCCTAGAGCCAAGAAAGCAAAATTCTTGGGCTTTAGTACCGGTGTAAAAGGGTATAGACTCTGGTGTATAGAATCCAAAAATGTAATCATCAGTAGAGATGTTACATTCAACGAATCTGAGATGCTTAAGTTACATAAGCATAAAGATTCCAGTGAAGGCAGCAGTGATGGCGAAACATCAGATGATTCGCAGAATGTGGAGTTTATTACTTCAAAGAAGCATGGACAAGATGAGACTGATAATCCAGTCACAGTACCTCCATGTCAACCTGAATCAATAGCAACCAACAGACCGAGACGAGAGAAACGTGTACAAACACGTTATGCAGACTATGTGACATATGCATTACCAGCTGAAGGGGGTGAGATCCCAACCACTTACAGAGAAGCCGTACAGTCCAGTGAACAAGTTGAATGGACAAAGGCGATGAATGAAGAGATGCATTCTCTTCACCAGAACCAGACTTGGGAGCTTGTGCCGCTTCCAAAAGGAAAGAGGTAATTGGCTGTAAGTGGATCTTCAATCAGAAAGATGATCAAGCTGCTAAAAATGGAGTGCGATACAAAGCTAGGTTGGTAGCCAAGGGCTACGCTCAGACAGAGGGAATTGACTACAGTGAAGTATTCTCTCCTGTTGTGAAGCATTCATCCATTCGGATATTGCTAGCTTTGGTTGCACAATATGATCTTGAGTTAGCACAGCTTGATGTGAAGACAGCTTTCTTACATGGTGATCTGGAAGAGGAGATTTATCTGTCTCAACCAGAAGGATTCAAAGAAGCTGGCAAAGAAAATTGGGTATGCAGTCTGAAAAAGTCTCTCTATGGCTTGAAGCAGTCACCTCGGCAATGGTATAAGCGGTTTGACCGTTTTATGATGGATCTGAAATACACTCGTTGCCAATACGATCATTGTGTATATTTCAGAAAACTTGCAGATGGATCTTTCATTTATTTGCTTTTATATGTAGATGATATGTTAATTGCATGTAAAAGTAAGGGAGAGATAGATCGTTTAAAAATTCAGTTAAGTAATGAGTTTGAAATGAAAGATCTGGGAGAAGCACGAAGAATACTGGGGATGGAGATCAGCAGAGATAGGGTGAAAGGTACAGTTCACCTTACTCAGAAGCAGTATCTGAAGAGAATACTGCAACGATTCAACATCGACTCGAAGACGAAGCCGGTGAGTACTCCTATGGCCTCATATTTCAAGCTCAGTGCATTGCAGTCTCCTAAAACTGATGAAGAGTGGGACTACATGAGGAATGTCCCGTATGCAAGTATTGTTGGAAGCTTAATGTATGCCATGGTGTGTACACGACCTGATATCTCCCAGGCCGTTAGCTTAGTTAGTCGCTATATGCATAATCCTGGAAAGGTTCATTGGCATGCGGCTAAGTGGATTCTACGGTATATTGCTGGGACCATAGATGTTGGTTTGAGGTTCGAGAAGAGTGAAGATAGTCTAGTAACTGGATATGTTGACTCAGACTATGCAGGTGATCTTGACAAACGCCGATCGACAACTGGTTATGTGTTCACTATGGTTGGAGGACCAGTTAGTTGGCGATCAACTTTGCAGTCAACAATTGCACTATCATCAACTGAGGCTGAATACATGGCTGTAACTGAAGCCGTGAAAGAAGTCATTTGGTTACAGGGATTGGTAACAGATTTGGGCTTTGAGCAGCAAGAGGTTACCGTTTACTGTGACAGTCAAAGTGCAATCCATTTGGCCAAGAATCAGGTTTATCACTCTCGAACAAAACATATAGATGTCCGATTTCACTTTGTACGTGAAATATTAGAAGAAGATGACATCAAACTTCAGAAGATTAGCACTGAAGATAATCCAACAGATATGTTGACGAAGGTCGTCACAGGAATCAAGTTCCAATACTGTTTGGACTTGATCAGTATTGTACACTGCTGAGCACCCTCGGGTGCAATGGAGCATATTCGATAGCAGAAGTCTCTTATGTCAAAGAAAGAGGTGCATTCATTTGAAAAATGAATCAATTTGCAAACAGCCTGGTATGGCACACTTGGGTGGAGGGGGTGATTGTTGAAAGCCACCCAAGTGGCATGAGTTGCACATGCACCGTAAGGTGCATTGTTTTTGGTAGGCACCGTTCGGTGCTTTGTTTTTGTTAGGCACCCATCCCATAATTTTAGCAGAAATTTGCGGCACCGTATTCAGCAGTTGAGGAGAACTCCTCCTATAAATAAGAGAGTTTTAATCTGCAGAGAAGGCAGTGGAGAGGAGAGAAAAGAAAGAGAAAGAGGGACGTGAGAGAATTGAGAATTTGTAGATTTTCATAAATCTTGTACAAATTCTATAAAAGAGGCTCCAGTGGACGTAAGCAATTTGCTGAACCACTTTAAAATTTTTTTGTGTGATTTTCGGACAGGTTAGAGGCACAACAATCACAACCTTGTTTTGCTTCTCATTGACACGCTGCCCATAAACAACTAAGAAAAAATAAGTCCCTATAGTAGGTCCTGGCATCATGCTGTGAGATGAGCAACTTCTTATAAAAGATAGTGAAAAAATGATTTCCTCTGATTCTCAAATCCAAAAGAGTGTTAGCAACTGACTACACGAATTAGGATCAAAATGAGTGTTGATTTTACCAAACAAATTGCAGAAATACAGAGGGATTATCTGAGAACACAGGATTCCATACTTTGAAAGGGATATAAGCATCTCTGACATTGACAGGCCCAACCGTGAAGCCTGTATATCCAGCCATTGCTCAATGTACTGCACTTTGAGCAAGAAGAGTGCAGTAGACATTGTCAGAAAAAACCAACCCACTACGGAGGGAGGGTGGCATCAGGGGAAGCTATACTTGAGGCCACTCTAACCTATATGTTTAAGATTAATGACCATCTTATGCTGTCTTGCAAAATGATTCTACAAGAAAAGAAATAGAAGACAGTTAATAGCGAAAAAGAAATTTATCTTTGACCGCCTAATATATAAAATGTCAACATGAGAAATAGTTCTCAAATTGGAGAATGATAAAATGATGTCTCTTGTTGCGATCAGATGGTTGAACCAAAAGATCACCCTGCAGAAAGCCCCTATCAATTACTTGCTATGTCATATGATGAAAGAATACAACTCGGTAAAAGGTCAACCACCACTTAAGCATTTCACTGTTACTAATTTTAAATGAATCTGGCACCATACTCTGCAGCAGCTCAGGTTAGCATACAAAGCAAAGTTTTATAGAACGTTGCTTTAAATGGTACAGAAGATAAAGCATAGCCATGTATAAGGGATATAGAGAGACAATTTCTTCACAAGGCAGAATACAACCCAGCATGATAAGACAATAACTATCCACTTTTAAATCTATCCTGGCTATTGTTTAATGTTTAAATAGTTTGTAGATGTTGAAATTTTGGATCAAACGAGCAGAGGGTGTCGCGTGTGCTATTATTTCTTTTAATGAATCCATGCCTGGAAAGAAGCCAAAATTTTCTTTCAATTATGACAGAATAACTTAATCACGTATACCAAAATGTTAAATATTTTATACACAATCTAATGTAGACATAGATAAGACAGCCTGAGCCATGCTCATATATCCATAGTCCTGTGTATATTAGACCCATTGCATACCCTGTGAACATAATGTTTAGCCTGGTGTCTGTATATAGAGCATCAAATTGTTGACGGTAAAATTAAAGTTTTTATGTAAATATGAGGGATTGAAACATGTGCTTATATTAATGCTCGAATTAGAGAAGATTATGTCAAAACAAACTTAAATAATAGACTCTGGTAATGTGATTCCATTCAAATAAGTGGAGCTGTCTTAACATTAATATATAATTAATATCTAGTTGTTTGACCTTATTCAGAATTGTAGAAATATCATTAAACCGAGTAATTTTCTTTGAGTTTTATGTATTTAATATCATTAAACAGAGCTTCAAGAAACAGGTGAAGTTGATACTCAAAGTCGAGATCTTCTGCTAGATAAAAAGATTATGCTGTAGCTGGATGCAAAATCTTTGGGGAATAGATTGGAGTTATAGCTATCGTTTCTGTATGAATTCTAGTCAAAGGTAATAATTTTTCACTCACTAGAAAAACAGATATTTTGGTATTCCGTTATTATTCCCGTTGCAATACGTGATGGATGACATATCTAGACATGCTATATTCAGGGGAATACTAAGTCCTCTGATATGAAATAGATGATGTTCTCTACACAAACTCTCATGTTTTTGTCAAAGATGTGCTGTAGCAATTCAAGAACTCCGCTCATCTCTGCACGGTCTATCTAAACTAATAGGAATGACTAAAATTATATTTAAGAAAATCTATGCAGCCATTGGCGTCAGTATCATGAATTTTTGTTCAGCCTACTCATTTTGGGGCCATGGCTTCTGTCAGAAACATAGTGTCATGTTTATAACTAAGAAAAGTTATATTAAAAAGCTCAAAATGCATACTCCAAGTATACAGGTTGTATACAAGAGAGATGCCTATCCATCATGTAAGTTCAGCCATTAAAGTCTATAGAAGTAGTCCAAAGGAGTATTGGAAAAGAAAGTCTTAAGCTTCTCCATAGTTCGTTCCCATCCTAAAACATTATAGCATTTCCTTCCCACCAAATACATCATATGAGGCAAGTAGGAACCATTTTCCATACCACAATAATTTGTGGGCTTCCACCTAACTAAGCCTCTTTGTTCTTCGTTTGTTTTTGGTAGCCAATATGAAATTTGAACTACTTATAAATAAAATATCTGGAAAATGATGATATAATCAAATTTACCTTATGTTTCAACAAGCCCGAGATGTGACATCTTTTTCAGATAAACACAAAAACTTAAAAAAAAGAATTTTAGACAACAGAAGTTTGTTTTTTTTTGGGGGGGGGGGGGGGGTGTCAAAAGAAGTGTTGCAAATATCTTCAACCAAAAATGGTGAAAAGTGACATCTTTTTCAGATAAACAAGAAAACTAAAAATGTGGAAGCGAATACCTTTTCGGGAAGACAATTTTTACATATAAAAGTTGAATGCTGGATGTGATTCTCCTACTGAGACTACTATGTACTCTAATGGCAGAAAAGGGAACTGAACATTACTCTGTGGTGCTCCAGGAAGATATCAAAATGAGAGATGAAAATAGAAAAAGTGAGATAGAAGTTGGCGAGTAGAAAATGGTGGAGGAGATCCGTGGAGGTGGTTGTAGAGAAGCAAAAGCCACGGATGGGAGAGAAGGTGAAAATGGCAGATCCTGCTTCTCCTCTTTTGTTCTTCATATTTCATTTCACTCTTTTTCTTTTTCTTTTTCTTCAATAAATTGCCTGCCATGTCAGAAGTTGTCCTCAAATTGGTCCGCCCATCCGCTACAAGAATTGCAATGCAAAACAGCAATGAAAGGAAAAGTATTCCAAATGGCTCAAACCCAATACCGGCTACACTACAAGTCCCAGTAATTAGTAAACAATAGACTAAAAAACTAAATTCACGAAATAAGTTATGAAGTGGCCTATGGGCCCTATTACCTTTGTAAATTGGGCTGGCTTTTGTACTAAAGTGTAACAAGCTTCTCCCACGAATAAATAGAGAGAGGTAGATTGAGCCCACAGGCAATTAATGAATGATACAAGAACATCCCAAAAGCAAACAATTGAATTACAGAATAAAATACATACCCCTGTCGATTGACAGAATATGTCTTCTATGTCTAGTGGTCCAGAAAGGGGCATAAAAGATGCATTACACTACTTGGGATGGGACCATGGCAAGACAACTATGGAAACAATCACAAAACGCAACTCTAAAAAGCTAAGATGTCAAGTTGAGAAAAAGGTAAATCAACATCTTTATGGATTACATCCTGCCGGCCATGCAGAGTGCTATGACTTCCTAAACCTATAGGACATTCTTATTGTTGGATTTTCTATTCCAAAGACCTGAGAAGCAGTCCCAAAATACCAACGAACTATCTCATCGTATGTCTCTTCCGACTGAAAGCTTGAGATGCCATCATGGCCACCTTGAGTGGCTCTGAGGCTACAAAACCCCGAGCCTCCATCAGCCCATATACCCTTCTAGCATCCTGCACAAACCCACCTGCTATAAGCCCATTAATTATTCTCTCAAATTCGTCTGACCGCAGTTGCTCTTTCTTAGCCTCCAGAACCCCAAGAGCTTGAAGAGCCTTTTTCTCTACTCCAGCCCTCGAGTACATGTCGCAAAGGCTTACATGAACCTTAAAAGGAGGGGCCTCACCCTGCTCAGCAATCTTGCCCAATAGCTGCTCAGCCTCATTAACCAGTTGCAACTTGCCTAACCAATCCACAAGAACAGTATATGTTGCAACTCCGGGCTGAAATCCATCCTTCTCCAGCTGCAACAAGAGATTGAGAGCCTTATCCAATAAATTCTTCTTCTCATATGCTGCAATCATGCTAGCGGTACACCTGTCATCAGGTCTGTGCCCAACTTTTAACATGTAGTCAAAGTTGTTCCTTGCCTGCTCAGGGTCACCTGCTTGCCCATATGCCTCAACAAGCAAAGCACAAGACTCCAAACTTGGCTGGAAACCTGCAAACTGCATAGTGGTTGCAATTCGCCCAGCCCCACCAACATCTCCACGTTCAGCAAATGACCGAAGCAATGCCATGTAAATTTCTTGTGTCGGATTGATGTCTCTTGCCTCCATCTCCCTCATCAGTGACTCGCCCAACTTGGGCTGGCCGGCATTTACATATGCCATGATCATTGTGTTGTAAACCTTCATGTCTGGTTGGAAACCCTGGCTCCTCAAACTTTGAAATGCCTCTTTTGCACGGTCAAGATTGCCTGCCTTGCTGTACATGTGAACCAAAACTGTGGCCGTTAAAATATCAGGTACAATGCCATTTTCATTCATCCTCTTAAGAATTCTTTCAGCATCTTCTAAGCGGTTCTCTTTCGCATGTACATCAATAAGCTTTGAGTAATCACGGATGTTCGTTTGGAAAGACTTTTCACCCAGTACTACTTCTGCTACCTACAAAACAAATCATTTCAAATCAACAAAATGAAATGTCAAATTTAATGGCAGCTTCTATAACTTCAACAAACAAGAAAGATATCCAGGTGCATGTTCCTAGACTTTCACAATTGGCATGTGTAAGCATACATCCAAACATTAGTAACTTTGTCCTTGAAAGAGTGCAACATTCATCAGGGGTGTACATTGAGACCCACTTGCAATCTCATTCTTGTTTCCAATGCAATAGATTTCCATGCTTCTATGGATCCATTGCTTCAAATGATGACATCATTCAGCAAAAAATGTTTGAAAGCTCTAAGCTCTACAAGAAGCAGCTTGATTAGCTTCCAATGAGTTAAGAGTAATTAGCTCTCCTCTGTACCTATATCTGTAAATTCTCCTCATTCTAAGAGCCAAAGTGTCCAGGAAGCAAGGGAATTTATATACTTTGGGGAGCAACAAAACCAAGAGAGACCAGAAACATGCCAAACATAATAGGATACAAATGGGAGCACATTATATGATCCTTTCAGAAAAAGTTGTTAGTCTCATACCTCTGGAGGGAGTTACACAACAATTAAAAACTAGAAAAAATTATACATATCCTGGAACCATATTCTAAGTCAACGATATGCATAATTTATCACAAGACACAGCACCCATCGTGCATTTATATCCAAGTGACTATACTCTCCACATTGCTACAAGATAATAGAGTTGATCACTCCAAAAAAATACAATGAGAATGGTGCTGTTGGTGAGCATGATTTGAATGGATGATGAGAAGAGAAAACTCATGACGCTGAACTAAAAGCAACTAACATTTGAAGCTAATATGCAGCATTTTATTTTTTTAAAAAAACTACCAAAACAAAGATGAACAGAAAATGTCGAACATCTACATCTTGCGAGTTATGGGCATTTCATAAGCTTTTGAAAGGTATTACGAAAAAATCTTAATTACATTGAAATTCAAATTTTAGCCTAGAAACAAAAGGGAATAAGTTACAGACCAATATTGCAAAATTTCTTGATAATACGAAGAAAGGTGAAATAACGCAGCTGACCTTAAAATATAAACTAGTACTCTGTTCTTTCAATCTGTCAAGCAAAGTGATCCAGTCAATCCTGCTTGGTTGAAGAAGTTCCGACCATTCAGCCAACAGGGGAGATGGATCATCCTCCTCGTTCAGTGACAGAATCTTCTCTGTAACCAATTTGCATTTCCCAGATATTGGCTTTGGTTCCTGAGGCCAAATTACTTCCCCTCTCTCATGAATTTTATCAGCCACCTCAGCCCACTTTGGATCAGAGAGATCAAGACCATAAATCTTGTAGCTTATCTTCCCTTGTCTCTTAGGAAGAGTAAAAACCTTAGGCCTCTCCTCAGTCACAGGAGCCTCATCACCCATTATTTCAGTTACCTTGCCCTCTGCTTTCTCCTCTTTATCTTGGGCTTGTGCTTCTCTTCTCATGTGCTCCAAACTGTCATAAAACTCACTTTCCTCCATTTTCTCACGAGCCCATTTGAATCTAAGCTCTCTCAGCATATCCCCACGAATACCAACTTCACCAGCAAACCTGCACATTTCCTTAACTTCTTCAGATTGCAGAAAACCCTTCATTTTTTCCTTTTTCTTTTCCTTTTTCATATCATTCAAAACCATATTACTAACTTCCCAAACTGTTTTCCACAAATCATCACTAAAATCCTGTGAAGGAGTAGCTGCTGCAGCACCAAGCATCTGCTCAAGATCACCCTTTTCCATCTCTGATGCAACTTTCCCAACGATGATCAGAAGCATTCCATCAATTGTCTGTTTATCACAATCTGGGTAAGCTTCAGCGAGCTTGCCACGCATTATCCAGACAAATCGGGACAAGAATTCATTCATGGTCCCATCATCCTCCCCAGGTTCCTCAGAATTGAGTTTCAAGTCACCACCTGAGTTGCTCATTGCAGTTCCATTGGTAGAGTGAATGTATCTACAGTAGGATGAAACGGGTTCTGGGAAACCAGATTTCTGAACAGGTTTAGAGCGAGGACTTATTGGTGAATTAAATGAAGTAGATATCGGCACTGTACTCAAGCGAGCATTTCTACAAACATAAGGTCGGCACGGAGGTGGAAACTTCCCATTCAATCTTGGTAGATTGATAACTGTTTTCCCATAAACAAACTTCCAAAAGTTCATGTTTCACAGAGTGAAAAAAATTCCAATAGCAACTGATCAACAATAATCTCCACTTGCAAGCCTAAATACCAGTGAGCAAATAAATTAGAAAACACATTAAAAACTAAAATGATTACCGATCAGAATGCGTAGAGCATGACCGAGAAGGAAAACCCATTTTCCAGCATTTCCTTTTACTTTCCCGAGAAACAAACACAGACCTTATTAAGCCTATAGAGACAAAAGAAACAGAGGAGAATAAAGAGATGTGGCAGAACCCAAGACGAAAGCTTTACCTGAAGTAAAGAAAGTTAGAAGCCAGAAGGCGTCAACCCGACCGTCAGCCGTTGAGAAATGAGCTGAGCGTGGGCAAATGTTGAGGGCGAGTTCTCAGTGGTAGGCTGGTAGCCGCCTGATGGACATGCGAAATAATAGAATTGTCCAAAGGAATTCTAGAGATTGTCCAAAGGAATTCTAGAGATTGTCCAACCTCCACTACAAGAAGGAAGCACCACAAAAAATTTCAGAAGACAGATTCAAATTGACATCTATGCAATGCATATTAATAAAATCGCTGAGGTATATATTTAAAAAACCGGAAACAAATAAGAAGGAAGATTTAACTTGCCATAAAAAAAATGGAGAGCATTTAAATATAAACTACAAGATTTTAACGATAAACCTACAGCAAAATTAATTCCAAAGCATGCCCACAAAAAAACCTGAAAAGAAAAGGTATGAAACCTATAAAAAATTCATATCGAGGAAAAATACGCCAATCAAACCATTGGTTATATCCCGACTCACATAGTTGAAAGGAATTGATTTCCCATAACATAATAAGTCTTTGATGAATCTCCTCACATTAATTCAGATGAAAATTTACAGTAACAATTGTCCCTAACAATAACTCATTGAACAAAAGCCAAGAACAGAAAAGATGACATTGTGATGCAGAAAAAAATTCAAAAGATCACTAGGTACATCCCTTAGTGTGGTTACTCGAATCTACCAGCCCATACTACATTGCAAAAGGTTATTCAAAACCGATCAGTACATTATATTACTGAACGTACTATATGTATGTCCAAAAACAAAGATTTGAGTTCCCAATAAACTGATAAACCAATTAATAAAAAAATGGTGAACCTACCATCTTTGCAGGAAAGAACAAATCAAAGGCTGCATACACGAATTAAGCTTCTAAAAAAAAACCCCTAATTAAGCCCAAAACATGTACACACACTTTAAGGATCTGCCTTATGGAAAACCAAGCAACGTGCGTGTGTGGGCGAGAAAGCATACCCAGTTGAGAGTACGTAGTAAGGATAAGATCGGGCGGTGGGGCAATGGTAGGCTGCGCCGCTGCTGCGTGGGTTGAAGACGAAGATGCCGAAGAGGGGGGCGGCGTGAGAAGAGGAGAGAGGGAGAGAGGTGGGCTTGAGCAGTGGGCGTAGCGCCGTGTGCCGCTGCTGCGTGGGTTGAAGACAAAGAGGGGGGCGGCGTGAGAAGAGGTTGAGGCTGCGCCGCTGCTGCGCCGTTGAAGACGAAGACACCGACGAGGGGGGCGGCAACGGCGTGAGAAGAGGAGAGGGAGAGTGAGACTTATGGACTGTGAGAAGAAAGAGAAAATAAAAACTAAAGAGTGGAGAAGGGTGGGGGAAGGGGGGGGGGTTCGGGCGGGCGGCGTGGGATATAGGTTGTGGTTTTTTAATTTAGGCATAAAGGTATAACAACAAAGGTTTTTCTGATATAAGTAAATTCATGCATTAATTTATATATTAATATTAATTTTTAATATTTAAAATTTAAATAAATATTATTTTTAATAAAATTTATTTTTAATTAATTATATTAAATTAATATATATATTAATATGCAGTTGTAGTTATGATAAAATTTTTTCTTAAAAAAACTAGAATACGTTAAAGGTAGAGATACGAAAAGCACGAATGTTTGAAAACTCCATAATCCCTTTGCACACTAACAATTCTTCGCAAGCATACATGCGCACCAATGCTGATCTGGCAGGGTGTTTAATTAAAATAAAATGAAAAGAAAAAAGAGAAAAAAAAGGGAAACGAAATACTACAATTTGCATTCTGTACATCGATCGATCGATCATCATGTAGTAGTATATATATTACATGACTTTCATGCATCGTGAGTGATCACGTTATCTTATCAACACTATTTACCATTTTACAAATCAAATAAAGAATATAACCTCCATCCGCTACCACAACAGATCAAATCCCGACATATCTATGATGCATCTTTCATACTATTGACATGACAACTCAAATCCTGCCACAACGTTAGACGCGGTGCATCTTCCATACCAAATTCTTGCAAGAGAAAAATTATATTTCTAAGAGTTTTGCTATTTATAAACTTGACGTGTCAACACACCACTTATACATAAAACCCTTTTTA
This sequence comes from Carya illinoinensis, assembly GCF_018687715.1. NCBI lineage: Eukaryota > Viridiplantae > Streptophyta > Magnoliopsida > Fagales > Juglandaceae > Carya > Carya illinoinensis. Next base: position 12,050,334 of record NC_056767.1, on the reverse strand, counting down.
CGATAGGAAATTGATTTTTTGCCGCGTTATCGTTGTAAAAAGCTGTATTTGTTGTAGTATGTGTATATATATATATATATATATGCTCAATTACTTTGTGCTCATAGATAGGCAAAAGGCAATCAAGAACTTGGTAAAAATACCAAAATTAATAATAGTAAATAAGATAAGAAATTAGAATCGGGATGCTTTAAGAAGTTTTGTGCACTGATTGTTGAAAACTTCCTTATTTATACTTGTAATTCTTTATTTATTATTTTGGTGTAAATGTTAGTTCTTCCATCTTAGTGAGGGTCTTGCAATAAAATTTTCAAATAATAATAATAATAATATACCTGGATGGTGAGGAATCTTGAAACAAAATCAGAAGCCAAGACAGAAAACGTTGGAGACTCATGGATCTCCCCTCCCTCCTTCCATGTGATCACAGTCTTAGATGTGTTTCTTCCACTTATTGTTATAAAGGGCTTGTCTGCAGGCACAACAATCTTTTTTGTTTATATCCTAGCCTTCACCCAAATATACACAAGCTCCGAGTTGTTTGTGTTGCACCTTTGGCCTGTCCAAGAATTATATAAGATGATATAGAGACAATATTTAAATGATTCGACAACTTACCTACGTCCACTGGAGCCAAAATTCATTAAGTTTGTATGAGATTACAAACACTCAGTAATTCATCTCTCATGTCTTTTATCTCCCTGTTTTTGCCCATACTAGTTTACACATATGAGCTCTCCTTTTTATAAGAGAAGCTCTATTGAATATTAGCCGTAATTAATGGTGAGCTATAGCAGTTATAGTTGATCTTCAACACATAGGATGGAGCTGAGCAGACTAAGTGGACTTTTGGTCTCATACTTTGGTGGTTCTCAACAATTACTCTCTCCACCCAAATGTGCCATACTGGACTGCTTACAAACTGATTCATTCTTCAAATGCATGCACCTCATTCTTTGACACGAGAGACTTCTGCTATCAAATGCACTTTAAGGCTCCAATACACCCGAGGGTGCTCAGCAGTGTACAATATTGATCAAGTCCAAACAGTGTTGAAACTTGATCCCTGTGACGACTTTCGTTAACATATTTGCTGAATTATCTTCAGTGCCAATCTTTTGAAATTTGTTGTCCTTTTCTTTTAATATTTCACATACAAAGTGAAATTGGACATCTATGTATTTTGTTCAAAAGTGATACACTTGATTCTTGACCAATTAATTGCACTTTAACTATCATAGGAAACGATAACCTGTTGCTTCTTAAAGCCCAAGTCTGTTACCAATCCCTGTAACCAAATGGCTTCTTTCACGTCTTCTGTTACAGCCATGTATTCAGCCTTCGTGGATGATAATGCAATTGTAGATTGCAAATTTGATCGCCAACTAACTAGTTCTCCAGCCATAGTAAACACATATCCAGTTATCGATCGACGTTTGTCAAGATCACATGCATCGTCTGAGTCAACATATCCAGTTACTAAACTATCTTCACTCTTCTCAAATTTCAAATCAATATCTACGATCCCTAAAATATACCGTAGAATCCATTTAGCAGCATGCCAATGCACCTTTTCAGGATTATGCATATTAGGGGTGTAAAAAAAATCCAGCAAACCGGAAAACCGGCCCGGACCGAACCGGTTGTGCCGGTTTTGGACCGGTTCGGTCCGGAACCGGTTTTCATAAATGAAAAACCGGCTGGAATTGGTCCCGTTTTGGTTCCGGTTAGTTTTGGACCGGATCGAACCGGACCGGACCGGTACTATTTATATATTAATATTATATATAATTTTTAATCACATAAAAAATAATCACATATATACTAATACTAATATTCTAATATAGACTATAGTTATACTCATACTAATATAGTTATACTAAATCATCAAAACTAATACTAATATATAGTTATACTAATAGTCTAATATTAATACTATTATATTGTCTAATATATTATATAGCTATAACTAATACTAATATATATATTGTGACGCCCCCAAATCCCCACGCCTGGACACGGGGAAATCGAGACGTCCGGATGATGACAACCCGGGTCACCACCCTAATGACGAGTGCCAAGTGTGTGTAAAAGCAACAAATGTGCAAAGGAAACGCAGCGGATAACGAAAGTCATATAACTAAGTATCAGAATTTTTCTTAATATAATACAAGTTGTTCAAAACATACATAAATAAAATATTACATAACACAAATATAGTTTTAAATACGGCTACAAAACATTACTTCAACTCAAAACTCCGGTGGAGCCGCATCCTCGGGCTCAGCCTCCTTCTCCTCCTCGAATCCTGCACCAAAATCTACGGAACCAAAAATGGTACCGCAGGTAAGTAAAATCCAAACATCACCAGATAAAAACATATAGAACTCAAACAATATACATGAAGTGATGCCAATGCGCAAAACCCATAAAAACATATTTTTCCACACACGCCAAAAATCCCATTTGGCCCCAAAAACACATCATTTCCAAAAAACCACGCCAAAAGTCACATTTGGCCTCTATAACCGTCTCAAACCAAAAACCATTTTATCTGTATGCACCATGACCTCCCGTAGGGTTCATCCGCACACCCTGGCTCCAGTGCCACACCGCAGAGTACCACTACGCATGTGACACCTAACGAGCGATGCCCAGTTCCACGCCCCGCGTGTTAGTAGCCAAGCATCCTCTAGCCCTCGCCAGCGAAGGGCCACGGAGTCGGTGCATAGAGCAATGCCCGGTTCCGCGCTCGGCGCGTTCGTAGCCAAGCAACCCCTAGCCCCCGCTCCCGTCGTCGCCTAGCGACAACCCAGGGGACATCACTCAGTTTATTCCGCTCCCGAGTGACCAGAATAGCTCCACCGGGATAATACCCCATCCCGGCTTGGGGTCGTGATACGCACGCACCCGTAAGTCCATTTACGCCAATACACAGGCTTTTTACACTTGAACAAAAACACACATGCATACACCATGTAATGCCATATCAATGCATAAAAATAATCAACCAACATATATCAATAAAACAAGCAACTCCGTCCTCCATCCATCCGACCCCCGAACTCCTCGGACTCAGTCCGGAATCAACCAACCAGCAGATAAAATATTTATTGAATGAGCAAAATACATTTAAATCTAAAAGTAGAGTTTGGAAAATACTTATAGCGCTATATGATATTTTTAGAAAGCTCGCAGCGTTGCAAACGACGGAGGAAGAGCAACGTAACAGTGTAATTTACACTATTGCCGTGGGTAATAAATTACCCATTTTTGAACGGGGACAAACCAAGGCTCGGGATTGATAGGGAATGGCCTTGAGATATTTATGAAGCTACGGGAAATGAGTTTTGGCCGTGGATGGTGGTGGAAATGGCGGTCGAAGGCCAAAAAGGGGCTGAACGGAGTTGAGCTCGTGGGAGCTGCTCCGGAAATGGATCGAGGCCGGAAATGGGGTTTAGGTCGGCAAGAGGTAGGGGAAGAAGCTGTGAAAAGATGGTGGCCGGAGGTGGTGCGACGACGCTGGAAACGGTGAAAAACCGTATGGCTTGGAGGAGCTCGTGGCGGCTAATGGTGGCTCAGATGGAGGTGAAACTTGGTGGAGATGTTCACCGGTGAGAGGGGAAGAAAACTGGGTGGGTGGTGTAGGCCACGCCGCCGGCGAGCGGCGGTTCTGGGCTGCGAAAGCAACCGGCGACAGGGGCAAAAACAGAGCAGGTGCAGCGACTTCCGGCGGCTCTCGAAGGCTAACGGCTGGTCCGATGGCTCTGAAAATTGGTGGAGATGATCTCTGGTGGAAGGGAAGAGAATGGTGGTGACGGTGCACTAAAAGGTGGCCGGACGGCGGAGAATGGGGCTGACAAACAGGCGGTGACGGAAGGAAAAAAAGGGGCTGCTGCGTACGCGGGAGAGGAGAAAGAAGAAAGAAAAGAAAAGGGAAAAGAAAAAAAGAAAAGAAAAGAAATGAGGTCCAATCCTCACCTCTGGAGTCCAACAACTGATCCAACGAAAATAAGTTTAAAAGCAATAAAACTAAGAAAATATTTTAAACACAATGTAAAACTAAAATATAATAATTAACTAGTAGAAACAAACTATTTAATTTTAAATCCAAAGACAAGCTAAAATAAATTAAACAGCAATTTAAATTCAGCAGCAATTAAAATCCAATTAAAATCTGATAATTTAAAATAAAAGAAATATTATATTAATTAAATTAAAATATTCCTTCAGTGAAAATACACATAAAAACGGGGTGTCACATATATACTAATACTAATCGTCTAATATAGGATTATAGCAGATTTTTTTTTAACACTAGATTTCTTATTTTAGTTTTTGTTATATAGCTGTTTTTTATATAGCAGAATTTTGTTTATAAAGTAGATTTTTTATATCATAATTTTTTTACATAGCAGATTTTTTTTATAAAATAGAATTTTGTAAATGGTAATAGATTTTTAATAAAACAGAATTTTTTAAATCAATTTTTTTTTAAACGAAATTTTTATGACAAATTTGTATTTTATTAAAACTGAAAAACTGGACCAAACCAGACCAGAAACAGGTAAAACCGAAATACTGGTTTAGGAGGAAAATCGGTGCGTAATCAGTTTTTAAAAATGCAAAACCGGTGCTTACCAGTTCAGTCCTAGATTTTGTCCAAAACCGGACCGAACCGGACCAGTTACACCCCTAATGCATATAGCAACTAACTAAGCTAACGGCCTGGGAGATATCAGGTCGTGTACTAACCATGACATACATTAAGCTTCCAACAATACTTGCGTATGGGATATTCCTCATTTAGTCCTGCTCTTCATCATCTTTATGAGATTACAATGCATTGAGCTTGAAATATGGGGCCATTGGAGTACTCACAGGCTTCATCTTCGAGTCCATGTTGAAGCATTGTAGTATTCTCTTCAAATACTGTTTCTGAGTAAGGTGAACTGTACCTTTCAACCTATCTCTACTGATCTCCATCCCCAATATTCTCTGTGCTTCTCCCAAATCTTTCATTTCAAACTCATGACTCAACTGAATTTTTAAACGATTTATTTTCCCTTTGCCTTTATATGCAATTAACATATCATCTACATATAAAAGCAAATAAATGAAAGATCCATTTGCAAGTTTTCTGAAATATACACAGTGATCGTATTGGCAATGAGTGTATTTCAGATCCATCATAAAAGCAGTCAAACCGCTTATACCATTGTTGAGGTGATTGCTTTAAGCCATATATGGACTTCTTTAGACTGCAGACCCATTTTTCTTTCCCAGCTTGTTTAAAACCTTCTGATTGAGACAGATAAATCTCCTCTTCCAGATCATCATGTAAGAAAATTGTCTTCACATCAAGCTGTGCTAACTTAAGATCATTTTGTGCAACCAAAGTTAGTAATATCCGAATAGATGAATGCTTCACAACAGGAGAGAATATTTCACTATAGTCAATTCTCTCTGTCTGAGCGTAGCCCTTGGCTACCAATCTAGATTTGTATCGTACTCTATTTTTAGTAGCTTGATCATTTTTTTGATTAAAGACTCACTTACAGCCAATTGACTTCTTTCCTTATGGAAGCGGCACAAGCTCCCAAGTCTGGTTCTAGTGAAGAGACTGCATCTCCTCATTCATTGCCTTTGCTCATTCAACTTGTTCACCGGACTGTATGGCTTCTCTATAAGTGGTTGGAATCTCACTCCCTTTAGCTGGTAGTGCATATGTCACGTAGTCTACAAAACGTGTCAAACCGGACCAGTTACACCCCTAATGCATATAGCAACTAACTAAGTTAACGACCTGGGAGATATCAGGTCGTGTACACACCATGATATACATTAAGCTTCCAACAATACTAGCATATGGTACATTCCTCATGTAGTCCTGCTCTTCATCATCTTTATGAGACTACAATGCATTGAGCTTGAAATATGAGGCCATTGGAGTACTCACAGGCTTCATCTTCGAGTCCATGTTGAAGCGTTGTAGTATTCTCTTCAAATATTGTTTCTGAGTAAGGTGAACTGTACCTTTCAACCTATCTCTGCTGATCTCCATCCCCAATATTCTCTGTGCTTCTCCCAAATCTTTCATTTCAAACTCATGACTCAACTGAGTTTTTAAACGATTTATTTTCCCTTTTCCTTTATATGCAATTAACATATCATCTATATATAAAAGTAAATAAATGAAAGATCCATTTGCAAGTTTTCTAAAATATACACAGTGATCGTATTGGCAATGAGTGTATTTCAGATCCATCATAAAAGCGGTCAAACCGCTTATACCATTGTTGAGGTGATTGCTTCAAGCCATATATGGATTTCTTTAGACTGCAGACCCATTTTTCTTTCCCAGCTTGTTTAAAACCTTCTGATTGAGACAGATAAATCTCCTCTTCCAGATCACCATGTAAGAAAATTGTCTTCACATCAAGCTGTGCTAACTTAAGATCATTTTGTGCAACCAAAGCTAGTAATATCCGAATAGATGAATGCTTCACAACAAGATAGAATATTTCACTATAGTCAATTCCCTCTGTCTGAGCGTAGCCCTTGGCTACCAATCTAGATTTGTATCGTACTCTATTTTTAGTAGCTTGATCATTTTTTTTGATTAAAGACCCACTTACAGCCAATTGACTTCTTTCCTTATGGAAGCGGCACAAGCTCCCAAGTCTGGTTCTAGTGAAGAGACTACATCTCCTTATTCATTGCTTTTTCTCATTCAACTTGTTCACCGGACTGTATGGCTTCTCTATAAGTGGTTGGGATCTCACCCCCTTCAGCTGGTAGTGCATATGTCACGTAGTCTACAAAACGTGTCGGTACATGTTTCTCTCGTCTCAACCTATCGGTTGCTATTTATTCGGGCTAATGTGGAGGTACTGTGATTGGACTATCAGCTTTATCTTGTCCATGCTCTCTCGAATCCTTTTAAGTAGCAAACTTCACATTCTGTGAATCATCTGGTGTTTCACCATCATGACTGCCTTCATTGGAATCTTTATGCTTAAGTGACTTAAGCATCTTAGATTCGTTGAATGTAATATCTCTATTGATGATTACCTTTTTAGATTTTATGCACCAGACTCTATACCCTTTTACACCAGTACTAAAGTTTAAGAATTTTACTTTCTTGACTCTAGGATCAAGCTTACTTTATTTAGCATGATAGTAAGTAGGACATTCGAAAACATGTAAAGAGTCATAATCAGTAAAATGTGTACATTTCCACATTTCAATGGGTGTCTTCCCATCATTGCCAGTTGCGTGTAGTCGGTTGATAAGGTGGTAGGCATATGTCATAGTTTCAGCCCAAAACTTTTTACTTATTCCAGCATCCAGTAACATACATCGCACACTTTCTCTAGCAAAGTACTATTCATCCGTTCTGCCACACCGTTTTGCTACGGTGTTCCTCGTATCGTGAAGTGTCTGACAATTCCATCTCTCCGGCATACTTCCATGAATGGGTTTGAAGTGTATTCACCTCTATTATCATATCTGAGCCGCTTGATTTTTATGTTGGTCTAAGTTTTAATCATTTTCTTGCAATCAAGGAAGATGTTAAGCACTTCATCTTTATTCTTCATCGTATACACCCACACATGACAAGAATAATCATCTATAAAAGTTACAAACCAATGCTTACCTTCCAAAAATGCATTTTTTGTATGTCTCCAAATATCGAAGTGTACATAGTCAAGTATCCCCTATGTATTGTGTACAGCGGTTCCAAACTTGATCCACCTCCGCTTCCCCAATATACAGTGCTCATAGAAAGATAATTTACCAGTCTTAGCACCTTTGAGTAAGCCTTACTTCACTAGTGTTTGCAAAATTTTTTCTCCAGCGTGTCCCATACGCATATGCCAAAAACCGGTGGTGTCAGCATCAGTCTCATCTAGCTTCTTATAGCATGTGGAAGCTCTTCCATCAACAATACTTCCTTGCGAGAAGTACAAGTTTCCTCGCCTCAAACCTTTCATAGCCACCTAAACTCCCATTACTACTTTGAGAGTTCCGTCTTCAATAGTGATTCTGAATCCCTTTGAATCCAAAGATCCAAGTGAGATGAGATTCTTCCGCAAGTCCAGAACGTACCGAACTTTTGTCAGAGTTTGGACACTTCCATCGTGCATCTTCAACCGAATGCTTCTATTCCCTGAGTCTTATAGGCACTGTTGTTACCATAAGTACTGGTGGAGTTGTTGCCATAAGTACTGCTCCACCCTCAATTTTTGTGAAGTCAATAAACCAGTCCCGATTGAAACATATGTGATAGGTACATCCGGAATCCATAATCCATTCATCAGAATGAAAAATGGATAATGAACTTGTCAAGGTAAAATCTGAATCTTTATCTATGTTTGCGACATTGGCTGTGGTGGGTTGATTCTGCTATTGTCCCTTCAGCTTGGGACAATTCTTCCTCCAGTGTCCTTCGTTGCGACAAAAGGAATACTTGTCTTTGGCAAGTTTTCTCCCAATTGATGAACCACGTGATGTGGCCCGAGTTTTCGATTGAAAACCTTTCTTCTTTCTTGGATACTTTGACTGTGGCTTCCCTCTTGCTGTTAATGCTTCACTTGATGTATCTAGAAGTAGCTGCTTGTCTTTTCTACGGTATTCATTGCTAATTAAAGAACTAGATACATCATCAAAACTGATCTTTTCCTTTCCATACAGTAGTGTAGTAATTAAATGCTCGTATGTATTAGGCAAGCAATTTAATAAAAGTAAAACCTTATCTTCATCTTGGATTTCAACATCCAAGTTTAATAAATCAGTAAGAATTTGATTATAACTATTAAGATGTTCAGACATAGAAATACCTTTACGAAACTGAAATTTGAAGAGCTTTTTCTTCAAGTGCAAATGGCTCTCAATATTCTTTTTCATGAACTTATCTTCCAATTTCTGCCAAAGTTCCCTTGGATTTGTCTCTTTCATGACAAAATACTTCTGATCTTCGGTAAGGCATAACGGGATTGTACTACAAGTTTGGGTATTAAACTTCCTCCAATTCTTTTCATTTATATCATATGGTTTTTCTTCTAATGCAATTTCTAACTCTTGTTGGATCAAAACATCCATAACTTCGCAGTGCCACATGCCGAAGTTGCTTGTTCCATCAAACTTCTAAACTTCAAACTTGGCATTTGAAACTGTGGATCGACGCCCAGAGCTATTAGCATTTTAAGAACTCCTATTTCTTCCAGATCCTTCCATATGAATTTAGAAAATTTGTACAACAAATTTCAAAATTCTAACCATACGGATGAATCTGAAATGATCCAAATAGTTGAAAAGCACTATTTGATCGTTAAAATTGGACTCCAAATGACTTAGATCAAGCCTAGAAAAAGATATGAAAACGAATGGTCCTGATTGTCTAGTGCGTGTGATACACGCATTGCAGCCAGGCCGTTAGGGACCTCGGACTTGTCCCTAAACATTAAGTCTATAAGCTCACCTTGGTGTTGTTGGTGACCGAGTGATCTTGCCAACTTGCTTGGTCTTCAACAAATGGTAGTTGTTTGGGAAATGGAATGATGGAGATGATAATGGAATTGGGTAGCCTAAGTGTTTATGGCTTGCAATTCACTATGGACGGTTAGGGCTTGTTCCTTTAGTGTGGAGCCAAGTTGATTGGGCTAGAGTTGATGAGAGGTAGTGAGGCTAGGGATTTCAGCTATGAGACAACTAGGGTTGCCAAAATTGCCCAAGGGAATTAGGGTTGGTGCCAATATGGTGGAGGCTAGGGTTTTGGAAAGATTCCTAAGTGGTAGGAATCCTTGAGGAATTGGTGGAACTAGTTTGGAAAGTCAATGTTGACTTGAGATATTTAAAGGACGAGAGATTTAAGGAATTGAAGGAGATTATCAATTCTTTAACTTAATAGATAAGAGATTTAAGGAATTGAAGAGGATTATCAATTCCTTAAACTAAGGGATTTAAATTAGATGAAGTCAAGACTCCTAAAAGGAAAAAAGTTTCTTTATGGAGAATTGGGGGATTTTGGCTAGGGTAAATTGGAATGGAAGAAGGGTAAAGATGGTAATGCCGTGTATAGTAGGTGGTGATTTGGCTAGGGTTTTAAGGAAGGTTTGCAAGATGGGAGGAATCTTTGAGGGAAGGGGGGATTCGAATTTAGATTAGGATGACAAGTCAATAATTGACTAGAGAGATTTTAGGAAGAGTGATTTAAGTAATTGAATTTGATTGTCAATTCCTTAAATTAAGGAATTTGAAATGGGAGGGAGTCAAGACTCCTAGAAGGAAGGAATTACCTTATAGAGACTTGAGGTGGCTGGCTACGGTTTTGTGGAAGAAATGATTTATGGAAAGTGACAAACACTTTAGTGGTCGAAAATGAGAGTATGGAAGAATCAAATGAGTAATGGAAGGATGAACACCAAGAACAAAATGATGAACACTCAAGAACGAAGTAAAATGCTTAAGAGTTTGAATGAACAAAATGTAACAAATCAACTAATGATTCATGGATTGCACAATAGTTGAAATAAACCTCATGAATTAATAACTTGATAAAAACAAAGATAACAACAACTTGGATTCACGAATTACACCAAGTTGCAAGATCAAGATAAATAAATCACACCTATTCACGAATTGTAAGGTGTGATCCTCTCTTTGGGATTCACGAATTGCACTCAAAAAGCTCAAGTACCTAGCACCGATTGTTGATCTCCTAAACAAAATAATCATCCTCTAGGGAACTTGCCAAAAGACGTAAAAGCAAAGACTAAGAGTTTTATTTATAAGGATTAAAATTTGGAAATCCTCAATAGATCCCTTAGAAAATAAATAATTAAATTAAAATAAATAATAAACAATAACATAATTGGCATGAGCCAAGTTGACCCATGGCATGCATGAGCCCATGGGTGGGTTAGGTTGGCCCTTCTCTTCATGGGGTCCGACCACAGGCGTTTGGGGTGCTTGGATTACAAGCGCCGAGGGCTTTTAGGGCGCGTGAGGGTGTGTGGGAGCGTATCTTTCACACGTCTTGAACCTCCTGGGCGTGTGGAGACGTGTGGGGAGTATGTGTGGAGTGTGTTCTTTAGTCATCTTCAACCTCCAACTACGAGTGAGGCGCGTGGACTCACTCTCGTACTTCTCAAGGCGCGTGTGAACTCCTCCGACCTCTGTTTTCGATTCCGTTTGCGACAACGGATTGGTCTTGATGCGAAGAACACCCTGGAGTTGTCAAAAGTTGATTTCGATCAACTTGATTTTTAGACAGCATGAAACCAAAGCTCTAATACCAATGTTGCACCTCTGGCTTGTTCAAGAATCACACAAGACGATATAGAGACAATATTTAAGTGGTTCGACAACTTGTCTACGTCCACTGAATCCAAAATTCACTAAATTTGTATAAGATTACAAACATTTAGTAATTCCTCTCTCAAGTCCTCTATCTCTCTATTTTTGCCCACACCAGTTTACACATATGAGCTCTCATTTTATAGGAGAAGCTCTATTGAATATTAGCCGTAATTAATAGTGAGCTATAGCAGTTATAGTTGATCTTTAGCACATAGGACGATGTTGAGTTTCAAGTTGGACGGTGCCGAGTTTCAAGTTGGACGGTGCTAAGTAGAATAAGTGGACTTTTGGTCTCACACTTTGGTGGTTTTCAACAGTTTGAGGGCACTGCATTAATGGCGTCCTGTATTTTCTGGAAGCCTCCGTTACCACACTGGTCAACTCTTACGAGCAACGCACTAGTCATTCAGGTAGGGTCTGGGAATGCTTCAGAAATAGTGCTAGCCATGAAAGTCCATGAAGCTAGTACCAAGAAGTTCAAAAAGCAACCAAGATTCATCATCATATTTCTCTCGAAGTTCTGCGGAGAAAGAAAGTCACACATAATCAACTCTATCTGTAGATATATATCAAAAGTCCGATAATGAAAAGCAATGAAGGTGGGTGTTCTTTTATATGGAGAACCCAAGCCGTTTTCTTGCAGTGGAGATAATATAAGTTAAAGTCCTGTTCAAAGCAACCGTGTGGACGCCATGATCAAGAGATATGTTAATTTGCTGCATGCATTTGCCCTAGGTGGAAGTATGCGGCGGCTAAGGGAGAATTCAGGGTTTGTGCTTAAGACAGACGAAACAGATGTTTGAAAAACATGAAAAAAGACATTATAGTATGTTTTATTTTCGGGTTTTTGGAGGAATTCGTCTTGGGTTGGGGGATAGCTTCAGATATACGAGGAAGATCATGATCATCACAAGTAAGTTAGGAATTTTGGTTACTAGCTTATTAAGAAATGCAGCGAACGTGGAGCGCAGTTCACTGCTGTATTGGGAGTTGACCACGTTAAATAACCAGCCTCTGTACGGCTGGACACCACCCGGACAAAATGGCACGCTATCTCTATCGACCCGGATTTTCTGATAGAGAGAATGGAGGGGGTCAAATTCAAAAAACACGAGGGTCGTGTGGGGGCCCGTTTTTGGATTGTTTGAAAAAATTGGGCCCGTCTTAACTCTTTGGGGTGGGCCAAGAAATTGAGGGCCATACTCATACTAATTTGCTCAGTTGGTCCAAAACAGCCTAGCGAGCAAGGGCCGAGAGTCTAGCTTAAGAAGTAAATTCTAACTTATCATATCGCATCTTCTTTCGAGAGGCAGTTCCCGGTCTCCTCTTTTGTAGGCCTGTTTATCCAGACCTGAAAAAATCTCGACCCGGTTCAGAATCCATGTAATCGGATTTTGATTATGGTTCCAGACCGAAACAAATATAGGTTGGTACCCTCATAAAAAAAGAATACCATAGTAGAGTTGGACCGAAGTTGCCTAATTATAATTAAAATCTGGACATCTCGTAGGAGGGGTGTGGAATACAAAAACAAAAAACAAGAAAGTAAGATACGGATTACCGGGAATCTTTTTTCAATATTTATAGCAAGAAAGCTAGTTTGAGAAACCTGATGTGTTGTTCTTACCAATTCCCAGTTGATATCTCCAAGTGACAAACAAAACTAATCTTTTCAATCATACTTGAAAGAGAAGTATTAAGGACATAAAGAGATTATTTTAAAAAAATAAATTTACAAATTAATATAGCATCATCTGATACGTTAGATCTTTTTTTACAGTAAAAATAACTTTACAATCTGACATACTTGTCTGATTCCAAAGCATCAAAACCGAAAACCAAAAGATGGAGGTCCTGACTATGAAGACATCAGGCAAACATGATATCAAAAGACAAAAAGAAATAGAAGAAGAAAGGGCAAAACATCGGACTTAAGCAAGCATTCCACATGATGCACCACCTGCAGAAGCAACCTGACAAAGAAGTTAAACATCTGCAAAAGAGTACATATAAACTGAAATACCTCTTCCTTCTCACACTCATTCAAGAAAAGAACACAATAGAGGTACTTTTTACAATATCTTCTTAATTTCTTGTGTCATTTGTTTGAGATTTCATGCATGGATTAGCTACAAACACAATAGAACTTCCAACCTAGTTTGAAGCTTTCTTTCTCTCTGCAGCCAAGGTATGCTACCTTTTCATCAATTCACTCCTTTCTTTCTCTTTGAATTCAACCTCAAACAAATTCTTAAAAACGATCTTAGAGCACTCTTAAAAAGTTCATATAGTTATTTACATTGTAAAGACAAGAAAGATACAATAAAATTTAAGGCAACGCATTTCTTGCTATACTTTTATATTTGTGGGTGTGCCACCATCCAAGACTTTTCGACTTTTGAAGAAAATTTTTTGGATTGAACTCTATGAAAATTGGAGCACATTTAGTATATATCATTCCTCCAAGATGCAAAACCCTATAAAACCACCTATTATTCTCATCAGGTGGGCATCCGTAATGATGCCTCCGAACCCAAAAGCAACCTTCAAGTATCCATATGTGTCATCTAATTCCATCAGCTAGGCAAAAATGTTACTCCTATGCAGGTAATGATCAATCTCAAATGACATTTACACAGACTTAGAACTAAACATTTATATATTAAGGGAAAATAAGAAAGAGATAATCCCACCCCACTAGACTCATGTGCCGGCACTGCTAGATGTACATCTGATAAGCCACTACTGATCTGGGCTATCTGATTTTAGACATCCTGCTTTGTTTAATGTTTCCCTAAAAGAAGATTTAGGAGAAAATGATGTGGAGATCTGTTTCAACAAGTTCAAAATAGATGATTGCACTGCTCCATAATAGATGATTTCAAGAACGGTTAGATTACAAACTTGTAACTTAAGCCATCGTTTCTTTGGTTTGGCCATAGAACATGGGCTCAGGTCCAATTTATTGAATTCATTGTCTGTTTATTTTTATTTGCTCTAATTGTTTGCACTGTGATTTCTGTAATGAAATTTTTGTTGGGTTCTAGCTCCCATCCTCACCTCTCATATTTTCCTGTTTAATTTTAATACAAGCTTGATTAAAAGGGGAAAAAATAAAGAAAAGGAAAGAGACATGGGCGCTAATAACTTCAACTTTTATATCCAGAGTATAAAAGAAAAATGCAAGGACTTGTGAGAGCAGTACGATCTTGCCAGGAAACGATCAAGGATGCAAATTTGCAACATCTGCATGGAGGAGTAATTGATCTGGGAAAAATATTTTCGCGTTTTCGACGTGTGACCTTCTCTAGATCTTCACCTGAGCAGCTGAAAGGGTTGGAGAATGTAACAGTAGCAGAGGTGCTGATGACAAAAGGAGGAGAGAAAACTGGTTCCTGGTTGTGGTGCCACACTGATGATGTTGTCATTGATGCAGTAAAAAATGTAAGTCCAATTAGCCACATTTTCCGGATTTTGAAACCGTTCTTTGTCCAAGTGAAGTTACATGCATCCTAAAATATTTGCCTTAATATTGCAGATGGCTGTCCATAATATTGGGTCACTGGTTGTGCTAAAGCCTGGAGAAAAACATCTTGCAGGAATCGTCACTGAAAGAGGCAATTAATCATTAAGCCCTTGTTTTATTTTGCATCAAGTTCTCTTAAGTTTGATCTTATCTGAATTTGATAGCTTCAAGTGAGAGAGAAATAAATATATGAAATCGGCTCTATAATAATGTATGCTAAGAATTTGTTGTTGTCCGTTTTATATAAACCACGAGAAACATTAATGAAGTTTATGGTTGACAGTATTCTTCGCTTTCCATATCAAAACACGAGACTACTCGTGATCACACAAAGTTAAATTTCATTCAATCAAAAACAGGTTGTATTGCATCGATCATTTTCGATTCTCTCTTGTAAAGATGCATAAACATGGGATCCATTCGCTATGGGCTAGTAGTTGACATGGTCTGTTACTGGTTTAGCTTTTACTAAGTCTTTTTATATAGCATCTGTAAAGTTTTTATAGAGGTATGCCCCCTTGCTATTGTACTTGGGATTTTCTTAATGAAATTTAACTTGCCCAAACAAATATGCTCCCCCCTCCCCCTTAATTTCCTTTGCTGGGGCCAACTTTTCAACCAAATATCTCTTGAAATACAAGGCCAAATACATGACAACCCTGGGATATTCTCCTAGCCCTCACTCCAAAACTAGTATTCAATTTCCTCTGATTATTGTCATTGAACGAGCAGACTACTCAAGGAAGATAATCGCACCAGGAAGATCACCCATATACACAAGAGTTGGGGAAATAATGACTGCTAAGGTTCATTTAAGGTTTTTTTTTGGGTCTAGTACCTTTGTATTAATCTCCACGAAATAATACAATTTGCCCACTCTACTTTCTAAAACATGCCTGAAATGCTTCTCTTTTAACAGGACGAAGTATTAACAGTGACATCTGATACCAACATTCTTCAAGCAATGCAGCTTATGACAGGTGAGAGTCACCTTGATAACTCATATTCCACAAATTACCAAAGAGAGTACGGGAATTAGGCAGTGGAATTAAAGTGTGTTCCTGGTGTTTTGCAGACAATCGGATACGGCATATTCCAGTGGTAGATGGGAGGATAGTTGGCATGATCTCTATTGTAGATGTTGTGAGAGCGGTAGTGGAGCGGCAAAGTGGGGAATTGAAGCAACTAAACCAGTTCATTAGAGGAGACTACTAACAGAATAATCAAATGTTTCACACCAAGCAGTGTTGATAACTACTTGATAATCATGGGTTGCAAAAGAAGCATCGTTTTAACTTTTATCATCTCTAGTCACATCTGCTTATATAATACGTTTAAGTATTTGTCCATTTAAATAGTATACACATAAAAACATTTAAATGCATGCGTGATATCAACAAGTGCGATTAAAGTTGATAAAATCTGAAATGAAAAGTAACATTACTTTTCGATCATAGAGCAAATATGTAATCCAAAAAGAGAGGAAAATTTTTCGGAAACCATGTGTTCAAGCATATTACAAGGGAGTGCTTGTTCAGTTTTGTGGTGGATGTGTAGCCGGACTACATGAACAAACCGACGTTAAGGAAAAATAGATGCACGAATGACTTATTAACCTGAGCTGTATAAAGGTGTGACAGTCAGATCTCTGTGTTTTTCCAAACTTTAATTGTGGGCAAGTTCGCACCAGAGCAAGTGGGGGTAAGCTTCTACCACGAATAAATAGAGAGAGAGGTAAATGAGCCCACAGGCACATAATGAATGATACAAGAACACCCGAAAAACAAACAATTGAGTTACAGAATAAAATACATACCCCGTCAATTGACAGAATATGTCTTCTATGTCTAGTGGTCCAGAAAGGGACATGAAAGATGCATTACACTACTTGGGATGGGACCATGGCAAGACTCAACCATGGGAACAATCGCAAAATACAACTCTAAAAAGCTAAGATGTCAAGTTGAGAAAAAGGTAAATCAACATCTTTATGGATTACATCCTGCCGGCCATGCAGAGTGCTATGGCTTCCTAAACCTATAGGAAATTCTTATTGTTGGGTTTTCTATTCCAAAGACCTGAGAAGCAGTCCCAAAATACCAACGAACTATCTCATTGTAGGACTCTTCCGACTGAAAGCTTGAGATGCCATCATGGCCACCTTGAGTGGCTCTGACGCTGCAAAACCCCGAGCCTCCATCAACCCATATACCCTTCTAGCATCCTGCACAAACCCACCTGCTATAAGCCCATTAATTATTCTCTCAAATTCGTCCGACCGCAGTTGCTCTTTCTTAGCCTCCAGAACCCCAAGAGCTTGAAGAGCCTTTTTCTCTATTCCAGCCCTCGAGTACATGTCGCAAAGGCTTACATGTACCTTAAAAGGAGGGGCCTCACCCTGCTCAGCAATCTTGCCCAATAGCTGCTCAGCCTCATTAACCAGCTGCAACTTGCCTAACCAATATATACTGCTAATCATCCTGTATCCACCTCTTATAATCCTCAACAAATTAAAGAACATTCTTCTCCGACGTATTCACAAATAGTTGAAAATGATGATCAGATATATACCTTGTGTAAAGAAGAATTTAAGATTAATAAAAAATATCTTGAACAAGATTATATGAGAGAGAAAAATAAACAAAAAAGATTAGAATTTTTCTCAACTTTCACACAAATAGAAATAGATTATATTCAAACAAAATATTATAAATACTTAGAAAGTTAATATACCTTTCTTTACATCGTTTGAAATTTATAAATCAAACTAATTATCAACTTTAAATAGGACAAATAATCAATGGATTAAGTAAGATAATCAAATTATATATGAAGAATATCCTTCTTTCGAAGCAATTAAGTATAATGAAAGAAATACTTAAGTATTAGCTTCTCCAATAAAAAAAATATAATTCAATACAAGAAAGTAAAAATCCTTATAATATTATTCAACAAAATAATTACACTAATTTATATTTAAAAACCATGAGTAAGCAATTAGAAATGATAGAAACCCAAATAAATCCTATCAATATTTCTATCAAAGAAACAAAATAGATTCCTTTATTTATTCCCCATGAAATTCATTCTCATTTAAAATTTAATTTTTCTAAAACTCAAGATGATTTATTAGAACAAATCTATAATAAACTAGAAAAATTAAGTATTAATATTGCATCTGCTTCAAAACAATTTCAGATTAATGTATTAAGTATAATAGATTCACCTGACTTATCTGATTATGAAATTAGTAATATTGAAAACCAATTTAAAGACCTACATATAAATAAAATCAAAGGAGATCATATGAATAATTTTTCTTCTAGGGATTCTAATCGTAATATTTCTATTACTCGAAATTGGTATCCAAGGCTTACTCCTCGGGATATTCAATTTGAAGAAAGAGAACATATAGTAAGATCTAGCTTTGCATCAAATGTATTATATGAATGGAATATTGATGGATTATTTGAATATGAAATATGAAATCATTTCCAAAAAATGATTATGGTTGCTAATGTTTATAAATTACATAGAAAATCAAATCACCAAGTAGCTCATATTCTTGTTACAGGATTCACTGGTCAATTAAAAGGCTGGTGGGATCATTATCTTATACAAGAACAAAGATATTCAATATTAACCCAAGTTAAAAATGATTAAAATATGCAAGTTATTAAAACAAAAGATGGTCTATCATTAAAAGATGCCATTAACACTTTAATATTTATATTAACTAAACATTTTGTTGGAGATCCTATTCGATTTAAAGAAAGGACCAATGACTTATTAATTAATCTAAGATGTCCTCAATTATCTGTTTTTGAGGGTATAAAGATGTATTTCTAACTAAAGTAATGATCAGAAATGATTGTCAACAACCATATTGGAAGAAAAAGTTTATAGCCGGACTTCCATATTATTTCACCCAAAAGGTACGACAATCATTAGTAAAATCAGATGGTACTATTGATTTTGTTAATATTACATATGGAGATATAATAACTGCTACTAATAGAACTGGTTTAATTATGTGTAATAATATAAGATTAAAAAATCAAATGGAAAAAGAAAAAAAATTTGTTAAGAAAGAATTAGGTATCTTTTGTGAACAGTTTGGTTACACTCCATTATTAGCTCCATCTAGAATGCATAAAAAGGTAAAAAAGAATTTTAAAATTTATCCTAAGAAACGAAAATATAAAAAACCTTATAAGAAGACTAAAAAGAAAAACAAATATTTAATAAACTTGTAAAACCTACAAAAAAGTATAATAAAAAGAAAAAACAAGTTGCCTGTTATAAATGTGGAAGAACTGGACACTATGCATCAAATTGTAAGGTTAAAAAAAAATTAATAAATTAGATGTACTCGAAACACTAAAAGAAAAATTATTAAATATTTTTATAGTACAATCAAGTGAAGAAGAGGAAAACTCTTTAGAAGAAGAAAAAATCTATCAATTAAAAGAATCAAGTTTATTAGAACAATCTTTTGATAGTGAATCGGAAGAAGATGAAGTACAAATTTGTAATTGTTCAGATAGGAATAATCGTATTTGTAATAAAACCATTATTGAATTATCAACTCATGAAAATATTATATTAGAATTAATTGATAAAATTAACAATCCACAAGAAAGAAAAGAATATTTAGAAAAATTAAAAGATAATTTTACTAATGAAAACACTTTAGTAATTAACCCAACACCTTCATCATATAATTTCTTAGAAATAATTGACATATTTAAATGGGAAAAACAAAAAATTATATTACAAGATTTACAACAATAAATTAATGAAATAGAACAAGAGAAGAGAAATTTGAAAGCATCTAATCTAAGCTTGAAGCCTTAAATGAACAGTTAATACAAGAAATTATTTTATCAAACATTGATAAAGATATTATTAAAGAAAAGTCACAATTTCATTAATATCCTTAATAAGATAAATTTCCAAAAATGGTACACGGAAATAACTATTTCCATTAGCAAATAATTTTCTTTTACAACAATTGATTTATTAGATACATGAGTAGATTTAAACTGTATACAAGAAGGAATAATACATTCTAAATATTTTAAGAAAACAAAAGAGACACTTTCTCAAGCTAATGGAGCAAAATTAAATATAAATTATAAATTATCTAATGCACATATATGTAATAATGAAATTTGTTTTAAAACAACATTTATTTTATCAACACTAGAGTAATATTAGAAAACCATGCATTTCCTTGCCTTACTCTATGTTTTCTCAGTAATAGAGGAATGAATTTTTACAAAAATATTAGAAAAAGAAGTTCAATTGAAATTTCTATTTCCCCTAGTTTCGAAAGAAATTAATGCTTTAAAAGAAGTTTTATTGATTAAAGAAATCAATATTTTAAATAGAAATAAGATTAAAAGAAAAGAAAAACAGATAAATTTCTTAAAAGAATAATTAAAATACAAAAGAATTGAAGAACAATTAAAAAGTTCATTATTAATTCAAAAAATTAACAATTTTAAAATTGTAATTGAAAAAGAAGTATGCTCTAATTTATCCAATATTTTTTAGAGTAGAAAACAACATATAGTTGAATTACCTTATGAAAAAGATTTTTCAGAGAAGAATATCCCTACCAAAGCTAAACCAATTCAAATGAATAATGAATTATTAAAATTTTGTAAAAAAGAAATTAACAAATTATTATCAAAAGGATTAATTAGAAAAAGTAAATCATCACAGAGTTGTGATGCCTTTTATGTCAAAACACAGGCAAAATTAGAAAGAGGAGTATCTCGATTAGTCATTAATTATAAACCATTAAATAAAGTATTACAATGGATTATATATCCTATTCCTAATAAAAAATACTTATTATCCCGTCTTTATGATGCTACTATATTCTCAAAATTTGACATGAAAATTAGATTTTGGCATATCCAAATTGCTGAGAAAGATGGATATAAAACAACATTTACTGTCCCATTTGTACATTATGAATGGAATGTTATGCCATTTGGATTAAAAAATGCTCATAGTGAATTTCAAAATATTATGAATGAAATATTCACTCATTTAACTCACTTCTTAACTGTCTATATAGATGATGTATTAACTTTCGCATCATTTATTGAATAACATTGAAAATATTTAAATACTTTTGTTCAAATTATTAAACAAAATGGATTAGTTATTTCATCATCTAAAGTCAAACTATTTCAAAATAAAATCAGATTTCTTGGTCACGGTATTTATCAAGGAACTATTACTCCAACTAGTAGAGCAATATAATTTGCTAATAAATTTTCTAATGAAATAAAAGATAAACATCAATTACAAAGATTTCTAGAAAGCCTAAATTATGTTGCAGAATTTTATCAATCTCTCAAACCATTATATAAACCATTATTCAAAAGATTAAAAAAGAATCCACCTCCATGGATAGAAAAGCATACAAATATTATAAAACATATAAAATCTCATGTTAAGAAATTACCATGCTTAGAACTTTCATCTCCTCATAGTTTTAAAATTGTTGAAACAGATGCTTCTGAACTTGGCTATGGAGGAATTATGAAACAAAAATTATCAAATAACTTAGAACAAATTCAACACCTAACTAATCCCCAAAAATTATTAGGTGCCTTTCTCTTACCAGACTGGCATTATGCTCCACAAAATATTAAGAAAACTTAAAACTTTTATGAATTCATATTAGTAGACACAAATTCTGTAATTATCTTCGAAATTCCATGCTCTCTCCAAACTCAATGATCTCCACCTTCTTCTCCAATTATTGCTTTCCACAAAGTTACTGTTAAGCAAGTTCTCACATAAGAACAATGGAGAAAAAACCCCTATTTAACCAGAAAATTCTCACAACCCTATGATCTACCTTATTTTGATTATTATGATTATCAATATGCATGGACAAAAATGTTCTTCAGACAAAATAAAAATTTGCGCCATTCCTAATTTCTTCATTTTGACAAATTACAGGAAACTAAGACACTCCCACGATGGTTCTTATTATGGTGGGATTTTTTTGGATCAGAATCTCTTCTTCTTCCTATCCCTCTTTAGGAAAGTCTTCAAATCTTTACATCACAAAATGATTATCTACCATCTTTATCGCACTGTTCTCCACTTCTTCTTTTTTTTCTCAAGGCAAATTAAATTGGATTATGAAGTGGGAGTATGTCATTAAACCTCATCATTCTCTCAACAATATCAAGTTCTTGGCCCATCAAGTTTCTGTCAAATGGTGGGAAAAATACAATTATGATTATGTTGTCAAAATGTTTTAAAAAATTACCAAGGTTCCTCAGGTACTAGTCCAAAGGAGTAGATTTCAGGCTCAATTAGCCTCCATTACCAGCAAAAAGGATTTGAAAAAATTAGCTGAGACAATGTCACAAGTCCCAGACAATGACGATGAAGAAGATCGCCAAGAAAGATTTTCCCCATTACAAAAAGAAACAGTACAAATGCCTCTCATTCTCAGCAGACCTCTCATTCCCAACAGGCCTCTCATTTTCAAGATAATTCATCCTATTATCCTTCACATTTGATGGATTCTCAGGATCCGTTTGATCTGGAATTGACACATTATGACCCTCAAATCATGTGAAGATCATTGTTGTCCCAATTATTAAATAAGACAAACAACTTTATCTATTATCAGATTTCTTTTCAGAAGTCAAGATGCTCATCAAGATTATGTCAGAATTATCCTGTCAAGAAAAAAGACAAGTAAAGCTGCCCCGCCGCCTATTTACTGTTTAAGAATTATTTGAGTTACCGTTCATTTGTTAAAAAAATGTCACAGATATTATTGTAAAATACTTTTTGTTACTGTTTTGGTGTCTATAAATAGACAGTTTGTAAATAAGGAAGACATTCAAAATTCTTCATCTGAAGCCATTCCTTATCTCGTCGTTCTTACTCTCAAAATATTCTCTCTTGTAAATCTTCTATCCTTCATGTCTTCTAATCTCAACTCTTCTAAGAACTAATATTCCTATAAGTATTATATTTTCAATGAAATCTATTTTATCATATTCTGTCTTTTATTTTAAGCAAAGGGCAGGTTCTACTGCCTTTCATTATATTGGCTTTACTTCTTCTTATTATCAGGCAGGTTATACTGCCTCTAATTATTAATTGGCTATATATTTTATTTTATATATCCTGGTATACATTCATGGTATAAGAGTCATTGGCTATTATATATTGATATTCTATTTGTTAATTGTTATAGTGAGTTTAGTTTATTATAACTATATTATTGATAGACCATATTGATAGTATTAGTATAGTAATTTAGTATTAGTATTACTATATCGTTATTTCACAAGTGATTATTTAGTATAGTGATTTATATACTAATTTATACATAAACTTAAAGTATAATACTAATAGTAATATAGTATTAGACTATTAATATTTAGTATTAGGTCATAAAATGTAAATTGTATTAATATAAATTATATAATAATATATATTAGTATTAATAATCCACTAATGTCTTATGTACTTATAAAATATATATATATATATATTGAGAATTTATTAGGCCATCAAGATTTAGTAATAATATTTGAGTGATTTTCTTTCTTTTTTGATTCTTACTTCTTATGAGAAAATGTTATTAATATATATATATCTTATATTTAAAGCATATGATCAATTAAAATTTCATGTTTAAGATTAAATTTTTATTTTATAAATTATAATAACAATATTTTATATATAATTATAATTTATATTATTATATATATTATATATAAAAATTATATATAATATAAAACATATTATATATAATATTAAAAAAATATATTAAATAGAACCGGCCTGGTTCGGGCAAAAAATGGCCGAAACTGAAACCGGACCGATTCCAGCTGGTTCTTCATTTCCAAAAACCGGTTTCGGACCAGATCGATCCAAAATTGGCCCAACGGGTACGATCTGGACCTGTTTTATGAATTTTTTTAACACCTATAATAATAATTTAATTTTGAGACTAATCACGACGGCATATAATCTTATATTTAATTTCTAATATTCTAACTTGCCCGGTGTCTTTTTCCCAGGCCCAATACCCAAGGGCCTGTACCAACCGAGCCACCAGGTGACTCACCTAAAGGGCTCTTGTTTCGCATAAACTAGGTTCAAGGCCTTGGAGCCGAGGACGGTCCGCTACCCAAGAAGCACAGGAAATCTACCCCGACGAAAAGTGAAGAAGAACATGTCATCTCGTTGGGACTAAGCCTTAAGACAAAGCATAGGGTCACGCCGCATTAAAGATGCTCACCAGAGGATCACGCTTCATTAAATGCGTTCCTTAAAGGGCCACGCCACATTAAATGGGTATGGTGAAAGGGTCTTAGAGAGGACACCCTTCCCCCCAGCAACAGGGCATGTTTGCTTGACCCTCAAAACAAGGTATAAAAGGGAACCCTCACGTATCAAAAAGGGAGGATGCTCTACACACTCCTTATACTCTCTAAATCTGTATACTTTCTAAGAGCGTTACTGACTTAGGCATCGGAGGCTCCCCTAGCCACCCAAGTGCCACCTCCTATTGATCATTTCTCTATTTTTGCTGGCCCCTAAGACCAAAGACTAGGACTACTGAGAGCCTGGCCCATAGGCGTACAAAACATGAAGTCAACAGTGGCGCCGTCTCTGTGATCTAGAAAACTTTTACTTGTCCTTCGTATGCCTATGAGAACCCGTTTTTAGATAGTTCGGGACCAAGAGGAAGCAATATCAGCAAACTTGGAAGCTAGACTGGCAGTGATGGAGCAACTGATAGAGAGGCTGACCATTGAGGTAGGTGTCCTTTGCGAGGAAAATAAGACCCTCAAGGACAATGCCTAAGAACCATTGTGCAATGAAGAACCCAACACCAATGAGTATCATGGGTCTAGAATCATGGGGGGAGGTGACAATGAAAATGAAGAGAGGAATAGGACGAGTTGCTCAAGGTCAAGGGAAAATATGAGGAGATGGCGAGAAAAATGGGCAACTCGTCATTGGTGGACCAGCTGCTTGTTAGCTCAAGCATGCCATACAGTGCAGAAGTGATGGCGGTACCTCTACTGCCAAATTTTTGAGTCCCTCGTATGGAGATGTATGATGGTACCCAGTCGAGCATTTCGAAACCATCAAGGCGAACATGACCTTGCATGGTTTCCCCAGGGAGGTGGCTTGCAGAGCCTTCCCGTTAACCTTGGGGGGACTGGAAAGGGTGTGGTTCAGTCCCTTGGCACTCGACTCTATAGAAGTTTCAGGGAGCTGGCCTGCCTATTCCTCACACACTTCATGGCAAGCTGAAGAAGGAGATGTTCCACGACATTCCTTCTCACCATCAAGCAGAGAGAAGACGAGAGCCTGAAAGCGTACCTGGCCAAGTTCAACAAAGAGTGCATGACGACAGAGGAGCAGGATGTGAAGATCACCTTGATGGTGCTCCTAGGGGAAGTATGGCCCCAGTTCGCATTCATGGTAGAGCTGGCCAAGAGAACCATCGCAACCTTGTGAGAGTTCATGGACCAAGCCAATAACTTCATCAAAGTCAAGGACACACTCTGTGCCCTGATCGAACCAAGGAGGAAGGAACTGGAATGGGTAGACAGGAAGGGAAAGGCCTGGCTAAGGGCCTCGCTCATAGCAGAAAGGAAGCTGCATGAGGGAAGGAAGGAGGAGCCCTCATCGAGGAATACAGAATACTGGCAAGATTGCTCAGCATTCACCATCCAGAGGGATAAGCACCAGCCCACCCAAGAGGACGACCCACCAGCGTGCCGCTACTACACCTACCACTAGTGGACCACCCACAACACAGGCGACTGTCATTCCCCACGGGGAAAGAGGAACCATATATATAGGTCAACGCCAAGATATGCCCCCATTCAACGAGAAGAACAGGTGTGGAGGAGGCCGTCACGAGAAAGAAGTCCCGATAGGGGCTATAGGCAAAGGATAGTGAAAAGCCCATAGAGAAGAGAAGCCGAACGAGGACCCCTCCAACAGCCACACTAGGTGCCCCCGATGGAGAAATCAAGGCCATAGAAGGGGGATTTACTAGAAGAAGGTGCATGCTAGGGAGGCCCGTTATCGAGAGGGGTACTTGGCAGCGTACCACCCAACAAAGTATAGGAGGAGCAAACCTGCTCCCATGATCTCCTTCAGGGAAGATGATGATGAATGAGTCCTCTACCTGCACAACAATGCTTCGGTGGTGACCATGCTAATCACCAAACTCATCACAAGGATGATCCTCATTGTCAACAGCAGCTTGGCTGATATCCTGTTTTGGGAAGCATTTACGTACATAGGAATAGACACTACCTGACTCCAACCAACATTGATGCCATTCAAAGGCTTCTTCAGAGAGACGGTCTAGGCCATTGGGGCAATCACCAAGCGCGAGGGTCAACGAGGCAAGTTTCAGCCTAAGTGTTGCTTGACCTTTGCAAGAATATTTAGGCGAGCTTGGCCTTACGTGCTGCTTAGCCCCCTCTTGCCAAGCGCGAGGTAGAACGAGGTGAGTTTCAGACTAAGTGCTGCTCGACCTCTGCAGGAATATTTAAGTGAGCCCTGCCTTACGTGCTGCTTTGCCTGCTTTGGCCTAGCTTGAGGGATAATGAGGAGAGTTTCAGAAAAAGTGATGCTCGACCTCTACAGAAGTATCTAGACTAGCCTGACCTTATATGCCACTCGGCTCCCTCTCGCCAAGCATTAGGGTCAATGAGGCAATTTTCAGCCTAAGTGTTGCTTGATCTCTGCAGAAGAATTTGGTCCAGTCTAGCCTTACAGCCACTCGGCTTGCTCTTGCCAAGCGCGAGGGTCAATGAGGTGAGTTTCAACCTAAGTGCTGGTCGACCTTCGCATGAATATTTAGCCGAGCTAGGCTTGACGTACTGCTCGGCCCCTGCTTGCCAAGTGCAAGGGTCAACAAGGCGACTTTCAGCGTAAGTCCTGCTCAACCTCAGCAGGAATATTTAGGGGAGCCGGGCCTTACGTGCTGCTCGGCCCCTTTTTGCCTAGCATGAGGGTCAATGAGACGAGTTTCAGCCTAAGTGCTGCTCGACCTCCGCAGGAATATTTAGGTGAGCCCAACCTTACGAGCCGCTAGGCCCCCTCTAACCCTACGTGAGGTCAACGACGTGAGTTTCAATCTAAGTGTTGCTTGACCTTCACATAAGTATTTGGTCGAGCCTAGCCTTACATGCGGTTGACTCCCTTTCGCCAAGCGCGAGGTTCAACGAGGTGAGTCTCAGCCTAAGTGTTGCTCGACCTCTGCATGAATATTTAGTTGAGCACGACCTTATGTGCCACTCTGCCCACTCTCGCTTAGCGTGAGGGTCAACAAGGTGAGTTTAAGCCTAAAAGGTTCTCAAGCTCCACATGTATATTTAGGCGAACCCAGCCTTTCATGTCGCTCGGCCCTCTCTCTCCAAACACAAGGGTCAAAGAGGTGAGTTTTAGCCTAAGTGCTGCTAGACCTCTACAGGAGTATTTGGACGAGCCCAACCTTACATGCCGCTAGGCCTCCTCTCACCAAGCGTGAGGTTCAACGAGGTGAATTTTAGCCTAAGTGTTGCTCGACCTCTGTAGGAATATTTAGTTGAGCACGGCCTTACGTGCCACTCTGCCCACTCTCGCTTAGCGCGAGGGTCAACAAGGTGAGTTTAAGCCTAAAAGGTTCTCGAGCTTCACATGTATATTTAGGCAAGCCCAGCCTTACATGCCGCTCGGCCCTCTCTCTCCAAACACAAGGGTCAAAGAGGTGAGTTTTAGCCTAAGTGCTGCTAGACCTCTGCAGGAGTATCTGGACGAGCCCGACCTTACATGCCGGTTGGCCTCCTCTCACTTAGCGCGAGGTTCAACGAGGCGAGTTTCAGCCTAAGTGTTGCTCGACCTTTGCATAAGTATTTGGTTGAGCCCGACCTTACATGCCGGTTGGCCCCTTCTCACATAGCGCGAGGTTCAATGAGGCAAGTTTCAGCCTAAGTGTTGCTCGACCTCCGCATGAATATTTAGGCGAGCTCAGCCTTACATGCCTCTAGGCCCCCTCTCACCTAGCGCAAGGTTCAACGAGGCGAGTTTTAACCTAAGTGTTGCTCGACCTTCGCAGAAGTATTTGGTTGAGCCCTGACTTACATGCCAGTTGGCCCCTTCTCACCTAGCACGAGGTTCAATAAGGCGAGTTTCAGCCTAAGTGCTGCTCGACCTCTGCATGAATATTTTGGTGTGCCGGGTCTTATGTTCTACTTGGCCCACTCTCGCCAAGTGCTAGGGCCAA
The DNA here is from genome assembly GCF_018687715.1 of Carya illinoinensis. Taxonomy (NCBI): domain Eukaryota; kingdom Viridiplantae; phylum Streptophyta; class Magnoliopsida; order Fagales; family Juglandaceae; genus Carya; species Carya illinoinensis. Next base: position 12,022,144 of record NC_056767.1, on the reverse strand, counting down.
CGAGGCGAGTTCCAGCCTGAGTGTTGCTCGACCACTGCAGGAATATTTGCGCCAGACTGACCTTAAGTGCAGTTCGGCCCCCTCTTGCCCAGCGTGAGGGCCAATGAGGCTAGTTTCAACCTAAGTGTTGCTCGACCTCCACAGAAGTATTTGGTCGAGCCTAGCCTTACATGCCAATCGGCCCCCTCTCACCAAGCGCGAGGTTCAACGAGGCGAGTTTCAGCCTAACTGTTGCTCGACCACTGTATGAATATTTTGGTGAGTCAGTCCTTATGTTCTACTTTGCCCACTCTCACCAAGTGTGAGGGTCAATGGTGTCAGTTTTAACCTAAGTGTTGCTCAACCTATGCAAGAATATTTAGCAAAGACTAGCCTTACATGCTGGTTGACTCCCTCTCGCCAAACGTGAGGTTCAACGATGGGAGTTTCAACCTAAGTGTTGCTCAACCGCCGCATGAATATTTTGGTTCTGCTTTGCCCACTCTTGCCAAGCGCGAGGGTCAACAAGGCCAGTTTCAACCTAAGTGTTGCTCAACCTATACAGGAATATTTAGGCGAGCCAGGCTGTATGTGCCGTTCGGCCACCTCTCACCAAGCGTGAGGGTCAACGAGGCCAGTTTTAGCATAAGTGATACTCAACCTCTACGGGAATATATAGGCTAGCCCTGCCTTAAGTGCTGATTGGCCCCCTTTTGCCTAGCGCGAGGGTCAACAATGCGAGTTTCAGCCTAAGTGCTGCTCGACCTCCGTAGGAATATTTAGGCGAGCCTGACCTTACATGCTACTAGCCCCCCTCTCACCCAGCATGAGGGTCAATGCGGTGAGTTTCAACTTAAGTGTTGCTCGACCTTCACAGAAGTATTTGGTCGAGCCAGGCCTTACATGCCGGTCGGCCCCCTCTCACCTAGCACGAGGTTCAACGTGGCGAGTTTCAGCCTAAGTGCTGCTCGACCTCTGCATGAATACTTTGGTAAGCTGTGCCTTATGTTTTGCTTGGCCCACTCTTGCCAAGCGTGAGGGTCAATGAGGCGAGTTTTAGCCTAAGTGCTGCTCATCCTCTGTAGGATTATTTGGGCAAGCCCGACCTTACGTGCCGCTCGGCCCCATCTCGCCCAACGTGAGGGTCAACAAGGTGAGTTTCAACCTAAGTGTTGCTCGACCTCCCCAGAAGTATTTGGTCTAGCCTGGCCTTACATGCTGATCGGCCCCATTTTGCCTAGCGCGAGGGACAACGAGGTGAGTTTCAGCCTAAGTGCTGCTTGACCTCGGTAGGAATATTTAGCCGAGCCCGACCTTAGATGCCACTCGACCCCCTCTCACCCTGTGCGAGGGTCAACGACGTGAGTTTCAACCTAAGTGTTGCTCGACCTCTGCATTAGTATTTGGTCGAGCCTAGCCTTACATGCCGATCAGCCCTGTTTCGCCAAGCGCGAGGTTCAACTAAGTGAATTTTAGCCTAAGTGTTGCTCGACCTCCGCATGAATATTTAGGTGAGCACGGCCTTATCTGCCACTTGCAACAAGGTGATTTTAAGCCCAAATGGTGTTCGAGCTCCGCATGAATAATTAGGTGAGCCTGTCCTTACATGTTGCTTGGTCTGCTCTCTCTAAACGTGAGGGTCAACGAGACGAGTTTCAAATTAAGTGCCGTTCAACCTCTGCTGGAGTATCTGGACGAGCCCAGCCTTACATGCCACTAGGCCTCCTCTCGCCAAGCACGAGGGTCAATGAGGCAAGTTTCAGCCTAAGTGTTGCTCGACCTTCGTAGAAGTAGTTGGTCGAGCCCGGCCTTACATGCCGGTCTGCCCCCTCTCACCTAGCATGAGGTTCAATGAGGCAAGTTTTAGCCTAAGTACTGCTTGACCTCCGCATGAATATATTGGTGAGTTGGTTCTTATGTTCTGCTTAGCTCACTCTCACCAAACCCGAGGGTCAACGAGGCCAGTTTCAACTTAAGTGTTACTCAACCTATGCAAGAATATTTAGCCGAGCTTGGCCTTACGTACTGCTCGGCCCCACTCGCCAAACGTGAGGCTCAATGAGGCAAGTTTTAGACTAAGTGTTGGTTGACCTCCACAGGAGTATTTGGTCGAGACCAGCCTTACATGCCAATCGACCCCCTTTTGCCAAGCGCAAGGTTCAACAAGGGGAGTTTTAGCCTAAGTGTTGCTCAACCTCTGCATGAATATTTTGGCGAGTTGGTCCTTATGTTCTGCTTGGCCCACTTTTGCCAAGCACGAGGGTCAACGAGACCAGTTTCGACCTAAGTGTTGCTCAACCTATGCATGAATATTTAGGTGAGCTCGGCTTTACGTGCCGCTCGACCAACTCTAGCCAAGAGGGTCAACGAGGCGAGTTTCAACCTAAGTGTTGCTTGACCTCAACATAAGTATTTGGTCAAGCCTGGCCTTACATGCCACGCGACCCACTCTCGATTAGCACAAAGGTCAACAAGGTGAGTTTCAGCCTAAAAGGTGCCCAAGCTCCACAGGAATATTTAGGCGAGCCCGGCCTTACATGTTGCTCCTCCCTCTCTCCCTAAATGCGAGGGTCAATGAGACAAGTTTTAGTGTAAGTGCTGCTCGACCTTTGCAGGAATATTTAGGCGAGCCTTGCCTTACGTGCTACTTGGCCCCCTCATTCTTAGCGCGAGGGTCAACTAGGCGACTTTCAGCCTAAGTGCTGCTCAACCTATGTGAGAATATTTTGGTGAGCTTGACAATACGTGCCGCTCTGCCCCTTCTAGCTCAGCGCTAGGGTCAATGAGGCGAGTTTCAACCTAAGGGTTTCTAGACCTCTACAGAAGTATTTGGTTGAGCCTGGCCTTACATGCTGGTCAGCCCCTCTCCAAGCACGAGGTTTAACGAGGCAAGTTTCAGCCTAAGTGCTGCTCGACCTCCACATGAATAATTTGGCGAGCTCGGCCTTACGTGCCACTAGGCCCACTCCCACCAAGCATGGGCATCAACAAGGTAAGTTTTAGCCTAAATGTTACTTCAGCTCTATAGGACTATTTAGGCGAGCTAGGCCTTGCATGCTACTTGGTCCTTTCTTGCCAAGCCCGAGGGTCAACGAGGCAAGTTTTAGACTAAGTGCTGCTCGACATCCATAGAAGTATCTAGATGACTCGGCCTTACATGCTGCTTGACCCTTTCTTGCCAAGCGCGAGGGTCAATGAGGTGAGTTTTAGGCTAAGTTGCTCGACCTCCCAAGAAGTATTTGGTTGAGCTTAGCCTTACATGCTGGTTGGCCCCCTCTCGCCAAGCATGGAGTTCAATGAGGCTAGTTTCAGCACAAGTGCTGCTCGATCTCTGCATGAATTTTTTGGCGAGCCGGGCCTTACGTTCTGCTTGGCCCACTCTTGCGAAGCGCGAGGGTCAATGAGGTGAATTTTAGCCTAAGTGTTGCTCAACCTATACAATAATATTTGGACGAGCCATGCCTTACATGCTGCTTGGCCCCATCTTGCCAAACGTGAGGCTCAACGATGTGAGTTTCAGACTAAGTGCTGGTCGACCTCCACAGGGGTATTTGGTCGAGACTGGCCTTACATGCTGGTCGGCCCCCTCTCGTCAAGGGCAAGGTGTAGCGCCCATCCTTGTGGTGGGTCCTTTACAAAATGATTTTTATAAAAAGAGACGAGAATTACAGTTTCTTTTAAAATTTCTTTTCCTTTCATGTCAGGATACAAAAGACTCAACGTTTATAAATAAAACTTGTTTTCTTAATTAAAAAGGTTATAGCGGAAAACATAAATTTTATAATTAATGTTTCTCGTACAAAATATCTTGCCTATACTTTCGTGCTCTTCCCCTTGGGCTGTGCCCGTCCTGACACGTCATGCTCATCTTGTCCTTCGGAGGGCACATATAAAAACTAAAATGAGTCGATGACTCATAAGCATTACTTAATAAAATTAAAATATAATAACATAGATTTTTAGTCATGCATTCATCACTCCATACATACATATCGTACTTATCATGCATGGACATGTAGTTCGTTTTAAAAATGTTGCGAGGTGAGGTTTTTTCTTTAAAAGCATGCTTTCTTTTCACAAAATAGTTTTTCACGCCTCGCTGCCTTCATTTCTTAAAGAGTCTTTTCATGCATATATCTTTTCTTACATACATTCATGCATTCATCTTTTCATACATACATGCATTCTTTCTTAACATGCATACGTTCTTTTCTTGTCACTTTCATTTGCTGTTGTACACTGTTGCACCCCGTGTGCTGGGATTAGCGGTCTTTTGGACCTGATTCTGCCCGTGGCCAAGGATTGGGAATCCATTTCGTCAGGGTGTAGCATTGGGTGCACTACCAGTACCACTTACCAGGCATTGCAATCTGTCCAGTCCCTTTAGAAAATGATTTTAATAAAAATAGATGGGAATTACGGTTCCTTTTGAATATTCTTTTCTTTTCATGCCAGGATACAAAAGACTCCATGTTTATAAATAAAAATTCATTTTTCTTAATTAAAAAGGGTTACAGCGAAAAACATAAAATTTATAATTAAACTTTCTCATACAAAATATCTTGCCTAGGCTTTCATGCTCTTCTCCTTGGGCTGTGCTTATCTTGACGTGTCATGCTCATCTTGTCCCTGGGAGGGTATACATAAAAACTAAAATGAGTCGATGACTCATAAGTATTACTTCATACAGTTAAAATATAATAACATAAGTTTTCAGTCATGCATTCATCACTCCATCCATACATACCATACTTATCATGCATAGACATGCAGTTCGTTTTAAAAATGTGGTGAGGTGGGGTTTTACTTTAAAAATGTTTTCTTTCTTAAAATAGTTCCCCACGCCTCGCTAGCTTCATTTCTTAAAGAGTCTTTTCATGCATACATCTTTTCATACATACATTCATGCATACATACATACATGCATTATTTCTTAACATGCATACATTCTTTTCTTATCACTTTCATTGGCTGTAGAACACTGTTACACTCCGTGTGTTGGGATTAGAGGTCTTTTGGACCTGATTCCACTCGTGGCCACTGGTTGGGAATCCATTTCATCAGGGTGCAGCACTGGGTGCATAGCCAGTACTACTTACCCGGCATTACAATCTGTCTAGTCCATTCATTCGGTACCCTTTCCTTTTCCGTTCATATGGCCTTTACGTATCTTCATACATCATACATTCAGTCCGTTCATTCCTTTTTAGCCCTTTCAATCCTTTACAGTCCATTCATTCATTTCAGTTCTTTCAGTCCAATCCTTATAGTTCTTTACAGTTCTTTACAGTTCTTACGGTTCTTCAGTTCGTTTCATTCGTAAAGTCATTTAAAAAAATAGTTTTCTTTCTTTTTTTTGTAAAAGCCATTTTCAAAATAGTTTTCTTTCTTTTCATAAAAGTCATTTTAAAAGCAGTTTTCCTTCATTTGCATCTTTTAAAAATGTCAGTTCGTGTATCTTTTAAAGCTTCTTTTCATTTCATTTCGTGAACATACATATAATAAGTACCGCTTATAGCATCCATCTACATGCATACACATATGTACTTTGGGTGCGTGAAAAGGGGCTGCCAAGGAGGGCCATTATATACTTATACTTAAAAACTTAAGCTTTGCTTATGAACGCGTCTTGTAGAGAAAAGTTTCATTTCCCTTTTTGAAAAAAGCTTTCGTTTTCTTCTTCGTTTGTATAAGAAAACTCTAGAATAGTATGAACGCAATACTTACCTGGACTTCATGCCATACTCATTTGATGCAGTCCATTTGTGTGCATGTCAGATGACAAACTACATGCATACAAATAACCTTACTCATCATCAATCTAATGCATAAGCAACTATACTAAAAATAGAACTATGCCTCACTTGGAACACTCTCCATCCATCCCTGGGCTCTTATGTGCCATTTATAATGCTAGAACCTTCGAGGTCATATTCCTTAAGGTGAACCTCCGTAATTCACCTTAGGGTTAAGACACTAAGAGCACCGTTTTATTCTTCTATTTCCACATTCCAACCCATGATTTCGACTGACAGAGTCAAGTGTTTCAACCTTAGACGATAGAATAATGATAGCCTTACCACTATTTTACCACTCTTTTACCACTTTTTTTAATTTTTTAATTTTTTTTAAAAATTTTTCTTTTTCTTAATGATTAAGCAAGTGACTATCACTAAAATTATATATTTTTAAAATTTTTTCTTAATGGCTAAGGATGTTAAAAAAATACTTAAAAGAGAATGATAAAAAAATAAATACACTATAAGTGGTAAAATAGTGGTAAAAGAGTGGTAAGTGTATCATTACCCTAGACGATATACTCATCACTACCTTCATGTATCTTATCCCATACTAAATCCTTATTCCCATCCAGGCAGGCTACATGACTTTAAGCCAACTTTGGGGCTAAAACACCATGTAAACCATGTTGAGGACAGATTACCCATTATATATGGTGAACCTGTCCGGCACACGTGTCTTGCCAGAGGCACATGTACCTTATCACTTTTTATCACCTAAGACCAACTTATAATTCCAATGAATTCCCACTTGTATAAACAAGCTCCATACTCCGATACCAACTTGCTCAGACCTGGTCGATATGACTCTTCCTACTTCCTGGCCCCTTTACAAGTTCATCCCGACACTTAACAAGAGGACTGCATCCACAAATGCACCTCTGTTACTTCACGTAGCTTGAGACCAAATCCTGAGTTACGGCACGATGCCATTCATGCTTTCACTACACTCTCTGATATTTTTTCTCCACTTCACACATACTTTCAGCCATAAGTCAACCACAAGGTGACACCCATCACCTTGGACTACAGGCCATGTCACAGCTATTTCGGGACACTGTTACACAGTTCTCGACACTACTCACACACTCTACGCTTCTCAACTATGCCATCCAACCCTTCGTGACACGCCATTTGGTGTATCATGACATAGCACATAGTACACTCACGTGAACTCTCTTCCATCCAAACTACGACACACATCGCTATGATGCATGCCTCACACAACATGGAGTATGCACCATGCGTACTCCTTTCGCTACATCATTTATTATCACGACGCACATCACATGGTGCGTCGCTACACAACACAGATCACACACCATGTGTACTCTCTTCATTCTACGCCACACGTCACTACAGAGCACTTCACATGATGCGTTGCTGCACTGCTTCCTTCACACTTTATGCTGCATCACAACTACGACATCCATCTCACACCCATACTCACAGCACAGTCCACAATACTACACAGTCAAGCCCGACACTTCACAACTACACTTCACTTCACAACTACATAGCGAACTCCACAATTGCTAACTATACAGTCCACAACCTATCCACTAACTAACATTTAATATAAAAAGAAGGGATAGAGAGCTGTACCATCGACGAGATAACCCGTGCGTTGCTCGTTGCCTATCACGATGAAGACTTCGGATGAGTTGTACATGGCAGTTAACACCGCGTACGGTGGTTATCCACCACGTAAAGTGGCGGTTTGGGCTTGAGAATAGCTAGGCATAGTCTTGGAAAGGCTCAAGGTGGCCTCGTGGTGGTCTAAGGTGGCGGAGCACAGAAGCATCACACCATGAACAGTGCATCCAAGAGAGAGTGAGGGTGCTTGAGGTGGAGGAAGGCTATGGAACTTCTTGGGAAGCTAGGGAGAGGTAGAGGAAGGTGTGGTGGTGGCTAGGCGGTGGCTCACAGTGGCAGATTAGCCATAAATGGTGCAACCCATGCCTTAGAGAGTGAGGGAGTGAGAGATGTGTACAGCTCGATTGGACATGAAAATGGTTGGGGAAGGTTATAGCGGTGAGAGGAACAAGATGGTGGTGGTGAGATGCCATGGATAGCAGTGCACAGCGGTGCACGGTGGTGCAACCGAATGTGTGTGGTTGTAGAGACCATCGGAGAAAGAGAGAGATAGGGGGAAAGGAGACTATGGATAGGAAGCCCATGAGGTGGTGAAACCATTGGTGGTATTCATTGGCCATTTTGGCCGTGTACGACGGTGCTAGGAGGAGAGAGAGAGCACGTGGGAGCTCGCTGGTGGGAGGGGATGTTGTTCGGAAGGTGAGGATCATCTGGTGACTGATGGTGAGGCCATAGTTGCCATGTACGGCGGCACGGAGGTAAGAGATGGGTTTTTACCCATTTTGGCTAGAGAGGTCATGGGAGGAGAGAGAGAAAGCGTGAGGCTTGCCGGCGAGAGGAAAGTCACTGGCAGGGTGGTGGAGTTGCGGTGGTGGCTCGGTGAAGCTGGGCACGGCAGCAAGGGGCTGAGCTGGGAGGCGATGAAGGTTACGGTGAGAGTGGGGCTGGGCACGTCGGGCATGAGGGACAGGGAGAGGAGAGAGAAGAAGTAAAGGAAAAGTGAGGATAAAAAGATAGGGGTTGGGTATTTAATCCAAGTCCTTCGTTTTGAGATCTTCAAAATGATCTAACGGTGAGTTTAAACACTGATTTGAAAACACGTAAGTGTTTTATTTAAACTAAAGTTTAAAATAAAACACTGAGAGGAATTAAGATAGAATATTATTTTATAAACTAAAGTTTATAAAATAATATTCCTTCATCATTATTTAAAATGATGAAGTATCGTTAATTACTCAAAGAAGATAAAAATCATTTAAATTAATTTAGAGTTTTCAACGTAAAGTTACATCTCTTAATATTTTAAAATGACTTAAAATATTTAATTTAAATAATCATCCACAATTATAATATTTTTAGAGCTCATCAAAATATTATAATCGTGTTACTTTAAAAATAAGCTTATCTAATAATACTGGAAATATCACATATAAATATTTCTAAAATATTTAAAATATCTGTAAACTTTAAAATATCTGTCTTGCTTTAAAATTCGCTGGATAACTTTTAGAACACGCCATCGGGGTTCAGCATGTAGATTGAAGCTCAGTACCTAAAACGAGACTCATACTTAAAGAAGGAAGAAGGAGCGGATTATCACACAAGGGTCAGCTATAAGAGTTTTAGCCTAAGTATTGCTCGACCTCCGCAGAATATTTTGGTGAGTCGGACCTTATGTTCTGCTTGGCCCCCTTTCGCCAAGTGTGATGGTCAACGGGGCGAGTTTCAACCTAAGTGCTGCTCAATTTCTGCAGAAGTATTTGGGCGAGCCTGTCCTTTCATGCCACTTGGCGCCCTCTCGCCAAACGTGAGAATCAACAAGGCGGGTTTTAGCCTAAGTGCTGCTCGACCTTCTATGGAGTATTTGGCAGAATCCGATTGTTGAACTCAAGGTTTCAAGCTTTACATAATTATATATCTACATATGGATTTTGATGATAACAAATGAATTCAAAAAATAAAGGAGTCTCAAGCTCAAGTTGTTTACACAATGGAGTCAAGCACATCAAAGAACCAAACATGAGTAAGAAGGGAACAAGTTGACATTAGAACTCATAGAGTAATGTTGTAAATCTCTTAAAAATTTGAAATTAGGATTAAGGCTCAAAATTAATATTTTATCATAAAGCATTAAAATATATTTTCCACATATGCATGAATATTTTGATAATATTAAAAATGATTGATTGTCATCTTTCACATGTGCATGCTTTATTTGAATATTTTCAAAAGTGATTGATGCTCTTTTTGACTTATGCAAAAAGTAGATGATTATGTTTGAGAATTTTAAAAATCTTAAATATGATTGATTGTCATCTTTCATATATGCTTGCTTTATTTAAATATTGTCAAAAGTGATTGATGCTATTTTTGAATTATGTAAAAGGTAGATGATTTTATTTGAAAATTTTAAAAAGTAAATAGTACTCCTTTTGTCATATGCGAAAAGTAAAAAGATTAGGTTTGAAATTTTTGAAAAGTGAATGATGTTGTCTTTGACAAATGAAAAAGAAGAAACTTTTATTTGATTTTTTTTTAAAAAGGTGCATGATGTTGTCTTTGACATGTGAATCTTTTTAAATTTGAATATGAAGTTTCATATGCCTATAAATAGATCATTTGAGAGCTTCACATTTACAATACCAAGAGCATACAACATTCATTCAAAGCTTTTATTCTCTCTTCTCTAAGTATTGAGCCTTAAACCTTATTCATTTTGAGAGAGATATAATTTGCATTGTATCGTTCTTATTTCACTCATTGAGGAGTATTCTCTGATAACCTACCTACTATTAGCTTTTGTATCAGTAAAATGGTGTGTATAACCCTTGTGCATGTAGAAAGTGTTTTACACAGGGAATAGTTGAATCACCACGTGTAAGGTGATTGCAAGTGTAGAGGGTGTTCTACATGGATCCTTTGTAGCGGTGTTGTTCAAAGGTGTAATAGGTTTCTATCTCCATCTGAAGGAGGTTGAATAGTGAATCTGGAGATACTCAAAGGGTAGCCTGAGGCGAGGACATAGGCAGTGGGGCCGAACCTCGTTAACATACTGAGTTTGCTTCTCTCTTACCCTTACTCTTTATATTTATTACTGCTTTGTATTTTGTTTATATTTTATATTGTGTATTTGATTTATAATTGTTAATTTTTAAATATAACCCAATTCACCCCCTCTTGTGTTAGTCATATGGGCAACACCGACCGCTCGGCCACGCTCTCGCCAAGCATGAGGGTTAACGAGGTGAGTTTCAGCCTAACTACTGCTAAACCTCTACAAGACTATTTAGGCGAGCCTTGCCTTACCTGCTCGGCCCCCTCTTGCCTAGTGGAAAGGTCGATGAGGCAAGTTCAGCCTAAGGGCTGCTTGACCTTTGCTGGAGTATCTGGGCAAGCCAACCAGTACATGTTGCTCGGCCCACTCACACCCTGCGTGAGGATCAATGAGGTGAGTTTCAGCCTAAGTGCTACTTGATCTCCTCATGAATATTTAGGGGAGCCTGGCCTTACGTGTCGCTTGGGTCCCTCTCGTCAAGTGCGAGGGTCAACAAGTTGAGTTTCAGCCTAACTGCTGCTTTACCTATGCAGGAATATCTGGGCCAGCCTAGCCTTACATGACACTTAGCCCTCTCTAGCCAAGCACAAGGGTCAACGAGACGAGTTTCAGCCTAAGTGCTGCTTGATCTTCACAAGAGTAACTAGGCAAGCCCGACGTTACATGCCACTCGGCCCACTCTCGCCAAGTGCGAGGGTCAACAAAGCGAGTTTCAACCTAAGTGTTGCTCAACCTTCATAGGAGTATCCGGTTGAGCTCGACCTTGCCGCTTGGCCCCCTTTTGCCAAGCACGAGGGTCAATGAGGCGAGTTTCAGCCTAAGTGCTGGTCAACCTCAGTAAGAATATTTAGGGAAGCTCGACCCCTCTCTTGTCAAGTGTGAGGGTCAATGAGGTAAGTTTCAGCTTAAGTGCTGCTTGACCTTCGCAGGAGTGTCTTGGTGAGCCATGCCTTACGTGCCACTTGGCCCACTCTCACTAAGTGCAAGGGTCAACAATGTGAGTTTCAGCTTAAATGTTGCTTGAGCTCCACATGAGTATTTAAGTAAGCCTAGCCTTACATGCTGCTCAGTCCTCTCTCGCCAAGCGCGAGGGTCAACGAGATGAGTTTTAATGTAAGTGCTGCTCGACCTCTATAGGAATATTTAGGCGAGCCCTGCCTTACTTGCTGCTCAACCCCCTCTTGCCTTACGTGCTACCTTACATGCCGTTCAGTCCTCTCTCACCAAGCACGAGGGTCAATGAGGTGAGTTTCATATTAAATGCTACTCAAACTCTGCAGGAGTATTGAGATGAGCTCGACCTTACAATGTTGCTCAGCTCCTTCTCACCAAGGACGAGAGTCAACGAGGCGAGTTTCAACCTAAGTGTTGCTTGACCTCCGCAAAAGTATTTGGTAGAGCTCGACCTTACATGTTGCTCGGCACCCTCTTGCCAAGCGCAAGGGTCAACGAGGCTAGTTTCAACCTAAGTGCTGCTTGACCTCCGCAGGAGTAACTGGGTAAGCCCGGCGTTACATGCCACTTGGCCCCCTCTCCCTAAGTACGAGGGGTCAACGAGGTGAGTTTCAGCCTAAGCATTGCTCGACCTCTGCAGGAATATTTGGGAGAGCGTGGTCGTACATGTTGCTTAGCACCCTTACCAAGCGTCATGGTCAATGAGGTGAGGTCAGCCGTGAGTGCTGCACGACCTTCACCTAAGGGTCGAATCCATCATGACCTTGCATATCCTTTGATCAACCCTATTTAGTGGGTTGGGAAACCAAAAAGGTGGGGTGACTTAAAACATTTTTACCTTCCTCGTGGCACGGGGAGTTACTCACTGTGAGTGAAAAGGAGAGCCAAGTCCCCGGCATGGGCAGTGCCATGTAGGTTCAACATGTAGCCGCTCTTGAAGGATAGAGCAAAGTACAAACATATAGTAATGAAGTGAAGACAATGGAATATGGGAATACAAGCAAGGAAAATTCCTATTCATTAACGATCGAAGTCTTTACAATGAGGAAGATTACAACATCCCCATCGAAACCTTGCAAGAAGAAAAAACAGACATGTACATTTGAAAAAGGAAAATAATCCATTGGCAAGGTCAGAGTTTGCGGGGTCACCCAGAGGCGCACACCCTCTTGCACCATCCCAAAAGTATATGAAAGAGAGGAGCCAGAGTTCCCTCTCACCTCATCCACCTTGAGATCCTTCAACTTCGGTACTTCCACTAGAAAAACTGTCGTCAGAGCAAATGATTTTCTAGTAGAAGTTGCAGACAGAGGACCTCAAAGCACGATCATCATCGCAATCAAAAATGTTAGTGATGTGTCAAGCTCGATTAAGGCCTGGCAAGGACCCTAGACCTAGACCAAGGCCTCTTTTTCCTCATCCTTGGTTGGAGGGGATACACTTGAACCTGAACAGTTCCGAGGTGGGAGAAATCCCCTACACCAACCAAGCCTGAGATAGACACCCTAGTTTGACCCGATCAGACGAATGGAACATGGACTACACTATGAGTCCTAATATAGGAAAGACCATCGAACAAAGCGGCCATGAAGCCCAGTCCGCACCGCCTCTACAATGCATCTCCAAGTGACAGGAAACAACACAACCTTCAACAAAATTTCCTCTGAATGCAAAGAGTTGCTGAGCATTTGATTCGATGCGAGCCTATGGCAAACCTTCAAACAAGAAGCCTCGCCCAAAGCCAGAAGGCTCATTAGAGTCAGAACTCACTGAGTAGAACCCATACAAGGAAGACAGAAAGGCCCTGAATGCTTGAAGGGCAGGAGAGGAGATGTGATGATTACCAACTAGGGAGGAAGTACTTATATAGGCAATCACGATGGATCATTCCTTGAGATTTTGGGAACGCGAGTATCCCATGGCCCCATCAAATCAATTGCGAATCTCGCAACCAGCGTGACCCAAATCTCACTTCATGTGCTGTAAATGCCATCTAGCACCATTAATGCGAGAAGTAGTGGGTGTGCATTGATGTTTAACTGCCCGAAATCCATGGGGATTCGCGTCTATCACATCAACTGCCAAACAAGCTTTGCCGAGAGGTCTGGGACTACCACGTGGCAAAAGTGAAAAATGCATAGTGCAAAGTCTAGAGTGAAGGCCCCCTCCCTTTTTTGAAAGGAGGGCATCCAAAACCTAAGTACACAAAGTGGGTAGAAAGCCCCAACAAGTCAGACAACAAGAGGAAGAAAAGACAAAAGAAGTGTACGGAAATGGCCACAAAGCAAAGCAAAACAAGACAAAGCATGGAGCAATATGGTGAGACGTAAAAATATATACAAAAATGTAATAGTGCATTGAGCACTGCGGTCCTTACAAAGGAAGGACTGGAACAAAGATATTTACATCATGCAAAGTACAAGGGAGAAATGCAAAATCAATCAAGGGAGGCATCGGGATCCATCTCGGAGTCAATAGAGCCCACCTCGGGCACATCTAGATCCTCCAAGCACCCGGCAGGGTCAACCTCAGCACTTTTAGGGCTGTCTCCCTTGGGATCAGCTCCTCGGGAGGATGACCCACAAGAGCTTCATTTGCAGAAGAAAAGGCATCTGGGATCATTGCCCAGCCAATTTTGCCAGCATGATTAAGGGTAGCGGGATCAGGATCAAGCTTTTTGAGATTGACAGCCCTTAAATGCTCCTTCAAAGCTCAGGAACTCTCTTGAGGATTTAAGATGATGTAGTCCCACCTCCTCTTAAGGCTTTCAAGGAACCTGTATGCCCAAGCCTCATCTCGGACGTAGAGGGCATTCCCTAGCTGATCACCTATGCAGGTGGCAACCCCCTGCACCTAGGTTAGGTTGCTCCGAAGGTCTTGGATGACCACGCCTTGGGTAGCGCATCATCCTCCCTCACCTAAGTCGCTGACAGCAAGCCTTCTCGATCCACCAAGGCTGACATGGACAAGCACTCCCTCTCCAATAGCCTGAATCGCTGGACGTCAAACTCTCAAAGGCTCCTTAGTTCCTCAATCTTCGCCTGAAGCAAACTCTGTGACTCCTAAAACTGGCTCAATGACTCTTGAGCCGACACAACCCATCTTTCCACCATCACTAGCTCTGCCTCCAGGCAAGTTTTCTCATCCTTCTCCCCGCTCACATAGTGGAGAGACGTCATCACCATGGCGCAAAGCTCCTGATTCTCCTTCACAATTGCCTCATGGCTGCTCACAATCAAGTCAACCAACACATTAGCTCCCTACAACCCACCACACGAGGCAACAGGATCGTTAAAACATTAGAGAAAGAGAGGTGAACAACAACATGAAAAGAGTAAGTCAGAGTAAAGGAAACCTTAGAAAGAAAGTCTTGCAAAGATATGGCCACCTGCTCCAAAGTGTTTGCTTGTGCACTCTCGGCTTCGAGACGAGGGGATGCAGGGTTGGCCCCTACCGAATCACCTGTAGAAGTTGATCGCTGGTCCACCCCTGCACTCCCAACATCATCCAAAGCCTTGTTCTCCACCCCACCAATTGAACGGTCGGGATGGACCCTGATACTGGGTAGCGAGTCACTCCGAGGAAGTGAGTGATCCTTCCCCCCGCTAAAGGCATGCGGGCCAACCTTCTCAGGCCCCTCGGCAAAAACGGTGTTTCCTCCTGGCTGTGAGCAACCAGTTGAGGAGCCTCATTGACAGATTCAATGACTAACCCTTCTGGAAGACGTTCAGTTGAGATTGTGGCCATGATACCACTTGCAGAAGCTTTACCCAGGGAAGACCCTTGAGCAGATGTATTCCCCTTAGTAGGGCCAGACTCCTCCCCAAGGTGCCCAGAGGCATCATTAGAATCAATATCCCTAGTCATAGATTGAGTAGTGGACACTGAAGAAGGAGGCATCTTTACGTTGGCTTTAGGAGGCGGCTCCATAACGGATGACTGACAAGGCGCCTCATCCAGAAGAAGCCCCCCAAAAGTGCATCTAAACCGAGTTGCACCTCCGAGCCGTGTTTTGTGGTTTTGTGTGCACGACAGGTGCCCCACAGTCAACGACCTTTGCTGGTTCGACTACTAGAGCGACGAACGATGGAGGCGCTGTAGGCATGTCAAGGCCAAGAGACTTCCCCTCCCCAGACTTGTGGGAAGGATACATGAAAGGCACTGGAGAGGCAAGAACTTTGAATAGGTGTTGCGAGCCTTGATCACTGGATGCCAATTGCCCCCGCTAATTGGCCCGATAGGGATGGTAGGTCATTGCTGGCCTTGGTTGCCCCTGGATGAGGTTTCTTCCCCTTGCCCTTGAGGGGAAGGCTTGGGGAGCATTTCTTCGGTGAGGCCACTGGTGGACAAATGGAAATGCCACGGCCGACATGGATAGTGTGACCAATAGGAGAAAGATAGGCCGCTAGTGGACAAATGGAAATGCCATGGTAGGCCGGTGAGGTTATCCTTCCCAAGAAGGAACTTCGAGTGAACAAGAAGGAGGCGTTGTCTCACCCACTCCTTAATGATAGCGATGCAATGCAACTCTTTGGGCGTGGCTGTTGGACGCATAGCTTTATTGCTAGAGACAATGCCTCATTAAGCCTTGATAGGAAACTCAGCACGGTCAAGTTTCCCAAAAACTGCAGATGTCCCTCGCATGCCTCTTTACATTATGGATCAGGAGGAATTCACAGTAAGTCTGGTCGGCATGCTCCTGGTCAGACTTCAGCAGTGCACGCTGCCATAGAATGCAGCAGCAAATCAGAATTCACTAAGGTTTCAGATGGAGTTGGGTGGGAGGAAGTCCAAGATAGTGCAAAATTTAGCAGATGGTGTGAGGAAATGTTAACCTCAACCTGCAAGAGAACATGCCCTGAAAGAAAGCGACTAGTGATGCCGAACCGTCAGTACCGATGGCCCCCTTGCGAGGCCCGGGAACTTCAAAGAGCATCGTGTCAAGTACGTGGTAAGTAGAAATAAGTGACTACAGAAAGTCATGAGAGGCCTCCAAGCGCTAGTAGCCACCAGCGTAACCCAACTTCGGAACGTTAGCCTCAGCTGGTTTTGCCCGTCAAAGTTCGTGGGTACAGTGAACATTCTAGTAGCCATTTGGAAGCAAGTGCGGTGAACAAAGAGAGAAAGAGAGACAAAAGGAAGGTAAATAAAGTGAAAGGAGAGTGGCAAGAGCCATACATAATTTATATTAGAGGCGTGACAGTTGGCTCTCCAACTTTCGCCAGCGAATATGGAAGGTGAAACAGTTCAAGTCCCGTGTATGCATGACATAGTGCAAAGAAGAGAAAACCGTTTGGTAGGCAACATTGCAGAAGAGACAAAGCGGTCGTCATTCAGTACTGGGATCCAATCTTCAGGAACTACATCAGAGAAATTGGAAAATGTAATATTGCTTGTTGCTTTGAGACGTAGCAAGAGGGGTATAAAGACTCGACGTGGGGAAGGATCAAGAGGCAATGGTGTCATCTCACTACGGCCAACCCGGAATAAAGCGACAAGTAGCGATAAGAAGATAGGAATGTTGGAGAAATTCCCATCGACCTAATGCGATGAGAATTGATAGGGTAATTGTTAGGGGATTTTTTTCCCCAAGCCTAAAAGGCCCAGTGGCAGTGTCCAATACCCAGGGGCCTGTACCCACCGAGCCACCATGTAACCCGCCTAAAGGGCTCGACCGGCATAAACTGGGTTTGGGGCCTTAGAGCAGAGGACAGTCCGCTACACATGAAGTGTGGGAAATCTATCCTGTTGAAAAGGGAAGAAGAACACGCCATCTTGATGGGACTAAGCCTTAGGACGAAGCATAAAGTCACGTCGTATTAAAGGCGCTCACTAGAGGATCGCGTTGCATTAAATGTGTTCCTCAGAGGGTCATGCCACATTAAATGGGTATGGCAGAAGGGACTTCAGGATGAAATCCCTCCCCCCAGCCGCAAAGCATGGCTGCCTGACTCTCAAAGCAATGTATAAAAGGGAACCCCCAGGTATCGGAAGGGGAGGATGCCCTACACACTCGGTATACTCTCTGAATCTTCTACTTCTCTTTACTTTCCTGCATACCTGCTAAGAGCATTACTGACTTAGGCATCAGAGGCTCCCCCAGCCACCTTTTATCGATCATTTCTCTATTTTTGTATGCCCCTAAGATTGAAGACTCGGACTATTGAGAGCCCAGCCTATAGGCGTACGAAACATGACGTCAACACCCCGGTTTGGATATAATAAGAAGTATTTCATCTCATCTTATTATTACAACTTTTTCAAATTTCTAGATAAAATATAATAAACGATTCAACTTTTTCAAATATGAAAATAATAATAACATTAAAAAGTAATATTTTAACAATAGTTTATTCAACTTTTGACTTTCATCTTATCTAATCTGAACTCACTATCCATACGACATCTTAATTTCTTATATTGAATTTCTGAAATATAAGTTAGTACTAACTTTTAATAAGATGATATCAATGTATCATATGTCTGTATTCAAAACTATGTGAAAGGTAATAAAATATATTTAGTTATAAGCTTGTTTGTTAACATATTAAACAAACCGTCAATGTAAAAGTCTATCACATTAATTTACATAAAAAATTAATATTTTGATCTCTTTTATGAATATAATGGATTTCACATTAAGTGATGTGTTGAGACTTTTGAAAAGCATAATTGTGATAACTACTCAAGTAAGTGTTACATCCATAACTACCTGATAACTACTTAAGTAAGTGTTATATTAGACTATTTAAGATTGAAAAATGATATTTCTAGTCGTAGAGTGTGCAATTGCTGCGCAATCTCTTTGAAAAAAGTGAATAAATATAAGACCCATAAAAAAAATTAATTTTTTAATAATAGATTCCACTCTTTTCAAAATGATTATGTGACACTTACGCACTCTTTGACTGTACGTAACATTACTCTTTAAGATTATAACAACCCAAAACCATTTGCAACGAGTTTACTTTTGTTGCTATTAGTAATGTTGCAACGTCTTTATAGTCTCATTGCAATTGAAATATATTTGCAATGATTGAATTTTGTTAGAAAAATATTTTTGCAATTCTATCATGTTGTTGCAAAAATATATTTGCAACACAGGTCTTTCATTGCAAAAATATATTTGCAATGCTGGACTTTTGTTGCAAAAATAAAATATTGCAATGGTAGCCTTTCATTGCAAAAATATATTTGCAACACTAGCCTTTCATTGTAAAAATATATTTGCAATGGTAGCCTTCGTTGCAAAACGATATTTGCAACACTAGCTTTCTTTGTTAAAAGGCCAACTATTTGCACAAACCACTATTTGCAACAACAAAGATTGAAGGCAAATAAAAGTAATTGTAAGGAGCAAGGAGACCTGCTTTTGCTGGTAAAATAGAAACTATTTGCAACGACCACCCATGTCACCTATATAGACAATACCAACTACAATATATGCATTGGCAACGAAAAAATCTCATGGTTAAAAATGACTATTTACAACAAAAATAATCATTGTTGGGATAGACTTTCCCCAATGCAGCTTCTATGAGAGTGGGACAACGACAATACTCTTTTGCAACGAAAATTGGACTGTTTGCAACAATTGTTTTCCTTGCAAAAAGTCATTTAAGTTGTAGTGTACATGTTACTTAGGAAGCTACTAGAGTCTTTTAAATAATTCCACGTATCAAGATCAAGAGCCTTGTATGGTTGCTTTAGGAATTTCTAAATGCGAGACTCTTATTTGAAGAGTCTCCTAATGATGGTTAATTAACTTTCCTAAAAATTAACTAAAATCTTGTGAGTGGAGAGTTAATTAACTAACTGGTTAGGAGTTATTTAACTAATAGAGAGCTTCTAAGTTAACTTCTCCACTCATGCTCTCAATATATCTATGCGGACACTATGTTACTAAGAATAATAGGAATATAGTAGTAATAATAAATATTATCCTTGATTGAAAATAGTACTATACAATCCAACTGATCACGTTGTTTCTAATGCATGCACATCAAACAAGTATCTCTAAATTAATTATCTCTAAAGTAAACAGATCGAGGAATTGCTTTAATTTGCCGTAAGATTTTGGAAATCAGCTTTAGAATCTGTGATGCATGCATATAGCATATCTTGTTCTATTATAACATATGTCCTCTCTCTCTCTCTCTCTCTCTCTCTCTATATATATATATATATATATTTATTTATTTGAATGAGACCACGAGTTGATTGATCAGCGCTATGACTTGTAAAATCAAAAAAAACTTCATGTCCAAATTACTTGCATGGATATTGCTAAAAAAGCATGTTCCAGTCTTTTGCAGCACTATTCATTGTCAAGAACATTCAGTGACAAAGATGGTTTTCCCAAAGATATATACCCTTAATTTGTTCAAAGATTTCCACTCATTGTGGTCCTTTCTAATGGCTAGATGACCCTACCTCTAAGAACCCATAAATTCTTAGGTTAATTCATTTGAATATTGTTGATGCAATTTTTTTTGTGACAGCAAAAATAAAGAAAATTGTCACTATAGTTTAATTGGGGACTCTACAATTTCAGGCTTGGTTTTCAAAAACTAAACTATCTAATCTCATTTCATATAATTATTATAATTTTTTTTTAAAATTTCCACACAAAATACAATAAATAATTTAATTTTTTCAAATTTTAAAACAAAATTACTATTAGAAAATTATATTATAATAAAATTATATTAAAAAACATCTCATTTGAACTGTATAACCAAATAAGACGTAAATCAATCTCTTTTATTTATAACGAGAAAGTTTTCTGGAATGAAACTGTTACCTTCTTTTACAGCGAGATTGTCCACTATTTTTTACTAAAATTCTTATGAATAAGATTCATATATATATATAGGTAGTTGCCACGTGTCAAGCTCGTAGATGCTAGATCAATATAAGAGATTATACGTACCAGCCTATAAGAGTAAGATTGAATAATTATCAACTTAATTTTATAAATTTTGTAAGTGGGATCCATTAGTTAATTTTGTCACCACAATTATGATTGATCAATTCAAAAGGGCTTCCATTTGACAACGCTACTATTTAGTTTGTGAACTTTTAATCCTGATGATGATGAAGGTTCTGCAGAAAAGATCAGTGAAAACTGTAGGTTTTCTTTAGAAGAGAATGAAAGGAACCCATAGCCATTGGCCATTGATAGACTACTTTTGATAGGGATTCCAAAAATCAGAGATTTGGTCAAATATATACGATGCCCTGACGCATTTGCATGCATTTTTGTCTTCTTAATATCTTATAGCCTGGATTCCGATCCAGCTTGGGAGTATCTCAATCAAAGGATCCAACCAAGCGGTCATGATATGGAGAACGTCATTATTCTTCTACTTTGGGGTCTATCCATATATAAAGATCACTACAAATCACAAGGAATATATATTATATATATATAATGATCTTAATTAGCTAGGTTTTTGGTTTGATTTTCCAAGAGTTTGATATGTACGTGCACAGCAAATACAGGTCCTGAATTTATCAAAACAAAACCTCAAGTTTATTAAATGAAATTAATGTACCTAATTTCTAAAGCGTAGTATTGCACATGATAGTCTTGGCCGGGGTACTAAGCAAGACTCGTACAGTTCTTTTGAAAAACAAACTGGATACACGTGGGAATAGTATAAAAAACCCACTTTTTCATAATAGACCCTACTATTTTCTCAAAGAGAATATGCATGAGACTTACAAACATCAAATCTCAAAACAAATCATTGTGGATAGCCTAACTATTAAAAAACTATAACAGAGACATAGCTAATATCCTTAAATCAGTTTTAAAGAAGAGGGTTATCCAGACTTATCCAAAACCTGTTTTAAAATGACACTGTTTTATTTATAAGATAAATTTATTGAAATGTAAAATCAGGTTATGCATTGTACTATCGTACCTACGTTCGAATATAGAGGATATGAAATCTATATACTCCGGATGAATCAGGTAATATAGATGAAAAAATCTATTCGTCATCATTTTTCTCATTATCCTTTCATCATTTCATAATGTGACATTAGATGATAGGTTTATAAGTGAAATATAATAAATAGTCTCAAATCATTTAATATCACATTATGGGATGATACGAATTAGGATGATGAGTAGTGGAGGGCCAATTTAAGCTGAGGGTCTGTTGTATCTTAAAAGCCCAATATGGGAGAAGCCCATGGGAGAGGTCCTTGGCTGATTGAAGGGAGTTAGGGAGTCCAAAGTTCATCAAAGTTATACATATACCACGCCATCTTTCACGAAAGGATAGAAACTTCATGCAGTTACGTGATCATTCTAGCTATCGAGTGATGATCCACACCGATAAATTTTGAATAAGGTAAGCATCATGTATGAGCCTATATATACTAGGTAACCCTTGATAGTAAGGGGTCGAACTCTTTTTTGAATTCTGAATTATTTGGTTACACTTTACTGATTTAAGCATCAGAGTTTTCCCAGGTGGATTACACCGGAGCTTCTTGACAGTACGTGATTGAACGGTTGTAGAGGGGAAGTGGGACACGTCCTTAACATTGGTGCCGTTTGTGGGATCTCATAATTATCCAGGGTGGTTTTCACATGTTAACTGTAACACGTTCCATAGCAAGCCGAGCAATGGACACATTGCCACCATCCATGGAGGCACGATTAGCAATAGCAAAGGAGAGGCTAAAGAAGGCGTTGGAAGCCATGGAAATCTTGCAGAAGGAAAACGATGACCTGTAGTGGAAGAATGCTGAATCTGTTGATACTGCCATGTCCGCTCATAGTGAGCAAGTTGAGAGGTTGGCACACTATAATACCGAGGCAAACATGGGGCGAACAGAGAAGGAAAAGATGCATGACGAATTAAAAGAACTGGTAGGAAAGTACGAGGAGATGGCAAATAGGATGGGGGGATCTTCCTTAGTGGAATGCCTGCTACACCAAACAGATCTGTCATATAGCGAACAGATTATGGCCACACCGCTCCCACCAAATTCAAGGTCCCCCAGATAACATGTATGTTGGATCCAAAGACCTAGTGGATTATTTGGAAAACTTCAAGGCCCACATCACGCTCCACAGTTTTCAGAGCGAGATTGCATGCCGAGCTTTCCTTTGACCCTAAATGGGATTGTGGGAGGATGGTTCGGAACCCTCAAGCCAAAGTCGATAGATAGCTTCGAGGAATTAGCAAAGCAATTCCTAACCCAGTTTATGCCTAGCAGAAGGCGTTGGTGCCTAGCCGCCTACCTGCTAACAATTAAGCAGAAATAGGATGAGAAGCTGAAGGCTTATCTTACCTGCTTCAACAAAGAGCAGTTAACAATGGATGACCAAGATGAAAAGATTGCCCTTGCTACCATTCTTGGAGGAATATGGCCACGCAGTCCCTTTATGGCGGAGTTGGCCCGAAAGATTCCTTCCACCCTCGAGGAATTCATGGATAGGGTAAATAACTTTGTTAATGCAGAGGATACGCTGCAAGCTTTGGTGGATCCTTGTAAAGAGGACAAGAACATTGAACGGAGGAGCGGGCATGTTTACAAGAAGGCCAAAGCGAGTAGGCAGGAAAGAGTACAAGAAATGTGGCCAGATCACAATCCTAGCCTGATACAAAGTAATTTAAACGTACAAGAGGAAGAGAAAGATAGAGAGGAATGCTGCCCACTCAAGACAAGAAGTCGTTACTGCAAATATCAGCAGACAGGTTCGCACTAGACTGAAGACTGTATGACCACAAAGAAGAGAGTAGTTGAACTGGAGGGAACAGGTGAATTGGAATAGATGGTGGCAGAACGGTCAAATCCCAGAAGGTGTTAAGAATCCAGGCGTGAGACCAGGAGGAGCAGTAGTCCAGAACGAAGGCACCAAGCTATTGAAGACCAGAACGATGGAGACAGGGCGCCAAGAGGTGACAGGAACAGAGTGCCCATAGGAGAAATAAAGACCATAGCAGGAGGTTTTGCTGGGGACAGCGTCTTCGCATCTAGTCAGAAGGCGTATGCACGAAAGGTGAGATATGAAGTAGTATATGTAGCAGACCTATCTCCTAAGCAACAAAAACTTAGCAGTGATTAGATGGTAATATATTTCGGGGAGGTGGATCGAGAAGGAGTGTTGTACCTGCAAGATGATGCTTTGGTCAAAGGGAAATCCCAGCATGCAATCTTGAGCTGAGCGTATGCCTTTGCGACATACTTTGGGATCTTACGCCACTATAAAATGAGGTTGAACCGTGCAAAGTATGCCTTTGGAGTCCTGTCGAGGAAGTTCTTGGGTTTTATTGTGTCTGAAAGAGGAATTGAAGTCTCTCCAAAAAAGATAGAAACCATACTCAACATGAACCTGCCAAGAAATCTGAATGAAACCCAGCGGTTGGCGGGCAGAGTAGCCAAGTCAACGGACAAGTGTCTCCATTAATTTTTCCAAGTACTGCAAAGAGTTCATCCTTGGAATGAAGAGTGTGATATGATTAGGCATTCGAGAAGTTGAAGCAGTACCTAGCAAGTCCACCTCTTCTGAAGCGGCCAGAGAAAGGTGATGTGCTCTGCGCATATCTAGTAGTCTCCCTGCATGCCTTGTCCACTGCCTAGTGAGGGAGGAGGGGATCACCCAACATCCCGTGTACTACGTAAGTCGAGCTCTCAGAGGAGTAGAAGTGAGGTACCCTTGGATGGAAATGTTAGCCTTTGCTTTAGTAACGACAACTAGAAAGCTTCGCCCTTACGGAAGCTCTGTTAGCAAAAACCCTAAGGAAGCCAGACAACACAGGAAGATTGATAGGATGGGTGATTGAACTGAGTGAGTTTGATCTAAAATAGGAGCCAAGAAAGGCAGTTAAGGGACAAGCACTGGTAGATTTTGTGGCGAAGTTCTCAGGATTTCCCCAAGAAGACACGGTAGCCCCATTGGGAAAGCCATGGGTAATTTTCATAGATGGCTCATCCTACGGGGCGGGCGGAGGCCTGGGAGTACATTTGTTAAGCCCTGATAGCCAAGAACGATACTACATGGCCACACTAGCATTCAAAGTGACAAACAACGAGGCTAAGTAGGAAGCACTCATAGCGGGACTTTCTATAGCTGCCAAGATAGGGGCAACTGAGATAGAGGCCAAGTCAGATTCGCAGGTTGTGGCGAATAAGGTGTTGGGCCTATATGCTACCAAAGACAAGAAATTGAGAAAATATTTAGCACGAGCTTGGGAGGTGCGTGACCTTTTCTCGTATTTCACTATAACTCAGATACCAAGGATAGGCAAAGAGGTCGTGGTCAAATTGGTGCAAACAGTGTCAGGGATGGAGGAGGCATCCCTCCCATGGTGAGTTGAAAGAAGAGTCATTGAGGTCCCTGCCATTAGCGAAGAAGTAGCCGCCCTAGGCTCTAACATCCCAGATTGGACAAGTGGGGTGGTTGATTATTTAGACGAAGGAAAGCTACCAGAAGCAAAGGAAGAGGCGAGGAGGATAAGAAGGAAAGTGGCAAGGTTCCTGCTCATCGACAGAGTCCTTTATAGAAGGGGTTTCTCAGCCCCATTACTACGATGCATTTCCACACAAGAGATGTAGTACGTATTAGTAGAGATACACAAAAGAATATGTGGAAACCATTCCAGTGGAAGGACCTTGGCTAGGAAAGTAGTCAGGGTAGGATACTATTGGCTCAATGCTTTAAGGGATGCTCGAGAGTTCTCCAAGAAGTGTGTCAGGTGCCAGACATATACGTCGGTATCGCATGCCCCCCGGAGGAGTTAACATCTATGACAGCATCGTGGCCTTTTGCCCAATGGGGCATAGACCTTGTAGGACCTTTCCCACAAGGAAAAGGTGGAATGAAATTCATGGTAGTTACCGTAGATTACTTCACGAAGTGCATAGAGACAGAACCGTTGGCGACTGTGACAAGCAAGGCCATAACAAAGTTGTTGTGGAAGAACATTTTTTGTAGATTCAAAATCCTGCAAAGCATAGTGACAGACAATGGATGCCAGTTTGACTCCGACCATTACAAAGAGTGGTGTGCTGAGTTGAAGACCAAGATAAAGTACTCCTTGGTGGGTCACCCTCTAGCAAACAGGCAAGCAGAAGCAACAAACAAAGCATTACTCTCAATCCTTAAGAAGAAGGTTGTGGAGAAGAAGGAGATTAGGCGGACGAGTTGCCGGGGGTACTTTGGGCATGTAAAACATCAGTCAAAACTCCAACAGGGGAATCCCCATTCACATTGGCGTATGGGTGCGAGGTAGTCCCACTAGTTGAAGTAAGGCTTCCAAGTTACAGAACGAGCTACTTCTCGGTCGCCCAAAATAATAAAAAGATAGAGGAATACCTTGATTTATTAGAGGAAGAAAGAGAGATAGCAGAAGCCAGAATGTTGCGAGAAAAAGAAAGAGTCGAGTAGTACTTCAACAAGAGGGGAGGCCCAGGACTTTTAAAAGGGGATCTGGTTTTAAAGACGACTGGAGTGACTACCCAAAGGGAGGAAAAAATATTAGGGCCTTACCTTGTGATAGCTAGCAACATGCCTGGATCATACCGTTTGAAAGACAACCAAGGCAAGGAGTTGCCACATCCATGGAATATGGAGCACTTAAGGAAATTTTATCAGTAGCGTTTATAGCATTGTCATTTCTGTCAAATTCATTTCCTTAGTATTTACATTATTACATTCATATTTATGTTGCGAAAATATTTGCATTTGCTTATCACTACTTAAAAAATATCATGCTCAGCGTTATTAGTAACATTTCAGTAAAAGGTAAAGAACATCTGAGGGCGGTCTCTTGCCTGCCCATGGATTCAGCAGCAGTTTGAAAGGTTGACCTATTCGGGAATCTCCAGATCTACGCTTATTTTCAACTCCCTGAAGCATTTCGTCACTTACTACGCCCTTTCTCGTCCAGGTCCGTTTGCTATCAAAAAACTGCTCAGCAATAGTCGGACAAGTGGGGAATGTTGGGGTGAGCCAGAAAAGTTTGGGTAGAGCCGGATCTAAATGTTGGCTAGGTAAGCGTCCTGTAGTAAGAGGAGTAGTTATGAACCCTGTAGACCATCCCCATGGGGGTGGTGAAGGGAGGGCCCCAATTGGTAGCAAAAAGATAATTAGGTGGTACACTATATTTATATGCACCGTAGCACTCCTTCTAATAACTTGTGCATTCTATTATCATTTCCAATTGGACGATCCATTAATGCAACTGACGGAGGATTATAAACGGATCACTCTTGTTGATTTTTACTGGAGATTGGGAATAGATGGACTTTCTATAGGACCTATTTTGGTGGTTAAACTCTACTGCGGTGACGATACTGTAGGGGAGGTCCTGCGGAAAAATAGCTCGACGCTAGGATGATAAAAAGAAAAAGTTTAATGCCTCTCATTCTTATTTCTTTTCAATATGAAAAAAAAAATGAAAAATGAAAAGGTCGTCTTATTCAAAACCCCAATTATGAAACCCCTTCTCTCCCACTTCACGCCTCGGAATGTACGTTCTTATAGAGAGAGAGGAGCTTTCACATCTTTTTAACCCGAAATGGCTGGGGAGAGTAAAGGTTCTTTTTTTAGGGTACTCCCGGGAACAGATCCAGTGGAGATGGGGTAGGGCATGTAGCTCAGAGGATTAGAGCACGTGGCTACGAACCACGGTGTCGGGGGTATTAGAGATATAATCAAATATCAGTGACTAATCCCTCCCTTTCCCTTCTTTGAATTTTCGAATTTATTAAATTATAATTATAATAAGTTCTAAAAGAAAAAGAATGATTGTCCTACACTAGCACTTCCACGTAATAACTCTATGGTGTAAAGGCTGGCGAGCACAAAAAGTAAAGGGCGTGGAGATCATTAGACCACGCCACCGTTAAACATAAAAAACAAGCCTTAACAGGTTGTGGTGTCATGAAAATGGGCACGGAGGTCACTAGACCACTCCACTCCTAAATACTAAAAGTAAGCCTTAGTAGCTTGTGATGCCATGAAAAAGGGCGAGGAGGTTACCACACCACGCCACCCCTAAACATCAAAAGCAAGCCTTAGCAGCTTATTGTGCCATGAAAAAGGGTGGAGGTTACCAGACCACGCCACCCTTAAACACCAAAAGTAAGCCTTAGTAGGTTGTGGTGCCATGAAAAAGGGCGTGGAGGTCATCAGAACAGGCAACCCCTAAACACCAAAAGCAAGCCTTAGCAACTTGTGGTGCCATGAAAGAGGGCATGGAGGTCACCAGACCACGCCACTCCTAAACACCAAAAGCAAGCCTTAGCAACTTGTGGTGCCATAAAAGAGGGCATGGAGGTCACCAGACTATGCTACCCTAAACACCAAAAGCAAGCCTTAGCAGCTTGTGGTGCCATAAAAAAAGGTGTGGAGGTCACCAGACCACGCCACCCATAAACACCAAAAGCAAACCTTAGTAGCTTATGGTGTTGTGAAAAAAGGTGCGGAGGTCATCAAACCATGCCACCCCTAAACACCAAAAGCAAGCCTTAGCAGCTTGTGGTGTCATGAAAGAGGGCGCGGAGGTCATCAGACCACGCCACCCCTAAATACCAAAAGTAAGTCTTAGCATCTTGTGGTGCCATGAAAGAGGGCGTGAAGGTCATCAGACCATACCACCTTAAACACCAAAAGCAAGTCTTAGCAACTTGTGGTGCCATGAAAAAGGACGTGAGGTCATCAGATTATGCCACCCTTAAACACCAAAAGTAAGCCTTAGCAGCTTGTGGTGCCATAAAAGAGTGCGCGAAGGTCACTAGACCACGCCACCCCTAAACACCAAAAGCAAGCCTTAGCAGCTTGTGGTGCTATAAAAAAGGGCATGGAAGTCACCAGACTATGCCACCCCTAAACACCAAAAGCAAGCCTTAGCAGTTTGTGGTGCCATGAAAAAGGGTGTAGAGGTCACCACAAGCTGATCAAGAACAAACAAAAAGCCAAAAAGACAGAACAATCTAAGCATAAACAGAAGACCAAAGAACAAAGATGTGCAATAGCAGAAGTAATAGATACTCATCGTTGTAATCCAAAGTTTATTAACAAAGCAAGAGTAAAATGTGTAAAAAGTAAAAAATTCTCATAAAAACAAAAGGAATGAGGCTAGGAGGCTAAGGAACATCATCGGGAGGCAGCAACGGAGGTACGCCTATAAAAGCATCAGGCATATCATCCCGCCCAAACTTGTCGACTCGACGGTAGGCATTTTCTTTTGGAGAAAATAAACCCCGATCTAGAGTTTCGAGATTAGTGGCGAGGTTGGCCAATCCTAAGCCTCAGAATGCTAGAGTCGTGGCCGTAAGCAAATGTGTGATACCTGGTAGCAAGGATGTGAGCTAACTGGGCACGAAGCAGTGCAATCTCGAGCAGCACCTAGCTCATCAATCTTCCTAGTTAGCCTCTGCTGCTTGGCAACAAGAGCCAAGTTTGCCTTCCTAAGACCCTCATCAAGGTCCTTTCGGCTATCTTTATACTGCTCATGGTGATTCTGGAGTTCTACCAAGGACCCTTGCGTGTTTGAAAGGTCAAGAACGGTAAGGCGGGCTTTCTCCACAGCGACCGCCAACTCCCGTGATAGCTCACTACAGCTTTCTTGCGAGTGAGTTAATTCTTCATTTGGTTGAGTTTAACTCTACATCGCAGGCAAGAAGCTTAGAGTTAGGTGGGCCTTCTCAACTTCAAAACTTTTCTGAGACTCAGAAAGTTGGAACCTTGCCAAGTCCCTTTTGAACTGAAGAAGTTTCAGGGCAAAGTCATCCTTGACCTTCACCTCTTGGGTGAGGTGAGTGGCTTCACGAAGCTCAAGAACTTGTCCCTCGCGCATCTCCAAGTTGCCATGCAACGAGTGGGAGTAGCCTTCTGACTACTCCAGCAGAATCTCCTACTCATTTTTCTTCTTAGCCAAGGCTTCCAACTCAACCCTGTCAATCCGCCACTTCTCAGAAGCACGCTTGGCAATGTAGTATAACTTACACCGTTCCTTGACCTTCTCCTCTAGGAAAGCACAATCTGTCACAATCCACGTTGCCGGATCGTTAATGCCCTGTAGAAAGAAGGTAAAACAACCCAAAGTAAGAAATGGTGTGTAAGCACAAAAGGAATAAAAATAAGCCACATTGTATCTCAGAGAACCAGTCTTTTAAACGATTGGTCATCTGAATGATGGCGTCAGCTTGGGCACCAGTAGAAGTAAAGGAGGCACTGCCACTAGCGTTGCTCCCAAGGATCTCCCCAAAGCTATAAACCACCCCGAGCGAGGAAGCCTTCACAAACCTCGAAGGTGAATCCGTCACCTTTTCTAATAGACCCTTAAGGTGTGCAGGTGGAAGGGGGGGCATGGTGTAAGCTAGGTGGGCCTCGATTAGGCTGGCATCTTCTTGCAAAAAGTTGTCCCACTCCTTTTCGAAGGAGTCAGTGTCTCCCCTAAAGGATGAGGCGTGGAGGGGAGGAAGAGAAAGACCTTCACCATTGCCAACCAAAGAAGGGGTGCTTCCCCCAGAGATGGTGACTGGAGGGGTCTCTGGGGTAGTTTGTTTTGCTTCAGTCTTGTCACATGCATCCTTGCGACAAGAGGGTGTGCGCTCTGCTGCATCGACATGGTTGCCCTCTGGGAGTGTGGAAGCTCTATCCACCCCATCGTTGGGAAAGGCACTTGCCACCTCTCCACGAGCAGCTCCAGTGAAGGAAGGTGGGCGTGCCCTCACACCCATGATAGAGTCTACGTTGAGGGCAGCCATCACTTCAGCGTCCAACTCACCTTCCCTCACCGGACCCTCTAAAACAGGAAATTCAAATACAGGGTCGGACGCTTTAGGGAGCGCTTACTAGGGGGCACGACTAGAAGGGAAGCAGCCAGATCAAACAGAGCCATGCCGGCTAAACCCTCACTGTCCCTTAGACCGGAGGAATGTGGCTGGGCGGGGGACAATTGGATGATGGGAGAGTAGCAGTAACTGGCGAGGTGGACGGTTGGACCTGATCTCTCCCTGAGGGTGCGGCAGCTTTCTCTAACCGCGGCATAGAGAACGCAGTGGTGGCTGGCTACACAGGTGTACGAATCTGGGCATCCTCCAAGGGTGCCAAAGCTTTTATAGGTAATGGTACTGGAGGCACAGTTGCGGCTAGCGACGTGGGCTTTTGGGCATGAGCGCCCTCTGAGGGCACCAAAATTTTCTTTCGTGGAGGCAGGTCCTTTTTCTCTGACTTTCATCTTCATTTTTTTTCTTGCTTCTTTTATCCCTCTTCTTTGCATTCTCCTCCTTCTCAGATAGCCTTTTTTTCTCTTTCTTTTCTTGTACGACTTGGTCACATCTCTTACTTGTCTTAGAGAATTCGGTAAAGGAGGGAGAATAGTGTCTGAAATCATGAATGAACACCCTTGAACATAGGATCTGTTGGGAGACATTAGGAACCAATCGATATAAACAAGTCAGTCCAAAGATCATCAGGATGAGCTTCAGCCCAGGAACAGACGGTTTCAATTTGGGCTAGTTCCCGACCGAACAAAGGTTCCATAGTAGCTCACAAGTTTTTATCATCAAGTAGAGGGAACCAGATCGCTCTAACATGAAAATCTCTGAAAATATCTTCTTGGGCGGGAAACTCTTAGCCCTGACCAGTAATAAGGAAAAACTTGGCCGTCCAAGCTTTGGCGTTTGAGTATCGAGTCTCAAATCGAGCCGAGGTCTGCTCGTTATCTTTCTTGTTAAAGTTAACGACCATGCCCTTGTCAGTAGCCCCTACATTGTAAAAAGCTAAAAACTCCCAGGCAGTCAAATCGGGATAGGGATAGCCAAGAGGCTCAGGACCATATGGAAAACAATGCAAGCACAAAGATATGCCATCAATACAAAGGGGTGTAGTTGAGCCAGCGCTAGACTAAGAAGGTCCAATATATCGCAAAGAGGATGGCAAAAAGGGAGTCTTAACCCATGTGACAAAAGGGATATGGTCACAATAGCTTTACTAGCGAAACCCTCGTCATCATAACACCCAGACAAGGGTGCCTCCATGACTGTTGTTTCGAGAATGCAATATTCCTCCCGAATCCGTTATAAATGTTTCTCTCGAAGGCTTGAGCGCCCTGCATACCCATCAAAGGTCGTGCCTTTCGAGGCTTGGAAAGGTTGGAGGGAGTTGTCGCCTTGTTCAGCCATAGAAACTAGAAGGAGAAAGGAAGCAAGGAGGCGAAGAAGACAAAATGGGCAAGAAACAAAAGCAAAAAAGGAAGCACGAGGAAGAAAAGATAGCAGAGGAAAATTTGAAGGAGATAGAAGGAGTATTTAAAGAAAAATGAATACGGAATGCCAAAAGTCATAGACATCATGGCCTGACACTAAAACAGAAAAGTAACCGTCGCACGAAAGCTCCTCTCCCCTTTCGCCATGACAACGGGAAATCATGGGGGCTCCTTGATTTTTGAAAAAATGAAACAGCCCAAGAGGAGAGTATGAAAGGTAGGCGGGTGCTATAGGGTTCATAGATGGGCCAAGCTTGTACCAATAGTTATTCGCTTTCCGTGCACCCAAGCCCGTGGTAAACCATCAAAAGATATAGGGTTGGAAACAAGAGAAGGGCCCATAGCGAGGTTTACGACATTTATAAGGTAGCAGGATTAATCAATATAAATTCCTTATGCCTGGGGGTGAAGAGAATTAGCGGGGTAGTTGGAGGGCCTATTTAAGCCAAGGCCCCATTCTATCTTAAAAGCCCAATATGGGAGAAGCCCATGGGAGAGGTTCTTGGTTGATTGAAGAGAGTTAGGGAGTCCAAAGTTCATCGAAGTTATACATACACCACACCATCTTTCACAGAAAGATAGAGACTTCATGCACTTACGTGATTATTCCAGGTATCGGGTGATGATCTACACCGATAAACTCTGAATAAGGTAAGCGTCACGTATGAGCCTCTATATACTAGGTAACCCTTGATAGTAAGGGGTTGAACTCTCTTTTGAATTCTAAATCATTCGGTTACACTTTATTGACTTAAGCATTAGAGTTTTTCTAGGTGGATTACATCGGAGCCTCTTGACAGTACGTAGTTGAACGGTTGCAGAAGGGAAGTGGGACACGTCATTATCAAGTAGGAAATCGGTACTATTAGCCAAGCTGCCACAAAGACTACATGCGAAAAAGATGTTGCAAAGGAGCAACACCCATGTTGACTCATCTGAATAGGCTACGATATGACTACTTCCTTAACACGTCTCAGTAGCTGAGCATGACATGATCATGCTCAGCAGCAGCATGAGTTACCGCCACCAACCCCCATATATAGAAACTGTGCATGGTTTGTTGCTTAGAAGATAAGCCGAAAGATCGATAAAAACACCATTTCCAAGCCCCATAAAACACTAAATAAAAGATAATATATATATATATATATATATTAGACTTCCACCAATAATGACTCAGATCACTTACGTATAAAGAACTACAAAATATCATTTTGTCTCGATCCCTGTACCAGTGAGACTGAAATTATATAGCCATTTTGGAATATGTGAAACTACAAAGCTATTGAAACTTTGAGTACACCAAACACTGACATTACATAAATATTGATCATCTCTGCCAAGCAAGATTTCCCTTCATGCATGGGCACATCACCCTGCACTATATGCTCCACCATAGCTTATAAACTTTCGATTCTTCATCCCTCAAGTGAAAAGAAAAAAAAAATGAAGTGATAGTCAATTGGATCCATAATCAAAGTAAAACTATAGAGACACCTGACGAAGGGAGATCTACCTATAGAGATCCAAAGAAACCCCAAATCGTCGGGAGGGAGGAGCTCCTTCCCTTGGCCTCCAACACCTATTTTTTCTATTTTTCTATTTTTTTTCTCCTCTTCTATTTTCCTAAATTTTCCTCAAGTCTTAACTAGAGGCTAGATCTATGGCATCCTTTAATCATAGTAGGTAAGAGAAATGGCTGTTAATGTCGAAAAAATATATAACAGGCTAGAAGGGGAGAAAGAGTCAACATTCTCGATCCTCTATGATGATTCGAGTCTCAATCGGTGTGGTCTGGAGCCCCCAATAGTAGTCTTATGTGGTTATACGTTATAGTCCTGTACATCCATGGTGGTGAAAGAAAAATAACTATAGAAAAAGTAAAGAGAGATTGATACACAGATTTACGTAGTTCAGCATATTGCCTACGTCCATGGGCCATTTGGGGATGTGAGATCCACTATAATATGCTTATTTTACAGTCTCTCATAATCTCTCATTTTTCATTGTACAATAGAAGCCGGAGATCTATTTGCTGGAGAAGATATTCTCGCTAGAGCAACCTTCGCAAGGTTGAAGAAGCCCTCGAAGAAGTAGTCAAAGTCCCATTTTATCTAATCACTCTTTCCGCGTGCCTACCTGCTATGGTCAGGCATGGCCACCCTTTGCGTGTCTGACCATCTCTCCTAACACTATTCATATTTTCTTCGTAACGCACTCCTTTCTATTGTTCTCTCATTGTCTCCCATTCATCTATCTTATTTTGTCTTTTAGTGATAGTCATGTGGTGGGTTGGGCCTAGTCTACCTGGGCTTGTGATATTTTGTCCCTTACAATGGCATTAATCATTATCATTTTAACTATTAATTTTTTAGCATATCTTAATAAAAGATATCATATAATTGAAAAATATTTATTATTTTTTTAATTACCTGTCAATTATTTGATGCTATATTAAAACATGATAAAAGGATCATAGCTAAACAATAATTCATACGATAGGAGGGTCGAAATGGATCCACACGACACACTGCAAAATTTCAATATAACCATTTGGCAAGAATAAAAAAGAAAAAAAAAATCAATATAATCACTCTCTAAAAAGTTCCAATATGTTGAAACCCAAATACCTTTACTTGTTTTTTTTTTTCCCGAGTTTCATGCCAATTATAGGTGTGAATCCCAAAATCACTCATGAACCAGCGCATGCATGAGTACTTTAGGGTATTAATCTTAATATTATAGATGAATAATCATATATATGCTTTTTAATA
This sequence comes from Carya illinoinensis, assembly GCF_018687715.1. Lineage (NCBI taxonomy): Eukaryota > Viridiplantae > Streptophyta > Magnoliopsida > Fagales > Juglandaceae > Carya > Carya illinoinensis. The sequence goes on along the minus strand of NC_056767.1, from coordinate 11,987,745 downwards.
GTGGGATAATATTATTACAAGTTGCCTGAATGAGGGAAGAAAATCACATAAGGGTCCCATAAAAAAGGCATTAATTTTTTGTCGGCTGAGGTTCAAAGGAAAGCAAGATAAAAAAGGATGGGAATGTTGATCATGAGTAGACTTAAGAATTTAGAATCTAATCCCCACCAGGGTGCGCGTAACTTCTTGATGATATTTTATATAGAAAACTTTTATTCTCAAACTAATGCGTTGAGCATACTGAGTAAAATGTTTATATAGAATAATTTGATTGAAAGATAAGTTTTAAAATTTAAATCTTATAAATTAAATCTTACAATTTAAATGATATGGATGTTGTGTTCTATATACTGAGTTGAAAATAGAACAACTCTATTATATATTAAAAAGAAAAAGAAAAAAGCATTAGATCAAATCAACTTGTGTTTGGATATGGAAAATTTGAAACTTTTTTCATCAGATGTGGTCTTTCTGTTTCAAATTAGTGTTTGAAAGATTTTCCTCTCTTTTTATTTTTATTTTTATTTTTTATATTTTTATATTTTATTTATTTATTTTTGTCCTTCTTAGCTTTGCTTAGAAGGTGAATCACTTCTTGTCATACGTAATACACTTAAACAATTCCCAACTTGCAGTAGTACTAGTACCCCACCACCACCCTCCTTTCAGCCAGTTTATAAGGAACAAGCATTGCAGTCTCTTCCCCCACAAACCATCATCCCTTGACTTCACAGTCTTCTCCCTTGACTGAGGCTGTTTCTGCTCTTCACTTTCTCTACAACATTTCTCTCACTTTTCTTCAGGGCTAGCTCTTTCTATTTTCTGTAATATTACTTACTCTGTTTAGCTAAATTCCCATTCAGGTTTCCAGCACATATATGGCATCAAGCCTTTTCAGTTCTTCAAGTGGTTCTAACTCCTCATGGACACCAAAACAAAACAAGCAATTCGAGCAGGCTCTGGCTTTGTACGACAAGGACACCCCAGACCGCTGGCAAAATGTTGCAAAGGCTGTGGCTGGGAAATCTGCAGAGGAAGTTCGTAGGCATTACGAGGTTCTTGTCCAGGACCTGATAAGCATAGAATCTGGCCATGTCCCCTTGCCTAATTATAAAACCAGCACTGCAAATACTGGGAGCAATGGTACTAGACTAGGATTTGGAGACGAGCCGATCAGGTACTAATCTCTGAGGCTTCATTTTTCTGCATATAAATCTCATACATACGTGCAGTATTACTTTTCATTTTAGATTTTGTTATCTTCAATTACATCGATTAATATAAAAAATGATTTGGTATATTTATATTTAAATGGATAACTGCTATACGTGATACGTTAGATATATTTTACTATATAAATAATTTTATAATATAATATTTCATATTAAGTTACATGAATTTATAAATTTATTTTTATAAAATCTATTCAATCGGTGTCTAAAATATTTCTCTTAAAATTAGGATATGATCTACCAGAACCCGTTAAACACAGCAGGCGTCAAGCACATCATACAATGTTTTTATACGTACATGATGCATGCATCATCACTGTATTGGTTTTAGCCACTTCCAGAGACTTCTCGGTGTAGAATACAAATTAAGCTCCTTTCCTCGAACAGAACATTGATGCCCCATATATAAAAGAACCTTAACAATTCTTCATTAATTTGCATGTTAGAACCTTGAGAGGTTGTGACTATCACACGTTCCCCCATATATAACACGTCAGATCACCCACTAAACCTTTCGATCCTTTCCTGGTAGTTAACTGTTCAATCCGAACACCGACCCTTCTGCATGCCTGCCGGCTGCCTGCCTGCAATTTATTATATTTTAATATTTCTGGCTATTTTCAATCCCAGTTTTTTATTATTATTATGGTTTAATTATCCTATACTATATACTTACCGAGAAAAGAAAAGTCCCGCCCACATGAAATCTAATCCAAGTTGCTTTAGATGGCATGCACATGCAACAGATAAACTGTTTTAAAATTAGGTATGAGGATCATTCTGTGGCGTAAGCACGTTGTTTTCTATCAGATTTCACATTCCTACCATCGAAACCCTTTTCACTGATCCCCAGACTTGTAGATCGACGACACTGGATTCTTGAACCTAGCTCAAACTTTTGGCATCATTGGAGAGAGAGAGACACACACACACACACCCCTTCAAGCCTAGAATGTGCCAAACGCATATTGACTATTTAGTTTGAATTATGCTTCTAGTGCATGCGTAGCATACTCATCTACTCACGCAGAATCAAAGTAACCATATATAGTTCTTTATGTAAGCTGATATAGAAGGTTTCCATATTAGAATTAGGGATGTAACTGGTTCGGTTTAGTTTGGTTTTGTATAAATTTTAGGACCGAACTGGTATTTAATTACCTGTTTTACATTTTCAAGAACCGATTCCGGATTGCTTTTCCTCATAAACCGGTACTTCCAGTTTTATCAGTTCTAATCCAGTTTTCCAGTTTTAATCAAGTGTCAATGTAATTATATATATTAGAAAAAAGCTACACAACTTCCTACTTTTATATATAAAAATTAGATATGTATTGTTAGATTAAAATTTTATGTCGTAAATTATAATATAAAATTATTTCATATATAATTATATATATTATATTATAAAAATTATATATACATATAAAATATTTTCTATAATATTAAAAATTAATTTATATATATTTTTTAAACCGGTCCAGTCCGGTGCCAAAAAGTCAAGAACTGATTTCAAACCAGATTTAACCGGTTTTTAAAATGTAGAAACCGATTTCGGACCAAACTGATTGAAAACCAAGCGAACTAGTTTGATCTAATTTGGTTCTGGCCAGTTCTCCAATTTTCTGGTTTAAACTTTCACCCCTAATTAGAATTGTGTTTAGCGTGTCAATGAAGACGTTTAGAAATACATACTAAGCAATTCATAGAGACAGCTGCCAAGAAAAAACTGTTGCTAGTTTTGCCTTAAAGTTTATCAGTTTCAATTATATTTGTTTATGCAGTGCAACTTTAATGGTTATAAATTTAGAATTTAGGTCTTATCTGAAGAACTCAAGTGAGAGGAAGAGAGAAATCTGAAGTGATCATGATCCTACAGATTCTATTACTGCCGATATAAATATTTCATGAAAAATCATTTTTTCATAAACTTATAATATTGTTGGTACAAATGCTTTTGATCGTATCATGAGTTAATTAATGCTGATTTTTTGTCCGTACGTACGTTATTTTGTTTTGTTTTCCCATCTGCAGGCTCATGAAGAACCTAAGGCTGTAATGAAACCGAAGCATGAACATTGATCGAGCAGTACACATGTGGTCATTTCCAGTAATAGAAGGGAAAAAAGTAGTACTATTTATGCACAAGTACAGAAAAAGTAAGTCCTTGGCCCTGGTTATATGCCTTTAGCTAGCCCTAGCTGTACAATGCTTCAAATAAAAGGGCTTAAAAAGAATGGAACTTTTATGTTGTCATCAATAAAGTTGAAATTATCTTAATAGATTATGTGATTTGAATTAAAGTTTGTCTTTATCTCTCTGTCTTTGCTGTATTATTCTTGATCCGATCCTTCTTCTATATATATCCAATTTGCAAGCAGAATAGGAAAGTTCGTACTGAAATAATTGAAATATATAATATTCCAATTCAGATCCTCTTCAATTACTTATAAATATAAATACAAGATTAAATATTTTCTTTATATTTTTTGAAAACTTAGAACCTATATATATATATAATATAAAAACTGATATATATATATACAAAGAGATTATATAAAAATAAATTTATAAATTGATGTGACTTTACGTACGTGATGCGTTAGATCTATTTTATATTAAAAGTAATTTTACAATTTAATATACTATATCAAGTTATATTAGTTTGTGAATTTACTTTTATATAATTCTTTTATAATTAAAGTATTTTTCACATTATATATATAAACTTGAAACCTAACCTAATTGGCGGGAGAGTATCTCTTTCCGACTCAATCAACTAAATTTTTTATTAAGAAACAAATCGTTTTGCTATATCCCTCTATCCCTCCTCAGCGGTCACACTTCACCGCTTGAAGAGTGAGAGAGCAGAAAACCTGCCGAAAGAGCTTCCAATGGCGACAGTGGGGAGCGTTTTGCTAAAGCACCTTAGGCTGAGGGTGCAGGTTCAGGCCGTGCCCAGAAACCCTAGCTACGTGCTCTCCTTCAGCGCGATACGACGCCGTTTCTTCTTGGAGGACGTTAGGGGCCCCTTCCTCGACAAATCCGAGGTCGCGGATTGGGTCATCTCCGTCGTTAAGAACTTTCAGAAGGTCGATCCTTCCAAGGTCACACCAAATGCCAATTTTCAGAGTGATCTTGGGTTGGATAGTTTAGATGCTGTGGAGATCGTGATGGCACTTGAAGAGGAGTTTGGATTTGAGATTCCTGATAATGAAGCGGACAAGATTAACTCCGTCAATCTTGCCGTTGACTTCATTGCTTCCCATCCTCAGGCAAAGTAGAGAGGAAGTATGATGCCTTATGATTTTCGTATGTTTTTTCTCCTCTGACTAATTAGGTATCAGTAGAAATCTTGAACATTTGAACCTTTCAATTTCTTTATGCTTTCTTTCCCCCCGGGAAATGCTACTCAGTTTTACAGCTCTTTTGAATCCTGTGTATGGAGTATTCTTTGAGCATGTGACAACTTCAACGCTGTTTCTCTAGTTGATGGAAACCGAGTCTTTTTGAGCGAAACAACCTGTTAAAATTGCCTTCATATGTATCATTTAAATAAAAGAGATGTTGGTTAGTTTATTTTGGAAAAAAAAAAATCGTTTTGCTATATCATTACAACAGATCTAATTAGCTTTTGTGACGGACACATGCAACTGTCACAAAAAACGGACACCAAATCTTTTACATGATGGAAAAAGCCATCACCCAACAGACGACACAAGATCTGCATCACCAAATAGATGTTGTGTCGGTTTATTGTTTAACTATCATAGAAGACATTTTTTTGAAACGTCCATCTTATTTCCTTTGTCCGATATATCGTTCAAACGTGATGCCCAATTTGTGATGGTCTATATTTTTCCTCACCTAAAGAACGTGTGAAGAATGTATGACTAAATATTTGAACGTGAACTTGAACTGTAGACTCATGTTAGAACGTAATTTTCTAACGTTTGATTATAATAGTGCGAACGCTTAGTAAAACACATTCGAACGTAACTGTCATTCGAACGTTGGTTATGTGTCGTTAGAATGCTATAGTGTTGTTAGTTTGAATGCCAGTAAATCATTAATTTGAACTTTAAGTTTGTAACTTCTGGATGTACAAGCCTATGTTTGCATGTTGTACACCACATCTTCAAACATGGTTTTGTATGCTTGGATGTTTATACGTTCGAACATTTTCCATCGCACATTGTAACTGCTTTCCGTCTGGACATCATTTCAAACATTAAAGTCACATGATTCGAACGTAAATTCAATAGGAACTAAGAAATACATAAAAGATATTATATATTCGAAATTATCTAAATTGTATCATGCATAAATACATAGACAAAACAAAATTGTTTTAAAAGTTTACGGTAGGAAATAAAAAGATAAAGTTCATTTCTTGCTTTTCCGAGCAGTGCGATTATGCTGTAATGACACTACACATCCATCTACCCCATAAACTCTCATTGTATTTGTTCTTTCACTTCATTACATATTCTTTTGTTTTGCTCTTGCAAATGCATATCCAGCTCTGACTGTCAAGATAGCAAATCCTCCAGCTCTTATACCATCTTGCCTTCATTTGCTTATCTCTTGGTGCACAACATCCAAATATCTGGTAAGATTATTCACTCATGAACCCAAGATTGTCGATGTTGAACCGACACGCTTGAAAAAATGTCTCAGTCATCTCACATAACTAGACTTGGTCCTGAGGACATGCATAAATATGTCGATATCATTGGGAGATGATTCTTCAAAAGGTGAATGCAACTCAATCATTTCCTCCCACATGAATTACAAAACCATAATCAATAACTACAAAAAGAAAAAAAAAATGAAGTAATCAATAATGCCATAATGCTTTGAAAACTGAATCTGACATATGTATTTCTTTTTGGCTACAAGATCAATCCATCCACAATTAGCATCAATATGGGTCGTAGCATACACTTGAATGAGGGAAAAATTGTCAGGATCCTCATGTTTCTAATTAAACCACATTAGCAAAATCATGTTAGCACTTAATTAAAAATAAATATAATAACTAATTACTATTTTATCTACAAGACATCGAAATGACCTTGAATTCGCTTGATGGTGGATTGTCAAATTTGATCTATTTTGTGTATTCATAGAACTTAAGTGCTGCATGAAAATGATTACCTTATGAAAACCATGACTTAATTCAAATGAGTTAGAGAAAATAATGTAGTTACCTGATGATCGGGACTTGAGAAAAGGTCGCAGCACCTTCCAATTGTTTAAATTCATTTCTTGGAAAGTTGTTTGGATGACCTCCTCGAATCTCTCAATTAAATTTCTTGAAGTATTCATGACACCTACCATTCTGAAGCCGAAAATGAAATATTGTAGACATCAACTCATTCACAGTTTGTGCATCCTCTTTACGACAAAAAATGAACTCAAATTTATCCTAAGAATTGAATATTTAAGATATTGTTTGAGACAATAACATCAATTTACATATAAACTAATAAATTACTCAAAGAACTTGAAAGTATATAAACTCACTAGAACATGACTTCGAATGTGATCCTTAATCTCATGTGGAACCTCTCACCAAAATCTCACGTAAAAAGGTCTAACTGAAATAAAAGCATACAATGAACATGTTTTTTTCACTTAGCTGAAATGTGAATCAAATTTATGACCTCTAAGAGAACATTTTTGAAATACTCATCAATCTCACGAAAATTATTCAACATGTACCATCAAGCTTTATAAAACTCTTTATCAATAAAGTCATAAACCGATTGTACACCCAATGGTCGTACATTTTGGAAGAATATAGATAGCCTATGACAAGAGTGGTCCACACCGAAATCAGCTTTTGCTCTTTCGCTAGCAAAATGTGAACCATACATCATTTATTTAAGCCTATGCTATTGACCCTTCAACTTGAGCTTTATTCATGACTGTGCGCTTTACCCTATCCAAAAATCTCTCAACTGGATATATCCATTGAAACACTGGTCCACCTAGCACGACCTCTCAAAGTAAATGCAAATCATAAGTGAAAAAAAGGGAAGATGTGAGAGTTAAAGTTTTGATAATGGGGAAGCTTGGTTTGGTGTATTTAGGGTGAGGAAAAAAATTGTGTAATAGTAACAATTTTTCTCATAGTAATTTTTTTCTCTGAGTCTGGTGGTTTTTCTCCTGTTTTGAGAGTTTTCCACGTAAAATCTTATGATGTTATTATTTATCTATTTTTTTAGATATTCCTGCAAAAGATAGATCCTGGGGGTGAATTTGGATAGTCCAAATTCCCAACAAGTGGTATCAGAGCCTAGGTCCTTTTCTTAGGGTGGAATTTTGGTTTGGTAGTGTGGATATGTACTGTTTAAGGAGATTCTGTCTAGAAGATTGAGATTTAAGCGAAACCATTGTGACTCTCCAATCTTTCCTGAGAACTTACTTAGTGAGTATTATTCATTTCTATTGTAAAATTCATTGAGGCAATGTTAGGATGTTTTGGAGAAATCAGGATTACACAAGATGTTAAAGGACATACCAACCCTTGAAGTCAATAGTGATACTAGTGATTGGTGAAACGGCTAGTAGCTGGAGTAGGTTCGGCAAGTGACTCTAATTCAATGTTAATGTTAGTGGATGTGTTAATGTTAGTTGTGCCACAAGTTTGCACACAGGTATTGGTTTGGCATTGATGCAAGGTGTGGTGGAAATTCATGTTGATAGTTGATGAACTTCTAGGAAAGTCAAATATGGAAGTTACATCATAATTTTCAACAAGATTTTTTTTTACATGGGCCAAAGTGAAATGCTTAGAATTAGTTTATTTTGAATGTATATGCTTTTACGGTGGAGTATGATAGCGGAAATTATAAAAATCTACATTAAAGTGGAGCGTGGCCTTGGGACCAGCCAAAGTTGCAAGGTGGAGATTGTTGGATTTTTTGCTTCTTTGCTTTAGTCCCACATTGGTGGTGAATAAATGAGGAGCAAGGCACAAGGCCTATAAAAAGAGGTTTAGTCTCATTGGCTAAGTGCACCAGTCAGAAGCTTAGATAGAAACTTTTGACTTTAGTAAAATTCCCTTGTTGGCCTTTTTGTAAAAATGGGAAGAGGTGAAAGTTAAAGTTTTGATAGTGATGAAGCTTGATTGGGTATATTTGGGGTGATGAGAAGAATTGTATGATTGTAATAATTTTTTACATAGTAGATTTTATTCTCTGAATCTGGTGGTTTTTCTCATACTTTGAAAGTTTTTCATATAATCTTGTGTTATTATTTTACTATTTTTCTTGATATTCCTGCAAAGGGTAGATGCTAGGAGGTGAGTTTGAGTGGTCCAAATTCCCAACAGAAGAAACATGAGAATTAATGATCTTTATTTATTGAAAGAATATTGAGATCAATTGGCATGTTAAATCTTTTATTTTTAATTTCACATTCAAACATGAAACTTTTTATATATGTATGCATGCTTTTAAGTAATCGTTTAACTTTTATCGTTATATACAAACTTTTATATATCTTATGACCCCTCTTGACATAAATCCTAGCTTTGTCCATGCTTAGGATGCACCTCTTTGAACAAATCCAATATCATATTGACTACTTTTGTCGACACCCCACAAAAAGACTTAATGTAAAGTAGTCGCACAATAAATGAGAGCTTGCTGTATTTTCTACAACCAAGATAAAACTTGTGCATGACATCTTCTCACATTTTTGAGAAATCAAATGACTCGGTACCTCTACTACTTGAGGCATCTCCAAGAATTTTATCCACAAACATACCTCCCCCAATATCACCCAACTCTCTTCCATCTCATCCCTACCCTCATCATAATTCTAATCCTTTGCTTCAAAATCATCAGCACTAATGCTATCCAATCAATATGGCTCACCATGCAATACCCATCAATTATATCCAAAGTTCATACCGTTCACAAACATATGACTTTCCACATCAACCAAAGGAAGAGTTCTTAGGTTCTTGCATCCTTAACCTAGGCACCTTATGTAATCTCGACAATCAGTAGATACCCTGGCCAAGTCAATGAAGTTCTTAATGCCATGTGCATACTCGACATAATCTTTCCCAAGTCTATTTGCTAGATGCATCCAACCGTACAAAATATCACATGCATCATGCTCCAACATCCATCATCTTGTTACTAAACTCTAGTCTGTCTTATCCCATTTGAGATTATATATCCATATTGCACGAATGTCGATACTCTTGCATCTCTTCGTATTAGTAAAACTTTCGGCAACACCTCCCCATGATTCTCCACGTATACATGGTAGTGGAGGCATAGTATTTCCTCTAACTGTATACCCGAAAAAAAATGAGAAATATTACCAAATTTCCATTATTGTATCTGGAAGTTAATCAAGAGTTTCAACAATGTACAATATAGATAACATAATCAAATATTGTCTACACTAAACAACTTAGGAGTTAGTGAACAACCAAACACGTATCAACTAACTCTCAAACGGGTCTAAGCCTATTCATGCAATGTCACGCAAAACTTATAAGTAAACATGCAATTCAATATAATTATATGGTCATGATTAATTAAATAATCAAATGATTTTTTTTTTTTTTTTAAGTTGAATTGGACCTAAATTTAAACCTCATCCTCCTAAGGCAATTATAGTCATGTCTAAGCGTAGGGTATGGTGATAATTGTTTTTAACCAACTAATCACGGCTTATTAAATAATCAATTGAGTGTTTTTTTAAGCTGCATAAACCTAAATTTAAACCTTTTCTTAAGGCAATTAATGTGTCCTAAGTATGGGGTTGGTGTTAATTCGTTTTTCTACTACTAGTACTCATGGTTACTTAAATAATCAAAGGGGTTTTTTTCTCCTTTTTTTTTTTAATATATATATATATTATTTTTTATTTTTAAGTTGCATTGGACCTAAATTTAAGCCTCCTCCTAAGTCAATTATAGGGTCTTGTGGGGGTTGGTGTTAATGTTTTTAGAATAACCAACTAGTCATAGTTACTTTAATAATCAAATGAGTTCTTTTTTTTTTTTTTTGAGTTGCATTGGGCCTAAATCTAAACCTCCTCCTAAGGCAATTAGTGTCTAAGAGTAGGGTTGGCGTTAATTTTTCTACAACTACTACTCATGGTTACTTGAATAATTAAATGACGATCAGTTTATTTTTCGTTTTTTTTAAAGTTGCATTGGACCTAAATTAAAACCTCCTCCTAAGGCAATTATAGTGTCTTGTGGGCTTGGTGATAATTGTTTTTTGACCAACTAGCTCTAGTTAATTAAATAATCAAATGAGTTTATTTATTTATTTATTTTTAAGTTGCTTTGGACCTAAATTTCAACCTCATCTATCCTAAGGTAATTATACTTAATTTCTATGTGGGGTCGGTGTTATTTATTTCTAATACTAGTCATGGTTAATTAAAAAATAAGGGACTTTCTTTCATTCTTTGGTTTAAGTTGCATTGCATCTAATTAATTTAAACCAACCACAAAGAAAAGTAACACTTTACTTCAAATCACTATCAAATCAAAGAGAATCAAATCATAATAATCAAATCAAATCATAATAATCATGGCAAAAATCATAATAATTATTTGAGTTTCTTAATTTTCATTTCTAAAAGATGAAAAATCTATCTATACAGGTTTATTATTTATGGTAAATTAAAATAGATCATATATGTCGTCCCAAAAAATTAATATAATTAATTAAAAATATAACTTAATAGTTTTTTATAATAAATAATAATTTGCTACTAAAGAAAATTTTCCTCCAATGAAACTGATTTTTAATATTGCAAAATGATAAGAAAATAAGAAAAAATCATTTTTAATGAACAAACAAAATAATATATAAAATAAAAACTATTCAAAAGTGAAAATGTTTGAGACAAAATAATATTTGATACAAAATAAAACTAAATTGATAGATTCTCAAGGTACTCCACCACGGGTCACCACCCTATCACCAAGTGCTAATTGTGTGTACATGCAACAAGTGTGCAATAGAAATACGCAGCGGATAATAAAAGTCTTATAACTAAGTACCATAATTTTTCTTTGTTTAATACAAACCTGTTTAAAACATATATAATAAAATATTACAAGTCTTAAATATCATTTCAAACCAAACTACAAGGCATAAAACTCTAAATCAATACTCTGGCGGAGTCACCTCCTCAGGCTCAGCCTTCTTCTCCTCCTCGACCTTTACATCAAAATCTGCGATACCAAATGGTGCCGCAGGTAAGTAAAGATCTAAACGCCATAAGATAAAAACATATTAAAGTCAAACAATATGCATGAAAGAATGCCAAATGCACATATCCCATAAATCCACATTTTTTTCACGCATGCCAAAAATCCCAATTGGCCCCAAAAACATATTACCTTCCAACTCACACCAAAAGTCTCATTTGGCCCAAATCCAACTCGATTCAGTATCCAATTAATCCAAATGCACCATGACCTCCCCTAGGGGTCATCCGCACCCCTAGCTCCCATCGTCACACCACGAGTAACGACCATGCGTGTGACTTCGTAAAGAGCGATGCCCAGTTCCGCACTCCGCGCTTACATAGCCAAGCATCCTCTAGCCCTCGCCAGCAAAGGGCCACGAAGTCGGTACGAGAGCATTACCATCCTGCCTGCTCTCGTTGTTGCCCAATGACAACCCAGGGGACGTCACTCAATATATTACGCTCCCGAATGACCAGAGGAGCTCCACCGAGATAATACCCCATCTCGGCTTGGGGTCGTGATACACACGCACCCGAAAATTCATTTACACAAATAAAACCAGTTTTTCTCAATTTAATAAATGCACATGAATGCACCATGCAATACACACCTCAAGACACAATTCATCAACAAGTCACAACATCAACAAACAACTTCGTCCTCAATCCATCTGACCCCTGACTCCTGGGACTCAGTCCAGAATTAACCAACCAGTCAATGAATTTATTGTAAAAGTAATAATATATTTAAATCTAAAATAGAGTTTGGAAAATACTTACAGCGCTATATGATAATTTTTGAAGGATCAAGGAGCTGCAAACGGCAGAGAAAAGCAACGTAACAGTGTAAAATACACTGTGATCATGGGTTGCGGTGAAAATGGTGGTGGAAGGCCAAAAAGCCCAAAACGGAAAGTGGGTTGGTTGAGCTTCACTGATGACAGATTGGAGCTGGGTTTGGGTGGGTTAGGTAGCTGGGATGCCGGTGATGATGTGGTGAAGTAGTGGTGGCCAATGGCGGTGCAGGGAGCACAAAACCGTGCGGCTTGGGTGGTGTTTGTGGTAGTTAACGGCGGTGCTTGGGGGGCTGAAAATGAAGGGGTGAGGTCGCCGGTGGGTCGCTTGCACGAAGAAACGGAGAGGAAAAAGAAAGAAAGAGAAAGAAGAAAAAGAAAAAGAAAAGAGGGAAAAGAAAAAGAGAAAAAGAAAAGATGGGGAAAAGAAATGAGATCCAATCATTACCTCTGGAGTCCAGAAACTGATCCGACGAAAACAATTTTAAAAGCTATAAAATGATTAAAATAATTTAAACACCACATCAAGCTAAAATATAATAAATAACTAATAAAAACAACAACATAATTTTAAATCCAAAAACAAACTAAAATAAATTACACAGCAATTTAAAATCAAAACGATAATTAATATTAAGAAAGTTCCACAAAACAAATATTACAACTAAATAAATCCAATTAAAATACAATAATTTAAAATAAAAAATTAATATTTTAATTAAATTAAAATACTCTTTCAACGAAAATACACGTAAAAAGGGGATATCACATCCTCACCCCCTTAAAAAGAAATTTCATCCTCGAAATTTGTGAGGTCAAACATCAACGCCAAAATAAGATACAACTCCGAATATCATTGAGAGATACATATCATCAACAACTCTCAACAAATTCCAATAGTTATTATCTTCACACCATAAATTGCTAATATCAACGACGTCTCTGTTTTACCTTCCGAACTTTCATCCTATTCCAATTTTGGTAACCTAATAGCCATTTCCAAAGTTAACCATCAATAAACAAAATTTGCACGGCCAAATGATTAATCTCTCATTAAAACTTCGAATCACTACTAATTCCTCAAAATCAATACAAAATTTGAATATTTAAGTATCTCTAAAAATAATGCTTTCGCACGCACTCTGATAACTCGCCAAAATACATAAAAGTTATATCCTCATAAATTAACATCATCAAGTACAAGCTCAATCCACACCTAATCACAAGAAAACATTTACTACATTTCTATAGAAAATAATATACCTCAAAAAACTACAAATCTCCACTTATTCCTCAGTTGGCCATCGCTGCCCTAATCAAAAATCAATATTCCGCAAAAATACATCCATTGATTGATGACAGAAATCAATACTAATCAACCTCCAGGCCCCAAATTGAAATCACATAACATCATCCCAAAATACACCTGTCTCTTCTAAAGATAAGGAACATATCCAAAAGGCCCAAGTCCTTCCCAGCCAACTAACGAGAGCGCCTATAACTTCTATCCGATATCCCACACTTCAAGCTCATTACCTATATTTTGAATAACATCTAATCTTGCAATAACTAACTCACTATAAACTACCATGGACTCCACCTAGACATAATCGAAATGCTCTTGGTAACTCACCCACCTACTTGTACTATCAAAAACTCTAGTTTTAGCACAACTAATTCCTTCAATAGCACTTCAAAAATAAATCTCAAGATAGGCCATGCTGTTTAAATCTTCAATCCATCAAAAACTATTGAACAACACTCATGGATCCTAATGCTTTATTACTTCATAAATATGATTATGCTACCCACTGTTGATGCATAAGTTTCAACTTCCAAGATTTTTTTCATACACCACACATGATGACCTAACAATCTCTTTTCAAGTTAAATAACAATATCCCTAATTCTCCCAACTGGATACTTGATCTCCAAAGAAAAGTATAGCCTCACAAATTTAAATTCCTATGACTTCAAGTCGTAATTAATTCTCAAGATAAACACTATAGTTGTTACAAACCCATCATCCCAATGGGTAATCCATTTCGACTGCACATTCCGTTCAACTTACCAAACAATTCAAAGCCAAAATCTCTTGAATATAATATTATCACACAGATTCCTCTTCAACTCCTACCAAGCCAAAAATAAATGAGATTAGGACCAGTACTCTCCGAAATCCATACACACTTACCATTACTACTCATTGATCTCATGCATTCTTAGCCAAAACCAAAATCATTCAAACGTACAAGTGATCCATTACCACATTTCCATCATCTGGACTTATATCCCCAACTCAATAAGAATCATTCCTGAATCTACTCAACTTATATCCTTAAATCAGCAACTAGCCATTGCTTAAAGTTTGGTACCGAGAATGACCTTAGACCTACTAAGAATCCATTCCCAAAAGTCTACGGATCATATAGCCTCAAATTCAATCATATTCAATACCAACACAAAATCTACTATTTCCAACACCCTGATGGACCTATATCTTTTGAATCCATAAAATCATTTCCTAAAATCTGCTACTACAACCTCGAGTTAACAATAATTATTTTCTAAACTAACTCGATATCTTCAATCCTCAAAGAAATACACGAACTAGATCATCACCTCCAATCCTCAAAGAAATCTACTCTAGAAAAATTTTCATATCAATAACTCAACTCTAATCAACCATATTTTAATGGTTACAAACTAATCACTCACTAGAGTAGATCAAGCTACAGCATTAAGTCTGTAAAACTAAGAACCCAATTCTTATTATAAATCAGTCTTTCAAATCTGCAATTCTAAAACATTAAATCAAATAAGAATCATCTTC
Source organism: Carya illinoinensis (assembly GCF_018687715.1). Taxonomy (NCBI): domain Eukaryota; kingdom Viridiplantae; phylum Streptophyta; class Magnoliopsida; order Fagales; family Juglandaceae; genus Carya; species Carya illinoinensis. The sequence continues at coordinate 11,972,644 of NC_056767.1, read as the reverse complement.
CGGAACTTCTAAGATCAATGAACTTACATCCCATAATAGAAAAATCGACTCCCAAATCTTTCAAATTCTAAGACATTAATGGATAATAAATCATTTTCTAAAATTCTCAAGATTGATGGCTTTAATCCAAAACATTCACCTTAAAAGCTTGTAAAATCTAAAGCCCCAATTGCCACCAAATTACTCATCCGAATCAACGAAATCTAAAACTTGAAATTTAATTATTTCCTCCAAAGCTTGTCGAACCTAACACCTTAATTACCATAAACTCATTTTCCTAAAATCTATAAGGCCCCAAACCTTAAATAAAATTCCCTTAAACATATCCTTAAAGTTCGTTGAACCTACACTCTCCTATTTTATAGCCTAGTTACATAAATTCTACAAAACCTTGACCTCAATCATCTTAAGCGACTTAAAGCTAATTCCTCTCCTCATTGCTACGTGAGTTCCCACCTTACAAAAATTGCCTAAACCATGACATTCCCTTCAGACCTTAACATCATACAAGCAAACCACATCGCTAAAAATTCAAGCCTACTACACTAAATGTTCATGCCTAATAATAGTATCCTCGATTATACTGCCTTCTTGCCATAGCATAACCCTTAACCCCAATTTCAACTCTGAACAAAATAAGTCAAAATAAATAAAACAAATAAAACAACATACTTCCAATTCCAATAAGATCAAACCAAACCAAACCAAAACAAATGGAATTAAATCAAATAAAATCGAATCAAGTTAAATAAAAACAATTCAAATTAAATAAACAAGATAATATCAACTCAAGCTTTTAAAACTTTCTGGTACTCCACCTATGGGATATGTGGTTTTACCCAGAGCTGAACCGCTCTGATACCACCTGTGACGCCGCCAAACCCCACTTACGGATACATGGAGATCGAGATGTCGAGATGATGACAACATGGGTCACCACCCTATCGCCAAGTGCCAAATGTGTGTACATGCAACAAGTGTACAATAGAAACACACAACGGATAATAAAAGTCTTATAACTAAGTGTTAGAATTTTTCTTTATTTAATACAAATCCGTTAAAAACATACATAATAAAATATTACAAGTCTCAAATATCATTTCAAACCAAACTACAAGGCATAAAACTCTAAATCAATACTCTAGTGGAGCCGTCTCTTCGGGCTCATCCTCCTCCTCCTCCTCGACCTCTATATCAAAATCTACAGTACTAAAATGGTGCCGCAAGTAAGTAAAGATCCAAATGCCACAAGATAAAAACATATTAAACTCAAACAATATGCATGAAAGAATGCTAAATGCACATATCCCATAAATCCATATTTTTCCCAAGCACGCCAAAAATCTCATTTGGCCCCAAAAACATATTACCTTCCAACTCACGCCAAAAGTCTCATTTGGCCCAAATCCAACTCGATTCAATATCCAATTAATTCGAATGCACCATGACCCCCCCTAGGGGTCATCCGCACCCCTTGGCTCCTATCGTCACACCACAAGTAACGACCATGCGTGTGACTTTGTAACGAGCGATGCCCAGTTCCGCGTCCCACGCGTAGGTAGCCAAGCATCCTCTAACCCTCGCCAGCAAAGGGCCACGGAGTCGGTACGAGAGCGTTACCATCCCGCCCACTCCTGTTGTCGCCCAGCGACAACCCAGAAGATGTCACTTAGCATATTACGCTCCCGAGTGACCAGAGGAGTTCCACCGAGATAATACCCCATCTCGGCTTGGGGTCGTGATACACACGCGCCCAAAAATCTATTTACACAAATAAAACCAGTTTTTCTCAATTTATTAAATGCACATGAATGCACACCTCAAGACACAATTTATGAACAAGTCACAACATCAACAAACAACTCCGTCCTTAATCCATCCGACCCCCGACTCCTGGGACTCGATCTGGAATTAACCAACCAGTCCATGAATTTATTGTAAAAGCAATAATATATTTAAATCTAAAATAGAGTTTGAAAAATACTTACAGCGCTATATGATAATTTTTGAAGGATCAAAGAGCTGCAAACGGTAGAGAAAAAGCAACGTAATAGTGTAAAATACACTGTAGCCGTGGGCTGCCGTGGAAATGGCGGTGGAAGGCCAAAAAGTCCAAAACGGAAAGTGGGTTGGTTGAGCTTCACCGATGATGGATCGGAGCTGGGGTTAGGTGGGTTAGGTAGCTGGGATGCCGGTGATAATGTGGTGAAGTAGTGGTGGCCAACAGCTGTGCAGGGAGCACAAAATCGTGCGGCTTGGGTGGTGTTCGTGGTGGTTAACGGCGATGTTTGGGGGGCTAAAAATGGAGGGGTGAGGTCACCGGTGGGTGGAGAAGAAAATGGAACCAACGACAACGGCAAAGGGTGGCGCACGATGGAGCTGGAAGGAAAGGGTGCCGCGACTTCCAATCATGCGTGGCGACTAACGACTGCACGGGTTGGCCTAAAAATTGAGGGAGGTGATCACCGGCCAGAGGGGAGTCGACCTGTGGGGGCAGTGCACTGCATGGCTGCGGGATGGTGGAGAACTAGGAGGTGGAAGAAACGAACGGAAATGGGGGGGGGGGCTGGGTCGCGCGCACAGAGAAACAGAGAGGAAAAAGAAAGAAAAAAAAAAGAATGAAAAAGAAGAAAAAGAAAAAGAAAAGAGGGAAAAGAAAAAGAGAAAAGATGGGGAAAAGAAATGAGATCTAATCCTCACCTCTGGAGTCCAGAAACTGATCCGACGAAAACAATTTTAAAAGCTATAAAGCGATTAAAATAATTTAAACACCACATCAAGTTAAAATATAATAAATCAACAACATAGTTTTAAATCTAAAAACAAACTAAAATAAATTACACAGTAATTTAAAATCAAAACGATAATTAATATTAAGAAAGCTCCATAAAACAAATATTACAACTAAATAAATTCAATTAAAATACAATAATTTAAAATAAAAGAACTAATATTTTAATTAAATTAAAATACTCCTTCAGGGAAAATACACGTAAAAACAGGATGTCACACATTCAGTCAAGAGTTGATGGGCGCAGTGATACTCTCCATGTCTTGGATCAAAAGTGCGCGATGCTACTCGGATAGGGATCACATCTCCTTAGTACTACTCCTTCCAGTCTCTATAGCAGCACTGGCATCCATAGGAGTTGGACCACGCTCAGTGCCATCACAACATTATGTGAATATTCCGTAAGTGGCGTTCTTGTTAAAAGTGATACTATAAAGTGGCCCAATTTGTGGTTGTCTCTACTTTGTCAGAAGCACATTCACCTCCAATTTAACTAGGAGGTTAGAGATAATTAATGCATATGGTAAAATACCTCCAGTCAAATGCTGTGACTCAGATAAGATGAGGAAGTATTGAGGTAGATCAGTAGCCTCTCCTCATGCTATCTGTAACATTAATCAAGTCTAGTCTATGCTGAAATCTGTAGTGTATTTTCTTTTATCAATATTGCGTGATACGACCAACTACAACATGCGAAAGAAGGTTCTATAATCAACCTGTTCGATCGCTTTGTTCCATCATATGAAGGAGCTAAATAGTCTAGCAACAACTGACCAACCTCCTCACCTGCCGGACCATCATCTACTGGAGTCTAACCTTGATATCATCGCCACCGTCTGTCCCTACACCTGGGGGTGCAATGCAAAGTATGTATCTATTGAGGGGCTAAGAAACTTGGTGATACTGTCTGGTGAGAATGTAGTACTGACTCCCCGAATATCAAAAGTAAATGAGTTGTCATCATCCCCCATCTCTGATATAGCCTGATGGAATGCACCAACCATATCTGGATAGGCCACCCCTTTTACTCACAGATCAGATCTCATCCTCTGTCGAGGATTATGGATGACGGGCTACTTCCCTCTTAAATAAAATCACGAAAGTCATCTAATATGATCTCTCACTCAACCAATATGGGCCTTCTCATACTACTAGCCTCGATGCTAGTTTTCCCCTCCCTTCAATGCTTTTTTCTAACATATGCCATAAATTCACTATTTAGAAAACAAAGGAATAAGGGATATAAATAGATTTTTTTGAAGTATGTAATTATGTTATATTAAGCTGTGTTCGAATATAAACAAATACTATTCAAACTTAAATTTTACTTATTCAAATGTAAAGTGTTAACATTTGAACACATATGAGGCGTCGTTCGAATGGTATCAATTCATTCGAACAAATGGATGTATAGTTCAAACAACATCATCCTATGGACAGTTTCCATGGGTAGGTGGTACTGTTCGAACTATTATGTTATCTATTCAAACTGAGTCAAATATGTTCAAATGAATATTGGGTTAATTCTTCCATTTGTTACATTTGAACTAAAAGAATTGCTATTTGGTAAAAACTGTTCAGCTGTTCAAACGAACAAACCTTAGCCATGAACATCCATGGTTGAGTAGACTCAAGAATCGTTGGGTTTGATCATAAAAACCCTCAATGGAGTGAAGTCTATACCTCACTCCATCATATCCATGGCCAAACGCCGTGTGTGGCTGCCAAAAAACACCAACAATGGGTCAGATCTCGTTCAAAATTCTGAACTCCATTTTCAACACACAAACAACTTTTTTCAAGCCTATTTACTAGGTATAATCAAGGGATGAGGATTGTTCACTATTAAATGATAGCCTTAGGTTAGTCTAAGGCCAAGAGTGGTAGTGAACGGCGAAACGGTCGTTTTTAACAGTAGTTATATTGTGAATGAACGATTAGATGCAAAACATGTTATATATATGTCCCAAAATAGTTATGTTCAAACTATAATTTTGTAAGCTCGAATGGTTTCAAGTGGGATTTAAAATGGTTGAACAAGAAATTTCCACTCGAACTATCAAATCATGAAGCTTCCAGAAAAAATCAAGACGATTTATATATTTCTGTTGAGGACTCAAGTATGTTCGAACAAGCATGTAATAAGTTCGAACTATATTTTTGTAAGTTCTAACATTTTAAAGTGGAATTTTAAAGGTTCAAATAGAAAATGCCAGTTCAAACTATCGATTCATGAAGCTTCCAAATAAAAATCTGAGATTTACCTTTGTCGAGGACCAAGTACATTCAAACAAGCGTACATTATTTTCAAACAGTTTGTGCAAAGAAAAAATTTAATAATAATAAGATTTGTGCATATAAAATAAAATATACATTTAGTGAATGATGTATTAAAATATACTATTAATAAGAAGATAATTAAACTTAAATATAATAATAATTAAAAATTCGATAATAATAAGAAGAATCAAAGACCACAAATATTCTAAATTTTAGTTTGTTCTTCAGTTAATATTTGTGCGTGGAACAACTTGATTAACAACTTAGCATATATATTTTTAATATTAGTATATTTGGTAAGGCCATGTATTTATTTATGTGTATTATATGCTAAATTATTAATTAATATAATATGAAATTTTAATCTTAAAAAAGAACATTAATATTAGGTTATTAATATAAACTTATACTATAATGTAATATAAATTATAATGTACTTGTACTATAATATAAATAGACTAATATTGACTTTTATGAAGTCATCGTTGATATCTTTGGGTTAAAGTATTTAGGAAACATATAGTTTGATTGTTTAAGTGTAATTGGTGGGATGTAAGCAATCCTAGATTGGTAATGCATAATGATGAATATTTTGTAAGTGTCAATACATCTCAAATATGGTATGATGATGATCATTTCGTTCTCACTTGCCAAGTAAATCAAGTTTTTTACTTAGATGATCTTGAGTAAGGAAACCCATTTCGAGTGGTATATAAGTTTGCACCAAGAAATATATATTATTACATTCTAGAGGCGGAGGGACAACGTGAAGAATTTGATGGTTCAATAAGTGAAAAAGCATATCGGTCACTCTTTTTCTCTCTGAAAAAGGAGTGGAAGTTGTGGGTGCGTAGTGCTGGAGGCAGTTATAATGGAAAAAGGAATTTGGAGGTGGCCCCGGCTAACTCTAGAAGGTTTCTGGAAGCAAAGTGCGGCTGAGGTGCGGAGAGGCACTGGAGGTTAAGGCGGAAAGGGAAGTAGCTTATCCAGACGTCAGTGAAGGTGACGACGTGATGGAAGACCTAGAGGAAAAATGGAAGGAGCTACGGTTGAGGGAAGAGGAAAAAATGGTAATAGAGATTGATGATGAGGTATCGGGAGATCTGTTGATGAAAGAACAGAGGTCTTTACTCGGAAAATTTTGTTCGAATCGGCTGATTAGTAAGGAGGTGATGGAAAGCACACTGGCAAAAATTTGGAGAATCAGCAAGAAGGCACAATTCACTGAGGTGAGTCCGAATACTTTTGCTATAGTGTTTGATAATATAGCTGATAAACAGAAGGTCTAGTCAGGTAGACCATGGATGTATGACAATCAGTTAGTGGTATTGAAGGAGTTTGATGGCTTTACGCCATTGAAACAAGTGAATTTTAACTCAGAAAGTTTTTGGGTGAGGTTTCACAACTTACCGTTATCTTGTATGACGGAAGTTCGAGGAGAACAGATTGGGAGTACGGTGGGAAGGGTGAAAAAGGTGGATATACAGGAAGATGGAAGCGGATGGGGGAAGTTCTTGAGAGTTCAGATCCATATGGATCTCAATCAACCTCTAGCAAGAGGGAGAACTCTGATGGTTAAAGGCAATGATATCTGGATTCTTTTTAGCTATGAAAAAATGCCTAGAATATGCTTCTCCTGTGGTTGTATAGAGCATGGTCTCAATGAGTGTAAAGAAGGAGGCATGGTAGTAGGGGATGAAAATCAGTATGGTCAATGGTTGAGGGCTAAGCAAGCTTACAGAAATAATTTCTTTGTGAAAATGCCAAAAAATGAGGAAAGGAATGGGTGGTGGAAGGAGAAGCAAAACATGTCTTATGCTGAAGGTAGTAGGGGAAGTAATAAAGAGGAGGGCAGTAGAGTTAGGGAAGAAAGTGTAGAGGGAATCGAGGTAAATGAAAAAGGGAAGGAAAGGGGATTAAAGGGGAGTGAAAAAACAAAGGAAGGGGAGGATGGTGGGGATTTAGGTAGTAGTAATGGGGTTGAGGGAGTAAAGGAAAGGGATGAAACAACCATGCTAATTACTATGAATGGCCAAAAAGAAAATATGGAACAGGGGTTGCAGGAAGTTGAAGTGCAGCTTGAGATCATGGGGAAGGAAGTGGGTAGTGAGTTGATGAGTAAGGAAGTGGGTGGAAGGGTGGAAGGAAGCAGGACAGAAAAAATAGGTGTATGGAAGAGGAGGGCCCGAGAAAAACACAAAACAGAAGAGTTAGTTAAAAAAGAAAAAACCAAAAAGAAAAGGGGAGTGTTTGATGAAGAAGGTGGGGGTGCAAACAAGAAAGGGAAGTGGAGTGGTAATTTTGATGTCCCTATTGGAATGCCGGAGGCTGAGATTCAGCTGCCAATTATTATGAAAATGTTAAGTTGGAACTGCCGATGATTGGGGAATCCTTGGACAGTTCAAGACCTCTGCTTAATGGCAAAGAGAAATAAACCCAACTTAGTTTTCATCATGGAAACTAAGCTTAGAAAGATGAAATGTGAGAAAATAAAAAGAAGCTTGGGATTTGAAGGTTGTTTTGAAGTTGAGGCAGTGGGAAAAGGGGGTGGTATCGTTCTGTTGTGGGATGAAAGTATGCAGTTGGATATTGTGAATTTTTCACAAAGACATATTAGTGCTTGGTTAATAGAGGAGGGGGAGAGTAAATGGCTTCTTACGTGCTTCTATGGGGCACCTGAAACAGCTAAAAGAAAAGACACATGGGTAATGCTTAAGAGCTTGAAACCAAAGGGTGATGAGGGCTGGTTGATAGTAGGGGACTTCAATGAAATTTTAACTGATGATGAGAAGTAGGGAGGAAAGGTTAGACCAGATGGACAAATGGAGTTATTTAGGGAGGTGATGAGTGATGGAGATTTGCATGATTTAGGGTGGAGGGGAGACAAGTACACATGGAGCAACTCACATGTTTATTCAACCTTTACTAAAGAAAGGTTAGATAGAGCTGTGGCAAACCCCAAATGGAAGGACATCTATTCTGAAGCTTGGGTGGAAGTGTAAGTGGCTAGAACTTCGGATCATAAGCCACTGTTAGTGCACTTAAATAGACAAGATCAAAGGGTAGAGGCACAACTCAAGCAAAAGAAAAGAGGTTTTAAATATGAGGCTTGCTGGGCCTTAGAGAAGGAATGTGAGGTGGTTTTAAGGAAAGCTTGGGGAAATAATGGACCACAAAACCAAACTGTTATTGGCTTACTGAATAATAGTAGGAAGGCTCTTCAGTTATGGAGTAAGTCAAAGAGGCAGAGGAGTGGGAAAGAAATAGAGGAAAAAACAAAGCATTTACAGAGACTACAAGCTGAGGAAAGCAGGGGTAACGTGGAAGAGATTAGGAAGATTACTACAGAATTGCATCTGCTGTTAGAAAAGGAGGATCTCTGGTGGAAACAAAGGGCTAAAACAAATTGGTACAAACATGGAGATCGAAATACTAAGTATTTTCATGCTTGTGCTAATCAAAGGAAAAAAAGAAATTTTATTAAAGAAGTAGAAGATTCAAGTAACAATATGGTTTGTGGATCCAAACAAGTGGAAGAAACATTCAAAAATTACTTTGGCACTGTTTTTCAGTCTACAACGCCAAGCAAGGCTGAGGCTGAAGCTTGTTTAGTGGGTATGGTTGGAAGGGTGACTGAGAGGATGAATGAGAAACTGTCAAGAAGATTCACAGTAGTGGAAGTGGAGAAAGCAGTAAAACAAATGGCCCCTTTAAAGGCACCTGGACCAGATGGTTTTGGACCTTGTTTCTATCAAAATCATTGGGGAATAGTGTCTAAAGAAGTAAACAAAGCAGCCTTGGCAATCTTGAATGGTAGTCCTTTGAATCCTACTCTCAATTATACTTACTTAGCCTTGATCCCAAAGACAAAGTTCCCTAGAAAAGTGACTGAGTATAGACCCATCATTTTGTGTAATGTCTTGTACAAAATAGTCTCTAAAACTATCACAAACAGGTTCAAACGTGTTTTAGTTGAGATAATTTCCCCTAAACAAAGTGCTTTCCTGCCTGGAAGAATGATTAATGACAATATTATGATAGACTATGAGTTATTACACTCAATGAGAAATAGGAAGAAGGGGAAAGTGGGAAGCATGGCCATGAAGCTAGACATGTCAAAGGCCTATGACCAAGTGGAATGGGAGTTTTTGGAGGTTGTGCTGTGTAAACTTGGTTTCTGTACTCAATGGGTAGATTTAGTGATGAAATGTGTTAGAATAGCTTCATACTTAGTGCTCATTAATGGAATCCCTGGATTAAAATTTTGGCCTTCAAGAGGGTTGAGACAAGGGGATCCTTTGTCACCCTATTTGTTCATTATATGTGCTGAGGAATTAAGTAGTCTGTTAGACTATTATGAGAAGAATCAGTTGATCAAAGGGGTGCAAGTGGCTCGAGGAGGGACAAGCATCAATCACCTCCTCTTCGCAGATAATTGCATCTTATTTGGTAGAGCAAATATTGCAGAATGGAGGAGATTACAAGAAGTTCTACAAGTTTATGAAAGGGCGTCGGGTCAATTCCTCAACAAAGAAAAAACTATTGTGTTCTTCAGTAGCAACTCACATCCAGCTGAAAAACAGGCTATAAAGGAAGCTGGCCAGAATTATGTTTGTGGTACATATGAAAAATATTTGGGTCTCCCTACTATTGTAGGAAGATCTAAGTTCAACACTTTTAGAAGCCTAAAAGAGAGGATCTGGCAGAGAATTGTTAGTTGGGAAAATAAATTTCTGTCTCAAGCTGGGAAAGAAGTCCTTATTAAAGCTGTATTGCAATCCATCCCAACTTATACCATGGGGGTTTTTAAACTTCCTAGCAGGTTGTGCAAAGATATTAATGGGATGTTATCCAAGTTTTGGTGGGGGAAACAACAGGAAGGTAGAGGGATGATATGGAGGAAATGGGAAAGGCTGAGTGTGCAGAAAGTGAAAAGGGGAATGGGCTTTAGGGACTTGGAGAGTTTTAACTCTGGCCTTCTTGCAAAACAAGGGTGGATTCCCTCAAGTATCCTCTTAGTTTGGCAGCAGTGATTTTTAGAGAAAAATACTTTAGAAAGGGGAGCTTTATGGAGGCAAAATTGGGATCATAGCCATCCCTCATATGGAGAAGCATCTGGTCAGCTAGGACCATATTGAAAGAAGGGTTGAGGTGGAGAGTAGGGGATGGAAATAAGATTAAAATATGGTTCGAAGTGGTTGGCAAGCCCTACTTCTTATGCTGTTCAATCTCCAGTGAAGGTGCTGCAGGAAGATGCTAAAGTTGAGGAGTTGATTGATACTCAGAAAGGTGAATGGGATGAAGCCAAGATTAGAGAAATTTTTGTAACAGAGGAAGCTAAAATAATACTAAGTATGCCCTTGAGCAGTAGAGGAACAAAAGACAGGTTGGTATGGGGCCCATCTCAGAAAGGCCTTTTCTCAGTTAGAAGTGCATATTTCTTACAGCTGGAGTTAAGGGGGAGAAACCAAGGGGAAAGCTCATTAGAAGAGAAGAGGGATGATAGATGGAACAGAATATGGGACTTGAAGGTACTAGGAGTGACCAAGTTGTTCATTTGGAGGGCTGCAAATAATTTGTTGCCCACAAAAGAAAATCTGTATAAGAGGAAGGTGATTGAGGAAAAAAGGTGCCCTTTGTGTGATGTAGAGGAGGAAACAATCATGCATGCTTTATGGGAGTGCCCTTCAGCCAATAACTTGTGGGGAAATGATGAAAGCTGTGTCAAAAAGTGGGCCAGATCTGAATTGAACTTTATGACTCTATGGGAGAAATTTATGGACAGACTCACAAAGGACCAGCTGGAGGAGATGGTTGTATTGTTAAGGAAGGTGTGGCTGAGAAGAAATGATTAGGTGTTTGAAACGAGAATGGCATGTCCTAAGAACTCGTTCAGTGCTACAAAGGCAGCTTTGCATGAGTTTCGGGTTTCTCAATTGGCTTCAAATCAGAATGAGATGGTATAGAAAATAGACACAGAAAGGGTAAAGTGGGAGAAACCAGAGAGGGGTTTTGTAAAGGTTAATTGGGATGCATCTTTGGATTTGAAGAGAAAGAAAATGGGAATAGGAATTATGATAAGAGATGAACAAGGTGAGGCTATGGTAACTGTTTGTGATCAGAAGCTAAATGTGGTAGAAGCAGCAGTAGCAGAAAGCTATGCCTTGAGGAAAGCAGTTGAGGTATTTTCTGAACTTAACATTCAAAGGGCCATTTTCGAGGGTGATGCAAAGGTAGTGATTCATGCTGTGATTGGCAAGGATGATGCTTCTTTTAATTTTAGTCCTATTGTGGAACACATTTTACTTTAGAAATAGACCAAATTGGTCTATACAGTTTGTATCTAGAGTAAAGAATATGGCTGCCCATAGCTTAGCTAAAAAAGCTTTAGTTATGGAGGGGGAACAAGTTTGGATAGAGGAGGTCCCAGGTTTTATTGTGGGATGTTTGAAGAATGATAAAGATGTAACACAGGAAGATGAATGAAAGGTTACAGAGGTTTTATTCAAAAACAAAAAAAAAAAAAAAAAAAGTTAAAAAGCATATCAAGAGAATGAATCAGCCATAAATTTATTTGTTGATCTCAGTCAACTTGACATGGTTACACCATGTAGAGAAGATATTGAATCAAAAGTGATTGATGGAGGCTTGTCTAAAGAACTTGAGTCAACTAAAATGTAAAGTGAGGATGAGAAATAGTGGTCAAACAAAACTAATAGTGAATGATAGTTGCTTAAATAAAAGTATTATTACTGTAATGAGAATATTTTTTGGAATAATAATTTATTACAGTTTTAAATAACTATGCCGCTCAAACCTAAAGCAACTTGTTTGCCTACTCCATCCATTAAGGACTCTCCAATTCGTTTACCTACCACAAATGGTGGGCCAATATTACCAGACCCAAAACATAGTATGTTAAATCATTTAAGGTTATATGATGGTTTAAGTAGGAGTATTTTTAAAACAAGAAGTTTTTGATAGTATATTCTTGAATTATTGTATAACTATCGTAAGCCATCACTAAGGTCGAGGTGTTATAAGAGGTGACTCCCTAGAGAAAAGTGCAGAAAGTAGCGAAAATTAAAGTTGATATTCCTAATGATCACATCGGCAGCCAAGGGGATTCGACTCCAAGGCTTGGCTTGCTTCCTATGTTGGTACCCTTACCAGGATATATGCACCCATGACTACATCTTCCTGGGCCAAGGTTTCCCAAAATGTGAAAGACCACATAAAACTAGTTGCCTAGTAATAACTTAGAAAATAATTTTATTTAATTATTATTTCATGTATAAATAGTTGGTTTTTATTCTTATCGTGCATAATTCTTTCAAGGATGAGTTTAAACTTGATTTTGGCCAGCGAAAGGAGTGAATAACGGTTGATGAGGTGATAAATAATTCACTCTGGGGGTAAAAAGGTAGATGCCATGTACACTATCAAAAGTTTTGTAAATACAAGGTTTTGGTAAGGACTAGGAGACTAAAATGATAGAGTTTATCCTATCATTGCATTTGTAATTTTTTATGAATGTAAATTATTTATTGACTTTATCTATAAAAATATTACATATATCTAGAAGCTATAGAGTTTGTTTAGATAAGACATTTATGTGAAAATCAAGTCCATAGGAATCTGCATTTATCCAAAATAAAAGCTTAACTGGAATCAGTTACTGTAGATAGGAATTATCGCGAAGTGTCAGCATTCCGTCAGGAGATGTCTTCACGACAAATTTGATTCGTCAGTCCTATTACAACTGGAACTTCTTCCAAATTTTATTTTTAAAGGGATTCGACTTGATAACTCTTTAGAGAGTTTTTACCTGAAACTATTGAGAGTATATTCTGTGAGCTTGAGAGAGAAAATTCCATTGAGAATTTTCTTCTTATTTTCATCTCTCCTTGAGAGTGATTGTGTTCCATGTTTGGTGAATTGATTGATTGAGTTTCAGCCACTAGAGCTCTGGGAGAAAAGATAACATTTGAAGATCGCCAAAGGTTCTAGCTCCTACAGAGGTAGAGGCAAACAGGTCGTTTGTCGGGTCAAGTAAGAGAGTCAATTAGCAAAGGTTTTGTAATTGAGAACTTTTTTGTAAAGTTATTTTGAAAGAATAAAATTGAATTTTTTTAAGTTTGGCTGCCTCGTAGGGTTTTACCTTTAAAGAGTTTTTTAAAGGGTTTCCCTTCGTAACAAATCTTTGTGCCATGTAAATTTATTTATATATTTTATGTATTTGATTGATTAAATAATTACAAGATTGAGGTCTAATCAATTTGTTCAAGTGAATTGGTATACAATTTCGTGAATTCATAGGAGTACATTGGGAATTTCATTTGGCATTAGAGCATTGTTCACCCATTCGAGTGTGATCCATGCCCCTATAGAATATGTTGTCATTGACTGCCCTGCCACACTTCAATGGTAAAAACTATGCATATTGGAAAGTACGTATGAGGGCCTTCCTCAAATCATTGGATGAACGTGTATAGTACTCAATTGAATAAGGATGGACTAAACCCAAGGCAAATATTGATGGTTGGATGAGAGATGAGATTAGCAACTATAACTAGAATCGCAAGGGAATAAATGCTATTTTCGTGGATGTAACCCAGAAGAATTTGAAAGAATCTCTATGTGTGAGATTGATAAAGAAGCATGGGACATCTTGGAGGTTACACATGAGGGAACAAAAATTGTGAAAAATTTAAAATTACAATTGCTAACCTCAAAATTTGAAGAGATTAAGATGTTGGAAGATGAAAGGTTTAATGATTTCTATGCTAAGCTTAACGACATTGTAAATTCCTTGTTTAATCTGGGTGAAAAAGTTGAAGACTCAAGAGTTGTGAGGAAGATTTTGAGGTATTTACATGCAAGATTTTGGCTTAAGGTTATTGCTATTGAGGGAAAGCAAAGATTTGGATGCAATAAGGGTTGAAGAGTTGGTTAATTCCTTACAAACGCATGAATCGTCACTTCCTCAAATAAAAAAAGTAAGTCTGTCACTTTAAAAATTGTAAAAGAAGTGAAGATTTTTCTGATGAAGAAAATCTAAACGATGAGGATATAGCTCTCATTGCAAGGAAATTCAAAATATTTATGTTAAACAAGAAAGCTAATGAAAGCAAAAACAAGGTAAAGAATGTCTTGCGAAGAAAAATGAGTCGAAAAATTGGAATAAAGATAAATTTGAGAAAAATGACAAAGTAAAGTACCGTGAATGTTCTGGTTATGCTCACATAAGAGTTGAATATCCAGACTTTAAGAAAAATAAAGGACAAGTATTGGATGTCACACTTAGTGACAGTTTAGATCTTGAAAATTCAAGCTCATCATTTGATGATGAAAACACTTTTATGCCTTTTTCTACTATTGTTAATGATTTTCTTGAGATTTTGCTAACAAAATCTAAAAGTGAATGTGATTACAGTGACTCAAATTTAGCACTTGTTGATGCTGACCAAGAGCTAAGTGTACAGAAAGCATATAATGATTTATGTGAAGAAGTGGTCAAACTGAAAAAACTCAACAAGAAAATGTACAATAAATTTACTGCTATGGAGAATGAGAAAAAAACCTTTCTGAGGCACTGAAAATTTCTGATGTTGAAGTATCATGGTTAAATGATCAAAATACTACACTAGTAAAAGAATTGAGAAATTTCCAAAAGTGCAAACAAAAAATTGCAACACAGAAATTGGAAGAAATATTGAGCGTTCATAACTCCAGTTGTTATAGAACTAGGTTAGGGTACATAACGTCCAGAGGCAAAGAACATCTAGTCTCATCATCCTCTACCACTACTTCTAAAAATATTATTTTTGTCAAAGGAAGTCAAGGTGTAAATGCTCAAAATCATGTTGTATCCAAGTCAGCTCATTCAAAAAAATTTCGTGGAAAATCAACCTCAAAAAGGCTAAAGAAAGGTAAGTATGAAGGTAAGTTTATTCCTGCTTGTCATAATTGTGGACTTGTTGGTCATATAAGGCCATTTTGCTTTAACTTGTACAAAGTGCAAAAAAGTGAAGGTGAAAGAAATCTAGAAAAGAAAGGAAATAGTATAGAAAATCAAGTTGATGATATGAGTAAAAAAATCACCTTCATAAGTCTCAAACTTAGTGAACTAGCATAATGTTGTCTTCAAAATAAAGAAAAGATCATACAAAGAGATGAAAATGAAAAGAATAAATCAAAACTCAAGCAAAATGGGTGGTTAAAGAAGATGACGTGTGCCTAGTTGCTCACACAGCACTTAGATCAATGGAGAATTGCCTTTGGTACTTGGACAACACTTGCTCAAGACACATGTATGGAGATAAAGCACTTTTCAAGAAGATTGAACCAACCTATGGAGGCACCGTGACATTTAGAGATTATAGCAAGGCCATTGTAGAAGGGAAAGGGAGTATTGAAATACCTGGATTATCTATTCTACATAGTGTTTTATTTTGTTAGTGGCCTTAAAGCTAATTTACTTAGCATTAGTCAATTTTGTGATGATAATCTTTCTATGCAGTTTCAAAAGATGAATGCAATGCTTACAACCAAGCTGGAGAATGAATTTTAAAGGGCACTAGAACCTCAGATAATTGCTATGGAGTCTCTTCAACATCAAGGTTGAGATGTCATAGAGTCCTCCTTGATGAAGTCGAGTTGTGGCATCAACGTCTTGGGCAAATTAATTTTAGAGATGTATCAAAAATTTCAGGAAAAAAAAAGAAGCTATAGATGGAGTGCCCAAGGCTATTAAAGCAAAAAAAAAAAAAAAATAGTGTGTGGAGCATGCCAAGAGGGAAAGCAAACTAGAGCTCAACACAAGAAAGTTTCTCATATTCTTATCTCTCGGCCACTTGAGCTATTGCATATGGACTTGATGGGTCCAACACAAACTGAGAGTCTTGGTGGAAAGAAGTATATCATGGTGATTGTGGATGATTTTTCAAAATATACATGGACTATCATCTTGATGGAAAAATGTGAAGCTTTTGACCTTACCAATAAGCTATGCAATAGACTACAAATAGAGAAGTAAGTTTCTATCCCTAGAATATCTAGTGATCATGGTAGAGAATCTGAGAATACTAATTTTATTTCTTTTTGTAATAAACAAGGCATACATCAAGAATTTTTTGCTCCTATCACTCCATAACAAAATTGAGTAGTGAGAAGAAAAAATAGAGTGATTCAAGAAATGGCCTGAACCATGTTGAGTAGCAAAAAGACAGCACTATATTTTTAGGGAGAAGCTGTAAACACATCAAGTCATATTTTGAATCGAGTGGTTCTAAGGCCTAGCACCAAACATACACCTTATGGCCTGTGGAAAAATAAAAAGCCCACGGTAAAGTATTTTAGAGTTTTTGGCAGCAAGTGTTACATCTTGAGAGGTCGAGAAAATACATATAAATTTGAGAGCAAGAGTGATGAATGAGTGTTTCTTGGTTACTATTCAAACAGCAAGGCCTATAGAGTTTACAACCTACGTACAATGACTATTATGGAATTGGTTAATGTGATTGTGGATGACATTTCAACTGAGACTACCAAGAGGGAACTTGAAAATATGAAGGAGTTGGTGCAAGCTATTGAAGAGGATTCACAAGTGCAAAATGAAGAAGATCACATGGAGCAAACACCACGAAACTCAGTTCCCCTCTTCAAGGGTTACTCAAAATCATTCAAGTGAGAATATACTTGGTAAGCTAGATGAAGATATGAGACTTAGAAAAAGAGTACTAAATCGAGTTTTATTTTATTATTTTTTTTTATTTTTTTTATTTTTTGTCGCAGGTTGAACCCAAGAAAGTTGTGGAAGCATTGAATGATGAAAGTTAGGTCAACACCATGCATGAACTTCATCAATTAACTAGAAACGATGTATGGGAGTTAGTTCCTAGACTAGAAAATTACAACATCATTGAAACTAAGTGGATTTTCAAAAACAAGTCTGATGAGCGTAGCACCATTGTGAGAAATAAAGCAAGGCTGGTTACACAAGGATACACACAAGTGAACGGGATTGATTTTGATGAAACATTTGGCCCCGTGGCTCATTTGGAATATGTCTGCATTCTCCTTGCACTTGCTTGTCATCTAGATTTCAATTTATGTCAAATGAATGTCAAGAGTGCATTCTTAAATGGACTATTATAATAAGAGGTATATGTTGAACAACCTAAATGTTTTATTAATCACCTCTATCCTGAACATGTTTGCAGGTTAAAGAAGGTACTTCATGGACTAAAACAAGCATCTCGTACATGGTATGAAAGATTGACAGTTTACTTACTTGATCATGGTTTCACTAGAGGACAAGCCAATAGGACTCTTTTCATAAGAAGATCAGGTAAGCAACTTTCATTGCTCAAATCTATGTTGATGATATTATTTTTGGAACAACACTTGAGTCTCTTGCTTATGATTTTGCTACTGAAATGAAATCTGAGTTTGAAATGAGCATGATTGGTGAGTTAAACATTTTCTTGGGTATTCAATTAAAATAAAGTAAAGAATGAATTTTTATCTCACAATCTAAGTTTTGCTAGAGACCTTGTTAAGAAGTTTGGAATGGAATGAAAAAAGCAATGCTCGCACTCCCATGAGCACATCAGTAAAAATTAGCACAGATCCTATAGATAAGAACATTGATCATACTCTTTACAAAAACATGATAGGAAGTCTACTATATATTACAGCTAGTAGAGTCGATATATCCTTTAGTGTTGGTGTGTGTACATGCTAGATTTCAATCTAATCCTAAGGAACCTCATCTTACAGCAGTAAAAAGGATCATTAAATATCTAAATACAACTGTTGATTATGGGATTTGGTATTCAAAAGATACTAACCTAACACTAGTTGGTTATTCGGATGCTGATTGGGCTGGCAATGCTGATGATAGGAAGAGTACTATTGGAGGATATTTTTATGTAGGTGGGAATCTTGTAACTTGGATGGGCAAAAAGCAAAATTCGATGTACTTGTCTACTACTGAAACTAAATACATAGTTGTAGGGAGTTGTTGTACCCAGCTGCTATGGATGAAAAAGCTGCTTAAAGACTATGGTTTTTCTCAAGATACTACGACTATTTATTGTGATAATTCTAGTGCTTAAGTATTTCAAAAAATCCTGTGCAGCTCTCTAGGACCAAGCATATTGATATTAGACATCATTTTATTAAAGACTTGGTTGAGTCAAAAATAGTATCTTTGGAACATGTGCCTACTAAATATCAGCTGGCTAATTTGTTTACTAAACCTTTAGATAGTTTAAGGTTTGAGTTTTTAAGGAAAGCCATTGGTTTGTGCAATATCAAGTGAGAGGCATTTCAGTTTATTAGTCTAGGACACGCATTTTATTTTTCTATTTTTGTTTTATGTTTTTTTTTTTCAATTTTAAAAAGAAAAAGAATTTATATATATTATTTTTTTCTGGTTTGGTTCTAAGCTTTTTTTAGCAGAGTGCATGCTTGATATGTCAATGTTTTGATCACTTGTATTCTCACATAGTAAATCCTTGAACTTATGCATCTCTCTACTTTGTGTAGTTTACCTTGTGTATACTAACTCTATGGGTCATCTTGACAAAGTTCACTTATAAAGTACTATGAGGAACTTGTATGTATGCATCTTATAAAGTCTCATATTTATTATTGAGATGCTCCCCATAGTAGGAGTCCATGCCTCAAATTGACTAATACTAGTTGAACCTAATATAATAATAAAGAGATCTCCTCTTGCCAAATACAAATGGTTAATCTATATAGAAAAAGTCGGTGTTGAATCATTGTGCTAAAAGACAACCCTACAAGGATCTGTCCCTTAAATCCTTATAGAAATAATCGTTGTGACGCCCCCAAATCCCCACGCACGAACACGGGAAAATCGAGACGTCCGGATGATGACAACACGGGTCACCACCCTATCGACAAGTGTCAGGTGTGTGTAAAAGAAAATGCAGCGAATAACGAAAGTCAAATAACTAAGTACCAGAATTTTCCTTAATTTAATACAAAGCTGTTTAAAACATGCATAATAAAATATTACAAAACACAAACATAGTTCTAAACCAAATAACAAAACTTTAACTTTAACTTTAGCACCCCGGCGGAGCCGCATCCTCGGGCTTAGCCTTCTCCTCCTCATCCTAGATCTCTGCACCAAAATCTACGGTACCAAAAATGGTGCCGCAGGTAAGTAAAATCCAAACACCACCAGATAAAAACATATAAAACTCAAACAATATGCATGAAAGGATGCCAATGCACAAAACCCATAAAATCATATTTTTTCCACACACGCCAAAAATCTCATTTGGCCCAAAAACATAACCTTTCCAAATATCACGCCAAAGGTCACATTTGGCCCATATCAAACTCAAACCGTTAACCAATTAAACCGTATGCACCATGACCTCCCCTAGGGGTCATCCGCACACCCTGGCTCTAGTGCCACACTGCAGGTAACGACAACGCATGTGACACCTAAACGAGCGATGTCCAGTTTTGCGCCCCGCGCGTTCGTAGCCAAGCATCCTCTAGCCCTCGCCAGCGAAGGCCACGAAGTCGGTACGTAGAGTGATGCCCTGTTCCGCGCCCGGTGCGTTCGTGGCCAAGCATCCTCTAGCCCCCGCTCCCATCGTCACCCAGCAACAACTCAGGGGACGTCACTCAGTTTATTATGCTCCCGAGTGACCAGAGGAGCTCCACCAAAATAATACCCCATCCCGGCTTAGGGTCGTGATACACACGCACCCGAAAATCCACTTACGCCAATAAAACATGATTTTCTCAAATTAAATAAAATGCACGTGCATGCACCATGTAAATGCGATTTCAATGCACAAAATGATCAACCAACCATAAATCAATAAATCAAACAATTCCGTCCTCCATCCATCCGACCCCCGAACTCCTCGGACTCAGTCCGGAATCAGCCAACCAATAGATAAATATTTATTGAATGAGCAAAATATAGTTAAATCTAAAAGTAGAGTTTGGAAAATACTTACAGCGCTATATGGTATTTTTTAAAAGCTTGCGGCGTTGCAAACGGCAGAGGAAAAGCAACGTAATAGTGTAATTTACACTGTTGTCGTGGGTAATAAATTACCCACTTTCGAACGGGAACAAACCAAGGCATGAAATTGATAGGGAAAGGTCTTGAGATATTTATGAAGTTAAAGGAAATGAGTTTTGGCCGTGGGTGGTGGTGGAAATGGCGGTCGAAGGCCAAAAAGGGGCTGAACGGAGTTGAGCTTGTGGGAGCTACTCCGACAATGAATCGAGGCTGAAAATGGGTGATTTAGCTCGGCAAGTGGTAGGGGAAGAATCTGTGAAAAGATGGTGGCCAGAGGTGGTGCGACGGTGCCGGAATCGGTGAAAAACCGTATGGCTTGGAGGATCTCGTGGTGGCTAACGGTGGCTCGGATGGAGGTGATACTTGGTGGGGATGTTCACCGGTGAGAGGGGAAGAAAACTGGGTGGGTGGTGTAGGCCACGCCACTGGCGAACGGCGGTTCTGGGCTACGAAAGCAACCAGCGACAGGGGAAAAAATAGAGCAGGTGCAGTGACTTCCAGGAGCTCGTGGCGGCTAACGGCTAGTCCGATGGCTCTGAAAATTGGTGGGGATGAACTCTGGTGGGAGGGGAAGAGAATGGTGGGGGTGGTGTACAACACAGCGGCCGGACGGCGGTGCAATGGGCGGCCAAAGTGGCAACGACGGTAAGGGGAAAAAGAAGGGGCAGCGCGCGGGAGGGAGGAAACGGGGAAGAAAGAAGAAGAAAAGGAAAGAAAAAAAAAAGAAAAGAAGACAAAGAAAAGGAAAAAGGGAAAAAGAAAAAAGAGAAAAGAAAAGAAATGAGGTCCAATCCTCACTCCGGAAGCCAAAAATAGATCCACCGAAAACGATATTAAAAACCGTAAAACGACTAAATAAATTAAACACAACATCAAATAAATTAAAACTAATTTAAAATACAATAATTTAAAATAAAAGAACTATTATATTAAATAAATTAAAAAGCATCTTCAGTGAAAATACACGTAAAAATGGGTCATCACATGCAATCGTTACTCTAATCATTGTGAAAAAAAATGAGCAACAAAAATGGACATATAAAAGGGTTGTGCAAACTAGTGTTTGGAGGATACACTCATGTATCTAGGCTATAGCATAAAGTTTAACTTTTGAAGTGAGTGACAATCTCTTGGAAGAATTTATAAGAGAGAGATACTCATGAATAATATTATCAAAAATGTATTTAAGAGAAAAAGAGATAAAAAGTTCTTATTTTATATAAGTTTGCTCACTCACACACTCACATGAACTTTGACATTGATTATCTTATGAGGTGTGAACATCCACTATGATTGTTAAAATTTGAGAATTTATTTTTTTATTTTTCGTGAGTGACACTATGTTTGAACTGAGATGCATCTAAGCATTTTATTTTCCTCATTTCTTTATATATAAGAAAAATATTAATTCTGGTTTATTTTTTATTTCTAAAAAATTATAAAAAGATTTTATATTATATAAAATAAATAAGGTGGTGAAAATATAAAATATTTTTTATGGTTTTATTATTATTATTATTATTATTATTATTATTATTATTATTATTATTATTATTATTATTATTATTATTATTATTATTATTATTATTATTATTATTATTATTATTTGTATGGGTTAGTGTTGGGTATTTTTGCATTTGTTGCATAAGTTTGAAAATAGTAGGGTGGGTCTTTGTTTTGTTTCTAAGTCCAAGTGGGATTCTATAGAGTAATCTATGACGGCAATAGACACTTAAGTGACTTAAGTGTTTTAGCCCCACACGAGTTCACACCCAGACCCCTCTTCTTGATTTCCACTCTCACCCACACTCATGACACTTTCCTTTCTCGAGCTCTAGTCATATACATCTTCACACCTTATCAATTTCGAGTCATTCATGATTAAGAACCATAACAAATCATCCTAATCTGTATTTCTCTATCACGATGAGTCTATTATCCATTTCAAATCTTTCTCATTCTCAAGCTCTAGGGTTCAATGCACATAAACATGGAGATTGGGTTGTTGATATTTGATATGTGAAGTTGGGGCTTGGTTTTGTGCTGGGTTGAGGTTGCATTTATACATAGGTTTACATGGATTTAAATCATTGTTTTATAAAGGCTTGATTTTGGTCAGGTAAGTGATTATTCAATTTGGTTTTGAACTAGTGCCTACCAAGTGTTTGGTTTTATGACTCAACCAACTTGTGCCAGTCATTTGGTAATTCTTTTCATGGCATTCATACACATGCATTCAAGCCACCAGAGATAACTGCATGTTTACATTCTGTGGAGAGTTGAGACAATTCAGAGTGGTTAATAATGTCATGTTCTTCATGGTCCTCAAACTCATTCAATTTCGATTTTTTTTGTTTCCACTCTGACCTTGTTGAGTTGATTATTTAGATGAGATTTAAGAAGATAGCAAAGGGCAAGAAGTTTACCACACCAGTCTCTACTGAACATTCCTCAAGTGAGGAAGAACCACAACCTAAAAAGGTGGCACTAGAGGAGACATCAGCTCCTCCACCCGAACATTCAAATCCTAGAGCCAATTATGAAGGCTTCACAACTGCTGAAGCCAAAATATCATATTGAACAACGTTCTCTAAACAACCTGTTTTGGGACAATGGGAGTTGAGCATTAATGATTTTCTCATTGATGATTTTTAGTTGATTTGTCATATTTTGACATAACGACATTGGGAAAAACTCACTCATTCCTCACCCACCCTTTGTGTTGAGGTGGTGCGTGAGTTTAATTCAAATATTGCTCACTTCAATCTTGAGGATCATAGTATCATCTCTATTGTTCGGGGAACTCAAATTGAGGAATCCCCTATGATTCTTAGAAAACTCTTTGATATTCCTGAGGTGAAGCACCACTATACCCGTACAAGGGCATGGAAGCCCCCACAAAGATTGCAATGTGCAATCTCTTTGTTTGCCCTGATGGCCATAAATGGACTACTGAGGTACATAGGCTTCCCCTCAATAATATGCTCACTCAGTTTGGCCTACTTCCAAAAATTATGTTGACCAATTTATGGCCCATTAGCCGACATACTGAAATTACACTAGAAAGAGCCTATTTCATGTATGCACTGGTTACAAGGGTCTCAATAGATTTTCCACGCTATGTTATAGATATTATTTATCGCTCTTATGTGAAAAAAGAGCAGAATCTACCTTTTGGCAGCTTGATCACTAAATTGACTATGAAAACCATGGTCCCTTTTAGGGACAATGAGCCCACAATGAAAATGGCTAGTTCCATTTCAGCCCTTATAGTGGTCAAGTTTGAGGCAGTTAAGTCTCCTTCTTCACCTCCAGATCCTTCCATACCTATTTCTCAAGTCCTTGAGCAGATCACTCTTCTATCCCAGAAGATTGATGTGTTCACTACCAAATGGGAGGCAAGTCAGTCCAAATTAGAGAATCAAATCGTCGTTGTATGTTTTGATCTCATACAAGCTAATGATCAATTGGTTCAACTCTCTTTGGACATGCAACATGTCATGGAAAATGTAGCTAATTCTATTGCAGAGGAATAGATCTCCATGGCTGATTGCTGACAAAAAGGGGGAGAAAGAGTTGAGGGGGAGTAGCAGCACGATAGCAGCAGGAGTAGCATTGACAGAGTGGGAGTAATAGCAGCAACAAAAAATTTATGCAAAAAACTTATTCTTGTTATCTTTTGTTTTCATTTATTTTGAAATGCAATTCAGATACAATATGTTTTGTTTTTATTCTGACTATACTTAGAACATGTTTAACTTTGACAGTGTAGACTAGTCTCCAAGTCAGTTTATTTTTTATTATTTTCCAGTATTTTATGCTTGTTTTCCTTGGTCTACTGTTTTTTATGTTTACAAGGAGTTTACATTCATCAAGCTGGTTTCGTCAGCAATCCGCTAAAGGGAGAGATTGTAAATGCAAGATTTTGGCTAGGACTAGGTGACTAAAATGATAAAAGTTTATTCTTTCGTTGTATTTGTAATTTTTTATGAATGTAAATTATTTATTAACTTTATCTATAATAATATTAAGTACATCTAGAAGGTATAGAGTTTGTTTTAGAAGCTATAGAATCTACACTTATCAAGAACAAAAGCTGAACTGGAATTAGTTATTGCAGATAGGAATTATCGCCAAGTGTCAGCACTCTGTCAGGAGATGTCTTCGCGATAGATTTGATCTGCCAGTAGAGTCCTACTGCAACTAAACTTCTTCCAAATTTTATATTTAAAGGGATTCAGTTTGATAACTCTTTAGAGAGTTTTTGCTTGGAATTATTGAGAGTATATTCCATGAGCTTGTGAGAGAAAATTGACTAGAGAATTTTCTTCTTGTTTTTCATCTCTTCTTAAGTGTGATCGTGCTCCAAGTTTGGTGAATAGATTGATTGATTTTTAGCCACTAGAGTTCCAAGATAAAAGACAATATTTGAAAATCGCCAGAGGTTCTAGTTACTACTAAGGTAGAGGCAAACATGTCGTTTGTTGGGTCAAGTAAGAGAGTCAATTAACAAAGGTTTTTTAATTGAGGACTTGCCTGTAAAGTGATTTTCAAATAATAAAATTGATTTTTCTGCATTTGGCTACCCCATAGGGTTTTGCCTTTAAAGAGTTTTTTAATGGGTTTCCCTTCATGATCAATCTTTGTGTCAT
Source organism: Carya illinoinensis (assembly GCF_018687715.1). Taxonomy (NCBI): domain Eukaryota; kingdom Viridiplantae; phylum Streptophyta; class Magnoliopsida; order Fagales; family Juglandaceae; genus Carya; species Carya illinoinensis. Next base: position 11,947,836 of record NC_056767.1, on the reverse strand, counting down.
GCAAAATTATTTATTTACTTTATGTATTTGATTGATTAAATAATTACAAGATTGAGGTCTAACCAATTTTTTCAAGTGAGTTGGTATATAATTTTATGAATTCACAAGAGTACATTGGGAATTTCAAGTTTAGTAATGCAACAAAGGCGCATCAAAACACTTTCTAAGACATGTGCCCAGACAAATGGGAGAAAGTTTGTGATATGTTTGAAGATCCAGCATATCAAGTAATTTCATTACTATTTTTCAGTATGCTATACTAGATGCATGAAACAAATATAGTAATAAGGTTATTTCCTTTCTTGCAACAGTGAAGTATTATTAACAAAACAAATAGATCAAATTTCATGGACTATATATATAATGGTAATGTTACTCTAGTCTTCATTAAATATTAATATATCAACATATGTAATTCAAGTTCTAACATATATTTTCCTTTTACAGGACCAAGATAGTCATATTGAATATAATATTGATGGGTCCCAAGGCGGACCAAGTCTTAAGGATCAATTACAAAATTGAGAGCCACAAAGATCAATGAAGTAATACAAGAATTGGTACAATTCAATTGGGATGAAGGTAGAAAGAGCCCGACACTCATGATGGGCTTGAAAGAAGGAGAACCAGTTTTGATCCACTTGTTCCAAACTATAGAAGACACGACTTGGGCCTATCGTTATTGAAGGCCTTGGACTTATTGATTTCATTAAAAGAGTTTATTTTATTAGTTTAGAATAAGTGGGCCTGAGGATGTCAGCCTACACATATGTCTTATTTTTAATGAACTAGGGTTTTTGGGATGGCCTTATATTTGGCCAATGGCATATTTGAAAAGTTATTATTTTATTTAAACTAGGGTTTTAGAAGTTAATATAGCGTGGCATTGTTCCTTTAGGGTTTTGGAGATTGTTTATTTAAACCACTTGTAGACTCATTTGAGGAGGGAAGACATTTTTTATTGAATTTTCATTGTGAGTGAGTTTTCTCCTCTTGTTCTTAATTGAACTCTTAAACTTATAAAAGTTAAATCACAACCTTTGCGGCGTTCCTCCTTATAATTTGGGTTCTTGAGACGGGATTTCATTAGGTCTAGATTTTAATATAATCTAGGTTCTTGAAACGAGATCTCAACGGGTCTAAATTTTCCATCCATAGACTTGAGTTTGGTGTTCTTGGGTTTGTGTTTTCCAATATTGTTGTTGGGTCTCAAAGCGAGTTGATTGGGATTCACATCATTTGGTATTCAAAGCAAAGTTTTCAATCAGGTCTAATTCTATCTTTTATTTATCACATCTTTAATTCTAGGGCATCATTGTTCTAGGGTTACCCAAAAAATAAAAATAAAAAAGAGCATAAATTCGTTTTTCCTAGGACTACCAAATTATTCTATCATTTGGATTTCATGTTCATCATCATAGGGTGGCTAAATTTCTTGTTTGAGAGCTGCCTAAATTTGCACCATCTAGAATTTGAAATTTCTAAGGTTTCATTGATTCCCTTCTATTTTCCTTGTCAATTTTTTATGTGATTGAATTCAATTGTCTGATTATCACAATTGAATATTTCTGTTTGTGATTGAATTGTTTTAGGTATTATTATTTGAAATATTTTGCCATATGAAATTGAGTGGTTTGGCATTGATTGAGTGTTATCTTTAAAAGGGCTGAATACATCTATCTAGTTGGTATCTTGTCTTATAGTTACCCTTCCATTCCAATAATTTCCTTAATTCCCTTGTCATTTTATTCCTTCCGTGTTTCTCTTGTTCTTGTTTCTAGGACCTAATTATAAGTTGGATAAAATAAGGTTATATTATATTGATTAAGTTCAATTAGTTTTGAAAGAACTTGAATGGGAAAACTCTTGAGGTAAAAGGCAAGAGAGTGTGAGATCATTATCGAAAAAAAGTCAATTAAGAGTGAAACACGAGTGGAGTGCCATTATTTGAATGTAAACGCGTGAGGGAGAGTGTGTGAGGTCTTTTTCCACTAACATTCTTTTTTGTGCAGCACATACGATGTCTCATTAAAGTGACTCATAACCAAAGGGGATGTCAAACAATTCATTCTTTTTGTTGCAGTCCATGCAACAAAAGTTTGAAAGGTTAAATTGGAAGTTGGGGGAAGTGAGGGATAAGATGGAATAACAAGGTGCATTAATTAGAAATTTGCAAAGTGGGAGAGATAGAAAGAGACGGGAGCCTAATAATGAGAATAGGTACAATAAGAATGAAGAGTATGACGAGTCTTTTGTTGTTAGGCGTGCTCCCAATACAAAAAGTAAGATGGATGGTATAGAGCAGCAAAGAGAGAACATTTTTCGTACTAGATGCCACATCAACAACAAGGTATGTAGTATGATTATTGATGGAGGGAGTTGTAATAATGTTACTAGCACTACTTTTATTGAGAAATTGAATTTACGTACTTTGAAACACCCTAGACCATACAAGTTGCAATAGTTGAATGATTGTAGAGAGGTTAGGATAAATAAGCAAGTACTAGTTTCTTTTTCAATTGGAAGGTACAAAGATGAGGTACTTTGTGATGTTGTGCCTATGCATGCTAGCCATATTTTGTTAGGGAGGTCGTGGCAGTGTGATAGGAGAGTGATCTATGATGGGTTTAGAAACATGTACAATTTTGAAAATGATGGAAAAAGAATCAAACTTGCTCCTTTAACTCCAACACAAGTCCATGAGGATCAACTGAAGTTGAAAAGTGAGGTTAATCAAAAAAGAAAAAGAGAAAGTGAGATAGATAAAAAAAGAGAGAGTAAAAGTGAGGTTGAGCGAAAAAGAAAGAGTGAAAGTGAGATTGAGGAAGAAAGAAATAATGAAACCTCAAGAAAAAGAGAGTGTGAGTTGAAAAACAATTGTGAGGCTGAAAGTTCAAAAAAAGATGTTAAAAAAAAGAGTGAAAGAAAAAAATAGTGTAAAAAGAAAAATGAGAGTGAAAAGAAAAGTGAGAGAAAAATAAAGAGAGAAGTGAGTTTTTATACTAAGGCAAATTTTAATACTAATGAACTTGACGTATCTTTGCCTAGTATTGTTGTTTATTTGTTGTAGGGATATAAGATCATGATTCCCACTAGTGTGTTTAGTGGATTGCCACCTATTAGAGAGATAGAGCATTACATTGATTTTATGTCGGGTGCAACAATTACAAACCGACCTCTCTTTCAAGAACATGAGTCCTTTATACACTTGAAGGGACAAGGTAAGTTGTTGACTAGAATGCATGCTAAGTGTGACGAATGTATTGAGACTTTTCCTCTTGAAATCAAATACACACATGGTAAGAAAAATCTTGTGTTTGATGCATTATCAAGAAAATATGTCCTTGTCTTCATTTTGGATGCAAAGGTATTGAGACTTGAATATGATAAGAACTTATTTGTTAATGATGATGGCTTGACTAGTGCGTATAGAGTACGTGAGAAAGCATCGTATTCTCATTTATATAGACTAGATTGATACTTGTTTAGAGAGAAAAGACTTTGTGTGCCTACTAGTCTTTTGCGTGAGTTGCTTGTGCATGAATGTGGTCTGTTGGGAAATTTTGATATAAAGAGGATTTTAGACATGTTGGATGACCATTGGTGGGAGTACTACTTACCATTCATTTAGTTTACATATAATTGGAATGATCATTTTGGTACAAAGAAAACTTTAGATGTGTCTCATGAACATTTGTGGGAGTATCATTTGCCATTTATTGAATTGTTGAATGAACATTTCTTTTGGCCTAAGATGAAAAGAGACGTCAATTGGATTTGTGGCATGTGCATTACATGTAGGAAGGTCAAGTCTAAGGTTTTGCCACATTGGTTGTATACACCCTTACCTGTTCCTAGTAAACCATTGGTAGGCATATCTATGGACTTTGTTTTGGGGCTGCGTACAACTAAAAGGGATAGAGATTCTATTTTTGTGGTTGTGAATAGATTTAGCAAAATGTCACGTTTCATTCCATGTCATAAAATTGATAATACCATAAACATAGCTAACTTAATTTTTAAGGGGATAGTGGGACTTCATGGTGTATCTAGGAATATTGTTTCTAATACTCAGTTCTTATGCACTGTTCTTCATAAGAATTTTAAAACTTGGAAGGATTGTTTGCCATTTAAAGAGTTTGCATATAATAGGACTTTGCATACTACTACTTCATATTCTCCTTTCGAAGTTGTTTATGATTTTAATCCACTTACTCATTTAACTCTAATACTTTTGTTTGTGGATGATAGAAGTAGCTTGGATGGACATTTCCAAATTCTTAATAAAATTAATGATATTTCATATCTAGTGTATCTTCCAAGTATGTATCATGTGTTTGCTAATTTCAATGTTACTGATCTTTTTTCCTTTGATCCAGCTGGAGATTCGAGATCGAATCCTTTTGAGGAGAGGGAGAATGATGGCCCCCAAGACGGACCAAGTCTTAAGGATCAATTACAAGATTAAGAACCACAAAGATCAATGGAGCAATGCAAGAATTGGTATAATTCAATTGGGATGACGCTAGCAAGAGCCCGACACTCATGATGGGCTTGAAAGAAGGAGAACCAATTTTAATCCACTTGATCCAAGCTATAAAAGATAGGCCCTATTGATTTCATTAAAATAGCTTATTTTATTAGTTTAGAATAAGTGGGCTTGAGGATGTCAGCCCACACATATGTCTTATTTTTAATGAACTAGGGTTTTTGGGACGGCCTTGTATTTTGGCCAAGGGTATATTTGAAAAGTTATTATTTTATTTGAACTAAGGTTTTAGAAGTTAATGTAGCGTGGCACTGTTCACGCTACAGTACCCGCGGCACTATTCCTTTAGGGTTTTGGGGATTGTTTATTTAAACCACTTGTAGACTCATTTGAGGAGGGAAGACATTTTTTATTGAATTTTCATTGTGAGTGAGTTTTCTCCTCTTATTCTTAATTGAACTCTTAAACTTATAAAAAGTAAATCACAACATTTGTGGTGTTCCTCCTTGTAATTTGGGTTCTTGAGATAGGATTTCATTGGGTCTAGATTTTAATATAATCTAGATTCTTGAAACGAGATTTCAATGGGTCTAAATTCTCCATCCATAGACTTGAGTTTGGCGTTCTTGGGTTTGTTTTTTCCAATATTGTTGTTGAGTCTCAAAGCGAGTCGATTGGGGTTCACATCAAATATGATCCAAGTGTACGTTAAATCACATACAAATTGCAATGGTGTTTGGAGCAGTTCTGAAGCAGAAGAAAATTATGTAAGTTTAATCCATTTTTATTTCCTAATAATATTTATGTTATTTATACAACCTGTAACGATTTTTTTTTTTTTTTTTTTTTTTTTTTTGCTTGGAGAAGATGGTTGCACTTTGGTAAAATGTTGCATCTAATGAATCCTCTGTTAATGATGTTGAGATTTGTTCTTAGGTTGTTGGACCCCAATTTGGATATTTGAGGGATTTAGATGTTGCATGGAGCATTTCTCCTCAACCTCCTCCACTTCTCAAAGTAGATTGAATAACACATCTCAGGAGTTTAGAGGAAGCAAGGCGCCAGATCAAATAGTTGAAGAACTAGAGTTGGATGATTAGTTACATCACGCGGAGATATGGAGGTGAAATTAAGAGAACAATAACAACAAGACTTGCGAAGGGAGATGCTTTTGGAATTATCGTACTAAGTTTACAAGTTGTTTTAGTGCAACATAAAATATTCAATTTGAAGGTAATCATTATTTATTAACATTTGACACATTTACCACCACTATTTGAATGACCAATATAAAAACCATTCAAATGAAAATGAAATCACCAATCTATTTGAACGGTAACTCAACCATTCGAACATAGTTGGTCAATCTGAATGTTCGAACACAAAGTTTCATCTGAACTATGTTTAGGGAAATTCAATCGAATTATCTATGTTCAGATAGAAACTTAAACCTTCGAACAACAAGAAAGCATTCGAACACTTGTTTCATTCAAAAAGGAGCAATCAAATTCATGTTGTTTGAATTAAATTAGCAACTCATATGAACATTTAATTGTAAGTTCGAACAGTACATATTTAGTTCAAACTTAATTTTGGGATGAAATCTTTTCATCTCTAAAAAAGAATTCTGTTCGAAAGAGTTCAAATGGGTCGGTCCCATTTCATCCCTAAAAATATATTTTGAGATGAAATTAATATTTTCATCCCAAAAGACATTTTGCGACGATCTTTTAGGGACGACCTAGAGACGAAAATTTGTAAGGTAGTTTGTGTTGATCTGTTAATTGATGATGAAATTGTGATGTTTTGAAGTGTAAGGAGCTAATTTGGTCAAGGTTTGAATTTGTGACTTGGAAAACGAAATGTTTAAGGTTTTAGCCAAGACTTGTTACTGTTCTTTTAGCCACTTGAGTTTTAAGAGTAATGCCAGGGACAAATGCCGAATCTACAAGTCTTTTATAAAAAGGTGAATTTTTAACACTTTTCATGTTGGGGTCTACATTTTTATAAAATACTTGTGTGAGACTTGTATATATCATTATTCGAGTTTTAAACCAGAAGCTTTCCTTGCATTGATATGACCTTGTTTTCTCTCTTTCCATATCCGTTCCTTTCCCCAATGGAAGAGAGATGAATGGCTCTATTGCAACCCCTTTTTCCACAAGTTTATGACTTATGATTGGGCCCAGCTTTCAATAGATCAGGGCTATCATTACAACAAAATATTGGCATTTCGCTAGGCTAAGGTATAGTAGATTTCTAACTTTCAATAGGGCTCTTGGTGAAATTGGATTGATACAAGTTATGGTGTTTCTTTCTTTGACCAAGTGAGCACCCATTTTATACAGAAGAATTAACCCTTAGCAAACACATAATGGACTTTGTGCAACATTCTGTAATTTGTAAGTACTGTAGGTGTACAAGAGAATATAATGTTACTTTTAAAAAGAGGTATTACAAAAATTTACTTTTCAAATTGACGTATCTCCATATGATACATCAATTTTATTTTATTGAAATAGAATTATAGAAATAGTTTTATAATCTAATACATCATATCAAATTTATAAGTTTTGTTTCAGTAATTATCTCTATAGTCCTACATGACCAAAAGAGATTGGGTTTTTTGAGACAAAAAAATTTGTCTAAAAAAACCCAAATTTTGTTCCTAAAAGTTTTTGAACATGAAAAAATTGTCTCTAATTTATCTCTAAAAGACTATCTCAAAATGTTTTTGGAGATGAAAATCAAGTTTTAAGGACGAAATTGGGCAGAACCATTCAAAACCGTTCGAATGGAAATTTTTTTTTAGACAAAAAAATGTCGTCTCAAAAATCCTTTCGAATGGAAACAATTAGGTTCGAACCTACACTTATGTTCGAACGGTATGAAATTTTCATTCGAACTAATAACCATATTTGATCATGTTCGAACGAACATAGTGTTCGAATAGACTTTATGCGTTCGAACCACTGAATTTTTCAAGTGACTTTTGTTTGAACATAAATTATGTCCGTTTGAACAGACATTTTATTTTTATTAAATTCTCTGTCCGAATGGGGTTTTGTGCAACATTCTGTAATTTGTAAGTACTGTAGGTGTACAAGAGAATATAATGTTACTTTTAAAAAGAGGTATTACAAAAATTTACTTTTCAAATTGACGTATCTCCATATGATACATCAATTTTATTTTATTGAAATAGAATTATAGAAATAGTTTTATAATCCAATACATCATATCAAATTTATAAGTTTTGTTTCAGTAATTATCTCTATAGTCCTACATGACCAAAAGAGATTGGGTTTTTTGAGACAAAAAAATTTGTCTAAAAAAACCCAAATTTTGTTCCTAAAAGTTTTTGGACATGAAAAAATTGTCTCTAATTTATCTCTAAAAGACTATCTCAAAATGTTTTTGGAGATGAAAATCAATTTTTAAGGATGAAATTGGGCGGAACCATTCAAAACCGTTCGAATGGAAATTTTTTTTTAGACAAAAAAATGTCGTCTCAAAAATCCTTTCGAATGGAAACAATTAGGTTCGAACCTACACTTATGTTCGAACGGTATGAAATTTTCATTCGAACTAATAACCATATTTGATCATGTTCGAACGAACATAGTGTTCGAATAGACTTTATGCATTCGAACCACTGAATTTTTCAAGTGACTTTTGTTTGAACATAAATTATGTCCATTTGAACAGACATTTTATTTTTATTAAATTCTCTGTTCGAATGGGGTTTTGCATAATAATAAATATTTTATTGTTCGAATGGATGTACGGACTGTATTTCTTCCATACTGTTCAAATGGGTCTATTTTTGTTCGAATGGATTTGTAAAAGGTACTTCACCATTCGAACGGGTTATTTACCGTTCAAACGGTATTCATCTAACAGATCAAAATTTAATTAAAAATACTATACTAATATTATACAACTTCTAATCATATATATCAATTGTTCAAATGTTTGAGTATATCATAACATAAAGGCGATTAAAGAAAAAATAAATGAATTATCATTATGGTGGTGGTGGTGGCATAGAGTTTTGGGACATCATTGATTGTAACTGTTCAAACATTTTTTGGTTATTCAATTGTAGCCTCTGTTGCGACTAAACTTTGACTCAAATTAATGAATCAAGAATCTCGTGCAGTTTTACCTGCAAGTATACAGGTGTTGTAGTATCTTACAGGATCGAATCCACAGGGATTGACTTTTGTGATAAAGAAAATAAATTCAGACAATGAAACGAAATTACTAAAAGAAACGTGCAATCAAATGAAGATTGATAAAATGAATCAAACTAAAATGATAAAATGAATGGAAAAAGACTAAGGTTTCGAGGATCCGTCTAATAATTTATGATATTGTTTCCGATCAATTTACCTCAATTAAACTAGAATAATGATTCCGTTTAATTGGTAGATTTAGCATTTAAGATAGAGAAAAACAGACGCTTATGATTGAGCGTGAACGATTGATGATTAAAACATTTACAAATCTATTTGAATACCACAAGGATTGCTCAAGCATTCACTGTATTCAGAAATCACAATGAATCAAGACGAGTATATAGATAATCAAATTATCCAAATAAAATCTTTCAATCAATCAAGCTCGCAAAATAGATTTTACGTGGATTCGGAAACAATATGTAAATCATTAAACTTCACCTCTAACCTTAGTATGAAAATTTAGCCAAATATATTCATTGCAAATACTATAGTAATCACATAAGTATTCTCCATTAAATAACTAACACAAGTAATACTAAGCAATAACTTAAAAACAACAAAATCTGAAATCCAATTGATACAGAGGAATAAAGCTCACGATAAAACAAAAATTGAAACTAAAAGATATTCATCAAGAAGAAGCTACAGCCCCACCAGATGCCAAACGAAAAACATGAAAAAGAAAAAATAAATAAAACTCCAACCACTTCAACTCCACGTTAAACTCAAGCATCTATCTCATCATGTCCCTTTCTCCACCAAAATAAATCTCATCCAATTAGATTACTCCAGCCGGCCTACACATCCATCCCCCACATCAACTTCTTTTCACATTAATCCCCAAAGTCAATCTGGAAATTCTCTACACGTCTCTCTTTCCCTCTCTTCAACCGACCTCAACTTCCTCCAAGAAAGAAATAATTACAGCCGACTCCCTCTCTTCAATTCTCTCAACTCCCCACCTATCCCTTTCACTCTACACCTTCTTCTCTCCCCCTCTCTTCAACCGACCTCAACTTCCTCCAAGAAAGAAATAATTACAGCCGACTCCCTCTCTTCAATTCTCTCAACTCCCCACCTATCCCTTTCACTCTACACCTTCTTCTCTCCCCTTCCCTCCTACGTCCAGCAACATATATATATAAATATAAAGCTGCTTCTAGTCATCCAAAGTCCAAACCCCCTCCTCCAATCACCACTGATTTTCCACTCTTCACTCCCCTTTAATCACGGCACCTCTCTTTCTTTACACACCAACCTCTACATTACTCTGCTGCCCGAATGTAAAACCAAAAGAAAACCTTGAAAATCTGCTACTAGCCGAATCAAAAAGAAAGAAGAAAAACTCAAACTCTCCAGCTCTTGCTGCCCAACCGAAAGCAAGCAGAAAAAATGAAAGATAAAAGTCAAGAAAAACAGCTGCCAACCGAAGACTACTCCTCCTGCTGCTTTCGGTCCATGTTTTCTGCATATTGATTGCTATCTGTTGTAACTTTTCTGCATGTGTGTTGCATGTTTGACCGAAGGATCTTCTGCTGATGCTGTCCAAGTGCTTTTTTCCAGCGTGATTGTCTGTTGTGTTGAAGATTTTTCTGTTGCTGTACATGTTCTGCTGGTGCTGTCCATGTGGTCCGAATGGTGCTCTGTTGTCTTGGTGTAGTAGCTGCTGCACATGTGTGATTTATTGCATGTGATATGTCCAGGTGGGTTTCCTTTCTTTTGTTGTAGTGGCTGCTGTCCGAGTACTTTCTGTTCTGCATGTGTGCCGATTTATTTGAGTGAGTTTGTTTGCTTTTAGCATGTGTGAGTTTGTGTTGCATTTATGTGAGGTGCTTGTCTTGTTTCATGTGAAACAATTACATTATAAATCTTTTTAAGCACCAAAATACTAGAATTTATCAATTGAATCAAGTAATGTGATCTATTGCATAATTAAGTACTTAAATCATTTTTTATTAAACAATTTGTTCGCTTAAGTAACTTTAATCATGCAATTTTAGTGCTTCATCACACCCCCCAACTAGCTTATTGCTAGACTCTAGCAAACAAAGCGAATGAATTCATGCAAAGGTGAGATTTCCAACTACAATTTCAAAAGAAGTTCGCGAATCACATGCTATGAAATAGATTTGTTGAGTTTAAGAACACTGGAGATAGATTAATTTGAATTTTGTATCAACTAAGAGATTTATACACAATTTAGTTAATAAACCAAGGGAATTACATGTAACAAAGCTTGCTTTCTTTCAAGTGCATGGAAATGGGGTTAGAATTCCAAGATCGACTACCAAGAGACATTAACAGTTTCAATCACAACAACCAATCTGAGAAAACCACATGGTCTTACTCTAATTCAAAACCATTGTAGTGGTGGCTTTCACGCTATTACACTTTGAAAGGCGCCTACTTCTTTTTTTTTTTTTTTTTTTTTTTGTACGGGCCCCGGTAATAGGTAGCCTTTTCCACTACACAAATGTAATTTTTATTTTTTTTTATGTTTTTAGATTTCCTAGTGGGGGAATCGGACCTATGAATGTGCGCCTATCCACACTTTCACAAGTCAGCCCTTACCACTAGTCTACCTAAAGGATTTTTTTTTTTTTTTTTTTGATCCCTGGCTTGTCCCTTTTCTCATATAATTCATTTCAAATTTCTTCCTAAGCCATTAGGATATGGTTCATTAGAGTCTCAAACAATTGAAGTGTAAATCAACCAATAATGACTCAATGTAGTCTTTCTAGGCCTTCCGGGTATGTGTTGTGTGTGTTTTAGCAAAACTTTTAACATTTTTCCCTTGGTTTAACAACTAAATAAAATGGATAAGTCCCTCTTTTGACATATACTCATATTTGCACTACATGCAACATGTTCCATGACCTCAACAAATCATTTTTTTTTTAATTTATTTTTTTTTAACACATTTTTAACAGAAAACCCTCCCCCCAACTAAATGTGACATTGTCCTCAATGTTCAGCAATTGAATATTCGATGATGTATGCTATACAGGCATGAATTGAAGCAAGATAAACACTGCAGAACATATATTGAGATGAAAATGATTAAACAGAGAGGAAAGAATTCACCTGAGATACTCGAGTGCACACAAGGAGTAGATTTCTGTCAAAGTTAAAAACACAAAAGAAAACAAAAGAAGGAAAAACAAAACAAACACATACTGTATATACAATGAGGAATCAGAAATTAATTCTGATATGCAGGATCCTCCAGAGTAGTGGACTCAACCTCTGGAGTAAAATCATCCAAAAATGGTTTCAACCTTTGTCCATTAACCTTAAAAACATTACCATTCTCTGGATTTTCTATCTCAATGGCCCCAAAAGGATAAACAGTTTTTACAACAAAGGGACCAATCCATCAGGATCGAAGTTTGCCAGGAAACAAATGGAGCCTTGAATTATACAACAAAACTTTTTGTGAAGGCTCAAAAGATTTTCGAAAAATATTTTTGTCATGAAAAATTTTCATTCTCTCCTTGGCAATACGAGAATTTTCGTAAGCTTCATTCCTGATTTCTTCTAACTCATTAAGTTGAAACTTACGAAGAGAGCAAGCTTTATCCAAATTAAAATTAAATTTCTTGATTGCCCAATAAGCTTTGTGTTCCAATTCCACAGGTAAGTGACATGCCTTTCCAAAAATGAGTCGATATGGGGACATACCAATCGGGGTTTTAAAGGTAGTACGGTATGCCCAAAGTGCGTCAGTTAGTCGTAAAGACCAATCTTTGCGGCTTGGGTTAACCGTCTTTTACAAAAATTTTTTGATCTCCCGATTAGATACCTCAATTTGGCCACTTGTCTGTGGATGATAAGGGGTAGCAACCTTATGGATAATACCATATTTTCGCATTAAGGCCTCGAAAGGCTTATTACAAAAATGTTTGCCCCCATCACTGATAATGGCTCGAGGTGTTCCAAATCTTGATAAAATATTTTCTTTCAGAAATTTCAGTACCACTTTGTGGTCATTGTTTTTGCATGGAATAGCCTCAATCCATTTGGACACATAATCCACAGCTACCAAAATGTAGAGATTGCCAAAAGAAACTGGGAAGGGTCCCATGAAATCAATGCCCCAACAATCAAATATTTCAACAACCAAGATTGGATTTAATGGCATCATATTCCGGCGGGTAATCCCTCCCAATTTTTGACAGCGCCCACAAGTTTTACAAAATTCGTGGGTGTCTTTGAAAATGGTAGGCCAATAGAAGCCACATTGCAAAATTTTAAAAGCAGTTTTCTTTCCAGAAAAGTGGCCACCACATGCCCCAGAGTGACAAAAAGATATCACACTTTGAAATTCGTTATTGGGAACACATCGTCTAATTATCTGATCTGGGCAATATTTAAACAGATATGGATCATCCCAAAAGAATTTTCTTACCTCCACAAAAAATTTCCTCTTATCTTGTTGAGTCCAAATGTGAGGAATTTCACCTGTAGCAAGAAAATTAGCAATGTCAGCGTACCATGGCACTTGAGATATACCAAAGAGTTGCTCATCTGGAAATGTGTCTTTAATAGGAACTGTCTCTACGGAATCTGAAAGAACAAGTCTAGACAGATGATCAGCAACAACATTCTCAACTCCTTTTTTATCTTTCATTATCAAATCAAATTCTTGCAACAAAAGGATCCATCTAAGTAACCTGGGCTTTGCATCTTTTTTCGCTAAAAGGTACTTTAACGCAGCATGATCAGTAAAGATGACAATTTGAGATCCAATCAAATAAGAGCGAAATTTGTCAAGTGCAAAAATTACTGCAAGTAGCTCTTTTTCAGTTGTTGAATAATTCATTTGAGCACTGTTTAAAGTTCTACTTGCATAATAAATAACACAAGGCTTTTTGTCCCTATGTTGGCCCAACACAGCTCCAACAGCATAATCACTAGCATCACACATAATCTCAAATGGTAAATTCCAATCAGGTGATTGCATAATTGGGGCTGAAATCAACATACCTTTTAGCTTTGTAAAAGCTAACTCACAATCATCAGTCCACACAAAAGAATTTTCCTTTGACAATAAATTGCACAAAGGTCTAGAAATTGTGCTGAAGCCTTTAATGAACCTCTTGTAAAAACCTGCATGACCTAGAAAAGATCTGATATCCCTGATGTTCTTTGGGGTGGGCAATTTAGAAATTAATTCAATTTTGGCCTTGTCCACTTCAAAACCTTGAGAAGAAACAATGTGACCAAGAACAATCCCTTGAGTGACCATAAAATGACACTTCTCCCAGTTTAAAATCAAATTCTTTTCTTTGCATCTAATCAGCACTTTTTCCAAGTGAGTCAAACATTCATCAAATGAATCACCAAAAATAGAAAAATTATCCATGAATATTTCAACGAAATGCTCTACCATGTCACTGAATATGCTCATCATGCATCGTTGAAATGTAGTAGGAGCATTACAAAGTCCGAATGGCATCCTTCGATATGCAAAGGTACCAAATGGACATGTAAAAGTGGTCTTTTCTTGATCTTCAGGAGCAATCTCAATATGGTTATATCCAGAATAACCATCTAGGAAGCAATAGAACTTATGGCCCGCTACACGTTCAATGATTTGATCCATGAATGGTAGGGGAAAATGATCCTTTCTGGTGACAGAATTCAGTTTTCTGTAGTCAATGCACATACGCCAACCAGTAGTAACTCTAGTTGGGATCAATTCATTGTTAGCATTCTTAACTACAGTCACACCAGATTTCTTGGGTACCACCTGCGTGGGACTAACCCATTTGCTGTCAGAAATAGGGTAAATGATCCCTACATCCAGAAGTTTTAACACCTCTGCTTTGACAACTTCTTTCATGTTGGGGTTCAGTCTACGCTGCATTTCTCTAGAGGGTTTAGAATTGTCCTCTAGATAAATCCTGTGGGTACAAATCAAAGGACTGATACCTTTGATATCAGCTATGATCCATCCTATTGCCTCTTTGTGTTCAATGAGAACACCAATTAATTTTTTCTCCTGAATTTCATCCAGTCTTGATGAAATGACCACTGGTAATGTCTCTGCTTGGCCTAAAAATGCATATTTGAGATCAGCAGGTAGAGGTTTCAAGTCGAGTTTTGGTGTTTGCACACTTGAGGGTAGAGACACGACATCATGAGGTGGTAATTCCTCAAAACGTGTTCTCCATTTATCAGTGTCCATTATAGGAGTAGATTTTAGCAAAAAATTCATAGATGCAAGCACAGAATCATCATCAAAGTTTATACCATGAACCAAACAAGCCTCAAGAGGGTCAGAAAAACTTGACAAATCAAATTTATTTTGAACAAGAGTTTGGATCAGATTCACTTCCTGCACATCATCATCATCACCAGGTTGTTTGCAAATATTGAAAATATTCAACTCCAAAGTCATGTTGCCAAAAGAAATTACCATCATACCACTCCTACAATTTATTAAAGCATTTGAGGTAGCAAGAAATGGCCTTCCCAAAATTATAGGAATTTGAGTGCAAACATCAAAGACAGGTTCCGTGTCCAAAACAATGAAATCCACTGGAAAATAAAATTTTCCTACTTGAACTAGCACATCCTCAACTATCCCTCTCGGTATTTTAATTGAACGGTCAGCAAGTTGGAGTGTTACCTTGGTGGGTTTAAGCTCACCAAGACCCAACTGCTCATATACCGAGTAGGGTAAGAGGTTAACACTAGCTTCGAGGTCAAGTAAAGCTTTTTCAATTTTAAAATTTCCAATCACGCAGAAAATTGTTGGACAACCCGGGTCTTTGTACTTTGGTGGAGAATTGTTCTAGAGGATGGCGCTTACCTGCTCAGTGAGAAAAGCCTTCTTCTGCACCTTCATTGTACGCTTTACTGTGCACAAATCTTTCAAAAATTTAGCATACGAAGGAATCTGTTTGATTGCATCCAACAAAGGAATGTTGATTTTTACTTGTTTAAAAATTTCAAGAATATCAGCATTTTGAACCAACTTGTGAGAATGTTGCAATCTTTGGGGAAATGGTGCAGGTATTGGGGCTTTCACAGGCACATCTAATTCAACCTTCTCAAGTTCACCATCACTCTTGGAATTTAAAGAGTTGTTGGTCTCATCAACTTTCAGTTTTGAAATACTCTTATCAATTATTTTTTCACTGCGTAGAGTGGTGATGGACTTGGCATGTTCAAATTTTGAATCAGAGGGATTTGAATTTCTTACCTCAAATTTACCTTTTGGATTTGGCTGAGGTTGAGCAGGAAACTTACCCTTTTCTTGAGCATGTAATGTAGAGGTCAAGTCGCTGATAGAACTTCTCATCTCAGTAATGGCCTGCATTGTCTGAGTGTTGATATTGGCTTGCCCCTGCATAAAAGTCTGTAATGTCTCCTCAAGGGTTTTCTTATGTGGAGGCACATAAGGAGTAGAAGAAGATGGCCCTTGAGGATTTTGATTTATATTGGACTCATTCCTCCAACTAAAATTGGGATGATTTCTCCATCCAGGATTATATGTTTCCGAATATGGGGAAGAAAATGGTCTCCGATAAGAATTCATGACATTTGCTTGTTCGTGCAACACCTCTTTAAAAGCAGGAATTGTTGGACAATCCTGAGTTAGGTGTCCACTAATCTCACAAATGCCACAATTTTCTTCTTCTTTTTCACTGGCCTTAACCGAATTTACCTTCCTAAGTTCCATGGCTTCGACTTTTCTTGTCAGACTTGCTATCCTCGCATTCACATCATCATTTCCTTTAAGAACATACATACCTTCTTGAGACATGGCACTGAGTTTGGGCTTATTTGACCGATCAGAATGATCTGTGTTATCCCAAGATTGGGCATTTTCAGCTAACTGGTCAAAATAGTCCCAAGCGTCATCAGGATCTTTATTTAGAAAATCACCATTACACATCATTTCTACAAACTGACGCATTTGAGATGTTAAACCTTCATAGAAGAAACTAATGGTGCGCCAAGTTTCATAGCCATGATGTGGGCAAGTTAGCAACAATTCTTTAAAACGTTCCCAACACTGAAAAAAATGTTTCATTTTCCTTTTGAGAAAAATTCATAATATTTCTGCGAAGAGTGTTGGTCCTATGAGTAGGAAAAAACTTTTTTAGAAATTCCCTTTGCATTTCTTGCCATGTGCCAATAGATCTTGGTCTCAAGGAGTTCAACCAATTCTTAGCTTTTTCTTTCAAAGAAAATAGAAACAACTTTAATCTAACAACATCATCATTGATAGTTTGGTTTTGTAAAGTTGCACAAACTTCTTCAAATTCTTTTAGATGCAAATAAGGACTTTCTGAATCCAAGCCATGAAACTTGGGAAGTAATTGGATTACTCCCGGTTTTAAATCAAAATTTCCCATATTCGTAGGAAAAATCATACAAGATGGAGTACTTGTCCTTGTAGGCTGCAAATATTCACGCAAAGTTCTCATTTGTGGATTATTTTGTGCCTCTTCATTTTCTAGTTCGTCATGAACACTACGATTGTCAGCCATGGTATGAGAATTTTCAGAATCACCTGACAAAGTATTAATCAATTCTTTTAAAATAATTTCCTCTCTTCTCAATCTACCCGTTTGATCACGTTGCCACGAGATCATTCATCATAGAGGATCAAGCACATTCAAATATTAAAAATAAACAAAATAAACAAAATGTAAAACAAGCAAGAAAGTAAAATTTTTTTTTATCTATTTATTTATATATATATATATATTTTTGAATGAGTTTACCAAATGGTATGAAGATGGAAGCAATGTTACATGCTCTCTTTTCTGGAAAACAAATCGTACCTGCAAAAAGGATATGAAAAACAATTAGCAAAAGATTACTAAATTTTTTTTTTTCTTTTTTAAAAAAAACAATTATCACACGTTGCAATCCCCGGCAACGGCGCCAAAAACTTGTTGCGACTAAACTTTAACTCAAATTAATGAATCAAGAATCTCGTGCAGTTTTACCTGCAAGTATACAGGTGTTGTAGTATCTTACAGGATCGAATCCACAGGGATTGACTTTTGTGATAAAGAAAATAAATTCAGACAATGAAACGAAATTACTAAAAGAAACGTGCAATCAAATGAAGATTGATAAAATGAATCAAACTAAAATGATAAAATGAATGGAAAAAGACTAAGGTTTCGAGGATCCGTCTAATAATTTATGATATTGTTTCCGATCAATTTACCTCAATTAAACTAGAATAATGATTCCGTTTAATTGGTAGATTTAGCATTTAAGATAGAGAAAAACAGACGCTTATGATTGAGCGTGAACGATTGATGATTAAAACATTTACAAATCTATTTGAATACCACAAGGATTGCTCAAGCATTCACTGTATTCAGAAATCACAATGAATCAAGACGAGTATATAGATAATCAAATTATCCAAATAAAATCTTTCAATCAATCAAGCTCGCAAAATAGATTTTACGTGGATTTGGAAACAATATGTAAATCATTAAACTTCACCTCTAACCTTAGTATGAAAATTTAGCCAAACATATTCATTGCAAATACTATAGTAATCACATAAGTATTCTCCATTAAATAACTAACACAAGTAATACTAAGCAATAACTTAAAAACAACAAAATCTGAAATCCAATTGATACAGAGGAATAAAGCTCACGATAAAACAAAAATTGAAATTAAAAGATATTCATCAAGAAGAAGCTACAGCCCCACCAGATGCCAAACGAAAAACATGAAGAAGCAAAAAAAAATAAAACTCCAACCACTTCAACTCCACGTTAAACTCAAGCATCTATCTCATCATGTCCCTTTCTCCACCAAAATAAATCCCATCCAATTAGATTACTCCAGCCGGCCTACACATCCATCCCCCACATCAACTTCTTTTCACATTAATCCCCAAAGTCAATCTGGAAATTCTCTACACGTCTCTCTTTCCCTCTCTTCAACCGACCTTAACTTCCTCCAAGAAAGAAATAATTAGAGCCGACTCCCTCTCTTCAATTCTCTCAACTCCCCACCTATCCCTTTCACTCTACACCTTCTTCTCTCCCCTTCCCTCCTACGTCTAGCAACATATATATATATATAAATATAAAGCTGCTTCTAGTCATCCAAAGTCCAAACCCCCTCCTCCAATCACCACCGATTTTCCACTCTTCACTCCCCTTTAATCACGGCACCTCTCTTTCTTTACACACCAACCTCTACATTACTCTGCTGCCCGAATGTAAAACCAAAAGAAAACCTTGAAAATCTGCTGCTAGCCGAATCAAAAAGAAAGAAGAAAAACTCAAACTCTCCAGCTCTTGCTGCCAAACCGAAAGCAAGCAAAAAAAATGAAAGATAAAAGTCAAGAAAAACCGCTGCCAACCGAAGACTACTCCTCCTGCTGCTTTTGGTCCATGTTTTCTGCATATTGATTGCTGTCTGTTGTAACTTTTCTGCATGTCTGTTGCATGTTTGACCGAAGGATCTTCTGTTGATGTTGTCCAAGTGCTTTTTTCCAGCGTGATTGTCTGTTGTGTTGAAGATTTTTCTGCTGCTGTACATGTTCTGCTGGTGCTGTCCATGTGGTCCGAATGGTGCTCTGCTATCTTGGTGTAGTAGCTGCCGCACATGTGTGATTTATTACATGTGATATGTCCAGGTGGGTTTCCTTTCTTTTGCTGTAGTGGCTGCTGTACGAGTACTTTCTGTTCTGCATGTGTGCCGATTTATTTGAGTGAGTTTGTTTGCTTTTAGCATGTGTGAGTTTGTGTTGCATTTATGTGAGGTGCTTGTCTTGTTTCATGTGAAACAATTACATTATAAATCTTTTTAAGCACCAAAATACTAGAATTTATCAATTGAATCAAGTAATGTGATCTATTGCATAATTAAGTACTTAAATCATTTTTTATTAAACATTTTGTTCGCTTAAGTAACTTTAATCATGCAATTTTAGCGCTTCATCAGCCTCTCTTCTAATCTCACCTTTAAATCTGCTGCTTGATCTAATCGAGTCAGCAACTCTTTTTCCTTGAACCTTAATCGTTCTATCTTAAGGGCTGCTTCCTCTAATTCCTCAGTCTTATCATCATTCGATCTGGCTTTAGAAGAGGATGATGATTTTGAGGATGGCTTCACACAACATCCTAAGCCCCTCAAATATCCAGAACATGATCCAAGAACTTGAGAAATGATTTGAGCATTATTGACATATGATTCATAAGATGGATCTACAGTAATTTCCTTAAGAGATATCATCTTGTCATATAAAAAAAATATTAAAGTTAGTATAAGTAACAAAAATATCTTTAGATAATGGAATTAAAGAAACTTAAACTTACATAATTTATCTCTGCCTCGGGATTGCTCCAAACACCATCACGATTTTTATGTACTTCACCATACAATTAGGTCAGATTATAGTCAGCAGGACTTTCTTCAGCTACAAAATGAAAATTTATTTTAGAACTTAAATCAAAAAAGTGTATATGTTAATATCTAACGGAGACTAGAATAACTTATCATTCTTTTAGACAAGTGATGAAAAGATCGAGAACTAGCTTCATGGTGTATCGTTAAATTTGATCTATTTACTTTGTTCACCATACTCTGTTGCTAAAGAAATATTATAACTATACGTTTAATACATCTATCATATACTATTAGAAAAATAAAGCAGCGAAATTACCTAATAAGCAAGATCTTCAAACATATCACAAACTTTCTCCCATTCATTTGGTGTCACTGCTTGAAATGGACTTTGACGCGCCTCTATCATAGTACTAAACTTCTGGTAGTATGCATGGCATCAACCTTTGTACCTTCGAAATGCATTCGACATCAATTCCTCAACTGTTAGTCTATCCTCTCGCCGGCCAAAATTTAATTCAAACTTGTCCTTCAAAAAATTATAAACAATTAGTATAAATACAAAAATTCTTTAAATTACATGTTATACAAAGTAGCGTATTGCTAGGCAACGATTGTTTATGTAGTTTTTCACATCTTGGGGAACTTTAACCCAGGAGGATGTAGCTATTGGTGCATATGTGTGAGTAAGGGTACCAACATAAGAAGCAAGCCAAGCTTCCAAATCCTCGGAGCCACCGGTGTGATCATCAAGTATATCAACTTTAATTATACTCACTTTCCTTCTGTTTACCATGCAGACACTCCTCCTAGTGCCCCTACCTCGGTGCTGGTTTACAACAGCTATATATAAAATAATTAAAGCATATATTTTAATTAAATTATTTTATTTTATAGATATATAGTGATAAAGTACCTTGTTCTGGTTCTGATGATGTTAGCCCACTATTGTTGACAGGTGAACCACACGGGGAGTTAGTAAGGGGTGGGGATGGCGCACGTGTTCTTTTACATTTTGGAGGCATATCTATTTAAAATTATAATAAATTATTATTCAAACAAGGTACATTATAGATTTTTATAAGAGTTATACCTACACAAGTATCTGTTTGAAAATCATTCAGTATCAGTTTTCCTGGACCAATCGCTCTCATCCTAAGTAGACACTTCAGTTAATTCATGTTCTTTCTACACATCACCTTCAATTACTTTGGATTGAACATCTCCTGTGCATAATGGGACCATGTTATACTGGCTTAGATCAACAAATAGATTGATGCCTGATTCGTTTTCTTGATATGATTCTTCATGGTCTGGACTATCAACTTCTTCATGTGGTTCATTTGTCTCTAGAATGTAATCATATACATTTCTTGGTAAAAACTTCTTGACTACCTGCCATAGAAATTTGTGCTCCAGATCATCTAAATAAAAAACTTGAGTTGCTTGGCAAGCGAGAACAAAAGAATCGTCATCATGCCATTTGTGAGATATATTGATACTCACAAAAAATTCATCGTTATGCACTCTGAAACTAAGATTTGAGACATCCCACCAATTATATTTAAACAACTAGACCATATATCCCCCCACATACTTTAACGCTATGATATTTTTCACAATTCCGTAAAAATCAATATTATCATTCCCATGGCTTCCTTCGACTATGACTCCATAATTTTGAATTTTTTTATATTATTCTCTATCTACTATGTGAAATCTATATCTACGCACCAAACATCCTGAGTATTGGATGGCTCGCTTAGACGGACCACATGTCAAAGCATACACTTTTGGTGAGATTTCACTTGAATTTTCACTATATTTTGATACAACCTACATCAATAAATATTATTCTAGTTTTATCAATATCAGATATAACTATGGTGACATTCAAGATATGAAGTTCGGAAAAATTGGGCATGTTTTTTTAGTAATACCGTATGTTTAAACCATGAGGCAAATTCTTCTTCGTGCATCTTTTCTACATCAGTTACACCATTTGCACAAAGTAGTTATATAAGTTCGCTACACATGTTAATGTGAACTATTAATTTGTATCAACTTATACTATATTATTATACATGCACTTAAAAATACTATTAATTTAGATGATCATCAGTAACCTCAAATAGTGGTTAATCTTTTCGCAGTTATTCAAGACATACCATCGAACTCTTTTAAACTCTCATCCACATAGGTCATAACCCCCCCTTGTACGCCTATGGGACGTACTTTTTGGGAAAGTAAATACTGATGAATCTCCCATTTGTCCACCTTCATAATATCGATCTGGTCTCGTACCTTCATAATTTCGATCTGGTCTCGTAAATCTAGTATCAATCTAACGGAATTACATTAAACAAAATGTATGCTACTCATTATCAATGTATAACTCTGCGATCGAACCTTCCAGAAGAGCTTTATTCCCACAGATTGCTTAAGTTTTCATAGAAACCGTTCACTAGGATACATCCATCTAAAGCCTCACGAGGTAGGGGCCAGCAACTAAAGCCTCACGAGATAGGTGCACAACAAAATGAACCATTACATCAAAGAATGAAGGCGGGTACAAACTCTCCAAGTTGCACAATATCACTGGAATATCAGCTTCCATTTTTAATAAGGCATCAACTTTCAATGTTCTACTACAAATACCACTAAACAATCGCTCTAATTCTGTAAGAGCTATACGAACATCTCGAGTAAGCTTTCTGCGCACACCAACTGGTAACAATCCCTATAGAAATATACAACAGTCATGACTTTTAAGACTGGCTATCTTCCAATCATAAGTTCGGACACATCTTGACATGTTTGAAGCATAACCATCAAGTAATTTGATTGCCATGAAACAGTTACAGAATTTCTCTCTCATCACTTGAAAGTATATACCATCCAAGCGGCATATAGGCTAACAACCCATTATTTTGCAAATGCAATTCCAATCTTATCCCTCACTCCTTCAAATCTTTACGAGAGTTAGCTGTATCTTTTGTCTTCTCTTGTATTGACATCAGAGGGCTCAAAATATTCTCACATATATTTTTTTAATGTGCATCACATCTAGATTATGGTGTAGTGTCAAGGTAGACTAGTATGGAAACTCAGAGAAAATACTTTTTTTTATCCAATTCAATTCTACTACTGTTGTTTCCTCTTTCGAGCTCTACCATCTTCCAATTGCGTGAGAATATCACGACCACAATACTCTAGCGGTGATGACCTGCGCTCAACCCTTCCATCAAACATTACTCTATTTGAACGCCATCTATGATCACTAGGTAGATATCGACAATGTCCTATGAAACATAATTTTCTGCCATTTGTTAACCACTAAGATTGTGCATCTTTATTACAAACAGGACAAGCCATTTTACCTTTTGTGCTCCACCCGGACAAGTTCCCGTGTGTTGGAAAATAATTTATTGTCCAAAGTACTATAACATGCATCTTGAATTCACTTGACAAGGCCGCATCATATGTGTTGACACTCTGTTCCCACAACTCTTTCAACTCTGTAATTAGTGGTTGCAAATATACATCTAATTCATTCCCTGGTGACCTTGGCCCTGGTATCAATAATGCCATCATAAAATGTGGATCCTTTATACACTTCCAAGGTGGCAAGTTATAGGGTATTTATATGATAGGCCAAGTACTATGAGAAGTGCTTATGTTTTCAAATGGATTAAAGCCATCAGTTGCTAAACCAAGGCGTACATTGCAAGGTTCTTCGGCAAACCATGGATACTCGTCATCCATTTTCTTATTGTAAGGAATCTGCAGGATGTAAGAGGAATTGATCATTTTGAACTCTTTTTGTATGATGCCAAGTCATATCTGTCGCAGTCATCCAAGAAGTAAACAATCTTTGAAGTCAAGGAATCAATGGAAAATGTCTTAGCACTTTATGGGGTACATTACACTTATCTAACGTCCATCTTGACTCATAACACACAGGACATGAATCAAATCCTGCATATTGCTTCCAGAAGAGAACATAATCACTCTTACATGCGTAGATGATATTAAAATCAAATCCTAGCCCCTGGTTCAATTTCTTCACTTTATAAAAATTACAAGGTACTACATTATCATGTGGAAGAGCCTCTTTAAATAATTCTAGCAGCATATTGATAGCCTTTGCAGAAATACGAAAAATAGACTTAATATGGAGTAACCTCACCGTGAATGACAACTTGTTATGATGGGTGCACCCTTTGTACAGTTCTCATTATGCATCCTCCCACAGTCTTCCAAAGTTTTTGTTTCCCTCAAATGATTGTGTAGATGTTCCTTCTCCATCCCTCATCTCAAATATTCCTGCACCCAAATCACCTAACATACCAGTCATATTCTCTCCATTATCATCACTTTCATCAGAAGCATCCACATTAATGTCATCAATGTCAATGTCATTACCCTCCTCCATCTTATTAGACTAACTGGCAAATCTAGCTCCTTGAGGAAATGGTTCGCCATGTAAGACCCAATGTGAGTGTTTAAAATCGATTCCATTTACAAATAAATGATCCTCCACTCTGACCAAATTATAAGAACTAAGATTTTTGCACTTCTTGCACGGACATCTTATATATATTCGACTGTCAGCACTCCTATGAGCAGACTCTATAAAATACTTCACCCCTTGTCCATACTCCTTATAATCTTGGCCAAGTCTATCTCTCAACAACATCCAACTCTTCTCCATTATAATTTTGTTACTCATCGACTGTCTCTCAAAAAACCTAATTCATGGATCATGCGAAATCAACTCTTTTTCATATTCAAAGCTTATATTTTCATAAGGTAGTTGGTCTTATCCCATTCAAGAGATAATAATCTATATCGCATATAATCTCAGTCCAAAACTATCATGTTACGAAATTTCAGCATCATTTCCTTACAATTCTCCAAGTATGCTAGTCACGCTAAGTTGCTTGATCCTATCCATAGGCCAAGCAACTTACGACCCACACACCCGAAGAATGTTAGGAAATACTTAATCGAAATTTCTAACACTAACACAAGAGTTTAGACTAGATATATGTAACAACCTACTAGAAATTCAATGGTGGGATTTCTATAGACTTTAGGAATCTCATGAAAACTTCGTAAATTTTCACAAATCGGCTAATTACAAAAGTTTTAATCTGTCAACATAGTCAATGTTATCATTCACTGAGATGCCAGAAATGCAATTTTATTTGTTTAAGGTAGTTAGAAGTATCAAAATACTTTATGGTTTTCGCCACTAGACTCAATTGAATATTTAGGATTTTATGGTGCAATAACTCATTTTCATAATTTCGGATGAAATACCTGTTCAAAATTGTGAAATCTTTTTTTAAGGGCACTTCGGGGTTGAGTTTTGGTAAACAATTTTCATTGTATGTTAATATAAATATTTAGGATTTTCCAGTGCTAAGTTTATTATGCTTTTTTTTAAGGGAATAGTAACTTCGATAAACGTACTAAGTGCAGTGTTTTCAAAATCACTATGTGGAATGTCCAAATTAGGTTAGAGAAGAATTATTTGGACACTTGGTAAGATCTTAGCTACACATAGTGAATAGTATTAGACACTTGGCACAAAGAGGAACCATTAGATAGATTTGTGAAAAAAATCAAGGTGTGAGATCATGCCACCTAAGCAAAAAAAATTTTATCTGATCAATCAAATTGAGCCAGATCAAAGAGGGTTTCAACCCTAGTGAAACCCTAAATGGTTGGAATCCAATTGAAACTCCAAAAACTTGGTTGAAAAAGAAACCCTAAACGGTTTCCCCAAATCCTAAATTGGCCTTCAAACCCTTTTTTATCAAATTTCTAGCATTGTGTTTAATCACTTATTAACTTCTCAAATCCTTGTTATGACATCATTATCCAACCTTTTAAATCTTTGAAATTTGATTAGGCTAAGAAAAGTTGGATTTGGGCTTAATAGCATCTCAAACCCTAACCAAACCCCAAATTGAAGTCCACTTGGTTGAGGCCCACCAAGGCCCACGAATTTGGGCACCTTGGCAAGCTTCTTGAAGATTTTTCCTCCCCCACATAGCAGACCATTCACTGCCCTTGGCTGCACCCAATAGTGCCTCGATGAGATGGAGAAACCCACCCCATCAACCTTTATACCTCACAGCTTCTACAGGTAGTCCTTTCCCCCCACTAGCCACCTTCAATCAAGGATCATTCAAACCCATATCTTCCTCCTCCAGAATTCTAGAGTCGTGCAAGACACACTTCTTTCCCTTTAATCACTTCTTCACCCTGTTCTTAGAGAGAAACCCAAAAGAGCTCTCTGGGACAGATTGCTGGGTCTTTTTACATGGAGATTTTCGACCCTTTGTAAGTATTTTCACATGATCACTCCTTCATAAAAGTTGTTCCTATTTTAGTATAGTTTCTGTGGATATATTATTCATATCATTCCATGGTAATTTGGTTGGTCAAAAGTATTTTTAACCATGGAAAAGTCATTTTAGGCGTGAAACTGGAGAGTATGTTATATTTTGGAGTTTTTGACTAAGCTAATGAGCATATTTTGGTCTGAAAATTTTATGGAGTGTTTTTAACATATTTTTATGAGTTTCCATTGAGGTTTTGTTGCGTGATTAAAGCTTTTGATGATAGATTTTCTTAGATCTAGAAACTTGAAAATTGTAAGTGGAAAAATAGCTTTTGTTTGGAGAAAGTTTGAATATTTCATGGTCTGATCTTACTCTTAAGGCTTTGATATTTTTATATGATGATCCCAAGTCTCTTATTTTCATGTTAGAATGTTATTTTCAAGATATTTAGTATAAGTTTCAAAGATATGATTCTTCTATGCAAGAAGATTCTGGTTAGGCCTAAGATTTGATGTGTTTGGATTAGATCTATGTTTTATTAATTTTTAGCCATGTGATTTTAAGCTTGATGGTTGAATATTCTTTAAGACACTTTTTTAAATCATGTGATGCTTTATTTTGAAGATCTCACCTTCTTAAGCCATTGATTAAGAGATTTATCAAAACTAGTTGAAGAAAAAGTTTCTGTTTTTGAACTAAGTGTAAAATCAAAAACTTCAAATGTTATTTTGTGATTTTGGTGACTTTGGTTTAATGATTTAAAGCATGGTTGATTTTAGGATGATATTATGAATATGTTAGAAGTAAGATTTGATTTTTTTGGAATTCTTGGAGATGTTTTGATTTAGGGCAAAGCTTGTGATTAAGTGTTTGGAAGATCTTTGTTGCAAAATTTTGGATTAAGCATGAGTTTTGAAATTGGAAGGAATTGTAACAAAAATCAAGAGAAATGGCCTATGGATGTTTCGGCCATAGTGTGTTTTCCATAGTTGTGTTTTGTTTTAAATTTTTCTGAAATAATATTTAAGTTTAGGACAAAATTTACAAGAGGAATATAAATTTTAAAAATTTTTGGAATTAGGATGTGAAATTCTTAAGTTATGGGTAAAATGGTCATTTTCCCACATGTAGAGGGTAAAATTACCATTTTACTCTAAGTTGTCTCTTTTACACATTTCTAATTGTTAGTAATTAAATTTTTAACTTTTAGAATATCTTCTTACAGTTCTTCGTGTTTCACATTTTATTTTCATAGAACGCGACAAAAGACGTAAGTTAGCTTCTAACTTACTATCAGGTTACTATGTATGTATGATGGGTAAGGGAACTACAATTTTTGTATGTATGTTATCATTTATGTCATGCCATGTCATGTCCTTACATGTTTATCTGTTACACATAATTTATTCTATCATGAATATTTATCTGTTACACAATCGATTCTATCACGTATTGCTATATGTTATAAATATGACATGTTAAGTATGCCATATGTTACATGTATGTCATATCATGTAATATTCACCATTGAAAGTATGTCATGTTAAGTAAAGAAGTCAAATCAAGTTTATATTACGTCAAGTTTCAGATCATGTTCATATTAAGTTATTCATGTCAATCACGACCCTAAGTGCTAGGATGGGATAATATCCTAATAAAACTCATTTGTTCACGCTGGAGTATCTAAATAGGTGTGAAATTCCCTAGGTTAATGAAGTACAGTCAACGGGTTGTGAATGAAGCTTAACTAGCTAGTCACCAAAGCACGCCAGGAACTAACGCCGATGGAGCCATATATTATTTTACATGTGTTCACAACAAGTGTGGTACAAACAATTTATGGTACCACAACAACTATGGAGCATGAAGTATGGGGCCACAATAACTATGGAGCATACACTACATGAGACATGGCAATTATGACACATAAAATACGTGGGACCACAATAACTGTGGAGTATGTATTAACGCATTCACAGCTAGTGTAGATAATTGTATTGTGATGCGGTAATCGGCAGGGACACACAGCTCAAGGGGATCCATGTAGCACCCATATGGTCACGTTATTAATTAAGTCTATTTAAACAAGATTCCAAGTTCATGTCAAGAAGTTAAGAATAAGCAATCATGGTAAGCCCATGAGATAAGAATAAGCAATCATGGAGACTCCATGAAATAAAAATAAGTTTCAGATCAAGTTCATGTTATATTATATTATGTTCATGTTCACGCTAAGTTTCAAGGTCATGTTCATATCATGTTATGTTCACATTTATGTTATGTTCAAGTTCACGTTCATGTTATGTTATGTTCATATTCACGTTATGTTTCAAGTTCACATTCATGTCATGTTATATTCATATACATGTTATGTTCAAGTTCACATTCATGTTATGTTATGTTCATGTTTACATTATACCTCAAGTTCACATTTATGTCATGTTATGCTCAGGTTTATGTTAAATTCAAGTTCATGATTATGTTATGTATGTTCACGTTCATGATATGATTCAAGTCCATGTTATGTTTCAAGTTCACGTTCATGTTATGTCGCTAGCCCATGTTATATTTTAAGTTCAAGTTCATGTCATGTCAAGTCAAGTTCAGTTCACATTTCAGTTTAGGTTATGTCAGTTATGCCATACTATATGTCAAGTTATGATATGTCAGTTATGCCATACTATATGTCAAGTTATGATATGCTTACTTACGACTTAATTATGCATTCATACTTTAACTGTCATGCATGCATCTTTAACCTGTGTGGGAGTTTTCTGTTAACTTACTGAGATTGAGATTATTACAAATCTCACCGTGGTAGTCCCAACTACCTTTCTCCCCGAATGGTAGGTGATGTGTCAGAATCAAAGCAGGGAGCAGACATTGGGTTTTAGGGTTTTAGGGATTGTTTATTTAAACCACTTGTAGCCTCATTTGAGGAGGTAAGACAATTTTTCTATTGAATTTTCATTGTGATTGAGTTTTCTCCTATTGTTTTTAATTGAATTCTTGAACTTATCAAAGGTTAATCACAACATTTATAGCGTTCCTCCTTGTAATTTAGATTCTTGAGATGGGATTTTATTGGGTCTAGATTTTAATATAATCTGGGTTCTTGAAACGAGATCTCAACGGGTCTAAATTCTCCATCCATAGACTTGAGTTTGGCATTCTTGGGTTTGTTTTTCCTATATTGTTGTTGGGTCTGAAAGCGAGTCGATTGGGCTTCACATCAATGGGGGCAAGTAACCTTGTGTTGCATGTCTCAACGTTTCAAATGTCCGTTCGATCCCAAGCAGAATCTGGGGGCATCACAATATATCTGCCATATAGATGATAGAATCTCAAACTTTCCACTTTGGACAATTCAAGATTTTTGTACCCAAGCATTCTTTAAGAGAATATTTGGCTACAACTCTCGAACGGATCTAAGGTTCAATATTATATAAAAATAATACTGATATTCAAGTCCTAACTAGTAAACCAAACCAAACCACTAGTTTATACTAAACATACACTTATAGAATTGAATGTTCTAATATCCATCTAATATTCTAATATCCTTCTATTGTAGTAGTAATATATTATTTGTTGGTTTAATATATAGATAATTGATTTGGTGGTTTAGGTTATTTAAATTTAATATTTTATGGAAATACCCAAAACTTTATTGTTTATTTGGTGTTTTTTTGTATATCCTATCATTTTTTATGGACTAGTTAATTGAGTATTTTAAATGATTTATGGAAACTTAATAATTTAGAGGGCATTAAGTTGTGAATTTATAAATGAAAACCAAGTTTTAAAATCTTTGTTGTAAATTTATTAATTAAAGTCTTTTTTCACTAAGTTTTAAAATTATTCAAACTTAATAATTAAAAAATTATTCTACTATTAGTTAATTTTGAATATCTTTAATATATATTATTTCCAAGTATAAATTTATTTTTTTGTTTTTTTATTAAATTAAGTCTTCACATAACTTAGTTTTAAATTACACGTTGTCAATTTCTATAACACCCCATTCCGTTGTAACACAATATATATTGTTCGAACGGTGTTTAATGTCATTTGAACGATCATATTTAACCGTTCGAATGATATATGCCCAGTATCCAGATTTCAGATACAATTCATGTTTTCCAAATTTACTACACAATATCATATTCTACTTCTCATTTCAAGTGAATATTGTTCATAAGATACATCAAAAACCATATATGGGGTCAAAGACCAAATATATATTTCCATAATCCCACATCCAAACATATTTCACACATATTTCACAAGTATTACACAAACAATCAACAAATATACTAACCTTAATAGCAAATCCAATCAACAATACCCCTTCACCAGCAGTCACCTAAACCAAAAATAGTTTTAACCATAAATTTGAGTTTTTGAACAAAATGGAAGGGAGGGAACATCAATGTAAAATAACTTACCAAATGGAAGGGAGAGAATAGCTGGAAGCAAGGACACCCAACTCTCGAGCTCACGATCTCTCTCTATCTCGCACTCTCTATTTTTGTTTTGCAATTTTTCCCGAGTGTCCAGCCGTTTGTGATTCTGCATGTCTTATTTCTTGTTTTAGTGTTCGAACGAAATTCAATAACCATTCGAAAGTGAAAATTGTGAGTGGGAAATATTTCCCGCCTATCACAATTTCCTATTCATGCGTTCGAAAGTAAATATTGTGGTTTGAACGTTTTACCCACTTGGTAATTTGGCGGAAAATAATCCTGCCACTGCTTATCAATGGCGCCAACAACATTTTAATTCATTTGAACTCTTTCAATGGTCATTCGAACGCATATTTTACCGTTCGAACGAACTTCAATGAATTTCGAATGAATATACTACATACTATAAGTATATATATATGTACAAGTATATATATAAGTATAACTATATATAAGTTTCTTTATATATAATATAGGATATTTAAGTATAAGTTAATATATATATATATAAGTATATATATATACGTACACGTACAACTATATATAAGTTAATATATATATATATGTACAACTATATATAAGTATAAGAACAACTATGTATAAGTAGTGTTCTCAAAGTATATTATAATACTATTATATATAAGTAGTATAATATTAAGTATAGATAATATTAGTATATATTAGTAGTAGTAATATACAAACGGGTAGTTATCACGTTCGAATGTATAAATTAGTCTAATTATATACGTTCGAACGTACTACCTAAACTTTCGAACATATAAAAATTAAATAATAGGTGTCGGGCCCATCCATCTCCTCTTCCAGGATTCTCTCCGTCACTCCCAAATGGTGCAAACTTCTCCACACGCCACCGTCAACACCACCTTCAACCACCAAAGTTCAAACCGCAACAAGTAAGCCTCATTTCTTGAACTTTTGCCATACATTTCTTGGTTTAATCGGATAGAAATGGGGGAAAATGGGGTTTTGAAATGTCCATGAAAATGGAGTTTTAGACTAAATCCTGCATCTTATTCTTGTTGAACGTGGAAAACCGATTCCTTTCGGTTTTGGTAATGACTGAGTTGACTTTTATCTTGATTTTTCATAAAGAAATGTTGGAGAAAAGGGATAAAGTACTGATTAATATATTATTAACTATATTTACATTGAGTAGCCAAGGCAGGTTTATACACAATTGTGTCATGAGAATCCCATAGGGCCATAAGTGATCAAGGGATATATTCAGAATATTATACAGATGGAAAGTAATGGTTGTCACGTATAATTTGGAGGAGCTGTATTTGATTCAGAAGTAGGTGCCTGAGGTTGCTGAGATGATGCATGTGATCTGTTTGATCTACTTGTTGAAAGCTAACGACCATCTTGTCCTTTGCATGTCCCTTTGCAAAAAGCTCAACAACTTGGTCAAAAGAAGATGTATATTTAATGGAGATGTCACGTTGAAAACTTCATTATGCACGTAGTCAATTAATGTGATTGGTATGATTGTGAAAAACATACCAATTAAACACTTCTAAGAGCATGCAAAGCCATAACATCTATGCAATGGCAATGACCATGGCCCGATATTCGACTTCATTGCTAGAATAGGAAACTACTGGCTGTTTCTTGAAAACCATGATAGATTTTCTGTCATCGGGAGTTACCAGACTAGCCAACATCATAGAAGACAAGTAAGTAAGTAAAGAGGAGTTGCAGTGTAGAAAAGGTCATGGTCAATGGTACCTTTGAAGTACCTGAGAACTCGCTTGGCAGAGCTCTACTGCGCTGAGGTTGAAGCTTGCATGCGTTTGCAAACTTGATTCACGGAGAAAGCAAGCTCTAGTTTGGTAATTGTGCGGTATTGGAGTGCACTGTCAACATAATGATAGAGGGTAGCATAATGGACATCAAGTTTGGAGAATTTGGAGCCAAATGTGCATGCCTAGGGCAGCATAAGGCTTAGCGTCAAGCATTTTAACACGATGGAAGAGATCCAAAATATATTTGAATTGGTAGAGGTGCAGGTTGCTTGAATGTCGAGGACCTAGCCTAGATCCAAGATCTTTGACTAGAAAAATTTGCAGCAACTGGAATAAACGAGTAAAGAGGCAACCTTCCTTGTAATTAAGATGTCGTCAACGTAGATGAGAACAAACGAGTTGAGATGAGATCATGCTTTTAGCGCATTTTAAAAACTTTTAAATGCAAACTGTACATGATATGGCACCTGTCATTTTCTAATTGATCATGATTTGATTGTTTTAAAACATGTAATAGTTTTGAAAAAGTGCAAACTCTAGAGTTTGAACAATAATCTTTTCCTTAATTAAAATTATTTGCATAAATACTAATATTTAATGACAAAACATAGAACGAGAATACCCCAAGATCGTACTTTAGAAATGCCTAATACTTACCCCCATTATTTTGGACCAATTAGTCCATTCATTCATCCCAAACTCCCAGTCCACCGAGTTTCTGGCCGAATCCCCAATTGGGTTTCGGGCCTTCTTGACCCCGGTAAGGAATCCACTTTGATGGCGAATTCCAACAACTTCGAAAGCTGTCTTGGGAGTTACTTTCCCAGCTCTCATTTTCTTGATTTTGGCATCGATTTTCACGTTCTTCTTCTCTGTGAATCTTATAGCTTCATGCCACCTGAATGAGTTTAGAACATTCATTTCAACATTGACCTTTGGACACGTTAGTGTCTGTTTAACTTGACCCCTAGTTTCGTATTCATCTAGAGAGAGAAGAGAGAGAAAGTGGGAAGAAGAAGAAGAAGAAGAAGAAGATGCATTCGAACTTCTATAGATTACATCACTTTTACAAACCCAATATATCTCTAAAACTTTTCCAATCAAAATCATATTTACCACATACCCAAACTCTTTGAAAACCCAATATAAAACTCAATAATTTAAATATTTTTCAATATAACTTCTTTTCTTATTTACGCCGGGCGTCCGAAAACAAAGTCCAGACCAATCTCGAAAGTGCACAAATCCTCGACAAATAGTTTTTCGTAAATGCAAGAACCGAGCCTAAAAAAAAAAAAAAAAAAAACCCCTTTCCCCAAAGTCCAAGCACCCAAAAACGATTTATGTAAGTCAGCCATTGAATTTGAGACTGGTGTAAAGGCTTATGGATCGAATTGCAAACCTCTCTCATCAGGCGATTTCATTCGAGTGCTGTACACCAATTCAATTAACCAATGTTTTGAGTGACGAAGATAGTCAATATAACATAGAAATGAGAAGAACATTCCTCCCAGCTTACAATAATAAATAATGATGGGATATTTACCAAAATACCATAGTTTACTGGGCTAGCCGGAGACTCTCCTGAAGGGAGCTAGCTGATCTACAGCAGAAAAGCCTGAAAACAAGCATCTGAGAGAGGCCCGGTTGAGTTGTAACTTTGCTATTCAGCAGTATAGACGGTTGTACTTTGACAGTAGATGGTCCCTGTCACTAACGCTTGTTAACAAATTTCATCTATAACAACTTGGAAACTGCTGCACAAACACCACTAAGCTGGAATCTTCAGAATCTAGTTCACAAGTAATGCAGTAAATGAGATAATTCAGTTTAGAAATCCCAACCATATTCATCAAGATCTAGTGCCAAACTGCCTTCAAAGGTTTCGGCATTCTATTACGTTCTACAAGAGATCTGTTGAAATTAGGGTCATTTAATAAGATAACAGAACTCTAGCATAGATGGTCTTTTATTTAATGCCAAGCACATTTACTGAATACAATGACACACTGATCTCCAAAGTTTTGAGTGTCTCAGCTCTCATCACTAAAATATCCCTTTCAGAGTACCATTCTTGAATTGCTTTGAAGTACACTGCCCTTATTGATGGACAGATATGAACAGCAGACCAACTTCTCATTTCCAATGTAAATCATTGTCCCCAAGCACAGGCCCTATATCACATAGCACGAAGAAGATAATAAGCAACATAAATATGTGCAGAATAACAATCAGAGAAGTTGAACGTTTCGAGCACTGTTTGGATCCGTAACTAGTATACAAGTTCACAGAGGAAACTAATTGGATGGGAACTCAACTCTACCAAGGTCTGATAAGAAAAGGCTACAAAATAAAAATCCATTGCTGGCCCTAGATGTTTACAGGACACGATTATGTTACTAAATCACGGGAAAAAATGCACATTATATAGTCTTCCAGGTGAATAATAAAATATTCCTGGTCCTTCAATTCAACTCACAGCATCAATGTAAGCAAGGGAGTCTAGCTATTGGAATTGAGCTCCCCTTATCTAGTTACAAAACAAAACTCAGCGCAGGTTTCAGAATGTAACATTTGTTGGGAGAAAAAAAGAGCAAATAAAAAAAGGAGTCCAATAAGAACAATAATAGAAAACCGCATTGAACATTTTGGTGATAAACCTAACTGACCTTTATGATAAGTCAAAAAGTAATAAACCTCATCATTCAATTATAAAACTGAATGATAATAAGCTATCATTAAAAATGAATAAGTGTATTGTAACTGTAGTGATAAAATTGAACATTTGGTGATCTATTCTATTGCACTAAAAAGCACGAAAACCCATTTTGTTAAAAAGAGGGATAGGCGGAAGAAGGCCAACATTCAATTCATGACTTAAGAAGGGAATAGAGAATGGAGTAAGGCCGGCCTTTTTTCTAGTTAGAGCATGCAGTGCAGAAGGACTTCTACTGATTTCCATACACAGCAACCAAGCACAGTGGCTTTGGGTGAAAGGCTTTCTAAGTGAAAAGGATAGGGGCTTCAGGGGGAAGAAATGAATATAATAATGTGAAAAATAACAAGAAAGAAAAAACAACAAAGGAAAGTTCAACTTGTAATAGGTCTTGAGTAACTCTATTATACTTTTACAGACTGTATTTGAACTTATAGCAATACTTCATTGTGATTCATGTGTTGTATTACCTATTAACATGTGAAATGAGATGAAAAACTCATGTACGGTTCATGAAAGAGAAAAAGAACCAAATGGCAGTTTCAAGGGAGAAGATTTCAAGAACAAACTACTCTCAACATACAATAAGCACTGAGCCATGAATCCTCAATCCTGATTCCAAAATCACCAATGTATAGACTTTAATGAACTGAACTTTAATGATTTTCTAGTATCTTTTTCTCCTTCAATCCAAATACTTTGTGCGTATTTGGATGGAGGCTTTTGCACTTTTTAATAAAGGTTTATTACTAATTAACGAAAAAATATCACTGCCGCCAGATGGTATAAAAAGAATCCAATTGATATAAAATTGAAGTTGGCCCCTTCTAAGCACTAAAATCATGATATGTAAAAGCAACCGCTTCTTGCACAAATATAGAAACCTATAAGGGTACATGAAAAATAGAATGGTTGCCTAAGTAAATAATTCTCAAAAAATGTACAACATAAAGCTGAAGGAACAAAAACAATGAAGACTAGACATCGAGTGAAGACAGCCAATGACTAATCCTAAGGAATAAAAATACCTGAGAAAAAAGAGAAGGAGAGAGATAAGAGATCCTTAAAGAATCTAACTTCAAAGGAAAGAATAAGAGCATAAGGCTGTAGTTAAAGTAATTCAGAATTGCACAAAGAAAACAAGCTGAAGCCAGAAAAGTAAGCAGCATGGGAAGAATCTAAATCAATGGCAATTCCATTGAGCAATCAAATAAGAAACTGAGGTTAGCTTAGAGTCCACCTAGTTATTGGTTCTAGCCCAACCCAAATGAACTTTTCAATTACCGGTAGTTACCTAAGCTGAACTCTTCCATTCCTTATTAGCCTATAATCCACCGGCTTAATATGTTCTAGCCCAATACTGGATCTTCCACTTTCATGTGAGGTTTTCATAAGTGGGTGGTAACGATTCATATTCTCCCATTAGATGTGATTTTCATTATTCAGTGGTCCACTCCTCACTTGAGATGTTGTAAAACAACTTTAAGCAAAGTTCACAGTTTGAACAAAAACGATAGCACATTGTTCTTTTTCTCCATTATAAATAATAAACAAAAAATGTGATAGGCATAATCCAAGTACACATGAGGTATTTAAGAGAGAAGCCTATCTAGAAATAGAAAAATATAGAAGAAAATCTGTAAAATAAGCCCATTAAAGCATGTAGAAGCTGTCCAAATGAAGAGTATTGAAAAAAGAAAGTCTAGAGCTCCTCAATTATCTGTTCACGGCCCTGAAAATTCCTATCATTTCTTTCTATCTAGATACACCAGATGATGCGAGTAGAAACCATTTTCTACACTGATTAAGTCTGTGGATGGCCACCCAGACCCTTTTCAAGAATCAAAAAAGTCCCCTATTATTCTAAGCATGACCCAAGCCAAGCCAAGCAACCCAGCTGATCAGTCACTACACAGAACAGTAGCCATCTTGCAAGGGAGTAAAAAGTGATCCAGGAACTCTTCAATCCTCTTACAAATGCAATACCACTTAATCACAACAACGTGCCCTTTCCTCAGATTATCCATGGTAAAAATCTTTCCTACAGAGCCTATCCAAGCAAAAAACATGGCCATGTTTGATTAATATGTTTTTTAAAAGGTTTTGAAAAAAAGAATTGAGATGTGTTCTTTAATGGATCTTGTGGAAATGGATAGAAAAAAATCAGAAAGTGTTTGGATGAAAATTTGGTGAGATGTGTTTTATATTGGGGTTTGTTAAAGTGGATACGTAGATTTGAAAGTTGTTTTGGTTTTTGGGGTTTTTTTCATGGAAACCTAACCAAATCATTCGTAAAAATTTTCTTTTTTTCAGAAATAGAAAATTGTTTTGGGATTCAAAAGGTGTTTGGGCTGGAGTTGAAAGGTTTTACAAAAAATTAGAAAATCTTCAAAAAAAAAAAAGAAAAGAAAAAACATACGAAACCATGGCCATAACTCTTGGAGGCACCTTAGTCCACCATATTCTCTTCCAAGGAAAGCCAATGTTATAGTTGAGGAATAAAGACGTTATAGAAAGAATGAAAATTGAATATGCCTTTCTTTGAAGGGTCCCCAAAAGAGCATGTCTTCACCCCTATTAAAGAATGTAATAAAGACATCAACCTTCCAGTCATGAATTACTCTGATTAAACTTACATTCCACCGAGGGAGATCACTACAGATCTCTAAAAGGTCCACAACAGAAGATCGCTTAAGTATTTGGTTTTTAAAATTTTAAATCTTGGCACTATGATATTTTTTGATAAGTAGCATTCTATCTTTAATAGTATGAGGATGTTACGTTTGTGTCATTTTACTTTCTTTCATTTATCTTTTATATTTCGTTTTTTGATAGGTAGCACAATTCATGCACCTTCATATTTTCCAGATTAGAAACAAAGGCACCATTTACTGGCTTGGTATCGCATGGCAATACCTACAAGGGTGGTAGATTTATTGTCATGTTGAAGAGGTATTTGGGGCAATCGTCAAATCACGGCTGTTTGGAAGATGGTGCCTCTATGTTTAATGTGGTGTACTTGAAACAAGAGGCATGGTCGCCATTTTGATAATAGGGAATGTTCAATTGGAGGGTTCAAGGACTTTTTCTTTCATACATTGTTATTTTGGGCTTCGGCTATTGTATTGAATGTGACTAGTTTCAATGACTTTTATATTGTTTTTCACAGCGCTTAGCTTGTACTTAGGTTCATCTCTTATATAGTTCCTGTGTACTTGGGCTTTGCCTAATTATGTGGATTAATAAAATTCTTCATACTTATCAAACAAAAAGAAAAAAGGCACCATTACATATCCGATCACATTTGATATGCATGACCACTTAAAATTTCAAAAATAAAATATGAACCATGGCCATAACTGTTGGAGGCACCTTAGTCCACCATATTCTCTTCCAAGGAAAGGCGATGTTATCATTCAGGAATAAAGACATTATAGAAAGAATGAAAATTGAACATCCCTTTCTTGGGAAGGGTCCCCAAAAGAGCTTGTCTTCACCCTTATTCTCAAACTAGTGGATTACAACATATTAAAGAATGTATTAAAGAAATTAACCTTCCAGTCATGAATTGCTCTAGTTAAACGTAGATTCCACTGAGGGAGATCACTATAAATCTCTAAAAGGTCCACAACAGAAGATTTCTTAAGTATTCAGTTTTTAAAATTTTAAATCTTGGTGCTATGATATTAATATATGTAGCATTCTATCTTTAATAGGATGAGAATGTTACGTTTGTGTCATTTTACTTCCTTTCATTTATCTTTTATATTTCGTTTTATGATAGGTAGCACGATCCATGCACCTTCATATTTTCCCGATTAGAAACAAAGCCACCATTACATAACACATCACATTGACATGCACGACCACTTAAAGGCATCATAAAAAAGAAATTACAAGAAACCGACGAGGAGGAAGAAATACTGCAAAATGTGTGAGATTGACCAATACCAGAATAATAAAATATTATATTAATAAATACTGTGAGCATTTACTTATCAAAAATAAATAAATAAATACAGTCAGCACATCCCAAGAAATAAAATGACATGGTAAATGCACGCTGCCATTGAGAATCGGACACCAGATATCCAAACAATGGGACCATCGATTTGGATAAAACAACAGCATTTCTAACAAACAGAAGCCTGCTTCCAAATGTGCAATAAGCACAATGGAGAACATCTGAAAGGCAATTTTCAGCAGTATACAAATCTAAGAATCAATTGGCCCCTTCAAAAGCACATTTCTTCCTAGGCATGATCTGCCAAACAACTGTGTTGCCTAACCTATCTACATAAAACGAAAGAACGCCATATTTGACCCCACTCAACAATTAACGATATCAAATTAAAAAGCCCCGACAATTAGCTCTATGAACCCAATTTGCATAATCTAGAAACACAGAATTCACAAATTACACAAGTCCGCTTCTACGATTGAGCAAGAAATTAAGAATTGTAGTACACGTAATCATACCCAAGGTTGAGAATGCTATTAATTGG
This sequence comes from Carya illinoinensis, assembly GCF_018687715.1. Lineage (NCBI taxonomy): Eukaryota > Viridiplantae > Streptophyta > Magnoliopsida > Fagales > Juglandaceae > Carya > Carya illinoinensis. Next base: position 11,907,948 of record NC_056767.1, on the reverse strand, counting down.
ATCCAGAAGCTGTGGTTGCTGAGTGTGCTGGTGCTGATGCTGCGACTGCTCCTGCTGTTGCTGCTGCAAACTTGCACCGGCCGCCACTGCTGCGGCAGTCGAAGGAGCCCCCTTGGCTTCAGCAAGCCTCCACATATACCATGACGCTACCGACCTGTAAGGTCTCCACTTATCGCACAACTGGTCCATCTGCGACGGCCGAGGCAAATCCTCGAGATTGTAAAGAAGCTGAACACCCTTGCGAACATTGAGGTCGTTAATCGGGAGCACATCCGGTCTATGCAGCGAGAAAATCATGAACATGTGCACAGACCAGGACCCAATCCCATTGACCATCGTGAGCATCGTGAAGAGCGATTTGTCGTCCATATTTACAATCGCGGCGTCGGATAGAATCCCATTCTGGTACTTCCTCGCGAGGTCGTGGAGGTAACTAGCTTTACGGCCCGAAACCCCAATTTGGCGGAGCTGCTGAGGGGTTAGGGCAAGCACGGTCTCAGGAAGAACCCCAGCCTCTCCGCCGCAGAGCGCGATGAAGCGTGTGTAGATAGAGGTGCCGGCCTTGTAAGCGAGTTGCTGGTAGAGAATGCTGCGGGTCAGGGCAAGGAATGGGGCTTGAAAAGTATCGAAGGTGGGGGGTTGGTGAAGGTCGATCAAGGGGCCGAGGACCGGATCTGCGCTTCTTAGGTGTCGGAGTGCGATTTCAACCTCGCCCTCGCACGAGAGCGATCTAGCGACGATTCTTGGCAAGGTTAGGGCTGTGGAGCGCTGCTGCTGGCCGGACTTCGATTTCGCGGATTTAGTGGCCAAGGGCTTGGGGGTTTCGGCAGCGGCGACTACGATTTGGGAAGATTTCGAGTCGGACTCGTTTTCGGGCGAGAGCTTCCGGATCTTCCGAGGCCGAAATGGAATTTTGGACGGGGGAGAGGAGGTCTGTGGAGGAGCATTGCTCAGTTCCGTCGCCGATGGCGTGGCTCTGGGAATATCGCTGGCGGCGGACGAGTCATGGCGTGGCGGCTGTATGAGGGCTTGGGCCTGATCTTGGGTTTGGGTTTGGATTTGGGTTTGTGTTTGCTCGCCCATATGTAAGAGACAGATTCAGTCGTCGGCGGCGGCTTGAGTAGGGTTACAATGTCGCCGGCGGTGTGGGTCAACAAAAAGGCGGAATGGAAGGCATCGTGGGGGGTCTATAACTGGAGCGGAGGAAGTTGTGTAAACTGAAAAGGAGTTTAGAAGCTGATAAGGACAAGTGGAGTCGTCTCACTTTCTTTTTATAACTCTTGCGCAGTGCGGCCTCCTCATCTCTTCTTCTTGTGCAGTTTAGTTTCTTCGGTACACTAGTGGGTGTTTCAGTTTTGTCGAGGGTAGAAAATTTTGCACATCATCAGTTAATTTTTGCACATCATCAGTTCATTTTTTTTTTTTTTATATAATAGCAAAAAAGGTTGAGTCGCATATGAAAATGTAAAAGTGATATAAAATAAGTAGGACTCAAAGTCGGATTCAAAGTGGGTAGTTGGATTTATGGTGGGTAGTCAAACTATCCAACTTCGTCAAAATCGGATTTGAAGTAGGTAGTTGTGATGCCCCTAATCTTTACTTGGGATGGAACGGATACTTAAAACGTCGGGACATATAATATATGGTTACATACTTTCATTCATGACAGTTAATATACAATACATCTTAGCATGCAATAATTGCAATAGAATAAGGGTGATTTATAAAAATTTTATGTCGGAATGAACTAAACATCACAATAGATTAAGTTAACCATTGCTTCTAGCTTCTTTTTTACATGAGAACTCTTGTAGCCTAAAATAAATTGTGCATTGCAACTCTTAACATGATGATAACAGGTTTCTAAAGATTTATAACACAAACTTTGGGAAAATAAATCATGATATCACAAGATCACCTTCATGCAAGTGGAAACCGAATGTGTGTAGATGATCAACACAAGATATTGACTTATAAACCTATCATGACATGTTGTTTTCCTCCTCAAACTTAAACCTTACAATCAATTATTCAAGATTTTAGCTAAGCTTAGAATAACGTATCAAGACATATCATAGCTAAAATTCCATTCCAAAACAATTTATACATGCAAGACTCCAAATCTAACTTGTATGTACGAACCTTAAGTTCAACTTCATATAGCTCATTCAAATCCTCTTTCTCATGCCCTAATTTAAGGCCTAACTTGTAAACAAGTCACCCAACAAAAGATAGGGTAGAGGTACTCACCAAATCCTGGCTTATGATGCTCCAAAAACAACTCACTCTCACACCAATCGGTTTCATCCTTTTCTTAGACTAGGATTATTTTACTCTCAAGGTCACTAAGGTTCTGCTTGGCCACTGAGATTTCTCAGATAAGAATTTTGAGTTTTAAGATTAAATATTAAAATATTATATTTTAATATTATTATTATTTTGAGATTTGAAAAAGTTAAGAAAAAGTTGTATTGTTTATTATATTTTGTATGTGGATTTAGAAAAGTTGTAATGATAAGATGAGAATTTTTTGTTAGAAATGAAAAATCTTGATGGCCAAACAGTACCTAAGAGAAAGCTTGAGGAAGTTGTGTGAAGAAGTGAGGGGTGAAGGGGGTATTTATAGGACTCAATGGAGAGTTAAGGGGTGAGGGAGTGCATGACTTGGCTGAAGGGTGCGGGAGGTGATTGGTGTGTGTGGACAATAGAGGTGTTGAGTGCATTTTCAAATGTGTCATCACTTTGCTCAGTTGAATAGTTTCCTAAACCACTTGATTACCTAATGTAAAAGACTTAGATGAAGGCCATAGGCGCAAGAGCTAAATGACTTTAGAAATTAGAAACAAAACAAATTATTTCTATTAGAAATCCAATGGGAAGCTGATGGTTTTGGTGGATCCAGTTTGTTGGCATAATAACCACTATTGAGTGGATTTCCCAAGTAGGTAATGAGGTGTGACTAGTTGCCATGTGATTTGGTTTGTGCAGGAAATGAAGGAAATATTTGATTGAGCATATGTTTCAGCCAAGTGATCTAACTTCACCATCCAATTTGCCAATCGGTTTGTTGCTCATGGAAGGGGATTGGCCAAGCATGTAATGGAGTGCTTTGAAGCAATTCCTTAGGGTTAAATGGTAGTGGTGGTGGCATGTGGAGGGTGGCTGATTTTGGTGCAGAAAAATTGTGAAGAAGCATAGGTATTCGGTTTGGTCAATTTCTCAATTCCTATGTGAATAGTTGAGTTTTCAGCTTGACTCTTGGGACTGTTCTTGGCCTTATTTTAGGTCTGAATTTGGGTGACATGATGAGGGTTGAATGCTGCAAAAACCCCCTTTGAAAACTTGTTGAAGAGACATGGTTTCAATGGCTTGTTTTGGGTCCTATGGTTTTGCACTTGTATGCCGATTGGTGGGTTTGTTTAGCATTTGATATGCCTTTTTGCTTCATGACAAGGGCTGTGATTCATCCTCTATTCAAGATTCATAAAGGAGTGGTCTAATGCAAGTGAGGAAAGTAAAAATTTCATAAATATGATAGGGTTTTTTAAGCTTGATGTAATCGGCAATCTAGGTTGTCAACAACACTATTATTGGGTTGATGAAGGATTTTTGGGAATGGAAGCTTGAGGTTATGGGAGGGCTAACCATGGTTAGATTTGTAACTCCAAGGGCGTGTGGGATGGGTTTGGAAGAGAGGAAACCAATGGTATGGTGTATGCGGGATCCAATTGGAATAGCGATATCAATACTAAGTTTGGGCTTCAAGTGTTGAATTCTCATTGGGACAAATATTAAATCCTTTTGTGTGGGCCTTAGAATGGTCCTATCCTTAGGCCCCATGTTCAGCTTTTTTTTTTTTTTTTTTGGGCCTTTCCTTGGTCTCAATAGTTCACTAAATTGGGTCTTAGCCTTGGGTTTTACTAAGCTAGTCCCAATAGTCTTATGTCTACTAAGTTGGTCCTAATATCTTGTGTCTATCCTTAGTCCTCTTATCTTAGTAAGCTATAGCCCTTATTTTTATTTTTATTTTTTTGAAATCAAAACATTACCTCCTTCATTCATCATCTATTTTCAATACAATTCTTATCTTGTAAAAAGAAACTAAAAAAGCCTTCTGGGCCGTCTTCTATCCAACCGTGTTCCTCCTTTACATTGTAAGCAAATGTTGCTAAAAAAATGTGATAATCTGTTTCCTTCTCTATATATATGCTGAACTCTCCACAAAGGTCTATTTACTAACAACTCTCTGATGTCTTCAACCAACTGGCCACTCCACTCCCACGTATCCTCTGTGCTATTGACAACCTTAATGATTCCCAAAGCATCACATTCAAAAAATGTTGTAGGGATATTTAATTCTGTACAAAGAGTCAATGCTCTCCACAATGCTACTGTCTCTGCTGCAGCTGGGGAACCAACATTAGACTTTGACATACACAGAGACACTAGAATTTCCCTTTCATCATAAAAAATTACTATCCCTACCCCCATTAGAGAGTTTTTGTCAAAAACTACATCCCAGTTAACTTTAACAACAGCATTCTCAGGAGCCTTCCATCTTACCATGTCCCTGCTCACTCGCATAATAGTCTCTGGTTTGCTAGTTTGAACTTGCTAAAATTCCATAGTACTATGCTTGGCCTATGTAAGAATATCTTTTGGACTAGTAAAACCCTTTCCAAACACATATTTGTTCCTCCTCAGCCAAATATACCTAATCACAATAGCGGTTAATTCCACTTCTTCTTCATTTAGCCTTTCCACCATTTTCTTCCATATCATCCCTATATCCATTTCACCTTATGCCCATTTTTTAACTGGGCTACCCTCCTCAGCCCATACATCGACTACAGCACGGCAACTCCAGACAGCATGGCAACTTGTTTCAATTTCTTTCTCACAGATGGGACATAGCGGATCCTCCACCACTCTCCTCTTGAATAGGTTCCCTTTTGTGGGTAAGTAATTGTTTAGTGTCTTCCATACAAACATATTTATTACACCTAGAACATTTAGCTTCCATGACTTTTTCCAACCCTCACTTCCTTCATAACCCACAGATGACTCCCCATTAATTCTTCTTTTCCTACTCAATTGAAAGTGATAGGTAGATTTGACACTAAAAATACCTTTTTCAACAGGTGCCCAAATCAGTCTATCCTCCCTACCAGACTGGCTAATGGGTAGTGTACAAATCAGACCAACTTCTTCTTCACTAAAAATTTCCCTTACTAACTCCTCCCTCCATTTTCCCTCTTCTATTAATTGTTCCAGTTTTGCATCTACTTCCATTCTTATTCTTGGAGATTGAATTTTGTAGGAGGATGGCTTTGGAATCCACTTATCCTCCCAAATTTTTATTGTCTTCCCATTACCCACCCTCCACACTAATCCTTCCTTCAATAATTCCAAAGAACTCCATAAACTCCTCCATATCAACGAGGGGTTGTTTCCAAGCCTTGCTTCCAATACATTAGATTGTTTGTATTACTTGTTTTTCAAGACCATTGTAGCCAAAGAACAAGGATCCTTAAGTGCTCTCCATAACTGTTTAGTTAGCAGAGCTTGATTAAAGCTCTCTAACTCTCTAAACCCCAGTCTCCCATTGTGTTTTGAAGCTCCCAACTTAGCCTAACTCATCAATTTTATCTTATTATCATTTTCTCTATGACCACACCAAAATTTAGACATCAATACAGCCAACTCCTTACACAATTTTTTTGGTAAAGAAAAAACACTCATATAATAAGTAGGGATTGATTGTATAACAGCTTTTAAAAGTACCTCCTTTCCTGCAGGTGAGAGAAAATGGTTCTTCCAGTTGTTGATCTTGAGTATTGTACTTAGATGCCTCTAAAAGTATTGTACTTAGATCTACCCACCATTGTAGATAGACCTAGGTACTTTTCATAGTCATTCTACACCCTTCCTCCCAACTCATGTACAATTCTATCCCGGTCTACATTTCTGTCATTGGAGCTGAACATTATGGATATCTTCTGTTTGTTTAAACACTGCCCAAATGCTTGTTCATACTTCTTCAAGATGCTACTGATTTTTTTCCATTCCTTCCAACAAGCTTTCCCAAAAATTATACAATCATTCGCGAAAAGAAATTGTGTAATTCTTTCTCCTCCTCTTGCCACAGCTACTCCTTTTAACTCACCCCTAGCCTTTGCCCCATTGATTAAAGTACTTAGACCTTCAACACATAACAGGAAAAGGTAAGGGGAAAGAGGATCCCCTTGTCTTAAACATTTAGTTGGGCAAATCACATTCCCTGGTTCTCCATTTATCAACACTTAGTAAGTAACTGAAGTAACACAGTCCATGATTAATTTTATCCATCTCTCACTGAACCTCATCTTCACCATTACCCTTTTCAAAAAAGACCACTCAACCTTGACCTAAGCTTTTGAAATATCCGACTTTATGGCCATACTTCCCACTCTCCCCCTTTGTCTACATTTCATAGTATGCAAAGTCTCATAGGCCACTATAATGTTGTCACCAATCAACCTCCCCAGCACAAATGTACTCTGGTTTTGGAGATAATAGCATGCAATACTTTCTTCATTCTGTTAGCCAGAGTCTTTGCAATTAATTTTTATAATATATTGCATAGACTTATTAGTTTATACTCTCCCACTTTCTTTGAGTCGGCAATCTTAGGGATTAGGGCCACATAAGTAAAATTGAAAGAGTTTTCCAACCTGCCACCCCCATTTAAAAAGCTCAAAACAGCTTCACTAATATTTGTTCCAATTTTGCACCATATGTTCTGGTAAAAACAGGCACCATATCCATCAGGGCCAGGGGATTTATAAGGTCCCATCTGCTTCAAAGCTATCTCCACCTCTATTCTAGTGAAAGCCTTAATCAACTCTTCATTCATATCACTTGTCACCCTAACCTCCATCTCCTGAACGCACTCTTCTACTGCTTCCTGAGATGGATTTTTAGATTTATACACCTCAGAAAAATGCCCTCTAAAAGCCTCAGCTATCTCTTCATGATTTTTCCTCAACACTGACTGAGCATCAACTATAGAGAGTATTTGGCTCTTCTTCTTTCTCTAGCTAGCACAGGCATGAAAAAAATTTGTATTTTTATCTCCTGAGTTGTATCAATTCCTTTTTGTCCTCTATTTCCACCTTATATCTTCTTGTTCTAATAGGTTGCCCACTTCCCCCTGTAGCTTATGGATCTCTGTTGTGTATTGTAGTCCTTTCATATCTTGTAACTCTTTAATTCTTTCAGTTAACTTCTCTATGATACCATTCCTGTCCTTATCTCTTTTTCTGAAGCTCCTTGTCAAAGTACCACTGCAAGTGTTAAGTAACTTTTAAACTTGCCTCATTGGTTCATGAGTGAGTTTTTTTTTTTTTTTTTTTTTTTTTTTTTTTTTTTTTTTTTTTTCAGACCAAACTTTTTCCACTATTTTCCAACAATCCTCATCCTTCAACCAACTTGCCTCAAAACGAAACATAAACTTTCTCTTCCTTCTTAGTATCTCAACTTTCAGAACAATCAGAAGCATTGGCTTGTGGTCAGAGCATCTAGCCACCAAATCTTCCACCACGAAATCTTTAAACATGTTTCTCCATTCATTATTCACTACATATCTGTCAAGTCTCTCCTTATTGAAAGAATGGTCAGAATGACCATTGCTCCACATGAACACAGAACCCACACAACCCACATCAAACAACTCATTCACCTCTAAAGCTTCCCTAAAGTTTCTCATTTGACTTTCTGCTCTCATTTTTCCTCCTACCTTCTCATTTTGTATTAAGATTTCATTGAAATCTTCTGCTACACACCAAGCTAACCCTTCTTCTGGCCTAATTCTTGACAGTAAATTCTAAGAGTATTTCCTTTTTGCTGTATCTACATGGCCATAAAAGCCACTAAAAACCCACACTCTCCCATCATCCTCATAAACTTTGACATTCACACGCCATTAAGAGTAACTAATCAACTCCACTGCTTTTTTTCCATCCATAATAACCCCAGCCCCCCTTTTCTACCCACTGAATCTATAGCTAAACACCCCTCCATCTTTAATCTATGCTTTAAAATCTCCACTCTACTCCCAACCTTTGTCTCAATAAGAAACACTACTTTGGGTAACTTTTCCTTAACAATGCTGCTAAGGTCCTGAACTGTCCGAGGGTTCCCAAGCCCTCGGCAGTTTCAATATAATAGATTCATAATTGCTAGCAGGGCTGCTTCGCAACCTCTGCCAATACCTCTACCAACATCATGCCCCCCCTCTTCATTTCCTATTCTTGTTTTTTTCTCTCTGCCACCATCTTTCCTTTCCTTCAGTCCATAACTTTCCGCACCTCTTTTTAATGAGGAAGTGAAACTAGTTGGTTCAACTCCTATTCCTCTACCCCTCGCCCTTCTCTTCCATCCACGTCTCTGTTGTTTTGTCTCCTTTTTAACATTCCCCTTAACCTAGCTTAATCTCATAATTTTTTACTTCACTACCCATCATCATACCTTTCTCTACTCCTAATTTCCCTTCCTCAACCCTTATGATCATTTGAGTATTCACCCTTTCCACCAGCCTCTCCCCTTCAGTGCTCCACCCCTCCTCTTCCCCCACTTTGTTCTTTCCCCCCTACCTCAGTGTTTTCTTCCAAACTTTTTCCCTTCTCTTGTGTTCTTTCCCCCTCCTCAACTAATTTAGTAATTTTCACTCCCTCCTCCCTTACAACTTCTTCAAACCTAGATTCAAAACTCTGTGAATTACCCTCCCCCCTTCTCTCTATTCTTTTTCAAATTTTTGCTGGTGCTCTCAGCCATGAACCAAATTGGTTTTTCACTTCCAATTGTTCACCACCATTGCATCCCTTTTTAATGTGACAAATACATCCATAACGAAAACAAATTTTTGGTAGTTTCTCATATTTTAGTGGAATCCACATTTGTTTACCTTCTTACAGTATAGTTCTACCTCTGGCCAGTGCTTTTGATAAATCACATTCAACCTTCACTCTTAAGCATCGCCCCCATGCCATACTGCCTTCCTTGGTGTCCACATCCACCACTCTCCCTATTGAATTTCCAATCGACTCCCCCAGTTTTCGGTTCATCCCTCCTAATGGCAAATTGAACAGTTGAATCCAAAACTCTTCTTTGGAGAAATCAATTAAATGCGGCTGAGTACTTCCATTGAACACTTTGAGTGCCAACAAAAAGCTATTAAATAGCCAAGGACGGCCATCAAGCACCTTATTTCTATCTGCCTGCATAGCAAATGTGATAACAAAATAGTTCACCCTAATCTCATAGAATTTCATCTACTTGTTGACTCCACAGCTTCTCCATCATTGATCTCACTACATCCTTCCCTACTACTCTCTCTGAACAAAGTTTCCCCACCACACTTCTATCATCTTTGTTCTTCAATTCCTCCAAGTCTCCAATATCCACTACAATCAGTATAGTTTCTTCTTCATTCAGGTTTAGTCGATCACAAATCTCTTCCAGATCATCCATCACCCTTCCCTCCGTCTCCAACGAACGCACCTTCCTCCTATTCCCTTGGAAATATAGCAGACTAACTAACTTCGCCAGAATCGCCTTTTAGAAGACGATAGAGAGAAGACTCACGTGGTGGCTAGAGCCCTTATTAAAACAACTCTTGTGCCTTCTCCAAATCCATTTAGTATTTTAACAAAGTCACTTAGCATACCAAGGTGATAACTCTCTAATATGCCCCTTGTCATTCTACCATTGGCCTCTTGGTATCTTTTCTTAAAATTAATATAGTACTAGAATTCTCTAAAATGATAGTAACTAAACCAATGGTGTAAGCTTATTTGCCAACTCAAACTTTAAAATTTTCCTTTTATCATGAATCTCAACTTCCACTTAGCCAGGGTCATAGTTATTATGGTTAACTCCTATGGTGCTTGTTACCCAGATGACTAACACAAGAGGGGGGTGAATTGAGTTGTATTTAAAAAAAATAACAATTATAAATCAAATATACAATATAAAATATAAACAAAATACGAAACAGTAATAAATATAAAGAGTAAGAGTAAGAGAGAAGCAAACTCAGTATGTTAACGAGGTTCGGCCCCACTACCTACGTCCTCGCCTCAAGCTACCCCTTGAGGATCCCCAAATTCACTATTCAATCTTTTTCAGGTGGAGATAGAAACCTATTACACCTTTAAACAACACCGCTACAAAGGATCCGTGTAGAACACTCTCTACACTTGCAATTACCTTACACGTGGTGATTCAACTATTCCCTATGTAGAACACTTTCTACACGCACAAGGGTTATACACACCCTTTTACTGATACAAGAGCTGATAGTGGGTAGGTTATCAGAAAACACTCCTCAATGAGTGAAATAAGAACAATACAGCACAAACTATATCTCTTTAAATGAACAAAGATTAAGGCTCAATGCTTAGAGAAGAGAGAATGAAAGTTTTGAATGAATGTTGTATGCTCTTAGTGTTGTTAATGTGAAGCTCTCAAATGATCTATTTATAGGCATATGAGACTTCATATTCAAATTTAAAAAGATTCACATGTCAAAAACAATATCATTTACTTTTTCAAAAAATTCAAATAAAAGGTTCTTCTTTTTTAATTGTTAAAGACAACATTATTCATTTTTCAAAAATTTCAAACCTAATCTTTTACTTTTGGCATATGACAAAGGGAGCACACTTTAATTTTCAAATATTTCAAATCTAATCTTTTACTTTTTGCATATGATAAAAGGAGCACACTTTACTTTTCAAATTTTTCAAACCTAATCTTTTTACTTTTTGTATATGACAAAAGGAGTACACTTTACTTTTCAAATATTTCAAACAAAAACATCTACCTTTTGCATAAGTCAAAAAAATATCAATCACTTTTGAAAATATTCAAATAAAACATGCACATGTGAAAGATGACAATCAATCATCTTTAATATTTTCAAAGTTGAACCCTTTAATCAAGGTATGCACATGTAAAATATGACAATCAATTATCTTTCAAAATTTTTAAATTTCATTTTCAAAATATTCATGCACATGTGGAAAATGTATTTTAATGCTTTATGATAAAATATTAATTTTGAGTCTTAATCCTAATTTCAAATTTTTAAGAGATTTACAACATTACTCTATAATTTTAATGTGAACTTGTTCCCTTCTTGCTCATGCTTGTTTCCTTGATGTGCTTGACTCTATTATGTAGACAACTTAAGTTTGAAACTTCTTTATTCTTTGAATTCATTTGTTATCATCAAAATCCATGTGTAGATATATAATTACAAAAAACTTAAAATTTTGGGTTCAACAGTGCTTTTAAGTGGGGCGCCACATTAGTAGGCTTGAGTTGGAGTTATGGAAGAATTGCACAACCCTATAAGAAATGTTTTAGCTACAAGGAAATTCTACAAAAATAAGCTCACAAACTGACTTAACTTGATATGGTACATTAAATTGTAACTCTACTTTTATTATAAAGTAGATTTAATGTATTATATGAAACCATATCAGTTTGTGAATTTATTTTTATGGGATCTCTTTGTGACTTTAGTACTTATCTATCTTAATATGTTGTAACTACTACATAACATTTACTAAGTAGATGATACATTCATTCAAAATTTTATAGTAAAATAGATTTAACGTATTATATGATATTATACCAGTTTATAAGTTTATTTTTATGGGATCTCTTTGTGGTTGTAGCACTTCTCTATCTTAATATCATGTAACTACTACATAACACTTACTAATTAGATGATACATTCATACAAATTATTAAACTTCTGTTATATGCTCCTGTATACATTAATAACTTAATATCTTAGAGTATCAAAACATCAATAGTAATAATTTATATTATGTAAAACTATTTGGCAAAAACGAACAAAAAAAGTGAAAAAAAACATAACTTTATTTATCTGTTTGGTAGCTGAATTGGCACCATTTAGTGTTCATACACACACTAATCGGAACCATTTCAAGCTTCAATGACTTAGTACATATGATGCATTGAAGCATATAATGGCACCATTTAGGAATTAGTAGTACAATTAGTTCAGTAGAAGATAGGAGAGCATTGAGACAGGCTTAATTTAAAAAACGTTTGGAGTCAAGAAATTCTTTGGAAAGTAAATCATAAGTAGAAAGGTACTTGGCTAGAAAGTTTGACTTATTGGCTTGGTACAAAGTTAACTTCATTAGTTACCACATGCTTTCAAGAGTTGCACAAGATGTTCTAGCAGTCTCAATATCTATAGTAGCATCTAAGTCGACTTTTAGAACAACACATCATGTTCTTAATCTATTCCAAGTAGCTTATATCCAATTATGGTAAAAACACTCATTTGCACAAAAAATTAGTTTCATTGTTCTTCTACCCTGATTAGCATTTGCAATTTAATGGATAATGTCAAGGATTTCAAAAAGCTTTGAAATTGGTATATGTTCTAATTCTTTGATTTCTTTTAAGCTTTTATCTATCTTTGTACCTAATATTTTACTTGTTTTAGTTATTGACTTGAACGTATAGCAACTTTCATTTTTATGTATAGAAATCATGGAGGAATTTTGAAATACGTTTGAACCCATTCTGGTTGTTGAAAATGATCAAGGTAAGCCGGCCTTTAACACTTGTTTTAATTGTTGAGCTTTTTTATTTTTAATTTCATGCAATTCATTTGGTTTTAATTTGAATTGACAATTTCTTTGCTGTTACTTCTATCTCAATCTACCTTGTAGATTGGAGATTAAGTTATCTTGGAGTGAAGTTGCAAAATTTATTTTGGAGATTGGATATTGGGTCTTTGGAGTTTGGACTATATGTGTAATTTTGTTGAAGGCTACTACTACATAGTGATGGTTGGGTTAAATCATGTGTGCTTGACTTATTTGGTATTTGAGAATACGGCTTTGCAATTTATTTTATCTTGGCTAGACTGTTGGTAAATAGATCATGTTATCTTGTTATTCTTAATATACTTAGGACTTTTTGTGGTTAGATTTGTACTTGTTTTAAAGGCCCATTTGGATGTTGAACTAAGTTGAGATGAGTTGTGTTCTTTATAAATGATAGTAATTTGAGAGGGTGGATTGAGTTTTGTAGGCTCGTCTAAGATGAATTTAGATGTATTTAGATTTTAAAATAAAGTTAGATGTATTTATTGAAAGTTTAAAAAGGTTGAGGGTCCTGCATGTAAAAATGTGTTGAGCTGAAAAAAGTTATGACTCCCACGTATAAAAGGGTTTTAAGTTGAGATGGGTTTAGTTATTTGAAAACTGAGTATTTGGATATTAGACTGAGCTTAAAATTAGACTGTCTAGTCCAAGTTCCAAATGAGAGCTAGTGTATTTTCTTTAGGGGGTAAGTTATTTTGTGGTCTAAAATTGATATTTGGACTAAAAAAATTATATATTTGGGTCACAAAACTAACTAGTCCAATATAATGGCCCAAACCAAATATTTTTTTAAAAATCAAACTCAGTTTATATGTAAATTAAATTATATATGTACTAATTAAAATAAAAATGATAGTTTTGTCCATTTTAAAAAATTAGCATTCTCGGTGAATCCATATTTCTATGGACATCTAATTCTTCCTATTTAGTCTAATTTTTAAGCATTCCCACAAAGTTTTAAAAGATTGTTCCAAATAAGGTTCTTCTTATTGATAACATGTGTTTCACGCTCTCCCCAAAGTCATGCTACGCCTCTAGGGAACTGAATAAAGCCGTTGCAAATTTAGAATGACATCAACATTTTTCATATTCTTAGTGCATTGTGCTACCTATCTAGCCATAGTTCCCTTCTTATAATGATTGAAAGGAAGCAGAATAGATTGAAGAAGAAGAGCTTTCTATTTGTATATGAAGGGCCTGTTTGGGATTGCGTTATGAGTCTTAAAAAGTGTTTAAATATTTTTAAAAGCTCTTTAATGAAAAAATTAAGTCGTTTGGGTGTTACATATTAAAACACTTTTAATCTCAACTAAACTAAAAAGTACGTTTGAAGAAAAGCATCATTTTCCTCAAACGTGCTTTTCTAAATAATGCAGAACGTACTTAGAATTTTACAAAGACTGTCAATGGACATAAATATCCATACAACTTTAAAATAATTACAACTTTCAATGATATAATCATAATCTTTACAAATTTAAATAATCTTCATTTCTACCTCAGAAAATACTTTTTTAATTTGTTTTCAAACAAACATAACATGTTTGAAAGTACTTTAAACATATGAATACCAAACAATAAATAATTTTTTAATATTAGAACTTATTACTTAAATCATAAGTTATAAATCTTAAAGTTATAAGCTATATTTCTCACCGCAATCACAAACATGCATGAAGCCTCTTAGAACCTGGAGGACGGTTCGAAGACTATAATGGAAGCATGGAATAAAGACCATTATGGAGTTGGAGGTGGGCCAGATACATGTGGAGGGCTCCAAACCTGTAAGGTTGCGCTGAAAAAATGGAACCATTCATGCAACAGGAAATCTTCAGGTGTAATTTGAGAAAAAATAAAGAGAATTCATACTTTCAAGACACAGTGGATGAAAATCAAATTAGTACTATTAAACAATTGCAGAATGAAGTGGAAAGCTTATTAGAAGAAGAGGAACTCAAATGGAAACAACGTGCAAAGTAGCGGTGGTTAGCTCATGGGAATAGAAATACTAAATTCTATCACATACATGCCAACCAAAGACGGAAAGCAAACTTTATCAAGCAGATCATTGATCAACAAGGGAACTATACTAGGATACAAAAATAGGTAATATTTTCACTACTTTCTATAATGATCTCTTTAAATCCTCTAATCCTATAGATATTGAAAGCTGTCTCGCTAATATGGAAGCTAAGAGTTACTCATGATATGAATTCCATGCTTTTTATATGAGTTCTCTGAATTAGAAGTTAAAGAAGCTATCTTCCAAATGGCTCCTCTAAGCTCCCCAAGCCCTGATGGCTTTCTTACCCAATTTTATCAAACTCACTCGGAGGCTGTTGGAGATGATGTATGTAAATTTGTGCTGAAATTTCTCAAGAAGGGAGGCTCTCTCAAAAGTGTTAATGACACTTACATCATTCTTATTCCTAAAATCAAGAAGCCAAAAAGAGTCACAAAATTCAAACCTATTAGCATATGCAATGTACTATATAAGATGGTAGCCAAAGTATTAACCAACAGATTGAAACAGGTGCTGCCAGTGATTATTTCTCCAAATCAAAGTGCATTCATCCCATGGAGGATAACAACTTATAATATTCATATGACGTATGAAACTCTTCATA
The DNA here is from genome assembly GCF_018687715.1 of Carya illinoinensis. Classification (NCBI taxonomy): domain Eukaryota; kingdom Viridiplantae; phylum Streptophyta; class Magnoliopsida; order Fagales; family Juglandaceae; genus Carya; species Carya illinoinensis. The sequence continues at coordinate 11,892,626 of NC_056767.1, read as the reverse complement.
CATTGAACACACACAATACCAAAAAAAAAAAAAAAAGGCATATAAGCAAGGCATATGATCGAGTGGAGTGGAGCTTTCTCAAGACAATGATGAACAAAATGAGATTTGATTATAGAAGGATATCTCTTATCATGGAGTGCAAGTTCATCTCCTCAGTTTCATATTCCATATTAATTAATGGTGAACCTCAGCTCAGGCCCCTTTTTCACCTTCAAGTGGCCGAAAGTAAGGAGAACTTCTCTCACCTTACCTTTTTATTATGTGTGCTGAAGCTCTAACTTCCTTTTGAATCAAGTTTAGAAAATTGGTTGTATATTAGGTGTGCCTATTGAAAAAACTTCAATTAGTATCAACCACATCTTTTTTGTTGATGATAGCCTCTTATTCTATAAAGCAAATTCTTCAAAGTGGAGTAGAATCTTACATATATTGGATCTTTATGAGAAAGCTTATGGCAAGATGTTAAACAAATAAAAGACTTTTATTTTCTTCAACAAGAACACTCCACCAGATATAAAAAGTACCATACTACAAATAGCCAGGGGTGAGATCAATTGGTATGTATGATAAGTACTTAGGACTTCCAGTTGTAGTCGAAAGATCTTAATGTTCAGCCTTCATTTCTTTGTTAGACAAAACATGGGCTCGAATCTCTTATTGGAAAACAAAATTTATGTCTGTTGCAAGTAAAGAGATTCTTCTGAAAGTAGTCTTCCAAGTTATTCCAACTTACACCATGTGCATCTTTCTATTATCTTCCTCTATTACTCAGAATTGAGCAAAATGTTGAGAAAATTTTGGTGGGGACAAACTGAAGAACACACAAAAGTCTAATGGATAAAATGGGAACCAATGGGCTTAGCTGAGGTAGGAAAATTGGGATTTAGAGATTTAGTTTTAACTTAGCCAAATGGCTAAGCAAAGCTAGAGAATGCTCAAGAACCCTGATTCTTTACCTGCAAAAGTTTTCAAACAAAAGTACTATCCTAAAACAAATCTAATGGAGGCCACCTTAGGCAGTAGGCCCACCTATGTATGGAGGAGTATCATTGCAGAGTAAAAATTACTGAAGGAGGGTATAATATGGAGGATAGGAGATGGGAGAAAAGTCAGAATATGGAAGGACAAATGGATTTCTAAACCCTATTCTCTTATGATTCAATCATATCTCAAATTCAAATGAAGATGCTATGGTTTCTAATCTCATTGATACTAAACTGAACACATGGAATATGAGCAAGTTGAATCTCCTATTCTCAACCCTAGATGTTGATCTTATTCAAAGTATTTCACTTTGCATTGGGAGAAGAGAGGACAGTCTAGTGTGGAACTACACTAAGTATGGCAACTTCTTTGTTAGAAGTGTTTATCATCTACACAGAGATATTGAAAATAGAAGCCTAGGGAGTTCATCTGATGACAAGGATAAGGAAGCTTTGTGGAAGTCAATCTGGAAGTTACAAGTCTCAAATGCAATTAAGATGTTCATATGAAAAGCTTGCCAAGATGCACTACCGACCCTTCCCAATCTTTGCAAAAGGAAAATTGTGGAGAATGATATGTGCCCTTTCTATAAACTACACTTAGAATCAATGGGTCATGCCATTTGGAGTTGTGATGCATCTAGAGATGTTTGGTGTCAAGGAAGCAAGAAAATCCAAAAGATGACCTTCCACAACAATTCCTTTTTGGACATTTGGAGTAGACTATGCAATAATTTTTAGTAGAAGGAATTAGAGGAAGCAGCAATAGTAGCAAGGATGATATGGAAAAGGGGAAATGAATTTATTCATGGTAAAGAATTCAATCATCCTAATATCATTATCAACAAAGCAAGGGGGAACAACAGACATTTAAAAATGCTTAGGTTCACAATAGGTCTCATCAGAAGAATGCTAGACAAGTTCATTAGAAGTGGACTAAACCTCCTGATCAATTGTATAAAGCTAACTGAGATGCTGCTACTAATAAGGAGTGGAAAATTAGCATAGGGGTGACCATACGAGATGGAGAAGGCTAGGCGATAGGTTCTCTTAGTGCCCCCAAAAACTTACATGTTAATCCTTTGGTGGCTGAATCCAATGCAGTAATGGTTGCAACAAAATTTTGTAAAGAGATGAGCATTCGATCACTCATATTAGAAGGAGATGCCATACATGTGATGAATAATTTTTCAAGGAAGACTTCAGATTGGAGCTAGACTGGTTGGTTAATTGAGGATACAAAAACATTACTCAATTCTTATGCCTTATGGTCATTATCCAAACGAGAAGAGAAGCCAATCAAACTGCTTATATTCTTGGTCAGGAAGTTTTATCTCTACAAGAGGATATCATAGGAATAGAAGAAATTCCAACATATATTTAATCGATTATATCTCTTGAGGTGTGGTAAGACTTGTTGAACAATAAAACTTCTTTCTTTTATTTAAAAGGAAAAGAATAAAAAAAGGGTTGGTTGTTCACTGGCAGAAGAAGAGATACCTTAAGGGCCAAATATATTGGCTTCATTTTGTATACAAGTAGAAGTCGATTAATCAAGTTTGAATTCAACTCCCTCTTCTCCAACCTAAACTGCTATCTTTGGATTTCCCAACCTTGTTATTTTATAGTAAAAGGGAGAAACATCAAGAAATTGATGTTCTCCTTTTTGAATGTGATCAAAATAATATTCTTAGGCCTTGTTTGGGTAACAAGGTATTTTCAAATATCAAAATTTGTTATAATCTCATTCTCATATCTCACTTAAATCCAAAGTACCTTTCAATTTCAAATATTCAATTTTTTTTTTATCTGATCATTACCCAATCATTATCCAAATACAAAACTCAATTCAACTTTCTCAAACTTCCAAATAAAACATAAAAAACAATACAATTTTTTAAAATTTCAAAATAAAAATAACACTAATTTTTTAACTTTATAATATTTTTATTAATTTTTTTTTCATTTCTTAAAATACAATAAAACATATTAACTCAAACTATTTAACTACTATTCATATAATTCTAAGATATTCTAAGCATCAGAACGCGGGTTCAAAATTCTCTCTTCCTCCTGTCGTTGGAATTGGTGTTTGTCTCTACCGGGCGACAATCAATGGTCTTAAAGGAGCACCTATCCACCGGACTTAACAATCCACGCTCCCTCTATCTAATGCCCGAATCAAACTTCGTTTACCTCCGATGAATGATTTTTTGTTCTTGCTTGATTACCATAGGTACCTGAGTGCCTAAAAAAGAGTAGCGTGTCCCTGAAGTCCCATGGATATGGATTATAGGCAAAAGTCTCATCCTTTTAGTTTTGTGTTTATATGGAGTAGGAATTCATAATCATCCATTCATTGAACATGTGGAAGTAAGCCTCTTACCACTAATCCAACAGTCATGATGGTATATGCGTCCCTCTGCTTTGTACAGATATCATCTCCTTTGATGTCTATCTCTCTTTTTTCTGTTCTTCTAATCACATGCTTATCTAGTTGTCACGTGGTATATCTCTGGTAGTTAATATTACCCGGACTAGCTTATGTCACAAGGGCGGTAGATGGTTTAACAAATCAGTATTCAATTGTCTTCGGGCATTTAGATCAATGGTAGATCCGTAATGATTGGTATCATAATATGCACCATATCACGGGCTTAATCATGGAACAATCAACCTATAGACAGAATTAAGATGTCTTTATATCGCACTAGCATAACTTTAAAAAAATATTGAATACTAATAGACAAGTAAAGTGACAAACCGAGAACAGGACCACCATTGGATCAAAGCCGATAAAGTTGTCGTAGATGTCCAATTCGGAAGTTTGGTATAATGCTAAGATTTTAAGAGTTTATGGTTCAAGGCTTCAAGTAAATCAGAGATTGATGATGATTAGACCCATAACAATCTTGAAGTTTTTATATTAATGATTAGCCCTGTAACGGTTGGATTCAGGGATAAATGGCCTTACAAATCAAGTATGTAATCTTCTATCAACAAAGAAACTTGAATAGACAGACAATTCGAAGGGAGTAAGTAACAAATAATACCAAAAAAGCTCCTGCGAGACATTTAGATAACAATTGATTTAATTGAACCAAAATCAGGCATAACAGATGCAGTTAAAGTGGCTCAGCTGGTTATCAAGTATGAAGAAGCAGTATGTTGGGCAGCTATAAGGCCTCCCTCAAAAGTTTTTCAGTCAGAGCTTTGGGGAGCCCCATGACACTATCTGTTGTTCCAACCTGCACAGAATACCACCAATTATTATGTCTACCGAAGCATAGAAGAGATGTCGGCAATTAGTGAACCAAAGCAAAGGAATTACAAACTGCTCAGAGCAGTGTAATGGAGCTGAATTGGTATGACTCATCCTTTGATAAACCCAAAAAGGGGCAAGCCATTTGGACTCACTGAAGCAGCTTATCCAGGCAACCCCTTCGCCTGAGTTTAAAAGCTAGAATTCAGGCATATGAGAAACTTGCTCAGAATTATGATCGAATGAATAAGTTCTGATCAAATACCCTGCCTAACTGACACGAATTTATCCACTGATAAATTTGTCAAGCAACCTGAAGCAATAGCAATTTGGACACATTGCTTTTAGTTTCCAGGCTTTTAGCCCCCAAGTTGCCAACCAAAACTAGCTTAACTTATATCTTCTTACGATTTATTACATTAGAGTTATGTTAATTTTTATGAGAGTTCAGGTTAATGAGTGATGACATTGATTAAAGGATAAACAGCATGCCTAAATGTTACACACTTCCACGTTGTATTCGCAAGAAACAAGCCATCTTTAAATCAACAGGTTTGTGCGCAAGATTACTTGGGAGGTCAATATAAGAGGTTTTGGTGAGAATGTCTCATCAACTGAATTGCGAATTCATGCAGTGAACTGCATATTGGGACATGATACTTGCTTGGCCAGCTCACATGCTCCATGTCTCCTATGTCTATCACCTAAGTTTTCGACCCTGTTAATGGGTAAACAAAGATTAGCAAACCAACCACTTGTTTGACGAAGGGCAGAATCAAAGGATGCTCTATGATCAGTCCTCCAGCAACATTAAGCACAATCCCCTCCTCAATCTGTGAAAGAAAAAGAAAAAGAAAAAATAATAGTGGAGAAAAATGACTTGTATCTCATAAATGATGCAAACGCAACCTCCAATTTCAATGAAAGAAAAGATCTGATACCAATTTCTCAATGATTTCATCTGGTATTTCATGGAAATAGATCTGCAGCGAATCGCAACATTAAGTATCATTTATCAGCAAATGGATCACCAAAGATAATAACAAAGAATTGGGAACAAAAGAAATAAAATAAAATGAGATAAATTTCCAAATGGAATACTAAGTAGAAAACATAGTTAAACAAATGTCTTATAAAAAGAACAAATAAAACAAAACTATAAACATAAAAATCCTTTAATAAAACCTGGATTCCTTAACTTTCAGCGACATAGAATGAAACCTAGAGGTTGTGTAGCCACATGCAGCATGTATCAAGTGTATACACTATACACCAAAGTATTCAAAATTCTAAGGTTGAACCAAGGATATCTCTTCTAACGCAACTGAAAGTACTCTAGGCATAAAACTATACAATTATGGCAAGTTAGCAAACAATCTTGTGGGTAAGTTTAGCAAGCAAAATAGAATGTCAACGTACCACTAGCAATGATATGGTGAAAAGGTATTCCTCATCTAATATTTTACAAGACCAATTTAAATTATATATTCATTATTACTTTTTTAAAGGTAATAAAAAATTTTATTAAACAGTGCAAAGGCTGCCCAATTACACACAATTTATAAAAGAGAAACGCTTAACTAGGAATACCAATTTCTTCCATTATCCTTTTTTGTTCAGCGTGTGAAGTTCAGGACTACAACTACACAAAACCATCCAAGAAGGGAATGTTTCAATAAAGTATCTTCTTACGACCATTGTCACAGGATATTATAGTAAGCATCCATTGTCACAGGATATTATAGTAGGCATCCTATGACCTTCCAAGTGATCATTTTGTGGACCCACTAAATCAAGAGTTTGCATATTCTGTTGGTCCCCTAGTTCAGGTGCTTGCAGTTGCAGCAACCAGAATATATTGATTTTCCCATCTCTAGCAGTGAAAAAAAGGGAGTTAAAACGAGAAGCTTTTCACCTATAGAAAGTGTATAATATATGCAGAAAATCTTAATATACAAATGTCCCATTTAAGGTTTACCCTTAGATCAGAAAACCCTTATTCATAGCATTCAGCCCATTGTGAAAGGATGTTGTCATATAATACCGCCTCTTTTCATCTAATTATTATTTTGGCCAACGATGGTTTGATAATCATATAACATCTTGAATAGAAAGATAAACCAAAAGGGTAAAAAACCTCAACAATGATTATAAAATTTTTACAGATGAAGTTGTATGCTTCCCGTGTACTTGGGCAATGCCTATTTACTTGTTTCAATAAAATTTTATTTTACCCATCAAAAATAAAAAAGTAATAGAAGCATATGGTACCTCTACTCGGTCCCATTCTCCTTTTCTGAATCCTGTCTTAAGGTTTGTAACTAGCACAGATCCCACAGTTGATGCATGGCTCCCAGAATAGTCTGAAACCGTGTTGGTAAATCACCAGAGTTATGTGAGAGGATAACAGGGAACGCGAGGAGGAGGAGGAGGGGAGGGGGGGGGGTGTTAGTGTTAAGCAAACCTTTCAAATATTGCCTTGCTTCCTCCTTACTTGATGGTTTTTCCCTGACCATGCCTTCGCAGACCACAACCTCCAGATCATGATAATAACAGTGAGAAACTATGTACAACAAAGTTCTATTCAAGGCAAGGTAAAAAAAAATTAAAAGTCTATATCTGTATAGAATCTTGTTACCAGGAGGCCATTTATGTTCGAGGATACAATATACAGATGTGGTATAGGAAACCTCAGTGTCCAGAAATTCTCATGGGATTGAAATGGCATGCACAATTCATAATGGAACAGATATCAACAGGTGGAAGAATCCTTTCTATTAACATCTAATGTACACAGCTCATGCAAACTGAAAAATGTCATCTTAAGCATAAGACCCCACTTGCTTAAAACTATATCACTAGACCACAACATAAAAAGATGCACATTTGCATCATCAGTTGTTGTCAGAATTAATTGGGAGGCTTTTTTATGGAGGGGTAGTTGGCATTAAAACTTCAAAATAGGGTCCAAATTGTACCGAGTGAAAGTTTACGAGTGCAAGTGAGAATGAGGTAGCAGTTTAGGGAGGAAAATGAATTCAAACCTTATAAATTTATCAATCCCGGAGTAGTTGGCATTACAATAAATTATCTTATCAAATTTGCAAATTTGGTGCACTGAAAAATTTAGGTTTTACCAATCCATAGAATTCTAAGCTACAGCACCATTATGCAACTATCTTTACACAATTTTTACAACCTATACAAACTAAATACTCCAACTTGTAGACACCCACCCTTCTTTTCTGATGGTTGACGTATTGATATAATATAATTGACTCCAAATCATATTCTGAACATAGCATTCAGAGACTCATAATAATCACTTTCCAGAGAGATGGAGGAGAGGGGCTAGTAATAAGGCAGCCCAACATAACATATTACATAATGTGGACATTTCTCACCAAGTTTCAAAAAGCAAAACATATGCATTAAGTAAATTAGGAAAAATGCCAAAGGACTTGGTCTGTACTTGGTCACAAGTAATTAACACTGTTGGCTCAGCATCCTTTACGTAGTCACCAATGGGGATCCTTTGTAAGATGGCTTCTGCCTGAGAAGAAGTTACCATCAGCTATGTTAAGTGCCTGGTCATAGTTAGCTTCATCCCGAAATCCATAACCTTCATTTATGCAATAACCATAACTCTTTTTTAAACATTAAGCTAACTATGCACGATGTGCATCCAAGAGGGCGGGAAGACAGATAAGTGCATTATCAAAACAAAAAATAACTCCACAGACAAATAGTTAAACATCACAGCATTATAATTGCTATCAGGTGGTGAAAATCTTATATTTCCCCCAAGTATGGTGAGAGTTAGAAAATATTCCTAAATAAGACAAAATACAGGCATAAAAATGAAAAGTAACCAACAGAATATTTTTTTTTTTTTTAGTAAGGAAGAAAATTTTTATTGAGACAAGTAAATAGGCATAGCCCAATTACACAGGAAGTATACAAATCCACAAACCTAGTTACAAGTCAGGAACGCAACTTGAGAGTTACCCCTAAGACCTCTCCAACAAGTGAAAAGATCCACCACCTGCTAGGCATCATCCACACACTCCAATCCTATCAAAGAACTCATACAACACCTTTGTAATCTCACAATGAAGTATGATCCGCCGATTCACCACATTTTTTATACATGTAGCACCAATCCAAAACAATTAGTCCACGCTTCCTAAGATTATCCAAGGCCAGAATTTTTCCAAGGGAAGCAGTCCAACCAAAGAAAGCGACCTTTGATGGCACCTTATTCCTCCATATACACTTCCAACAAAAAGAGTGTACCACATTCTGACCAGACAACGCCTTGTACATAGAGCGAACTGTGAGCTTCTTATTACCGGTATGAATCCAAATCATCTTGTCCACCTCAGCCCTGCCAATACTTGTATCATACAACAAACTAAACAGATCAGATTGAATCCATTTCCAATCATTTGCCACTCTAGTAAGATGTACATTGAGGGGAACCACTAGAGTAGTCCATAAAATCTGCCACTAAAGCATCCTGATTATGAATGAACTGGAATAGGCCAGGAAAATCAACCTTAAGGGCCCTATCACCACAGCAAAAATCACGCCAAAAAATAACCCTAGAACCATCACCAATTGCAAAATTAACATTTTTGGCAAAATATCCCCAACCACTCCTAATATTTTTCCACACCCCCACACCATGTGTTCGAGGAACGTCATTAGAACACCAAACCCCCAAGCACTCCCATATTTGGAATGGATCACGGCCCTCCACAAAGCCTCACTTGCCTGATGATAACTCCATAACCACTTCCCTAAAAGGATTTAATTGAAGATCTTCAACTTCCAAACCCCCAAGCCTCCACACAACAGTGGGGAACAAACCTTATCCCAACAAACCAGGTGGAAATTGGCTTCCTCCCCAAAACCTCCCCACAATAAATCACAAAACATATTTTCAATTTGATTAACCACACCAATTGGTAGAGGAAATAATGAGAGAAAAAATGTAGGGAGATTGCAAAGAGTGCTTTTAATTAACGTGATCTTTGCCCTTTTGACAAGTACAACCTTTTCCAGCCTACCAGCCTTCTCCCTATCTTCTCAATCACCCCATCCCAAACTGTTCTTGCCTTACAAACATGGCATTCCAGAACGTTTGCCAAGCTTCTAATATTTCACACAGGACCCGCTGTAACTACCTCTGATTTTCCAAAACAAAGCAAGAGTGCTCTCAATGCATTATTTTTAATTCAAATCAATAGCTTAATTACGATAAGCTTATTCATTTGAATTCATACAAAAGATTAATTCAAACCAAATGCTCGAATATTGACTGCCAGAATAGCTGGCAATCCAATTCCAAGGTCTGCTTTTGTCATATTTCTGATATGCACCTAGCAAGGAAAATTTAATTCAGTTTCTGCAGAATAAAGTAACCAGAACTGTCCCATCTTCCTTGAACAATAACATGGAATACATGGCATTACAAAAGAAGTGCAAGTGAACCACCTAGAAACATATCCTACCATATTTTCTATTTTAGAAGGCAAAGTATCCTCGGTCCATAAATGGCACTAGGTAATACAAGATCTCGTATGGGTGTTTCTGAAACAGGGTAGGTACTGAGTCAAAAACAAAAACAAAGCAAGACATACTGTGTCAGCTGCAATCAAGATTGTTTGTTCATCATCCTTCTCTTGATGATTGATAGTTTGTAGTTTTGATATGATAGCATCAGCCTGAGATGCAATTTACACTCAATTAATGAAAACACCTAAATCAAACCCACACTTCAATCTGTGTCACAAATGGAATAGATGACAATAAATACACATTATTTTTAATAAGTAACAATAAATACACATACAAAGAGGGAGAATTAATGACTACAAAAGGATTTTTTTTTGGATAAGTAACTACAAAAGGAAAAAATATAAAATAAGCTAGATGTAAATCCCTTTATACAGTGATGACTTATGAGAATTATTTCTAAATTAAGCAGTTAGTTTTGTTATCCACCTTGTCCTGCTGAACGAGATCACTTGTGGGCAGAGGGATTGAGAATATTAATTAAGCCTAGTAAGCGGAGCTTTAATATCCACATTGTTTCTGCATGAATCCATTAGCCTTACAACCTCTTTGACTACTTAGCAAAATAACGAGTATCTTTACAACTCTTTTTTAATAAGGAATATCTTTATAGCTAAGATTGTACACAGCAGTCAAAAGCAGAATTTGTGACATTTGCCTTTGCAGTTCAATATTTGTGAAAGAAAACGCAACCTTTGCCTCAGCAAGAGCGATAACCAAGTCTTCTGGCTTATCCTTTCGGATGCATTTTTCATCAATATCTGCAGTCTAAGTAACTAAAAGGTTAATTTTGTGGAAATCAACAGGAAATTTAGTAGATAGCTGAGAGTAAAAAATACCATAATTGTAAACTCGTATCCCATCTCAGATAATATTGTTCGACGTGCTATTGAAGATGATCCCAAAATTATCTGCACAACAGCCTATGTCAAGTCAAGAAATTTGTACAAGTTATTCATTTCAATGGTCACATTTCATATGCACCTCACATTTCAGATGACTTCAGGCACGCAATGTATTGTATACAAGAACTGAACAGAAGATTTCAGAATTGAGTTTCTCATTTCCTTTCCCACTCTACCGAGCAATTAAAGAGAATTTTGATGGCGTGTTGAAACCTTCGTTCAATTCGAAGTTCACTAGTCTTTAAAAATTCAAACTTCAGGTGTTTTCACTTGATTATTATCTATTACCCTTCAAAATAAAAGCATATCTGAAATTCAAACCAAGTCGCACCCGTTACAAGTAAAGAACCGTGCACGCATGATGCGGGTCTCCTTGCACTAGTAGAAAACCTAATGGTCTAATACAACCCCGTTTGGCTGCCGAGAAAAATGGAGAAGAAGAAAAGTGATAATTATCCAGTTCTGCCTTTCCATTACTCGAGATAACTTACACATGCTACACGCATACAAAGCCATTCCTATTTCCAAGAACCGAGTTGTTTGAGTTTTGTCGAGGAGGCTTACCTTGAACGGAGAAGTATTCGCTTCCATCTCCGTCCTGAAGATCGAACAGGCGTACGAGGGGGACTCACTGAGTCAGAGACTACGGATGTAGCGAATATTAAAGGTGAAATAATATTTGCAGTATTAATTGTGCAAGTAAAATGCAGTCATTTTAAAAAAATAAATTAATATAAAATTTACATAAAAAATTAACTTTTTAATCATAAACTCTATTTTTTATTTAAATAATTATATAATATTTATAATTCTATAATATTACTCATATTAAAGTGTAAGAATATCTTTTGGTCAAATAAGAAAGAGAAGTGATACTTTATAACGGATTCACCTTTCATTTACCACTCTCAATAATATAATATTTTTTTAATATTTAAATTCATCAAATCAAAATAAAAGTTAAATTAAAATTTAAAAAATATATTATTTTAATCTAACATTATAAACAAATTATTAAGTGGTTGATTATCATTTTTCAATAAGAAAGGAGGACTGAAATTTAGATAATCTGTATCAAAAAGTTTTTACATTAGATTATATATATTTAAAATAATTTAGACTTCAGTTATAATATTTAGTTAAAACTAAAAGATTACAGTTGGTTTATTAAATATTAAAATATTAGTTTTACACTTCAAGCAAATATTAAAATACTACTTTCTTACTCTAAGCGAAAATGTTATTTGGTTAGTAATTAAGAAATTTAGATAAAAATATAGATGATTTTAATCATATTTTTTGTTATTAGAATTAAATGACATTTAAAAATATAATTTTTTTAATATTAATTTAATTAGAATATAATTATTTTAACATTTATTTGGTAGAATTATAAAATGTGAAAAAAATAAATTAAATAAAAATTATTAAATTTATAATATTTCATTATTATACGGAGAGTGAATGGATAATCTACTGTAGAGATTTAAATTAAATGAAATAAATAAATACAAAGAAGTGTAATATTGACTAAATTTTGAAGAAGCATTAGGCTGCTGTTTACATAAAAAAAAAATTGCATTAGGGCATGTTTGCCTCGCGATCAATATATTAGGGCATGCAATCCTCCTACTCGAAAATTGAGATTGGCGATTGACTCATAAAATTCGAACTCAATTTGATATATTTCAAATCTGATATTTGACATTCAATATTAATAGTTTTTATAAGAAGTGATTTACCCACAGAAAGTTTTTATGAAAAAAAAAAAATTATAAATTGATGTAATTTAATTTAGAAATTCAGATGGTAAAATTATTAATAATTTTTTAAAAAGAAAATACTAAATGAACCGATGATTTTATCCATTAATTTTATCATTCATACATTTTATTTTTTTAATTTAATGATTAAGGAAATAATTGTTAATAAAATTATGTATTTTTTTTAATGATTAAAAATATTAAAAAATATTTAAAATAAAGTAAAAAACAAAAACAAAAAATTTTATGCTAGTGGTGCGCTGGGCAGCCTTCTATCAAGATCCTTTTTAAAAATGCTCATAGTTTGTTATATTCAATGCTAAAAGTTTTGAGAAATATTTTAGTCACTAAAAAATTTCATAAAAGTAAAATTTTTAGTTGGTGTTGTTTGATGTGATAAGTTAAATTATAAATAATTTTTATTATAAAATAGATCTAACATATTATATAAAATCTTATTAATTTATAAGTTTAGTTTTATGAAATCTATTTATAATTATAACACTCATAATTTTTTCCATTATTCACAAACCCGCTTGTAAGAGTATTCCTATCAGTTTCCCTAAACAATTGTTATCTCTAAAAGTTGGGGAAAATATTGAAAAGACTAAAAAACACCTTGCCATCCCATTCCCTAAATTAGGGATTTGATAGGGGAATTACAATGGTTCTGATTTGGAGAACCACTATACGTCCCCAATCGCACATTCCCTTCCTTTCCTGTTGTTAGTCCCGCATGTTCTTTTCTATCCACTCTCGATTGCCCTCGTTCATGGAGGCCTTCTCTCGCACCGTTTGTCACCATTGACGGTGGCTTCTCTTTATCGACCCGAATATATGTAAATTAAGTAATATCTTTTCTCTCACACATTTCCTCTTCTTCTCTCCATGTTTAGACTCCATCCTCTTTTGCACAAATTGAACACACTAAGCCCCATCTCCTATGGCTAAATTTGAGACATTTTTTACTTTAAACTATTGTATTTGTCACTTTGGTCACTACAATTCGAGAACCCTACATTTAAATCAGTGCTCTAGGGTTTGAATATTCATGGATCTGTGACCCATATTCACATAAACTTTGATGCATATATATGCCATGGCTTTCATCTATGTTACCTTTTCAACTTTTTGGTTGTATGTATTTCGATCTTTTGGCAACTGAAATTCGAGAACCTACATTTTATTTGGTACTCTAGGGTTTGAATGGATAATAGATCTATGTATCATTCACAACACACTCAATGCATGTATCTGCCATGTGTGAATATAAGACATTGCTCTTATATGTTTGAGCAAATTGTTTGTTCTTTGAGCAAATTGGGGAATGGTTTGAGCAATTTCAAGTATTTTTTGCATGTTGGATTTTTGTATGATTTAGAGCACACTCAAATCCAAATTTGTCATGGTTAAATGTTGTGGAGTTATAAAGTTTGGACTTGCTATATTTGGGTACTCAAAATTGAAGAAACAAAAATTTGGGCATTTAGTTTGGATTTGGATAATTGGTTTTTGTTCTTCTTTTTACACCTCACTTTAATTGACTTTGTTTGGGTTGGCTTTGTTTAGCTTCATTTATCATCCAGTTAGTCACTTCGTTCAAAAAATGAAGATATATAAATTAATGGAACTGAATGAGTTCACTTTTTCATATTCTTTCCTTCATCCGATATTCATATTATTCACAATATTCTTATATGATTTGAATCATTAGTCTCTTTGTATATCTTTAGACTTGTGCTCTATTGCTATCAAACAGTACAAAAGCAAAAAAGGATGTGGTTCCTACTATTTGCTTGTTGGTTTGAGCAATATAAGGTTCTATGTATTTGGGTCTTTGTATGATTCATAGCACATTGAAAATGCTATCTGCCATGGCTGAATGTTGTTGAATTGCACAATTTGGACTTGTTGGCTAAATGTATTTGTTGGTTTAAATAAATTGATATTACCTTGCTATTAATTGATTTGGTGATATCTTTGCTATTATTCCCATGGACTGAGTTACTGTTGGTTTGAATTACCTAGTTTGGAGTAAATGAACTGTTGTTGGTTTGAAGACTTTGGGTATTTCAATGCATATTCATAGACTGTTTGGCAGCCACTTTGTATGAGTTATGTTGGTTTGCATTCTAGACTATTTCAACTTAATCTCATGTTTATGGATTCTCTCTATTGCTATAATTGATTTCATTATATGTGACTTCATTCACGGCAAGATGTATGTCTGGGTTGTAGATAAGATGCATGACAATATATCTCTTCCTGGGTGTTTAGTTCTACTTTTGTCATTTGCAGCTTTTGGTATTGATATAGGCCTATTCTTTGGCTTGCTTGTCTAGTGTAATGCTGTGATGATAATTCTAATTACTCCATAGGAGGGTGTTGCCTAGATGACTAACACAAGAGGGGGGGTAAATTGAGTTGTATTAAAAAAAATAACAATTATAAATCAAATATATAATATAAAATATAAACAAAATATGAAATAACAATAAATATAAGGAGTAAGGGTAAGAGAGAAGCAAACTCAGTATGTTAACGAGGTTCGGCCCCACTGCCTACGTCCTCGCCTCAAGCTACCCCTTGAGGATTCCCAAATTCACTATTCAACCTCCTTCAGGTGGAGATAGAAACCTATTACACCTTTGAACAACACCGCTACAAAGGATCCGTGTAGAACACCCTCTACACTTGCAATCACCTTACACGTGGTGATTCAACTATTCCCCGTGTAGAATACTTTCTACACACACAAGGGTTATACACACCCTTTTTCTAATACAAAAGCTGATAGTGGGTAGGTTATCAGAAAACACTCCTCAACGAGTGAAATAAGAACAATACAGCGCAAGCTATATCTCTCAAAATGAACAAGGATTAAGGCTCAATGTTTAGAGAAGAGAGAATGAAAGCTTTGAATGAATGTTGTATGCTCTTGGTGTTGTAAATGTGAAACTCTCAAATGATCTATTTATAGGCATAAGAGACTTCATATTCAAATTTAAAAAGATTCACATGTCAAAGACAACATCATTCACTTTTTCAAAAAATTCAAATAAAAGGTTCTTCTTTTTCAATTGTCAAAGACAACATCATTCACTTTTTCAAAGAATTCAAATAAAAGGTTCTTCTTTCTCAATTGTCAAAGACAACATCATTCACTTTTTCAAAAAAAATCAAACCTAATCTTTTACTTTTGGCATATGACAAAATGAGCACACTTTCATTTTCAAAAAATTCAAACCTAATCTTTTACTTTTTGTATAAGTCTAAAAAAGCATCAATCACTTTTGAAAATATTCAAATAAAACATGCACATGTGAAATATGACAATCAATCATCTTTAATATTTTCAAAGTTCAACCCTTTAATCAAGGCATGCACATGCAAAAGATGACAATCAATCATCTTTCAAAATTTTCAAATTTAATTTTCAAAAATATTCATGCACATGTGGAAAATGTATTTTAATGTTTTATGATAAAATATTAATTTTGAGCATTAATCCTAATCTCGAATTTTGAAGAGATTTACAACATTACTCTATAATTTTAATGTGAACTTGTTCCCTTCTTGCTCATGCTTGTTTCCTTGATGTGCTTGACTCCATTGTGTAGACAACTTGAGTTTGAGACTTCTTTATTCTTTGAATTCATTTGTTATTATCAAAATCCATGTGTAGATTTATAATCACATGAAACTTGAAACCTTGAGTTCAACAATCTCCCCCTTTTTGATGATGACAAATATTTGATAGAACTTGAAACCTATATTAATACTTAAGCTCCCCCTGAAAATATGCGCTAGTTTTTCAAGCAAAAGTATAAATATAATTCCAAGCATATATAACAAGTTTAGCAATTTAAACAATGTTAATGTTCTAGTCTAACACTTCTCCCCCTTTTGGCATCATTAAAAATGATCCGCAACAAGTAAATGGACTGAAGAAAATGATGCGTTTAATAATCACTGTAGATAGTTAAAAAATGGAGCCGTCCGTGACCCGACAAGTGCTGCAAAGCCTCGAGGCCTAACTCTATGAATTTAATACGGCTGAAGATTTAAACAATCGCCTGATGTTGTTGACAAACGGGATTGAAGGCTCCGAGTTTCTATAAAAAAATGATCATTTTCATCTATCGGATGCCAAAAAAATAATCACTTCTTGACCTGAGTTCTGTTTTTCCACAACGATAGAATGGCTGAGCAATTCTCTTCCACTAATGTTCCAGACTTGAATCAGGAACCCTTGACGCATCAATCATCAATCTTCTCTCCTGAGGCCGTCAATACCATGATAGGAGCAGTGAACCGTTTTTCTAGTAAGGCTGATTCTGAGATTATTGCAGAATCAAGAATGCTCAGTAATCAATATGCTGCCTCTGTTATGATCATGTCTCGAAGGTTAATGGCGAGGGTGAGTGAGATTGATCATCTTAACATGCAAATATCTGAGTTACGACAGAAGCTTGCTAATAAGGATAGTGAGAATAAAAGGCTAAAGCAAGAAAACCAAGAGTTGAAAAAATTTGCAGATTGGTATGCTCATGATCTGCAACCACGAATAGAAGAGCTGGAACGAGAAAGGGTTCAGATACAAGGTCAACATCGGCAGATAACAGCAGAGGTTCATCGTTTACTAGAAAAATAGGGACAATCTACTGTTAATCTCGCTGGTTTAGTAAGAAAACTTTTGACAATGTGTGTCCAGCATATCTTGTATTTCTTTTGACTAAATAAGATTTGAAGAGAAAATAGTTTGTCTTATTCTTTATGCTATCTCTATAAAATCAGTCCTGAAGTTCATCTAATCCGCATCAAGTTTTCATCTCATCTCTATAACTCATCTGCATTCCTTCAGCATTCTCGTTTTAAGCCTTCTATTCTTTTCTCAATGACTCATTCTTCTAACATTTCTCTAGATCCATCCATGAGGCATTCTACATCTCAACCTTCTGTTCTTTCTGCAGCTGCCATTGGTGCCATGTTGCAGCAAGAAAATAATAATCTGACTAATAAGTCAGATTCTGATGCTATTTATGACTTAGTGAGTCTTGGGACTCGCTACTCTTCCTCTATTGTGGCTTTTTCTCAGCGGCTACAAGCCAAAAATCACGAAGTTGAAAAGCTCAAAGAACAAATTGTTGTACTTCAACAAATTGTTCAAGAGTCTCACACAAGGGAAGGAATCATTCGGCAGAAGAATAAACAGTTGAAATCTTTATTAGATTCTTCATTCCGCTTGCCGGTTCCCATGAATAAGAATGACATGATATTGTATGAAGAGAATGAGCGTCTCAAACATGAGGCTAAGAATCTCAAATTTATGTAAAAGTATTAAAAAAAATCTATCTCTATTTTTATTGACTCTGGTCTATCTTTTAAGAGATATTCATAGCATGCATCATACCTATTTCTCTTCTGATCATACATAATCTATCTTCTGGTAAAGGTTTTGTGAAAATATCTGCTAACTGATCGTGTGTGTTTGTGAACTCTAACATTATATCACCTTTTTGCACATGATCTCGAAGAAAATGATACCTTATTTCAATATGCTTAGTTCTAGAATGTTGTATTGGGTTCTTTGAAAAATTTATAGCACTTGTATTATCACATTTGATTGGAATGTGATTACACATGAGTTTAAAATCTTCAAGTTGTTGTTTCATGTAGAGAACTTGAGCACAACAACTACCCGCAGCAACATATTCTGCCTCAGCAGTAGATAGTGCAACAGAATTTTGTTTTTTACTAAACCAGGAAACTAATGCATGACCTAAGAAATGGCATGCTCCACTAGTGCTTTTTCGATCTATTTTACAGCCAGCATAATCTGCATCTGTGTAGCTGATTAGATCGAAAGATGTGTGCTTAGGGTACCATAACCCTAGGTTAATTGTATCACTAAGATATCTAAGAATGCGCTTAACTGCAATTAAATGTGATTCTTTTGGAGATGATTGAAAACGTGCACATAAGCACACACTAAACATAATATCTGGTCTACTGGCTGTTAAATATAATAAGCTACCAATCATACCTCAATATATCTTCGAGTCAACTGACTTACCGGATTCATCTTTATCAAGTTTAGTTGATGGGCTCATTGGTGTTCCAATTTCCTTAGCATTTTCCATCCCAAACTTCTTCAGTAATTCGTTAATATATTTTGATTGATTGATGAATGTCCCACTTTTTGCTTGCTTAATTTGCAATCCGAGAAAGAATGTAAGTTCACCCATCATGCTCATCTCAAATTCTTCCTGCATAGTCTTAGCAAAAACTTGACACATATTTTCATTAGTAGCACCGAATATTATATCATCAACATAAATCTGAATAAAAAGAATATCATCATTTTCATATTTAATGAAAAGAGTTGTGTCAATTTTTCCTCTTGAAAAACCTTTTTCAATCAAGAAACCACTGAGTCTCTCGTACCAAGCTCTAGGAGCTTGTTTAAGTCCATATAGTGCTTTTGTGAGTTTGAAAACATGATTTGGGGAAATATGATTTTCAAAACCTGGAGGTTGCTCAACATATACCTCTTCATTTATAAAACCATTTAAGAAAGCACTTTTAACATCCATTTGAAAAAGTTTGAAATCTTTATAACAAGCATATGCAAGTAGCATTCGAATAGCTTCTAATCTTGCGACAGGTGCATATGTCTCATCATAATCGATTCCTTCTTCTTGATTAAAACCTTGGGCTACAAGTCGAGCCTTATTTCTAGTAATGACTCCAGACTCATCTTTCTTGTTTCTAAAAACCCATTTTGTTCCAATAATAGTATAATTTTTGGGTCTATGAACAAGTGTCCAAACATCATTTCTTTCAAATTGATTCAACTCTTCTTGCATAGCTACAATCCAAGATTCATCAAGAAGTGCGTCATCAATATTTTTGGGTTCAATTTGAGATAGAAAAGCAGTATGATTACAAATATTTCTAAGAGATGATCGAGTACTTACACCTTGTGAAGGTTCTCCCAAAATTTATTCCACTGGATGATCTTTCACAAATTTCCACTGTTTGGTTGCATCTTGTATTAAATTTTGATGATCTTTCCTGATGGCTCCATGTTGAACTTCCTCTATTGCTTTCTCTTTGTTGAGATTGAGACTTTCTGTGTTATTTATACCTTCTGTTTCTTCATCAATAGATTTCTTGGAGAGTGGAGAATTAGATTCATCAAATACTACATGCATAGATTCTTGTACAGTTAAAGTCTTTTTGTTGAATACTCTATAAGCTTTACTATTAGTAGAATACCCGAGAAAAATACCTTCATCAGATTTTGCATCAAACTTGCCTAAATTATCTCTGTCATTCAAAATAAAACATTTGCATCCAAATACATGAAAGTAACCAATGTTGGGCTTTTTCTCATTCCAAAGCTCATAGGGGGTTTTATCTAATTTAGACCTTAACATAACTCTATTTATAACATAACATGCAGTACTTACCGCTTCGGCCCAAAAATAACTAGGCAAGTTGTTCTCATTGAGCATTGTTCTTGCCATCTCTTGAAGAGATCTATTTTTCCTCTCTACTACCCCATTTTGTTGAGGAGTTCGAGAAGCAGAAAAATTATGAATAAAACCGTTTTCATCACAAAATGTTTCAATATTTTTATTAACAAACTCTTTTCCCCTATCATTTCGGATACTTGAAATAGTATAGCCCTTTTCATTTTGAATTCTCTTGCATAACTTGGTAAAGGCATTATGTGCCTCATCTTTATGAGCAAGAAAGATGACCCAAGTATATCTAGAGAAATCATCAACAATAACAAATGCATAATATTTTCCTCCTAGACTTGCAACTCTATTTGGTCCAAAAAGATCCATGTGTATCAGTTGCAATGGTCTAGTAGTGGAAATATGTTTCTTAGTTTTAAAAGAAGTTTTTGTTTGTTTACCAAATTGACATGCATCACAAATTTTGTCTTTAAGAAAAAATGTTTTTGGTAAACCTCTCACAAGATCATTTTTTGAAAGTTTGGAAATAAGTTCCATGTTGGCATGACCTAATCTTCTATGCCATAACCAACTAGTTTCATTTTGAGCTGACAAGCAAATAGCATCTTGTGAGGTAATTTCTTCAAAATCAATTGTATAAACATTATTGTTTCTAAAAGCAATAAAACAAATATTACAATCATGATCATTCAAAATAATGCATTTATCCATTTTAAAAGTAACTGTAAATCCTTTATCACATAATTGACTTATGCTCAAAAGATTATGTTTTAAACCTTCAACAAGTAGAACATCTTCAATTATGAGAGAAGATTCATTACCAATTTTACCTATTCCCACGATCTTCCCTTTCGAGTTGTCTCCAAATGTCACGTGTCCTTCTTCTTTAGATCTAAGATCAAAGAACTTAGTCTTGTCTCCCGTCATGTGTCTTGAACATCCACTATCTAAAAACCACTTATTTTTGCTTGTGGATGACTTCATGCATACCTCAATGTCATCTTTAGCCATAAGACAAAGATTTGTTGATTCTTCATTGCTTGCTTCACTATCTGAGCTACTTGAATCATCATCCCATGTAGTTTTCATTGCTTTCTTGCCCTTGTTTCGATCTTTCTTTAGCAGAGGACAATCTGGCTTGATATCACCAGGTTTATTGCATTTATAACAAATTAAAGTGTCGTTTTTACCTGAATCTTTCTTGGAAAACTTTTTGAAAGATTTCCTCGGAGGAGTTCTATTTTTCTTCAAGAACCTCTGAATTCTTCTTGTTATCATCGCAACTTCTTCATCTTTATCGTCATTTTCCTCATCTTCATCACTTTCACTTTCATGAGGAACAGCTTTAAGTGTTAAGCTCTTCTTTGGCTTTCCTTCTTCTTCTCCTCTTTTCAATGTGTACTCATGGGTGATAAGTGACCCGATGAGTTCATTGACTTCGAGCTTCTTGAGGTCTCTAGCTTCAAGAATCGCTGTAACTTTTGATTCTCAACGTTTTGGTAAAGAGTTGAGAATTTTTCTTACTATCTCCACTTTGGAATAAACTTTGCCAAGAGCTGTCAAGCTGTTTATGATGTTAGTAAAACGAGTGTGCATACTAGAAATAGATTCATCATCATTCATCTTAAACATTTCATATTCATGAGTAAGAATATAAATTTTTGATTCCTTGACTTGCGAAGTTCCTTCATAAGTTACTTCCAAGTTATCCCAAATTTCCTTTGCCGTAGCGCAATTCATTATTCTATTAAACTCATTTCCATTAAGAGCATTATATAATAAATTCATAGCAGTTAAATTTAAAGTATAAAGTCTATCGTCTTCACGATCAAACTCTTCTTCTTCCTTTTTGACCTTTACTCCACCAACCACTTTTGTTGGAATATAAGGTCCATTTACAATACATTTCCATATTTCTCTACCTTGAGCTTGAAGAAATATTCTCATTCTAACTTTCCAGAATGAGTAATTATCTCCACAAAAGAGTGGAGGCCGACTACTAGATTGACCTTCACCAAATGAAGCTGCAATGTTAGCCATAAGATCTTAACTCAAAAGATAGTTAATCTTATAATAGAGCTCTTAGCTCTGATACCAATTGTTGCCCAGATGACTAACACAAGAGGGGGGGTGAATTGAGTTGTATTAAAAAAAATAACAATTATAAATCAAATATATAATATAAAATATAAACAAAATATGAAATAACAATAAATATAAAGAGTAAGGGTAAGAGAGAAGCAAACTCAGTATGTTAACGAGGTTCGGCCCCACTGCCTACGTCCTCGCCTCAAGCTACCCCTTGAGGATTCCCAAATTCACTATTCAACCTCCTTCAGGTGGAGATAGAAACCTATTACACCTTTGAACAACACCGCTACAAAGGATCCGTGTAGAACACCCTCTACACTTGCAATCACCTTACACGTGGTGATTCAACTATTCCCCGTGTAGAATACTTTCTACACACACAAGGGTTATACACACCATTTTTCTGATACAAAAGCTGATAGTGGGTAGGTTATCAGAAAACACTCCTCAACGAGTGAAATAAGAACAATACAGCGCAAGCTATATCTCTCAAAATGAACAAGGATTAAGGCTCAATGTTTAGAGAAGAGAGAATGAAAGCTTTGAATGAATGTTGTATGCTCTTGGTGTTGTAAATGTGAAGCTCTCAAATGATCTATTTATAGGCATAAGAGACTTCATATTCAAATTTAAAAAGATTCACATGTCAAAGACAACATCATTCACTTTTTCAAAAAATTCAAATAAAAGGTTCTTCTTTTTCAATTGTCAAAGACAACATCATTCACTTTTTCAAAGAATTCAAATAAAAGGTTCTTCTTTCTCAATTGTCAAAGACAACATCATTCACTTTTTCAAAAAAATCAAACCTAATCTTTTACTTTTGGCATATGACAAAATGAGCACACTTTCATTTTCAAAAAATTCAAACCTAATCTTTTACTTTTTGTATAAGTCTAAAAAAGCATCAATCACTTTTGAAAATATTCAAATAAAATATGCACATGTGAAATATGACAATCAATCATCTTTAATATTTTCAAAGTTCAACCCTTTAATCAAGGCATGCACATGCAAAAGATGACAATCAATCATCTTTCAAAATTTTCAAATTTAATTTTCAAAAATATTCATGCACATGTGGAAAATGTATTTTAATGCTTTATGATAAAATATTAATTTTGAGTATTAATCCTAATTTCGAATTTTGAAGAGATTTACAACATTACTCTATAATTTTAATGTGAACTTGTTCCCTTCTTGCTCATGCTTGTTTCCTTGATGTGCTTGACTCCATTGTGTAGACAACTTGAGCTTGAGACTTCTTTATTCTTTGAATTCATTTGTTATCATCAAAATCCATGTGTAGATTTATAATCACATGAAACTTGAAACCTTGAATTCAACAGAGGGGATTATTTCACAAGTGTTTTTAATAAGACTCCATCGATATGACACGGGAATATGAACCCAGATGACCATCAACTATTTTCTTATAGTTTTCACAAAACGCAACCGTGATTTTTTGGTTTTGCAGCTATTCAAGATTGGGCTCTTGTCTTATGCATGATGTAAATAAGAAAACCATTATGAGCCCCACACATTCGTTATGGATGGGAATGCTCTTATTCCTTTATAGCACATCCTCTTTTAATCCGTATGTTGCCAAATGCATTTCTGTTTTTGTGTTTGATTCTTTTAATCTCTCTCTTTTTTTTTTTTTTTTTGGATTAGAGTATTATTGTCATTGGATTTTCCTTCGCTAACCCCCTTAGCAGTGATGATGACAAAGTCTCGCGAGGATACATGAAAGTTGGCACACACCTCCATGGCATGGTAACCCGGACAACTAATAAGTAGTAGCAACCAATTATTGCAACCATTCGAGGAAGGGTGCCAAGTTTCCTATATGTTACCATTCGGTTCCTGAGCCAGCTAGTAAAATAAGTAGACAAATTTGAATAAAAATAAGTGGACAAAATAAGTTGAGTGTCGAGAATGGAAATGCTCACTGTTTGTTTGCAAACTTGAAGCAAAACAAAAGATAACACTTTCCAATGCTTGGGTCAAGTAGTAGCACTACTAATATCTCACGCTAAGCAAATTATCGTCACAATGAATACCCAATATGTTATTGTAATATTAAAGTATCTCAACAAACTCCTCATTCTGAGGATAATGAGGGTCGCTAATTTTTCAATTGCCAAAACTGAGGTAATTTTGCATGCTTTGTCGGTGGTCTTATTTGCAATAGATGTAGTTGTACTGGTGTGTTTATAAATTTCAATACTTGTCAATTGTGCAAGCTAGGCAGGCTTGTGGGTTTTTCTGTTGGTATGACCTTAAAATACCAACTTATGAGCAAAAGATAATTAACCAATTAAAAACTAAACTTCATAAGATACAAGTCTCATTGGACATACAAACCAATAGATTTCAACTAGAAATTGATTTAGAGAGGTGTAAGAGAAAATTAGAGAAAACGAGTTTGATTATTCTGATTTCGATTTTGTGGTTATTTGTTTTGGCAATTTATTTTAAAAAATTCTGAGCAATCTTATGACGACATGTACTAAACTTTTGGGCTTGGCATATGACAATTTCAGTAATTTTAATTATAACTCAATTTTATTGTTCACACATGACATTTGTGTTTTTGAGCTAGTTTGAATGGGCAATACTAGTACTTGTACGTAAAATTGATAAGATAATATAGATGTATTTTTTTGTTTTCAATTTTGTATTTCTCTGTTACAAATAAAAAACAGTTGAAAAAGATGAATATTTATTATTCGTATTAATTTCAAATCTATTCGCATATTGGGATAATAAAAAAAAAAATCAACTTCGTGTTTAAGATTTATGTAGAAGCTGAAAAAAGATAAAAGAGTGAGTAGTTAGATTGTAAATAGAGGCGAGAGAAAAAAATAATAAAGAAATAATAGAGAAAGATTATTTTAATAAAATAGAGAAATTATAGGAAATGAGGTGTAAAATTTTTTTTATAGATGAGTAAAATTTAAGAGAAAATTATAAAAAGTGTGATTTCTAGATAAAATTTAAGAAAACTTATAAGAAACCGGATGGGTATGCTCTAAAGAGCATATGTAGTGGTTATCGTAAACTCTCTCTTAAAACGAACTTTTTTTTCCTGACATTGACTTTTGTTTTAATTATAATTGACGAACTTGAATCATAACTTGACCTTAATTAAAATATATAATTAAAGTCAACAATAAAATGCTTGACATCGCAATATTTCTTCACGTACATAAATACCAAAAATACTAATCATATTATTTGTACTGTTATAAAACTAAAAGTAAAATGATATTGTAAGAGAAAGCGTTTAAGCTGTTGTTATTCAAATACTGAATACTTGATACTCATACAACGAAACGATGGTGGTTTATGCCTTGAGTCGGTTTGATGGCTTATGTCGGTCATATAAGTCTGTTTATAATACTCCCATTTGAATGGCCACATATAAAAAATATGTATCGTTAAAACCTTACTAAGGAAAAACCCAGTGGGGAGAAAACTAATGGTAAAGGAAAAATAGTACAGTATTCCTATATACCGCTAAGTGCTTTAAGATTGCATCATTAAAACCTTGCAAAGGAAAACTCAATGGAACAAAACCTTAGAGAAGGAAAAAGAGTACAATTAGTATAAATCTTCAAGATATAACTCCCCTTGAAAAATGTATGATAATAGGTCTTTAAGTCTTCGCATTCCAATGTTTTGCACAATCTTATTAAATGTTGCAGTTAGTAATGCCTTATTGAATAAATATGCCAGATTATCACTTAAACGTATCTGCTTTATATCAATTTCACATTTCTCTTGAAATTCTTGATTATAAAAAAATTTAGATGAAATATGTTTAATTCTGTCACCTTTGATATATCCTCCCCTGATTTGAGTAATTACAAGCAGCATTATTTTCGTATAAAATTGTTTGGCTATCATTGATTACCGGAAGACCACACTTTTCTTAAATATGTTGAATCACTAATTTTAGCAAAATATATTCTTAACTTACTTTATGAATTGCAATGATCTCTGAGTGATTTGAAGAGGTGACAAATAGTGTTTTGCTTGATAGATTTCCATGATATAGCAGAATTTTCATAAGTAAACATCTATCCAATTTGAGATCTACCTCTGTAGGGATTTGAAGATAACTTATATCGGCATATTACTAATTGTGGACTTGATCTATGTTGATAAAATAATCTTATATCAATCGTACCTCGGAGGTAATGAATGACATGTTTAATACCATTCCAATGTTTTGAGTTGGTGCAGAACTATATCTTGCAAGTAAATTAACTGAAAATACAATATCAGGCCGAGTGCAATTTGCAAGATATATCAAAACTCCAATTGCACTTAGATAATGTACTTCAAGACCAATCTGTCACTTAGATAAGCTAATAAGCTTAGATAAGGTTCTTAGATAAGTTTCAGATATTTTATATCCTTCAGGCATTTTCATATATATGTTATGATCCAATGATCTATATAAATATACAATGACCACATCCATTAACTGCAAATTCAATTTTTTATAACTACCAAGGTAATAAAAAATATGAACGTGATTGCATTCATAACAAGAGAGTATGTTTGCTCATAATCAATCCTTAATTTCCGCAAGAAACCTTATGCAACAAGTTGTGTTTTGTACCACATAATTTCATTGCTCTCATTACCTTTTCATATAAATATCCATTTATATCCAATAGGCATTACATCCTTTGGTGTTTGTACAACAGGCCCAAAGACCTCTAGCTTTACTAGCGAGTTTAATTCATCTTCAATAGTTGCTTTCCATTTGGTCAATCACTTATACATCGACATTCTTCGATAGTTTTTGGCTCATTTTTTTCATTACTTCTGGTAATGTCAATAGTCATCTTATATGAAAATAGGTTGTTGATAATAGTTTTATTTCTATCCAAAATTTCTCCAGTATTCATGAAATGTATCAAGATTTCGTTATTTTCAGATACATATCCCCCTTCAAGGGAAGATATTTTATAAAATACCTCTTCAGGAGGTTTTTTTTTAGGAGATTTAGTCCCTTCGGGAGCATCAATTGCTCATGTGGCCTGTGTTGTGGGTATGAGCTCTTTAAGAGCACCAAATTCATTTTGTATTTTTCTCTTCCGTGAAATTTTATCATTTTCACCAATAGACTTCACACTTCAAACATGTCTTAGACTCACCTATTGCTGTTTTGGCAACTTGTCATTCGGGACTGTAATCCTTGCTTGAACATTAACATCATCAATATGTGATTTTACCATACATTTAGTGTTAGTAAATACATCTGGTAATTGATTTGCAACACTTTGCAAATGAATAAACTTATGAACCTCTAGTTTACATTCATTTGTATGATGATCAAATTGAGAAAGACTTTATTTTTCCAAGTAATTTGTTGATGCGTTTTAGGCACTTACTTCTCATTAACTAGTGTTGAAAAAATGGACTCATCAAAATAACAATACTCAAAACGTGCTTTAAACATATTTCATGTAAGAGACTCAATATATCTAATAATAGATGGAGAATCAAACCCAATATATATTTCAAGTATACGTTTAAGACCTATCTTAGTAAGTTGTGGAGGTGCAATTGGAACATATACAATACATTTAAAAATACGAAAATGAGAAATATTTAGTTGTTGACCAAATACAAGCTATAATAGAGAATATTTATGATATGTTGCCGGTCTAACCCAATCAAGAATGCCGCATGAAGTATAGCGTGTCCCCAAATAGAAATAGGTAATTTTGATTTCAGAAGTAAATGTTTAGCGATTAGTTGAAGTATTTTAATTAATGATTTAGCTAAACCATTTGAGTATGTGTGGGGCCAACTGGATGTTTAACTTCTATTCATATTGACATGCAATAGTTATCAAAAGTTTGAGATGTAAATTCACTTGCATTATCCAATCAAATAGTTTTAATTGGATGATTAGAGAATTGTGCTCGTAGTCTAATTATTTGGGTAAGAAGTCTAGTAAATGTAATATTTCTAATAGAAAGTAGACAAACATGTGACATCAATTTTATGCATCAATTAAAACTGTAAAGTATCTAAACGGTTTACTTGATGGTTGAATAGGCTCACAAATATCCCCATGAATTTTTTGTAAAATTGACAGAGATTCAACAACAACATTTGCTAGTTTG
Organism: Carya illinoinensis; assembly: GCF_018687715.1. Classification (NCBI taxonomy): domain Eukaryota; kingdom Viridiplantae; phylum Streptophyta; class Magnoliopsida; order Fagales; family Juglandaceae; genus Carya; species Carya illinoinensis. The sequence continues at coordinate 11,864,400 of NC_056767.1, read as the reverse complement.
ATAATCAATTTACCTTAAGAACAAGAAAAGCACGAGAGTATTCATTGGATAGGATAATCTTTTGATTCTTCAGGGAATGCCCATAATTATTCATCTCATTATTATTGATCCCGGATGTCCAAGATGATCATGTCAAGTCAGAAATACTTTGGGATCAATGCACTTTTGGTACATTACTACATGTGATTCAATTTTTCTCATTTCTATATAATACAATCCAGAAGAGAGAGTAGGCAGTTTTTCTAATATAAACTTCTAGCTTGAAATTATTTTAATAATGAGAAGATGCTATTTACTGCCTCCGTTGGTAGTTTCAATATGACAACCATTATGACATATATCCTTAAAATTCAATAAATTCATTTTAGATCGTGAAGAAAATATAGCATCATTAATACAAAGTTTGGTGCCATTTGGCAACCAATATAAGCTCTTTCGAAACCTTCAATTAGATTCAATGAACTATATATGATATGGACGTAGGTTTTGCTTAATGTTAGATTTTGAAAATATTTTTTATTCTTAAGAATTGTGTGTATTGTAGCAGTATCAGATAGACATACATCTCTATCATTCATCTTAAAAAAAAAAAGAGTCATTAGTAAAACCCATGATTCCACAAAATATATTCAACTTTCATTACTACAAAATATCGTAAAATATTAAAAAATTTTACTATAAGATAAAGAAAATACTTTAATTAAAATGAGTACTTCTATTACCAATCAAATGATCACCTCTACTACTAGGATCCTTAAAGAAACCAGAAACATCAAGGTGGGTAATATCTTTTCATCTATATAAACTAAAACATATGATGGTTCAACAAAATTTGTTTCAAACTTTTTTTTTTCTCTTTTATAGAATATTGATATAAGTCAACCAAGTGCTTAGTTGTACGATAGGTACGAGCTCAATGTCCAGTCATACCATATCTATAGCATTCATTTTCATCTTTGTTTAACGATTTATTCTAAGGGCCTTTACCCTTCTTTGAGTTGAACTTTTTCTGGTGATACGGTGTATTTCTATTATTATCCATTTTAGTGGTCGCTTCTAGAAATCCCACTTCTATAGTTTTTCCTACTACTCACTTCAGGGAATGATATGGAACTAGTAGGATGTGACTGATAATTTTTTAACAAAAACTCATTATTTTACTTAGCCACTAGAAGATAAGATATAAGTTTAGAATATTTTTTAAACTTTCACTCTCGATACTACCGGTGCAAGAGCATATTCGAGGCATGAAATGTAGCATATGTCTTCTCTAATATGTCATTATCAGTAACTTTTTCATAGCATAATATCAATATTAACTTATTTTAAAGAATGTAAGTTATACTCACTAACACTCTTGAATTCTTGCAACCTCAGGTGCAACCAATCATAACAAGCTTTTGAGAGAATTACAGTTTTCTAATGCTCATATCTCTCCCTTAAATCATTCCACAAAGTAAAGAGATATTTCATCGTGAGATATTCAATTTTTAATTCTTCATGAAGACGGTGGCAAAGGGAAAATCATTGTCTTAGCGCGGTCCTATCGAGACACCTGATTTCCTTCTTTAATTATATATCTAAGGTTCGTTGCATTCAGATGGATCTCGGCATCAAAGATCTAAGATAAATAATTTTTTTTTCAAAAATGTCAAGAGCACAATGAATTTCAATTTTGTAAGATTTGACATTTTCTATATATATATATATATAAATCAGAAAAATAAGTATGTTTATATTGTAAATAAAAAATATATTTACAAAATCATGAGAATATACACAAAATTTTATCAAGTAATAATAAGTAATACAACCTTTCGTATTCATCTTAGGGACTGCAAATAATATATTGAAAAATTTACTTTAAGTAGAAGATTACTGGCTTCAGAATTGGCAGAACCTTTGTGTTAATAACATGTTATAAAACTAAAAGTAAAATAATATTGTAAGAGAAAACGTTCAAGATGTTGTTATTCAAATATTGAATAATGGTACTCGTACAATGAATCAATGGCCATATATATATATATAGGAGGACAAAGGCGGTTTATGCCTTGAGTCGGTTTGATGGCTTATGTCGGTTATACAAGTCGGTTTATAACATGTACATGCTTTTCATAATGTTAATAATGTAATATCAAATTATCATATCTATTTGACGATCAATGACTATTAATGGAATAACATTATATATATATATATATACACATATATATAAAAGTAAAGATAAGGACAATCAATGGAATAACATTTTTCTCATGAGAAATTATATTTGCAGTTATAAAGTACGCAAATGTCATACATGTGATTTTTTTTAAATAGTGAATAAATATAGGATCTACATAAAAAAATTAATTTTTTAATAATAGATTCCACTTAAAAAAAAAAAAAAAGAGTAGTCACACTTGCAAAATCCATTACTAAATCTAACATTACTCTGTCCTCATGCCAAATGGTACTTTCAACATGATCTATACACAAAAAATGAAAATCCAAGCTCCCCTATACATATGTGTGTGTATATATATATATGAATAATATAGAGTAATATTACTCATCATCATAATTCTTATCATCCTCTCAATGCTCTCATCATTTACGATATTGCATTAAATGATTGGAGACTATTTATTATATTTCACTAATGAACCTATCATCTAATGTCACATAATAGAATAATGAGAATATAATGAAAAAAAGAATGATAAATAGATTTTTTCATATATATATATGTATGTATGTATGTATGTATGTATGTATGTATTTATGTATGTATATATGTATATAACAACGAGGAGCTAGATAGGACATCATTTAATTAGTTCCAACTTCCAAGTAATATTCAACATGAAACTATGGAGTGATTTTTCATAATCTGGAAATTATGTCTCTTTGGCTTTATGAATAAAATCAAGAAATGGATTTATTTTATTGATCTATATATATTGATTCTTCATTTACAAAGATTGAGATCAGAAGACGCTGCTAAAACAGATCCCCAAGCAATAGAGATCCTTAGTTTTTATTTCTTTTATTAACTACAAAAAATGCAAGAATGCGATTATCATGCATGGTGGTGTTGGCATTTATTTTTGAAAAATACAATAGACACAAACAGATCCCAAAAGGGATCCAACACACTTACGTCTAATTTTTTTTCCTTTCTCTTTCTCTCGCCCCAATTTTTTTTTCTCCCCTTCCTCCCGTGCCCTGTCTCCCGCGTCTGCCACGAAGGCCACTGTTGCCCTCCGTGCACCATAGTGCTCAGAGGCATTACTCTGGGGATAGAAAACGCCGACAGTCCACATGGTGGCCACCGAAACCTTTGCGGCACCTCAACGTGACTGGGCCGAGGAGTTAATAGCCACTGTTGTGCCAGTGCAGCATCCCGTGCCCATGAGGCCAGGTGGTCGAGGACCATCTCTGTCGTGGCCAGGCAATTGAGGATCATCTTCGAGGAAATAGACGATGCCGGTGGACCACAAGGTGGTTGCCGGAGCCCCTCCCCTATCATGCGGTCCATTCGTATGCAAGGAGAGGTGCACACAATAGAGCTCCGTTCACGGCATTCATGACCCCCTCGTGAGGGGTTCATCATGGCTGCAGTCATCAATCGACCACCTGTGGGTCACTGGTGGTCAATGTGGTGGCTGACGAAGGGAGGGGGAGGAGGGGAGAGCACGAAGAAAGGGGGAGAAAGAGGGAGATAGAGGAAAAAAAAGAGACGTGGCACATTATTAGTGTGTCACATCATTATGTGTAATCCCTTTATGGGATTTTTTTGTGTCTTTAGCAGCTCTCTTTATTTTTTAGAACTGCTACATGCATATGCAAAAAGATTACATAAAGTAAATTTATAAATTGATGTAATTTTATAAAATTTATTAGATTTACTTTATAATAAAAATAATTTTACAATCTGACATACCTCATCAAGGTACATCAGTTTGTAGGTTTACTTTTATCAAATCTCTTTATAGCCAAAGTAATTTTCTTTTCTTTAAGAGAGAAATCAAAAAAGATTCTCGTTGGTGCATGAGTGCGTACACATATATTTATAGGTAGGTTGTTGCTATTTAGTTCCATGCTTAATGATACGACACTTAAAACAAAAAGATGGTAATCTCTCTTAGAGAAAAGAAGCCCATATCTTATTTCCAGTCACGTTAAGATAAATCCCACGCATAAGAGGATGGAGAATATTGATAGCTACTTTCACTTATGGTGTCCCCATCCTATGCCTTCTCTATCTACATCCACGTCCACCACTTCCCAGGCCCTGCCTCCAATTTGCATCCCAACCTCTCTAGTCATGCCATCAAAAGTTCCTGTCACAGGACCATGGCCTGCCTCTTTGGACCTTTTAAAGATCCTCTTCACTCTATCGTGAACATGTTATCACCCACCTCTTTGAAAACCACACCACCTCTTGGCTTCCACACACTCACCATCGTAGCCTTGAATGCTTCCCTATTAATAAATCTCTCAAAAACTACCATACCAATCAAGCTCTGTTGTCCACACCTTCTCACCACTATATGATCTCCATTGATGTCAAGGGAAATCTCCTTTTGTTCAGACTAAATCAACTGAAAGCTACCCTACTTCTTCAATATTTCATCAACCATAAAACCTATGCACTTTTGTTTAACGAGGAAACTGCACATCCTCCTAAGTCAAAGGACTAGGAGACAAACCTTGTCTACAACAAAAGACAAAACTCCAAGCTAGGAGACCGTCCAGTTAATACCCTTGTTCTAACCTTTGATCTATATATTGATTCTTCGTTTACAAGGATTGAGATCGATCGGAAGACGTTGCTAAGACAGATCCCAAGCAATAGAGATCCTTATTTTTTATTTCTTTTATTGACTAAAAAAAAAAAAAATATGCAAGAACGCGAGTATATACATGCATGCATGGTGGGGCTGGCTTTTTTTTAAAGAGAGAAATAAAATAGATAATCATGGGTGCATGAGTGCGTACACATATATTTATAGGGTACTGTTGTTACTCAGTTATATGAATTTGCCTCTTCAAACTTATTATTCGTATAAGAGTAATACTACGTATTATCGTAGAGTGTGTAAGCATTATGCAGTTATTTTAAATAAGAGTGAGATCTTTTATTAAAAAATTAATTTTTTTCTTATAAATCTCGTATTCATTTACTTTTTTTAAAGTGATTGCGCATTCTTACACACTCACGACTGTATCTATTTCTCTTCATATAAATTGTATTTTTTTTTTCTTTCAAACATTTTTAAAAATAAAAAAATACATCACTACTTCACTATAAATAGTCACTCTCTTAACAATTGACAAAATAAAAAAGAAAAAAAAATATTCAAACAATTATAACTTTAAGGTGGCAATTAAACTCAAAGATCGAACCCAATATCATTTTCCGTATTATATTACTAATCTACTAATTATTTAATGCCGCGTTAGGCTGTGATCACGAGAGAATATTGGTGATCATTAAAAAGATATTACCACACTTTAATTAGTTAATTTTTTATTTTGAAAACTGAAATTTAATTACAAAATTGATATTATTCAGATTTTTCGGGTCAAATTGTAATGAAAAAAAAATCAATTTATTTTTGAAACATTGACATACATTTAATTTGAGACTCTGTACGTTGCAATTATGAACCATAATATTACTAATTACCATCCTTACGTTTTTTTTTTTTCATAGTAATAAAATCGCCTGTGTGCATATATCACGATTCTTAAACTAAACATATAAAACTAAGGGAATGTACATAATTCACTTTACAAGATAACATATATTGTAATTCACAGCATATATATATACACACATTAATTCACTTTACATTGTACGTACGTACGTACGGTACTTTGATACAAGCAAACGAACCAAATATGTAACATGACTGTAGAAACAGGCAAAATAGATATCTAGTTGCATCTTATTCTTGGATTACTACTTTCCATAAGAAAGCTGTTTATTTATTGCTAGTTATTTTTTACGAAAATACCTATTTCTTTTCAAGATGAGTCTATTATCGTTACAAATAGTCTTTTTTGAGTATACTACTGCATCTCTCTATACATAATATATGAGGGCTTCCTTTTTTCTTTTTTCTTTTTTTAATTTTATTTATTTATTTTTTATTTTTATAGGGTATATAATTATTTGCATAGGGAGTTGTTGAAACGTAATGGAGTCCCATTTTCTGCATATTATAGATATAGCTAGCTTCTACCATTCAGGGCTTCATTAGAGCTTCAGACCCTTCAGCCTGCGACAAAGTGAGAAAAAGAAAACTATAAAATCCAATGCTTGCACAGATTAATTATGTGCTAACCCAGTAACAGATCATTCAGAATGTAGAGTTAGGATTTGAACTCATAACATCTATTCTAATATCATATGAAACCATGATTACTTATGCTAAAACTTGGAATTGATCATGAGAAAATGTAGATTTTAATATTTCTATTATATCTTAACAATCCGCAACTGATGTATGAAAGATAATGTGAAAGTGTATATATTAGAGGTAATCAAAGGAGAAAATATCTTCTCAAAGTGATCTTCGCCAGAACTTTAAGATCTCAAGTAATTAAAAGGATAATATACATATGAAGTGAATCTTATAGTAATTATTGTTATTTATGTGAATTTTTCGAATTGCATTAAAAACTCAATGAATGTTGTAAGACCACTAAATTTGTCTATCTGTCATTTTAGGTCCTCAGATGCATACAAAAACTTCAAGAAATCTAGATCCGTGTAGGTTAATTAATTAAGAGATATGGAGCCATTATCATAAACAAAACAAAAAAATAAATTTAAAAATGCTTTCATTTTCAGACAGTAATTATCAACATGTATATATATAGTTAACTCAAGAGCAAAACAGGAGACCAAAGTGGTATGGGATTATATATATATATATATATATATTTATATATATATGTATATACCTTTCTTCTTCATCCAGATAAGTACTGTAACTTTTGATGTTTTTACCTCCAGTTCTGGATCTGTAATTGGGCAGTGGGATATGGCCAGTCTCAATCTGCTTGAGATCTTCAACAAGATCCTGGTAATGCCTCTTCACTTCCTCCACAGTTTTTCCACCCACAGCTGTGGCTAGATTTTGCCATCTGTCTGGGGTATCCTTGTCATATATGGCCAAAGCATTCTCAAACAGCTTGTTTTGCTTTGCTGTCCATGTCTGTCCTGCAGCCATTTCTTACTATTTCAGAGCTAGATGATCAGTAGTACTTCTAAATACAAAGAAAGAACTGAGGAAGGAAGGGATATTAGGATGGTGTGTATGAGCAAAGAGAGAGCCTTTGCTATCCCTTTTATAGTGGAGGAGGAAAGGGTGGACAGGTGGAATTATTTGTCTCGGACCTCTCGGTCATGCTACTCGGCATGTAATCACATTATTGTGAGATCCGATATAATTATAACGAAATTAAATGAGAAATCTTAGTTGCATGCATGAATGTGCAAGTACGATACAATTATTTTGAAAAAAATAAATAAATATAAGATTCACGTTAAGAATTAATTAATTTTTTAATAATAAACTCTACACCTTTTTAAAAAGATTATACGACACTTACACACTTCATGACTATATATAGTGTTACTTGTTCATAGCATTCATTTGTCCAATATAAAATATTCCTTTGTCTTATAACCTTGTCTTTTATTTTTTTATTTTTTATTTTTTTCCTTTGCTTCAACTGCAAGCTTTCTGCTAATTCCTGCGTTCCCTTTCTAATTTGATGGGTTTGGGACAGGCCGGCTTAAAACTTGAATATATACATGGTTTTGCCTTTCGCTTTCCGTGGTAATCTAATGGTTTTTGGATAGGCTCCAACTAAGGACGAAGCTAGGATATATTATAAATTTGGAGGGGTCGGATATTTTTCGGTCTAGAATAAATAGTTAAATTAAAAATTTTTAAGAACATATTTAATAAATTTATTAAAAAACTAAGTAAAAAATAGGAAATAAAAAATAAATTTTAAATTTGCCGTAATTTTATATCTAAAATTTTTCATATGTTGCAATAATTATGAAAAGAAGTTGAACTATGGAAATGATCTATATATGAATTATAAAAAACAAAGAGATATAATATGTAAACTAGAAACTAAGTTTTGTATTATGCTAAATAATATATAACAGTAATGTCATATATTTAAAGTTTTTAAATAGTGCAATTGTATATTGCATAGCCAGTTATCCATGAATGTGCGACATTTTTTGTTAAATATGTTTCACCTAGATAATTACAAATTAACTTTAAAATAGAAATAATCTAATATGAATATTATATTTTATTTTAATTTCTTGAAATAAAACAGAAAAATAAAATGTAGTTACCATAAAATTTTAAATGAGAAATATAAGAAAAATCTATTAAAAAATCGTTGATAATTTGCAAAGCACACCCTTAAGACTGGCCATTTAAGACTTAAAGGCATTGGCCAGTATCAATTATGAATTGTGGACCAAAAAAAAAAAAAGTATAAAAAATTAAGAGATATACAAATCAGATACAAGATTATATTATACATGTGTGTATAATATATATATATATATATATATTAAATTTTTACATGATCAATGCAAGAAATTAATTTAACGGGGTTGGCTAAACTCGGGAAAGTTATTGCTCACTTATCAGTACCCAATTTAATAAGGTTTAATAAAAATTAATTACCCAATTCAAATGAGATAGAATAAAATATTTTAAATAATAGTGAAATTTTTTAATTAAGATGAGATGAGATGATTTGTAAAAAAGTATATGTTTTGATAGTAAGATGAGATGCCATGATTTATAAAAAATTATGTGTTTCAATAATAAGATAAGATGAAATAGTTTTAACTTTTTAGAAATTTGATAAATTAGTGGGCCCTACCAATTATTGAGAAGTATTTGATTATTAATGGATGGAAAATATTATAAATATAGTAAAAATAAGTAATATCTATTATTAATTTAAAACCCATAAATATTTTGAATTTTCCAAAATATAATTTTTGTAGTTGGGCTGTAATTATTTCAATATTTGCAAATATGAACGCATTTTTTTTGTTAAATGAAATTATTCTAATTATGATCTATTTATTAATATACTATATTTTATGAAATTCAAAACATATTTTTCTAACTATATATTACAACAAAATGAAAAATTTTAATAAAAAATTATATCTATTAAAAATGTGGCAGTTTTTTTTTTCCCCAATTTTTAGTTGTGAATTTTTCAATAAAATCTCAAACTTGCGGCTATCGTCAATTGTTAGCTGCAACCTGTACAGGCGTTGTCCTGCTGACTATTGGGATGTGAGGTGCAAGAGAACAGTCTTGTGTAAGTGGAAAGCAATTGTAACATCAATGTAAAGTGTACAAAATGTAGAGATGAGTTAAAACATGGTTGAATGGGCATTTGGATAAACAGATAAAATAAATTGTATAACTGAGATGAGATTGCTTGAGTCTTATCTATGTATCTAAACCGGATCTTAGGGGTGTGATTGGTTCGGTCTACTCAATCTTAGAGGAGTTTTTAGAGAAAGCTAATTATTTTAGTAGACTAAAATTGGTGATCGAACCAGACCGCTTTCTATTGATCCAATTGGTTTGATCGGAATGTTTTATTTGAGTCACTTTTTTTTTTCAACTTTGGGCAAAATAAAAAATTACATAAAATGATTATAAAAGGTAATTGAGTGAGTGATTTAGTCTAAGTTGTCTAACTAAGTGTATATTAAAATATCAAGTATTTTAATTATAAAATTGATTAGGGATGAGAGATCGAGGAATTAAGACAAAATAGGCCAAAATGAGAAGTACTACGTACATAAAGAAATTTTACAAAACTAAACTCATAAACTGATATGATTTCATGTTATCTATTAGATTTGCTTTACAATAAAAGTAACTTTACAATCTAACGTAGTACCACATCAAGTCTTGTCAATTTGTAAGTCTAATTTTGTGTAATCATTTTGTAACTAAAATATTTCTTATATGCTTATACAGAATCCTTATCATCCACGTACGTAAAGCACACATGGAATTTATCTCTCTAGATGTAGATTCTTTCTATGTCAATAGCTTTATCGTCATATTTCCTCAGCTCACTGCCCAGAGTTGCAAGTTGGTGCTGGATGATTCTGTAAGGATTGAAGGTATCTGTCGGGCTGTTGCCGTATTGGTTCAGTGTGTGGTCATAAGGTAGAGAATTCTCTATGCATATATGGATTCTCAAGACACCCGAGATCAGATATGTATACTGGAAAGGTACTTCAGTACTATGACTATGCTACTGGCCATTTGTGGGGGAATCCGATCAAGGATAGAAAGTTATCGAGCTAGACGGCCAGTTTGCACTCTTATACCAAGTGTAGAAATCGGTGTGACGTAATGTGATACGTTAAATTTATTTTATAGTAAAAAGAGTTTTGTAATCAAACATATCACAGTGACGTTAATTTATAAATTTATTTTAAATCTATATAATTTTTATGTTGACTAGATATTAATTCTCGCATAATTATATACTTCAAGTGGGACTTTATAACATTTAGGCTTAGTTTGGATGTTGAAATGAAATGAAAAACATGTGAATGGTATTAAAACGGTTTGTGAATAGTAGTGAAATGATTTTTGAGTTAAAATAATATATGAAATTTTGAGAAATCAAAGAGAAAAAAATGAATAAAAATTTATAAAGTTAAAATATTGTTAGAATATTATTTTTTAATATTAATGTTGTTTTGAGATATGAAAAGCTTGAATTATTTTTTGTATTTTGTTTAAAAATTTGAAAAAGTTGTAATGATTAAGTGAAAAAGTTAAAAATTTAAAATTGAAAAATATTTGTGTTCGAGTAATATTTAGATTGAAGCACAAGGATTGATCTATTGATAATATAGAACTAACCTAGAGGACTCTACCTAGGTATGTTTGGACAATATGAGAATTCTCAAAACTCCATAATTTCTTTTGAAATATCACTCAATCACAATATTTTTCGTTTCAGATTTTTCGCCTAATCATTATTCAAACATAATTTTTACAAACTTAAAAAAAAAAAAAAAACACATAAATCAATACGTCTTTTAAAAATTTTAAATTAAAAATTTATATTCAAATAATTTTTTTATAATATTTTTATTCATTTTTTCCTCTCATTTTTCAAAATTCAATAAAACATCTCCGCTTAACCTATTTCAATGCTGTTCATAAAACATGCCCTTAGTTCAAGGACTCAGTTTAGACATCTCAATTCAAATAATGTGGAACGTCATTTTTTAAAAGTCTAGAAGAAAGCTGCGATATGATTTATAACTCTTCTAGCTAGGGACCTGTTATGAAAATTGGTATATACTCTCTGATATGTGCAATCAATATCTAGAATCCTTATCATCAAGTTTATTCTTGCTAAAAAGCAAGAAAATGACCATATTCTTTCTGACTTTGAGCCTCTCTCTCTCTCTGTCTGTCTGTGTGCGCGGGGTCCTTCCTTGCAAGTTGGAGGCTGCCATATTGGGCACCTATTGGGCTGAAATAGCTAGCTGTGTTAGATTCTTCGATGGGGTTTTGAGTCAATTAATTGCTGCATGCTGCTCATGATTGTGGAGATGGAACCATGAATATGCATTTGCTTCCTTTTCCTTAGAGGCCAAAAGTCTTGAAGAAATCCGCATACCAAAAGTTATGGAGGGAATCTTGAAAGGAAAGAAAGGAAAAAAAGAAAGAAAGAAGGATGATGCTAGCCGTCCAATAATATGTCTTGCATATGCATGCGGATAAGCAGAAAGACATATTACACAGAATATGCTGTTTCCTTGAGGTGTCTCAATCATATACATACCTATTCACTTATCTATTCCTATGTTTAATACATGAAAATGATCACTAAGGTCCTATTTGAATGTTGAACTGAATTGAGATGAATATAATTCTTTATAAATAGTAGTGAGTCGAGATGGTGAAATGAGTTTTGTGGAGCACACCTAAGATAAATTTAGATGTATTTGAATGTTAAGATGAGCCTATATGTATTTATAGAAAGATGAAAAAGATTGTAGGTCCCAAGTATAAAAATGTGTTGAGTTGAAAAATATTGTGGGGGAGTGTAAAGAGGTTTTGAGTTCAGATGAGTTTAGTAATCTGAGAATTGAGTGTTTGGATATTACACTCAGTTTAAAATTAGATTGAACTTGATCTCAGTTCAGTCTAACTTCCAAACGGGGGGCCTAAGTAATGCAATCATTAAGGCCTTGTTTGGATAGTGAGCTTAGAAGAGATGAGAAGAGATGATCTTTGAACATTAATTAAATGGTTTGTAAATAGTAATGAAATTGTTTGAGTTAAGATTTTTATTGAGTTTTGGGAAATGAGAGAAAAATTGACTAAAAATATCATAAAGTTAAAATATCGTTATAACATAATTTTGTAATATAATTTTTGTTTTGAGATTTGAAAAAATTGAATTATCTTTTATGTTTTGTTTGAAAGTTTGAAAAAATTGTAATGATTAAATAATGATTAAATGAAAAATTTGAAATTGAAATGTGTTTATGTTTGTGGTGTTTAGATATTGAGATGAGATGAAATAAAATATGATGAGAGGAGAATATCTTGGTATCTGATAAAGTGTTAGAATTGCGTAATTAAATTGCTTAAAGCGAATGATTTATTTTATCAAATAAGAGTTGAGTATTTAATTATGCAGTAAATTCTAATACTGGATTCCAATTGATTGATGTCAATATTTTGGTAACAAATATTCTGTATTGCCTTTCCAATGGTAAATATTTAAATCATGCTACAGGCATAGAAAGAAAATAGCTGGAGCCGAAACGTGGGACTTGTATGAGCTGTACGGATTGAAGGAGATGAAAGGCTGGAACAAGCTGGGACACAACACCTCACTCAGAGCAAATCAGCATGCTTCCTCTCATGCACAAACCTGCAGCAGATCAATGCAGAGCACGAAGCACGGAGGAAGGGCAACGCAGAGGAAATTTCACTGGCTGAAAGGGGCAAATTAGATTTTTTGGTTGAAGGGGAGTTTTGGAATTCAGACCTTAGGCGGCTAGTGATTATCTTTTACTTGTTTTTTTTTTTACGTTGGAGTTTTTTTCTTTTTTCCAGTGTTTTTTTTTTTCAGACCTGAGCGGCGGCCTTTGGAGCTTTACGTTTTAGTTTTCTTCCCAGATTTTTACTTTTTCATTTTTCGTTTGAGGGAGATGGACAGAACTCTGGAACTCTCCTGGTGGTTCTTAGTTTATTTACTGTTTTTTCATTTCATTTTTTTCTGTTTTCATTTTATTGTTTGTTCGTTCTTAGTGGGGTTGGCACTTACAGACTACTACTTTTTAGCATTTTATTTTTTTTTTGCAGTTTTATCATCTGCGTCGGCTTTGTTTTCTTTCTCGTAGACTTTCTTTTCTGTTTTCATTCTTAGTGTTTTTTTTGGTGCAGGACTGTGAGGTGGCTACTTTTATTTTTTTTCTTTTCTTCTTTCAGTTTTTCATTCGGTTTGTCGGATTCATGTTTATTTGAGATTTGTTGCTGTTACTTTTAAGTTCAGGCTTTCGTTTTGAGGAGAAGTTATTCGGCTGGAAGTCGATTTTGATTTGCGTTCTTAGTGCTTTTCAGTTCCAATCTTGGGGGCCACAGCTGGTGATTATTATTTTTTTCTATTTAGTTTACATTTTTTTTTTCGTTGAGGATTGATGGAGAGGAGACGGCGTGGAACTGCTCTCTCAGGTCTTTTTCATTAATTTCTTTTGGGTTTCACTTTTTCGATTGGGAAGCTTCCTCTCGGTTTTGGGTGGACGACGGCTGCAATTTTATTTTATTTTAGCTTCAGTTTCCATTCGGGTGGTTGTTGCTTCTTTTTCATTCTTAGTGGTGCTGATCTTGGGGGCTCTTCGGCTCTCTCTCACTTTTATTTTGGATATTTTTTTTTAGATTTTATCATGACTCAACTTAGATTTATTTTTGTTGCTAGAAATACTATGTGTAGCTAATTTCTTAAACTTGGGTTGTGGAATGAGACTTAATTTATTTTGGGTTCTAGTTTAATACAATATTTTGTGGTTCAATGTTGATTTCACTAAGTTACTAGTTAGATTTAAATTGAAAATAGATTGCAACTCTTGTTCTTGATTTGTTGTTGACGTAAGGCACAACAAAAACTTGAAAATTATCAAGGTTTCTCTCGATTGATTGTAAATGTGTGTTTGGCTAGTAAAGTAGAGAATTCCTTAGATAAATATTGCAAAACTTGAGCATAACCTTTTATCATCCGTTTATTAATACCTTGATTGGGTTGTTAATCGAGAAAATTATCTAGGATCCGAAATAAAAAAAAGTCTCATACCCAACCCAAGTGTTTGTTAATTGCCTTTTTGATTAGAAATTTTAATTTCAGCTTTGATTAATTTTTTTTGCGGGAATTGAATTCACTACTTTCTTTCTTATATTATTTTCGATATTTTTCACAAACGCTTTAATAACCCTTTGTCCCTGTGGAATACGATCTTCGAATTATCCTTGATACAACTTGACACTTCTACACTTGGAAGCACATTCGAGACCGAGTCAAGTTTTTGGCACCGTTGCCGGGGACAACTTGTGCTTATCAGAGCATTCTCTTTTTCCTAAGAGGACGTTTGTGGAGCTGTGAACCTCTTCACAGCCTGGGTGATATCTTTACCTCTCATTTTATTTGTTTACTTTTATCTTGTTTTGTGCTGAACTTGCATGTCTGATTGGGCTAGAGATAGCACATATAGACTTGCTAGGGCTGAATCATCAACCTCATCATCGAGTGCATCATCTGTTTCTCTCAATTCAGCATTTGAATCATCATTTGACACTCATAGTAACATGGCTGAAGAAGAAGAACATCATGATAGGGAAATGGTAAATCAAAACAGGACACTTAGAGAGTATCTTCAGCCTGTTAGGACTAGCACCCCTTCTTGCATAATTTTACCTCTTAATGCAAATGCTTTTAATTTCAAACCTTGGATGATTCCATTGTTACCACACTTTCATGATATGGACTCTAAAAATCTCTACTTGCATATCAAAGAGTTTGAAGAAGTGTGTTCCACATTTATGGATAGAACATGCACTGAAGAGTTCATAAGATTAAAATTGTTTCCATTTTCTTAAAAGACAAGGCTAAGACATGGTTGAATTCCTTAACACCAAGATCCATTGGGACTTGGCAAGAAATGCAAACTGAATTTTTAAAGAAATTTTTTCCCATGCATAGAACCAATGCTTTGAAAAGACAAATCATGAATTTTTGCCAAAAGGATGTGGAAATATTTTACCATTGTTGGGAACGATTCAAAGACCTCCTAAATGCATGTCCTCACTATGGATATGAGAATTGGAGGGTCGATAGTTTTTTCTATGAGGGGTTGCAACAAAAAATGAGGCAATTTGTAGAAACCATGTGTAATGGTGAATTCTTCAACAAAGGGCCCAAGGAAGCGATTGAATATTTTGACTATTTGGCTGAAAATGCCCAATCTTGTGATGTTTCTGACTTGTATGATAGATCTGAAAATCAAAAATGTGTTGGTGGGGGTGGTAAATACCACTTGAAAGAATCTAATGATTTATATGCTAAGCTTGCATTAATGTCTAAAAAGTTAGAGTCAAAATCAATGTAATGCCACTTTAGAGCTTAAGAAAATCAATGTAATGCAAGTTTTGCCATCAATTGAAAAATGCAACATATGTGAAGATCCAGGGCATGTGACTAATGCATGCCCAACAATTCTTGCTTTTAAAAAAGTGTTGCTTGATCAATCCAACCCTATGCATATGATCTCTAAAAATTTTTCTGGACCTTACTCTAATACTTACAATGCAGGTTGGAGAATTCATCCAAATTTCAGCTGGAAGAATGAACAACCTAGGCCATCTACACAAGGGCAAAGTCAGTATACCCCATATGGAGCAACTGGCCAAGGGTCGGGACCCTCTTACTTTGCAAATCAGCCCCTTCCAATGCAAAAAAAGGGAGTGGAAGATTCCATTCAGCAACTAACTGTTACCCTATAATAGTTTATGCAAAATCAAGCCATAGTCAACAACCAGAATGCTCAACCCATCAATGACATCAGAGGGAACCTTACTAGAGTAACCACTACTTTAAATAACCAAGAGAAAGGCAAATTTCCTGCTCAAACCCAACCCAATCCACAAGTGCAAAGTCCATCATCTCAGAATAATGGTGAATGGGCCAATGTGAAATCAGTGAAAGCTATTACAACTTTGAGGAATGGTAAGGTCGTGAATATCCCTGTCCATAGTACAAGAAAATCAGGTAAAGAAGCTAACCCTTCTCTAGTTAGTGGTGAGCCAAGCACTTCAGATTCAAATAATGATGCATGTCTCATTCCTGCACCTTTTCCACATCGTTTGCTTTCTTTGCATAAAGAAAACCAGCATGCTGAAATCTTAGAAATTTTTAAGCAAGTTAAGATTAACATTCCACTTCTTGATACTATTAAACAAATTCCTGCTTATGCTAAATTTTTGAAAGACTTATGCAATGTGAAACGCAAACTAAATGTGCAAAAAAAGGCTTTTCTCACCGAGCAAGTTAGTGTCATTATTCAAAACCACACACCACCTAAGTACAAGGATCCTGGTTCACCTACCATTTCATGTGTCATTGGAAATTCTAAGATTGGTCAAGCCTTGCTAGACTTAGGTTCGGGGGTCAATTTGCTACCTTATAGTGTGTACAAACAATTAGGGTTAGGGGAATTAAAAGCCACTTTAATCATTTTGTAGCTTGCCGATAGATCCATAAAAATTCCATAGGGTATTGTTGAGGACGTCTTGGTCCAAGTAGATAAATTTTATTACCCTGTGGATTTTGTGGTATTGGATATGAAGTTGTCATCCCATTCAAACTCTTCACCACCTGTGATTTTAGGAAGACCATTCCTAGCAACTTCTAATGCTATAATTAATTGTAGGAGTGGTGTTTTAAAATTGAGTTTTGGAAATATGACTTTAGAACTAAATATCTTTAATTTGTGCAGGCAACCTCAAGAACTTGAAGACGTTGAAAAAGTCAATGCATTGGAATCCTTACTTGCTGAAAATTCTTTGTTAAATTACCATTGTGATGAACTTTGAGAGGATTTAGAAGACTCCCTTGATTTAATTGATTCCACTAATCAATTTTCTTCTCTTTATGCTGCAGGAAATTCGAATGAGATGCAGTGAAAGCTCAAATTTGAGCCACTACCAGCACTACAAGCCTCAGCACAACCCTCCAATGAGAAGTCCCCAATGCTGGAATTAAAGCCGCTACCCTCGGAGTTGAAATACGCCTACCTCGGACCAGAAAAGTCATTTCCAGTAGTGATTTGTGCACTTTTAACTCCAGACCAAGGGAGTAAGTTGCTGAAAATTTTGGCACAACACAAATTAGTCATTGGCTGGTCCATTGCTGACATCAATGGTATAAGCCCTTTCATCTGCACACATAGAATATATTTGGAAGAGGACTCAAATCCCTCTAGAGAGATGCAAAGAAGACTAAACCCCACAATGAAAGAAGTGGTAAAAAATGAAGTTTTGAAATTGTTAGACATAGGCATTATTTATCCCATTGCTGATAGCAAATGGGTTAGCCCAATTCAAGTTGTTTTAAAAAAATCTGGTATAACATGGTGGAGAATGACAAGGGAGAATTGGTGCCTAGTAGGGAGACCATACGTTGGAGGATGTGTGTAGACTATAGAAAATTAAATACCGCCTTTAGAAAGGATAATTTTCCCTTACCTTTCCTTGACTAAATTTTAGAAAAAATGGCAGGGCATGAATATTATTGTTTTTTATATGGTTTCTCTAGCTATTATCAAATAGAAATAGCCTCTGAGGATCAATAGAAGACTACCTTCACTTGTCCTTTTGGGACTTTTGCCTTCAAGAGAATGTCATTTGGGTTATGCAATGCCCCAGCCACTTTTCAAAGATGCATGTTGAGCATTTTCAGTGACTTGATTGAGGACATTGTAGAGGTTTTCATAGATGATTTTTTAGTTTTTGGAAAAATATTTGATACATGTTTGTCTAATTTACAAGTTGTCTTGAAAAGATGTGAAGAAAAATAATTGATATTAAATTGGAAAAAATGCCATTTCATGGTAAGACAAGGGATAGTTTTGGGGCATATTGTATCTCCTTGGGGCATAGAGGTAGATAAAGCTAAGACAGACTTGATTTCAAATTTGCCTGCACCTAAAAATGTGAAAAGTGTTAGATCTTTTTTAGGGCATGTCGGTTTTTATAGAAGGTTCATAAAGAATTTTAGCTTTATCTCTAAACCTCTTTGTCAACTTTTAATGCATGATGTCAAGTTTGAATGGACTAAAGAGTGTCAAAATTTCTTTGATCAGTTGAAAACATTTCTCACCATGCACCTATCCTTCGCCCTCCTGATTGGTCACTTCCTTTTGAATTAATGTGTCATGCAAGTGACTTTGTTGTGGGGGCTGTACTTGGACAGCGAAGAGAAAAGCTGCCATATGTCATATACTATGCTAGTAAGACTTTGAATGCTGCTCAAAAGAATTATTCCACCACAGAAAAAGAATTACTAGCTATAGTCTTTGCATTGGATAAGTTTAGATCATATCTCCTTGGTTCACCTGTCATAATATTCATTGATCATGCAGTTTTGAAATTTTTATTGACACCAAGCCAAGATTGGTAAGATGGATACTCCTATTGTAAGAATTTGATCTCACAATAAAAGACAAGAAGGGAGTAGAAAATGTGGTGGCAGATCATCTTTCTCGCCTTACACCTGAAGTTTCTAAGGAGTTTTCCTTAATTTCTGATTCTGTTCCTGATGAATAATTATTTTTAGTTGAGATTTTACCATGGTTTGCTAACCTTGTAAATTTCTTGGTTACAGGAAAGACTCCACCTCATTGGAATGCTCCAGACATCAAAAGGTTGAAGGCTGAAGCTAAGTATTTCTTTTACGACGATCCCTACCTTTTCAAGTATTGCTCAAATCAAATCATTAGGAAGTGTATGCCCAATAATAAAATTTTTGGTGTTTTAAATTTTTGCCATACGGAAGCTTGTGGAAAACAGTGGCCAAAATTCTTCAAAGTGGATTTTATTGGCCAACTATGTTCAAAGATGCCTTTAGTTTTTGTAAAGCTTGTGAGTCATGTCAGAAATTAGGAAGAATCACTAGGAGAAATAGGATGCCTATGCAACCCATACTAGTGATTGGAATTTTCAATTGTTGGGGAATAGATTTTGTGGGACCATTTCCTTCTTTTTATGGTTATTTATACATTTTGCTTGCTGTTGACTATGTTTCTAAGTGGGTTGAGGCAGCCCCTTGCAAATCTAATGATCATCAAGTTGTTTTAAAATTTTTGAAAGAAAACATTTTTGCAAGGTTTGGCATGCCTAAAGTCATAATCAGTGATAATGGCACCCATTTTTGTAATAAGCATTTCTCAATCTTAATGAAGAAATATGATATCCATCACAAAATCTCTACTCCCTATCATCCTCAAACCAATGGATAAGTTGAACTAACAAATAGAAAGATTAAAAACATTCTTGAAAAAACAGTTAGCCCAAACAAGAAGGATTGGTCTTTGAAATTGTCTGATGCCTTGTGGGCTTATAGAACAGCCTTTAAAACCATTTTGGGTATGTCTCCATATAAACTAGTGTATGGTAAGGCTTGCCATTTGCTTGTAAAGCTGGAACATAGAGCATATTGGGCCATTAAGCAATGCAATTTTAACATTAATGAAACTGGTTGTGTGAGAAAATTGCAGCTGTCTGAGTTGGATGAATTGAGGATGGATGCTTACAACAACTCTAAGTTGTCAAAAGAAAGAATGAAGAACTTCCATGACAAACGCATCCAACGTAAGACTTTTGAGCCTAATCAATACGTGTTATTATACAACTCTCGGTTACACTTGTTCCCTGGTAAGTTAAGGTCTCGGTGGAGCGGGTCTTATATGGTACAAACTGTTTTTCCCTATGGTGCTATAGAGATAATGAATCCTCTCAATGGTTGACATTTCTAAGGTTAATGGTCAAAGGCTCAAGCCTTTTATTTCTAACTTTGCATCTGAAAAATCTACTCTACATTTTCTTGATCCTAATTGATGGTTCTTGATCTACCAATTTCTTTTCATTGTTTTATTTTGTTCTTCAGTTTTTATTTTCATCTCTTTCAAATCTGTCTAGGTACTTCCTTTTCCTCTTTCCTTCAATTTTTCTTTGAATATTTGGTTCTTCTTTTAGTTCTTTTGCCCCTTAACTTCTCTCTTTGTGTAAATTCATTCATTTCTCTTGCATCATTGAGGACAATATTACAATCTAGTTGGGGGGTGAAAGAGAATTTATTTTTCTGTTTGCATGCCTTAGACATATTTTGGTCCACCTTGGGGGAGTATTAGTAATGAGTTGAAAGCATATTAAATCCCCTGTTCTTGAATTTTACATGCTAGAAAGTGAACTAAAAAAACAAAATGATTTGTTGAGGTCATGGAACATGTGAAATGTAGTGCAAATATGAATATATGTCAAAAGATGGACTTATCCATTTTATTTAGTTGTTAAATCAAGGGAAATATGTTAAAAGTTTTGTTAACACACACAACACATACTCGGAATGCCTAGAAAGACTACATTGAGTCATTGTTTGTTGATTTACACTTCGGTTGTTTGGGACTCTAATGAACCATATCCTAATGGCTTAAGAAAAAATTTAAAATAAATTAAATGAGAAAATAGACAAGCCAGGAAAAAAAAAAAAAAACTCCTTTAGGAAGATTAGTGGTAAGGGCTAACTTGTGAAAGTGTGGCTAGACGCATATTCATAGGCTGGATTCCCCACTATTAAAAAAAAAAAAAAAAAAAAGGAAAAAGGATTACATTTGTGTATTGAAAAAGGCTGCCTATTACCAGGGTCTTTACTAAATAAGAAAGTAGGTGCATTTTAAAGTGTAATAGCGTGAAAGCTGCCACTACAATGGTTTTGAATTAGAGTAATACCATATGGTTTTCTCAGATTAGTTGTTGTGATTGAAACTATGAATGCCTCTTGCTAGTCGATCTTAGAATTCCAACCTTATTCCAATGCACTTGAAGGAAAGCAAACATTGTTACATTTAGTTCCCTTGGTTGATTAACTAAATGGTGTATAAACCTCCCAGGTGATACAAAATTCAAAGTAATCTATCTCCAGTGTTCTTAAACTCAACAAGTCTATTTCATGGCACATGATTCTCAGATTTTCTCAAATTGTAGTTGGTAATTTTACTTTTGCATGAATTCATTCGCTTTATTTGCTAGAGTCTAGCAAAAAGCTAGTTGGGAGGGTGTGATAAAGTGTTAGAATTGCGTAATTAAATTGCTTAAAGTGAATGATTTATTTTATCAAATAAGAGTTGAGTATTTAATTATGCAGCAAATTCTAATACTGGATTCCAATTGATTGATGTCAATATTTTGGTAACAAATATTCTGTATTGCCTTTCCAATAGTAAATATTTAAATCATGCTGCAGGTATAGAAAGAAAATAGTTGGAGTCGAAATGTGGGACTTGTACAAGCGGTACGGACTGAAGGAGATGAAAGGCTGGAACAAGCTGGGACACAGCACCTCACGCAGAGCAAATCAGCACGCTGCCTCTCACGCACAAACCTATAGCAGATCAATGCAGAGCACGATCTGGCACGGAGGAAGGGCAACGCAGAGGAAATTTCGCGGGCTGAAAGGGGAAAATTCGATTTTTTGGTTGAAGGGGAGTTTTTGGGATTCAGACCTTAGGCGGCTAGTGATTATCTTTTACTTGTTTTTTTTTTTTTTACGTTGGAGTTTTCTTCTTTTTTCCAGTTTTTTTTCGTTTGGCAGAAGCAAAGTTTTTTTTTTTTTTTTTTCCTTTCAGTTCAGACCTGAGTGGCGGGCCTTTGGAGCTTTATGTTTTAGTTTTCTTCCTAGATTTTTACTTTTTCATTTTTCATTTGAGGGAGATGGACGGAACTCTGCAACTCTCTCGGTGGTTCTTAGTTTATTTACTATTTTTTCGTTTCATTTTTTTCTGTTTTCATTTTATTGCTTGTTCGTTCTTAGTGGGGTTGACACTTACAGACTATTGCTTTTTAGCATTTTATTTTTTCTGAAGTTTTATCTTCTGCGTCGGCTCTGTTTTCTTTCTCGTAGACTTTCTTTTCTATTTTTGTTCTTAGTGTTTTTTTGTGTGCAGAACTTTGAGGCAGCTGCTTTTATTTTTTTTCTTTTCTTTTTCCAGTTTTTCATTCGGTCTATTGGATTCATGTTTATTTGAGATTTGTTGTTGTTACTTTTAAGTTCAGGCTTTCGTTTTAAGGAGAAGTTATTTGGCTGGAAGTCGGTTTTGATTTGTGTTCTTAGTGCTTTTCAGTTCCAGGCTTGGGGGCCACAGCTGGTGATTATTATTTTTTTCTATTTAGTTTACATTTTTTTTCCTTGAGGATTGATGGTGAGGAGACGGCGTGGAGCTGCTCTCTCAGGTATTTTTCATTAATTTCTTTCGGGTTTCACTTTTTCGGCTGGGAAGCTTCCTCTCGGTTTTCGGTGGACGACGGCTGCAATTTTATTTTTTTAGCTTCAGTTTCCATTTGGGTGGTTGTTACTTCTTTTTCATTCTTAGTGGTGCTGATCTTGGGGGCTCTTCGGCTCTCTCTCATTTTTATTTTGGATTTTTTTTTTTTCAGATTTTATCATGACTCAACTTAGATTTATTTTTGTTGCTAGAAATATTATGTGTATCTAATTTCTTAAACTTGGGTTGTGGAATGAGGCTTAATTTATTTTGGGTTCTAGTTTAATACAATATTTTGTGGTTCAATGTTGATTTCACTAAGTTACTAGTTAGATTTAAATTGAAAATAGATTGCAACTCTTGTTTTTTATTTGTTGTTGACGTAAGGCACAACAAAAACTTGAAATTTATCAATGGTTCTCTCAATTGATTGTAAATGGGTGTTTGGCTAGTAAAGTAGAGAATTCCTTAGATAAATATTGCAAAACTTGAGCATAACTTTTTATCTTCTGTTTATCAATGCCTTGATTGAGTTGTTAATCGAGAAAATTATCTAGGATCCGAAATAAAGAGAGTCTCATACCCAACCCAAGTGTTTGTTAATTTGCCTTTTTTATTAGAAATTTTAATTTCAGCTTTGATTAATTTTTTTTGCAGGAATTGAATTCACTATTTTCTTTTTTACATCATCTTTGATATTTTTCACAAACGCTTTAATAACCTTTTGTCTCTGTGGAATATGATCCTGGACTTACTCTTGATACAACTTGACACTTCTACACTTGGAAGCACATTCGAGACCGAGTCAGTATCCAAACCAGGCCTAAATGATTGCCTAGGCACACCTTTAGTCAAAGACAAGAATATTTGGTAGAGAATTTTTTTCATAAATACTCTCATGCAAAAGTCTCACCAAAATCAGTACATGCACAAATGGATCATTCTACAAAAGCATAACACAAACCGACATGGCTCTGGCATCTATCAAAGAAGTAGTACTTCCTGGAACAATCAAAGAAGTAGCTTTTCTTTGAGTGCCGAAACTGTACACATGCACATGACACAATCAATTCAACTCAAGGTCTGGTGCTAATAGAAGTTTCTTACTTTCCTAATAGCGAAGGAAAAGGATAGGGCCTGATTTGATTTGGTTATTCAATCCCGCCTCTAAGATGCTCGGTTTACTTTGATCATCCTCTCGTACTAGCTACTGATTATCGCATTGCTAAGCTATTGCATCACCAACTAGTTAATCAAGCACGAGCCCCTACTCAAGTGGATTCCTCCTTTTGCAACTCAGTGTACGGGGTATTAGCAGCCTTTTCCGACTATTATTTCCCTCCCAAGGGTAGGTTCTTACGGTTTACTTACCCATCGACCACTGGAAACACCTCTTCCCTTTCTCGCCACAAGGAGCTCTTATATAAATAACAAATAGAGAGGTAGAAAAAACTCAAATAATGAGACCCACAATATGCCAACCCTCATTTTTTAAACCTAATCTCCTTCAAAATCTTTCCTCTCATGCCCCCCTCTTGTCATTTCAAGTTATGGACCCATTTGGATTTGTGTTGAATTGAAAATCAAATGGATAAACCCTCTTCAACTCAAGATATAATGCATCAAACCCATTTGGTAAATTGGTGTTTAAGGACAAGTGCTCCAAGATTTCCACCAGTTTAAGATCACTAAGCCACATGCATGGGATCAACTATCAAGCTATATCCAAACTCATCAATGCATTCAAAACTACATATTTTTTCTTCTAACACTCGAACCTTTTCAACTCCAAAAAATTATCAATTCAAAATAGCGGTTACAAGCATTCAGAATGTGGAAATCTAGTTTGTTCTATCAATCAGAATCACATAAACAAGAATTTAGGTGCAGGGAGATGACAAAGCTTCATAAAATTTTTGAATAGCTATGGTTGATAGTGAAACAATTTCCATTCCAGGAAAAGTTTTTTAGGAGGTATGTAATAGGATATTGCTTGGGTTGTTCTCAAAAATTTCCCAAATATTACTGTACAATAAAAGTTTTGAAGGTCTACCAATTCTATCAATCAATTTTTTAATCAATATTCATGCAATTATTCAATAAGAAAGCATTAACATAAAATAAACCAATTGCAAAACACAGAAATTGGTAACGAAGGGAAACCCTTTAAATAACTCTTTAAAGGTAAAACCCTACAGGGTAGCCTACCCAAAACATTGAGACTCGGAATTACCTGTTTTGACTTATCTAAAACACTTAATTACATACTCCAGATAAACTCAAAGTATTTTACATTCAACAACTCACAAAATGCAAACTAAAGATGATATCTATCATCTTAGTCACCTAATGCTAGTCAAACTCTTTGAAATTCACATTTTCAATCTCCTTCTTTGGCGAATTGGTAGCAAAACTAAATACTTGTTGAATACATCTTGAACCTGTAAAAAACTTAGAAAACACCACACACAAAAAGAAAAAAAAAAAAAAAAAGAAACACATAATTTTGAATATGCAAATAGAAATATACAAACCGTGGCTGAAATTTTAAACACTCAACATAGTCTTTTAACCTCACATTCATGTGTAGCAAAAGTACTAAATATAACTAACCACAAATCAGAAAGTTTATATTGTACTTGTTACAAATTCAATCAAATCAAATTTCAGTTCTCCCCCTTAATTTCAAAATACTTTAAAAACAATTTCATTCTTCATTCTCCTCCCCCTCAATAGTACAACTCCTCCAACTTTCCCTTTTTGTCACAAATTTGACAAGGGTCACTCCTCTTCATTGTTGGAGTCCATGACATTCACCTGCTGAATGTTCAAGGATAGCTGAACCAACTTGTCATTTGCTTGAACACAGTCTAAGCATACAACAGCTATATCCTTCTCTAGTTTAAGCTGGTTGGCATCCAACTTGGCAGCAATGGCATCTATCTTTTGTGATGGTAGAGTCAACTGCTCCAGGACTTAAGAGAAGGGCACCGATGGCTCAGGTGGAACGCATGTGGACTCTGTAGTGCAAGCTCTCTTATTAGATAGTTGGGCCTTAGATTTAACAACTATGATGGCTAAAATAGAGCCAATCATCTTCATAATAGGCTCATTTTCCCTGAGAGAGACCTTAGCCTTGAGAAGTTATCAAACCTCCAAACACTACAAGAGAAGTGGGCTTTTGTGACCAAACTTTAGTGACCAAAAGGATTATTTTCCATGAAAATCGTGGAAAAATCGTGAGAAATAGTCATTTTAATAATTAAATTTTGTTCACAAAAGCCCACTTTTCTTATAGTGAAATGGCAAATTTTACTCCTTATCAACATGATAGCAATGGATAATATCCCAACATGCTTGGGAAAATCAGTGAGCACACCTGATGCAAGTGCATACATGAAATAGGCACGCTCTAAAAGAAACTCAATCTAACGATTGATAGGTCAGAGGTTCAACAACACTATTTTTGCTAGGAGTTGATATGGGGGAAGCATAACACTTACAAGGATCCTTTGGACCTTGGGGTTCCACTTAGGTCCATAGGGATCGACAAAAGATTTCATATGACTGTTTTAGTTGGGGGCCCCATACCTTGATATGGATACAAGGGAGACTCAACAAGATATTGGTCATGTAACTCCCTTATAATGGTAGGAGATACCTCAATGGTGGTTCCCCTGACAACTGAAGTAATACTTTTTTTTTTAATAAGTAAACGGTAGTATTAGTTAAAATAGGCTTAGCCCAAGTAAACAAGATGGTATACATGGGACAACTGAAGTAATACTATGATCCTCCAAATTAAAATAGGTTATGTTGTTGTAAAACTCCCTAACAATTTCAAAGCATGGAGTTGGAGAAGAGTGTGAGAGTTTTTCCGAATGTCTATCAACAAAAATTTGTCTAATAATATCAAATTTAGTAGAAGGAAAGTCAACTAAACTTATAT
The DNA here is from genome assembly GCF_018687715.1 of Carya illinoinensis. Taxonomy (NCBI): domain Eukaryota; kingdom Viridiplantae; phylum Streptophyta; class Magnoliopsida; order Fagales; family Juglandaceae; genus Carya; species Carya illinoinensis. The sequence goes on along the minus strand of NC_056767.1, from coordinate 11,837,809 downwards.
CTCTTTCACCTAAAACAGGTCAATGCAAGAAGATGGTTCTATTGTAAAGCAACATTCATATCTAGCACCAAACCTGGGTGGTGTAGGAGGGGTGACTAGAATTTCTTCCTTACTAGAAGAATTTTCAGGAGTGGCCTATGATATGATAAGAATAAGGACAAGTAGTGTATAAGATCCCACATTGCTTGTAAATGAGAAGTTCTTTCTCTTTTTAAGGTTTCAATGGGACTCTAATTGTATCATTCACTAGTCATTTTAGAGTATAGGCCATGTGGATTGGGCATTCTATTGGAGCTTTACAAATGGTATCAGAGCCTATCTCAACAAAAAATGTGGGATTTGAGTTGTGCTACCTACAACGAACAGGCTCGACAAAGACGTTGGGAATTTAAGGGGTGTAGATTGTGATACCCCAATATGATAAGGATATGTGATGTATGAGATCCCATATTGATTAGGAATAAGAAGTTCTTGCTCTTTATAATGTTCCAATGGGGCTCTAATTGTATCATTGACTAGTCCTTTTAGAGTATAGGCCATGTAATTTGGGCATTCCATTGGGGCGTTACAATGACTTAACTTCTTCCTGTGAGCACAATCTTTGAATCTCATCCAAAAAGGATTATGCACATTGTCATACTTAACACTCAGGAGATCCAAACCCATGCCTACTACCTTGTGACAAATAAGCATAAATTGTTTGAGTAGACGTACGTCCCACAGCCACAAAGAACCTCACCTCTACAATGTAATGTGATTAAAATGACGAATGACCATGAATGCATCCAAACAAATATACATAAAACTGAAAAATTTTTGTTGAGGCAAACACGCAAACACTTGGGGGAAATACGTAGAAACTGAATTACATAATGCCAGAATCCACCAAAAACCATCCTAAATACATGAGGTGTAGAAATAAACTCAAAACCCAACACAATGTGTGACGATTCACATCCCTATAGCAAAGAATCCGAACCAAAACACTAAAACCATATGTGAAACCGAAACAATCCCAAATAGGTGAGAATCTAATGTTACACTTAATGAAAATAAAAAGAACAAAAGAATACGGGATTGACTATTCGAGGTGCCAAGGCCTCCAAATACTCATAGGAAATTAAGATTCAAACTTGATGCTTTCATTCAGTAGGCTTAATAGAGTTAAATAGACGATTACATGAATGACCCACCACTAACACATTGGCAACTACCCATGTTTGACAGTACTCAACCCATTTAAACAAATAACTAGACTTAATCGACATACATAACCTACTAACATAATGGCCCACGACAACTTAACTCAAACATAAACATAATAACTACTTAAAAGACCCTTATGGAAATAAAAGAATTACATCTAACCTTAGGACATCTCTTGAACCATACTCGACCCCAGACCTTAACCCTAACCATGGAACATAACACCGAACCCTAGAAGGAGAGGGGAGAAGAGGATAGGAGATGTACCGTGACTGAGAGGCATGTAAAAGAGGATTGTTACTCGATTTAAAAAACACAGAAGGAACTAGAACTTGAGAAAAGTGAAGAGGTCTATTTGGCTTGGGTTCTACAGACGGCAGTAGGTAAGAGTGAATAATTGGGGTGGCAAGAGTGGGAACTAAAATAACGTGACTTGCAATCTTGTGTGAGTGGGCATATTACTGTCATAAACGAGTCCCACTGGGAGTCTTATACAAACAAGTGTAGTGCATACTTATTGAGGACTCAAAGTTATAATAGCTGATACTTGAGCTGATTTTTGCAATAAATGCCCATGTGCAAAAAAAATAAAAAAACAACTAAAAAAATAAAAATAAGATAAACAAATAAAAACTAAAAACTAACCCACACTCACGGATGTGTAGTAAGCAAAAACAATTGAACGAACTTAATTTCCTTAAAGTCTGCCTAATTGTACCCTAAAGAGAAAAGATATTTGCAACCGTGAATTGTGTAACCATCATGTGATTGTTTTGAAAAAAGTAAATAAAACAAGGGACCCACATGAAAAAGATTAATTTTTTAATAGCGGACATCACTCTTTTTCAAACCAATTACGCAACATTTACGCACTTCACGGTTATATGTAGAATTACTCATTTTTTTCTTATGTATAGATTAATTTATATTTTTCCTCTTTGACACATAGACACCCCCCAAATGAGTCATCTTTTACCTCAAAATGTAAACTTTATGGTAGGACCTAGATAAGAGCAATGATTTTTTTCTTTAAGGACTTAAAGAACATGATCTGTGTAGGGTGTTTTTCTTTTTCAGTAATGAATAAATACCGATTTTTTCTATATAGGTCCAAACTTTATGTCTAGCAAGAGAAGACAACTTGACTTTCAGTATAGGTTCAACTAGTATTAATCAATTTAAGGTTTAGACAGATTTCATAGTTGTCTCATCATCTACAACCACATTGATAGATTTCATGACAGGTTTTGTCCTTAGGTTGTAGACTTTATATGCCTTGCTACTGGATGAATATCCAAGAAATAACCCTTTATCACTCTTGCTATCAAACTTGTGTTAGTTTTCCCGATCTCACAATATATAACACCTGTTGCCAAAGACGCTAAAGTACTTGACTATAGGTTTTTCACTTTTCCACAAGGCTTACAGAGTGTGCTTGGTATCGGGTCTCAAAACAACGCAATTGATGATATGGCTTGCTATATTTATATCTTCTCCCCAAAAATATAAGGTCATTTTCTTGTTGTTCAGCATGGTTTGGGCCATCTCTCCCAAATAGCTCTATTTTTTTTTCCACTACTCCATTTTGTTAAATAGTGATAAAAGCAAAAACTTATAGATGAATGCCTTGTTCATAACAAAAAATAGAAAAATTAGAGTTGTCAAATTCCTTACCATAATCACTATGAATTCTAAATATAGAAAGACCCTTCTCTATTTACAGCCTCTTTAATATCTTCTTAGCAAGCTTGAATGCTCCAGACTTTCCCCTTAGGAGAATAGTCTAAGTGAATCTTGAGAAATCGCCCACAATGACCATGATCTTTCCTCCTACACTTTTAGTTTGTGTAGGACACATCAAATCTATGTAAAGCAACTCAAGTGGCCGAGAGGTGAGAATTTCTATGATCTTCTTATATTGTGCTCTTGTTTGCTTTCCTTCTTGGCAAGGTTCACACACCTATTCTTCACTTTTAGGAGTTTAGGCAAACCTACAATAGCTTCCTTTTTGGAGATCTTAGACAAGTTCTCAAGGTTGAGATGTCTGAGACATTGGTGACACAACTCAGTTTCATCCGATAAAACTCTATGTCAACAAAGTTAGGCAATTTAAGAGACTCCATAGCAGTTGTTGGATGTAGAAGTGCCCTTCAAAATTCATTTTTCAGCTTTATTGTAAACATTGCACTCATCTTTAGATAACTGCACAATAAGAATATCATCATAAAATTGACTAATACTTAACAAGTTAGCCTTAAGACCTTTAACAAATAAAACATTGTGAAGAAGAGGTAGTCAAAGTATTTTAGATTTTTAACAATTCATCTTCCTTCAACAAAGGATTTGCTTCCATCACCAAAGGTCACGGTGCCTCCTCAATTTGAATCAATTTTCTTAAACAAGGTCTTGTCACCAGACATGTGTCTCGAACATGAACTGTCCAAGTACCAAAGGCAGCTGCCCATTGACTTGAGGGTTGTGTGAGCCACTAAGCACACGACATATACTTTGACCACCCATTTTGATTTAGGTTTAAGTTTTGAGGTGAGCTTTACATCATCACAACTTTTCTTGGTCTTATCCTTGTTGCCAAGATAGAATTTAGATAACTCACACAATTTCAAGCTTATGGTGTTTATTTGTTGGCTTAACTATTGGACTTGGTTTCCAAGGGTCTTAACCTTCTTCTTTGATTTTCTTTCACCTCCATCTTTTTGCATATTTCTCATATTAAAGTAGTATGATCTTATATGGCCAAAAATATCACAATAATGACAAATAGGCACAAACTTACTCTGTTCAACTTCTTTGAAGTTGATCTTACATTGGGCTTGTTCGGATGGTTTAACTTTGAAGAAGCTTCAATCGGAGCATCCAAAGCTTGACTTCCTTTGACAAAGATAATATTCTTGAAGTTGATGGTAGCAGATGATAAGGTTTTCGGATCTTTGTTTTGGGAAGTTATATACCCCAACCCTATACAGTCACTGCTGAGCTTTTGGATGCTTAGCATCTATTCTAGCTTTTGACTTGAATATTTTTGTTGGTTCTCTTGAAAGTTTTTCAACTCCTTGTCTAGGGCATCCTTCTAAATCTTCAGCCTTGAGATCTCGACTTTAGAAATTTTTAGTAGTTCGGAGAGATTTTTAGATTCTGAACTATCACTAAGTGTGACACTAAATGTTATTCCCTTATTTTTCTTAAAGTTTAGGAACTCCACTCTAATTTGACCATAGCCAGAGCATTCATGACACTCTACTTTGTCTCTCTTATCTGATTTTTCTTTATTATTCCTTTCAGCTTCATTTTTAAAATTCCTTAACTTGCTTTTGTTTTCCATTTGCTTTCTTAGAAAACAAAAATTTCCTGAACTTCCTAGCAATGAGGGCTAGGTCCTCATCATTCAAATTTTCTTAAGTGAAGAGTTATCTTGATATTCTTTCACAGTTTTCGGCGCAATGGATTTCCCTTTCTTTGTTTGAGGAAGTGAGGACAATAATTTTGCAAGGAGCCAACTAGTTCTTCAACTTTGATTACATCCAAAACCTTGTTTTTCTCGATTGCTATGACTTTGGGGCAAAATCTTTCAGGTAAGGACCTTAAGATCTTTCTCAAGACCTTGAATATTCTACCTTTTCGCTAAGATTTTACCTGGAATTTACAATATCATTAAGTTTAGTATAAAAATCATTAAAGGCCTCATCTTCTAGCATTTTAATTTCTTTAAATTTTGAGGTTAACATTTGTAGTTTTGAATTTTTGAAAATCTTCGTGCCTTCATACTAACCTCCAAAATATCCCAAGCTTTTTTGACAATCTCACACATGAAGATTCTTTTAAATTCTTCAAGAGGGACAACCATGAAAATGACATTAAGTCCTTTGCTATACCAATTGCAGTTGTTGATCTCATCTCTAGACCAAGTGTCTAGGCTTGTCTCGGGCTTAGTCCACCCTTTTTTCCACTAGATACCACTCACATTCATCTAAACATTTGAGAAAGACCCTCATTCCAACTTTCAATTAAGCGTAGTTGTCCCTATCAAAATTTGGAGGGGCTGATAATGATGATGATATGATTTATAGGGATATGGATCACCATGAGTGAACCTCTCTGATGCTAATTGAAATTTTCCAAAGATCCCTATATAGTAACACTTCTGAAGGTCTACCAATTCTATTAATCAATTTTTAATCGATATTCATGTAATTATTTAATAAGAATAGCATTAACATAAAAGAAGTCAATTGCATAACACAGAAATTGGTAGTGAATGGAAACCCTATAAAGAACTCTTTAAAGGTAAAACCTTACAAGGCAGCTTACCCAGAAATGTCAACCCACTATTTGAAAATCTTTTACAAGGAAGTTTCAATTATAAAAAATTTTTCAATTGACACTCCTACTTGACCAGACAAACGGCCCATTTGTCTCTACCACGGTAGCAACTAGAAACTCTAACAATCTTCAAATATTGACTTTTCTACTAAAACTCTAGTGGTTGAAACGATCACACTATTTGAACCTCAGATTACACTCCTTGGGAGAAACATAATGAAAAATTCTCAAAGGAATTTTCTCACCAAAATAAGCACAAATTGTGCTCGCCAAAATCTCTAGAATGAATTCTCAGTCATTCCTAATTAATATGACAGTTTAAATATATTTCTAGAAGTAGTTTCCAAGTCCCAATGAAATTATGCTAACAATTGAGTCTAAAACACTTAATTACAGACTCTAGATAAACTCAAAATATTTTACATTCAACAACTTAAAAAATTCAAACTAAATATGATGTCTATCATCTTAATCACCTAATGCTAGCCAGACTCTTTGAAATTAACATTTTCATCCTCAAAATGGACAGATTTTTCAGAAAAGCAAACTTGTCATCTTAGAAACAATGGTGGACAGCCTTATGCACACGTTGTTCTGTTGCTATAAAGCACAGGGATGGATGTGTTTTACTATGAGATTTCTTTGACAAACTGAAATGTTGAACAACAATACGATGTCTTCAATGCTAAATTGCTTTAGGGTTATGAGTAAGGGCTAGGAAAACACATTTTCCCCCCCTTACAATGCTGACGTGACTCTAACATATGTGAGAGCCCAGCCAATTTGTGGATGCTTCTATAAAATTCATTTGTAGACAAAATAATTCCGGCTCTAATTATACATGTAAGTGAGCTATACCCTAATACGAGTTATTCATGTTTTTGGCATATTTCTCCATAGAGCTCATCAAACCTTCCGTAAAGCATCAACTGCAGCATCGCCCGACGCCCACAATCCTCACTCAAGTACCTCAGCTCTCCATCTCGCCACAATAGGCCACTCCTGACTAGTCGCTCATGTGCACTTGATCTTTATTACTGCCAAGGAAAATTTGCTTTCGATCCTCGATAGAGAACTTCAAACCCTTATGTAATTATGACAACAAATCACCTTCGAGCTACACTCGGATGCCTCAACTTTCTTCCTCACTAGGCAAGGGTCACCCTCAAGCCATGCTTAGGTGTCCCATTATGTTTCCATCCAAGAAACTAATTAAGGTTTGCATAGAAATGGTCATTCGGCAAAGTAGCCTTAGAGTCAAGCACTCAGGCACCCCACCTCTTACAAAAAAAATATCATACGACCAAGTAGCCTTAAAGTCAAGCACTCGGGCCCTCAACTCTTACAAAAAATGACCACAAGGTGGTGTAGCCCTTGAGTTAAGTAGCTGAGTCCCAGCCTCTTACAAAAAATGATTATACAGTCGAGTAGCCCTCAAGTCAAGAACTGAAGCCTCTTGCCTTTTACAAAAAAGAAGTATACAATCGAGTAACCCTTGAGTCAAGTACTCAAGGCCCCTCCCAAATTCTAAAGTCCTCATCAACAGAATGAATCTTAGTGCTCGCAACTGCTTCATGTAGGTACCTTCAAGAATGAGCCTTTAGTCTCCATAACTGCCACCAACGGGTTGCTTTTGGGCTCCATAGCCCCATGCAGGGGTTGTGTTTGAGAGCAAGTCGATGGGCTTGACAATTATCTAGGATAGATCTCAAGCTAAAGGGGTTTCTACCCAATTAGTGTAGGTTTACAACAACAACACCACAACAAGCTCTAACTCTAATGCCAAAATAGTAATTCTCCCTTAAAGTCACCTTAGAGGGCAAGAACCCATCACTATCAATTGGGAAATACACCTAGCACAAAAAAAAAATGATTATCAAGCATAGGCTATACATTACCTATGTTCCTCGTTAACAACAAGGCATTCATTTTTTATCCATGACGCTCATCGCCGACCATTGGTTATAATCCATTGCACAAGCAAACCTCCTTGAGGCCCATCCTCAAAACCCTTTATAATGTATTTTACAAGTCTCCTTTAGGTCCATCTTCAGAGACCTTCATAACATCACATAACAAAAAAAAAAAAAAGGAGTTCAAATTTCCTTAATCTATTTCCTCCTTTCTTTATTATAATTGACTTTTCTATTAAAAGTTCTCAAGACCTTCTTGTTATGTAACTCAACCTTTGGAATAGTAAAATAACTATTGGGTACAAAATGTACAAGGGCATAGCCAATTAGTAATGGAAGGATCCACGACTAGACAAAGCAGTAGAAGACAAAATCTCACAAGAGATAAAGCAACCTACAAAGAAGTAAAGCCAAAAGTAATGGATTGACATACAAAAATGTGAAAGTAATATAAAGCAAATGGAATTAGCTAAAAATTATGAACGTCATAAAGAAAAATAAATAACTCCAAAGGAAAGAAATGAGGTAGTTATAAAATGAGGGAACTTCTACATACTTGGGCATACTCTTCAAGCTCTCTCTAAAAATTTCTACGTGAGCAACATCTTTTTCAACCTCTCCTCAACTCCTATTTTGACCATTGCATAAAAAGTAAAGTGAGACCACAAGAGACTATAAAATTATCAAATCTAGCAAATTTCGCCCTCAAAGTTTGGCATAGCCCAAGTACACAGGTAGTATATGAGAGAGAAATACCTAATTAAAGCCTGCCAGCTAGTAAAAAAAAAATCTCTAATCCCCCAAATGAGCGTTCCTTATTTTAAAGCAATTGTCCATTCCTCTCAATCTGCACATAAGACATAATAGCACAATCTTCCACACAGTTGCAATTAGACGATTGTCGTGAATTCCACTCCAACAAGCCAAAAGATCTACTGCCCTCATATGCGCAATATCTAGCCTAACAAATATCTCATCCCATAAACATTTCACCACATCACTATTGGGGAAGAAAAAATTCCACCGATTCACCATTCCTTTTACACATAAAGCACCAATCCATATAATAATAATAACCATGCTTCCTCAATTTATCAATAGTCAAAACTTTCCCGTAAGAGCAATAAATAGAAAAAAGCAACCTTTAGAGGTACTTTACTCTTCCAAATGCACTTCCAAGGAAAAACAGTAAATGAATGAGTCGACATAATTTTGTGCAGGGATCTGACTAAGAATTTCTTATTCCCGAATGAATCCACGGCAATTTATCCTCCCACGACATTCCAAGTTCAGTGCATACAAGGTGCTGTAAAAATTAGAAATGTCCCCCACTTCCCAATATTGAACAACTCTAATGAACCTCACCTTCCACTGCACCAATCCTCTCAAATTGTGCATGTAATCTACTACAAAAGCTGGCATATTCAATGTAATCTTGAAAAGAGAAGGAAAATCATCCTTACAACATCTCCACACCAAATATCATGACAAAATCTGACCATAGCTCTTTGGCCCACCACAAATCTGAAATTCCTAATGAAGTCCTCCAAGCCATTCCTAATAAATTTCCATGCTCGCACACCATGCACTCCTCTCATTTCATTTGAGCTCTAACCTTCACAAATGCTCTCAAAATTTAGCTTCAACAACAATCCTCCATAAATCTTCACTTTCCTGATGATAACTCTATAATCATTTTCCAAGTAATGCCTCATTGAAAATACTCAGCTTTCCCACCCCCAAACCTCCACAAGATAAAGGTGTGCAAATCGTGTCCCATTTAAAGAAATGGAATTTTTTCTTATTCCAAGCCTCCTCATAAGAAAGCACAAAAGACTTTTTCTATTCTATTAGCCACAAATGTAGCCACCGAGAATAAAGATAGAAAATAAGTAGGGAGATTAGGTAACATACTCTTAATTAAAGTGATTCTTCCCCCTTTAGACAAATATATCATTTTTCTAACCAGCCAATCTATTCTCTAACTTTTCAATAATGCCATCCTATATAGCCTTGGATTTGTGAGGAGCCCACAATGGAAGCCTAATAATTTCCTTGGCGAAGATAACACCATACAACCCATGGTTTTAGCCAAGTCTCCAATATTGTGTACCAAACCAACTTGAACCATTTCAAATTTAGACAAATTCACCTTATGGTCTGACACAACTTGAAAGCAAAGAAAAAGAACTCTCAACGAATGTATCTGATTAGAATCCTGTTCATAAAGAATTAAGGTATCATCAACAAAGAGAATATGAGATATATTTATGCTCCTAAGTGAAGAACCACCATCTAAAAAACCAGGAAAAAAAAAAGAGTTATCCAGTGCTGCCTTCAACATTCTACTCAATACATCCATGACTAAAACAAAGAGAATGGGAGATAAGGATCTTGTTGAACCCGAGATTTTAAGTTTTGTGTAATTATATATCTACACATGGATTTTGATGATAACAAATGAATTCAAAGAATAAAGGAGTCTCAAGCTCAAGTTGTCTACACAATGGAGTCAAGTACATCAAGTAAACAAGCATGAGCAAGAAGGGAACAAATTCACATTAAAGTCATAGAGTAATGTTGTAAATCTCTTAAAAATTTGAAATTAGGATTAAGGGTCAAAATTAATATTTTATCATAAAACATTAAAATACATTTTCTACATATGCATGAATATTTTGAAAATTATGAAAGATGATTGATTGTCATCTTTCACATGTGCATTGCATGATTAAAGGTTTGAATTTTGAAAATATTAAAAATGATTGATTGTCATCTTTCACATGTGCATGTTTTATTGAATATTTTCAAAAGTGATTGATGCTTTTTTTGACTTATGCAAAAGATAGATGTTTTTGTTTGAAAATTTTGAAAAGTAAAGTGTGCTCCTTTTGTCATATGCAAAAAGTAAAAAGATTAGATTTGAATTTTTTAAAAAGTAAAGTGTGCTCCTTTTGTCATATGCAAAAAGTAAAAGATTAGGTTTGAATTTTTTGAAAAGTAAACTGTGCTCATTTTTTCATATGCCAAAAGTAAAAAATTAGGTTTGAAGTTTTTGAAAAATGAATGATGTTGTCTTTAGCAATTGAAAAATAAGAACCTTTTATTTGAATTTTTTGAAAAAAGTGAATGATGTTGTCTTTGACATGTGAATCTTTTTAAATTTGAATATGAAGTCTCATATGCCTATAAATAGATCATTTGAGAGCTTCACATTCACAAGAATAAGAGCATACAACATTCATTCAAAGCTTTCATTCTCTCTTCTCTAAGCATTAAGCCTTAATCCTTGTTCATTTTGATAGAAATATAGTTTGTGCTGTATTGTTCTTATTTCACTCATTGAGGAGTGTTTTCTGATAACATACCCACTGTCAGCTCTTGTATCAGTAAAAGGGTGTATATAATCCTTGTGTGTGTAGAAAGTGTTCTACACAGGGAATAGTTGAATCACCACTTGTAAGGTGATTGCAAGTGTAGAAGGTGTTCTATAAGGATCCTTTGTAGCGGTGTTGTTCAAAAGTGTAATAGGTTTCTATCTCCACCTAGAGAAGGTTGAATAGTGAATTTGGAAATCCTCAAGGGATAGCTTGAGACAAGGACCTAGGTAGTGGGGCCGAACCTCGTCAACACTGAGTTTGCTTCTCTCTTACCCTTACTCTTTATATTTATTGTTGTTTCGTATTTTGCTTATATTTTATATTGTATATTTGATTTATAATTGTTATTTTTTTTAATACAACTCAATTCACCTCCCTCTTGTGTTAGTCATTTGGGCAACAGATCTCATTGTCTCAAACCACAAGAAATGTTAAAGAAACCCATAGGAGTGCCATTAACCAACATTGAGAATCTAGTAATAGTGATACAATACTTCATCCAGTTGCACCACTTCTCCCCAAAACCATACCTACCAAGTAATACACCAAAAAGTCCCAATGTATATGATCAAGGGCCTTCTCCATATCTAGTTTACAGAGTGTACTAGGAACACTGGATCTGATTCTACTATCCCAACATTCATTTGCAATGAGAACCGAATCGAGAATTTGTCTTACCTTAACAAAATCATTTTGTGACTATGAAATTATCTTCTCTATAACCACACTCATACGATTGGCAAGAACCTTAGAATTGATATTGTACACTCCACTCACAAGACTGATGGGACAAAAATCTTTCACCTCCACACACTTGGCCTTTTTCGAAATAAGAGCTATGAAAGTTGCATTAAGGTTTTTCTCAAATTTCATAAACGAGTAGGATTTAACAAAAACTTTCATAACATCCTCCTTAATAATGTCCCAACAAACATGAAAAGGAAATTGAGAATCCATCAGCACCCAACGCTTTATCGATGTCCATCCCTCTTAACACATTCAGGACCTCATACACTCCAAACATCCTCTCCAAGCAATCAGCACTCAACTGGCCAATCAACTCGAAAGCCAATGCATCAACCTTAGGTCTCTCCAAGAGTAATTCTCCGTAAGAAGTTTATCAAAAAATTGTTCAAGATGTTCCTTAATTTCATATGCGTCCAAAAGAACATTACCTTCTGGATGCAACACCTCAATATCATTAACTCTTGCATGAGAATTAGCCACTCTATGAAAAAAATCTTGTGCACTTGTCCCCTTCCTTCAACCAAAGGGCTCGAGATTTTTGCCTCCATTCCATGAGTGTGAGCTTTTCCAAATCAATCGCAACAACATTCTTTCTTGCCTTCTCCTCATCCGAAAAAACCCCTGATAACCTCCTTTTCATCAAAGCATGAAAGTTCCTAAAAAAATAATCTTCCTCTCATCATCAATCTTACCAGATTCTGCTTCATTCCATTTTTTCATATCGGTCTTGAGAGTTTTAAGTTTTCCAACCAACACAAGACTAGGCGTACCCAAAAAACAATATGAGGACCACCACAATCTCACTTTGTCCACAAGTCCATAGGCTTTTAACCACATGTTCTCAAATTTGAAATATCTACATCCCTCATGAAGACCCCCACAATCTAACAAAATCGAGAAATTATCCGAACATAATCTCAAAAGTCCCTTTGGCATATATCCGAAAAAATAGGCCTCCCAAGATGAGGATACAAGAAATCTATCCAGTCTTGACCAAACCCTTCCATTCAACCATGTAAATTCCACCCCTCCCCCCCGGCCATAGGTAAGTCAATTAAATCTAAGTTGAAAATAAGATAAAAAAAAATTTTGCCATAACCAAACTAATACGAGAGTCCTTCGACCTCTCACTCAAAGAAGGAGTGATATTATAATCCCCAAAATACATCACGGCCCATCCCCCCACACAAACCAGCAATCTCCTCCCAAAGAAATCTTTTTATTGTTGTCCACATTAGGTCCATACACACTTGTAAACGACTACTCATAACCATCATCCACATTTTTAAATGAACAAGTGACCAAATGATCCCCAACATACGTCGCCACCAATTTACAAGTCTTGTATCCCACAACAAAATAATTCCTCCTAATGCCCCCTTATAGGCAAGATAGACCCATCCCACATAAAGACTTCCCCCACAAACTTCTAATAATGCTTCTATCAATAAACTTTAACTTATTTTCTTGAAAACAAATTATGTCAACCCTCCATTTTCTTAACAAATTTTTAACATAGAGGCACATGCACAGATCATTCAACCCCTTAATATTCCATGATAAAATCTTTGATTTCATAAATCACAAATATGCACCCACACTTTGCTCCTTTCCCTACTTGTACTTCCTTCCCAAGCATCGTAATTAATAGAACAAGAAAGTCTCTTAAGTTCCCCCATCTTTTTTGGCTTAGGATCTTGCCAAGAGAGGCTGGCCCATCTCAATATTAGTAAGGTGAGCTTTAAATTGATCTTTAAAGCCTTCACAAGAAATTTGTACGCAAAATTTCATCCATTTTCTGGAGAACCCAATCCAACTAGAAATCTACTTAAACTAGGCATGGCTTCAATGAACATATATGCTTTAGTTAATCTCCAACTCCTTCCAGTCTAGAACTAGAACTAGCAGCACCTTCCCCTATCTCCGTACAAGCCAACTGCAAATCATACTCCTCCACATCCCCTTCATACACAACTTCTAAATCATCTTCAAAAGTACAAAGGATCCTTGAAGAACCTTCATTCGAGTCTTCTTGGATGGACATCCACTCTTCCTCAAATGAACATCTAAAACCTTTGTCACTATTAGAAGGACATAGAGGTCCACCAGATATATGGGACAACTCATTCACAACATTAGAGCTTAGAAAAACCTCATTCAAATCAACCACAGCAATCTCCTAAACACTTCCATCATTATTCTCACATAGGGGACCAGGAACCTAGTTCAGGGACCCTCCTAGCAAGCTACCCAAATGGTCTCCAGCATCTGGCGACCTTTCCTGTGTGGACCCGGGGGACCCTAGAGTGAGTGCCAATCGATTTAGAGAAGTAACCACTCTCAAGCACAAGGAAGACCCAGAAGATGGTTTTATCTACCACTTAGAAGAGATGGGCCAAGAGGGTTGGGTTGGCCCACCTTTCTTCAGACCGAGCCCAATGCCATAAGAAGTTTTCTCTTTCAACCCAAGCGTGACAGAAAGATTAATAGTGCTAGACCCAACTAGCCAATGACCTAGGCCCACAATCAAGCCTAGGCGTGCATCAACCTTATTCATCAATTCATTTACCATCCCCTTCACCCCCGACAACTCTGCCTCACTCCCCATAACGCCCCTTCAACTTCTTCCACTACTAAGGAGCCATCGGAATGCCACTCGATGCCAATAAATGACATCTTGTGCTGACAGTTGGCAATATGTGGAGTGTCCACCTTGCTTTTTACAGCTTCTCCACCAATCTCCTTACTCTTCTTTCGAACGAGATACCATTGGAAGGAAAGAAACCAGTTCAACACTAACGAACCTCCATTTCCTCTCCCTTACATCGATCTAGTGAAGGTTTGTGATGAGCAACATAAACTTTATTTATGTATGTGGAAACAGGGTCTTTTAAACCATCAAGCTTATGGATATTGTACACAAAGTCTTCCCATCCCTAACCATTCAAACATGCAAGAAAAACCAAGATACCCTTCTATTCCCATTCCTAAACTTTGACAGCTACAAAAATCGACCCCTTGAGTTAACACTATGTTGGATAATTAGAACACAGTTATCTACCTATATCTTTCTGGGAAAACCTACATTCCAAGAAAGTTTAAAACAATCCCTCCACCATCCTTGCCACCCATAAGGCTATCAAACCACTTAAAGAGATAGACTTTACCATCCCTCTACTATTTTCAGTGATACGAATGCAATTTCCACCCTCCTTCACAAAAACAAAAGACTTCAATTCTACTTCAACCTCCTAACACCCATCATCTACCTCAACTCTCAGAGTAATAAAGACAAAGTAAGAAAAAGAAAAACATGCAAGATGAGGTGCGGTAAGCAATGAAGAAAGTAGATGAGAAATGAATAGATAGAGACTTTCGGATGCATCGAGAAATTAGAGTTAAGGAAGAGAATTGATGGAATTAATCCCAACAAGAAGCACCAAGATTAAAGGAAAGAAATTGATGGGATTAATCCTGACGAGGAGCTCCAAAATTAATCATTATTGAGAGAGAGAGAGAGAGAGAGAGAGAGAGAGAGAGAGAGAGAGAGAGAGAGAGAGAGAGAGAGAGAGAGAGAGAGAGAGAGAGAGAGAGAGAGTTCTCTAAGAATCCAAATCTCAAAAAAATAATTTAAGAATATTTCTATAGTTGTTACAAGATTATAGAACCAAACAGGAAAAAAGTTCCTACTCACTTCATTTTTTACTCCAAAGCAAGGTTTTAATGTAAATATTTGTATCTCTCTCTTTATTTATATTAATGTGCTTTATTGATTATTTAATTTATAGATGACCTAGGTACTTCTCATAGCTCCTACAAATTGCTCCACCCTCTCTCTATTTAAGAGCTTGTGCCTTCCTACCATGGTGGGGAGATCAAATTTTAACACTTTAAGAGGCATCAAGGATCGAATCTAGCAAAAGATCAACAATTAGAAGACTAATGTCTTATCACAAGATGGAAAGGAAGTCCTAATAAAAGCTATTCTACAGGCTATCCCTACCTACAATATGAGTGTTTTCAGATTGCAAAGATCTTTGTACCAGGATGTCTCTATTTTGATATCTAGATTTTGGTGGCCATAGGGATAGTGAGAAGAAAATTCATTGGGAAAGTTGGAGCAAAATGGGGGAATCAAAAGCCACTAGTGGAATGGGATTTTGAGAGTTTTAATAAAGCCATGTTAGCGACATAGTGTTGGAGGATTTTGCAATTTTCAAATTCAATGGCAGCTACTGTGTTAAAGGAAAAATATTTTAAGCAGAGATACTTGTTGGATGCAAATCTAGGCAGAAATCTAGGCAGAGAGCCTTCACTAATTTGGAGGAGTTTAAGGTCAACTTTAGATTTGTTGAAAGAAGGCCTTAGATGCTGATTCAATAATGGGAAAGATATAAGTATATGGGGCTATAAATGGTTGCAAACTCCATCAACTTTCTGTGTACAGTCTCCTGTCAAAATTTTGGAAAAGCACTAATCAAGATTGAAGGAACTTATCAATGAAGAAACAAACAACTAGAAAGATGATGTAATTTGTGAAATTCTTGAGCAAGAGGTGGCGAGATAGATTTATAGTATCCCTATCAATAAAGGGAGGTGCAAACAAGAGAATATGAGGTTACACCAAAATTGGTCTTTCCACTATTAAAAGTGCCTACAATGTGGCTCTAAATCAAATGACAGGAAAGCTCCCAAGTTTAATAAGACTTGTGACACTCTAATTCTCCTTGTGATAATCGTCACTACTTATGTAAAGGACTCATATGAAGGAAGTTAATTAAGGCCAGTTATAGCCTCATACCTTTGATGACATCGACTTCTTGTGCCTCTATGGCATCCTCATCAACCTCTCTTAGGGTCAGTGAGTATACCCTAGCTTGCAAATTCTACCTTACGCCTCCACGTCCTCCTCTTAGTGGTGCCTAGGGGCAATCTCGAGCATAATGCCTCATCTGTTTACACTTGTAGCACACATTCTAGGCTTGTCGACAGTCCCCTTCATGAGTTTTATGGCAAAGGTTACACACTGGTATTCTTCCCCCTATTTGTGAACCTGGAGTGATTGGTAGTTGCCCACCAGTCGTTGACACGAATTTTTGTGGAGCTCCCGAACTTCTCCTTCACCTAATGCCGTACGTTTCTTCAAATTCGGAAATAGAACCAATGAGTTTCACTATTCTCATTCAGCTATGGACGCCTTATGGACTAATTTATGAGAATCCGTAATCTCCAAACAAGCAACTTGTGTCCTAATGTGGGCTTGCAACCCGTCCTGAAATAGTTCTACCCTCATGTTTTTTGTAGAGATAAGGTGAGGGGCAAACCTCCACAACTCCATAAATTTGGCAGTATATTGCCCTACCTTCATGTTCCCTTGGACCAAATTACCAAAATCTATTAACCTCTATTTCCTTATAATCTCCAAAAAAAATATCGGTCATCAAATTCCTTTTCAAACATCTCCCTTGAAATCCTTCCCATGGCTCTTAGTTCCATGGTAAGGAGTTGCCTCAGTGCATCCATACACCTCAATTGTCCTCTCTACATCAGATATCCACATTTCCTCCCTTGTCAGTCCCTCATTTCCAATGAATCGTTGGTAGCGATAAGTCAAAAATTACTCGTACGCACATCCCCTTCCTTCCTTCTTAGGGGATCCTAGCAACTAACCTTGCATGTGATGAGAATACATCTCATGTTATTGTTCTAACATGTCCGATATTTTGTTTAGCACTCTAGCTAGTTCCTCATCTCTTCCTTTGCCGGACGATCCTCCCTTATGACCACTAGGTGTTCGCTCTCCTAGCAGAACTCTCGGTTGTACCATCGTTAAATCCTGCCACATAACCCATGCCTATTACATGTTATCTCATCTCGCCATCCTAAGCATAGTTTAAATTTAACTCTAAATTTTCAGCCTACAGTACTAGATCAACTCCTATTTTCTAGTACTGTTCTACATTGCTAAGAGATGCCCAGAGTCACGTAAAAACACATGCTCTGATACTAAGTTGTGGCGCCCTGTTCCTTATTAAAGTTTAGGCGAGGATCCATGGTGACAAGGATGCTGGCGGATGGTCAATACCTAAGAGGAAATTTAGATAGGTGTGTAATTTTTCAAAAAGAAGTACACGTGTAAGGTGTTTAACTATAAAATCGCAATGAAACTTTAAGCTATATACCTTGTGGTAACAACACTAAAAATTAAGTAACAAAATACTAAACTTCACAAAAAGGGCTTCTTGCCCTTCATTTAAGTCCTCAAAATATTACATTCTCTAAAGAGTACATAAAGTTAGTCACCATAAGGTGGTGACTGAGTACAAGTAGTCATCCAACTTAATAATATACATTATAACGAAAGGTGCATGATAATTACGATGGGTCTTGGTACTAAGGCGGGTACTCATGACTTGAGTGGGTTTGATTCTTCTTCCTCGAGCATTATGTCGAGATCTGAACCTGCATCAAAATCTATGGTTCCAAGAACAAAACCATAGGTAAGTTAGGCGGCTATGACAAGACCACTAATGAGAGAGAATACTATTGAAGAAGCCATGAAAACATTTCATGAAAATACTAGACAGACACGTATATGGGTGGTGAGGAATCACCGTCACTCTTACATCTACCTGGAACCTCAAAACCTGGTGAGGAATCTCCCTCTCAATTAACACATGTATATATAGGCATAGTGAGAAATCACCCTCTCAGGACGTTGCCCTTTATTTATTCAAAATACATAAAACGCATTAGTATTAATATGGAAAGGTATAATCCGTCTCCAATATTAGTATAAAATATGTAAAAACCCATGTTCTGCTTGTTACAGCCTAGTAACATTCTTCCACTACATAGGTGCTTATCACCTAGATATTCGCCACACAAGCTAGTATTCACCACGCAAGCATGTATTCCCCACACAGGTCGATATTTGGCACACAAGCTAGTATTCACCACATAGGCATGTATTCATTATACAAACTCTTCACACAAAGATACTTGTTGTACTAGAGATGCTTTTAACCAGCCAACCAACTAAGGACACCGTCAAGTGATACGTTAGGGGGATCCTACATCCTGACTATCAGGTATGGCCAAATATGACACTATCCAACCCCAATCCCCATGAGACATTCTCTTTCTCATATGAAACAGGCGGCAACATTTTGCAGAATGGTTCGGGGGAATCCTTTGTCCTATCCCATGAATATAGAATCACGTTACCGACTTCTCACACACAGAGAGACAAACATACTCAAACAAATATAATCGGTTCCTACACAAGGATTCAGAGTTATGTATTGAAAACTGTTAAAATATTCAAAATATTGTAAATCAATGCATAAATATAGGTATAAACATAATGATTTGAAATATTTATTCATGCTTGTAGAAAGTGGAGAAGTTACAAAGATAATATGTCTCTTACACACAACATTTACTCCCACATTACCTATCACTGTCTTAAAAGTTAACCTACCTTCTTACATTGAAAGTTCTTTAGTGGCCTTTCGCTCCTCGATTTCTGAAGCAGTTGACTTAACAAGCTCCTTGGTGAATAAAGTCTCAAATGTGAGATCTTGTCCCACTTCTAGGTCCTTTAAATAGGGTGGGATTGTCATATGTCCTTTTTGACATACCTCTGACTCCAGATCTGTGGTAAGGATTTTCTTTAATCATTCTCTGTCATATTGCAGGATGACAGAGATAGACTGCCAAGCAAGGTTCACACACTTGGTCCTTTGAATTTCCTTGAGCATGGCTTGAGTCATACTAATGCATCAGACGTCGACGTGGCTCATCAAGCCTTCACCTTTCATTGCAGAACCACTCCAAATGTGACTCTTCAGATGCAGTGTGGGCTTCTTCGTATGAAACTATCACTTTTTTTAGCCCTTCCTTGTTATCTTGGAAAGTCTCCATGTCTAGGTTGGTCTGTCCTTGACTATTGCTTATCTTGGGCAAGTAAACCTATCACGCCTTGGGCGGATAATTCTTATCTTTTTTGAATTCACCAGCCTCATCAGCTCCTCATTCTCATTTTCACAATACTCAACTTTTCTAGTTTGCCTACCATGATCGAGACACTCATCTTCACCTTGCTCTGGGATGTGTCAGCCAAGCCTCCTACAAGGTGCTTGGTCATCTAGATGTTGGACTAGATGCACTCTACATCTCCCGCTATTATTTTCCTTAGACCATTGGATTATTTCTTATCTTTTGCCTTCCACTCAACTCCAAGAATGGTCTATCCCTTTTCGCACCAAGCAATTCCTCACAACAAAACAATCTCCCAACAAGGAAAAATATTTACCAAAGAAAAATAATAGACACAATATGCTTTATCTACCAGCTAGAAGAGGAGTCAGTGATTCATGTACTTTGGAGCTACATAAAGGCAAACAATGCGCAGGCTAATCGATCCAGCATAGTACAAAAGTGGACAACCATAGAAGTAGCAGTGGCAATCAAAAGGATTTACAAAAACAGATTAATAAAAAGAAAGGTTACAAGTTCATAGCGCATAACTTGGTATGTTAAATTATAAAAATCATACGGAATAAGGGTTTAACAAAATATAAATAGGTTTACTTTTTATACATAAATTCAACTTTTCTTTATAACAAACAACTTCTAATTAAATAATTTCGGAATCATTTTAGCTGTACTAGACACAAAAATAACGTACAAAATATTTTAATATATTTGGCCATCAAAATCTAAGCTGGTTGAATATGGAGGACTCATTTGGAGATTACAAGAATTCTCAAAACGTTTTATAATTTCATTTTCAAATATCGCTCAAATATAAAATATTTTTTAATTTTAAATTTTTAAAATTTTTATCTGACCATTATTCAAATATAAAAATCAATACAATTTTTACAAATTTCAAAAATAAAATACAAAAAGCAATACCATTTTTACAAACTTCAAAAAAAATATTTTAGTAAAAAATTATGTTCAAATGATTTAATAAATTTATTAATTTTTTTAATTTTTTCTCTCATTCTTTTTTATAACCCAATAAAATATATTCATCAAATTATTTTATTATTATTTATAAAAATCTGAGATACATCAAATGTGGAAACGTCCCCTTAATTTGATTCAATGCGTACCCCCATTATCCACCTTCATTGTGTTTGAACTTTTGGACCGTGTGCCCAAGATGAGGATGCTCTCCCAGGGTTGGGTTGGGTTTTTCAGTTTGAGCTCTTAGGTCTTTATTCCTAAGTTGCTGAGCCTACTTCTTTCTGTGCAAAGATGTAAACCCATTTTCAGTGTGCATTTACACCTCCAAAACAATAGGCTATGTCAGGGAAATAAACAGAGGATGAATTCCCATTACCATAATGCATCTTATCTCAATAAAATTATGAGTATGTCTTTCATATATGAGT
Organism: Carya illinoinensis; assembly: GCF_018687715.1. NCBI lineage: Eukaryota > Viridiplantae > Streptophyta > Magnoliopsida > Fagales > Juglandaceae > Carya > Carya illinoinensis. The sequence goes on along the minus strand of NC_056767.1, from coordinate 11,816,818 downwards.
GTTTGCTGGCTTGCCTGTTAACCAACTGTTTGGGGACTCAAAATTTCTTGAGTCGTAGATGATTTGAGATCATGCTTGTCGTAAATTTTCGTTTTTGTCACTACACATTACAAGTTAGTTTTATAGACACACCATTTGTCAAATTTGTTCTCAAAATAGAAGTTAAAATGCAGTGTCTTTTTTATGCTAGCTAATGTGATGCCACTTATCGTCAAATTGTAAAATTATTATTTATCTCAAAAATTTAAACTGATAGAAAAAAGTAAATTTAATTATTTGTATTATATTCCTACACTTTCCTCATATGTGGGGTAGACTCTCTTAATGAGTAATCCAGTATATGTAATATTTTATTAAATACAGATAGAGTATAGAGTCAGAATTCGAACTTAAGACCTTTATTCTAATACCATGTGAAATCACCATTTATCCTAAAAATTTAAAATGATGCAAAAAAAAATTTTAATTATTTGTATTATATTACTAAAACAAATATGTTAGAAAATGGATAGGGCACTCGCTTTTGTATAATGAATAGAAGAGAACTATTGGCCTTAAAAGTAGTTACGTTTGGAACCACTTTCTTTTGGAAATTATTTTTAGATATAAATAGGGGTGTAATTGATCCAGTTTGGTCTAATTTTAAATAAAATTTAAGATCGAACAGGTAATACCGATTTTTCATTAATTAAAACTGATTACGCACCGGTTACTACCCCTAAACCAGTACTTCTAATTTTACCGGTTTTGATCTGATTTTCTGGTTTTAATATATTAAGTATATTATAATTACTAATATATTTATCAAAAGAAATATGTTAAGAATTTATTAGGCAATAAAATATATTTAATATATATTTTATATTTAAAACATATGATCAAATAAATATTCATGTTTAAAATTAAAATGTTATGTTATAAATTATAATATATATTTTTAAGCATAATATTTTTATTAAGAAATTATAACATTTTTTTAAGCATAATTATAATGTTATGTTATCCAAATTCTGATCTTGGCTGGGTAAAACTTGGTCCGGATAGACAGCCCTATTGATAATTATCTTAAACTAAATTATTTATATTTCAATAATAATTTCCCTTTTTTTAAATGACTTATACAATATTTATGCATTTAAACGTCAACAAATTATTATTATTATTTTAAAAAATAGTAGATAATAATATATTTGATTTTATTAACAAAAGCTGTGGGGTGGGGTCTAAAGATGGGGGATATACGCGTTGAAATGATGGGGCTGCCGGCCCTTGCGCTAATTAAAAGTGGTTATGTTTTATGGGAAAATGAATGTTCGTGGAAATTTTGCGATGAAAATTTTGAGTTTTTAAATGAAATATTAAAATATTATATTTTAATATTATTAAGTTTTTAATATTTAAAAAAGTTAAGAAAAAGTTTAATTATATTTTGTATTAAGATTTGAAAAAGTTATAATGATAAAATGAAAATTTTGAGTTTGAGATGAGAATTTTCTTGAGCCAAACCGAAGAGTTTGAGATGAGAATTTTGAGTTTGAGTTAGACAGCATAGACTCTTGCCATGTGCTCATACCCCTATTGGTTGTGCAAAAAAAAAAAAAAAATAGAATTATATTAAGTGAGACATTCATTTGGTCATATGAGAAGTGAGACAATTTTTCACTATCTTTTTAGACTACTATTTATTATATTTTGTAAAAATTGATAAAATAAATTAAATAAATACTTTTTTTTTTTTTAGAAAGAGACGGGGTCACATGTCCGATAGTGGCCCCTTCCCAATTTTATTGAAGAAAATCCTCACTTATGGCGAAGGAATACCATATTAGAACAAATAAATATAAGGACTACAAAAACCAAAAGACAAGGCACCCAACAAAGAAAACAAATACATATAAACATGAGCCACAACCATCCTAATGGTAGAATGCCTTAAAACCAAAAAGAAGGAAAACCATTTCTGTCCAGTCGAACCATTCCTTGTGCAACCCGTAGCAACCTCTCATTCTCGTCATAGCTTTTAATCATTCGCAACTTGGTTACCCTCCCGCAAAATATGAGAGATAGTAACTATCATACCTTCCAGGCCTTCCATTAACTGCTCCCAAAAATTCCACAAGTACCACACATTACAAGCATTTGTATCTACCCAGTGCACTAACAAATCAGAATCGCATTCTACTTCCACTCGATAAAAGCCATGCTCTTTGCACATCCTAAGACCTCGTGACAATGCTCTCATTTCCGCAGCATTATTTGTACCAAACCCAAAAAATTTCAAGAAAGCCGCTTTGACTTTACCTTGATGGTCTCTAATCACTCCACCTCCACCACAAGTCTCCGGGTTGCCCCTACAACTCCCGTCCACATTTAGTTTTACCCATCCCGGCTTCGGTTTCAACCATTTGACCACCCTTATATTTCGGTTAATAATTTGCTTGATAGGCACATTAAGTGTTGCTAATAAATCTTTATCCGTAGCTGATAATCTACTGCATTTGGTGATGTTATCCGAGATTTGGGACAACCAGAATTTTACCAAGATCCAAATGGCCTCAGGTGATTCATACGTAGACTGCATTCTGGCTTTGCACCTACGAAGCCACAGACACCAAGTAATAAGGCTCGGAATTAAGCCTACAAGGATCCCATGTTGTGAGGACCTCTTCGCACAGCTAAACCATGCAAAAACCCGAGCACGCTAGCTGCTGAAACCCATGCACTGAACGCCCAGCGTCACTATTGCTTTCTCCCAGAATGCCTTCGCAACATCCCCTGAACTTAAAACATGGTCAAGCATTTCCAAACTTCCGCTAGCATAGCAATCACATCTGGACGCAAGTGCTACTCCCATATCAGTTATTCGCATGCCAATAGGTAAACTGTGAAACCATTCCAAACACAGACCACCACTCGTCTAGGGAGCAGATTATGCCAAAACCACCCCTTCCAAGGGAGCTCTTCTCTTCTTACTCTGGTAATATTCCAAGCTGATGCTGTTGTAAAAATGCCATTTTTATTCGGTTCCCATATATATACATCAGACCCTTCCTTTCCAGCCATTACCGATTGCATAATCTCCCATGCTATGTTTTCACCAACCAAGTCTCTGAGATCATTTTCATCCGACACGTTGCCAATCCATAAATCCTTCACTTTAACCATCGGGTTAGCTATATCTTGGACTTGAACACTTAGGGGTCCGCTCGATAACCACTTAACATGCCAAAACGGCACATTTCCCTCCTTGATCCGCACTCTAGTATTAATTTTAATTATGTAATGCATTGAGTTTGTGAGAGTTGATAAATAAAATTAAAAAATTTTTTGAATATAGTTTTTTAAGATGATTTTTTTCTATTGGTTTTTGTTAAAGTTGTTTTGAATTCTGTCTTTTTTTAATTTTGACTTAAATCTATCTAAATAATTAGATGATAAATTTAAATAATAAATAATTTTTTTAATTAAAAATTTTATATGCAGTCACTTTAGCATAATTTTAATGTATTATTACCTATCTATAAGGAAACGGAGAATTGATAAAGAGAGAAAGAATGGTAGTTTTAATTCACTTATGAATTGTTGATAATTTTTTTAAAATCTTGTTTGTGGATAGTGGGAATATGTCTATTGATTAAAAATGAGCGATAAAATGGGAATAAGAGTAGCTTTAGTTATTTGTATAGTGATGTAGTTCACCTTAATATGAAGGTTAGTTGTTATTATAATTCTAAGGAAAACTCCAATATTTTCTATAGAAAAATAGGGACAAGATTTGAACCTATTTTAAATCTGTAAAGGGATTGTAATGTAAGAACTAACACAAGAAAATTTATTTGTCAGGAAAAATAATGAAAAAAGAAAAATAAGAAAATCTAGAGATTCTTTTGAAAAGAAAATTTTAAAAATACAATTATTTTTATAACTATGTATTAAATTAAATGTAAGATATTATTTTAAAATAACATTGTTTTTAATTATTTTATAATTTATTTTAAAATAAAGTTATCCTTCTTGCAAGTTTGGTATATTAATATACCACTTCTTATATAACCCATTTTAATTATAAAAAAGTGAAAATAGTATTAATTAGTTGATTGAGGCTATAAATCTTTCACACCTTTGGTGTGTTTTGTTACAATAAAATAAAGTATTATTAAATACAGTTTTAGAATCTATAAATTTCAAAAAGTGTACTCCACCAATAGAAAATCGATTTTCAATTCAAATTTATTTATTTATTTTTAAATATAGTGCGTGAGACTTACATTTTAAGTGTAACAGCCCGTTAGAAATTCAATTGTGAAATTTTTATTAATTTGAGGAATCTCGTGAAGACCCCATAAGTTTTCACGAATCCATTAATCGTATAGGTTTTTGTCTAATTACATAGTTAGTGTTATTATTTACTATGGTATCATAAGTGTGTTTTTGATTATTGGAGATAGTTAGAAGTGTCAAAATGTATTATGGTTTGTGCCATTAGACTCGGAGGGTTATTTAAGGTCTTATGGTGCAATAACATTTTTTCATATTTTCGGACAAAACGTCTGTTCAAAACTGTAGATATTATTGGATAAAAATATCTTAAGCTAATTTTGTGGATATTATTGGATAAAAATATTTTAATCTAATTTCGTAGATATTATTAGGTAAAAATATCTTGAATTGATTTTTGTAGATATTATTAGGTAAGAGAGTCTTACACTCCACTCTCACTCTGAGTAAGAGTCCTACACTTAACTCTCACTTCGGGTAAGAGAGTCCTACACTTAACTCTCACTCCAGCCTCATCTCTTCCATATCTCATCCATAAGTATCTCCAGCCACCCCTCCCAACGAAATTATCTTCATTTATACTTTGCATTAAAAGTATATCAAACACTCTCTCTCAGACAGCTTTTAGGAGTTCTTTTGCACGCCCATTTTGAAGCTTTTGTAAGTGTTTTATCATAAAGTCTCCTTCATATAAGTTGTTCCTTTTTTAGTCTAATTTACGTGGATATCTTATTTATCCCATTTGAAGATCATTTGGTCAGTAAAATATTATGTAAACTATAGAAAGGTCATTCTGGAAGATAAACTGGAGAATATGTTATAGTTTGGAGTTTTTGACCAAGCTAATGGATAGATATTGGTTGAGAATTTTTGCATGATTAAAGGTTTTGATGAAAGATTTTCTTAGATTTAGAAACTTAGAAACTAGAAGAGGAAAAACAGTTTCTGTTTTGTGAAAGTTTAACTCTTTGGTGGTCTAAACCTATTTCAATGACTTTGATAATTTTATTGGAGGATCATAAGCATCTTATATACATGTTATATTATTATTTTGAAGATATTTCATGTTAGTTTCAAAGATATGAAATTTTATGCAAAGAGATATTCAGATAAGCCAAAGTGTGGATGTTCTTGGCTAAATTTATGTTTTGGTTAATTTTTAACCATGTGATCTTGAATTAGAAGCTTATATATATTTTAGGATATCTTTTTAAACCATGTGATGGTTTAGTTTGAAGATCACATCTTTATAAGTCATAGATCAAAAGGTTAATCAAAACAAGTTAGAAACAAAAATCAATGGAAATAGTATATGAGAATTTCGGCCTTATGGAGTTTTAATAGTTGTGATTAGTTTTAAATTTTTCTAAATTGATATTTGAGTTAAGAATAAAATTTACATGAGACATGTAAATTTTGGTGACTTTTGGAGTTAGTATGCAAAATCCTTAAGTTATGGGTAAAACGATCATTTTCCTACATGTAGAGAGTAAAATAGAAATTTTACTCTTTAAGTTAGTATTTTTCATATTTCAAGTTATTAGTGATTCAGTGCTAACTTTTAGAATCACTAATTACAGTTCCTCGTGATCGCGCTTGAGGTTTTATAAGAAACGCGGAGATCGAGGTAAGTTAGTTTTTAACTTACTAGCAGTCTACTGTGTATGTGTGCTAAGTAAAGGAGCTACAATGTATGTATGTGTGTTATAATATATGTCATGCCATGCCAAGTCATCACGTAATTGTTTGTTATACAGAATTTATTCTGTCATCAGTTTTTATCTGTTACATAATATATTCTGTCATGTATTGTTGTACATTACAAGTACATCATGCTAAGTATGTCATCTATTACATGTATATTAAGTCATGTAATTTTCACTGTTGCAAGTATGTCATGTTAAATATGTTGTCTATTATATGTTATGCCATGTTACGAAATATTTCTATCTCAAGTTGGTCATGTATTTCAAGTTATGTTCAAGTCACGTTATGTTATGTCAGGGTTTCAGTCATTTCGTATTCCAGTCACGTTTCATCTTGATTACTTATGTATGTGGTCACAGCAATTGTGACGCATACACTGTGTGAGACACAGCAATTGTGACATGTAGAATACATGGGGCCACAACAAATGTGGAGTATGTATTTAAGCAGTTAAAGAATAAGTTTTCGTAGAATACATGGGGCCATAACAACTGTGGAATATGTATTTACACGTAGAATACATGGGGCCACAACAACTGTGGAGTATGTATTTTTCATGTTAAGTCAAGTTTCAGAACAAGTTCATGATAAGTCAAGTTTCATATCACGTTCATGTTAAGTTAAGTTTCAGAACAAGTTCATGATAAGTTAAGTTTCATATCATGTTCATGTTAATTCAAGTTTCAGAGCAAGTTCATGCTAAGTCAAGCTTCAGATCAAGTTCATGTCAAGTCAAGTTCAGATCACGTTTCAATTTAAGTTATATCAATTATGTTATGTTGTACGCCAAGTTATGCTTTAATTACTTATGAATTTGATTATGCATTTATGTTTTTACTGTCATCCATGCATCATTAGCTTGTGTGAAAGTTTTTTATTAACTTACTGAGATTTATAATCAAATCTCACTTTGGTAGTCTCAACTACCATTCCCCCCGAATGGTAGATCTTGTTACAAGACCTGAAGGAGAATCATGAGCTGATCAACTAGACACAGTTGACTAAGCGACGGTGCGACGTCAATGTTAATATAGTAGTTAACGTAAATTACTACTTGTACGATGGAGTTGCATCTCTAGTACTTTTTAGATCATAACCATTTTGGACTAGTGTTGTAATCTGTTCAATGGGTCTTTATGTATGAAGTATGTTTTAAGCATTTGGGATATTTTCAATTTGGTGCATAGTATTGCTAAAGAAAAAAAAATTATCCGCTGCGAATATTGCATAATGTTATATGCATGTTAGGAATATTGCATCTTATATGCCATGAACGGGAGCAAGTAACCTTGTGTTGCATGTCTCGACGCTTCAAATGTCCGTCCAATCCCAAACGGAATTTGGGGGCGTCACATTAAGAATTGTAGATTATTTTCTATTAAAATATGAAATTGCGAATAGATTTTTTATTTTAAGAATATAATCTATATTTAAAGTAAAAGTATAAAAATTTAAGAAATGATATTTAAAATTTTAGAAAGTATAAGTTTTGCATACTCTCCTTAATACATAAAAAAATATATATATATATATATATATATATATATATATATATATATATATATATATATTTTTCTAATAATAATTCTCAAATTTTTTAAAAAAATAATGACATAGTATCTAATGTTACTCTAAATGTTCTCACCACTCTCCTGTCACCATCCTCAATTTGGCGAGTTTTGGCCCAAGATCCTTCCACGTGACTCCTTTTTCCCAGCCACCAAATTGACTTGATCTAGTTCACGTGCATTTTTTTCCCTTTTATGTAACCATCTTAGCCAATTGAAATTCAATTTATATTTATTTTCATTTTGATCATTTTATCGTAAATAATTTCTTTACAGAGAGACTTGTGACTCAAAAACATATTAAAAAATGATAATTGTATTTATAAATGTATAAATGTTATCCAATCATTTTAAAAAAATTAATAAAAAAAATTAATCACAAACAGCCATGGAAGAAGCTCGACGAGTTCTGGTGATGGTGGCGATATTCATGTTCGTGTCGATTCGGTGTGGGGGAGCTCAGCAACAGGTGAGGCTGAGCTCCCGCGTCGAACGTGGCGCTTTACTCGAGCTACGGTCGTCGCTGGGGCTCAGGAGCAAAGACTGGCACCTCAAGGCTGACCCATGCTTGAAATGGGTCGGTGTCCAGTGCCAGAATGGCCGGGTGGTTGGGATCAGTCTGTCCGGGCTGAGAAGAACCCGTCTCGGGCGGAAGAATCCACTGTTCGCTTTGGATTCCCTGGCCAACTTCACCCTCTTGCAGGCGTTCGATGCTTCTGGGTTTTCGCTTCCCGGCACCATTCCCGACTGGTTCGGCAATAGCTTTAATGCACTCCAACGGCTAGATCTCCGGTCATGCTCTGTGATTGGCCCGATTCCTCCGTCCCTCGGTAACTTGCGTAAACTGAACTATTTGTATCTGTCTGGTAATAGTCTTGCCGGTGCCATCTCTCCTGCATTGGGACAGTTATCGGAACTGTTAGTTCTTGATCTTTCCCGGAATACACTTACTGGGTCAGTGCCTTCTAGTTTTGAGTCTCTTGGCTCTCTTACAAGGCTCGACCTTTCTTCAAATTACTTATCTGAGTGGATTCCAGCTGGTCTGGGTAAACTTTCTCATCTTCAATACTTGAACCTTTCTGATAATAGTTTCGCTTCTTCAATACCCGGTCAATTGGGCGGCCTTTCTCAATTGGTAGAACTTGATCTTAGTAAGAATTCTTTATCCGGGTCATTGCCCGTGGACTTGAGAGGGTTGAGAAGTTTGCGGAGGATGAATGTTGAGCATAATGTTCTGGAGGGTCCATTGCCGGATGATTTGTTTATGAGTCTTAGTTCAAACATTAAAGCCACAGTTGCTGTGTTCAATCTCTCAAACAATCAGTTGTATGGATCTCTACACTTATCGTCTCTTAGAAAGTTTCGTTTAGTTGATTTGTCAGATAACTATTTCGAAGGCATGGTACTTGATGCCAGTCAAACCAATGCTACCCTGGATGGAAATTGCCTTCAGGTGCCGGGGCAGAGGAGTTTGGAGGACTGTAGACAGTTTTATAATGAGAGAGGCTTGAGTTTTGAAGCCCCAGAAACTTCTAAGACAAACAAAAGATCGATATACATAATGGTGGGTTTATTTGGTGGGATTGGTTTCATAGCAATATTTTGAATACCGTACCGGATGTTGTATCGGTCAAGGTACTAGAACGAAATATTTTGGTACCGGTACCATTTCGTGTACCGTTTCGGGATAGTCGATATATAAATAAATTATATATATAAATATATATAAATTATATTTCAAAATAATAGCCTATATATAAATAAATTATACATGAATACATATGTATATATAAATTATAAATAGTCTGGTATGAATTGGGAGTCAAAAAATAAGACTATAGCTTAAAAAAATAAAAAAAAAATAAAAGATAATGGCGGTACGGCCGGTATTTCAGCCGGTATGAAACAAGTACCATACCTGTACCGGCCAAGTGACGGTACGGTACCAAAAACTATGTTTCATAATGCTTTTAGTATTTGTTATTGTACTAATCGTAAGAGCATGTGATAAAGGCGTTGAAAATCAGAGAGTATTACAGACTAGCAACTCTAGGATTCTAGCAACTCCATGATTCTAGCAATTCCATAATTCTAGCAATCTCACATTACAGAATATATGTTTACTTGTATAACTGATTTCATTCATTTGTAAAGCTGATTTTATTTTCTTTCCATGTAAAGTCATATATGGATGTCTATATATTCCTACAAAAATCAATGAGAAAGACAAGAAACCTTTTACCAATTCTTCTCTTAACAAAGAGGGATTGCAAATGTAGGGTCTGTGACAGAAGGAGACTACCCTTCGCTGCCCAAGGATCTTGTCTCTATGATAGGTCTGGGAGAATCATTACATATGAGAACATGCTGCTCTTCGCTTATGATTTTAGCGAAGCAAATCTTATTAAACATGGCCACTCTGGAGACCTTTTCCACGGTTTTTGGTTGGTGGGGTCCCTGTAGTCATCAAAAGAGTAGATTTACGTTCCTTTAAGAAAGAATCATACATGATTGAGTTGGAGTTCTTTAGTAAGGTTGCGCGTACTAGGTTGGTCCCACTATTGGGGCACTGCTTGGAGCATGAAAATGAGCAGCTTTTGGTTTATAAAGATATGTCAAATGGAGACTTCGCAAATTCCTTGCACAGAGTTACAAATTCCAAGGAAGAAAATCTCGTCTCTGGATTGGATTACAAGGTTGAAAATTGCAACAGGAGCTGCCGAAGACCTAGCTTACCTACATGAATGCACCCCTCCCATTATGCACAGCTATTGTGACGTCCCCAGATTTCGCTTGGGATTGAACGGACATCTGAAGCGTCGGGACATGTAACACAAGGTTACTTGCCCCCAGTCATTACATATAAGATGCAATATTCCTAACATGCATCTAGCATTATGCAATATTCGCAGCGGACAAATTTTTTTTTAAGCAATACTATGCACCAAACTTATAATATCCCAAATAGTTAAATCATAATTTAAGCATACTTAACAAAAGTAAACATCCACGATTTCAGTACGAGTTTTAGAAGACTGTAATCTCAAAAATAAGGGAGGTCGGATTCCATATTTACATTACCAAAATACACTATTGAACAGGCCAGAATACTATCCAAAAACTAATTACGGAAGCTGTAAGCTCCGCGTTGTGTCTGCAGTGTCTAGTCAACCTCATTCAGTCTACCGACGTCCGCTCCCTGCTCTGATCCTGACACATTGCCTACCATTTAGGGAAATGGTAGTTGGGACTACCACGATATGATTTGATCACAAATCTCAGTAAGTTAACAGGAAATTCACACACAGGTTAATGATACATGCATGGCAGTAAAAGCATGAATGCATAATTAAAGTCATAAGTAAGTATAGTATAATTTGACACATAACTGACATAAACTGAACTCAAATGTGAACTGAACTTGACTTGACATAACATAAACCTGAACTTAAAATATAACATGGGCTAGCAACATAACATGAACGTGAACTTGAAACATAACATGAACTTAAATCATAGCATGAACATGAACATACATAACATAAATATGAACTTAAATTTAACATGAGCATGAGCATAACATGACATAAACGTGAACTTGAGACATAATGTAAACATGAACATAACATAATATGAACGTGAACTTGAACATAACATGTACATGAATATAACATGACATGAACGTGAACTTAAGACACAACGTGAACATGAATATAACATTACATAATATGAACATGAACTTGAAACTTAACGTGAACATGAATATAACATGTACGTGAACATAACATAACATGAACTTGATTTGAAACTTAGTCTTATCTCATGGAGTCACCATGATTGCTTATTCTTAACTTCTTGACATAAACTTGGACTCTTGTTCAATTGACTTAATTAATAACGTGACCATATGGGTGCTACACGGGTCCCCTTGAGCCGTGTGTCCCTACCGATTACCACATCACAACACAGGTATCTATACCAGCTGTGAGTGCATTAATACGTACTCCACAGTTTTTGTGGCCCCACGTAGTTTACGTGTCACAATTGTTGTGTCTCACATAGTGTATGCTCTAAAGTTGTTGTGGCCCCATACTTCATGCTCCACAGTTGTTGTGGCCCCACGAATTATTTGTGCCACACTTGCTGTGAACACACGTAAAATAAAATATGGCACCATTGGCGTTAGTGTCTGGCGTGCTCCGGAGACCAGTTAATTAGGCCCTATTTGTAACCTGTTGACTGTACTTCATCAACCCAGGGAATTTCACACCTATTTAGACACTCCAACGTGAACAAAGGAGTTCCACTAGGATATGACCTCATCCTAGCACTTAGGGTCGTGATTGACATGAATAACTTAACATGAACGTGATCTGAAACTTGACTTAACATAAACTTGATCTGACTTCTTTACTTAGCATGACATACTTGCAATGGTGAATATTACATGATATGACATACATGTAACATATGGTATACTTAACATGGCATACTTATAACATATAGTAATATGTGACAGAATAGATTGTGTAACAGATAAATATTTATGACAGAATAAATCATGCATAACAGATAAACATGTAATGACGTGGCATGGCATAGCATATATGATAACATACATACATAAATTGTAGTTCCCTTACCCATCATATATATGCAGTAAACTGATTGTAAGTTAGAAACTAACTTACCTCGATCGTCGCGTTCTACGAGAATAAAGTGTGAAATACGAGAAACTATAAGAGGGTATTCTAAAAGTTAGAAATTTAATTACTAACAATTGGAAGCATGAAAACAAGCTAAATTAGAGTAAAATTATCATTTTATCCTCTACATGTGGAAAAATGACCATTTTACCCCTAACTTAAGGTTTTCACATCCTAATTCCAAAAATTTCTAAAATTTACATCCCTCATGTAAATTTTGTCCTAAACTCAAATATCAACTCAGAAAAATTTAAAACAAATCACAACTATGGAAAACACACTATGGTCAAAACATCCATAGGCCATTTCTCTTGATTTTTGTTGCAATTCTTTCAAATTTCAAAACTCATGCTTAAACCAAAATCTTGCAACAAATATCTTCCTATCCTAAATTTAAAACCATACTTAAAAAAATTCATTTAAAAAAGCTAATAATCAACACCAAACTTTTTTGTAAAAAGATCCAAACACTTGAATCACAAGTTTTGTCCCTAAATCAAAACATCTCCAAGAATTCCAAAAAAATCAAATCTTACTTCTAACATATTCATAGCATCATCCTAAGATCAACCATGTTTTAAATCATCAAACTTAAGTCACGAAAATCACAAAATAACACTTGGAGTTTTTGGTTTTACACTTAACCCAAAAACAGAAACTTTTTCCTCAACTAGCTTTGATAAATCTCTTGATCAATGGCTTAAGAAGGTGAGATCTTCGAAATAGAGCATCACATGGTTTAAAAATGTGTCCTAAAGAACATCCAACTATCAAACTTAAAATCACATGGCTAAAACTCAATAAAACATGGATCTAATCCAAAAACATCAAATCTTAGGCCTACCCAAAATTCTCTTGCATAGAAAAAATCATATCTTTAAAACTAATGCTAAATATCTTCAAAATAATATTCTAACATGAAAATAAGAGACTTGGGATCATCATATAAAAATATCAAAGCCATTAGAGTAAGATCAAACCACGAAATATTCAAACTTTCTCCAAATAAAAACTGTTTTTCCACTTCCAGTTTTCAAGTTTCTAGATTTAAGAAAATCTATCATCAAAAGCTTTATTAATGCAACAAAAATTTAATGAAAACTCTTAAACACATGCTAACAACACTCCATAAAATTTTTGGCCCAAGATATGTTCATTAGCTTGGTCAAAAATTTCAAAATATAACATACTCTCCAATTTTACGTCCAGAATGACATTTTCATGGTTAAAAATACTTTCAACACACCAAATGACCATGGAATGATACGAATAATATATCTATGGAAACTAGACTCAAATACAAACAACTTTTATGGAGAGTCATCGTGTGAAAATACTTACAAAGGGTAAAAAAACTCCATGCAAAAAAATCCAGAAATCTGCCCGAGAGAGATCTTTTGGGTTTCTCTCTAAGAACGGGGTGAAGAAGTGATGAAATGGAAGGAAGTGTGTCTTGCACGACTCAAGGCTTCTATAGGGGGAAGATATAGACCTGAATGACCTTGATTGGAGGTGGCTATGTGACATAAAGTGGAGAATAATGAGGGGTAAAGGATAGCCTGCAGAAGCTATGAGGTGTAGGGGTTGATGGGGTGGGTTTCTCCATCTTATCAAGGTACTATTGGGTGCAGCCAAGGGCTGTGAATGGTTTGCCATGTGGGGGAGGAAACTTCTTCAAGAAACCTTGCCAAGGTAGCCAAATTCGTGGGCCTTGGTGGGCCTCAACCAAGTGAGCTTCAATTTGGGGTTTAAAGAGGGTTTGGTTAGGGTTTGAGATGCTATCAAGCCCAAATCTGTATTTTCTTGGCTCAAAAAAATTTTCAAGGTTTAAAAGGTTGGATAATGATGTCATAACAAGAATTTGAAAAATTAATAGCATGTGGAAGTGATTTAATCAAGTGATTAAATACAATGCTAGAAATTAGATCAAAGAGGGTCTAAAGGCTAACTTAGGGTTTGGGGAAACCATTTAGGGTTTCGATTTCAACCAAGCTTTTGGGGTTTCAATTGGATTCCAACCATTTAGGTTTCGCTAGGGTTGAAAGCCTCTTTGATCTGGCTCAATTTGGTTGATCAGATGAAAAACGTAAAGCTTAGGTGGCATGATCTCACACCTTGATTTCCTTCAACAATCCATCTAATGGCTCCTCTTTTTGTCAAGTGTCTAATACTATTAACTATGTGTGGCTAAGATCTTCCTAAGTGTCCAAATAAAACTTCTCTAACCTAATTTAGATATTTCACACCGTGATTTTGAAAATAATGCACTTAGTACGCTTATCGAGGTTACTATTCACTCCGAAAAAATTCATAATAAACTTAATACTGAAAAATTTTAAATATTCATATTAACCTACAGTAAAAATCGTTTACCAAAATTCAACCCTGAAATGTCCCTAAAACTAAATTCACAGTTTCAAACAGTCGTTTCGTCCGAAATTATGAAAATGGGTTATTGTGCTATAAAATACTAAATATTCAACTGAGTCTAGTGGCATAGACTATAACATATTCTGACACTTCTAACTACCTCAAATAATTAAAATCGCATTTCTGGCACCATAGCGAGTGATAACGCTGACTATGTTGATAGACTAAAATCTATGCAATTAGTCAATTCGTGAAAACTTATGGGTATCATTGCTTTCATGAGATTTCTAAAGTCTTTAGAAATTCCACCATTGTATTTCTAGCGGGCTGTTACAGGTATCATCGAACTTGCTTATGGGTATCATTGTTCTCTCTTCGCACATACAAATGACATTGCTGAATATAATAGGGATGTTGTCTTAATGATCAACGACAAGGTCCAAAGATTTGATTTGTTAATTGTTGTTGACAGTTGACAATGTGTTGGAAAAGCACTTGACAGTTGCTTTTCCACGTGGAGCCCTAAAACATGATTTTATATTAGACCTTTAGTGCCTTGTGATGCAAATAGTTTTAGCAATATATGCTGGTGAAGATGTCTGTACTTTATCAGAATTCTAACAAGACTTTGTAGTGATCCTTTTCATGTGCTTTCAATTAGGCAATTTCGATTAACAAAATTATATATTGATACTTTTAACATGCTTTCATTTTAGTAAATTCCAGACACGTTTTGATTTTTGGTATAGTACAAATTCCTTTGTAAGCTCGTCTTTTTATTCTAGATTTATCTGGAAGCATTATACCCATGGTGGAAATACTAAATCCAATCATATTTTTGGTTGTTGAAGAGATATTCAAGCAAGCAGTATACTTCTTGATGATAAATTTGAAGTGAGACTTGGAAGTTTGAGCAAGGTTCATGTCCAGGAAGGTGATTCTCGCCACAATGTGCTCACAAGGTTCTAGCGAAAGCCCCAGTACGTACTATGAATTTAATTTTTTCCTTGCTTTTTCACTTGCATATGAATTTCCTTACATGTTTCGAGCTATGCATTGCACCTGCAAGAACCCCCACACACAAAAGTACAAAAGGAAAAAAATATGAATCTTCTGTTGCTTTGACATATGTTGAGATTTATAACCTGGTATAAATATGCTCTAGAAGAGTGTCGTTTGGCTGCACAAGTTGGCATGTCTTGAGATTTGGTTGATGTAGAAAAATATTGTCTTAAAATTTTGAGAAGATAGTTAATCATAATAAGATAATGACAATATTTAATAACATATTGTATCTGTAAAATGTGTATAGAAAAGCAGTGGTGGGACTAAATCCATTCATCTTCTCACTTTGTTGCAGGCAGTTTGATAACCTGCATCTACTGTAACTCCATATAGAGATGCAAATACTTTGATCACTTGGCCCCATGAAATGAATTACTTAAAAAAAGAATGTTTAATCCAACCGACTTGCTAATTAGTTAGGAATCTAATTGAATCTTTCTTCTGCTTTGAATCTTCATTTTTGAATTCTATTCATTGTTGTAACATTATTCCTCTTTGGTCCTGTGCAGAATTTTTGAACAAGGTCCTTCTGGTACGTTTATTCACTTACATTTTCTGGATGCACTTTATTTCTTTTTCCTATTTGTAACATAAAGAAGTATAGGGGCAGAGTTACAAATATGTTATTGGGGGGCCAACCTACATAGGCATATAATTATACATAATCTCCCTCTGTGGCTCTGTGTAGTGTAATGTGTGTATTTTGTTGGAACAAAAGGGGTTGCAAAACAAAAATAGTAAGAGAGAGTTTACTTCAAGGCGCGTTACAAATGTCGATTTCCTTAAGACGATATTTGCCCTCACTAATTACGGTATGCGCACGAGTTACAAACGAATTTGCCTCCAATATATAATGAAGCTCAGAACAAGTCTGTTTGTCTAATTGCTTTATACACACATGAAATTTGTTTGTCTAATTGCATTATGCACACATGAAATTAGACCCCGAATACCCTCAGATTTTACTATTCAACCAAGAAATTAGAAACTAGTTCTCTACATAATGAACAGATCCTAATAACAAGTTTTGAAGAAATGAAGACTTTTGAGAGAGAGAATTTCAAAATTGCCTTTAATGTTCTGTAATTCTGTGATTTCTATCTTTAAATTTGCAGGCCAATGGGTCTATTTATAAAGGGTCAAAGAATGTGAATATTTTTCTGTGATTTGATTCAAACAAGTATATTTATTGTACCTGTTGCCAAGCGACACAAAGCTTGGACCCCGTCCAACGGTCAAGTTGCTTATTTCCATCCAATTTGCCCAAGTTTGAGTCCCAAGCAGTGTGCCTTTTGCCATTTTATTTGCAAGTGCCTACTCACATGAGTCACGCCCAATGCATGGGATTTTCCACAATAAACCTTAAAAAGGTTCCTTATTGTGTTTCGAAGCTCTGCCCACTTGATCAAGTCAAGTGTTTTATACCACCAAGCCAAGTATCTAATTTGACTTGTAATGCAGACCCAAATATTATAACCATAAGCTATTGCTTATTAACTTTCCTTATTCTTTATTTCCAAAATAATTCGTAACTTTCAAAAAGAAATCCCAACATATTATTAATAATAAATATAATATATATTATTTTGAAAATATTTCCAACAATCCCCCACCATTTTCAAAATACATCCGGGTTAAAATAGGAAAATTTATACATAAATGAAGGTGTCTTGTGGACTTGAACTTTTATATAGTGAAAATACATCAAAGCTAACCAGAATGGCATAGTAGACATGCTTTGAACTAGCGATACGATTAGCCGAATATATCTCACATATAACTTTTCTTTCTCTTTGGGTAGTTCATAAAAGCCAACACATGGATTGGCCTTGTGTCTATATCCTGGTTTCATGATGAGCGCTCTAGAGACAAAGCCTAATTCGCATAGGAGGTGGCACCACCCCTAAT
Organism: Carya illinoinensis; assembly: GCF_018687715.1. NCBI lineage: Eukaryota > Viridiplantae > Streptophyta > Magnoliopsida > Fagales > Juglandaceae > Carya > Carya illinoinensis. Next base: position 11,799,216 of record NC_056767.1, on the reverse strand, counting down.
ACTCATATAGGTAGACTTATCGAAAGTGTCCTGTAATAAAACACTTTAACATAACCATGTTATAAGTCTATTAAGAGCTTATTGCTCAGCCTCTCCTTTTCATTATAGTACCAAGCACTTAAACCTTGGGATGGTAAATTAGTTTGAAAAATTAATTTAATAACATGGTGCTTGCAAACCACAAACATATAATGTACTTTGCTCATTGAACTCAAGTCATGATATATTCAAGAGTTGAGTTGAGTTTCCATTATTGGTGATTTTATTGTTTTTGGCTTTAAACTCATCCCTTTGATGTCCCACATCAATTCTCTCGCAAGTTCTTTAGTTAATGGATATGTCAATTCCGGCAATATCTTTTAAAATCAGTCGTAATTACTCTATCTGTGAGTAATTGCCTTAATATATGCCTAGACTTGCCATTATATATATGGCTTAGGCATGTGACAATACAACCCAATTGTCACAATGCAAAGATATTGGTGGCATTGATTTTGGCCAAATCCGATATCTCTATTAATATTTTCTTAGCCACTTTGCCTTTTACTACAAGAAGCCAATGCTATAAACTTAGTCATAATGGTTGAGTAAGTTATGCATGTTTGTTTCTATGATTTCAGGAGATTACCCCTCCACCAAGGGTAAATATCCACCCACTGGTTGATTTGTGATCATCATGCTTAGTTCCCAACTGGCATTTATATTCCTTTGAAGACATTATATAAACATAACAATATATAGAAAAATCACATAGAAGTCACACATTTTTTTTATTTGTTTGCATGCATATTCATAAATAAAATCTAAATTATCCATATCAACTAGATTTTTAGCATTCATGTGTTCTAAACAACAATGTTGTAAATTAAGCAAAACCTTAATTATTAATAAACCTTAATTATTAATATCAAGTTTGAACATACATTTGCTTAAATATCCATTCCTCATGAAATTATCATTTTTGGTCAATACAAATTTATCTGACTCAAAAACCAATTTAAACCCAAATTTATTTAGAAGACTACCAGATACAAGATTCTTTCTAATTTCTAGTACATAATACACATCTTTGAGAGTAAGAAATTTTCCGGAGGTAAACTCCATTTTTATTGTCCCTTTGCCTTTAACTACAGCAGTGGATGAGTTCCTCATGTATAGAACATGTGTATCTTCCATTGGCTCATACCTCTTGAATAAACTCTTGTCTTTACATACATGCCTTGTTACTCTTGAATCAATCCACCAAGAGTTATCTCCTTCAAGAGTGTTGGTCTTAAAGATCATAGCCTCAAAATTATCTTTAGAACTAGAGTCATGTTGTTTCTTTTTAAGAAAACGACATTCTCTTTTGTAATGACCTTGTTTGCCACAATGGAAGCAACTTACTCCCAAATTCTTCTGATTTTCATTTTGAAAGTGATTTTGCTTTCTTTCAAAATTATTCTTTCTCTTCCGGTTTTCATATCCAGATTCACTGGGTTGTTTGGGTTGGTGGGTCTTTCCTTCCTCTACCATGTGCATGTTTGAAGTCAAATAGTCACGCTCTTGATTGTTGTTTCTAAGCCATATCTCTTCTTCTATATGAAGATGTTGGCCTAACTCTTCTAGAGACATTTCTTCCCTTCTATGTTTCATAATTTCTTTTGTAGTTTTTCCATGTTTGAGGAAGTTTATCAATAATGGATGAAACTAATATGGATTCATCAATTTTCATGTTATGTTGAGAGAATTGATCAAGAATATGCATCATCTTATTGAATTGTTCAACAACAGGCCTAGAATCTATCATATTATAATTGAAGAATTTTGTAATCAGAAATTTCTTACTTGTAGCATCTTCTAAAAGATATTTGGCCTCAAGTGTGTCCCATAGATCCTTGGCAGTTGCCTTGTTTTGGTACACGTCAAACAATGTGTCAGACATGGCATTGCAAATATGGCCCTTGCAAATGTAGTCATTTTGTTCCCATTTGATCCTTGCCTGACTTTGAGCAATTGTCTCATCTTCATTTACAGATGGCCTAGGAGTAGTTAGAACATAAACCACTTTGAAACTGACCAAGAGAAAGTGCATATTCTTTTGCCAGCGTTGAAAATTGGCTCCATCAAAACGTTCGAGTTTTACAAAATTTGAAACAAACTCTCTCAAACTATGCGCCATTAATAATCGAATATTATCTTAAAATTGTTGGAAGAAAAGGGGTTGCAAAACAAAAATAGTGAGAGAAAGTTTGCTTCAAGGCACGTTACAAATGTCGCTTTCCTTAAGATAATATTCGCCCCCACCAATTACAGTATGCACACGAGTTACAAGCGAATTTGCCTCCAAGATACAATGAAGCCTAGAACAAGTCTGTTTGTCTAACTACGTTATGTAAACACAAAATCAGACCCCGAATACCCTCAGATTTTACTATTCAACCAAGAAATTATAAATCTGTTTTCTGCAGAATGAACAAATCTTAATAACAAGTTTTGAAGAAATGAAGACTTTTGAAAGAGAGATTGAATTTCAAAATTGCCTTTGATGTTCTGTAATTCTGTGATTTCTATCTTTAAATTCGTAGGCTAATGGGTCTATTTATATAGGGTCAAAGGATGTGAATGAAAAGTGGTAACTTTTCATTTTTCTGTGATCTGATTTGAACAAGTATATTTATTGTACCTGTTGCCAAGTAACACAAAGCTTGGACCCCGTCCAATAGTCACGTTGCCTATTTCCATCCAGTTTGCCCAAGTTCGAGACCCAAGCAGTGCGCCTTTTGCCATTTTATTTGCAAGCGCCTACTCACATGAGCCACGCCCAATGCATGTGATTTTCCACAATAAACCTTAAAAAGGTTCCTTATTGTGTTTCAAACCTCTCCCACTTTATCAAGTCAAGTGTTTTATATCACCAAGCCAAGTATCTAATTTGACTTGTAATGCAGACCCAAATATTATAACCATAAGCTATTACTTATTAACTTTCCTTATTCTCTCTTTCCAAAATAATTCATAACTTCCAAAAATAAATTCCAACATATTATTAATAATATAAATATAATATATATTATTTTGAAAATATTTCCAACATATTTATGTAAAAATTTTCTTTCAATACGAAAGTTTCCTAGGTTTCTATAGACATAGACGGAAAATATTTGAAAAGGCAACTCAAGATTTTCTTCAAATTATGCCCAATGATGACCTTTCATGGAATAAAATTTATACATGATCATTTTGATTTTGAAATTCTTAGCAATTTCTTTCTCAATGTAAGCTATAAACTGATTTGCCAAAAACCCATCTGCTATTCTAGTACATAATCTAGTTTTCATAATTTTCACAACATGGAAAGCTATCTGCTTAGTTGAATTCCACTCCAACAAGCCAAAAGATCTACTACCCTCCTGCCCGCAATATCCAGCTTAACAAAGATCTCATCCCATAGAGCTTTCACCACATCACAATTGAGGAAAAAAAAATTCCATCAATTCACCATTCTTTTACACATAAAGCACCAATCTATAATAATAATAATAATAAAAAACCACGCTTCCTCAATTTATCGATAGTCAGAATTTTCCCATGAGAGTTCAACAAATAGAAAAAAACAACCTTTAAAGGCACTTTACTTTTCCAAATGCACTTCCAAAAGGAAAAATAGTAGATGACTAAGTTGACATAATTTTGTATAGGTATCTAACTGAGAATTTCTTATTACCAAATGAATCCACAACAATTTATCCTATCACCACACTCCAAGTTCAATGCATACAAGGTGCTGTAAAAATCAGAAATGTCCCCCATTTCCCAATATTGAACAACTCTAATGAACATCACTTTCCACTGCACCAAGCCATTCAAATTGTCCATGTAATCTACTACAAAAGCTTGTTATTCAATGCAATCCGGAAAAGAGAAGGAAAATCATCCTTGCAACATATCCACACCAAATATCATGCCAAAATCTTATCCTAGCTCTTCAGCCCACCACAAATATGAAATTGCAAATAAAGCCCTCCAAGCCATTCCTAATAAATTTCCACAATCCCACACCATGCACTACTCTCACTTCATTTGAGCTCCAACTTCCACAAATGCTCCCCAAATTTAGTTTCAACAACAATCCGCCATAAAGCTTTGCCTTCCTAATGATAACTCCATAACCATTTCTCAAGTAATGCTTTATTAAAAATACTCAGCTTTCTTACCCCCCAAACCTCCACAAGATAAATGGGTGCTAATCGTGTCCCATTTAATCAAATGGGACTTTTTCTCATCCCAAGCCTCCTCATAAGAAAACACGAAATATCTTTTATATTCTATTGGCCACACATGTAGCCACCAAGAATAAAGATAGAAAATACATAGGGAGATTAGATAATGTACTTTTAATTGAAGGGATTCTTCCCACTTTAGACAAATACATCATTTTTCTAACCTACCAATCTATTTTCTATCTTTTCAATAACACCATCCCATATAGCCTTGGATTCATGAGGAGCCCTCACTGGAAGCCTAATAATTTCATTGGCAAAGATTACACCTTACAACCTAGAGTTTTAGCCAAGTCTCCAATATTGTTTAACAAAACAACCAAAACCATTTTAGATTTAGACAAATTCACCTTATGGCTTGACACCACTTGAAAGCAAAGAAAAACTACTCTCAATGAATGAATCTGATTAGGATCCAATTCACAAAGAATTAAGGTATCATCAAAGAAGAGAATATGAGATATATTTATGCTCCCAAGTGAAGAACCACCCACTGAAAAACCAAAAAAGAAAAAAAAAAGAAAAAAGAAAAAAAAAAAAGAGTTATCTCGTGTGTCCTTCAACATTTTGCTCGACATATCCATGACTAAAACAAAGAGAAATGAAGATAAAAGATCTCTTTGTCTCAAACCACAATAAATGTTAAAGAAACCCACATGAGTGTCATTAATCAACACCAAGAATCTAGTAGTAGTTATACAATGTTTCATCCAATCGCACTACTTCTCCCAAAAACCATACCTACCGAGTCAATACACCAAAAAGTCTCAATTTACATGATCAAGGATCTTCTCCATATCCATTTTATAGAGAATGCGAATAATACTGGATCTAATTCTACTATCGCAACATTCATTTGCAATGTGAACCAAATCAAGAATTTGTCTTACCTTAACAAAAGCATTTTGTGACTTTGGAATGATCTTCTCCATAACCACATTCATGCAGTTGGCAAGAACCTTAAAGATAGTCTTGTATACTTCACTCACAAGACTAAATGGACGAAAATCTTTTCCCTCCACACACTTGGCCTTCTTGGAAATAAGAGCCATGAAAATTGCATTAAGGCTTTTCCCAAATTTCATAAACAAGTAAAATTTAACAAAAACTTTCATAACATCCTATTTAATAATGTCCCAACAAAACTGAAAAAGCCATTGAAAATCCATCAAGTCTCAACGCTTTATCGATGTCTATCCCTCTTAAGACATTTAGCATCTCATCCTCTCCAAACATCCTCTCCAACCAATCAGTACTGGACTAGCCAATCAAGTCAAGAAGTTTATCAAAACATTGTACAATATGTTCTTTAATTTCATATCTATCCAAAAGAACATTATCTTCCGAATGCAGCACCTAAATAGCACTAACTTTTGTATGAGAATTAGCCACTCTATGAAAAAAAATCTTGTACACTTGTCCCCTTCCTTCAACCAAAGGGCTCAAGATTTTTGTCTCCAATAAATCTCCTCCATGAGTGTGAGTTTTTCCAAATCAATCGCGACAACATTCTTTCTTGCCTTCTCCTCATCCAAAAGAACCCCAACAATCTCCTTTTCATCAAAGCATGAAAGTTCCTAAAAAAGAATCTTCTTCTAGTCGTCAATCTTGCCAAGTTCTTCTTCTTTCCATTTTTTCATATCAGTCTTCAGAGTTTTAAGTTCTCCAACCAACACAAGACTAGGCATACCCAAGAAATGATACGAGGACCACCACAATCTCACTTTGTCCACAAGTCCATAAGATTTTAACCACATATTCTCAAATTTGAAATATTCACTTCCCTCATGAATACATCCAAAATCTAACAAAATGAAGAAATTATCCGAACATAATCTTAAAAGTCTCTTTTGGCATATATCCAAAAAATAGGCCTCCCAAGATGACAAGAAATCTATCAAATCTTGACCAAACACTTCCATTCAACCATGTAAATTCCTCTCCCCACCCCCCCTCCCCGCGGCAACTAAATCTAAGTTGAAAATAAGATCAAAAAATTTTTCCATAACTAAACTAATACAAGAATCCTTTGATCTCTCACATAAAAAAATGAGTGATATTATAATCCCCCCCAATACATCACGGCCCATCCCACCAACTACACAAATTAGGAATCTCCTACTAAAGAAATATTTCTATTGTTGTCCACATTAGGTCCATACACGCTTGCAAACGACTACTCATAACCATCATCCACATTTTTAAATGAACAATCGGCTAAATATTCTCCAACATACTTCTCCACCAAATTAACAAGTCTTGTATCCCACAACAATATAATACCTCCTAATGCCCCCTTAGAGCCAACATAGACCCATCCCACGTAAAGACATCCCCCACAAACTTTTAATAATGCTTCTATCATTAAACTTCTTATTTTCTTGAAAACAAATTATGCCAACCAACCTCCATTTTCTTAAAAAAAATTTAACATGGAGGCACATGCTCGGATCATTCAACCCATTAAGAGCACTCTCATTGGATTAGCTAAATGCTAAATCCATCTCATATTTAGCCAATGGACCCTTAAATAACATCACACTGGATTAGCTAAAGTCTAAATATTTAGACTTTAGCTACAGTAACTTCCAAAAATATTTCTAAACTTGGAAGTCACTATACATACATCAAATACATATTTTATGATTTATTTCTCTTTCTTCTTTCTCACAACGATTTTCATGTCTACTCAAGTTTGATGGGAAATGGTAAAATATTACAAAATAAAATAAATAAATAATTAAAATAAATAAATATTTTTTAATTATTAATTTTTTTTATTACTATATAATGAAAAAATAGCTAATCCAATGTGAGGGTTAATGAAAATGGAATAGTCAAAAGCTAAACTCATCTCACATTCATTAAAAGTGTCCTTTATCTTTAGCTAATCCAATGAGAGTGCTCTAACATTCCATGATAAAATCTTTGGCTTCATAAATCACAAATATGCATCCTAACTTTACTTCTTTCCCTACTTGTACTTCCTTTCCAAGCATTGTAATTAATAGAATAAGCAAGTCTCTTAGGTTTCCTATATTTTTTGACTTAGGATCTTGCCAAGACAGGCTGGCCTACCTTGATGGCAGTAAGCTAAGCTTTAAATTGATCTTCAAAGCCTTCACAAGAAATTCATATGTAGAATTTGATCCATTTTCTGGAGAACCCAATCTAATTGGAAATCTACTTAAATTGGGCCTAGCTAACGTTAATGAACATATATGGTTTAATAAATCTCCAACCCCTTCCAATCCAAAACTAGAACTGGCAGCACCTTCCCCTGTCTCCTTACAGGCTAACTGCAAATCATACTCCTCCACATCCCCTTCATCCACAACTTCTAGATCATCTTCAAAAGTATAAAGAAACCTTGAAGAACCTTCATTGGAGTCTTCTTGGATGGACACCTTATCTTCCTCAAATGAACATCTGAAACCTTTGTCACTATTAGAAGGCCACAGAGGTCCACTAGATAAATGGGACAACTCATTCACAGCATTAGAGCTTAGAAAAACCTCATTATAATCAACCACAACAATCTTCCAAACACTTCCATCATTATTTCAAACAGGTTACCAGGAACCTAGTTCAGCGACCCTCCTAGCAAGCTATCCAAATGGTCTCCAACGTCTAATGACCTTTTTTGTGTCAACCCGGGGGGCTCTAGAGCAAGCGCCAACCGATCTAGAGAAGTAGCCACTCTCGAGCACAAGGAAGACTTGGAAGATGGTTTTATCTGCCACTTACAAGAGATGAGCCAAGAGGGATGGGTTGGCCCACCTTTCTTCAGACCGAGCCCAACGCCACAAAAATCTTTCTCTTTCAACCTAGGCTCGACAAAAAGATTAATAGCACTATACCCAACTAGCCCATGACACAGGTCCATAATCAATCCCATGCCCACATCAGCCTTATTCATCAATTCATTTACCCCCCCTTCACCCCCGAAAACGCTACCCTTACTCCCCATAACACTTCTTCAACTTCTCCCTCCACCAAAGAGCCATTGGAATGCCACTCGATGCCAACACATGACGTCTTGTGTTGACAGTTGGCAACATGTGGAGTGTCCACCTTGCTTTTTACAGCTTCTCCACCAATCTTCTTACTCTTCTTTCGAAAGAAACACCATTGGAAGGAAAGAAACCAGTTCACCACTGACAAACCTCCATTCCCGCTCCCCCACATTGATCTAGTGAAGGTTTGTGATGAGCAACATACACTCTGTTTATGTATGTGGAAACGGGGGCTTTCAAACCTTTAAGCTTACCAATATTGTACACGAAGTCTTCTCATCCCTGACCATTCAAACATTCAAGAAAAACCAAGATACCCTTCTTATTCCCATTCCTAAACTTTGATAGCTGCAAAAATCGACCCCTTGAGTTAACACTACGTTGGATAATTAGAACACATTTATCTACCAGTATCTTTCTGGAAAAACCTACATTCCAAGAAAGTTTAAAACAATCGATCCATCATCCTTGCTACCCATAAAGCCGTCACACCACTAAAAGAGATAGACTTTACCATCCTTCTACTCTTTTCAATAATACGAATGCAATTTCCAGTCTCCTTCACAAAAATAAAAGACTTCGATTCTACTTCAACCTCCTAACACCCGTCATCTACCTCAACTCTCAGAGTAATAAAGACAAAGTGAGTAAGAAAAAGAAAAACATGCAAGATGTGGTGAGGCAATCAATGAAGAAAGTAAACAATAGAAAGTAGATGAAAAATGAATAGATAGACACTTCCGACAAGATGCATCGAGAAATTAGAGTTAAAGGAAAGAAATTGATGGAATTATTCCAAGGGAGAAGCACCAAGATTAAAGGAAAGAAATTGACGGGATTAATTGTGATACCCCCGTATTTACGTGTATTTTAATTAAGTAAATTATTTTATTAATTAATATTATGGGCTTTTTTGTTTTAAATTTTAGATGGTTTAAGTTGTATTATTTTATGAATTTTAACTATGAAATTTAATTTAAAGTGTATTTTTTTTAAATATGGTTCATTATTTAAATTACTGTCTTTTAAATTATTTTATTTCTTTATTTTAATTAGTCACTGCGTTCAAATTATTTTATTAAACTTGCATTTTTAAAATTTTTTTCGTTAGATCAGTTTTGAGACCTCAAGTTAAAAATGTTGGATCTTATTTATTTTCCCTTCCTTTTTATTTTTCTCTTTTCTCCTTTTCTTCTTCTTTTCTTTTTCTTCCTTTTTCTTTCTTCCTCCCCTATATTTCTCCCTCGCATGAGCCTCCCCCTTCCCTTTTCTCCTCTGTTATGTTCAACCTTCCCCATCCTAGCCTTGCGAAACCGTCCGGTGACACCACCCAACTCATCAGCTCCATCACCCTCTGGTGAGCTCACCCACCCCAGCCACCACCCCCACACCCCCTCCTCTCTCCTAGTCGTGTAGAGCCCGAAAGGGCCATTAATTTACTGCACCGCCGTGCGTCACTCAACAACACCACCACCACCACCACAGCTTCCTCTCCCACCGGCTATCATCCTCCATCATGTTCAGCCCCTAACTCCCAACCGTTTGCTCCCACGAAAACCACCAAGTTGCACAGCTTTTGTGCTCCAACACCGCTGTCGTGTTGCCGCTGGCTATCACCTCTTCACCACCGGCCTCCCAGCTACCTAACTCATCCTTCATCAGCCCCGATCCATTACTGTTGAAATGCCTTTAACTCATATTTTGATTTGGGCTTTTTGGTCTCTAACTACCGCCCACGGCCAACCACCACCATCATTATCTTCATCAAAACCCCTAAGCCCATCCTAAGTCTTCATTTGTCCCTATTCAAAAGTTGAGTTTTTGAGACCCGCGGCCCTTGTCCATTTTGCACTGTTACATTGCTATGCTACCACCTTTTGCAGCTCATTGATGGATCGATTGGATTTAGAGAATGTAGTTGTTTGTATGATTGGTTTATGCTGGGATTGGTTGGCTATTGTTTATTTGTGTCGTCTCATATATATTGCATAATGGCATGCATGTTCATGTTTGTAAACGAAAATTGGGTTTTCGGATAATTGCATGCATGTTCATGTGTATATTTAAAAATTGGGTTTTCATGTGATAAATAATTTTGGGTATGCTTGAAATGAGCAGATAGAATGGTTTGAGAGAGAGTTACTATAGGGATGGTGGTAGAATCTCACCTGTGTTCCCGCCTACAGTACATGCAATAGGGATGATGGTAAGTAGAGATGGTGGTAGAGTCCCGCATATGATTCCCGCCTACAATATATATATTAGGGATAGTGGTAAGCAGGAATGGTAGTAGAGTTCTACCTGTGATTCCTGTCTACAGTGTTAATTGGATATTTGGGCCATTTTCTAAAAAAATGGCATGGTTTTGGATAAATGGATTTATGTTGATCATTTTTTGAAAAAACTGTGGATTATACTGGGCCATTTTCTGAAAAAATAGAAAATGATATTTTTATGGACTTGGTTTTTGGGCCAAAATGGGATTTTGGCATGTGTTAGAAAATAATCATTTTTGAAAAATGATTTTTGGATTTCATGCATATTTCATCATATGCACGCATAATTGTTGTGGCATAAATGTATTTTTATCTCTTGGACTGTTTGGTCTATTACTTACTTGCGGTACAGTTTCTTGGTATTGTAGATTTTGATGAAGAGGGCTCCGTCAGAGGAATAATCGGGGATCACCTTCTCAAGGGATAAGATTTATGTCTCGCTTTTGGTTATTATATTTTGGTTTATTTATGTTTTCATCGGATAACTGCACAACTTTTTGAAATGCTTGTATTTAGGTGATTCTATATTAAAAATTCTAGTACTTAGTTGAATGACTTTAATTATTCCGTTGTATTTTTGTTGTATACTTTCTGCATGTACACACACTTCGCACTTATCGTTGATATGCATGACCCATGTTGTCATTATATCGACGTCACGATTCTCATATTTCCATACGTGAGAGTCAAGATGTCACATTAATCCCAACGAGGAGCTCCAAAATTAATCATTATTGAGAGAGAGAGAGAGAGAGAGAGAGAGAGAGAGAGAGAGAGAGAGAGAGAGAGAGAGAGTGTGTGTGTGTGTGTGTGTGTTCAAAGAATTCAAATCTCAAAAAAAAAAAAAATTAAGAATATTACTATAGTTGTCACAAGATTATAGAAACTAAAAGGAAAAAAGTTCATGCTCACTATATTTTTTCCCCAAAGCAAGTTTTTAACATAAATATCTGTATCTCTCTCTTTATTTATATTTATGTGCTTTATTGATTATTTAATTTATAGATGACCCAAGTATTTCTCATAGCTCTTACAAATTGCTCCACCCTCCCTCCATTTAAGAGCTTGAGCCTTCCTACCATGGTAAGGAGATCAAAACTTAACGCTTTCGAAGGCATTAAGGATTGAATCTAGCCAAAGATCAACGATTAAAAGACTAATTTCTTATCACAAGTTGGAAAGGAAGTCCTAAGAAAAGTTATTCTACAGGTTATCCCTATCTACAATATGAGTGTTTTCAAATTGCCAAGATCATTGTACCAGGATATCTCTATTGTGATATCTAGATTTTGGCCTAGTGAGAAGACAATTAATTGGAAAAGCTAGAGCAAAATGAGGGAATTAAAAGCTACTAGTGGAATGGGATTTAGAGAGTTTGAGAGTTTCAATAAAGCCATGTTAGCGAAATATTGTTGGAGGATTTTGCAATTTTCAAATTCATTGGCGGCTACTATGTTAAGGGAAAAATGTTTTTAGTAGAGATACTTGTTGGATGCAAATTTGGGTAGAGAGCCTTCAGTGATTTGGAGGAGTCTAAGGTAGGTTTAGATCTCCTGAAAGAAGGCCTCAGATGGAGATTCGATAATGGAAAAATATAAGTACATGGTGCCATAAATGGTTGTAAACTCCATCAACTGTTTGTGTACAATCTCCTATCAAGATTTTGGAAAAGCATTGATCAAGAGTGAAGGAACTTATCAATGAAGAAACAAATAGCTAAAAGATGATGTAATTTGTGGAATTTTTTAGCAAGAGGAGGCTTAAAAGATTTATAGTATCCCTATTAGTAAAGGGGAAGATGCAGACAAGAGAATATGAAATTACACCAAAAATGGTCTTTTCACTATTAAAAGAGCCAATTATGTGGCTCTAAACCAAATGACAAGAAAGCCTCCGAATTGAATAAGACACTTGTGTAGACTTGTGACATTTTAACCTTACTTGTGATAATCATCACTACTTATGTAAAGGATTCCTACGAAGGAAGTTAATTAAGGCGGGTTATAGCCTCATACCTGTGATGACACTGACTTCTTGCACCTCTAGGGCATCCTCATCAACCTCTCTATGGGTCAGCGCATATACCCTAGCTTGCACATGCTACCTTACATCTCAACATCCTCTTGGCATCACTAGCTGCATTGGTGGTGCCTGGGGGCAATCTTGAGCATAATGCCTCGTCTGTTTATGCTTGTAGCACACATTTTGGGCTTGTCGACAGTCTCGTCCATGAGTTCTATGGCAAAGGTTACACACTGGTATTCTTCTGCCTATTCGTGAACCTGGAGTGATTACCAATCATTGATACAAATTTCTGTGGAGCTTTTAAACTACTCCCTTCACCTGTTGTCGTACGTTTCTTCAAATTTGAACAACCAACAAGTTTCACTATTCTCATTCGACTATTGATACCTTATGGACTAATTTATGAAAATCTGTAATCTCTAGACAAGCTACTTATATTCTAATGCGGGCTTGTAACCCATCTTAAAATTGTTCTGCCCTCATGGTTTTCTTAGAGATAAGGGGAGGGGCAAACCTCCCCAACTCCATAAATTTGGCAGCATATTGCCTTACTGTCATGTTTCATTGGACCAAATTACTAAAATCCGTTGACCTTTGTTTCCTTATAATCTCCAAAAAATATCTGTCATCAAATTCCTTTTTGAACATCTCCCATGAAATCCTTCCCATGGCTCCTAGTTCCATGGTAAGGAGTTGCTTCTGGGTATCCAACCATAGAGCTGCTTCTTCCTGTAGTAGGTAGCTCGCATATAGCACCTTTTGGTCCTTAGTGCATCCACACATCTCAATTGTCCTCTCAACATCAAATGCCAACATTTCCTCCCTCGTTGATCCCTCATTTCCAAAGAATCTCCAGTACCAATGAGCCAAAAATTACTCATATGTACATCCCCTTCCTTCCTCCCTAGGGGATCCTAGCAACTAACCTTGCATGTGACGAGAATACATCTCATGCTGTTGTTCTAACATGTTCGATATTTTGTTTAGTGCTCTAGCTAGTTCCTTATCTCTTTTCCTGCCAAAAGATCCTCCCTTATGACTACTCAGTGTTCTCTCTCCTCACAAAACTCTCAGTTGTAGCATCATTAATTCCTGCCACATAACCCAAGCCTATTACATTATATCCCATCTTGCCATCCTAAGCATGGTTTAAGCTTAACACTAAATTTTCAACCCAAAATACTAGATCAATTCCTATTTTCTGGTACTGTCCTACATTTCTAAGAGGTGCCCAGGGTCACGCATAAACACTTGCTCCAATACTAAGTTGTGGCGCCTTGTTCCTCATTACAGTTTAGGCGAGGATCTGTGGTGATGAGGATGCTGGCCAACAGTCAATACCTAAGAGGGAATTTAGATAGGCATGTAATTTTCTAGAAGGAAGTACATGTGTAAGGTGTTTAACTATAAAATCGCAGCAAAACTTTAAGTAGAATACCTTGTGGTAACAACACTAAAAATTAAGTACCAAAATACTAAACTTCCCAAAAGGGGCTTCCACCCTTCATTAAATCCTCAAAATATTACATCATCTGAAATGTACATAAAGTTAGTCGCCATATGGTGGTGACCGATTACAAGTAGTCAGCCAACTTAATAATATACATTCTAACGAAAGGTGCATGATAGTTACGATGGGTATTGGTACTAAAGTGGGTACTCATGTACTCGGGTGAGTTTGATTCTTTTTCCTCAGGCGTTATGCTGAGGTCTAAACCTGTATCAAAATCTATGGTCCAAAGAATGAAACCATAGATAGGTTAGATGGCTATGACAAGACTACTAATGAGAGAGAATGCAATCGAAAATGCCATGAAAACATTTCATGAAAATACTAGAAAAACTAGTATTCACCACACAAGCATGTATTCACTACACAGGTTAGTATTCACCACACGGGCATGTATTCGCCACACAGGTTGGTATTCTCCACACAGGCATGTATTCATTATATAGACTCCCCACACAAAGATACTTGTTGTACCAAAGATGCTTCTACCCAACCAACCAACTCAAGGACACCACCAAGTGATACATTAGGGGATCCTACATCCCAACTATCTGGTATGGGCACATACGATGCCGTTCCGCCCCAATCCCCAAGAGACATTCTCTTTCTCGTATGAAGCATGCAACTACATTTCACAGAATGGTTCAGGGAATCCTTTGTCCCATCCCATGAATACAGAATCAAGATACCAACTTCTCACACACACAGATGCAAACATACTCATAGAGATAATGGGTTCCTATATATGGATTCAAATTCATGTATTAAAAACTATTAAAATATTCCAAATATAGTAAATCAGTGAGTAAATGTAGGTATAAACATAATGATTTGAAATATTTATTCATGCTTGTAGAGAGGGAGAGAAATTAAAAAGATAATACAATGTCTCTTACACACAACATTTACCCTCACATTACCCAACACTGTCTTAAAAGCTAACCTACCTTCCTACGTCGAAAGTTCTGTCGTTGCCTTTTCACTCCTCGATTTTCGAAGCAGCTGACTTCACAATCTCCTTGGTGAATAAAGTCTTAAATGTGAGATCTCGTCCCACTCCTAGGTCCGTTAGGGTGGAATTGTCATATGTCCTTTCCAACATACCTCTAACTCCAGATCTGCAATAACGATTTTCTTTAATCATTCTCTGTCATACTACAGGATAACAAAGACAAACTGCCAAGCATGGTCCACACACTTGGTCCTTTGAATTTCCTTAAGCATGGCTTGAGTTGTATTGATGCGTCAAATGACGTGACTCATCAAGTTTTCACCTTTCATTGTAGAACCACTCCAAATGTGACTCTTCAGATGGCGTGTGGGCTTCTTCCGCACGACACTATCACTTTTTCAAGCCATTTTGTGTTACTTTGGAAAGTTTCCATGTCTAGGTGGTCTGTCCTTGACCGTTGCTTATCCTAGGCAAGAATCCTATCACATTTTGGGCAGATAACTCTAATCTTTTTCGACTTCACCAGCCTCTTCAGCTCATCGTTCTCCCCTTCACAGTATGTGAATTTTCTAGCTCGCCTACCATGGTCAAGTAACTCATCTCCACCTTGCTCTAGGATGTGCCAGCCAAGCCTCCTACAAGGTGCTTGCTCATCCAAATGTTGGACTAAATGCACTCTACATCTCCAGCTAAAATTTTCCTTAGATCACTGGAGTATTTCGTCTTAGCTCACCCTTTTGCCCCAAAAGAAAATAATATACACAATATGCTTTATCTACCAGCTAGAAGAGGAGTCAGTGGTTCATACACTTTGGAGCTGCATAACGGCAAACAATGTGTGAACTAATGGATCTAGCCTGGTACAAAACTGGACCACCATAAAAGTAGTAGTGGCAATTAAAAGGATTTACAATACAGATTAATAAAAAGAAAGGTTACAAGTTCATATCCCATAGTTTGGTTTTTTAAATTATAAAAGTCATTTTATTATAAGATAGATGTAATGTATCGAGTCAATTTATCTTTGTAAACCAAATATTTGCCGTTGAATAATCGTTTAACAAAATATAAATAGGTTCCCTTTTATAAATAAATTCAACTTTTCTTTATAACAAAAAATTTCTAATTAAATAATTGCTGAATCATTTTAGCTTTACTAGACACAAAAATAACGTAGAAAATATTTTAATATATTTTGTTGTCAAAATCTAAGTTGGTTGAATACGTAGAAATTGTTTGGAGATTACAAGAATTCTTTAAACTTTTTATAATTTCATTTCCAAACATCACTAAAATAAAAAATATTTTTTAATTTCAAATTTTCAAGTTTTTCATCTAACTATTATTCAAATACAAAAATCAATACAATTTTTACAAACTTCAAAATAAAACACAAAAATCAATACAACTTTTACACACTTAAAACAAAATATTTTATTAAAAAATTGTTTTTTAACTTTATAAAAATTTTTAAATTTTTCTCTTTCCTTTTTCATAACGGAATAAAATATATTCACTCAAATTATTTTATTATTATTTATAAAAATATGAGATACTTTAAATGTGGAAACGTCCCCTTAATTTGATTCAATACGTACATACCCCATTATCCACCTTCATTGTGTTTGAACTTTTGGACTGTGTGCCCAAGATGAGGATGCTCTCCCAGGGTTGGGTTGTAGGTCATTGTTCCTGAGTTGTTGGGCCTACTTCTTTCTATGCAAAGATATAAAAACCCATTTCAGTGTGCATCTACACCTCCAAAACAATAGGCTATGTCAGGAAAATAAATGGAGGATAAATTCACATTACCATAATGCGTCTTTTCTCACTAAAATTATGAGCATGTCTTTCATGTATGACTCTATGAGTGTTTGCTGGCTTGCCTGTTAACCAACTGTTCGGGTACTTAAAATTTCTTGAGTTGTAGATGATTTTAGACTCATTCTTGTCGTAAATGTTTGTTTTCTACTCTACTCATTGCAAGTTAGTGTATAGACGCACCATTTGTTTCAAGGTCCTCTACATTTTTATTAAATATAGAAGTTAAAATACAATGTCTTTTTTATGCTAGCTAATGAGACGCGCCTCATCATGATTCATCAAATTGTAAAATTACGATTTATTCCAAAAGTTTAAATTAATGGAAGGAAGTAGATTTAATTATTTGTATTATATTTTTAACACTTCTCTCATGTGTGGGATAGACTCTTCCTTAATGAGTGGTCCAATATATGGAATATTTAATTAAAAACGGATAGTGTAGAGTCAGAATTCGAATTCAATACTTCTACTCTGATACCATGTGAAATCACCATTTGTCCTAAAACTTTAAAATTATGCAAAAAAAAAAATTAATTATTTGTATTATATTACTAAAGCAAATATGTTGGAAAATGGATAGGGCACTCGCTTTTGTATAGTGAATAAAAGAGAACCATTGGCCTTAAAAGTAGTTACATTTGGAACCACTTTTGTTTGGAAATTATTTTCAGATATAAATAGGGGTGTAATTGATCCAGTTTGGTCTGATTTTGAATAAACTTTAAGTTCGAACCGGTAACACTGATTTTTCATTAATTAAAACCGATTATGCACCAGTTACCACTCCTAAACAAGTACTTCTGATTTTACCAGTTTCGATCCAGTTTTTTTGTTTTAATATATTAAGTATATTAGAATTACTAATATATTTATCAAAAGAAATATGTTGAGAATTTATTAGGCAATAAAATGTATTTAATATATATTTTATATTTAAAACATATGATTAAATAAATATTCATGTTTAAGATTAAAATGTTATGTTATAAATCCAAGGCTATATGGAATGGTGTTATTGAAAAGATAGAGAATAGATTGGCAGGTTAGAAAAATGATGTATTTGTCTAAAGGGAGAAGAATCCCTTCAATTAAGACTACGTTATCTAATCTCCCTACCTATTTTCTATCTTTATTCTGGGGGCTAAATGTGTGGCCAATAGAATAGAAAAGATCTTTCGTGCTTTCTTATGAAGAGGCTTGGGATGAGAAAAAGTCTCATTTGATTAAATGGGACACGATTTGCACCCATTTATCTTGTGGAGGTTTGGGGTGTAAGAAAGCTGAGTATTTTTTTAATAAGGCATTACTCGAGAAATGGTTGTGGAGGTATCATTAGGAAAGCAAAGCTTTATGGCGGATTGTTGTTGAAACTAAATTTGCGGAGCATTTGTGGAGGTTGGAGCTCAAATGAAGTGAGATTAGTGCATGGTGAGGGATCATGGAAATTTATTAAGAATGGCTTGGAGGGCTTTATTAGCAATTTCATATTTGTGGTGGCCTGAAGAGCTAGGGTCAGATTTTGGCATGATGTTTGGTGTGGATATGTTGCAAGGATGATTTTCCTTCTCTTTTCCGGATTGCATTGAATACGAAGCTTTTGTAGTAGATTACATGGACAATTTGAATGGCTTGGTGCAGTGGAAAGTGAGGTTCATTAGAGTTGTTCAATATTGAGAAATGGGGGACATTTCTAATTTTTATAGCACCTTGTATGCATTGAACTTGGAGTGTGGTAGTAGGATAAATTGTTGTGGATTCATTTGGGAATAAGAAATTATCAGTTAGATCCCTGTACAAAATTATGTTGACTCATTCATCTACAATTTTTCCTTTTGGAAGTGCATTTGGAAAAGTAAAGTGCCTCTAAAGGTCGCTTTTTTCTATTGTTTGAGGAAGCGTGGTTTTTTTTATTATTATTATTACATATTAGTACTTTATGTGTAAAAAGAATGGTGAATCGATGGATTTTTTTTCTTCCCCAATTGTGATGTGGTGAAAGCTCTATGGGATGAGATCTTTGCTAGGCTGGATATTGCGCACAGGAGGGTAGTAGATCTTTTGGCTTGTTGGAGTGGAATTCAACTAAGAAGATAGCTTTGCAGTTGTGAAAATGATGAAAACTAGATTACGTACTAGAAAAGAAGATGGGTTTCTGGCAAATCAGTTTATAGCTTATATTGAGAAAGAAATTGCTAAGAATTTCAAAACCGAAATGATCATGTAAAAATTTTATTCCATGAAAGGTCATCATTGGGCATAATTTGAAGAAAATCTTGCGCTGCCTTATCAAATATTTCCCGTCTATGTCTACAGAAACCTAGGAAACTTTAGTATTGAAAGAAAATTTTTACATAAATACACACATTACACTGCACAGAGCCACATAGGGAGATTATGTATAATTATATGCTTAGGTAGGTTGGCCCCCCAATAAAATATTTGTAACTCTGCCCCTATACTTCTGTATGTTACAAATAGGAAAAAGAAATAAAGTGCACCCAGAAAATGTAAGTGAATATACGTACCAGAAGGACCTTGTTCAGAAATTCTGCACAGGACCAAAGAGGAATAATGTTACAACAATCAACAGAATTCAAAAATGAAGATTCAAAGCAGAAGAAAGATTCAATTAGATTCCCAACTAATTAGCAGGAGGGTTGGATTAAACATTCTTTTTTTAAAGTAATTCATTTCATGGGGCCAAGTGATCAAACTGCCTGAAACAAAGAGAGAAGATGAATGGATTCAGTCCCACCCTGCTTTTCTATAGACACATTTTACAGATACAATATGTTATTAAATATTGTCATTATCTTATTATGATTAATTATCTTCTCAAATTTTTTAAGAAAATATTTTTCTACAACAACCAAATCTCAAGACATGCCAACTTGTGCAGCCAAATGACACTCTTCTAGAGCATATTTATACCAGGTTATAAATCTCAACATATGTTGAAGCAAGAGAAGATTCATATTTTTTTCCTTTTGTACTTTTTTGTGTGGGGGGTCTTGCAGGTGCAATGCACAGCTCGAAACATGCACGGAAATTTATATGCAAGTGAAAACGCAAGGAAAATATTAAATTCATAGTACGTACTGGGGCTTCTGCCAGAACCTTGTGAGCACATTGTGACGAGAACCTCCTTCCTGGACATGAACCTCGCTCAAACTTCCAAGTCTCACTTCAAATTTATCATCAAGAAGTATACTGCTTGCTTGAATATCTCTTCAACAACCAAAAATATGATTGGAGTTAGTATTTCCACCACTGTGTATAATGCTTCCAGATAAATCTAGAATAAAAAGACGAGCTTCCAAAGGAATTTATACTATACCAAAAATCAAAACGTGTCTGGAATTTACTGAAATGAAAGCATGTTAAAAGTATCAATATATAATTTTGTTAATCGAAATTGCCTAATTGAAAGCACATGAAAAGGATCACTACAAACTCTTGTTAGAATTCTGATGAAGTACAGACATCTTCACCAGCATATTTTTTTCTAAAACTATTTGCATCACAAGGCACTAAAGGTCTAATATAAGATCATTTTTTAGGGCTCCACGTGGAAAAGCAACTGTCAAGTGCAAAATAAGAAAACAACAATTAACAAATCAAATCTTTGGACCTTGACGTTGATCAATAAGAAAACATCCCTATTATATTCAGCAATGTCATTTGTATGTACGAAGAGAGAACAATGATACCCATAAGCAAGTTCAATGATACCTGTGAATAATGGGAGGGGTGCATTCATGTAGGTAAGCTAGGCCTTCGGCAGCTCCTGTTGCAATTTTCAACCTTGTAATCCAATCCAGAGACTAGAGATTTTCTTCCTTGGAATTTGTAACTCTGTGCAAGGAATTTGCCAAGTCTCCACTTGGCATAACGTTGTAAACCAAAAGCTTCTCATTTTCATGCTCCAAGCAGCGCCCCAATAGTGGGACCACTAGACGCGCAACCTCGCTGAAGAACTCCAACTCAATCATGAATGATTCTTTCTTAAAGGAACGCAAATCTACTCTTTTGATAACTACAGGGACCCCACCAACTAAAAACCTGTGGAAAAGGTCTCCAGAGTGGCCATGTTTAATAAGATTTGCTTCACTAAAATCATCAGTGAAGAGCAGCATGTTCTCATACGTAATGATTCTCCCAGACCTATCATAGAGACAGGATCCTTGTTTAGCGAAGGGCAGTCTCCTTCTGTCACAGACCCTACATTTGCAGTCCCTCTTTGTTAAGAGAAGAATTGGTAAAAGGTTTCTTGTCTTTCTCGTTGATCTTTGTAGGAATATATAGACATCCGTATATGACTTTACATGGAAAGAAAATAAAATCAGCTTTACAAATGAATGAAATCGGTTATACAAGTAAACATCTATTCTGTAATGGTGAGATTGCTAGAATCATGGGATTGCTAGAATCATGGAATTGCTAGAATCATGGAGTTGCTAGAATCGGGAGTTGCTAGTCTGTAATACTCTTTCACTTTCAACGCCTTTATCACACGTTCTTACGATAAGTACCATAACAAATACTAAAAGCACTACGAAACCAATCCCACCAAATAAACCCACCATTATGTATATCGATCTTTTGTTTGTCTTAGAAGTTTCTGGGGCTCCAAAACTCAAGCCTCTCTCATTATAAAACTGTCTACAGTCCTCCAAACTCCTCTGCCCCGGCACCTGAAGACAATTTCTATCCAGAGTAGCATTGTTTTGACTGGCATCAAGTACCATGCCTTGGAAATAGTTATCTGACAAATCAACTAAACGAAACTTTCTAAGAGACGATAAGTTTAGAGATCCATACAACTGATTGTTTGAGAGATTGAACACAGCATCTGTGGCTTTAATGTTTGAACTAAGACTCAGAAACAAATCATCCGGCAATGGACCCTCCAGAACATTATGGTCAACATTCATCCTTCGCAAACTTCTCAACCCTCTCAAGTCCACGGGCAATGACCCGGATAAAGAATTCTTACTAAGATCAAGTTCTACCAATTGAGAAAGCCCGCCCAATTGAAGGGGTATTGAAGAAGCGAAACTATTATCAGAAAGGTTCAAGTATTGAAGATTAGAAAGTTTACCCAGACCAGCTGGAATCGACCCAGATAAGTAATTTGAAGAAAGGTCAAGCTTTGTAAGAGCGCCAAGAGAATCAAAACTAGAAGGCACTGACCCAGTAAGTGTATTCCGGGAAAGATCGAGAACTGACAGATCCGATAACTGTCCCAATGCAGGAGAGATGGCACCGGCAAGACTATTACCAGACAGATACAAACAGTTCAGTTTACGCAAGTTACCGAGGGACGGAGGAATCGGGCCAATTACCGAGCATGACCGGAGATCTAGCCGTTGGAGTGCATTAAAGCTATTGCCGAACCAGTCGGGAATGGTGCCGGGAAGCGAAAACCCAGAAGCATTGAACTCCTGCAAGAGGGTCAAGTTGGCCAGGGAATCCAGAGCGAGCAGTCGATTCTTCCGCCCGAGACGGGTTCTTCTCAGCCCGGACACACTGATCCCAACCACCCGGCCATTCTGGCACTGGACACCGAACCATTTCAAGCATGGATCAGCCTTGAGGGGCCAGTCTTTGCTCCTGAGCCCCAGCGACGACCGTAGCTCGAGTAACGCTACACGTTCGACGCGGGAGCTCAGCCTCACCTCCCACACCGAATCAACACGAACATGAATATCGCCACCATCACCAGAACTCGTCGAGCTTCTAGCATGGCTGTTTGTGATTAATTTTTTTTTATTATTTTTTTAAAAATAATTGCATAACACTTATACATTTACAACCACAACAATCATTTTCAATACGTACTCCCAAGTCTCTCTGTGAAGAAATTATTTTCGATAAAATGATCAAAATGAAAATAAAAATAAAATTGAATTTCAATTAGCTAAGATGGTTACATAAAAGGAAAGAGAGACGGAGTCAGAGGGAAAAAAATGCACGTGAACTATATACTGTGGCATTATTTTTTTAAAAAATTTGAGAATTATTATCAACAATTCATAACTGAATTAAAACTACCGTACTTTATTTGTTTATTGATAGATAATAATATATACAAATTATGTTAAAATAACTTTATATAAAATTTTTAATAAAAAAATTATTTATTATTTCAACTTATTATCTAATTATTTAGATATATTTAAGTCAAAATTAAAAAAAAAAAGACAGAATTCAAAACAATTTTAACAAAAACCAATAGAAAAAAAAATCATCTTAAAAAACTATATTCAAACAACTTTTTAATTTTATTTATCAACTCTCACAAGCTCAATGCATTACATAATTAAAAAAAAAAAGAGTATTTATTTAATTTATTTTATCAATTTTTACAAAATATAATAAATAGTAGTCTAAAAAAATAGTGAAAAACTCTCCCTTCTCATTTGACCAAATGAATGTCTCACTTAATATAATTCTAAGTTTTTTTTTAATTACTATTTATTTATTTATTTATTAAATTGCGATTTAAGTGAAATGCCATGATAATAAATTGTTGTGTTAGTTTCTCCGAGAGTTCTACCGTGGAGCAGTTCCCTCGTCTTAAAAATAAATTTCATTTAAGATTGTTATTATTGAAACTAGATTTAAATGGAAAATACATATTTTATAACATGACATGAAAAAGACTTGTATTGAATAATGTTAGATATATTTTAAAGTATGTAAATTCTGTAAAATTTTAAAAAAATATATTATTATTATATTTTTAGAAATATGTGATATTTGTTCAATCTATAATTGTATTTAATATTAATTAATTCATAATCATTTATAAGATTATTATTGATTCCCATGAAATCTCTTTAATTGGAGATAAGATTTAAGAGGAAGAGATTAGAGGAAAAAATAATACTTAAAGCTTTTCTCATGGCAAAAGAAAATAAAACTGAAAAGTACTAGTCTGACTTGGCTTCTCCACGTGTCAATTGCTGCTTCCTTTGAAATTTTTTAGATGATTAAACAAAAAAAATATTAGATTCATGCCTTTTATTTATTTAATTATTTAATTAATTTTTTAAATGTTTTTTCCATCCCAATTCCCACGTCTTAATCATCCCAAAGTCTCAATCGGGAATGGCAATGGAACCATCTCAGAAGCTCCCTCTAAGATATGTCCCCTTCTAGGGCTTGTAAGACTTGGTCAGTTGGTCATTGTGATAAGCAGAAAGAAAAAATTCTAAAGAAAACTCAACTTGTAGCTGTAGACCACACAGCTTTTGATATTGAATCATTTTCATTTATCTTCTAAATTAATTTTTATCATGTTAGAGATATGGAGATTGTGTTTTATACAAAAATAAATAATAATAATTATAATTTAATATAATATATTAAATCTATTTTATAATAATAATAATTATTATTATATAATCTCACGTATAATTTAAAATTACGTCAATTTATAAATTAATTTTTATAAAATTATTTTGAGCTTTCCTTCTTTCCCATATGTTTTTTTTTTTTTTTTTTGATAGGAAATGCTTCACTGCATATATTCATAGGCGAAGTTACAACTGTGACTTAACAAACTGGAATACCAGACCATAAACCAACTAACGCATCTGCTCAGGAGCTCCCCCGTCAACAAATTTCTTTGTGACGGACAATGTCTAAAACTTCTATACCTCCTCTCTTGACAGCGGTCAAAAGAGAAAGCTCTCTGATAAACAGAGATAAACGACCTCTCTTTCGAAGAAGAGAGGTACATCACACTCTCTCCTCCTGCGGAGGAAGAGTACCCAAACCTACATTCCTCCAAAAGAAGAGTAGGACAAAACCCACATTCCTTTTAAGAAGGAGTGGGACTCTAGGCAGTATATTATAAATAAAATAGTTATAATTGAGAGCATACTGTGAACATCTTTCAGGTTTGGTAATGTACTAATATCCTACTGCTAATGTTCTAGCAAGTCAATTCTGTTATTAACTTACTGCTACTTTGTTCAACATGTTTGGTGGTCTCAGTTCTCTGGACAAAGCAGCATGCTTCCCTATTTCTTGGCTTAAAGCTATTGTTAAAAAGGCTGCCTTGTTGGCTGTCACTAATAAGGCTACAAAAAATTTAGATTTGAAAATGTCAAACTTTAAAAAAGTTATTTCCAATCAAAATATTTATTAACTTTTACAAAAAACATAAATCTTTAATAAGAAAACAAAAAGTCTAATTAAGATTATAATTGAAACTTCGGTAAAATAGTTATAATTTGGCGTGCCCTCTAGATAAAATTCATTTTTTTAAAAAATTTTTTATTCATATTTGTTTTAACGTTTTAAAAAAATATTAAAAAAATCAATATACTAATAGTCACTTCTTTAATCAACACGCAAAAGAATTTTTTTAAAAGAAAAAAATTATATAAATAGTCAAAATAAGAAGACAAAATAGAGATGCATGTTACCATTATTTAATATAAATGCCCATTTCCATTATTCATCATTCATTATGCTGTATAGTCTCTATTTTCTCAATTTTATATCTAGGAGTGTAAAAATAAACTCAAAAACTAGCCTGGTCTAGACCAGACAGGTTGGTTCGGTTAAGCTTTTGACTGGTTTAGTTTGGAATCGGTTCTCCCATTTTAAAAAAAAGGTCAAATCCGGTTCGAAATCAATTTTATAGACCAGACCGGTTCACATATTATATATAATATATTTTATAATATATATAATTATGTATGAAATAATATATTATAATTATGATTAAAAAAATATATTATAATTTATAACATAACATTTTAATCTTAAACATAAATATTTATTTGATCATATATTTTAAATATAAAATATATATTAAATACATTTTATTGCCTAATAAATTCTCAACGTATTTTTTTTTATAAATATATTAGTAATTCTAATATACTTAATATATTAAAACCAAAAAAACTAGATCGGAATTGATAAAATCAGAAGTACTGGTTTAGGGGTGGTAACTGGTGCGTAATCGGTTTTAATTAATGAAAAATCGATATTACCGGTTCGATCTTAAATTTTGTTTAAAATCAAACCAAACTGGATCAATTACACCCCTATTTTCTGAAAATAATTTCCAAAAAAAAGTGATTCCAAACGTAACTACTTTTAAGGCCAATAGTTCTCTTTTATTCACTATACAAAAGTGAGTGCCCTATCCATTTTCCAACATATTTGCTTTAGTAATATAATACAAATAATTAAATTTATTTTTTTGCATAATTTTAAAGTTTTAGGACAAATTGTGATTTCGCATGGTATCAGAGTAGAGGTATTGAGTTCGAATCCTAACTCTACACTCTATCCGTATTTAATTAAATATTCCGTATATTAGACCACTCATTAAGGGAGAGTTTATCCCACACATAAGGGAAGTGTTAAGAATATAATACAAATAATTAAATCCACTTCTTTCCATTAATTTAAACTTTTGGAATAAATCGTAATTTTACAATTTGATGAATCATGATAAGGCGCGTCCCATTAGCTAGCGTAAAAAAGATACTGTATTTTAACTTCTATTTTTAATAAAAATGTAGAGGATCTTGCAACAAATGGTGCATTTAGACCTCAGCATAACGCCTGAGGAAAAAGAATCAAACTCGCCCAAGTACATGAGTACCCACCTTAGTACCAATACCCATCGTAACTATCATGCACCTTTCGTTAGAATGTATATTATTAAGTTGGGTGACTACTTGTAATCGGTCACCACCTTATGGCGACTAACTTTATGTACATTTCAGATGATGTAATATTTTGAGGATTTAATGAAGGGTGGAAGCCCTTTTGGGAAGTTTAGTACTCTGGTACTTAATTTTTAGTGTTGTTACCAAAAGGTATTCTACTTCAAGTTTCGCTGCGATTTTATAGTTAAACACCTTACACGTGTACTTCCTTTTAGAAAATTACATGCCTATCTCAATTCCCTCTTAGGTATTGACCGTTGGCTAGCATCCTTGTCACCAAGGATCCTCGCCTAAACTGTAATAAGGAACAGGGTGCCACAACTTAGTATTGGAGCATGTGTTTATGTGTGACCCCCGGCACCTCTTAGAAATGTAGGACAGTACCAGAAAATAGTTATTGATCTAGTATTGTAGGCTGAGAATTTAGTGTTAAGCTAAAACTATGCTTAGGATGGCAAGATGGGATATAATGTAATAGGCTTGGGTTATGTGGCAGGAATTAATGATGCTGCAACCGAGAGTTTTGTGAGGAGAGAGAACACTGAGTAGTCATAAGGGAGGATCTTTTGGCAGGAAAAGAGATAAGGAACTAGCTAGAGCACTAAACAAAATATCGGACATATTAGAACAACAACAGGAGATGTATTCTCGTCACATGCAAGGTTAGTTGCTAGGATCCCCTAGGGAGGAAGGCAGGGGATGTACATACGAGTAATTTTTGGCTCATTGCTATCAGAGATTCTTTGGGAATGAGGGATCAGCGTGGGACGAAATGTTGGCATTTGATGTCTAGAGGAAAACTGAGATGTGTGAATGCACTAAGGACCAGAAGGTGTTATATGCCAGCTACCTACTCCAGGAAGAAGCAGCTCTATGGTGGGATACCTAGAAGCAACTCCTTACCATGGAACTAGGAGCCATGGGAAGGATTTCATGGGAGATGTTCAAAAATGAATTTGATGACAGATATTTTTTGGTGATTATAAGGAAACAAAGGTAAACGGATTTTAGTAATTTGGTCCAATGAAACATGACGGTAAGGCAATATGCTGTCAAATTTATGGAGTTTGGGAGGTTTGCCCCTCCCCTTATCTCTAAGAAAACCATGAGGGCAGAACAATTTTAAGACGGGTTGCAAGCCCGCATTAGAACACAAGTAGCTTATCTAGAGATTACAGATTTTCATAAAGTAGTCCATAAGGTGTCAATAGTCGAATGAGAACAGTGAAACTTGTTGGTTGTTCAAATTTGAAGAAATGTACTGCAGCAGGTGAAGGGAGTAGTTTAAAAGCTCCACAGAAATTTGTATCAATGACTAGTGGGCAACCACCAATCACTCTAGGTTCACGAATAGGCAGAAGAATACCAGTGTGTAACCTTTGCCATAGAACTCATGAATGGGACTGTCAACAAGCCCAAAATGTGTGCTACAAGCATAAACATACGAGGCATTATGCTCGAGATTGTCCCCAGACACCACCAATGCAGCAAGTGATTCCAGGAGGACGTTGAGATGTAAGGTAGCATGTGCAAGCTAGGGTATATGCGCTAACCCATAGAGAGGTTGATGAGGATGCCCTAGACGTGCAAGAAGTCAATGTCATCATAGGTATGAGGCTATAACCAGCCTTAATTAACTTCCTTCATAGGAATCCTTTACATAAGTAGTGATGATTATCATAGGTAAGGTTAGAATGTCACAAGTCTACACAAGTGTCTTATTCAATTCGGAAGCTTTCTTGTCATTTGGTTTAGAGCCACATAATTGGCACTTTTAATAGTGAAAAGACCATTTTTGGTGCAATTTCATATTCTCTTGTCTGCATCTTCCCCTTTACTAATAGGGATACTATAAATATTTTAAGCCTCCTCTTGATAAAAAATTTAACAAATTACATCATCTTTTAGCTATTTGTTTCTTCATTGATAAGTTCCTTGACTCTTGATCAATGCTTTTCCAAAATCTTGATAGGAGACTGTACACAGACAGTTGATGGAGTTTACAACCATTTATGGCCCCATGTACTTATATTTTTCCATTATCGAATCTCCATCTAAAGCCTTCTTTCAGTAGATCTAAACCTACCTTAGACTCCTCCAAATCATTGAAGGCTCTCTACCCAAATTTGCATCCAACAAGTATCTCTACTAAAAATATTTTTCCACATGAGTGTCATTAATCAACACCAAGAATCTAGTAGTAGTGATACAATGTTTCATCTAGTTGCACTACTTCTCCCAAAAATCATACCTACCAAGTCAATACACCAAAAGGTCTCAATTTACATGATCAAGAGCCTTCTCCATATCCAGTTTATAGAGAATACCAAGAACACTGGATCTAATTCTACTATCGCAATATTCATTTGCAATGAAAACCAAATCGAGAATTTGTCTTACCTTAATAAAAAGCATTTTGTGACTTTGAAATGATCTTCTTCGTAACCACACTCATGTGGTTGGCAAGAACCTTAAAGGTAATCTTGTACACTCCACTCACAAGACTAAATGGACGAAAATCTTTTCCCTCCACACACTTGGCCTTCTTGAAAATAAGAGTGATCAAAATTGCATTAAGGCTTTTCTCAAATTTCATAAACAAGTAAAATTTAATAAAAACTTTCATAACATCCTGCTTAATAATGTCCCAACAAACCTGAAAAAGCCATTAAAAATCCATCAAGTCCCAACACTTTATCAATGTCCATTCCTCTTAACACATTTAGCACCTCGTCCTCTCCAAACATCCTCTCCAACCAATGCAGCACTGGACTGGCCAATCAAGTCGAAAGCCAACCAATCAACCTTAGGTCTCCAAGAGTAATTCTCCCTAAGAAGTTTATCAAAACATTGTACAATATGTTCCTTAATTTCATATCTATCCAAAAGAACATTACCTTTCGAATGCAGCACCTCAATAGCACTAACTTTTGTATGAGAATTAGCCACTTTATGAAAAAAAAATCTTATACACTTGTCCCCTTCCTTTAACCAAAGGACTCGAGATTTTTGTCTCCAAGAAATCTTATCCATGAGTGTGAGTTTTTCCAAATCAATCGTGACAACATTCTTTCTTGCCTTCTCCTCATCCAAAAGAACTTCAACAATCTCCTTTTCATCAAACCATGAAAGTTCCTAACAAAGAATCTTTCCCTAGTTGTCAATCTTACCAAATTCCTCTTCGTTCCATTTTTTCGTATCGGTCTTCAGAGTTATAAGTTCTCCAACCAACACAAGACTAGGCGTACCCAGAAAATGATATGAGGACCACCACAATCTTACTTTGTCCACAAGTCCATAAGATTTTAATCACATATTCTCAAATTTGAAATATCTACATCCCTCATGAAGACATCCAAAATCTAACAAAATGAAGAAATTATCCGAACATAATCTTAAAAGTCTCTTTTGGCATATATCCAAAAAATAGGTCTCCCAAGATGACAAGAAATCTATCAAATCTTGACCAAACCCTCTCATTCAACCATGTACATTCCTCTTCCCACCCCCCTTCCCCACGGCAAAGGTAAGCAGCTAAATCTAAGTCGAAAATAATATCAAAAAATTTTGCTATAACTGAACTAATACGAGAATCCTTCGATCGCTCACACAAAAAATGAGTGATATTATAATCCCCCCCCCCAATACATCACGGCCCATCCCATCAACTACACAAACCAAGAATCTCCTCCTAAAGAAGTATTTCTATTGTTGTCCACATTAGGTCCATACACGCTTGCAAACGACTACTCATAACCATCATCCCCATTTTTAAATGAACAAGCGACTAAATATTCTCCAACATACTTCTCCACCAAATTAACATGTGTGGATTAATGGATCTAGCCTGGTACAAAGTGGACCACCATAAAAGTAGTAGTGACAAATTGATAATTAAAAACAATACATATTAATAAAAAGAAAGGTTACAAGTTCATATCGCATAATTTAGTTTTTTAAATTATAAAAATCATTTTATTATAAGATAGAAATAATGTATCAAGTCAATTTATCTTTGTAAACCAAATATTTGTCGTTGAATAAGGGTTTAACAAAATATAAATAGGTTCACTTTTTATAAATAAATTCAACTTTTTTTTATAACAAACAATTTCTAATTAAATAATTGCCGAATAATTTTAGCTTTACTAGACACAAAAATAACATAGAAAATATTTTAACTGTCAAAATCTAAGTTGGTTGAATACATAGAAATTATTCGGAGATTACAAGAATTCTCAAAACTTTTTATAATTTCATTTCCAAATTTCACTCAAATAAAAAATACTTTTTAATTTCAAATTTCTAAGTTTTTCATCTAACTATTATTAAAATACAAAAATCAATACAATTTTTACAAACTTCAAAATAAAACACAAAAATAAATATAACTTTTACAAACTTAAAACAAAATATTTTATCAAAAAATTATTTTTTAACTTTATAAAATTTTTAATTTTTTTCTCTTTCCTTTTTCATAACCCAATAAAATATATTCACTCAAATTAATTTATTATTATTTATAAAAATCTGAGATACTTCAAATGTGGAAACGTCCCCTTAATTTGATTCAATACGTACTCCATTATCCACTTCCATTATGTTTGAACTTTTGGACTGTGTGCCCAAGATGAGGACACTCTCCCAGGGTTGGGTTGGGTTTTTCATTTTGAGCTCGTAGGTCTTTGTTCCTGAGTTGCTGGGCCTACTTCTTTCTATGCAAAGATGTAAACCTATTTTCAGTGTGCATTTACACCTCCAAAACAATAGGCTATGTCCGGGAAATAAACAGAGGATGAATTCTCATTACCATAATGCATCTTTTCTCAATAAAATTATGAGTATGTCTTTCATGTATGACTCTACGAGTGTTTGCTGGCTTGCCTGTTAACCAATTGTTCGGGGACTCAAAATTTCTTGAGCTGTAAATGATTTGAGATCATTCTTGTCGTAAATATTCGTTTTCGTCTCTACACATTACAAGTTAGTGTATAGACGCACCATTTGTCACGAAACCCTCAACATTTGTTCTCAAAATAGAAGTTAAAACTTAAAATACAGTGTCCTTTTTATGCTAGCTAATGTGACGCGTCTTATCATGATTCATCAAATTGTAAAATTACTATTTATTCCAAAAGTTTAAACTAATGAAAAGAAGTAGATTTAATTATTTATATTATATTCTTAATACTCTCCTCATGTGTGGGGTAGATTCTCCTTTAATGAGTGATCCAATATATTGAATATTTAATTAAATATGGATAGAGTGTAGACTCAGGATTCGAACTCAATACCTCTACTCTGATATTATGTGAAATCATCATTTGTTTTAAAAATTTAAAATGATGAAAAAAGATAAATTTAAAATTATTTGTATTATATTATTAAAACAAATATGTTGGAAAATGGATAGGGCACTCGCTTTTGTATGGTGAACAAAAGAGAACTATTGGCCTTAAAGTAGTTACGTTTGGAACCACTTTTTTTTAGAAATTATTTTTAGATATAAATAGGGGTGTAATTGATCCAATTTGGTCTGATTTTAGACAAAATTTAAGACCGAATTGGTAACACCGATTTTTCATTAATTAAAACCAATTACATATCGATTACTATCTCTAAATCAGTACTTCTAATTTTACCGATTCCGATTCGATTTTCCGATTTTAATATATTGAGTATATTAGAATTAGTAATGTATTTATTAAAAGAAATAAGTTGAGAATTTATTAAACAATAAAATGTATTTAATATATATTTTATATTTAAAACATATGATCAAATAAATATTCATGTTTAAGATTAAAATGTTATGTTATAAATTATAATATTTTTTTCAAAGCATAATTATAATATATTATTTCATAAATAATTATATATATTATATATAATATTAAAAATTAATAAAATATATATATATATAATATGTGAACCGGTCCGATCCGTAAAATTGATTCCAGATCAAATTTGATCTATTTTTAAAATGAGTGAACCGATTCCGAACTGAACCAGTCAAAAACTGGACCGAACCAACTTGTTTGGTCTAGACTAGGCTAGTTTTTCGGTTTATTTTTACATTCCTAGATATAAAATTGAGAAAGTAGAGACTATACAGTACAATGAACGGTGAATAATGGAAATGGACATTTATATCGAATAATGCTAACATGCCTCTCTGTTTTGTACCCTTATGTTGACCGCTCATATATTTATTTATTTATTTTTAAATCTTTTACTTATTGACTAAAAAAGTGACTATCAGTGTATTGATTTTTTTTAAAAAAATGAATTTTAACTAGAAGGCACACCCAACGATCGTTGCTAGGCGGCACCCTAGCACCACTCGTAGTATTACTATTCAAGGACTTGC
Organism: Carya illinoinensis; assembly: GCF_018687715.1. NCBI lineage: Eukaryota > Viridiplantae > Streptophyta > Magnoliopsida > Fagales > Juglandaceae > Carya > Carya illinoinensis. Next base: position 11,766,280 of record NC_056767.1, on the reverse strand, counting down.
ACAATAGAGAAAAAAGAATTAAAAATAAAAATCACAGTTTGTAATTTCACTTTCTATAATGTGTATGATTTAATTTCTTAATAATTAATATATGAGTGTTAAGATTTGTTATTCAACTTATTTTTTACCCATCTAATTTGTTAGATTTTAGTTCATGATGTAAATTGAAATTTATTTATAGGTTAAGGATCTTAGTTAATGACGTAAATTGAAATTTATTTCATGTGTCAAATTTAGAGTTGTTTGGATAGTTAGATGAGATGAGATGGCTTTAGATAGAAGTTTAAAGTTGAATAAAATATTATTAAAATATTATTTTTTAATATTATTATTATTTTGAGATTTGAAAAAATTAAATTTTTTATTATATTTTTTGTGAAAATTTAGAAAAGTTGTAATGATGAGATGAGATGATAGTGTTTGTTTAATAATACAACTGTTTTAAAGTATTTTTAAATATTCTCATATATTTCTTTTCCAAACATCTCTCAAATATAAAATACTTTTAATTTTAAATATTTAACTTTTTATCTAATCATTACTATGTCACGTTTGGATACAAGAAATGTTTCATCTTATCTCATTTCATCATTACAATTTTTTCAAATTTCCATATAAAATATAATAAACAATTCAACTTTTTCAAATCTCAAAACAATAAGAATATTTTAATAATATTTTATTTAACTTTTAACTTTCATCTCAACTAATATCCAAACGGCATCCAAATTATTATAACTTTTTCAAACTCTTAAATAAAACACAAAAATAATACTATTTTCTAAAATTTTAAAACAAAAATAATATTAAAAAATTATATTCAAGTAATATTTTTATTCACTTTTTTATTTTACATTTTTTAAAACTCAATAAAATATCTAAATTCAGATTATTTCACTATATTTCCAGATATATAGGAATATTTTATATACCCAAACGGTCCGTATCTTATCTTTTTTGGTGCTTCTTGGTTATATCGAAAGATTGATGGTAGATGGATTTGGCTTAATTTGTGGGAGAGAAGGGAAAAAAACTGAAAAAACAGAGAGAGATGCTATTTTTTAATCTAAATTTTTGTCATTCTCAATTACAGTTGTTACGTGGCATTGCTTTGGTATTTACTATTTAAGTGGCTGACATATAGATTTATTTAAAATACATCATATTAGTTAAGAGCATAACTAACCCGTTTTGATTCGATTTTGTATATTTTATTTGAACTAAACCGGTTTTAAAAATTTAAAAATCGATATCTAACTGATTCATTATCGAAATAAGAATTTTTGATTTTTTTCATTTCGGTCCAATCTAGTCTCATTTTTTTGGTTTTACAGATTACCTATATTAGTAGTAATATTATGTTTACATATATTAAACTATTAGGCCCCGTTTTGAACTTATACTCAACTTAGTTTAATCTAATTTTAAATTGAGTATAAAATTCAAACACCTAACTTTCAAAACACTAAACTTATCTCAACTCAAAACCTTTTTACACAAAGGACTCACTACTTTTTTCAACTTAACACATCTTTATATACAGAATTCACAACTTTTTTTAATTTTGCATAAATATATCTAAACTCATATTGATATTCAAATATATTTAAATCCATCTTAGGTGGACTCCACAAAACTTACTTCACCATCTCAACTTACTAATATTCATAAAGAACTCAATTTATTTTAACTCAGTTCAACATCCAACGAGATCTTAGTGTATTTATATTATAGTATAAGTACATTATTTTATAATAATTAATACATACTAATATGGTATTGAATTTAGTTATAGTCTATGTAAGTTATAGACTTTTTATATGAGTATATATTCAAATGTGGAAAAATATCTTTACAAAAAGAATATATATTATAATTTATTATGCCAAAAATATATTTATCCTTCATGTGTGTGTATATATATATATATCAAAAGTAAGTTTATATTAATAACTTAATATTGATGTTTATGTTTAAAATAAAATTTTAAATATTTTATCAATGTTATATTAAAAATTATAAGATTAAGTTTATATTATATCACATGTTATATTTAATTCTATGTTATAAGATTAATAGACTTGAAAAATAAGATTAAAATTTCATGTTATATTAATTATCAATTTAACATATAATATATAATATAATATAAAAAAATTATAAATATATAGACTAGTCCGGTTTGGTTTAAACCAGTTTTTAAAATATAAAAATCGATACCGTATCAATTTAGGACCAGTTTCAATTCTTAAGAACTAATACCGCACCGAACCGCTTACAAAACAGACTGAATAGATCCTCTTCTATCGTTTATTTTTTCTTTTAACACCCTTTATATTACTAGATGTGATTGGGAATAATAAAATTTACGATAAAGAATAGTTTAATCTATTAACGTGTGGCATGGACTAAGAAATTCATTAAAGGAAATCAGGACCTAGAAATATTAAAGAAAGAAGAAGACTTCCACAACAATAAGTCCTAATGAAGAGCTGGCCATTTTAATAAAAAAGCAGCAAGAGTCACAAATATGATAACATATATCTACAAGAGTCAAGCTTAGTGCTATGGTTGTAATCGAGTTAAGCTGAGCTGGCCTATAACTTGTTGAGCTTAGCTTGACTTAGAATACTCAAGTCAGAGTTCAAGATTTTTATTTATTCTTTATTCGAACTTAACTCGGTAAGCTAAACTCTCAACTTGAGTTCGTCCCACAAACGAGATTGAGTCAAGCCGAGTTCATGCTCAATTCAAATTGTTTATTTTTTTAAAATAAGATTTAATAATTAATAAATTAAATAAATAAAAAATAAAAAGTCTAGTATTAAATTTGTATAACCAATAAGTAGAACCTCTACTGAATCATAACATTTTAAAAATTTATAAATAATTAATATCTAACTAGTTGATATTTATCTATAATAACAATATATTATATGTTTACATATATTATTAATACATACACATAATATGATAGCATATATTTATGTCATATATAGTTATCACATACTAGTATATGAAATTATTAAACCTTATCAACTAATTATTGTACAAATTATAAAATATAGCTATGAAGTATATTCAATATATAGAAATAAGTAATTAGGTTATATATTATATATTTAATTATAAAAGTGTTATGCTTATATTATTAGTTAATACATACATATACATATATATATATATATATATATATATATATATATATATATATATATATTTATATATACAATTATACATAGGTGTATGTATATATTTATTAATATATGAATGAGTTTAATTGGGTCAAGCTAAAAAGTTAACTCACGCATAAATAAGCGGGTCTTAAAGAGTCTTAGTTGAGTCCAGTTGAGTTTTGTCAGGTATGTGTTATTTACTAATTGAGCGAGTATCTGCTTTTACGGATATGCTGCTTTTCTCACGAGTCATGTTCGATTTGAATTTAACCAGACGAATACCAAGCGCACTATTGAACAAACTAGTTTATTTACAGTCATAAGATCACTCCACCACTATTTAATATTTTATTATTATTTTTTATATCACATTTTTACTACTATTCACAAATTATTTAAAATTACCTCACTGCCCAAATGTAGCCATGGTCTTTTCCCTCAATAAGATTATTCAAATAAACAACTCCTAAGCTATTAAAATATCACATGTAACTTATTTGTCCAAACTCTAAACAATAGAGAAACTCTCAAAATAAATTACTACTTAATGGTCTAAATCCCTAACGAACAATAATTTTTTGTGCTATGAACAATATTCAAATAAACCCATTGCTGATTAAGTCATACATTAGTCGATTAATTTATAATAAATATGAATGAGTATGATAAAAGTGTGCGTGGCCCAATTGATACGAGCTGATTTTAGGTCATGAGTTCGATTCAGGACATAAATTAAAATTATTTATGGTAGTAAAATTTGACCTTTGAATTATGAGATAAATTTTAGACTAGTTGGATATTTTGAAGGTGCTGTGGTAGCAAGGTTTCCTTTAGAACAAAAGTTTTAGGTCAAATCGGACATTCTACAGGGGGGAGTGACTCCTATAATCGCGCTCAATAAGAATTGCTATGCTAGTCCCTCGCCTTCTTTTTATTTCTTTTTGAAAAAAAAAATGTGTAGAGCATCAAGCATTTTTTTATTAGCAAAAATTAAGCTTTATAACTATTTTACCGAAGTTTCATTTATAATCTTAACTGACTTTTTATTTTCTTATTAAGGATTTATGTTTTTTTGAAAGTTAATTAATATTTTGATTGGGAATAACTTTTTTAAGGTTTGACACATTCAAATCCAATTTTTTTTGCCTCACTAGTGACAGCCAACAAGGCAGCTTTTTAAACAATAGCTTTAAGCCAAGGAATAGAGACGCATGATGATTTTTCCAGAGAACTGGGACCACCCAACATGTTGAACAAAGTAGCAGTAAGTTAATAACAGAATTGACTTGCTAGAAAAAGTTAGATGGCAAGAAAGTCATTCCTGATTTAATACATATGGAGAAGAAGGAAGGAGGAAAGTTTAAAATAATTTTATAAAAATAAATTTATAAATTGACGTAATTTTATATTATTTGTGAGATTATATAAGTATTGTTATTATAAAATAGATTTAATATATCATATTAAATTATAATTATTATTATTTATTTTTGTAGAAACCACAATCTCCATATCTCTAAGAAAATAAAAATTAATTTAGAAGATAAATTAAAATTATCCAATATCAAAAGCTGTGTGGTCTACAGCTACAAGTTGAGTTTTCTTAATAATTTTTTTCTTTCTGCTTATCACGATGACCAAGTCTTACAAGCCCCAGAAGGGGACATATCTTGGAGGGAGCTTCTGAGATAGTTCCACTGCCATTCCCGATTGAGACTTTGGGATGATTAAGACGTGGGAATTGGGATGGAAAAAACATTAAAAATAAATAAATAAATAAAAGGCATGAATCTAATCTTTTTGGTTTTATTTTATTTTTTTATTTTATTTTATTTTTATTTTATTTTTATTTTTTTTTTCTACTTTATCTAAAGCAAATAATGTATGATTGTGAATGATGGATACTACTCCACTTAGCAATTTAATATCATTTTAAAGTGTGAACACAAAAATAAATAATTAGAATAAATAAATAAAATGCATTGAAACTAGCAATTGGATGATGATTATTGATTAATCAATCAATCATTCATGTAAATCATATTGCAATGGATTTAGACCAAGTCAAATTGGCATTTCTATGTGTTGTACAAAGCTGCTGTTAACATGTTACAATCAAACTTGTCTTGTAGCATAGGAAAAAACCCCTTTTATTTTTATTTTTGAAAAATACAATAATGATTCTTTTAATCATCTAAAAAATTCCAAAGGAAGCAGCAATTGACACGTGGAGAAGCCAAGTCAGACAAGTACTCTTCAGTTTTATTTTCTTTTGCCATGAGAAAAGCTTGAAGTATTAGTTTTTGCTCTAACCTCTTCCTCTTAAATCTTATCTCCAATTATAGAGATTTTATGGAAAAAAAATTATACAGAATTTACACACCTTAAGACGTATTTAACATTATTTAATGCAAGTCTTTTTGATATTATGTTATAAAATATGTGTTTTCCATTTGAGTCTAGCTTCAATAACAATTATTTTAAACGAATTTTATTTTTAGGATGAAGGAACTACTCCACGTTAGAATTATTGGAAAAACTAGCACAACAACCTATCGTCATGGCCTTTCACTTAAATTGTAGTATGAAAACTATCTTAAACTAAATTATCCATATTTTAATAGTAATTTCACTTTTTTCAAATGATTTATATAAGATTTATGCATTTAAACTCAAAGTTTTAAATACCATACTGGAGGCTATATCGGTCAAGGTATTGAAACGAAATATTTTGATATTAGTACCATTTCAGAATAGTCGATATATGAATAAATTATACATATAAAAATTATATTACAAAATAATACTCTATATATATGAATAAATTATATATAAATACATAAATATATATAAATTATAAATAATCTGTTCTGAATTGATGATTAAAAAATAAGATTACAATTTAAAAAAATGAAAAGAAAAATTAAAAACCGAAATATCAGTTGGTACAGACTGAAATATAGGTCTGTACAAGTCGAAATATCAACCGATAGAGTTGGTATCTGGAACAATATAAAATATAAGTATTATCTATACTGGACCAGTAGCCAATACAGCATATATCAGCCGTATCGACATATAGGTACGGTATTAAAAATAATATTTAAATGTTAACAAATTATTATTATTATTACTATTTTATTTTTAAAAATATTAGATATTAATATATTTTATTTTTTTAACAAAAGCTGTGGAGTGGGGTCTAAAGATGGGGATTATACGCGTTGAAATGATGGGGCTACCGGCACTTGCGCTAATTAAAAGTGGTCACGTTTTAGGGGAAGATGAATGTTCGTGGAGTCCTCATCAAACAAAGACATTTACCACGGACATGTCTTGCCATGTGCTCGTACCCCTATTGGTTGTGTACAAAAAAAACAAAAAAAAACTTAGAATTATATTCAGTATTTGGTCAAATGAGAAGTGAGACAGTTTTTCACTATTTTTTTAGATTACTTATTAGATTTTGTAAAAATTGATAAAATAAATTAAATAAATACTTTTTTTTTTTAAATTGTAATTATGTAATACATTGAGTTTGTGAGAGTTGATAGATAAAATTATAAAATTGTTTGAATATAATTTTTTAAGATGATTTTTTTCTATTGGTTTTTTGTTAAAGTTGTTTTGAATTATGTGTTTTATAACCCATTTTAATTATAAAAAAAGTTGAAATACTATTAATTAGTTGATGGGGCTCTAAATCTTCCACACCTTTGGTGTATTTTGGTATAGTAAAATAGAATATTGTTATATACAGTTTTAGAATATGTAAATTCTAAAAAGTATAGTCCACCAATAGAATGTCGGTTTTCAATCTCAAATTTATTTATTTATTTATTTTTAAATACAGTGCACGATATTTACATTTTAAGAGTTGCAAATTATTTTCTATTAAAATAAGAAATTGTGAATGGATTTTTTATTTTAAAAATATAATATGCATTTAAAGTAGAAGTATAAAAAATTGAGAAATGATATTTAAAATTCTAGAAAATATAAGTTTTGCATACTCTCCTTAAAAAAATAATACATAAAAAAAATATTTTTCTAATAATAATTCTCAATTTTTTTAAAAAAATAATGCTACAGTATCTAATGTTACTCTGAAATGTTCTCACCACGCTACTATCACCATTCTCAATTTGGCGAGTTGTAGCGCAAGATTTTTCCACGTGACTCGTTTTTTCCAGCCAACAAATTGACTTGATCTAGTTCACGTGCAATTTTTCCCTCTTTGACTCGGTCTCTCCTTCCTTTTATGTAACCATCCACCAAATTGAAATTCAATTTTATATTTATTTTCATTTTGATCATTTTATCGTAAATAATTTCTTCACCGAGAAACTCGAGACTCTAAAAATATTGAAAAATTAATAATTATAGTCGTAAATATATAAAAAATGTGTAATTATTTAAAAATAAATAAATACGAGATTTATATAAAAAAAATTAATCTTTTAATAATAGATTTTACTTACTTTTCAAAACGAATGCACGATATTTGAGCTCTCTATAACATACTCTATAACTATATATAACATTTCTAAAAATTATTTGTTAGAGGAATATAGTGAGCATACATTTTTTTTTTTATATTTTTTAATTTCTCAATAGGTTTAAAATAATTATAAAAAAAGAAGATATAGTAACTCCTTTTCATATTATAGTAATTTATTTTCTCCATATATGTACACTCATTTTTCTCATTATTTATTTATTTTTATATTTAATTAAGTTTTAAAATTTAGAAAAATGGGGATGTTTCTCTTATAAATTTTGTAAAATGTCTCTTATATTTTAAACTTGAACTACTTTTTCTCATTTCTTTCAAAAAAATTATTTCAAAAAGTTAATTTTTGCAAAATTTATATATTTTAAACACGTATAAATTATTTCCAATAACACGAAGATGTCTGCATGGGAATAAATAGATAATAATAAATTAAGATAAAAAAGAAAAGAAAAGAAAAAGATAATAATAAAATAAAAATATTTAGCACAGTATATAAAGTGGAAAGCATCTTTTGCGTGTGATCATTTATCGGTCGGCACCTCTAGAGATCCGACAGTCTGTAGTTGAGGCAACTTTTTATCCACCTCCTTTTTTTGGCCCATAGAAAACGACGTTTTACCCCCAAATTATACGTTCTATTCATTTTTTTTATGGCACAAAAAAAAGCAAAAATAATGGTGATGTCGATATTTTTAATATAAAATAATTATTTTAATAAATTAAATCAATAAAATATTTAAGAAATATAAAAAAATTTGACTATATGTAATAAAACGAATCAAAGAGCTACACGTGTTTTGTTATGTTCTGTTATGTATATTTATTTTTATGTATTTATAATATATTTAATTAATATAATTGATTAAATAAGTTATTTTATATAAAAAAATAATACAGTCAATCACATTAATAAGATTTATAAAAGAATAGGTAAAAGGTGATTTGTAAATCATTTTTTTGTTAAGGAGTATGATTCTAAAAAATAGTTCAATTCAGACCGATTAAGTTGATTCAATTTAAGTTTGTTAACAATTGCAAAAATTGTCATATGTATTAGTATCCATTTAGTAGAAAAATGAAAATTTCTCTAAAATTTATTAAGGCTGATTCCTGATTCCAAAGGATTAAAGTTCATTTAATTAGAGGTGAAACCAATAATTCATCACAAATCACTGATTAGAAAACACCATTTAAGTCATCAAATACATTCAAAAGATCCAATCAATAATGAAGGAAGAACCCTCAAGAATAGTCAGAGATATCAGACACAATACTTTGTGTCACATCCACATGAGCTATTACACTCACCACAGTTTTCTTCATACGTGGGCGGTGAAGAAGCGTGGCCTACCTTGCCTTAACCTTTTCTCTGGCAGTGTTTTAGCTGGAAGTGAACTTCAGCATTATATAAACTCAGAAGCCTAGCCAGGGGGCAGCCATAGCTAAAACTCACTTCCAAGCTTTGCACCTCACAACTTTGAGCAGGACCCCAAGTCCCAGTTTTTCTGCTAGCTTCCTGTGAGTGATTCTTGAAGCGACCCTGTATTGTTTTGGCGTTGCAGTGCAGAGCACTGACAGTTGGGACATAGATTTCTGCAAAAGCCTTCTAAGATCACTTAATTTGGACCAAAAATGAAGAGCGAGAGAAAGAGACACGAATCTTAATGCTGTCGGGTGTTGGACAGAGGTACAGTATCGAATGCAGAATCGGAGCTCGTGATTGGAGGTAAAAGAATTTTACAGAGCAACCATGGATAAGCGTTTATTGTTAGTGTTATTATTACTGATATTAAGTGTTTTTCAGTCAAAGTGGCCTGTGGCCGAATTAATTCTTCACTGAAGAGTCAAAGATGGACCTCCGTGGATCATGGTGAACATTAACGGGACATTATCACAAACAGCCATGGAAGAAGCTCGACGAGTTCTGGTGATGGTGGCGATATTCATGTTCGTATTGATTCGGTGTGCGGGAGCTCGGCAACAGGTGAGGCTGAGCTCCCACGTCGAACGTGTAGCGTTACTCGAGCTACGGTCGTCGCTGGGGCTCAGGAGCAAAGACTGGCCCCTCAAGGCTGACCCATGCTTGATATGGGTCGGTGTCCAGTGCCAGAATGGCCGGGTGGTTGGGATCACTGTGTCCGGGCTGAGAAGAACCCGTCTCGGGCGGAAGAATCCACAGTTCGCTTTGGATTCCCTTGCCAACTTGACCCTCTTGCAGGAGTTCAATGCTTCTGGGTTTTCGCTTCCCGGCACTATTCCCGACTGGTTCGGCAATAGCTTTAATGCACTCCAACGGCTAGATCTCCGGTCATGCTCGGTGATTGGCCCGATTCCTCCGTCCCTCGGTAACTTGCGTAAACTGAACTATTTGTATCTGTCTGGTAATAGTCTTGCCGGTGCCATCTCTCCTGCATTGGGACAGTTATCGGAACTGTTAGTTCTTGATCTTTCCCGGAATACACTTACTGGGTCAGTGCCTTCTAGTTTTGATTCTCTTGGCGCTCTTACAAAGCTTTACCTTTCTTCAAATTACTTATCTGGGTCGATTCCAGCTGGTCTGGGTAAACTTTCTAATCTTCAATACTTGAACCTTTCTGATAATAGTTTCGCTTCTTCAATACCCCTTCAATTGGGCGGCCTTTCTCAATTGGTAGAACTTGATCTTAGTAAGAATTCTTTATCCGGGTCATTGCCCGTGGACTTGAGAGGGTTGAGAAGTCTGCGGAGGATGAATGTTGAGCATAATGTTCTGGAAGGTCCATTGCCGGATGATTTGTTTATGAGTCTTAGTTCAAACATTAAAGCCACAGATGCCGTGTTCAATCTCTCAAACAATCAATTGTATGGATCTCTAAACTTATCGTCTCTTAGAAAGTTTCGTTTAGTTGATTTGTCAGATAACTATTTCCAAGGCATGGTACTTGATGCCAGTCAAACCAAAGCTACTCTGGATGGAAATTGTCTTCAGGTGCCGGGGCAGAGGAGTTTGGAGGAGTGTAGACAGTTTTATAATGAGAGAGGCTTGAGTTTTGAAGCCCCAGAAACTTCAAAGCCAAACAAAAGATCGATATACATAAGGGTGGGTTTATTTGGTGGGATTGGTTTTATAGTGCTTTTAGTATTTGTTACGGTACTTATCCTAAGAACGTGTGATAAAGGCGTCGAAAATCAAAGAGGGACTGCAAATGTAGGGTCTGTGACAGAAGGAGACTTGCCTTCGCTACCCAAGGATCCTGTCTCTATGATATGTCTGGGAGAATCATTTACGTATGAGAACATGCTGCTCTTCACTGATGATTTTAGTGAAGCAAATCTTATTAAACATGGCCACTCTGGAGACCTTTTCCACGGGTTTTTGGTTGGTGGGGTCCCTGTAGTCATCAAAAGAGTAGATTTGCGTTCCTTTAAGAAAGAATCATACATGATTGAGTTGGAGTTCTTCAGCAAGGTTGCACATACTAGGTTGGTCCCACTATTGGGGCACTGCTTGGAGCATGAAAATGAGAAGCTTTTGGTTTACAAAGATATGCCAAATGGAGACTTGGCAAATTCGTTGCACAGAGTTACAAATTCCAAGGAAGAAAAGCTCCAGTCTCTGGATTGGATTACAAGGTTGAAAATTGCAACAGGAGCTGCCGAAGGCCTAGCTTACCTACATGAATGCACCCCTCCCATTATTCACAGGTATCATTGAACTTGCTTATGGGTATCATTGTTCTCTCTTCGTACATACAAATGACATTGCTGAATATAATAGGGATGCTGTCTTAATGATCAATGACAAGGTCCGAAGATTTGAATTGTTAATTGCTGTTTTCTTATTTTGCACGTGACAGTTGCTTTTCCACATGGAGCCCTAAAAAATGATTTTATATTAGACCTTTAGTGCCTTGTGATGCATATAGTTTTAGCAATATATGCTGGTGAAGATGTCTTTACTTCATCAGAATTCTAACATGAGTTCGTGGTGATCCTTTTCATGTGCTTTCAATTAGGCAATTTCGATTAACAATATTATCATTGATAATTTTAACATGCTTGCATTTCAGTAAATTCCAGACACGTTTTGATTTTTGATATAGTATAAATTCCTTTTTAAGCTTGTCTTTTTATTCTAGATTTATCTGGAAGCATTATACCCAGTGGTGGAAATACTAACTCCAATCATATTTTTGGTTGTTGAAGAGATATTCAAGCAAGCAGTATACTTCTTGATGATAAATTTGAAGTGAGACTTGGAAGTTTGAGCGAGGTTCATGTCCAGGAAGGAGATTCTCGCCACAATGTGCTCGCAAGGTTCTGGCGGAAGCCCCAGTACGTACTATGAACTTAATATTTTCCTTGCATTTTCACTTGCATATGAATTTCCTTGCATGATTCAAGCTGTGCATTGCACCTGCAAGACCCCCCTCACAAAAAAGTACAAAAGGAAAAAAATATGAATCTTCTCTTCCTTCGAACATATGTTGAGATTTATAACCTGGTATAAATATGCTCTGGAAGAGTGTCATTGGCTGCACAAGTTGGCATGTCTTGAGATTTGGTTGATGTAGAAAAATTTTGTCTTAAAAACTTTGAGAAGATAATTAATCATAATAAGATAATGACAATATTTAATAACATATTGTATCTGTAAAATGTGTCTATAGAAAAGCAGGGGTGGGACTGAATCCATTCATCTTCTCACTTTGTTGCAGGCAGTTTGATAACCTGCATGTACTGTAATTCTATATAGAGATGCAAATACTTTGATCACTTGGCGCCATGAAATGAATTACTTAAAAAAAAGAATGTTTAATCCAAACGACTTGCTAATTAGTTGGGAATCTAATTGAATCTTTTTTCTGTTTGAATTTTCATTTTTGTTACTTTTCTTTCCATGGTTAAATATGTTTCTTTTGTTTTGAATTCTGTTCATTGTTGTAACATTATTCCTCTTTGGTCCTGTGCAGAATTTCTGAACAAGGTCCTTCTGGTACGTGTATTCACTTATATTTTCTGGATGCAATTTATTTCCTTTTCCTATTTTAACATACAGAAATATAATTAGACCCGCTTCCTCTTTGGTTGATCATCTTGACCTACTCGTTCCTGTGGATATTGGGCTATGTATAGGGGCAGAGACTCAGAGTTACAAATATTTTAGGAAAAATCTTCTTGCAAGCATACTTTGTGTACCAATTTGCACACCGATATTGATATGTAAGGTATATGTTTAATAAAACGGTGTGAATTGAAAACGGAAATAATTTTCACGGAAATAAAAAAAAAAGTCATCAGTGCACGAATTGGTACACAAAATCTGCTTGTGCCTAGCAAAACTCAATATTTTATTGGGGGGCCAACCTGCCTAAGCATGTAATTATACATAATCTCCCTCTGTGGCTCTGTGTAGTGTAATGTGTGTATTTATGTAAAACTTTTCTTTCAATACTAAAGTTTCCAAGTTTGCTATAGACATAAACGGAAAATATTTTAACAGGCAGCTCAAGATTTTCTTCAAATTATGCCCAATGATGACCTTTCATGGAATAAAATTTATACATGATCATCTCGATTTTGAAATTCTTAGCAATTTCTTTCTCAATATAAGCTATAAACTGATTTACTAGAAACCCATCTTCCATTCTAGTACGCAATCTAGTTTTCATAATTTTCACATGGAAAGCTATCTTGTTAGTTGTATAGTCATTTCGAGGCTAATATTTAGAAGGCTAAAAAATTAGGTCACTTCATGAAAAAACAATGATGACTCTATAAGAATCATAAAAAAGTATTGGGGGACCCAGTGGTAGCCCCCCCCCCCCCCCCCCCCCCACGGGGCGGGATTAAGACGTCTTATAAATGTGCCATTTCAGATATTTTTCTATCTTTCAACTATGTAATATTTGGAAAAGAAAAGAGAACTTACAAGTGTTTTTTCCCATTTCTTTGGCAATCGACAGGCTCATCATCAGCAACTTGTGCCCATGATGTTTACTGTTTTGGGAAAGTCTTGCTTGAGCTTGTAACGGGTAAGCTTGGCATCAGCAAATCAGATGATGATGCTACAAGAGAGTGGCTGGAACAAATGCTTCCTTACATCAGCTCATCTGACAAGGAACTGGTAACTACAATTATTGACCCATCTCTGATCATAGATGAGGATCTATTGGAAGAGGTATGGGCTATGGCAATTGTGGCCAGGTCATGCCTCAACCCCAAGCCTTCCAAGCGCCCCCCAATGAAACATGTCCTCAAAGCATTGGAAAACCCTGTGAAGGTGGTCAGGGAGGAGAGTTTTACCTCTGTGAGGATGCGAACAATGTCATCGAGCTCTTGGAGTTTTGCCTTCTTTGGTAGCTGGCAGCACAGCTCATCAGACGGTGCCACCAATCCCGGCCATACTGGTACCAGTGGCTCGAGACAGTCTGGGAGAGTAAATTCTCATGGAAGTGGCGGACATGATCACTCATCTTCAAATAAAAGGTTATCCAGTGAAATTTTCCCTGAACCAATTGAAATGCTAGACCTAGAGAGGCAAGATGAACATTAGCTGAAGAGGTGAGTGTTTGTTGCCTTTTGTTGATAATACTGGGGACTGCACAATTGCCTGCCTGGCTGCTCAACAGCACTCCCAAACAGCAACCTTTTCCAATCTCCTTTGATATGTGGTCCAAAGCCATCTAATGATATGTGGTCTGCTGACTGATCTGATGAGGAGTACCTGGTGGGGAAAATGCTGTTTTACGCCGACAGAAGATATCCAATGAAGGGGGTCCTGTAAATTGAACCAGACTTAGAAATATTGAAAGCTTGTTTGTTATGAAAGCAAATTGCAATTTTTTCTCTGCTATGGAAGCTTTCTCATAGATCCCATACGTGTAAGATATGATTGTAAGATGTTAGAATTTCTTCTTGTGGGAGACTATTGAGTCTTTCTTAGCAGAAAAAGAAGAATAACCTGTGCAAAATAGGGCATTGTTGTACTTCGAATTTGTTCAGTAATGGAAAGCTACTCGATGTTTCTGATGAACATTTGTTTCTTGTTGGGAATTTGAACATGTTGATTACATCTTCTAGCATGCGTAACCATTATTTAGATATGATAATTGTCTCTGAAAAAAGCAAAAAGACGAAATATTTTTACAACATGCTATGAATACAACCCTCAGCATGCAAGATTGCCAGGCTCTTTTGGAGTTATCCAGATTTTGGACCATGACACAAATATTCTCGGAGTTCCAGCCTTCCAGGTGCCAAAGGAAGTGTTGGGGTTTAATAGCACTGTTGTTATTATAAACCAAAGGAAGTAGACCAGATGAAACTTTACGAGCAAGGTAGACCAGAGGAGGTAGGCCAAAGCAGGTGGACTATAGAGGTAAACCGAAGCAGCTATGCCGGGGAGGTAGACTAGAGGAAGTAGACAAGCAACTCTAGATCGAGGAGGTAGCTCATGACAGACAGGCCCCAGAAAGAGGACCGATTAGGTAGATTTGAGGAGGTAGACCAAGTAAGAAGACCTGAGGAGGTAAGCATATTTCCCATATGAAGGTGGGGGGATATTAATTCCTTCCCAATTCACATCTCATCGCCTTAAGCTAGGCAAAGAGCCAACTTTTGTCAGGTTCCATTTCTTGGACACTACAAACAATACTGATGTCTTCCTCACAAACACCAGAACCTAAGTGTTGGGATTTTACTTCAATAATTTCTTGAAGGTCAACCATAAAATATTTAAGATCTTAATTTTTAAATTTTCTCAAAGAAAAGGAAAACCTTATACACATAGTTTTTGGGTGATATCAACCTGATTATGTCGATACAAAAATGATCATGAAAGTTCCATGTTTATGCATCTGATATACAAACAATTAATTAACAGATTCATCAATTCAAATCTAAATAAAGAGCATGTGCAAGATAGACGATTAAACAGAGTATATAGAGGGCATGACTACTGGTGATAAGGCTGTAAATGAATCAGTCTGTTCGAGAGCTTGCTTAGTACTCGCTCAGTTAAACTCGAATCAAACTTTACTTGTCAAAAAAAGGTTTGTCTATGAAAGCAAATATCTGCTCGGTTAGTAAATGATATATACCCGATTAAACTCAACTTGACTTGGCTAAGGATCATTAAAACCCATTCGTTTATGTCCGAGTTGACTCATTAGTTCCACTCAATTAAAGCTTACTCATATATTGATAAACATATACATATACCTATGTAAATAATTAGTCGATAAGATTTAAAAATTTTATATACTGGTATGTGGAAATCATACATGAAATATGTAAATTGGTGTGTCAATACAATTATTATTGTTGCTTTTCTAATAGTCTTTCTTTCTTATGTGAATAAGTAAATAAATCTGGACCCTTGATTTATAGTGAAGATTCAACAAGTTGATCACGTGAAGGGCTTGTGACTTGTAAGCTGCATCAGAATAAATTTCAAGTGTTCGCAAAATGGTGACACGTGTTGGCATCTGTAATGTTGTATAAATATGTACTTATCTGTTGTAAACCTAATTTCATTTGATTCATTCCATCTGGGTATTCAAAAGGCTTCGACAGAAAGCTTGAGAGAGGGGAAAAATTAGGGCTTGTTTAGGGTTTTCACTGAGAGAGAAATCTGTGCGATTTCTGGTTTGTGAGATAAGGGCTAAGTAATCTAGTTGTTTCTGAGGCTTCTCTGTGAAGGATGTTGATCATCAATAAAGCTCTAAGGCCATTCTTGCCGTGGACGTAAACCATTAGGGTTGAACCACGTAAATCAGTTGTGATCTTTCTTTACTTTTATTTTTCTTTGATTTCTTGTTCTTTATTTGATCATTGTTTATATTCTTGCTATTTTCTTATTTTATTTTGTATTCTGGTTTCTTGTTAAACTCGTTGGTTCTTGAAGAGGTTTTTTGTATATATATTAAACTGGTTTTAAGTTTTGTTTTCAAAAGAGGAAATAGGGTATTTTTTCTAACAAGTGGTATCTAGAGCCCAGGTTCGATGGGAACCATGAAGTTTGATATAGAGAAGTTTATTGGGGATAATGACTTCGGCTTATGGAGGATCAAGATGAGGGCACTGCTAGTCAAACATGGATTGTAGGATGCCCTCCTTGGTGTGAAAAAAAAGGTTCTTCTTCGAAAGAGGAAGAAAAGGAGGCTATCCATAAGGACATTCTCCAAAAATTTCACAGTGCCATAATCCTCTCTCTTGCGGATAAAGTCCTGAGAGAAGTGGCTAATGAGGACATTGCTGCGGGTATATGGCTGAAATTAGAAAACCTGTATATGAATAAATCCCTAGCTAATAGACTTCACAAGAAAACCAAGCTTTATACTTTTCGGATGACCCCTGGGACTCTAATAGGGCAGTATCTGGATGAGTTTAATAAAATTATCCTAGACCTAGCAAATATAGACATTAAGGTGGAGGATATTAGGCCATCCTCTTGATGAGTTCTTTAGACTTATACATAAGTCTAAAAGAAACCATGATGTATGATAGAGACTCACTTACTCTAGATGAAGTACAATCTATACTTCATACTAGGGAATTACATAACAAAGGTGACACCAAACAAAATCATGGGGAAGGTTTGTTTGTTAGGGGTAGAATAGAAAAGAGAGAGAAGAGGGGCAAACAAGAAGTCTAGGTCTAAGTCAAAAGGAAAACATTTTAAATATTTTCAGTGTCACAAGGAAGGGCATTTCTAGAAAGATTGCCCTAAAAGAAAGACTACCTAGGGAATAAACCCATAGAGGCATGGGATGTCTCTGTGGTATTAGAGGGATATGAGAGTGCTGAGGTACTCACTGTAAGTGAAGTTGATTCAAAATCAGAATGGATAATGGACTCTGGCTGTTCTTTTCATATGTGCCCAATCAGAGATTGGTTTGAAATATTCTCTGACTTAAACGGGGGACATTAGTCCTGAAAAATAATAAGTTCTGCAAAATCATAGGTATAGGGTCAAGTTAGACTTAAAATGCATGATGGTATTGAAAGAGTTTTGAGGGAGGTCAAGTTTATACCTGAGTTAAAGAGAAATCTAATTTCTCTTGGCATGCGTGATTTATCAAGATGCACCTTCAAATCTGAGGCATGGGTTCTTAGGGTTGCTAAAGGTTCCTTAGTCATTATGAAAGGGGTAATTAAAAATGGGTTGTACACACTACTTGGAAAAACTGTAGTTGGGGAGGCATCTACTATATAGAACACTATAGAGAATAAATCTGTGGTATGGCATGGGAGGCTTGGACATGTAAGTCGAAGGGGCCTTTAAGAATTGCAAAAATAAGGGTTGCTGAGTGTCCAGAACCTAGGGAATTTACCTTTCTGTGAAGATTGTATCTATAGGAAGGCAAAGAGGGTCAGTTTTAAGTCAGCAATCCATAACACTAAACAAACCTTAGACTATGTCCATTCTGACCTCTGGGTACCTGCAAGAGTAAGTTCACACAGTGGAGAGAGTTATTTCCTCTCCTTGGTGGATGATTACTCTAAGAAGGTCTGGATTTATATCCTTAAGAACAAGAGTGACACGCTTGAAAAATTCAAGGAGTGGAAGTCCCTAGTGAAAAATCAAGTAAGTAGAAAACTGAAGATATTAAGGACTAATAATGGCCTAGAGTTTCTATCCAATGAATTTAACCTGTACTATCAAAAGGAAGGAATTCTTAGGTATAAGACAGTGAGGGAAACCCCTCAACAGAATGGTTTAGCTGAAAGAATGAACATGACCATCTTAGAAAGGGTAAGGTGTATGTTGTCTAATTCAGGGTTGCCCAAACCTTTCTGGGCAGAAGTTGCTATGACTGTTGTTCACCTCATAAATAGGTGTCCCTCCACTGCTATAGGGTTTAAAATCCCACAAGAGTTATGGTCTGGGAAACCTCCCAGCTATGACTACCTTAAAGTTTTTGGGTGTGTTGCTTATGCACATGCAAAAACTGATAAGTTAGAACCTAGGGCACTTACATACATTTTTATAGGGTATCATGAAGGGGTTAAGGGATACAAACTTTGGGTAGATGGACTTGGAATGTATTAGTGTATTGTGAGTAGGGATGTGACCTTTAATGAGTCACAAATGGCTTGGGTACAGGAGGAAAAACTAAACCAAGAAGTTGATAAGTCCTTAGGGGGATTACAAGTTGAGGTGGAGTAGGTTAACACTCAACCTAAACCTGAAACTGAAGAAGGCAATAACCTTGAGGAAGAAATTTCAGGGGACCTAGATCGAGGTGGAGTTAGCTCTTATAATTTGGTTAGAAATAGGCAAAAGAGAGTTATTAAACCACCGATAAGGTATGGTCAAGCTGATCTTACAGCTTTTGCTTTATCAGTAGCTAGTGAGGTTGTCTACCAGGAACCTAGATCTTATAAAGAGGCAGTGACAAGTAAGGACTCCTCTAAATGGATGTATGCCATGCATGAGGAGATGGAATCTCTTAATAAGAGCAAAACCTGGGTTCTAGTGCCTAAACCTCAAGGAGTTAAAGTAGTTGGATCCAAGTGGATCTATAAGAAGAAAGAAAGCATACCAGGAATAGAAGGAACTAGGTATAAGGCTAGGCTTGTAGCTAAAAGCTTTACACAGAGAGAGGAAACTGACTTTAATGAAATTTTCTTTCCAGTGGTTAAACATAACTTAATTAGGTTATTGCTAGCCTATACAACTTTTGAAAACTTGCATCTAGAACAATTAGATGTTAAAATTGCTTTTCTGCATGGGGAACTTGAAGAAGAAATTTATATGCAATCTCCTGAAGGTTTTACTAATGAAATTAAAAATAATCAAGTGTGTCTTCTTAAAAAATCTTTATATGGCCTGAAACAATCACCTAGGCAGTGGTATAAGAGATTTGACACACACATAATTAGTAATAATTTTAAAAGGAGCTGCTATGATAGTTGTGTCTATTACAAGGAAAAAAATGAATATTTGTTTATCTCTTACTGTATGTAGACAATATACTGGTGGCTTGTAAGGACACTATTTTAATTGATCAAGTTAAATGCATGCTAAAATCAGAGTTTGAAATGAAAGAACTGGGTCTTGCTAAGAAAATATTAGGAATGGAAATTGTAAGGGACAGAACTGCTAGGGTGCTATATCTGTCCTAGAAAAATTACATTTCTAAAATTCTTAAAGAGGTTTGGTATGGAACAAGTGAAACCTGTTAACACACCCTTAGGTCAGCATTTCAAATTGTCGATTGATCAGGCTTCTAAAATAGATTCTGACATTAGCTTTATGCATCAAATCCCCTATGCTAGTATGGTGGGAAGTATAATGTATGCAATGGTCTATTCTAGACCTGACCTCACTTATACAGTGAGTATAGTTTATAGATTTATGGGTAATCTAGGAAAACCCCATTGGCAGGCCATTAAATGGGTATTGAGGTATCTGGCAGGCTCTACTAATTTAGGTCTCAGTTTTGAGAATAATGTTGAAAAGGGTTGTGAGTTGACTGGTTTTGTAGACTCTAATTTTGTAGGAAATATAGATATTAGGAAATCCTTAACTGGTTATGTATTTACTGCATTTGAGAGAGCTGTTAGTTGGAAATCACACTTACAATCTGTTGTGGCTTTGTCCACCAAAGAAGCGGAATATATAGCATTGACTGAAGCAATAAAAGAGGCCATATGGTTAAAGGGTATTGCAAGTGAGTTAAATATTTTTAATAGCAATATTACAGTACACTGTGATAATTAGAGCACGCTACACTTAGCTAAAAATCAAGTTTACCATGAAAGGTCCAAACATATTGATATTAGGCTTCATTTTGTTAGAGATGTTATAGAATTTAAGGTCATAAGTGTGGAGAAAGTCTCAACTGTGGATAACCCCTCACATATGATGACCAAGTGTCTCCCCTGGTCTAAGTTCAGATATTGTCTAAACTTAGTTGGTATGGAGTCTAGAATCTGTCCTCATTAGGGGGACAATGTAAGAATAGCCGATGATGAGAATTAAAAAGGACTTGGCAATAAATGTTTTGCCAAGGTGGAGATTTGTAAATTGGTGTGTCAATACATTTATTATTGTTTCTTTTCCAATAGTCTTTCTTTCTTATATGAATAAGTAGATAAATTTGGACCCTTGATTTGTAGTGAAGATTCAACAGGTTGATCACGTGAAGGGCTTGTGACTCGTAATCTGCATTAGAATAAATTTCAAGTGTTTGAGCCGCAAGATGGTGACACGTGTTGGCATCTGTAATGTTGTATAAATATGTACTTATCTGTTGTAGACCTAATTTCATTCGATTCATTCCATCCGGGTATTTCAAAGGCTTCAACAGAAAGCTTGAAAGAGGGGAAAAATTAGGGCTTGCCTAGGGTTTTCATTGAGAGAAAAATCTATGCAATTTCTAGTTTGTGAGATGAGGGCTATGTAATCTAGTTATTTCTGAGGCTTCTCTGTGAAGGATATTGATCATCAATAAAGCTCTAAGGCCATTCCTGCCATGGACATAGACCATTAGGGTCGAATTATGTAAATCGGTTGTGTTCTTTCTTTACTTTTATTTTTCTTTGATTTCTTCTTTATTTGATCATTGTTTATATTCTTGCTATTTTCTTGTTTTATTTTGCAATCTGGTTTCTTTTTAAACTCGTGGTTCTTGAAGAGGTTTTCTGTATATATATTAAACTAGTTTTAAGTTATGTTTTTGAAAGAGGAAATAGAGTATTTTTCTAACAAAATAGATATATGCTATCATATATTTGAGGAGAAGGGATAAGCATATTTTTTCTCTACTAAATATGTGGGTTATTTTTTCCTCTACTAAATCTGAGGAAGGGATCTCATTTCTGGAAGGGGATTATGCGATTAATGCCAATTGTGTTGAAAAATTCTAGATGGGTTATTTGCAACAAAAATTCTAGCTTTTAGTTCGATAACTGACTAGGAGGATTTTGGCAGAGAGCATATCGGTGATTAGGGATTCTGGGTTGTAGCTCAAGTCTCTTTGGTCTGAATCAGTTGGAATGTAGTGCTGCTTCGGTACTTAGTTTCTGAGCAGCTGGTGCAGAAAATTACTAGGTCAGATATCAAGTTGAAGAAGGGAGAGGATAAATGAGTTTGGGCCCCTTCGGCTGATGGTAATTTCTCCACTAAATTTGTGTGGCAGCTTGTGCGGAAAAAAGGGAATTTGTGCTCTTGGTGCATATGGTTGTGGCATGATGTAGTGCCCAATAAGATGTCATTTTGCTGTCGGAGGGCTAGAAGAAAATCATTACTAGTTGATGAGGCTATTATGCAGTTGAGTTTTTTGATGGTATCAAAATGTTCTTGCTGTGCAGAGACTAATATGGAGACATTAGACCATGTCCTATGTGAGGGGGAGGGGCTGAAAAAAAATCTGGAGTTATTTTGAGTCGATTTGTGGATTTGGTTGCCATGGCTTCTAACTTGGGATGGGATGATGATTTTTTGGTTGAGGCGTGCGGCATCTACTTCGCAGGTTGGTTGGATCCGTGGTGTGCTACCCATTATTATTTCTTGGGCTCTTTGGAGAGCTAGATGTGCGTCTCGGATGGAGGGTGTTAATTTTGATTGGAAGGTCATTTTGAGAGTAGTGAAAGTGAACTTAAGGGATATTTCAAATAGCTTTCGGAAATTCAAAATGATGTGCACTAATGATTTTTCAATTTTGCAGGATCTTAATTGTCCTATTCTTCCGGTTTGTGAAAAATTACCAAGATTAATAGCTTGGAAATAGCCGGATATGAGTTTTATTAAACTTAATGTTGATGGTGGATCTATTGGAAATTCGGGGAGATTCGGTGGTGGTGGCATCCTTTGGGACTATAGGGGTAAGATGATATTGGATTTTGCTCACTTTTATGGTCATGCGACAAATACTATTGCCGAGAGCTATGCTCTTCTTGATGGTCTTCGTTTGTGTCACTCACTTGGTTTGAGAGATTTATGGTGGAATCTAATTCAAGTGTTGTGATGGGTTGGCTAGCTTCAAGGATATGCAAATATTGGTTTCTTTGGAACTTTTGTGGAAAAATAAAATCTCTTGTTAATTTGTTCAATATTCACTTTTGACATAATTTTAGAAAGGCTAACATGACAACATATTTTTCGGCAAAAGAAGGCACAATGGGTAGATCTTTTGATTTTATTGGTGAGGATTTGGTGCAAGGAAGGCTTCGTGGTATTGTTCGACTAGACTTATTGGGAATTTCATATATTCGTTATTGATGTATTTTTATGATGAAACATTATAATCATGGTTTTCCTCTACCTTAGTGAGGGTTTTAAATAACTAGAGGCTTGACCTTGCTTTTATTTAAAAAAACAAAATGTTATTAATAATTTATGTAGGCATATAATATATTATTATTATGAATAAATATCAACTAATTACATATTAATTATTTATAAATTTTTAAAATCTCATAAATCCTTAGAGGCTCTACTCGTTAGCTATACAAATTCAATATCATAATTCAAATAACTCGAAGTCGAGCTCGAGTTGAGAATTTAGTTTATCCCGAATCGAATTCGAACAAAGATTAAATAAAAATCTCTAATTTGGATTAGCTCGAGTTTTTTTAGTTGAGCTGAAGACAGGCTCAGCTTAGTTACAACCCAAATGGTGATCGAGAACGTTCCAGATACATCATCACGCAATAAAGAATTGCCATTTGATGGATGATGGTAAAAGAAACACTTGCCACTGGCTAAATCTGTCCAACACCAAACTCCCACCCAAGACACTTTGCTCCTGTTTTTGCACAAATGTGGCGAACAAATTAACCAAGTGAAATGATTATCATTGAGGGAGGGAGAAACTAAGCTTCTGGCTGTCTTCCCACACTTTTATCATCACGAAAGATTTTGCCTGCAGCTTTGGTACTACACAACTGACAATTATTTTTTTACTGATGAATGATTTACAACAAATGTGATCATACAGACCAATCCATTTACAAAATTACATGGAAGCTAATCATTAAGGAAGGCACACAGAGAGAGAGAGAGAGAGAGAGAGAGAGAGAGAGAGAGAGAGAGGGGGGGGGGGGGGGGGGGGGGGGGGGGGGGGGGATTCGCGGCATTAAAGGGATCTTTTGAAGAGGCACTACTTTTGGGCTTCCCTTTTCTCAGTAATATTATGTTCGGCTTTCTGAATACAAATAATTTGTCATCCTATGAAAATGGCTGCACAACAAATTGTCAGGGCGTGAACGTGCTTCAAATTGGAATGATATCAAATTCATGGGGCATAAAATCTTCACTTGGTCTGTAGTATTTGTCTGGGGAGTACAGGCTTAAGTTGGACACTTGGCTAGTGTAAAGGCAGGCAAATCTCTCAACCTGCAGAGTCATCCAAAGCAAATGATAAAACTAAAACTAGAGATCCCATAATCCTGCTATGGCTCAGTACATATAAGAAAATGCTTTGCAAAACAGTTGTCCAGAAACCTGACAAGGGGCATAAACTTACCTGATGCGCAAAGCGCGAGTTCTGATAACCAGTCTTCATGAGTTGTCCCCAAACTTTATGAAACTGTTTTTGGCAAACAAAAAGATGTCAGTATATCACCATCATTGGTATAAAACCCAATTGATGTTCTCCATGCTAAAATACTAAAACATAAACTAATTGGAAATACATTAGTCAGATAAAAATTTTCCTACCTTCTGGTGGCATTCCCGTTGAGCCTGTTGATGAGCTGATCGGACTTGCTTCCTTTGAGACTGTCAGATGAAACAATTGGAGACAAGAAAAATATTAATAAAGTTCTTACATAATGATATTCAAGCTGGCTATGGCATATGTCATTATAGATAAATGGCCTAACCTCCAACTCATCTAGTGCAGAAGACATTTTATGCTTCTCATCAACATCGACATCTTCAAACCTGAAAAGGGATTGAATATTCACTAAAACATATACTGTGAAAGACCGATTGATCCCAAGATATTGCTATTCAGATTGTTACTTGAGAGACCACTTCACACGATGTATTTTGTCTTCAATGAAGTCGCGCTGATTCCGCAACAATCTCAGTTGCTGCACAAATGTAATGTAAATTATACAACATAATTTCTCTAATTCAAGTGAGCTAGGCAGTTTATATGACCGAACATTTGTCCCCACCGCAATTACAAAACTTTTATAACCATTTTCACTTGGACTGATTAAAGCACTTTTTTAAAAGAGAATCTATAAAACACACTGAAGTAAAATAGATAACTAATTCTATAAACACCTTGCGTGTATCCCTTAATTTCCAAAGCAGTTCAACCTCTCTCTCAAGCTCTGAAACAACAAGCATTGTTCTCCACCCTGTTCACAAGGGCATAAATCAACAACCAAACAATAATACATTTAACATTTTCAAATAATATACCATTTCAAAAACTTCATATATACACCACAAAGACCATGATATTATTTGATTGAAACCTCCTTTAATATCTCATTAAGAAATTAAGTGTAAGATAGGAAGTGAAAATACAAACTAGATGCAAATGAAAAAAAAAAATGCTTAAGAAAATAAGAACATATTTATACCAAGAACCTTTTTGCTCCGTAAAATATCTCCATATATATGATCCCCAACATAGAGAACCTGCAAAATACAACTATATTTGAATTCAAGTACCTAAACGTACAAGAATAAAAGTTAGAAGGAAGCAACAGCTCATCTCGGCTATTGCCTTTAAGGATAAAAACTACGTCAAATGAAATCTATCACAATTTCAAAGCTAACAAAATCCCCATATCAAACTCTTTACTTTGGTGGGTCTTTTTTCTTAGGCCAAAAGGGAAAAATTGATCAAAACCCTGTTTTGTTGTTTTATTTTAATTAGGTTTAAGTCTACTTTATTTAAGTCTGACGAGAATAATATTCTACAACTAGGAGGATAGGAGTGATTAGACATGCAATTTCATAACAGGAACCCTTTTACCATGTAAATTCAACATAATTGCTTATTGCTGCCAATGTTAACAGGACACCTCACCTGTGAACTTGACTCAATTGAGAGAAGTTTATGCAGATGGCCAACACTGCCTCCCTGGAAATTTAACAGCTATTATATCAATCTTTTGTTGAATTTGAAAAGTACATAACAATTAAAAATTAATTTGCTATTAAGTTCGCATTATTATGTCATAAATAGCTTCAAAGTACATCAAGAAAAATATCTCAATAAAAATACCTGGAAAACTCTGCACATCTTATTCAGCCCCTTCAATGATAATCTTGGCGAAGCACTTCCCACCTAGTTAATAAAGCATAAGATTTAACTAATAAAAGGGGAAAAACATCATATAGGGGTGGGATATGCTAGACAATATAACCAACAACATTACATATTGACCTGAGGCATAGGAGAGCCATTATCAGTATTAAATAGCATTCCAGACACATGTTCCACTTCAAACAAATTTGCGCGATTGTCCTCATGGAAGAAGCCTGGCTTTGCACTATATGGATAATGCCTCATTAAGATTAGAGGTAAAATTACGGAGCGAATAAACAAAACTTTGCTTTTAACCTAAAAACTTAATGACTGCATCAAATCTCTGCAAACAAGCTACCTCTTTCCTAATTGAATTGGCTTAGACAAGTCTCAAGGAATTCCAAGAAATACATTTGAAGAAATCTTGTGGCCTCTCCCAAAAAAACTCAAGAAACTTTTTGAATAGACCATTGATTCCAGTTAAATTGTTAAAGAACAATTCAAAAAGAAGATGGACATTATAACAGACTAGAAAAGTGCACAGAAAGTTACAAGTATAATATGTACCTGCCGGTGATCACGACATCAAAGTACTGAAGCCAGTCAAAATTCATTCTGTTACTGCTTTTCATTGTACATGATTCACAGAGGAAGTTCATCACAATGTTTGTATAGTCCCATAAACTGTAAGAGATACAACCAAGGTTCCTCACCATGTGTTCTTACAAAAATAGTAACTTCCACAATTTAAATTTGGTAGTTCATACATGAGGAAGAAAAGAACCAAATGAACCAATAGATCGGGACATAAAAGAAAATTATATATCTCCATTTTAATGATAGAACAGTCCAAAAAGTTCTTTTAAGAGAAGCAACAATACCTATTTGTCACTAAGAATGTAGAACGACCGGAATCTCTGAGCATTTTGAGCATCGGCACTATCGACGTATCTTTGTTGATATATCTAGTTGAGGATCAAAGAAAAAACAAGTGAAAATATATAAGGTAAAATAAATGTAAGCAGTAATTAAAACAGTCAAGTATATGTGAAGTTAAGAACACCCTTGGCTATGACATTTATTATATCTCAAATTCTTACCGTTCAGGATCTTTTGCAACCGTTTGATTTAAAGTTCCATCACGGTGACACAGATCAACTGCAGCACGAACATCTTTGTACATATGAGCGTAGCTGGAAAAGAAATTTATAGACCATTGATATTGCAAAAAGAAAGGTATGTAGAATGGATATAATTGTATAAACTAATGTTCTATTGAGCGCATGTCAGTGACCACTATATGGTTATTAAAAATCCTCAAATAAGCTGAAAGAAAAAGCAGATAAAAGAATAAAATAAGCACTACTCTTACTCAACACGCTCTGAAACTTTTCCAGGATTTCTGTCTTGGAAGTCAACCAGTTGAGCAAACAAGTAGGCTTCAGCAAGTGAAAAAAGGGTATCAATGAGAGCATAGTCGGGCTCATCAAAAGAATCCCGTAACAACGTATTCCCGTAGGTCCCAACTTTTTCTTCCTTCGACAGCTCCCTGAACCCATGATAGGCTACCTTCACATACTTATGCCGATCCATCTGTATAAAGCACATAATGATTAACTGAAGCACTTTTCCATAGGTTTTTGCAACAAAGAATAGCATTGAAACCTAAATTAGTAAACAATGCTGTGAAAAACAAACAAAGAGTAACCTTCAAGATGTTGCCTCTCCTTTTATCAAGTACCAAGCCTCTCACCATGTACTTCCAATCAAACGACCAATCTAGTAACTGCATAGGGTCATTTTTCTTAATAAACAAACCACATAGTTCAATTTTGAGAATAAAAAGTATAGAAGTAATGGACAACAACATATCTACCTTTGAAAGATATCATCGATCAATTGAAACAAATTACCCAGGTATCATAGGTTATTAATTATACAAAATGATATCAAATGTTTCCTAGAACTATAAGCACATAAGCAAAAGTGAGTTCTGCTGCATACAAGCTGAACACACCACTTATTGTAGGCCCATTATAATTTTTTTTAGAGAAGGCCAAAACACCAATAACTTTTTAATGTAACTGATGTTGAAGGCTTCTACATCAGCAGTGAGATATTTATCAATATAAAGGCTTGCTAATAGAATTTTTCAAAGTACAATAGACAAACCTCACGGGGGTATCCCAAATTGTAGACCAAATTTTTAATCGTGCCCTCGTAAGCAAGTGATTCAAAAGTCTCAGGCTTATATTGTGCCAAAGTGTAATCCATATCAAACCCGACAGATACAATATTCTTCATATTTAATGATCTGTTGCAAAAGATATGCTTTCCTATATCAATATCGTGTCCTCCTTCAGAAGATGACCATATAAATGGTTTATGGCCACCATCACTGCTTGCCATAGGAACATTTGGTGATTTATCACCAACGAAAGTCCTGTGGCTCTCGTCCATTGGATGGCCAGCCTGCAATTGACTTGCTCCTGATACTTTTTAGCAAGGGGAGAGGAGGGGTAAACAAAAGATTAGCTTCTGCAGGTGATTGAGAATGATATCAATATAATAGCAAACGTCAAGGCCACATAATGCATTTATGCATTTTTTTCATGCATTTTTTTTATGCACATACCCTTTACAAATTCCCAAAAAATATTTTCAACACAAAATATTTTCCAAGAAACACACATCTAATAAAAGAATCATCAGTTAAATCAACAAAGCTCCGAATTTGATGTTTCTACATTATACATAATTTATCACTTCAAAACCTACAAAATAAAAACTTCGTATACTAAATCAAATGCCCACACTAAAATCCCCATAAAGAACCTAAAACTTTTATTCTGAATTTCTGATTAATTTATGCATACATCACCTTTATATGGATACCACCATATACAAACAAAACCAATCACATTTTTGTATACATAAAAAATAATGCACATACAACATAACTGAATAGCTAATAGTTCAACTTTTTCACATTTTAGATAATTGGCAGGCCTGCCTGATCCAATCAAAAATTCAAAATGAACTGCTCTAAATCCTCATTTCCCGTCCCTCCTCATCCAACGGCCAAAATCACAGAACTAATGATCCCATATAAAATGATAAACAAGAAAACAATCTTTTCCCGCCAAGAAAACAATCTTTTCCCGCCAAGAAAACCTTTAAGTTCTTACCTGTGTTGTCGATCAAAAAGAGCACAAAGTGCACCACGCTAAGTTCCAACTCTAGGAATCATCCAAGCTACTCTCCAAGAAACACCTAAAAATCCAATTCCTCAATTAAAAACCAAAAAATCTTTTATCTCCCAGAACGACCTACCAACTAATACAATACCGGTTCGAATCTTCATACACTACAACCTCATAGTCTAGACCAACCCTCCACGTAACAACCAAACTTTCACCAAAGTACTGGCGAGATTAGTGTGCTAAGAATAGAAAGCATAGTGACAGACATTAATAGAACCGTAAACCCACAATAATCGTCAGCCTCACCGACCCAGAATAAACCCATAATTTTCAACAATCAAGGGAAAAAAAAAAAAAATGCAACCATTCTCGAAGAACGACTGTAATGAACCGTTTTACCAATGGGACAAGACCCAACGACGGAAACGAACCTGCAGCGCGAATTGCTCTTCGTGTTCCAGAGTGAATTGGAATCCGGGAAGAGACAGTGGGAGAGAAGAAGGAGAGGCAAAAGGAAACGGGTTTCTTGGAAATACGCATGGTGAAATTAAATAGGACGGAGTGGTGACCGGTGGAAGGAGAGAAATAGGATTCCCGAAGCGACGCGATTCACACGTTGGCCATTAACAATAATTGATGAGAATAAGAAGTTGCAGGGGGAAGAGATATTGAATCTACTTATTCCCGTCAGGAATTAAATTATCCATGTTGGGCGGAATTTAATTCCCCGGATAAGTACGATTCAAGATTCGTTTTCTGTTTCTCCCAGCGGGAAATCGTTTGGACTTTGGAGAAGGAGTAGGAGGAGAAACGCCACGTCGGATTGTATGCACAGCTGGGGCTTCCAAAACTTGAGCTGGGAGGAGAAGACTG
The DNA here is from genome assembly GCF_018687715.1 of Carya illinoinensis. Lineage (NCBI taxonomy): Eukaryota > Viridiplantae > Streptophyta > Magnoliopsida > Fagales > Juglandaceae > Carya > Carya illinoinensis. The sequence continues at coordinate 11,736,306 of NC_056767.1, read as the reverse complement.
GTTTCGTGGGATATCAAAGTCGTTCCTAATCCAGAAAGAGAATAAATAAATTTAAAAATTGTTTGCAAGTAAGCATAAAAATAATCCTATTTTTTAATTGAGTAATTGTAGATATATATTTTAGAGAAATGCGATTACAATGGATTATAACAAAAGTAAATTTATAAACCGGACTTAATTTTATATGATTCATTACATCTATTTTATAATAAAAATAATTTCATAAATATACTTTTTTATAATTTATTTGTATTTAAAGTAAACTCATAAATTGATATGGTTTAATGTAGTATTCGATTATAAAATTATTTTTATTATAAAATAGATTTAACGTATGATATGATGTCATATTAATTTATGAATTTATTTTAAAAAAATGAGATTTATTATAAATCAAGATTTTTCTATGTGGATCTCACGCTGGGCTCACACTTTTTTTTTTTTTTATAGAAATGATACTTATAGTTTTAGAATGTGTAAATTTTATATGTTTCTTTTAAAAAAAATGGATAAATTCATAATTAAAATAAAAATTATTTTTTAAATGATAGATCTCACTTTTTTTTAAAGAAAATATGCGAGACTTATATACCTTAAGAGTTAGGACTATATATTCTATCTAATATTACTCATATTTTAATGTATACAAATTCTGCACCGTATTTGAAAAAATTAGATTTCCCAAGAAAAAGTAGATTTTCTTTTTTTTTATGTGGATCTTGTGCTTGAATCAATTTTTTTTTTTTTTAAATGACTACACCAAGATATAAAATTATACAGATCATTTTTCTTTTATTTTGATAGAATTACGTGCAGAAGCAAGTAAGCATAAGAATAATCCTATTTTTCAATTGAGTAATAGTAGATACTCATCTATCTACTATGAATAAATCTTCCCAACACCCCAACACTCCAACACCCCATCCATTTTTTATTTTTTAATATTTTTTTAATATTGTTTTTTGAATTTATTTTTTTTAAATTAATTTAATTATTTTATTTATTATTTATATATTAAATATTTGATAAAAAATAAAATAATAAAAATTAAAAAATAAGTGGAGTGTTGGGGTGTTGTGTAGCATAACCCATCTACTGTATATACAAAGGAAAAGTCTTCTATCAGCAACTGTTTGGCAGAGCCAACACACACTTACGTGGAAAGTAATTTTTTTTTAACCTCCTCTCTCGTTTCACTTTCATCTCTCATCCATTTCAAATCTTTGCCCATCTCCCCCCACCGCGTCGCCCATTTTCTCCCCCACAAAACAAAATGCAGGCTAAACAGAGCAAAATGCAAGCCAAACTTACTGTCCGGATCATCAACAATCAAGCCAGGGAAAAATCCAAGCCAAACAGAGCAAAATTGCAAGCCAATCATAATAAAATGCAAGCCAAAGTTCAAACAGAGCAAAAAAATGCCGACCTAGTTTTTTTTAAAATAAAAATATAATCTCAACTCATCTTTACTTCATTTGATTAACAATGATAGTTTCATTAGCATTTGATCGTTCCTTAACGTTAAAAGATCATCTTCGCGTTGTCAAAATTAAAAGTTCAAACTCCTTGCCTTCGTTTCCTGATTTGAACTTACTGTCCATTTATTTCTCTGCTTTAACAATGTTTGCTTTAACAATGTTTTCAACATGGTTAAAGCTTGCGCTGTCCTATTATTTCCTTGCCTTCATTTTCTGATTTCAAAACTCTTCCATGTTGAAAACATTGTTAATAAAGCAAGAAATGGGCCAAATCCATCGTAGAGAAATAAGCTTCAAAAGCTTTGCAGCTTTGCTCTGTTGCAGTTCTGATCAAGAAATACTTGTAGAACAAGCAACACTAGGGTGGAGTGGGCTTCTACGTGCGGCGTACAATGGGTGGTGGAGTGTGGAGGTGGACGTCTACCTACGGTGGAGAGGCACGAGCTACGACGGAGCTGAATGATCAACACGAGCAGACCGAGCTTGGACGGAGTAACGGGATCTGCAAAGGCGTGGAGCAACACGAGGCTCGATTTGCGACGGTGTGGAGGTGGCGTCGGCGTCGATCGTCAGATTGAAGAGAGTGGAGAGTCGAGACGGAGCAAAATGTGAAGAGAGGATGGATTTTAGAACTAGGGTAAGAAGTAAACATGTAAATTACGAAGTTGTCCCTCTTTGTGCCAGACAATTATGAAAATAGCAGCCATGTAGGGTGTGCAAAGTGTGCATCCCTACCGTGGCTACTCATTGAAGAACTCATGTATAAATGCAAATGAGGGAAGAACAGTATTTTCATCTAACACTTTTCTTTTCATTTTATCCTTGATTTGTGTACGTTTTTACCCATTTAATCTAACGCATATCGTGAGGGGAGGGGGTAGAGTTTTTGTTTCGATGAAGGATCCATGAGGCGAGGGAGCAAATCAACAGCAAGGGAGAGGGAAAGCTTCGGTGGAGGGTTGGGGACCACTCGTGGTGGCACTCATGGTGGCTATGGGCAGTGGAGAATGGTGGGTACACGCAAACCATGGAGACAGAGGCACCATCCAAGGGTGTGACGGATGCTGGCTGGACGGAGGTCAGAAGTGGCGACACCGTGTGATGGAGGTTGGGCTAAGTATGCTGCGGTGAAAACTGGTGTTGGGTGGTGGCAAAATCAAGCTAAATGGGTTGAGAAACCCATGCAGTTCATGTGTGGTTGTGTGTGAGGAATGCTCTGTTTTTGACAAGGAAGAATAGGTGTTGGTTCATGGCGTGGAGGAGCTTACAGCATCACCTATTGGTGGTGGTTTCCGATGCAGAAATTTCAAGAATGAGGGTGGTGGCGCACAGGAATGAGCTTGACGTTCGGGTCTTGGCAAGGATTTGTGGATTACTGAAGAACTAAAGAGATGGTAGGTTTAAATAAAAAGGAATGTTGGGTGGGTTTCAAAAGGAAAAGCTTATCGGAAAAAATGAGTCGCCATGAGAGAAAACGGAAGCATTAGAAGTTTTGGAACTCAAGAGAATGAGGACTGGATGAGCTTTTATTTTTCCTGCTATTGTAGAAGAATGATTTTGAATCACTGTATTGAGAAAGATTGATCTCTGGCATTAATGCATATATAGCTGCAAGCTGTAGGGTAGAGCCCTCCTTCATTAAACTCTCTCTCTATTCATAACAATGAAAGTCCAAAGTGGTTGCAAAGTTTACAACTTCAGTCAAATTTACAGAGTGACCTTTTTTCCAAATGAAATAAGGTAAAAAAAAAATTGTTGTAGAGAATGTAGATAACAGAGAGAGGAAGAGAGAAAGATGATGAGAGATGGAAGGGAGAGAGAAAAAAAATGAAGGAGAAGCATGGAGAAACACAAACGAGGTAAAAAAAATGTTGCAGAGAATGTGAGCAACTAACAGCGAGAGAAAGAGAGAAAGATGAGAGAGAGACGGAGACATGGGGAGAGAGAGAGACTTCTGTGAGAGCTTCTTGGGATTCTCGGCACCAAATGGAGGAATGGAAGAGAGAGATAAAAGAAAAAAGATGAATTTATAGTACTGTGGTTAGGATTTGTTTTTTTTAAATGAAACAACGCCGTTTTGGGGGTAGGAATGGGTTGAGTTGAGAGTTCTTGTTATGAAAATGGCATCGTTTTGATGTTTTGGGTTGGTGGGTGAGCTGGGCTTTGTTGCTGAATTCGGGCCTAGCATTGGGCCGGGTTTTTTTCCTCATCCAACGGCCAAAATCACAGACCTAATGTTCCCATATAAAATGATAAACAAGAAAACAATCTTTTCCCGCCAAGAAAACCTTTAAGTTCTTACCTGTGTTGTCGATCAAAAAGAGCACAAAGTGCACCACGCTAAGTTCCAACTCTAGGAATCATCCAAGCTACTCTCCAAGAAACACCTAAAAATCCAATTCCTCAATTAAAAACCAAAAAATCTTTTATCTCCCAGAACGACCTACCAACTAATACAATACCGGTTCGAATCTTCATACACTACAACCTCATAGTCTAGACCAACCCTCCACGTAACAACCAAACTTTCACCAAAGTACTGGCGAGATTAGTGTGCTAAGAATAGAAAGCAAGTGACAGACATTAATAGAACCGTAAACCCACAATAATCGTCAGCCTCACCGACCCAGAATAAACCCATAATTTTCAACAATCAAGGAAAAAAAAAAATGGAACCATTCTCGAAGAACGACTGTAATGAACCGTTTTACCAATGGGACAAGACCCAACTACGGAAACGAACCTGCAGCGCGAATTGCTCTTCGTGTTCCAGAGTGAATTGGAATCCGGGAAGAGACAGTAAGCATAATTGCAAGCCAATCATAATAAAACGCAAGCCAAAGTTGCAAGTAAGCATAAAAATAATCACTTATATATATATAGAGTAATGCTAGATAGGATTAAGTAAGCATAATAGAGTTCTTGTTATGAAAATAGCGTCGTTTTGATGTTTTGGGTTGGTGGGTGAGCTAGGTTTTGTTGCTGAATTCAGGCCTAGCATTGGGCCTGGTTTTTTTTCCATGTTACATGTAGATCTAACTACTAGAACTTTATTTAAATTTTTTCACTTTGTATTTTAATTATACATAAAGTTATATTAAGAATTTAAAATATTGAAAAAATAAAATTTACATTATTGTAAATTTTTATTTTTTTAATTTATGCTCTAATATTTATTCCAAAATTAATAATAATGTTTAAAAAAATTTTGAATTTGTTTGTGTCCTATGGGGAAATACAAAAATAAGATGCCCGGTGATTTTTTTTTAAAAAAATAAATAAATAAACGTTAGATCTTATTACATATAATTTTGAAATTTCAACTCCAAATTCATAATAAACTATATTAAAATTATTAAGAAAAAAATATTTGTAAAAGTATCAATTTGAATTTTACGCAAATCATATTGCTGATCGTAAAAATTTTATACTCTTCTTCCAATACCAAAAACTCACCTCATTTACTTTGGACACTTTGGATGATGCATGATGGATACCTTTATCATGATCTGTTTACAAATAAAATAATCAAATCAGCAGTTTTAGTGGATTTTTTTCTTATTTTTTAAAATACATTATTAAGTTTATTTTATGATCGAGAAAATTATATTTATAATTTCATGCATCACATTAACTTAAATCAATTTATAAATAAGGTTTATCATTTTGTTATTTTTAAATTAACATAGTCTTTAATCTGTTAGCAATATTGTATAGCTAATCATATTTATTCTGTTATAATAAGTGGCTATCTAACTACTACAGTATTTTTTTTTCCTTTAACTTTTGTTTTGCCGTTAATGAGCATCAAAAGCCCCTCGCGTCACATACAACTCCACCGCACTTCACCGAGAAGAACCGAAAAATACACAATGGGAAGCGAGAAACAGGGATTGCGAAGAAACCATACCGAGGAGACCAATATAAATGGAATAGAATCAACAAAAAGAGAACAAACAATACCCACAAACAAAGAATCGAGACCTCTGAGCTTTCACACGGGTTGGACTTCATTTTTTTGACCCCTGGGTTTTATATTTAAAATCAAACCATCTTAAAAATTAGCCCATCTAAAAATTTTATCACAAATAATTTATAGTATTTTTTTCTTTTAAATTAATACTAATTTTTCATAAAAGTTTTATGAGAAAATAATTGACATGTTAGATTATAGTTTAGATTATAAATTTCATAAATTCAAAAAATATATCATGTCGAGATTAAAAAATATATAATAATTTTGAATCATAAATAAATCCTACAAATTTAACAAAAATATTTTAAATATTGACATTTCTATATTCTTGATAATAATACATGACTTTACAAGTCGATCATACATAGATAAATATTTGATTGTATTCATGTTAAATCACATTTGATTTCATATTTTATATTAATATTGACCATGTTAGGCTAATATATATATTTCTATATAATAAATGTCACATTATTTTATATATTCTTCTTCAACATATAAATTTATTCATCTATAACATTAATATTACATTAATGGAATGGGGGTTAATTCATTTGTAGTTATTTGATCATTTTTTTTCCTCATATTACTGGAATTAATTTTTTCTTTTACATTTTACAGTTCAAGCGATTAGCTAGGGTCTTGTCTTGTTTCTGTTGTGAGAACATGAAATTGGGTATTTAAACATGAAGTTAGATAATTTATTAATCATTTTTATTTTATAAAAAATCATAAATTTTTTCTAAAAGATCTAAACTAGGCAAACGCCCAACGGACGTTGCTCTATTACTAGTATTTTAGAGAAATGCGAATACAATGGATTATAACAAAAGTAAATTGATAAAGTGATTTAATTTTATATGATTCGTTAAATCTATTTTATAATAGAAATAATTTTACAATATAATGTATTACATCAAATAATATTATTTTATGAATTTACTTTTATATAATTCATTTGTATCTACAATAAAGTATTTCTAAAATACTTTTAGAATAGGCAAGTTTTACACAGTATTTTAAAAAGAGAAATGCTTTATCCATAAAGAGATTCTATAAAAGTAAACTCATAAATTGACGTGGCTTAATGTGGTACTAGATTGTAAAATTACTTTTATTATAAAGTAGATCTAACGTTTCATATTACGCCATGTTAGTTTGTGGGTTTACTTTTAAAAAATGAGATTCACTATAAAAAAATAATTTTTTTTTTATGTGGATTTCATGTTGGACTCACATTTTCTTTAGAAAAATGATATTTATAGTTCTAGGATGTGCAAATCTTGTACTCTTCTTTTGAAAAAAATGGGTAAATCTATAACTTAATTAAAAATTATTTTTTAAATGATGAATTTCATTTTTTTTCAAAGAAAGTATGCGAGACTTACACATCTTATGACTATTCTACTATCTAACATTACTCATATTTTAGTGTATGCAAGTTTTATACAACATTTTAAAAAATTAGATTTACTATGAAAAAGTAGATTTTTTTACGTGGGGGAATCAATTTTTTTAAAGTGACTGCAGCACATCTAAAAACAGATCATTTTTCTTTTATTTTGATAGAATAAATTCTATAACATTATTATTACTCATGTAATTATTTTTATTATTAACTAATTTGAAATTTATTTTATATTTTTCTTTCTTTTATATTAAGTCTTGAAATTTTAGTGATCTAAATATGATATTGTAAATCGTAAAATTCTGTAATTTGTAAATATTGTTTGTCAACATTTCTTTTACAGTACATTCTCATCTTATGTCATATACGATTTTATAGTGTGCAAGTATTATATGCTTCATTTAAAAAAAAAAAGAAAGAGATTTATCATTAAAAAAAATAATTTTTTTCATATAAGTTTCAAATAGAGCATGTAAAATTTACACAATCTAAAATTATAAATACTATTTCTCTAAATTCGATTATAATAATTAATGTACAAAGGAATTTTAAATTTTAAATAAAAAATATTAAAGAGGGAGGGATTCTTGCGTCATTCTTGCGTCATCCTAGAAATTATCTTTTTAATAATTTCTAGGATAGAAAAATTAGGTTTGATTGAGAGAATTCACATAATTCTTGTCATCGGAGAAAATAAATATATATTTTTATGGATACGCTTGATCGGATAATTTAAAAAAAAATGTATGTGTGAGTTTTGTGGAATATATTAATTAATATATCTCCTAACACGATAAAAAATTATAAGTGATAGTGACATCACATGCTAATATCATATCAATGGAGTAAAGTATAACTGAGACAACATGGAAATGAACTTCACTTCGGACTTGAGCTCCGTTCTCTTTCCGTTCTCTCTACATAAAATCCAAACAGACCAGATCAACCGACAGGGGTGGGAGATTCGGCTCCTCCCCCCCCCTCCCTTTCCCTTTCTTCTCTCCTTTTGCTGTTTCTGTGTTAGTTTTTCCTTTTATTTTGAGTTTTTGTGGGTTTTCAGGTAATAAAGGAGGGGAGTTCCGGCGGGAGCGTTTCTAGCCACCGATCGTCAACACGCAACCCACCAGAGCGTTGGCCAGTTGCCGATCTCGAAGAACACCGAACGCAGTGCCAGAAGGGAGGGAGCGTAGCCCGCACTAGCGGGATGGAGTCTTGGACAGACCCAGAGCGTGGCTGTCACGCGCCACCGGGGAGCCACCTGCCGGCTCAAGACCTAACTTTTCTGGGTCCTAAGACTCCGGGTGATCATCGAACGACTGTCGGACCCCCTCTAAGAGTGGTTGCGTTGCACGCACCACTGGTTTGCTTGTTTATTCCGTCTGTTTTATTAGTTTTTTTGGCTTTAGTCCGTCCGTCAATCAGTGTTATTTCTGGGTTTTGTTTTGTATTACTTGTTGTAAACTGAGCGGGTGTTGGGGTTTTTTGACCGGACACAACCCGGGGCTCGTGCTGTGGAGAAAGGTAGTCGGTGTTACTGCCAGTGGACGCACGGCCAACCTCTGATGGAGGTTCTGTGGTCAGCACGCGAGTTGGGTACTCGTGCTGCGCTTGGGCTCCTGATGCCGTCATCTGGGGTGGGTGTGCCGCCGGGCCCTCGCCGCTGCTCGGTTTCGTTGGTGTTTGGTTGTATGGTAGTGTAGTGTTTATGTTATTTTGTTTGTAATAGATTAGGAGTACGCTTTTGGACTTAGTGTCCAAAGCTGTGATGTCCCTTAATCCACCTTCTTAGAAGGTTGGAGGGGCTAGTCATTCTGTTTTATACATAGTGTTTTCTCTCTTCGGAGAGGTTTAGAAGTTAAGACAATGTCCGCTACTTCGTATGCGGGGGTACTCCAGAGCAGATGCGTAGGTTGGCTTATAGTCGGGATTTTCCTGTATTGATAAGTCACATTTGTAACTTCGTTATGATGAATGGATTCACATTTAAAAAAAAAAAAAAAACTGAGACAGCATGGTAGCATTTTTCATTTTTCTAATAACTTTTAATTAAAAAAATAGGTTTGAGGGAGAGATTTCACATAATTCTTGTCAAGGAGAAAAAGAAATAATTCCTTTAAGGATAAGCTTGATCAGATAATTTTTTTTAAAAGAATGTATTTGTGAGCTGTGGGTACTATATTAAATTAATAATTAAATTTTGTACTAAATTGTTTTATAAGTGGAGTTTTTTTTTTTTTTTATTTTTAATACGTGTGCAATTTAATAATTGAGAACTAATTTATAGTGTTTTATTAGGAAGAAAAAAATCTTGAGACCAGCCACTATTTGTCAGCAGCCATTGCACACATTACGTGTACACCGGGCTCACTAATAAGTGAACCGGTACTGCCCTAAACAACCCCATCTCTTTGAACCCTCAGTCCCGCAACCTTTCTACAGCTCCCCCTCTCTTCACCCATGAGCCTTCATCCCCCTTAGTCTCACGTTGCTCCCTCAGTCCCACGACAGTTCCTTCACCCAAAATCTATGATTTCACCCATCCAAGTCCCGCTATTCTTCTTTTGTGGCTCCCCTTACCTTCAACCCCCTTAGTCTCGTGATGGTGACGCAGTTGCTCCCTCAGTCTCACGATGGCAATGCGGTTGCCCCCTCAGTCATGCAATGGTGCCTTCACCCAAAATCCGTGATTTCACCCATCCTAGTCCTGTGACCCTTCTTCTGCAGCTCCCTCCTTCACTGTGATTTTTTGGTTTTTTATTTGAATCTCTGTAATTTGCCCCAAATTGATAATAATCTAGGGTTTTTGTCTGTGATTTGCCCCATCCCACCCCAACTCCTCTGTGATTTCTTCCTACTGATTTCTTGGTTTTTGTAATTTGCTCCAAATTGATAATAATCTAAGGTTTTTGTCTATGATTTGAATTTGGTGATGGTATAGCACTACTGAAGAGGTGGGATGCAGATATGTTAGAGGGTTGAAAATTTATTATTAATGGTTGATGTGTAGAGTAGATGTCATTAGTGACAGAATTCTCACAAATTTTGCTTCACTGTGGAGATCAAATTCAATTAATGTCATTATTTCCATATGAGAATCTTGAGTTATATTCTCTTTCAACTTCTAAGAACTTAATTACCTACTATTAATCTATCGATTACAAAACTAAATAGACATGAGTTGAGAAAATCTAAGCATCTCTGTTTCAAGAGAGTTGGATTGCATGACAATACAATGCAATAGCTGATTTAGTTCTAGTACAATGCAATGGCTAGATTGCATGCCGATTTTGCTAATGTGATAGGATCACTGGTATGCTGTTATGACTTGATTTATGGTAGTGTCTTACTGGTCCACATTTATATGTTTTTCCATTTGTATTTGGGTATTTGTGAAGGGATTTGATGTGTTGTTTCCATTATGATTGTTTTGATTACCATAAGAAAAATTAAGATTTTTTTGGTTGCAATGTTACAGTTTAGCAAGAATAAGAAGATATGGGTGGTTGTGAAGTCGATAGCGTCTTTACAGCCTTATGCAAATCCCAAAAGTAGCTATCTTGGTAATAATTATGCTCAAACACCCTATTATGAGTAATGTTTATCTTTTTTATTTTTGAATTTTCTCTTTATTATTTGATTATTCATAACATACCATTGAGAAGATATGGCACATTGCTCTATTTCAAAAAATATTGAGGTGTTCCACTTTATGTGATTTGTAAAATGGCTACCTTAAGTTTCATTAAAACAGATGATTTTTGCTATAACCTTTTTTAAGTTGCCATGGTTAAATAAGCTGTCTAGTTTTTAATGGTGGTAGTAGGATCATGAAGTTGGTGTTTTAGTTGCTACCAAAAGTATCTTATCTCATGTGTTTGAAGTGCCATTCCAAGCTTGTCTTTCAAATGGCCCGCATATTTCTTGTTTTATTGTTTCATTGTTTCTTACTGTGTGCAGGGAGATGCAAGGTGTGAATTCTTCATGTGGGAAGATATGCTTCATTTGCTAGAGAAGAATGTTCGTGCAAGAGAGAATAAGGTTTGGAAGACATGGGATGACATACTACAGCGCAAGTAGGAAGTTTGAAAAAAAAAGGGAAGATAAAGTGTGAGAGATAGAGACAAATCTTCTAAAGAAAAAGTGAAAATTATTGTATTTGTATTGGGTTGTGACATTTGTTATGGTGTTTGCTTAGTTTGGATAAATTGTATGTAATAGCACATTGTATGGAGTAGATGGTTTTTGAATAGAAATAGCTTTGTGCACATGATTTGATGTAAATTGCATGTCATTAAATTAACCTGTGTAATGAAAACAGCTTGTGTACATGGTTTGATCTTGTCTTTTTTGCTATTTTAAAAGCCCTCAAAACGATACATTATCTCAAGTCAAGAATAGAGATTATTTTTTCTAGACTTAAAATCATTGAAGTAAAGATTACATGAACATGGTATATATCCAACTTAAAATCATTCAAATGTAGCAATTTTGTCTCTCTCAAGATATACAAAGATCAAGGCATGCTTAACAACCACATACCAAAATCCAGTTATACAAGAACTACATATATGAGTTTTCTAAATACATAGCCTCTCTGTTTCCTTACAATGCCAGCCATAGGACATGAATGAATATTGTGAGATCTAATCCAAATCTTTGCAAAAAGAGTAACATCTTCAGTGAATCCTTTGACAACCCTTTGGATGCAACTCCACCAAAAACACCATGCAAAAATAGAAGTATGGTGTTGGAAACTCAGGGGTTGGATAAGCAAACATCAACAAGAGGCCTAGGGTGGCCCAAAATGAAGTACATGCGATAGTAGAGTGCATACACTAAATGAAAACACAAAGCCAAGTTGCTGAATTTGAAAATGCATGTCCTATCTCTTTTTAAATCCAAAATATCCATGAAGCGAAAACAGGACTACATTTGAACAAAATACAAATCATAAAGCCAGCTTTCCTAAACATATGCACGAATATTTCAAGCAATGCTCTAATTGTTTTTTTGTGAATACAGCTAGTATGTTGGAAAAGTATAAACTGAACATAGGCCTGGTTAAAGAAGCTTGCACCATTGATCATGAGACATGATTTGTAAGCCTCTGAACATGCATTAGATACATTCGATGCCCTATGAGAGAGCAAGACCTTTAATATATTATTTTTGATAAGAAGACCTTTTATACATTATGCACACTTATGCCCAAACTCCCTTAAGAAAGAACCTACTGAATGCCCTGCTAAATTTACCTAGACGACTACCACCTACATAAAACAGAGGGAAAAAAGGCCAGATGAGGGATAGAACTCTGGTACCCAGATAAGCAAACCGTGTTAAGAGTATGTGAAGAGGGCAATCCATATTCCATTGTGTTATCTTCCTCGTCTTTTGTGGAAGTTATTCTCCTAACAGGTGGTGAACTGGCCTCTGAGTCTTGGAATTGATACCACATCCTAAACACCACATATTCACAAAGAAGCTCCTTCCAGTAATCACCTAAACAAGAAACAAAGAATTAAAAAAAGTTATCGAGATAGGAATAAACATTACCATAGACATTAGGATACAAATTGAACAACAAATTGATATTTAGGAGTATTATACCTGTTCTTGTCCTGATTAATTAAGCGAATCCGAGCCTGGTAGGCAGTTTTCCTCTCTGGAAATATTCAAAAAATCTTATTGTCAGAATAGAAATAACACCAACTTAAGAATTATAACCATGCATCATTAAACACAATGCATATCGTCTTGTCTTAAACTTGACTTCAAATTGCTTGAAGTAGGCCTTGGATTTTTAATTGAGCTTTGACAAAGGCATGTAATGAATAAAATTTTTTGAACACTTGTTGCAAATGTAAAAGATGTGTATATAATCCCCAATTCCCAAAACATGGTAGAAGGTAATTAGAGCATCAACAATGTCAACAAACTGCATGGTAACAAAATTAGATCCATATAACTCATCTTTTGTTTGCACATACATACATACAAAAAAAAAAAAAAAAAGGCTAGACGAAGTAATAGACAATCCATGCCAAAATACCCATATGACTGAAAGAATAAGTGTAAACAACCTGTAATAATATAAAAAAAATGCATAAAATGGATATAATGGGAGAGAGGTTAATTGCCAACTATATCAATTCTCAGAAAAATTTCCAACAATATGCGTGCTTCGAAACATAAATTAACATATTCCTAAGAATTAAAATGAGACATTTCCAACATTCGAAAATATTCTCCTTATCCACCTTTTCTTCGGGAGCCAAACAAAACTCCCATACTCAACCACAATCTTGGGTTTAAAACCTTTCTCAATCAAACAAACGATACGCAACACATAGCTCTCCATTTCCAATTTCCATCCCACACTTTCCCTACACGTAAACAAACCTCTAGTTCTAAAAAAGTAAAGAAAATGTCGAGAAATTGAACCGACTTCTCAAACAAACTCGGATTAATCAGCCACATGAAACCAACTATTCAAGCATAGTAAACAAAAAGAAGGAAACATAGAGCCCAGTACGAGGGTCTGCCAATTACTAAGGCTTGATCTAATTCTAAAGAGTAGAGAGGGACATAAATGGATTAGCCTTCATGAGAGTAAAGAGAGATATAAGCCCTAGAAGCATCTAATGGAGCTCTAAGATAAACAGATGCAATTGATTATAGAGGGACTGATGGTTAGGATTGATTTGTCGGGGGGAGATAGCTAGGAGTGTCGCGAGGTGGTGTTGAACAGAGAGACACTGTTGCGGGTGGCTCTGGGAAGAGAACGCAGGTTCCTAGCGAGGGAGGATGGTGGGTTTCGCGGTGGTATGGATGCAAAATTTGAATGGGGGAAGAAAGTAAAACCTGTGTTGCAAAACACACGTTTTGCTTAGATTAAAAAAAATAAAAATAGCCTGGCACATTTGGTTGCAAATTTTAATAGGATGAGATGAAATGTTTTGAATAGTAATAAATAAAATATTATTATAATATAATTTTTTAATATTAAAAAAATTATAATAATTAGATGAGATGAGATGAGATTGTAGAACTACTCTGTGGCAAAACTCCTCACCCAAATTCCAAACCGATCAAAATCCTAGCTCTTGATCTAGCTCACTCTCTCTCTCTCTCTCTCTCTCTCTCTCTCTCTCTCACACACACCCAAAATCCAAACCAAACCCTAGCTCTCAATCTCTCTCTCGCCCTATATTAAGCGATCAACCAAAATTCCTTCTAAAGAACAACCACCCGAAATTCTCTCTCTCTCTCTCTCTCTCTCTCTCTCTCTCTCTCTCTCTCCGAAGCCATAGCCTTCGAGTTTCTGAGGCAGTTCTTGCTTGCTGGAGTTTCTGACACTATAGCAGAAGGCTTGAGCCATGAAGACTTTGCGAGTGAGTTGTGGGTAAGCTATTGCTCTTTTGTTTTTCGGAAAAAGAAAATCTTTTTGAGGTACTTAGATGTTTTAAAAGTAGATCGGTATTTTCTCAAAAGTTCAATAACTATTTTTTTAGTTTTCACTTTGTGTGCTTTTATCGTGTATTGATAAGAATTGGCACTCTGTGATTTTGTTAAGCTCTAGACCCTTAAACAAAGGGTTTTGTTTTGATGTTGAGAGATTTGTTAGTATTTGGAAGAAATGGTTTTGTTTTCGTTTCTTTGTGTTTTATGCCCAGATCTAGGGTTCCTTCATTTTTTGTCTTGATCGTTGGACTCTAGGCCTTTCCTTTCTGAGAGTGTTTTGTTATTTGTGGGTATTTTTAAAAGAAAATTTCAATTATTTGCGTTATGAAAATTTAAAGGAAAAATGCTATTTTTGGGTGGTTGTAGTTGAAGGCATCGACAAATCAGGAGCTGAATCAGAGCAATCCACTGTTTCAACTTCCCTCGAAGATTCTCCGTAGTTTCACGTTGAGTTGCTGATATTTCTCTACTTGATTCATCTTTTGTTTTTCTCGTTACCCTTATGTTTTTGTTTATCTATTTGGTTACTGGGAAAACGAGGGGAAAGAAAATTCGTGCTTGGTTTGTAACTTATTCTGTTGTGTGTTTTTTATTTTAAACCATGATAAGCCCAGTTGAGCTATACGCAATAACAAAATTCTTTCAAATGATACTGTGTATCTAATTGTCAACTTCACATGCTCTAGTTTTCTTAGTTGACTCTGTTTGCTGTGTAATGAGTTATTTTCAGAAAATAAAGTGTAGAATTTCTGAGAATGGTTTTTAGGAGTTCCCTGAATATTTTTTATTTTTTGTGACGAAGCATTCTAGTTCTAAACGCTATTATTTTTTTCCCAACTATTTTCCATACTGAAATTGCAGTTAAAGCTTGGGACTGAAACTTTGATCTTGTGCCAAGAGATCTTTCCACTTATTTATAAAAGGATGCTACCACTATTTGTTTGTCATTGTTCTTTTATCAAAAGAATTATTTCTCACTGTTGCTGTAATGAAGCCAAATACATAATTGTTGATGTAGATTTCATATCTTTTATTTTATTTTTATTTTAAAAATAAAATAAAATAAAAGATAATGACTGTGAAGGGTGAAAGCATTCTAACTGGTTCTGGACTAACTTCTCGGTTGCTAAATACAAGTTTTGTCTTTTATTTTTACCTTTTAATGTTGCTCTGTCCCAAAGTTAATTGAACTATAAAAGAGCAGATGCAACTTACTTTGAGTGGCCCCCATATTTTCATGTGTAGCTCTTGTCCCTTCTTTGTTGTTAAACATCATTAACAATCTGTTCCTTTTGGTGTTGGGTTATTGAAGGGGATGGATACCAAGGAGTTATTACATTTTATCATTACTATTTACGTTAGAGTGCTCCATGGGCATTTTTATTTGTAAAACAAAAGATGCATGAGTGCACTCCACAGGCTTTTTCTTTTTCTTTTTGACAGCTTAAGAATCAGAGAAATCATAGGTGTAATGTTTTGTTGAAAAAAGTATTGTTAAGATGAGCTCAAGTTGGTCTGGTTTGTCTCAATTCTCTCAATAATTAGGATTGATGATGGTGAAAATGATGGGTGAACAGTTCTGCTATAGCCAATTGGGGGTGGAGAACCCCTGCGGAGAAGTAGAACTGATGTAGTTTTCAATTTTTCACCTCCAGAGAGAGGCCGTGATTTGTGGGTAAGGGAAGCGTCGTGGTCGATGGTCGTCTTCTTCAGTCGTCGTCTGTGGTCACTGTCGTGGGTAGGACTAAAATGCTTGTTGCAGTCACCAGTGTGTGTTATTCCAGATCTGGTTTTCGATGTACATGCCGGTGATGATTTCGTTTCCACCCAAACAAAACTCACTACAAAAGGCTCAGACCCCCAAAAGTCCCTTACCTTCTTCTCAATCTTTCCTCCAGAGCATAGATTCTGTTCAAGTAAGTGTTCTTTCTTTTCTTTTTTTATTTATATTTTGTTGGCTTTCAATAAGAACATCGATGGTCTAGTAAATAAATTTGGTATCTTTTGTGTTTTATTGGGGGAGGAATGGATGTATAAACTAAAAGTTTCCCAAGGATCCTAGCTGAATAGGGAAAGATCTTGAAATAATTTTAGAATAGGACAGATCATAATGCTTTGATTTGGAAACTTTCGTAAGCATCTTGTAGAGATACTGATTGTTCTCTTTTCTGTTGCTTTGTATAGCAGTCAGGTCGAGTTTAAACATGTTGGTAAATGTCTCAGTTAAATGGATGCTACAAAATGTATCCAGCTTAGAGAGATATTTACATTGGGTTTGGATTACATGCATTCATGATATAAGAACTTGGGAGTATATATGCATTTTATTATTGGAAAGAAAGTTGGGCCCCCTGTTACCATAATTTTTATTTTTTTAAATCCTGATAATTTTTATTCAACTCTTTGCAGAATTTTTTTGTGCTACATGCAGAATGCTGGTTACTCATTTTAACATGGCATGGAACATCTGATTCCTTCATCAATACAAGCTCTGCTACATCCTCTAGAGTTGAGGCACCATTTACAGAAAATAATACACCCGATTTTAAGGAAACTGAAGCTCCATGTGCATTCTCTAGAGGATAATACACCTGCTGCAATGAGTTTTTTTTGTGTATTGAATGGGTCCCAGTGAATTGTTGTGTATTGTATGTATTCCATCTACTTTTTTGTGGAATGAATGTATTCGAGGGACTTTGTTATGTATTGAATATTTTTTTTATTCAAGGTATTCCAGGTTCTAGTTGTGTATTGAATGTATCCCATCTATTTTTTTGTGGATTGAATGTATTTGAGGGACTTTGTTGTGTATTGAATATTTTTTTGTGTATTCAATGCATTCCAGGGCATTGTTGTGTAAATTGTCCCTTTTTTCATCACCTATTTTGTGTATTGAATATGTAAGGTAGTGACTAGTGTGTAAAGCATTTGTAGGTTTATGGTCATTTTGATGTCATGCTAAGATTTAGTGTCTTTTGAAAATATTACAGGAGTTGTTAGAAGGGGATTTAATTACCTTAGTTTCATAAACCCCTAGTATATTTTTTGCACATTGGATTTGTCAATTATATTGTCAAATTTAGTATAGGTTATGTATGCCTTACTGTCTTTGCAGTTATTGGAAGACCCCAATTCTTTGAAATGAGTTGATTTCCACAAAATTTTATTAATAGCCATCCTGTTTCAAATGTTTTTCTAAAAACCAATGTTACGGTGTTTGAATGGTATAATATTGGATAGTGAACTGATCAACTTACTTTATATTAAAAAATAATGTTACATATCATTATACAAATATTATTAAAAGAACAAGAGTCGAAGAATGAAAGCACAATTAAGGAACCCACGGTTGTACAATTAAGGAACCCATGGTTTACAAATTGCATTGTTACAACTTGAAATTATAGTTACACATTACATTGCATCCATATTAGATGGAAAAACATCTAAGCACAAATAAATTCTATGAACAAGGCAGGCTCTCTTGACATTATCTTTGTTTTGTCTTAGGAGTCAACACACAACACTCGGGAACTATTTGGATGCATACTCCAGGATAAAATTATGTTTCTACCACCACTGATTTCGATGCATCTAGATGATTAATTTGACATGGTCCAAGAAGAACTTCTAGGAGCTCCTCTTGTATGTTGCCCTACAGTGACGCTCATCAACTGGAAATTCAAATTTTAGAAGCAAAATCGTGTGTAGAAAAACACATCATCTCCCCAATACACATAATGTGCAACCAAATGTGCATTTTGACATCCTTTATGCTTTCAACATCAATCCTCTGCACTGGAAAGTAGGCCTTTCTTTGGTAGTCTTAATTGCAACATTTCAAACAATAATTTTTTGTTTTGTTTCTAACCAAGTAAATCTTTTTGCTCCTAAAGGGAATAATGAAACTTATACTTCAAGTAACTTATGTAAATGTAAATTTCTCAGACAAATTGATGAAATAAATCTTCTCTATTTTAATAAATAGCCAAAATAACATTTTTACCCACAAAACCTTATAGGAACAGGAATCTTGCAGTTTACTACTACTAAAAAATTGCCCCTGAACAAAGAAATCCTAGAATTTCAAACTCATTATCAATTTCAGTTTTTTTCTTGCTATTCATCTGTTTACTACAATTTAGCAGGCAATAATTTCCAATTTTTAATTCCTCATATATCTTTGTCACCTTCGAAACTCACATGCACCTCAGCACGTGGGGCACATTTTGACAAAATATAAATCAATACCCACTAAAGAAGTATAGCACAATCTTACCTTTCCTTTTGTAACCTTGTCACTTGAAGCTTCAAGATTTTCAATTTCCAAACGCTTAGGGTAAAGTAATATCTGCTATTGACTTTTAGTCAGAAATAAAATTCTACTTGAAGTGTTAACTATATCAGGATGGATGGCATAAAACAAATGCAAGTATCAAGCACAATCAAATTACCTATAAGCATGGGTACAATGAGATACCTTGTTAAGTAATTGAATATTTGATGCATCAGTTGCCACAATCTGCACACCAAGATTTTGATGCATCAATTAATTTACCTCAAACATGCTTTTTGCCAAACACTCTGCTTGACCATTCATGATCCCTGATAAATTAATTGAAACCAATGCAAAATTTGAAGACAAAGATCTGGGAAATAAATTCTAATCATATTATTTGGGAAAAAACCCATTAAAAGCTGGAACAATTGCTTAACTTGGAAACCTGCCATGCTTGGTACTCTTGACATTGAACTCAAATTTAGCCAAATAGTTTAACATTGTCAAACATGTTAACAATTACATTAATAAATATGAAAATGCCAAATTTAAGGTAGGAGTAGCATAGTCTTACAAGCAACATTAGGACATGATAACCCTAGAAGCCAAATCCAAAACAACAAAAACCTTCTTTCAAGCAACTTTAGGACTGGATATACATAAAAATATACCTATAACTAAACCTAAAACACATTCAATCATTAGAAAATAAATTAAGTCTTACACTAAATTCCATTCATCATAGGCAAAGAAGATCTTGGGAAGACGAGGGAGAGGCAGAGATTCGTCGGCTTCGTGTGGGTCCTCAGACATTTGTCACTTGGGGAAGATGAAGAGAGGGGGGATTTTGTGGGGTAAGGGCTTTGATTTCATAGGGCTTAGGGCTGGGATTTCTTGTGGAAGATGAAGGAAGGAAGGACGAAGCATCGATTTCATAGGGCTCCCCGTAGGGATTTCATGTGGAAGACGAAGGGAGGGATTGAGTTCGTGGGGAAGAAGAAGGGAGGGAGAGAGAGCTAGACTGCTGAATCACTTTGAGGGTTGAAGATGATTGAAGGGAGAAGGGGTTTGGGGGGCAATCCAGGGCTAAAGGAAAAAATGAACATGCTGTTTCATTTTCCATGGAGGCAAGGTTCCCCTGTGGTGCCCCCTCGCGGTTGCCAACAGAATACTCCAGTTAACTAGGGTGAACTAGTTTACATCACTTACTATGGTATGAGATGCAAATTTCTTTATTGATTATATTGGACCAGGGATGAGAAGATTTTTGAAGAGCAATGCCAATTTTTGTAGTCATTTGGGGGTAGAGGTAGCATGAATGTTCTTAGCAAAGTTCATGTTTGTTATTATGTATTGGAGTTTGATTAAAGAAATTTATTGTGTTTTGTAATGTAATATATAAATACTAAACAATGTAATATGTAATGGATTGCATCATGTATGTTGCATGCATTTTACATGATGAATATTGGAAATCTTTTTTTTCTAATTTTGCATGCATTTAGTTAAAAAGTTAATTAGTTGTTTATAGCTTCAGTTATTTTTGACAAATTTAGTTTTCCATTTTGATAAATTTGTATTATTATGGAATATTCAATGCATTAGTATTATGTTTTTCAACATCACTTGAAATTTTTAATAAAATATCGGCTTTTATATATAAAAAACTATGTTTTTCGACATTAATTTTTCTTGAAAAAATTGCAATAAAATAGAGTTATTAAAAATATTATATTTTTCAAAGGTTTTTTTTTTTTGGAAAAAAATTTAACAACATACATACTTTTGTTGAAAAAAAAAAATGATACAATCCGGAACCCGGTTTCCAGTTTTAACTCAGGTTTCTCGGGGTTCTGGCCCGGGTCATAGCCCGGATCAACCTGGGCTGGGTATACCTGGATACTTGGTCCGAAATTTGGGTGAATAGTCTTAGGTTAAACACCTCTTATGGTTTATTTTTAAGAAATCTTTGTGCTATGAGTTAATAAAATAGAATTTTAATTTTTTATTTATCAAAGTTTTTATTGGAAATAAGTTGCAGAAGTATAACTGCCACATATCAATTTTATTTTTCTTAAATAAATTAAATGAATATTTTAGAAAATAAGAAACGGAATATGAAGGGTTCGAGACTTTTAAAATTCTAAATTATCTAATATTTATTTAAGTAATATTTTCAATTATTATATATATAAATGAACCCAATTATTATTTTTAATAGAAACTTGTAGAAAATGTTATTTTTTTTAAAATTTTTTTAGTTGAAAAACTTCCATTCGACGGCATACCCTTTGCCATTTTTCATGAAATAGGTAGAGTTTTCTCTCATGAAGGTTGAAAAATCTCACGATTTTAGTTTCATCTCTCACAAACTCACACACGCAGCCCCTGTCTCTTCTTCATGCGGTCAACTCTGAGAGAAATTTTGTGCTTACAATTCGTTTCTTCTCTACCATTTTGGGTCTTTGTAATTGTTGAATATTGAGGTTGATCTTGGAAACCCTAGCCCACTATTATAGATTGGTTTCTGTGTATGCTTCTTTAGGGTTTTTATAATGACATTTTTCTCGTAGTTTTTGGAAAATTTTTTGTATAATCAGTGACCAAATTTTGGTTGTTTGATTTGTATTTTGTGATATTGATGTGTTCTAGTATTAAAAAATTTTGCCATTTCAGTGTGCTAAGAATTTTACATGCCCCTTTGTTTCATTGTCAGCGATGAATCCATTCAGTTTTGATTCTTTCTTGTCCATTTCGTTTCTACTCTACCATTTTGGGTTTCTGTAACACCATTGTTGAATGTTGAGGTTGATCTTGATAACCCTAGCCCACTATTACATATTGGTTTCTGTTTATGTTTCTCTAGGGTTTTTAATGGCAATTTGTGAGTAGGTTTTGGAAAAAAATATTGTATAATCACTGATCAAATTTTGGTTGTTTGATTTGTGTTTTGTGAAATTGATGTATTCTGCTATTCAATCTACCTATGCCATTTCAGTGTGCTACGAATTTGACATGCCATTTGTTTCACTGTCAATGATGAATCCATACAGATTTTGGTTCTTTTTATTTTATTTTATTTTTTTATTTTTATTTTTTATTTCTGTTATGTGAAATTGATGTGTTTTGCTATTCAATATACCTTTGCCATTTAAGTGTGCTTTGAAGTTGATATTATGCTTTGTTTCACTGGGGCTAAGCATTTGTGCTTGTTTGATTTATGTTTTCTGAAATTTATGCCTTCTAATGCAGTAGTTAAATCTAATGCAGTAGTTAAAATCAATGACCTTGTCATTTTCGAGGAATTGTTGCTGAAATTCATGTTTTGCTAAATTTGTACATGCTAATGTGCTTGGATTTTCACATCGAAGTGTTTCCTGTTTGGATAAATGTTATGGTTGCTTGCCATTTTTTTTAATGAATAAGTTTGGTAACTTTTTCTATTTACAGAGTAACTTAGTGATAAATCCATACAGATTTTAGTTGTTTTTTTATTTTATTTTGTGAAATTTATGTGTTCTGCTACTCAATCTACCTTTGCCATTTAAGTGTGCTACGAAATTGACATTCTGCTTTGTTTCATTGGGGTTGAGCATTTGTAACAGATTCACTACTTGTTTGATTTGTGTTTTCTAAAATTTATGACTTTTGCTTTGCTACTCAATCTACATTTTGTAACTTTTTTAAATTCAAAGTTAACAATCAAATAAGGAAACAATATGATCTTGCCATATTGTTCATATTTGCTTCTTTTTTCTCTGTTTATTCAACCTGACACTTTATTTTGCTCTCATATTTCTGTGTTGGTTGGCTTCATCAGTTGTTGGCTTTTTGGTTTTTGTTCTCGATTCCTTATTTGCTTATTCTCATTGTCATTGCTTTGTTCTTTACAGATTTAATTATTAACTTCAATGAGGTTGCCGTTGGGGATGTGTATTTAATTAGGCTGTGATGATGTTTAGGCAATAGTTAGGCTGTGATGATGGTTAAATTGAATATGATAATTGTGTAAAATCACAATTTCTATGAATGGGGCGAGCTCGATATGGCAGAGTAAGCTGGGTGGTCATAAAGGCAACCGTGTTGTAGCCATTCGAGCTTGTGTTATGTTTGAGCCAGATGCCAGAATAAAAAAACCATTATAAGCCTCTGCTTGAAATTTCTTTTTCCACTATTATGTAATTTATGTGGTTTTGTGTTGTGTTGTAGCCATGCTATTTAGTTCTATTGGTTGGATTAATTTTCCATTTTGGATTATTTGGATTAATTGGTTGGATTCATTTGCCATTTTCTCTACTCTATGAATGCATCCATTTCTTTTTGGTCGACTCCTTATACACACTTATTGCTTCAAATTATAGCAACCAACAGAACTGGCATTCGGCTCCCTATACACACTTATTTTCCCTCAAATAAATTGCCAAAATTTGGTTGCTCTGTTATTCAGTTTTGTTGATTGGATTACTTTGCCATTGCTTTCTAGTTTGTGAATGCATCCATTTATGCTTGGTTAGATTATTTACTACTTTTTAAAGAAACTTGTTAGGCTATGATACCATTGTCGTTTGTGATAGGAAAGGTATATTTCCCTTGAATGCTTTTTTTGTTTGGTATGATTTTGGTTGTGTATCCCCCTTGGCTGTGATGATAACAAAGTTGAGTGGAAACACTGGAAATTTGTAACATTCTCCATAGCTGGGTAACCTGGACAACCAATCACAAAGGCAACTGGTTGTTGCAACCATTTGAGCATGTTGCCTTTTCCTATGTGTTACCATTCCTTTATTGAACCACTTTCTATGGGTTAATGGTTTGGGTATGTTTGTGGCCTTCGCAAGAGAAAGTTGAGTGTCAACAACGGAAAATGCTCATTGTTTGTCTACAAACTTGAAGTAAAACAAAAGACAATACTACCCAATGCCTAGGTCAAGTAGTAGGACTAACAATATTTCACGCTTAGGAAACTATCTTCAAAATGAATATCTACTATGTTATTGTGGTATTAAAGCATAATCATATTGAGGATAATGAGGGCCTCGAGTATTAAAACTCTCAGTATTTGATAATTGTTGGTGGTCTTATTTGCTTTCTTGTTATGGTATTGTTGTGCTTATAGAATTCAATATGTGTCAATTGTGTAGACTGTATAGGCTTGCAAGTTTTTCTGTTGGTATAATCTGGAAATACCAGTATTTGGCTAAAAGACAATTAACCGATTAAAAAACCGAATTTCATAAAATACAAGCATCAATGGACATCCAAACTAGTAGACATCGACTAGAAATTGATTTAGAGGAGTAAGAGAAAAATGGAGAAAACTTAGTTTGATTATTAGTTTGATTATTCTGATTTTGATGTCATGGTTATTTGTTTTGGCAATTTATTTTGGAAAATTTTTGAATCTTATGCCAAGATGTACTAAACTTTTGGACCTGGTGTATGGGCATTTTTATAGTTGTAATTATAATATAGTTTTATTATTCGCACTCTGTTTTTGTGTTTTGGGGCTACTGGGAATGGGCGATAGTAGTATTTATACGTAATATTGATAAATATTATGGATGTATTTTACCTCTTTTCAATTTTTTATTTCAGTTATTGAGAATGAATCCGTAGTTTATCAAGTGTGTAATTTTTCTTAACATGTGAAAAAAGGATATTTATCTATTCCTTTCTTTCGGGTGTGCCTAAATTTTAGATCATTTCGATCACCATTAGATCAAAAGAAAAATTATAATCTTTCTTTTTCTTTTTATTTGTTACAAATAAAATACGTTAGAAGATGCGAATATTTATTATCTGTAAAATCATAATAATCTCAAAACTATTCTCATATAGGGATAAAAAATCAGCTTTGCGTTTAAAATTTACGTAAAAGATGATACTGCTCAATATAGTAAAAAGACAAAAGAGTGAGTAGTTAAGATTGTAAATTAAAGTGAGAGAAAAAAATAATAAAGAAAAGAATAGGGAAAACATTATTTTAATAGGATAGAGAAAGTATAGGGAATGAGATGTAGGAGGTTTTTGAAAGATTAGTAAAATTTAGGATAAAATTTTAAGAGTGATTTATTTTAGCTAAAATTTAGGAAATTTTATAGGAAAGGGGGTGTGAGTGCTTGAGTAGTTGTCATTTAACTCTCAAAAAGTTATTATAAAATATGGTCTTCATATCTTTATAGGATCAGTAGCCAATAAAAATATACAAAAGATAGTCTCCTTGTTGATACATCTAGTTCATGTAGAGAACTAATGAGGGATACTCCTACTAATCCAATATTTATCGTCTCAGAATGCAATCATATTTGTTATTCATTTAAAGAATTTATTTTACATGACTCTTAAAAGAAAAATTAACAAAAGTAAAATTAACCCACAAACTGACGTGAGTTCATATGATATGCTAAATCTATTTTACAATAAAATTAAGTAGTTTTATAATCTAACATGCCATATCAAGTTACATTAGTTTATACATTTGATTTTGTGAAATTCCTTCGTGGCTAAAACATTTCTCATATTTACATTGATTCTAAATTTACTGCTTTGTGGCTTTATTTTGGCCATCAAGGCATAGCTCCATCTGCATTGTAAATACATGGGTTGATGTTGGTTTGCTCCCATTTTTAGTTAATCTGAAATTGACTATGTTTTGCATACATCTAAAATAGCAAATAGCATGTTGATGCTATTTTCAGGGTCATGCTTGTCCATATCAAGTTTTGATTTATATTTACAGTATTAATTGTATTTGGTTTTAAATTATCAGATCAAGTACTTTAGCCAGCTTAAAAACTTCAAGAACTTAGTTTTCAGACGAATGCTTCTTCTGGCATAGGTTTTGTTGAGCACAGCACGCCCATATAATTCCTTGATCAATTGCAGAGGAAGAAGGTGGCCGAGCTGAAGTTGTAATATCAATACAATATTGCTGTATTCTTTTTTATTTTGGCCTTTTATTGAATGAGGATGAGATGTGTATGTTGAGAAGGATCTATAAATGATGACCTTCCCTCAACTTTTGTGTTGTGTTAAGATGATCTTTTCATGCAACCATATTTTTTTTTTCGATGATTAGTCTATTACAAATATGTCTAACTGAAGTCGTTTTCACGAGAAAGTCTTTTAGAGTTGCATCGTTGTGATTAGCTTCAATGTTAATCATTTCCTTATTTTTCCATCAACACGAAGAAATAATAAAAAATACTAAAAAATATTATTTTTACAATTTATACAAATTTATAGATAATCCAATATAGATGTGTAGGAACTAAAATAGCCAATATACCATTTTTAGCTAAGATTTATCTAGAAAAATAGACAATCCAATGTCAATGTTCTTGGTTAGTATTAGAACTTCAAACAGATGCGGTCACCCATAATCCTTTCTCCCTTATAGAAAACTATATAAGAAAAAACTTTGTATATTTAATATGTATTACAAATGTACAAGCTGGGTGACGACCTATCTATAGTATAATAAGGACTACGTAATAAATGAAATACAATCAATACATAAATACAAAATATTCTGATATAAGATATTTACAGAATAGCATCATAATATTCATATAATATTAGGAAAGATATTAATATAATTAAGGCAGTAAATATGCTAACATCCCCCCTAAAACCCAAAATGGTGAAGCTAACTAGAGTTTGGAAACAAAAGTACCAAGTCAACCAGGTGAATGAGATTTTTGTAAAAATGTCAACAAGATTGTCTTCGAAGGATATAGAGGGAAGATGCAAAGTGTTTGTTGAAAGTGATGACAGACAAAATGATAATCTATCTTGATATGATTGTTGTGTTCGTGAAAGACATTATTATGAGCAAACTGTGTGGCACTATAATTATTACAGTAAATGAGAGAACTAGTCTTTTGTGGAACACACGTGTCTATTGAGAGTATCCAAGCCACAAGAGCTTAGAGGTGGTGTCTACAGATGTGCAATACCTAGCCTCAATACTAGATCGAGACATACCTTACTGTTTCTTGCTGCGTCCAGAAATAATAGATGTTTGAAGGAAGAAGTAATAGCCAACGGTGGAGCTGAATGCTCCAACACAAGAGAAAAGCTTAAATTATGGAAGGCAATTTGGCATATGACGGCCCCTAACAAAGTTAAAGTTTTTGCATGGAGAGTTATTCAAGAGTGCCTCCCCTCCAAGCAAAACTTGCTGAAAAGGAAAATCACTGAGAATGCAAACTGCCCCTTCTGTAACTTCCCAATTGAGGACTGCACCCATGCTCTAATAAAATGTCTGGATACTAGAAAAGTGTGGCAGCGTTTGATGCCAAATATTTACGAACTACATGCTGCTAGTACTATTCTAGATGTTGCTCTACAAATGCTGCACAGAGGGGATGAGGGTCTACTAAGTCGATTCTTTCTGATTGCATGGTCACTATGGCATAGGAGAAACAAATGGGCTATTGAGAAGGTAATGCTGGACCCCTTCCAGGTTGCTAATAATGCCATTAATACATTCAAGCCAAGCCTTCAAGCTAGGGTGGAACCGAGCTACACAATGCACAAAACAGGTTGCTGGCAGGTACCCCCTCATGGCTTTTATAAACTAAATGTTGATGTTGCACTGTTTTTTGATCTGAAGAAGGCTGGAGTAGGTGGAGTTCTTAGAGATGAAAGGGGAGAGATGGTATTAGCAATGAGCAATGAGCAAGGCAGAACACGAACTGCATGACCCAGAATCTGTGGAGCTAGTTGCGATACTAAGAGGCCTTCAATTCATCCTACAGCTGGGTATAAGGAAGATTGTACTGGAAAGCGATAGCCTGTTGATGGTTGAAGCATTGAAGGCCAGTCAAGACTCACTTTCATTGCAAGGCAACATGCTGAAGGAAGTTAAGAATATGATGAACTGTTTTGAAGAGAAGAAGGTGCAACACGTTTGCAGAAGTGGAAATCAGGTGGCCCACACTCTAGCTAAACATGCATGGTCTATCCCGGATGTAGAACTTTGGATAGGATCAGTTCCTGCTTTTTTGTCTCAGGTTTATTGGCTTGATAGCCAGAATGTAAGAGTTGAAAATACTCTATGATCTATACGGCTTGTTATCAAAAAAAAAAAAAAAAAAATAGCCAACGGTGGAGCAACGATCAATAGGATCACCAACCAAATCAATATCAGAGTAAGCCTAGAGCTCAAGAAAAAATGAAATGAGAAGTGAAGTGCTTGTAATAAAGTCTCCTTAACATAACGAAAAAGACGAGGAATAACATCATAATGAGTGTAGCGTGGTGCACTAATAAATTGACTAACCAAACGAACAATATAAAAAATATATGGTTTTGAAATGGTAAGAAAAATGAGATTGACAACTAGTTGTCTGTAGAGGGTGGGATCTAAAAGAGGTTTGCCATCAGTGGCAAGAAACTTAGCATTGTATTCAAGAGAATTTCTTGTTGTCTTGTTATCAGTCAATGCAATATTAGAAAGTACATTAGAAGCATATTTAGCTTCGGAAAGATAATAATCATCTGCACCTGATGTGACCTCAAGGCCAAGAAACTAGCTTAATTCCTCAAATCCTTCATTTCAAGATTCTTTCTGAAAACATGATACAACTTCAAGTGTACTTAAATTATTTTCTTATTCCTAGGCGAATCTAATGCCTGCCCAAATTATGTATTACAGTGTCCGACAGCCATAGTTCCATTCCTCATAGATTAGTTCTTCTAGGGCGATAGAGTACAGCAAAATTTGAATAATATGTAGAAGTCACTATCGGGACAATTGTTAAGTTCCTTGATTTAGTTAAGTGATTTATTCAGGTGTTAATTTTTGTAAAGTTTGATCCACTTCCAGCTTGATTCCATGTAGTAACTCGAATCAGCTGGCGCAACATAAACACGTACAAGAGATAAGTCAATACCAGGCACCCTTGTGATTCATGATGCTTTTTCATTTTTAAGAAAATGTATTTGTCAGAGGAGAGAGACTTTCCCAAACATGCCAAACATCAATATATAGGAAAAAGAAGAAAAAATGGCCAACTCAAGCTCCAATGTTCCTCAGAAGTGATTGCCACCAAGGTCTTTTTTATCAAGCATATTCAAGCATCAGTTTCTTTCTATTCGTTTTGCTTGCTCTGAGAGATTGTATTGCAGGTTTGGAGTTTTTGGAGCTTCACCCTGCTGAAATGGCACCTTTGAGTTTTGCTGAAAGCAAATAAATGATCAATTCCCAGATGCAAAATTGTTGTCTCTCGTGGTTGGAACAAGAGATGTTATTGTCTATCAAATATTTTTGAATTATTATTATTTTTAAATTAAGAAATGACCCAAGTGATAAAAGGTACCATATTTATAAAGTGGGATGAGAATTGAATAGGAGTGATTATATATACATAAAAAAATCAAGTCTCATAAAGAAAATTGAATGGTCGGCAAGAAGAAACACAGTCATGGTATTAATGTGCACGCCCAAGACGAGGATGCAAGGTTGATTGCTTTTAAAAAATATGCCCCAATTTTTTAAAAGCAATTGGAAAGTATAACAATGTAAATACAGCGTCCACCACAAAGCAGAATAATTTCTGGCTAGTCCTATCTAGCAACCCACAATCAAAAAGTAAGGGAGGCTCGGTCTATGAGATACACTTCCGATGCTTAAGTTAGTGAGAGTGAAACGTATAGATTACATCTCTAGTTTCTATTTTTTTCCAAAGTCCCTTTGGTACATACCTTGATCCCTATTTATACAAAATGGATATTTTCATATGGTTGGGCTTGTCTTTCGGCGTGATTCCCCTTCGTCCGTGCTAGAATGCGAACCGCTAGGGCTTTAATTTTGCTTTTATGAGAGAGTATTGTGCTAGGGGCATTAATGCAATGGGCGAGCATCGCACTAAAGGTCATTGACTTCCCTCGTCGCCCATTATGTCATTAATACCTTATTCATGAAATCTAGATTTGAATTTTGTATCCTTGCGTTTTGGCGGTTCACAACCTTAGTCTCTGTTGGACAGGCTTATAGTTTCTAGGCCTATGGACCTTTATATTGCGTGCTTCGGTCCAGCTCCCTTGGGGGAATATTTGGCCTACTAGTTACCTCATAAATTCTTGTCACACGGATGTGATGGAAATTTCACGTTATATTTCATGTCATTTTGGCAACTTTTTGTCCATGTTGTCTCACCTGTAACCACTTCCTTGACGACACATTCCCACGCTTGGGATAGAGTATGCTGGTTTATCTTCCACATCCTTTCGTGCAGCACAGATTATGAAATCTTCCGATTTTTCCTTTGTGCCAATGATACCTGTTGTTTCCTTGTTGGGGGTTATTCGATCATCGTTGTTGCCCTTGTAAACCTCTTTCTTCTTCACATTTTTTGTTTCTTGCTATTGCGTTCCCTTTCGAACCCTAATCTTCCATCTTCTAGTTTGGTTGGAAAAATCTAAAGGTAGTCAAGTTGATGCACCCCTAGCGCACTCCGGATGACATATAAAGAGACTAAATGAAACGGTGCGTTGAAGCCTCACACGCTGTCGAAGTTGAAGCCTGTAGTTCCCCCCTCACCCGTAGCAGATCCGTTGCAGAGATCATTGAGCCCACTCCTCTATCCGGCAAACCAACTCCATCTGCCCTCCTCTATTCGGCGACAGAAATCGACAGAGTTTGCTCAACCAGACTAAGATAGAGGGTAAATGCCCAAAATGCAAGTGGCTTCACTGCAGTGGACATCTTATCTCAAGGTCCTAGAGATAATAAGATATAATAGACCTGGAAATTAAAGTTTTCTTGAAAAAAAATGGAGCTTTAAAAATCAATAACGCACCATCAAGTACTTTTTATCCTGAAATTGTCAAAAATGCTCCCTTAACACAGCCATTATCCTCACAAGAAACGGGTGCTAAACAACCAGTTGTGAAGCATAAATAATCCTAAATAGTGAGCAAAGCAAAACAGAGGAAAGTAGAAAACCATTTCTTGCGTAGCCGGGGTTTCACACTTTTTTGTTCTCTGTCTGTGAGCAAAACTCAGGGAATCACATGGCAAGGGACCACAACAGAGAAAAAGCCAGATAAGATGTATACGTACGTATTTATATTCCCTCAACCAACGTATACGTACTTGATCGTCAACTGCAACACGAATCCGAGGTGCCCAAACGTGTTGGTGGCGAGAGAACCGTGCCCAGACGTAACAGTGGCGGAGATGTATCAGTGTAGAGCCGTGCCGATGGCGGAGACGAGAAGGCGCTGAGTATCGTGTGAGAGGCTTCTTGCGCCAGACTAAGCGGGAAAAATGAGCAGACGAAGGCCTGGAGTCTAATCCTTAAAGTAACTCAATTTACAAAACTACCCTCCAGGTCAGCATGGAGTGCACGAAGGGTGCGCATGAATGACTACCCGTAGCAGAATTGCAAGCGGATCTGGATTGCGTGAGGAGCTTGTATGGGGTCCCAGACTCCTCTGTAGTTATGGATTTGCTGTTGGAACTTAAGGGGCTGCAAAACAAAAATAGTGAGAGAAAGTTTACTTCAAGGCGCGTTACAAATGTCGCTTTTCTTAAGACAATATTCGCCCCCACCAATTACGGTATGCGTAGGGGTTACAAGCGAATTTGCCTCCAAGATACAATGAAACCCAGAACAAGTCTGTTTGTCTAACTGCGTTATGCACACACGAAATTAGACCCCGAATACCCTCGAATTTTGCTATTCAACCAAGAAATTAGAAATCTGATCTCTCGAGAACGAACAGATTCTAACAAGTTTTGAAGAAATGAAATATTTGGGAGAGAGAAGAGAGAGAGAATTCGAAATTCAATTTTGATCTTCTTTTAAATGGCAGGCCAATAGGTCTATTTATAGATAGCCAAAAGATGTAAACGAAAAGTTATTACTCTTCGTACTACTGAAAATTGTTCGGAATAGGTATATATATTATGACTGTTGCGGTATGATACAACAGTTGGACTTAGTCCAACGGTTGCCTTGTTCTTCTTCCAACCGGATGGCACTGGTTCAAGTCACACCATGCGCGTTTTGGGAATATTATTTTCCCAACACCTCGCGCTGCGTTCGCGTCCATTGCCCATGTGTTGCAGCGCTTCACGCAGCACGCACCTTGAGCCCCAAGAGTAGTAGCGCCTAATGGCTGGCATGCCTCTTGGTGCAACCTCTTCATAAATCATCAAAATCCTTTGTTGAATGGATCAAACCCAGTCCCATGGACTACATTGGAAGCCTCGATACCAATAAGCCAACTAAAGACTTATGGTCAAAACATAGATCCAAATATAATAAACCTCCGAAACTTTCCATATCTTCTCTCTTTCCACAATAATTCACAACTTCCAAAAACAACCTAAAAATATTATTAATAAATATAATATATAACTAATTATTTTGAAAATATTTCCAACATTTGCCTGTGGCTCGTCATGGGGCTGTCGATTGGGAAGGGTTTGCCAAACGGGTTGCCCTGTACACGAGCATGCTTTTTATGGGACTCTGACTTTCCTTTCGTCGTCTCGTTTGTGACGTTTTAGACTTCTTGGGTTTGGCACCTTCGCAACTCCTCCATAATGCCTGGAGGATCCTGTTATCATGTTGTGTGGCGTGGCATCAAGTTCTGGACCTTTTGGTAAGGAATATCTTGACCTTACTGCCCAGGAGTTCATTTATACTCATGGCGTCCGACATCAGGACAGGAATCAATGCAGCTTCTGCTCTCGAACCAATTATAGAGTGGCGCTTTTGAAGTATCGTTATTCCCATGCCAAAGAGTGGCATAATAAATTTTTCTTTTTTTCTGATACAGGTTGGGAGTTTCCAATTTGGGCCTTATGGGCATCGTTCCTAATGACCATAAACTTAGCATGGCACTTTCAGACCTGGAGAAAGCTCGCCTGTAGCTGATTTATTCTTGGGTTGAACAAAATCTTGAGGCTATTTGGTCCAACCTTCTTCTCACCAGAACAAATATTGATCAATTTCTGCTATAAAAAAATATCGTCTGTTCCTCACAGACAACAAAGGCACACTTTATTCCACTTGACCAGAAAGGGAAGAAACCTTGCCAAGATTGCAAATCGATTCATGTTGTAGGTGAGGCCTGTGATGGGTCTATCTTTGAACATAAGGCTTCCATTTGTCTTCCAACAACAACGCCAGATTTCATTGCCGTCGGGTGGCCGTGGACCGATCTACCTGACTTCACCGATTCTTGACAATTTGGAGGAGGTCTTGGATCAAGCGGAGGTTGATTTGGCAGTGATATTGGACGTCGAATTACCTAGGCTCGGCCCTCAAAGTGCTTTGAGCATTCTCGGGCGTGTA
The DNA here is from genome assembly GCF_018687715.1 of Carya illinoinensis. Lineage (NCBI taxonomy): Eukaryota > Viridiplantae > Streptophyta > Magnoliopsida > Fagales > Juglandaceae > Carya > Carya illinoinensis. The sequence goes on along the minus strand of NC_056767.1, from coordinate 11,703,383 downwards.
CATCATCCTCGCCGAGTGACCGAGAACAGGCTTATCAGCCTCAATCAAAATTTGACCACCCTGTTGAAACCTTCGATCAAGAGGAGGCGGATATTGACGTGGTACTACACTCTGCTTTTCTTTAGTCTGTACCAAGTGATTTCTAGGGTCCCTTTCCTGAGGTGCCTTTTGACGACTTTGGGGGACACCCTTGGTGCCAGAAGATCATATTCAGGCATGCGAGGTCGGTGAGGAGACATCAAGTCAGTTTGCTCATGGTGCTTTTTTAGATGATGTAGACTGTGGGGTTAACACCCCGCAATCCATTCCTTCCACAGCTCTTGGTGGGGAAACACCGACTTCCCATTTAATCATCAGGGATTATCCTGCGAATACAAAGGGACGAAGATGATATTGAGATTTTACTGTCAACAATGACTCAAGGTTTAGGTTAAGTGAATACATGGATTTCTAGGATAATTGAACTTTTTGACATTAAGGATTATGATCTAGCCAAATGATTTCCATCATTACTCTAGTTAGGAATTTTGGAATAAGAAACCAAGGTAACCATAGGAGAATGACAAAGGGCATGGAAAGGACTTATCATCTCAATGGACTTGGAAGTGAACCCGTAGCAAGTTATGGATCATAGATAGGTATGAAGAGGGCCAAAGCTTAGATAAAGTATGGATCAAACTTTTGAAGTAAGACGCAAAAGATGGGCACAAGGCAATGCCCAATATGAAGCCCAAGATAAGGCCCAAATTGATGTGATAGAAAGGCCCAACAAGCCAAGATCCAAGGCCCAATGCTAGGCCCAACAAACCAGAATCAAGGACCACTAAGAAGGCCCAAACCAAAGACCATAATCAAGGCCTAACTAGCATCAAAACTTGTGGCCGAAGACATGCCCAATTTGGAGGATAAGCCTGCTCCTCACTCTTGCTTGTAAAATTGCAACACCTAGCACTTGAAATTTTGACACAAACCAAACCAAGTGGCGTCCTAAACCTTCTTGGCCGCCAAGCTTTGTCTTCCACCATGATTCATGAGAAAAAAAATGTGAAATTGATATGACACTATATGACAAAAACACAACTTGAATGCATAATCGGCCGATTGAATCAAATTTGATTTTTCTTAAGGAACTTTCTGAAACCATGCATTTACTACCCTTGAATTAGATCAAGCACTAACAGAACTAGGTTAGGAACCAATGCCAACAGTACATGTCAAGGTCACACGAGACATATCAAAGCCGTGTAACCCACACAAATCCCTCACTTGAATGCAATCAGATACCCTCATTGAATGTTATTGGTTTCCTAGTCAAACTTGTGTACAATTTCTGCGACAAACCCAGCCCCCTTTCAGGAATCAAACTTGAGAATAGTGCACCTTAGAATAGGGACAAGAACTGCACTTTCTTACACTTTCAAAAGAGGAATAATGCACCTTAAGTCTAGCCGAGCACCATCATAAGCTTATACCATTCACGAACGAAATCAATCATATTCCCATGCCATAACAGTTTGTCCCCAAGCTTGGATTAGAGTTCCAAGATTCTGAGTTGACCCCCACACACCTCTTTCTTGGCCACAAAGATTGAAGAAAGGAAAAGAAGCCAAGTTACCTTTCTCAGATGAATGCACATTTCACTCATCCTATTCCATTCCTTTCATTAGATTAATCCAAGTGTCTCCTAATTTCATCTCTCTCATTCACAAGAAAGGAAGACCTCTGCACCTACTTCGACCCATAGGACTGAATTGGTTTGAAATCAAAGGGGTATAGCTGATGGTTTTGGGTTGAGAAGAGAAATTGATATGCTAGCCGATTCCTTTTGGGAACTTAATCACTTCTGAATGTATGAAGCCCTACACCTCTCATACTCATATTAGCCTTCAACCATAGCGATACAAAGAGGTTTCCCTAGCTGCAAAAGAGAAAACCAAAATGAAATACAATCATAACACCTTAACCTATTGCATCAATTAAGCTGAACCTATCATTTGATCAACTTTAGTCAAGCTGTGGGATGCTTAGCTCCTCGCATGTTTTTCTTCTTCTTATGAACCCTATAAATAGCACCCTTCACCCCCCACCTTCACCCACTTCATTCAAGAGTGTATGAGATTTGTGTGAGAGAACTACCATATTTACTAAGTTAGGAAGTGAAACCGAGCCCTTACAAGAGTGTTGGTTGTGAGAGTCCGAAAAGCTATGGTTTGGTGAGTAACTCTTTCATGTTATTTTATTGAAAGTTATATAAGGTGAATCCTTGAAAGCATATTCTCGGGCAGATTTGAAGTTTTGTTTAAATAACTTATTTTGATCTTGAAATATGATCATGTCTTGCCTTGATATGAAGTGATAAGCTTAACTAAGGTCTTGTAATGATAATTAAGGGTTGATATTTGAAGAAAGATCACATGTGATGCCAAGTTTTAAGTTGATATCTTGGATTGATCATCAAGCATGTTTCGGTTTCTATGTAGTTGAAGGTTACCTTATGAGATTTTGATTAAGTTACTCAAAACATGTTTAGTTTCATCTAGAGGCAAGTTCTTAGCATGCTATCAAATAAAATATATGATTCCTTAAGGTTCTTAATGTTCATATGCAAAGTAGAAGTCATAACTATCAAGAGTAGTCTCGGTCTTGTGATATTGTTTTTGTGATGTTAAAAATTTGGTTAGATGGTGATGATATGAAGAAAAGTGATATGGACCTAAGTTGCTAGCATGACTATAAATTCTGATCTAATGTTTTATTAAGTGATAACTTTCGGATTTACAAGAATTCATAAGGATCATAGGCCTAAATCACATATGGTGAAAATTGGTATTATAAGTTCTCATAGTTAATGTTTGATTCATGTGAATCTAAAGTCATAAGTAGAACTAGGATATGGAATACATGAAATTTGTATAATTCATTTAAACCTAGGGCTGAAATTCAAATAGTAAAAGTTAAGGGATATAATTGCAATTTTAGAAAGTATGAAGGCATATTTGCAAATATGGTTTTCCTTGGTAAATTTTGTAATTTATAACTTAAAGTATATCTCTTGTTTTAGTCACACCACCCCTAGAACCCAAATAGTTGGTAAGTTGGCCTCTAACTTACTCTTGGATAATATTTATATGGCTTTGTATAAACACCACATTCATGTTATAAATGTTATTTTGATTATGAAATGCCTTATGATACATATACATTTAGTCACTTAGATGACGTGTTGATTATTTATCAATTTTGCACGATCATGTACTATTGAGCATGATACATGAAAATATGTTATTTTGCATGAAGTATGTTACTTATTACAAGTAGAAGCACATGCCATACAATATGTACTGTATGAGCAAAGCATGAAAAATATTTTATCATGACCCAATGCTAAAAATGAGAATATCCTAGTGGAACTCCTTTATCTACTCTGAAGTGATTAAAAATAAAGTGATAAGCCCTGAATTGATGAAAAACAGTCAACGAACTTTGACTAGTTTCTTTTGATGCTAGTGGATGCCTATGTTATGAAAAGTTATGATCAATGCATTGAAATCTATTTGCACAACTCTGATGATGTAATCGCAACTAAAGTTGGGCTATGGTCACCGACAAGTACTCACGGTGCAAAAAATGGAGAGCCCTAATTATTCCATATGTTAAGAAGAATCCTAAGTAAAGAAAAAAAAAAAAGGCTGAAATGAAACGAAAGATAAAAAGTATGAAATGTTCTTCGTAAGAAAATGTGCATCAAAGTTTTTCGAAAGATGTAAAGGAATCTAGATTGGAGACAAATATGATTTTTCTGCATCTCATTCATTCATCTCTTATTTATTATTGACCATGTTTATATTATCCCGTATATATTGATTGTTAATTTACTGAGATTTTAAGGAATCTCACTATAGTACTCCTAACTACCATTCCTCTCAGAATTATAGAAGTTGTGATAGGACTAGAAGATAGTGATGAATTCCAACACCTGGCTGAGGATAATTGAAGAGGAACTCGACCTAGATCGTAAATTGGAGTTAATCATGATGTTCCTAGAAATTGTTATGTTCGCCATTCAATGCATTTGAGAGATGCTCTGAAAAATGTTTTGTTTTGACACTCCTTGATCAAACAAGTCTGTAATAAGAAGATATTTCCCCATAACAATGTTTGAAAAATTGCCTTACGTTTGGAAGTTTACTAAGTAAGGCATTAAAGTATGGCCTGATTTGGTTACACAAATCAAACCATCTCATCCTATATAATCATTATAACTTTTCCAAACTTCCAAACAAAATATAATAAGCAATTCAATTTTTTTAAATCTCAAAATAAAAATAATATCAAAAAATTATATTCTAACAATCTTTTATTCAACTTTTAGCTTTTATCTCATCTCATCTTATCTGTGTAACCAAATGAATAATTAAGTTTAATGTTTAGTTTCATTCCAATGCAAAATTCTTACAAGTTACCCTTTCCGCTACGATTTAATGCATACTACTAGAAGCATGCTAGGTTGCATTACATGTTATTTGGCATGAACGGGGGTATGTAGTCTTGTGTTACATGTCCTGATACTCAAAGTCTCCATTCTATCTCAAGCAGAGGTTAGGGCTTTACAGGGTGGTATCAGAGCAATTACATCTCTGGGTAAAACACTTGTCACAGGAATACTGTACCAGAATCTAGATTTGAATGTTTGGCTCAATTAGGCTTGAGTTGTTAAAATTGAAAGCTTGATTTGATATATGCTCATCTTAGGAGTTGGAAGTTTAAAGTGAAATGGCATATGGCAGATGAGAATGAAACGATGGTGGAACCAACAACTGAAGAGAGTAAGACCATCTATTGGATGGCGGACACATGTAGGCAGATGCACTCTATCAAATGACCGAAACTCTAAGACAACAATAGTAGTTGTTTCTTAGACAAAATCAATAGCAGCAGCAGCAACAATATCACGTTAAAAGACAATAGAGAGCTGAAAATAGAGGCTGCTCTTTTGAACGATTTGGTATACCGATATCCAAATTTCATGGGAACAGAGGGACCCATGAAAGCAAATAAATGGTCACTAGATCTCGATAGGACATTCAAGATCAATGGATGCACCAAAGAATAGAAAGTACAATACACCAAACATCTATTGCAAGGAGAAATGAGTATCTGGTGGGATACCAAAAGGCAATTGGTAATACGGGAATTAGGAAATATAACTTCCCTGACTTGCCGACAGAATCAAAGAAGAGTTCAATAATAGTTTCTTTCCAGAAACGATTAAGTAGCAAAGGCACAAGAATTCGCATCATTGGTACAAGGGAATGCTACAGTGGAACAATATGCTGCAAGGTTTATGGAGCTTGTAAGGTTTGCGACTTATCTAATAGCCGCGTAGAAAATGCAAGCTTAGAAATTCTAAGGAGGCTTACAACCTCGAATTCGGTTTCATCTGGGCTCGCTTATTAAAAATTTTCAAGAACTGGTTAGTATAGCTTCCATAGCCGAAGCTGAGCAAAGGAATTTCTTGGCTCAAATCAATTTGGAAAGGAAAAAAGCTTCTCCATTCACTACCAGATGAAGTAGTGACAAAAGAAGAATAATGCTGAGAGCCAACAAAGGAAAGAATGTAATGATAGCTCCATTTGCTACATGCCAAAGGTGTGGAAGGGCTTATGGTGGAGAATGCATGTTTGGATTAGGAATGTGTTTCAGATGTGGATAGTCGGGCCATATGATTCAGGATTGTCCTAATAATGCACAAGGAGGAGGGGTCTTCACTACAACCAACAACAAACTGTGGTAAAAACCACCCACCCAAGCTAGAGTTTATACTGCTACCCCCAGAGATGTTGATGTCAATATATAAGAGGCTGAAGAAGCTGAAGTCATTACTGGTATTTTTCTACTAACCCCTCTTTATTAATAGAAGGTTTGATTTCCTTTAACCACTAAGTATATGGTAGTTTTTACTTTACTTTAAGTAATATCCAATTATTGGGATATATGACATGTGCTCTATTTGATTTTGGAGCAACACAATCATTTGTGTCAGCATCATTTACATGTATGTGTAACTTGCTAAAAGAATTACTACCTCAGACCGTAATAGTAACAATTCCATATGGAAGCATAGCCAAGTGTACTCAGGCGATTAAGAGTTGTCCTATTAGTATTGGTGAAAGAATCATGGAAGCAGATCTTATTATCTTCATCATAATGGTATTTGATTTGATATTAGGAATGGATTGGCTATCTAAGCATTATGCTAAAATAGATTGTTGAAAGAAGGAAATTGTGTCTGATTTACCTAATGTTGGTAGGAGTCTTTATGTGGGAGGAATTGTAAAGGCCGTACCTTCAACCATATCAGCCATGCAATGTAGAAGATATATTGTAGTTGATGATGTGACTTATTTGGTAGTGATAACTAAGGAATTCAAAATGAGTGAGGTAATTTAGGGAATACCTATAGTTGAGAATTTCTTTGAAATATTCACGGATGATTTACTAGGATTACCCTCTAATCGAGAAATAGAGGTTGTGACACCCCCAAATTTCACTTGGGATTGGACGAACTTTGAAGTGTTGGGATATGCAACACAAGGTTACTTGTCCTCATTCATGACAAGTAAGAATGTAATGCACTTAGCATACATATAGCAATATGCAATATGCAATATTTAGAGTGGATAATTTTAGTTTTTTTATACAATACATAAAGTTCTAAAATGCTAATCCCAAGCGTAACTACTTATCCATAACTATTTACATAAACTGAATTCACATAAACCATTTAGAGACTAGTTTAAACCATGCACAAAAAAAAGTGGGGTCCTTACAACATGGGCCCTCTCAAACCTAGAAAAATGAAGTACTTAGTACACATTATAATATCTTAGTCGTGAAGGTAGATTGAGTCATACTAATATACTCTCTAAATCTAAAACTTCAATGGCTAATCTTCCAAAGATCTTCCTTAGAAAAATATATATGATACACTTCAAGAGTCCTTGTAATTTGGTAGGAAAAATTTTTAATCCATGCACAATTGAATTCACTTTCTTTGTCTCCTCAAGGAATTCTATCTATCTTGGACTAGTTTACTCCTCTAGGTTTAGGCACTTGTTTCTGATTTTGACTCTAAATAATAGTATCTCTCCCTTTTGATCACGCAAAACCTCAGGACTAAGATTTTACCCTCTTCCCATATTTGGTTCCAATATAATGGTGATCTATGTCTCCATAAATATAGTGCTTTGCCAAAGACCATACAATGGTGGTTGGGTAAAACTTCTATCATAAGAGAGTCCTACTAAGACCAATATTTCTCCCAATCACTTTACTTTTCGAAACATAGACTCTATTGCATCCTCAGAATCAAAACAAACTCCAATGTGTGGAATATTAATTTATCAACTTTCAATATCCTTTCTCTCTCTACTAAAGGGTATTCTATATCTACACTAGTATGAACATTAATACTTCTAATGAAAATTATTACTCTTACCACCTGGGTAACAATTCGGCTTATGAACTAAACTTATGCGATGCAACAATTACTAAAAACAATTATTCGCTTGAAACCAATGCCGTGCAAGCTATAAATGATGATGGCTTGGCATTGCCTAATGTTAACCATAAAGCAGTACTACTACTAACCAAAGTTGAACTCATCTTAGCTAAACTTAAGATACAAAAGTTCTAGAAAATACCAATGACGACGCTAGCTCCTCCAATTCCTGGGGCGTCAGTATCTGCGTCTCTTGGGTTGACAACATACGTTTTAACGAGTAATTGGTGCCTCGGCTTTGGTTTGTGGTCTTCGTTGGGGAAAACTCCATTTCTTTCCTTCCTCAAAGCAACACTAGGACAATCAATGATCATATGACCCGATCGACCACACCTGAAATAGGTCCCCAACGTGATTCTACACTTGCCTCCATGGTGTTTATTGTACTCTTCATAAAGAGAAATTGTAATAGGCATTTGACTCTTGTTGGCAGAAGCTTTACTGCTCCGAAGCTTAGAGGGGCAGTCTCTCTTTATATGGCCTAGCTGACCACAGTTGAAACAAGCCTCAGAAGCAAGCTTGCATTCGCCTCCATGCTTCTTGCCACACTTTCTACAATTGGGTAGTGGAATGGGCATTTGCCTTCCAATCATGATGCCATTTTCTTTGTCTGCTCCTATCATCACCCTATTATTATCTACGCTTTCACTGATAGTGAATGGGTTATCTCTCTTTCTTTTTGAGATGGCAAGAGTAGCTAAACCTCCATACATGGCTTCTACAATAATTGTCGCATTAACCATTTCCTGGAAGTCTTTGATTTGAAGACGAGTCACCATGAGGCAAATCCTTGGCTGTAAACCACCTCGAAACATTAGTGCCTGCATATCCTTTGTGGCAGTCCAATAAGCTACAAATCCTTTTTGTTCCATGAATCGGATAGCATATTGTTCCACTGTCATGTTCCCTTGCATCTGAGACTCGAATTCTAGTGCCTTCAGTTGTATAGCCAATTTTGGGAAAAATTGAATTCCTAACCCTGCTTTGGATCCTTCCCCAATCCAAACAACTATGTTTCCTAATTAATTCTCTTGTCAACAGATGTAGTTGTTGACTTCGGATTAGCTCTTGCTGCTGCTTCATCATTTTTTACAGTTGATGGACAACCTCTGTCACATCATACCCTCTAACCATGGAAAGGTGTTGTCCCTCCTAATTATCCCCTTCGACTAGGTTTCTTGTCGGGCTATTATGAGCTAGGTGCTCCGTCCTGGATCAAGCAGGGTCACGCCTGTCAGACTAAGAATTCAATTCAACTATTCCACCATTCAAGGTGATACAAAAACACTATTCCCATCTAATAAATGGTTCACACCATCTCTTCTGAAGTGAGTAACACACTCAAAAGGTTAAAAACCACCTAGACCAATAAATAATGAGTATCTATTCACACCAGTCCAAGCATATTCTCAGCCTGGCTTAATCACATTTTGCATTACCAAATCAATAAGTCTTTCCTTAAAGCTAGTTGTGCTTTTATTTGTTTGATTATGCAAAATAATCTTTTAAGGTTCACACAATCTACAGCCCCAAATCTGGTTAGATTCATCTTACTAAGTTGCGCCCCAAATAAGATATCACCTTGTATTGAAGGCCTATGAATTAAATACCTTCAAATCTCATGAAGCTTTTCCACCTAATGTCTCCCACTAAAAATGCAGATTCAATCTAAGCTCTTTTTTCCTAAAGCCATAGACCCATAACTTCATTTATGAGTAAACTTATATATATGAAGCCTATAGAACTTAAATCCTAGTAGGAGTCTTTATTTAGAGTCTTCAATTTCTAAAACCTCAATTTTTCTGAATAATCTAAAATTGTTACCTTCTTCCATTGGAGACCTATATTCTTGTTCCATGATTTGAACAGCTGGGCCATGTTGCCTCTATTCTACAACCGAGTTTTCATGCTTTCCTATTCCAACAATTCAGTTTGTTCAAGCCTAAATATCTTAAATTCAAGCCTAAATTAAAAGAACATTGAAATTCTAATCCTATTTTATGGTACAACTCCTAGGGACGTGGATTTAATCCATAATCGTATTGCTTTGATACCACCTGTGACGCCCCTAGATTCGGCTTGGGATCAAATAGATTCTGAAGTGTCGAGACATGCAACACAATGTTACTTACCTCCTTTCATGACAATTAAGGATGCAATACACCTAGCATGCATCTAACAATATACAATATTCGCAATGGATAATTTTTTTTTCTTTGAACAAACATAAAGTACCAAAATGCTAATCTCAAGCTTTACTACTTATCCATAACTATTTACACATACTGAATTCACATAAACCATTTAGAGACTAGTTTAAACTATGCATGAACAAAAGTAGGGTCTCTACAACATAAGCCCTCTCAAACCTCAAAAGAGAAGTCCTCAATACACATTATAACATCTTAATCCTCATACTGTACTTTCAAAAAGTTCTACGATCTTCTAAAAAATTTTTGCAATATCCTTCACTAGCAGTATAGTAATATTCATGTAACAAACTATTGGTTGGGAACGATCGCCTATAGTAAAATTATTACTACTTGGTTCTGGACATGCTGACCTTTGCCTAGTCCAATTTGTTTCTATTGATCCCTGTCATAGTACCTACAATTTCGGGGAAAATGGTAGCTGGTATTATCATGGTGAGATTTAATTACAAATATCAGCAAGTTAACAAACAACTTCAACTGACAGTTAAAGATGTATGCATGACAATAAAAGCATGAACGCAAAAATGTGATAAAAAATAAGCATGATGTGACTTGACAAATAACATGACATGTGTTGACATGTCATGACTTGAACAGACATGAGAAGAACTGAATTGACGTGAAATAAACGTGACATAAATCTAACAAGAATTGAATTGGAGCTGAATGTGAACTGATTGAAATTAAACATGAACTGAATTGAATGTTAAAATAACACGATCATGAACATGAAATACATGAACTTGGAATCTTGTTCAATAATTAAGCATGATTAATAAAAGTGACCATATAGGTGCTACAAGGTTCCTTTGAGCCGTGTGTACCTACTGATTACCGCATCACAGTACATGTATTTGTACTAGCTGTGAGTGCGTTAACATAAGTACTAGTTCACAAGTATATACCCCTACTATGGAAAACATAATATACGTATCTCATGCCAGATATATGCACCAGCATGAGTAAGTATAACATGAAATTGAAAGTGTGGTGACACTATTGGCTTTGTGCTCGTCTTCACTCTGGTGACTAGTCAAGTATGCCCCATTCAAAACTCGATGATATTTGCATTGTCATCTCAACATGCTAGCATAAACAAAGGAGTTCCATTAGGATGTTGCCCAATTCTAGCATTTAGGTCGTGATAAAAGTAACTATTTTTGAAATACACTTTGTACTCGATACGTGACATAACGTAACATGATATGAACGTGAGACGAATGACATGACATAACATATAATAGACAAACATTTCATGACATGGCATAATTTGAAACAGACAAATGTTTCGTGACATGGCATAATATGAAATAAACAAACATTTCATAACATGGCATAACTGTAATAGATAAACATTTTGTGATAGAATATAACATGTAACAATTAAAAATTACATGACAGAATAAAATGTGTAAATATAAACATTTCATAATAGAATATAATGTGTAATAGATAAATATTGCATGTTATAATATAATGTGTAACAGACATACATGTAGTGACATGGCATAGCAGGGCATATATGATAACATAAGAACATGGACAATAATTCTCTTACCAACACACACATAATAATTTAATAGTAAGTTGGAAGATAATTTATAGTGATTGTTTGCATGATGAATCAAAAAGTGCAAAACTCAAAACATAAAATTACCATCTTATATAGAAATATAGAAATATATAAAATTACCATCAAAAAGTGCAAAACTCCAAATATAGAAATATAAACATACTATCTTGGAGTAAAACTACCATCTTACCCTTTACATGTGGAAAAATAACCATTTTACTCCTAATTTAAGAATTTTTCATCTTAACTCCAAAACTCACCAAAATTTAAATTCCTCAAGTAATTTTTTTTCTCTAAATCCAAATATCTAATAAGAAAAACCTAAAACACATTACAACTATGTCAAGCATGCCTAGGCTGAAATATACATAAGCCAAATCTCGACTTTTGTTGCAATTCTATCAAGTGTCATTTCTCATGCTTAAACTGAAATATTGCAACATAGAAAATCATATCCTATGTTCAAATAACAAACTGGAACAACCAACGAAACTCACTTCAAAAAATCACAAATCTTTTTAATACAAAGTTCCAAGCTTTCTAACTATAAACACAACCCTTGATTCTCAAGCTTTTATCTATTTTCAAAACAACTCCAAGATTTCCAAAAGTTCAAAAACATACTTCCAACATGTTCATAACATACTCTTAAGAACTATTATGCTTTGAATCATCAAGTAAAACCAAGAAAATTACAAAAATCCATTACAAAGCTTTCGACCATAACACTTTCACCAAAACTTATTTCTTTATCGTTTGGTTTTGATCAAACCCTTTGATCCAAAAAATAGCATGAAATAAATCATATATAAATAACATCATATGGTTAACAATCATGTTCTAGAATAGATACAAGCATTATACTCAAGATCAAATGGACAAAATTAAATCAAAACATCAATCCACCCAAAAACCTCAAGTACATGATGTAACCATGCATAAAAAAATCATATGTTTAAAACCAACACCAAAAATCCTTAAAATAATATTCTAAAATGTAAATAAATGTTTTAGGATAATCATATATAAATATAAAAGCCATTGATCATGCTTTCTTATCAAAAGATTCAAGCTTACACAAAACAGAATCTGTTTTCAACCTTCCATTTTTCATACCATTTTTCATCAAAAGCTTTTAACGTGCAACTAATCTTAATCAAAATTATGTATTCTCATGTTAACTATAATCCATAAAAACATCAGACCAATATCTTGCCAATAACTTGGTCAAAATCATCAAACTATCATACACTATCCAGTTTATCGCCCAAATGACCTCATATTGTATAAACCAATTTTTCACCCATCTAATGACCACTAAAATCAACATAAATCATACTAAAAGAAACTAGACTCAAGTAGAAATAAATTTTATCAAGGATACTTTGTGAGAAAATACTTACTTCAAAAAAGTCAATAAAAATAAGACAAAAAATTTGCCAGAGAGCTTCCCTGGTTTTCTCTCCAAGAAAAAGGTTGGAAAGTGATCAATGAAGGGAGAAATGATTTTTTATGCCTCTTAAGCATCTGAAGGGTGATATGAGGGGTGTGAGTGACACTTAAAGTGATGGGTTTGTCAGCCAAAATAAGGGGCAAAACCAGTCCAAGGTTTTTTGCCACAAGCTGCCATGTGAGAGGGAGGAGTGAGGTTTCCTTTGGCCTTCACATCATGTACTGTTTGGGGCTGCTTTTGGTAGTGGAAGGACTGCCATGGTAGGGGGAAAACTTCCTCCACAAGCATTGCTTTGATGGCTCGATTTCGTGGGCCTTAATGGGCCTTAATTGAAAGGGTTTCCATTTAGGGTTTCAATGGGGTTTGGGTTTATATTAAGCCCAAATCCTTTTTTTTTTTGCCCAATAGAATATCTAAGGTTTTAAAAAAATAAATAATGATGTAATCAAGTATTTAAACACTAAGCTAAAACTAGATTCATTTAGGGTTTAGTGGCAAACTTTTGGGGTTTGGGGAAACCATTTAGGGTTTCAGTTTTGACCAAGCTTTTGGGGTTCCAATTGGATTCCAAATGTTTAGGGTTTTCTCTAGGATTGAAACTCTATTTGGTTTGGCACAAATTGGATAGTTGGATGGAATAGAGTTTTACTTAGGTGCCATGATCACAAAACTTGATTTCCTTCACTTTTTCCATCTCATGGTTCATCTTGGTGCCAAGTGTCTAATACAATTCATCAATTGTGGCAAAGATCTTGTCAAGTATCCCAATAAAACTTCTCTAACCTAATTTGGACATTCTATACTGTTATTTTTGAAAACACTGTTCTTAGGTGCTAACGCCGATGTTACTATTCATTTCGAAAAAGTGAAAAATAAATCTTGCATTGTAAAATCCTACATAATCATACTAAACTTAGAGTGCAAATAGTTTATCAAAATTCAACTCTAAAGTGCATTGAAGTAATCAAAACACGTTTTTGAATAAACATTTCATCCGGAATTTGATTTTTTATTTTTTATATTTTATTGTGCCTTAAAATCCTAACTATTCCTTTGAGTCTAATGGCTTAGACTGTATCTCATTTTGATACTTCTAGGTACCTCAAATAAATAAATAAATGCGCTTATGGCACTATAGTGAATGGTAAGTTGCAGCATTGACTATGTTGATAGATTAAAATTTATATGATTGGTCGATTTATAAAAACTTTTAGGGTTTTCACAAGGTTCCTAAGGCCTAAAGAAATTTCTCTGTTAAATTTTTTGGTTGGCTGTTAGAGAGATTACCATCGAATTGGAACATGCCACAACCCCTATTCATAGATCACCCTATTGAATGGCTCCATCTAAGTTACAAGAATTAAAAGTTCAAGTAGAAGAATAGATGGAGAAGGATTTATTTGTTCTGGTTCTTCACCTTGGGGAGCACCGGTATTGTTTGTTGAGAAAAAAGATGTGTCAATGAGAATGTGCATTGATTATAAGGAGTTAAATAAGGTAACAATAAAGAACAAATACATGTTACCACCTATATGAAAATCTCGACAAATGCGAGTGTTAAATCACTCAGCTTTGATGTTAGTCAGGAGATGTGCTCGACCGTCCTAATTGGCAAGGAGTTATGCACTTAAGGAAGTGGCATCCCCCTTAATTGCCAGATGCGAGTGTTAGGACACTTAGCTTTGATGTTAGGCAGGAGATGTGCTCGACCACGCCAATTGGCGAGGAGTTATGTGACGCCCCCAACTCCCACATACATACATGTGGAAATCGAGACATCCGGGATGATGACAATACGGGTCACACATCCCATCACCACGTGTTAAGTATGTATACATGGAACACATGTATAATAAAGAACGCAGTGGAATAATTAAGGTCAGTCGACTAAGTACCATAATTGTTTAAATACAAGTTTGCTTAAAAATAAGCATACCAAAAATATTACAATTAACCAGTATAAATATAATACAAATAAAAAAATAATAACCAAAAGCAAGAAATAAATCTCAACCCACGGGATCCCCGATCACTCCTCCGGCAAAGCCGCATCCTCAGGCTCAACCTCTTCATCACCTAAGTCATACCAAAAAAGGGTACCGCAGATAAGTAATATTCCAAATAAACCACAAGATAAAAATACATTAACGTAACAACAATATGCATGAACATGATGCCATATGCATAAGGCCTGAAATCACCATTTTCCAAAATAACCAATTTTCCACGCATACCAAAAATCCCATTTGGCCCAAAAATCCAATCTCGTCATTTTTTCAGAAAATGACCCAATAACCAACTATCAAAGTACTGTAGGCGGAAATCACAAGCAAGACTCTACCATCATCCCTACATGTGCACCGTAGGAGGGAATCATAGGCAAAACTCTACCACCGTCCCTGCTTACCACCATCTCTACAATGACTCTCTATCAAACCATTCAATCAGTTCATTTCAAACACATCCAAAATCCTTTCTCGTATAAAAACCCAGTTTCCAATTATGCACATGAACATGTATGTAATTACACAAAAATTCAGTTTTCCTTTTCAAACATGCACATGCATGCAGTATGCAATGCATACGACAAGATACCAAAAATGTCCAACAACAACAATTTTCAACATCAATCAACAACATCAAACAATCAAATGAACAACTCCGTCCTCTAATCCAACCGACTCCTAACTCCTCGGACTCAGTCTAGCACAACCAACCAATCATAAGTATTGTTAATGAAAAAATATATTTAAATCTTAAAGGTCATTTGGAAATACTTACAGTACCATAAAATAACTTCCGAATGATCAGTGAGCTACAAGAGGTGGCGAAAAGACAACGTCACAGTGCAAAATGAATTGTGGCTGTGGGTCACAAAATACCCAAATTTGAACGGGATCAAACGAAGACTAGGGAAGGCTAGGGTAGGGCGTAAGGGTGCTGGTGAAGCTAATGGAAGTGGTGGTTGGCAGTGGGTGGCGGCACAAACGACAGTGGAAAGCCAAAAATGGCCCAATCGGATTTTAGCTCCTGGTGGTTGCTCCAACGACGGATCAGAGTTGGAAATGAGTGGGTTAGGTCAGCAAGAGGTCGATAATGAAGTGGTAAAAAAAATGGTGGCCAGAGGTGGAGCGACGACAATGCTAGAACAAATGGACCTTGCGGCTAGGTGGGGCTCGTGGTGGCTATCTGCAGCGCTGGAGGGGTTGGAAATCAGTGGGTAGGTACGCCGATCAGTGGGGGATCGAACAGTGGGGGTGGTGTAGGTCACAACAGTGCAAGCGGCGGTGCTGGGTGAGGGGAAGAAAACAGACGGAGGGAGAGAGGGCTGGGTTGTGCGCGGGAGAGAGGAAGAGCAGAGGGGGAAAATGAGAGGAAAAGAAAAAGGAGAATGAAAGAAAAGAAAAAAGAAAAGAGAAAAAGGAAAGAGGTGGAAAAAAGAAATGAGGTCCAATCCTCACAACTTGGGTCACTAAACTGATACAATGAAAATTATTTTCAAAACAATAAGTTAAATAAAATAATTCAAACCCAATGATTAAATAAAATAATAAAATCTAAAAACACAATAATTTTAAAGCCAAAAAATAAACTAATTTAAATACAAAACAATAATAAATAACAAGAAAGAATATTAAAATAATTTCACAACTTAAAAATCATAAAATAATATTGCAAAAATCACCTTTAATTTAAACAAGAAAACCACTAGTTATAATATTTTTTTTAAAAAAAAAATCATTTAATAAAAATACATGTAAAAATGGAATATCACAAGTTATGCACTTAAATAAGTTGCATCCCCTTTTAGTACCGATTATGAGTTTTTGGACACTTAGATTTGATGTTAGTGGGAGATGTGCCCAATTGGTGATGAGGAAGTGGCATCCCCCTTTATCCCCAGTTGTGAGTGTTTGGACACTCAGCTTAGATATTAGGCAAGAGATGTGCTCAACTGTGCTAATTGGAGAGTAGTGATGCACTTAAGGAAGTAGCATCATCCTTTAAATTGTGGTGTGATAGACAATATTTGGGAAGTGGATAAGTTCATTGCAATGAAGATTTTACATGAGTAACTTCAAACGAAATACTTTCTAAAATGTTCAACATTCCATGGAGGAGACAATTCCTTCCCTTCTACATCCTTAAGACGGTATGATCTTGGTCTATGGTAGTCCATAACTACATACGGTTCTTCTCACCAAGGGTTGACTTTCTTTCTTCTTGTGTAGTCATCCATGTATCCATTTCATCAATCCCTATTTTCATGAATGCATCCCAGAAAAGGATTTTAGTCGAACTTCCATTATCAATCAAGATTCTTTGGGTGGTATAATTGGCAATGAGTAGCGTTACTACCAAGGCGTCGTTGTTGGGGTATTACGCCTTCACATTCCTCCTCACTGAATGAAATGGGAGTGGTTTGGATTCTCGCTTGCTTAGAGCATCCACATTGGCTTCATCAAAGCCATCTTCAAAATTTGATGAAAAGTACAAGTTTTCCATAAATCTAAACCCTTTCTATCCATAATCCCACATTGGATTCATCAAAATAATAATATAATATTATTTTTTTAATAATAATATAATTCTTTTTTCATATTTTGCAATTAAACTAACTATATGTACATTAATAATTTAATTTGATACTTAAATTATTGATTTCTAACTAATTTTTTTCCTCAACCTAATTACCAACAAACACATTTTGCCAACCCTTCTTCTACCTAACAATCATATATATAATAATTTAAGGAACCAACAAACACATATACAATTTGTTCATCCAACAATTATATTATGCCAATATTTCTTCTAACCAATATTCATATCTACAATTCTTGAAACTAACAAACACTTCCACAAACCACCCTTCTTCTCTACCTAAACTTTACATCTACAATTCTATTCTTGGTCAAACACATTCATTCCACTATGCACAATACCCAACATTCATATCCATAATTCTTCAAACCAACTTGTAGATGTAGCTAACTGTCCTTCTTTTGCCAAGATTTTTAGATGTAGCTAATAGTCTTGGATTAAGCCCTATAAATATATCCATCCTTTAACTGCTTCCCACTCATCAAAAATCAATATTTCTTCTTCCAATTCTTCACATTTTTTTCTCTTAGTTCCCTGTGGATCCCTTTCTAAATACTCTTTATATGTTAGATGAAGATTATTTTGATCATGAGGATCTTATGATAGAAGCAATGGCCCTACATAGACAACGACATGCAGCCGAGGGAGCATCTTCTTCACGTCGTCCTAATTCTCAACCTCGTATGTTCATCCGACGCAATCCATTGGAAGATCATGAACACCTTTAGAAGGATTACTTTGCTCAACCACCAATATATCCACCAAAAATTTTTAGGAGGTGATTTCGAATGAATCGTGATATTTTTTTACATATACATTCTGCAGTTGAGACTCATGATGATTATTTTGTCCAAAAGAGAGATGCCAGTGGTAGGCTTGGATTGTCTTCCCTTCAAAAGATGATCGCGACAATTAGGATGCTCACATATGGGATAACAACAGATCTTATGGATGAGTATGTAAGAATTGGAAAAAGCACTGCATGGTTGAGTATGAAGAAATTTGTAAAGGCGATCGTGTCAATCTTTGGGGGTGAGTACTTGAGGTCTCCAACCAGCAATGATATAGCGAGGTTACTAGAAGTTGGACAAAGGCATGGGTTTCCAGGAATGTTGGGTAGCATTGATTGCATGCACTGGAAATGGAAGAATTGTCCTAGTGCTTGGAAAGGTATGTACTTTGGTCATGTAAATGAACCAACTATTATTTTAGAAGTTGTTGCCTCGTACGATCTTTGTATATGACATGCTTTTTTTGATTTGCCTGGGTCTCATAATGACATCAATGTACTTGATCGATCTTCTGTTTTTGCTGCGTTGGCCGAAGGTCGTGCTCCTCCATGCAACTATACTATCAATGGTCATGAATACACAATGGAATATTATCTTGCTGATGGCATATATCCTTTATGGGCAATATTAGTAAAAACAATTCCTGCTCCACATGGAAAAAAGAAAAAACATTTTGCTGCTTGCCAGAAGTCTGCAAGGAAAGATGTGGAACGTGCCTTCGGAGTACTCTAAGTTAGATTTGCAATTGTGCGTGGACCTGCAAGGTATTTGATGGGCCCCAAGGCGGACCAAGTCTTAAGGATCAATTACAAAATCAAGAGTTAGGAAGATCAAGGAAGCTATGCATGGATGGGGGTGCAATCCACACTTGAGACGTGTTTAGCAAGAGCCCAACATTCAACATGGGCTTGAGAGGAGGAGATCCAGTTTTCATCCATGTGATACACTACGGAAGACACGACTTGGATCTATTGTTATTGAAGGCCTTGGACTTATTTATTTCATTAAAAGAGCTTATTTTATTAGTTTAGAATAAGTGGGCTTGAAGATGTCAGCCCACACATATTTCTTATTTCTAATGAACTATGGTTTTTGGAAAGGCCTTGTATTTTGGCCAATGGTATATTTGGAAGGTTATTAATTTATGTGAAGTAGGGTTTTAGAAGTTACTGTAGCGTGGCACTGTTCACGCTACAGTACCCGCGGCTCACTTAAGTTTTTTAGGGATTGTTATTTAAACCACTTGTAGCCTCATTTGAGGTAAGACATTTTTTATTGAATTTTTATTGTGAGTGAGTTTTCTCCTCTTGTTCTTAATTGAACTCTTGAACTTATCAAAGGTAAATCACAACCTTTGTGGCGTTCCTCCTTGTAATTTGGGTTCTTGAGACGGGATTTCATTGGGTCTAGATTTTAATATAATCTAGGTTCTTGAAACGAGATCTCAATGGGTCTAAATTCTCCATCCATAGATTTGATTTTGGCGTTCTTGGGTTTGTTTTTCCAATATTGTTTTTGGGTCTCAAAGCGAGTCGATTGGGGTTCACATCAGTATTTCCAACTTGAAGTTATAAAAGATATTATGTACGCATGCATTATCTTGCACAATATGATCGTTGAAGATGAACGTCATCTATATCTTGGGGCTGACCAATTCAATTATGAAGCCAATGATGATACTCCATCTGAGCCAATTTCACGTGATAATATACTTGAATTCATGGAGTTCATTGCCCAACATCATCGTATTAGAGATAGAGTCACTCATTCTCAACTCCAAGCCGACCTTATCGAGCACTTCTGGAATATGCATGGCCGAGCATAATTTACTTTCTTGAATATGGAAACACCTTGTGGTGTATTGTAGTACTCATTAAAATGTGGTTATATTTATGATTTCCTTTTTTGTTGTTTTAATGTTGAGAACCTATCACTAGTGCTTGATTTAATAGCCAGCAGTTTCATTCTAAACACGGTATAACATTGTGGAATATTATACGTTTTAATTGAAGGCAGCTAGAAAACCAAACAAATTGACTCCAATTCCTTGACTTATCTGACATCCACACACACACACTCATTTATATACATATATATATATATATATATTAACTTATATAAATATATATATATTTATTTATATTGAGCTCATTGCTCTAGAATTTGATCTCAAATACTTGATTTGTGAATAAACTAGACAAATGCAAGCTCCTATATGACAATGCATGGACGTACACATCATAATAAATCCAAGCTCCTGTATGACAATGCAAGTTCCTAGAAGCTAGAATGGAGAAACAACCAAAATAAATCCATACATTCAGCCTTAATAAATCTAGCATCTGGAATTATAAATGAATAACAAATCCAGAATCTGGAGTTAATAAATTCAGCCTCAAGTCATAAATCCAATGAATAACAAAGACACTAATTCAGCCTTAATAAATGACACAAAAAGTTGCTTCCATTCAGATTTTCCTTTCCACAAACATATCCAAAATACAATCAGCATAAATAGCCCACAAACACTTCCAAAATACAAGTTACTTCACAAATTTTCTAACCACAAATTTTTTTATTCTTTCAGGGTTCATTTACTCGCTTAACCCAACAAGCATTCTTATTCTTCCAATTTCTAATTCTTGCTCTTTAATTTTAAAAATATACATGACACAACTCTTTAATAAACAATAAGAGCAATAAGAGCAAGCATGCTAGAACCTTCAAAATATTATGGTGTCTCCTAGTCCGTGCCCAGGACACTACAAATTTTCAAAATATACAATAAGAGCAAGCATGAGGCTGGAATCTTCATAATATTATTGATCTGTTCCTAAAGGTTCTCAAAAACATGCTGAGCCACATTTTAAGAGATTTCTCAGAAGCTAGTCAGAAGCTAGAAGAGATTTCTGAGAGTCATTTCTCAGAAGAGGAGATAAAATTAAAATCTATTTGGAGAAGGGGGATGCATAATGACGGCTTCAACAGAGACGAGGGAGAGAAGAGTGAGGAAGAGAGACTTACCTTGCCGAGCAAGGGAACGACGGCAACCGTTAGAGAGATTTGGAGTTACTGGTTGAAGGACGGCGATGGGTTGAAAAAGACCCAAGCTTCGGGAGAGAAAGAAAAGAAAGAAGAAAAGAAAGAGAGGAAAGCGATCTGCAACGAAAAACTGAGGGAAATGACTGGGGCATGTAGTAGAAAACAAATAAAAAATTATTTGGTCTTTGTACAGGGTCTCGCCAAACATGGAGAGGTCTTTAGATTTACTGTATCACTTATGTCAAACTTCCTATCTATAGCGAGGCCGTTGCTGAGCAATTTCTGCAGAATTGTAGTCATTTTGAACTTGCATTTGGCAATGGCGAGGCCATTGCCAATGCTCTCAGCCATCTGAAATGTGTGCACAAGAGGAAACAAAGTCATTTGTTCATCTGGGCAGATCAAGTTCACATGAATATAATACAAGAATGTTCATGAAGCTATCATGGAAGATTATTTGGAGCCAAGTTGTGTGCAATTGGAAAGTAAATATAACTGTAATATGGGTTCAAGTTTCTTTAGTATGGATTATAATCCTTTTCATGCTGATCACGGCCCTCTTGTCATTCTCCAATTTATAAACATTTTGTAAGGTATTTCCAATTAGCCAAATGGATAGTGGAACATGATCCAATGTTGTAAATGTTGAATTATACATTATGTTATAGTTTATCTAACTGTATTTTGTAGTATATTTTCCTTAGAATCTCACCAAATTGAAGTCATAAAATAGGTTTTTTTGAAAAGTATGAAACAAATTGTTGCAAAATGTACATTATAAAAAACTCCCTTTTACACTTCTACTCAGGAAAAAACGTTGGTGAAAAAAGGTAGCAATCTTCCTTAAATTAAACCTATTTGCCACGAGGCACCTCCTTGTCAAATTAAGTATATCTCATGCAAAGAATTTTCTGGAGATTACATATTTTCCATTAGTATTGTGTGTGGTGAAAAATGAAATCTCTTCTGATGAAATTCATATTTATCCACGATAACCGTTCATGGGCTTTACACAGTTTCCACGAAGAAATTCGGTGGGGTCAAAACATACAACCTGTAGCACAAACGTATGTCACCAGAAATTACCCACGGAAATCATTCGTGGGAAATACTAATAACAACAAACCTCTCGTGGGAAGTATCCAATTCCCATGAGCCATAAAGAAATTGAATTGCCTTTTGCCACGAGTGTTGGAAGGCTCTTGTGACGGAATGCACCGTGAGGAAAAGTATCTTTCTCTCACGAATTAATGTTTTCGTGGGAGATAATACTTTTTCTGGTGACTTATATGCCACGAACTTCCCACGGAAAAAATTTGTGAATATATAATTTTTCCCACGAAATTCATAGTTTTGCCCACGAAAATCCTCTTTGGGAAAAAACGCTTTTTCTTGTAGTGTGGGTGGATTACAATGCCAAGTAAGTGGTACTAGTAGTGAACCCAGTGTTGTTCCATGACTGTGAGATTCCCAACCCAAGGCCACGGGCAAAATCAGGTTTAAAAAACTGCTAAGTCCAATACACGGGATGTAATAGTGTGTACTAACTAGAGGAAAGTGATAAAATAATTGTATGCATGAAAGGTTTTAGTTTTGTGAATAAAAGTGTACGGTGGGAAAATGTTTTGAGGAATGAAAACCTTTTTTAAAAGAAAAACCCAACCTTGTAATATTAAAAAAAAAAAAAAAAAACGTTTTATGTAAAGTATGTATATGAGTGAGAATGCATGAATGAAAACATATGTTCTTATATTTTTATAGCATAAAATAGTACTTACTAAGTATTTGACTCATTTTATTTTTATGTGTGGCCCACCTAGAAATAAAACGAGGACGAAGTATCAAGACAGACAAGGCCCAAGGAAATGGTGACAGAAGCCTAGGCCCCTTTGTAATCTTTGAAACCCATTTTGTAAATAGACTTTATATTTTTAATCTAATGATTTTCCGCTGCAGACGTCTCTTTTAGATTTGTAAATGTAAGTTTTTATTTTTAACTAAGAAATCTTTTATATTTTGGGAATGGAAAGAATTTTTTTTTTTTTTCTAAAGTCATTTTTTAAAAGTCCCACCACAAGGACGGTTGTTACATGATGCTATCAAAGCAAAACTTAGGTAACGAGAGATGTTATAAACTTTTCTAAAATAAGAGCAAAAATTTTTCAAAGAAATAAAACTTTTTGAATGAAAATGAAAATAAGAGCTGAATATTCGTATAGTTGTTATCTTATGTGTTAAGTTCAATAACATAATGACCATTTTTGGCCATTCGGGATTTATTCAGTACAATTTGGGATTTTTTTTTTTTTTTTTGTTATTTTTTGGGATGAAATTTGAGTTGCAGCGTTAACTTTAATTTTTCTCGTATAACCTCTATATTATTGTCGAAGAGATGAAATATTTTTAATTTTCATAAGTTTGTTTTATTAATTTTTTAAGGATGTTGTGTTGGGATCTGGATGATATATTTGTTGGGAGTTATTGTCCACTCAGGAAAGATCTAACTCTATCCGGACCAGATCTAACTTATCAAAATGGGAGGTCTAATTTTAATTGATTGAAAGTGGCTAATTCGGATGATTGAGACAAGTACTAATGTATTTTCCATAAGATATAGATAAGAATGCTATGCTGATCTAAAATATCGGCACCTTTTCATTTTTCCTATACAGAAGATTCAACAAAATGGTCCAAAATAAATAAATAAATAAATGTAAATAATTATGGTAGTTCACTTGCGAGGAGTCTAGACCAATTCAGCAAACTGGAAGATAATATATAGGCAAAAGAAAATGGGGTTAGATATCCACCACATGCTCTGAATTATCGAGTCCTTGTCCTTTGCTTGACTAACCGATAAAAAAGTGTGGTTAAGAAATTTATTATGTATTTCATCATTAAATTTTTGCAGATTGTGGGCACGGAGTTACTACCACATGACTACAACCTCAGAGTTAGACACTTTTGTCTTACTTTTGGCAGAGGATAGATTGGCTGAGGTTCTCCGTCTGAGAGCATGGTTAATAAATTATTCACATGTAAAAGATAATGTTGAAGAATATAAAA
Source organism: Carya illinoinensis (assembly GCF_018687715.1). Classification (NCBI taxonomy): domain Eukaryota; kingdom Viridiplantae; phylum Streptophyta; class Magnoliopsida; order Fagales; family Juglandaceae; genus Carya; species Carya illinoinensis. The sequence continues at coordinate 11,679,079 of NC_056767.1, read as the reverse complement.
TTAATTTAGATTTTAATTATTCTATCTATATAAATTTTTACATTAAAATATTTATTTTTTTATTATATAACAATAAAATAATATAAGATGAATTTAATTTTAATTATTTATATCAAACCTCCATATTAGATTATCTATTTATTATATAGTAATGATTAATTAATAATTTAAAAAATATTTAATTTTTTTAATTATTAATTTATTTTTTTCTCATATTTTAAGTATTAATTATTAATTTATTTTATTTTATTATATTTTACTATTTAATTTAAGAAACTGTTGAACCCAAAGTTTAAGTTTCGTGTAATTATATATCTACACATTGATTTTTATGATAACAAATAAATTCAAAGAATAAAGAAATCTCAAGCTTAAGTTATCTACACAATGAAGTCAAGCACATCAAGGAATTAAGCATGAGCAAGAAGGAAACAAGTTCACATCAAAACTCATAGAGTAATGTTGTAAATCTCTTAAAAATTCGAAATTAGGATTATGGCTCAAAATTAATATTTTATCATAAAGCAGTAAAACACAATTTCCACATGTGTATGAATATTTTGAAAATTAAATTTGAAAATTTTGAAAGATGATTGATTGTCATCTCTTACATGTGCATGATTGATTGTATTAAAGAGATTGCATGATTAAACGTTTGAATTTTGAAAATATTAAAGATAATTGATTGTCATATTTCTAAATTTTGAAAATATTAAAGATGATTGATTGTCATATTTCACACGTGCATGCTTTATTTGAATATTTTCAAAAGTGATTGATGCTCTTTTTGATTTATTCAAAAGTTAGATGATTTTATTTGAAAATTTTGAAATATTAAAAATAATTGATTGTCATCTTTCACATGTGCATACTTTATTTAAATATTTTCAAAAGTGATTGATGCTCTTTTTGACTTATGCAAAATGTATATGATTTTGTTTGAAAATTTTGAAAAGTAAAGTGTACTCATTTTGTCATATGCGAAAAGTAAAAAGATTAGGTTTGAAATTTTTTAAAAGTGAATGATGTTGTCTTTGACAAATGAAAAAGAAGAAACTTTTATTTGAATTTTTTGAAAAGTGAATGAAATTGTCTTTGACATGTGAATCTTTTTAAATTTGAATATGAAGTCTCATATACCTATAAATAGATCATTTGAGAGCTTCAAATTTACAACACCAAGAGCATACAACATTCATTCAAAGCTTTCATTCTCTATTATATAAGCATTGAGCCTTAACCCCTTTATTCATTTTGAGAGAGATATAGTTTGCACTGTACTATTGTTATTTCACTCATTGAGAAGTATTATCTGATAACCTACCCACTATCAGCTCTTGTATCAGTAAAATAGTGTGTATAATCCTTATGCGTGTAGAAAATGTTCTACATACGAAAAGTCAAATTATCACGTGTAAGGTGATTGCAAGTGTAGAGGGTGTTCTACACGGATCCTTTATAGCAGTGTTTTTCAAATGTGTATCAGGTTTTTATCTCCACCTGAATAAGATTGAATAATGAATTTGGGGATCCTCAAGGGGTAGCTTGAGGCGAGGACGTAGGCAGTGGGGCCGAACCTCGTTAACATATTGAGTTTGCTTCTCTCATACCTTTACTCTTTATATTTATTGCTACTTCGTATTTTGTTTATATTTTATATTGTGTATTTGATTTATAATTGTTAATTTTTAAATACAACTCAATTCAACCTCCTCTTGTGTTAGTCATCTGGGTAATAAAAACTGATGGAAGTTTATAGTTGTCGATGGAGAGAAGAGAGAGTGTTATAAAAAATAATAAAATAAGTATTTGATATATGTACAGTATCTATCAAATTTAGTTTTAGTTTTGGATTTATTGTAACTAAAAGCTACTGTAGCAAAGCTTTGGATAATCCAATGTGATAATTTTTTATGTCTTATTATGCATTTAAAGATATTTTTTTATGTTTGGCTATTCCATTAACAATGTTATGAGAAAGGGGGAATGCTGAAAACTCATAAGAGTTGAAAGAAGTCATTGATCTTCCAAAATTAGGAGGTTCTTATTAATTTCTTCCAAAATTATTAATGCATCCAATAAATTACTTTTAATTGGTCACAAACTTTTTAATAACTTGATATTTAGGGAAAATACTTTTTAAAAATGTGTTAATTATTAGTAAATGAATGCCAAAAAACAAAAAATACGTTTTAAAATTGGTCGCAAACTTTGTAAAGGCCTCCTTGTTTAGTAACTAGACGCTAAGCAATTACAAACCCTGGGTTTGCTTTTCAATCCACATGATAGTTTATATTTCAACTTACAATCTCATGTAGCATACAGATCTTAATTTTCATCTAACACTTATTACATATCTTGAAGTCTTTCCATCTTGATTCCATGTAGTAGTTTAAATTAGCCGGAGCAGCATAAACTACACATTTGAATTACAAGTCGCCAGGCCCTTTATCCTTCACCTCAAATTTTTGAACTCCATCGATGTAAACAGTCACCATTTTTTTTTTATCCAAACCATGAATGATTTTGTAGACAATAATTAGAGCAGCCTTACCTCAAAGATTTTTAGGAATAGAAGCATAAATGAGAATGACTCTTACAATATCTAAAATGTGACAGTATTCCTATTTGTCCATTTTGTTGTGTAGTATATGGGCACGAATAATGTGAGAGTATTCCTTTTTTATCAAGAAATTAAGAAACTATTTGTCATTATATTTCATGACATTCCTTGAATGAAAGGTTTTGATAGTACGAGAAAACTAATTTGGTACCATTTTGTGAAAGTTTTGACAAATGTGAGCGAATTCAAAACGATAATATAAAAGATATATCCAAGTATAGGGATAATAATAATAATCAACAAAAGTAACAAAATGACGAGATCCCAGCCCCCTATGTGGAAATGAGAGCGGGTTTCCAAATACCAAAATGAATTGAATCAAGAGGTGTAGAAAACAAAGTCACTTTTATTAAATAAAAAATGTGTTTATTTTTCAATTAAATTGGTATGAAACACAATCAAAAGACTCAAATGCACGGCCTGGATGACCTTCAGAGACTAAAGCTTGAACACAAGGAAAAGAGGCATTGCCCAATCCATAATGCCATAAATTGGAGAAAGTAGTGAGAGTAGTAACGTGTGTAGATGCATGGGAGGGAATCTGCAAAAAAGAGAGATTGAACATATGTCCAATCTTACGATTAGTCCCAAAGAGCTTGCCTGTCTAAAGATCTAGTAGATCAGTAACATAATTAGCATAAAACCTAATCCACAGAGGTGATAAATCCTTTTCCACATAGGAAATATGGGGCAAAAATATTTTGGTTTTATTTTTTCGTTTGTTATTATATTTTGCATTGTAACTCTTTGTTTTGATAGTAAATGATTGGAGTTTATTTATTATATTTTAATTGTGAACTTGTCATCTAATGTCACATTATGAGATGATGACATGATGACGAGAAAAGAGATGATGAATAGATTTTTTTTTTTTTTTAATGTTGAGATCCGCCACCCCCCTCTTACCATATTTTTAATTTTAGTTAATTTTAACTTATTCAGAAAAAAGAAAGAAAAATAAATAATTAAAGACATAAAAAGTAGTCTTCTTTCCAAAACAAAAAACAAAAAAAAAAAAAAAACAAAAACAAAAATAAAACAAAAAAAATACCAAGAGCTATCTTTTTTTGGCTATTTTTTTAGATGAAATTTGAGTTGTAGCGTTAATTTTAAATTTCTCGTAAAACCTCTCTTATTGTCGAAGAGATAAAATATTTTTAATTCTCCTGATTTATCTGCTGATATATTTGTTGGGAGTTATTCAGGAAAGATCTAACTCTATTCAGACCACATCTCACTTATGAAAGGGGGGTCCAATTTTAAATGATTGAAAGCGGCTTCGGATGATTGAGACAAGTATTGTATTTTCCATAGATATCGATAAGAATGGTATGGACTAAAATATCGGCACCTTTTGATTTTTCCTTTACATAAGATTCAACAAAATGGTCCAAAAGAAAAAATAATTATGGCAGTTCACTTACGGGCCGGGGAGTCTTCTTTTTATTTATTTATTTATTTTTTGAAGCAGACCAAGCAAAGTGGAAGATAATATATAGGCAATATATACTACCGTTGTTCCTATATAGTTTATAAAAGAATATTATCAATATTATATGTTATTCCTATTCAACGATAGTCTTATTTAATATTTAATCAATTTTTTATTTTTAATTTGAATTTTGAATTTTGAAAAGTTTTATATTTTTAATGATTAACATGTTAGTATGTAAGATTATGTGCATAAAATTGTAAATATAAATAATATTTTATTTTATAAAATTTGTATTATTCCCATTATCACGTACTAGATCTATTCCTTTCACTAGTGTTAAAACGTTGCAAGAATGAATATCTATATTTACCATTTGACTATCAATAATTGTATCATCAAATAGTAGAAAAGTATTACGCTAGACGCCGACACTAAAAGACAAAAGAAAATGGGATTAGATACCCATTACCCACCACATGATCTAAATTATCAAAGTCCGCGTCCCTTGCTTTACTGATCCACAAAAATTGTGGCTAAGAAATTTATTGTTTATTTTTCGTCATTAAAATTTTGTAAACTGTGAGCTCAGAGTTACAAAAACATGACTACAACCTCAGAGTCAGACACTTGTGTCTTTCTTTTCGCAAAGGATAGATTGGTTGAGGTTGTCCGTCTGAGAAAGGAGGAAAGCTGAAAACCCAGATCAAGAGCTGAAAGAAGGAGCTGATCTTGCAAAATTAAGAGGTGCTTACTAATTTCCTCCTCACTTATTAATGCATGCAAAAATTATTTTTAATTTGTTTATGTTTATTGTATTTATAACAAATTAACAAGTTATTTTTATTTATATCTTTCTTGAAAAATATTTTAAAAGATTTTCATGATTGAGCTTTATTTTTTTTTAAGAATCTTTTAATTCTCCTTGTTATCATCGAAACTTCTTCGTCTTTTTCATCAATTTCCTCATTTTCATCATTTTCCCTTTTATGAAGAACAACTTTAGGTGTCAATCCCTTTTTTGGCTTTCTTTCATCTTCACTTCGTTTCAGTGTGTACTTATGGATGATATATAACCCGATAAGTTCATTTATTTCGAGTTTCTTAAAGTCTTTAGTTTCAAGAATTGTTGTCACTTTTGATTCCTAATATTTTGGCAGAGAATTGAAAATTTTTCTTACTATCTTCACGTTAGAATAGATTTTGCCAAGAGTTGTCGAGCTGTTTATGATGTTAGTGAAACGAATGTATATACTAGAAATAGATTCATCATCATTCATTTTAAACATTTCATAATCATGAGTAAAAATATAAATTTTTGATTTTTTGACTTACAAAGTTCATTCATAAGTAACTTCCAATGTATCCTAAGTTTCCTTTACCGCCTTGTAAGTTATTATTCTATTGAACTTGTTCCTGTTGATATAAGAGATTTATAGCCGTTGAATTCAACGTTAAAATTCTCTGATCTTCACGATCCACCTCTTTTTCTTCTTTTTTGACCTTTACTTTTGTTAGAATATAAGGTTTATTTACAACGCATTTTCAAATACTTGACCTTGAGCTTGAAAGAAAATTCTCATTCTAATTTTTCATAATATGTAATTATCTTTGTAAAATAGTAGATGCCACCTGTTAGATTGGCTTTTACCAAATGTACCTGTAATGTTAAATATAAGATCTTAACTCAAAAGATAGTCTTACAAAACAGTCTTTGCTCTGATAACTAACACAAGAGGGGGTGAATTGTGTTGATTTTAAAAATTCACAATTATAAACCAAATATACAATATAAAATATGAACACAATACGAAGCAACAGTAAATAAAACGAGTAAGGGTATGAGAGAAGCAAACTCAGTATTTTAACGAGGTTTGGTCTCACTGCCTATATCCTCGCCTCAAGCTACCCCTTGAGGACTCCCAAATTCACTATTCAACCTCTTTCAGGTGGAAATAGAAACTTATTACACTTTTGAGCAACACCACTACAAAGAATCTGTGTAGAACACCCTCTACACTTACAATCACTTTACACTTAGTGATTCAATTATTTCCTGTGTAGAATACATTCTATATGCACAAGGATTATACACACATTTTTACTAATACAAAAGCAGATAATTGATAGGTTATCAGAAAATATTATTCAATGAGTGAAATAAGAACACTACAGTGCAAACTATATCTCTTTGTGACGCCACCGACCCCCCAAATACTGAAACTCGGGAATCGAGGCATCCTGGATGATGACAATACCAGTCACACATCTCATCGCCACGTGTTAAGTGTGTGTAAATACAATACGTGTACAACAAAGAACGCAGCAAAATAATAAAGTCAGTCGACTAAGTACCAGAATTTATTTAAATACAAACTCGCTTAAAAACAAACGTACTATAAATATTACAAATAACAAGTAAAAATATAATACAAACCAAAAGTAATAACTAAAGTTGAGAAATAAGTCACAACTCATAAGAGAGTAATCCCCGATCACTCCTCCAACGAAGCAGCATCCTCAAGTTTAACTTCCTCGTCGTTTGCATCAAAATCTAAGGTACAAAAGATGGTACCATAGATAAGTAATAATCCATACAGTTCACAAGATAAAAATACATTAAGCAACAACAATATGCATGAACATGATGCTATATACATGAGGTCCGAAAATCCACATTTTCCACACACACCAAAATCCCATTTTGGCCCAAAAATTCAATCTCGACATTTTCCTAGAAAATTGCCCATTAACCAAACTATCAGAGCACTGTAGGTGAGAATCACAGGCATGACTCTATCACCATCCCTACAACTTCGCCTGTAGACGGGAATCATAGGCGGGTCTTTACCACCATCCCTGCTTACCACCATCCCTACGCTTGCACTGTATGCGGGAATCGCTGGTGGGACTCTATTACCGTCCCTGCTTACCACCATCCCTACAGTATCTCTGACTCAAATCGTTCAATCCATTCATTTCAAATATACCCAAAATCATTTATCACATGAAAATTCAGTTTTTATTTCCAACACATGATCATGCATGCAATTATGCAAAAACTCACTTTTCATTTTACAAACATGAATATGCGTGCACTATGTAATGTATGACATGAAACCAATATTTAATAACCAACAAATTCCAACATCAACCAATCACACAAATATCTTCATCCTCCAATCCAACCAACCCCTGACTCCTCGAACTCAACCCGGCATAACCAACTAAAACACAACAAAATACAATGTATTGTTAAATCAAAAATATATTTAAATCTTAAAGGAAGTTTGGAAAATATTTATAGTGTTATAAAATATTTTTCAAAGGATCAGGCAAGGCAATGTAATAGTGCAAATCACACTACGGCCTTGGGTCTCAAAATACCAACTTTTGATAGGGACAAACTAAGACTTGGAATTGATAGGGAAAAGTTTAGAGGTGTTGGTGAAGCTAGTAGAAGTGGTGGTTGGTCGTGGGTGGTGGTGAAAATGGCAGTGGAAGTAAAAAATGGCCCAATCAGATTTTAGCTCGCGATGGTTGCTTTGATGACGAATCATAGCTAGAAATAGATGGGTTAGGGCAGCAAGAGGTTAGTGATGAAATGGTGAAGAAATGTTAACTAGAGGTGGAGCGACGGCAACGCTAGAGCAAATGGACGCCTTGGCTTGGAGAGGCTCGTGGTGGCTATCGGCGGCACTGGGTGGTCTGAAAATGAAAGAGGATGGATGCCGGTAGGTGGGGAAGAGGATGGGAGGGGCGGTGAGAAGCAGGGCCGACGGACGGCGACGCTACAGTGGGACAAAAAAAAAAAAAAGGGAAAAGAGGAGAGAGCTGTCGCGCGGGAGGAGAGAGAGAGAGAGACTGGAGAAAATTGAGAAGAAAGAAAAGAAAGAAGTAAAAAAAAGAAAAGGGGGAAAAATGAAAAGAGAAAAAAGAAAAGATAAGGAAAAGAAATGAGGTCTAATCCTCACATCTTAGGTCATGAAACTCATCCAACGAAAAACAATTTTAAAAGCAGTAAATTGAATAAAATAATTTAAACACAGTATCTAGCTAAAATAAAAGAAATAATTAGTAAAAATTAACAACATAATTTAAAATCCAAAAATAAACTAATTAAATTAAAAAGTAATTTAAACACAAAACAATAATTAATATTAAGAAAGCACATCAAAATAAATTTCACAACTTAAAAAAATCATAAAATAAATCCAATTAAAAATCTGATAAATTTAAAACAAAAGTATCAATATTTTAATTCAATTAAAATACTTCTTCAATAAAAATATACTAAAATACGGGATATCATTCTTAAAATGAACAAAGGTTAAGGCTAAATACTTAGAGAAAAGATATTGAAAGTTTTCAATGAATGTTGTAAAAATTACAATTTATGCGTGTATGTTGTTGTTGTAAATTTGAAGATTTCAATTGAGCTATTTATAGGCATATAAGACCTTATTTTCAAATGTAAAAAGATTTACAGGTCAAAAAGAAGCACTACTCATTTTTCAAAATTTCAAATAAAAGTTTCTCATTTTTGCAATTGTCAAAAAAAATATTATTCATTTTTCAAAATTTTTAAATATAATCTTTTTACTTTTTACATATAACAAAATTAGTACTATTTACTTTTTAAAATTTTCAAAAAAATATATATATATATCTTTTGTATATGTCAAAAAGAGTATAATCACTTTTCAAAATTTTCAAACTTAATATTTTACTTTTCGCATATGACAAAAGGAACATTATTTACTTTTCAAAATTTTCAAATAAAATCATCTATACCTTTTGCATATGTCAAAAAGAGCATCAATCTTTTTTATAATTTTCAAACAAAATAAGCATATGTGAAATATGACAATCAATCATATTTTAAATTTTCAAAATTCAATTTTTTAATCATGTCATGTACATGTGAAAGATGACAATCAATCATCTTTAAAAATTTCAAATTTCAAAGTTATAACTTTCAAATATATCATGCACATGCAGAAAATACAATTTGATACTTTATGAGAAAAGATTAATTTTGAGTCTCAATTCAATTTTGAATTTTATCAAGAGATTTATAAAATTAATTTAAGAGTTTTATTTGTGAGGTTATTTCCTTTCTTGCTCATATTTGACTTGTTGATGTGCTTGATTTTATTATATAGACAACTTAAATTTAGAACTCTTTTATATTTGAAATAATTTGTTATTTTTAAAATCTATACGTAAATATATAATTATATAAAATTTGAAACTTTGAATTCAATAATAGAATTTGGAAAAGCAACTCACATTAGAAGAGCAGCTATTTAGTTGCTAAGAATGCTCTAGGCTTTTATGAGGACACGATTGATTTGGAAAGCTGTCCTCCTTGTATTCTCTCTCATTTGAGAAAACATTTTTTTTTTTTAATGAAATTTGAGTTGTATTCTCGTATAACCTCTGTCTTATTGTCGAAGAGACGAAATATTTTTAATTCTCATAATTTTGTTTTATTAGTGTATTAAGCATGTTGTGTTGGGGATCCGGAGATGATTTTATTTGTTGAGAGTTTTTGTCGACTCAGGAAAGTATTCCACTGGATGCCAACACTAAAACACAAAAGAAAATGGGATTAGATATCCACCACATTATCTGACCGACAAAAAGTGTGGCTAACAAATTTATTATGTATTTCATCATTAAAGTTTTTTTGCAAATTGTGGGCTCGAAGTTACACTTTTACCTTTTTTTTTTGCAGATGATAGATTGGCTGAGGTTGTCCGTCTGAGAAAAAGAGAATATTGAAAACTCAGAAGAGCTGAAAGAAGTAGTTGATCTTGCAAAATTAAGAGGTTCTTACTAATTTCATCCTCACTTATTAATGCATCCAATAAATTACTTTTAATTGGTCACAAACTAATTTTTAATTACTTATTCACGATATATGTGTGTTAACGTTACCTTGAAAATACTTTTAAAATCGGCTCCATAAATTAAAGTGTATCATGCATCAATCTCCGATGAAATAATCGAAAAGTGGCATTGAACACTGTCGACAAAGGTATTCTGCAACCGACACTACAAGACAAAAGGAAATGATTGGTCATGAAAACTCGTCATTAATTTTCAATCCAACTTCTTCAATGAAGTGAAAAAAAAAAAAAAGAGTAAAAGAAAGTTTGAATACACGTACAATCGGTACGTGAGGTTGAAAAAATATATAATTTAATTTTTTTTTTAAATTTATCTTAGAAAGTAAGGTTGTCTGAAATTGACTATCTAAAATAGTAAAATACCAAATTGATGCTATTTTCAGGGTCACGCTTGTCCATATCAAGTTTTGATTTATATTTGCAGTATATTAATTGTCTTTTTGGTTTTAAATTATCAGATCAAATACTTTAGCTTAAAAATACTTTGTTGTATTCATTTTTGTTTGGGTCTTTTGTTGAATGAGGATGAGATGTTTATGTTGAATAAATGATGACCTTGAGTCTATACATAGACCTTCCTTCAACTTTTGTGGTGTGTTAAGATGATCTATCTTTTCATGATAGATTGGTTGAGGTTGTCTGTATGAGAAAGGGGGACTGCTGGAAACACAGATCAAGCGCTGAAAGGAGGAGTTCTTCATGATCTTGCAAAACTAAGAGGTGCGTACTAATTTCTTCCTCACTTATTAGAAATATTAATCACAGTGATGATTCTAGCCACAACTCTAGAGCTTTTATTTGGAATACATAACTTGTTCTTTCACAGCTAAAGTTTGGGAAGCAACTCACATCAGAAGATCTAAGAAGCTAATGTTATTATTATATGTTATTCGTATTAAATCATACTCTCATTTAATCAAGTTTTTATTTTTAATTTGAATTTTGAATTTTTAAAATATTTATATTTTCCATGACTAACATTCCAGTATGTAAGATTATTTGTGTAAAATTAAAAATATAAATATTATTTTATTTTAAAAACTTGCATTATTCCCATTATCACGTAGATCTATTCTTTTCACCACTGTTAAAACGTTACAAGAATATATCTATATTTACCATTTAACTGTCAGTAATTGTATCATCAAATAATGAAAAAGTATTCTGCTTGACGCCTACACTAAAAGACAAAAAGAAAATGGAATTAGATACCCACCACATGATCTGAATTATGAATATAATGAATTGTATATTGACGAGAGAATTTTATACAAAAAACGTGTTGGTAGTTGAGATGTCCCCTGCCATAATAGCCTTCTTTTCTTACAATGTGGTGACATCGATCTACTAGCTTCTTTTTCTATGATATTCCAATTTTTGACTTGCTCTTTTTCTGTTTTGCTTCTTTGATTGGTAAATGGGCAGGAGGCAGATTTTGTCTTGTGCTTTTAGAAGGAAAAAAAAAATACAAAAACAGAAAAACTACTTCTGAAAAAATGGATTTCATTTTGTCAATCGTGGGAAAAATAATAGACTACTCAGTTGGTCCAATCGGAGAACAGTTTGGCTATCTTGTTTTGTACAAGAGCAGTATTGCAACTCTTGAAGAGAAATTTCAGAAGATAGTTGATAAGAACGAGGCAGTGCAACAATCTGTTATTGGAGCTCGAAGGAATCAGGAAGTAGTTGCAAGTGAAGTTAAGACCTGGCTAACAAGTGTGGAGAAAAAAATTGAAGAAATCCAGAAATTCCTTGAAGTAGATGTCAAAGCTAATACGAAGTGCTTGAATGGTTGGTGTCCTGATTTGAAGCTACGTTATTCCTTGGGTAAGAAAGCTCAAAAGAATACTCGAGCTATCGTTAAGTTACTAGACGAAGAAGGTGGAAAATATGATAGGGTGTACAACCCTGCACCTCCAAGGGAAGTAAGATCATCATCTACAGATCAATGGTTTAAGGATTTTGAATCACGAAAATCAACAGTTCAAAATGTTTTGAATGATCTAAAGAATGAAGATATCGACATGATTGCATTATGGGGTATGGGAGGGATCGGCAAGACAGAAATGGCCAAAGAGATTGAAAGAAGAGTGAAATCTGAAAATTTATTCCATAAAGTTGCCTTTGCAACGGTGTCTCAAAGTCCAAGTTTGACAAAGATTCAAGACGAACTTGTAGACTCGCTAGATACGAGACTTCAAGCAGAGTTTTTACATAGAAGAGCAAATGAATTATATTCAATATTGACTGAGAATAAGAATGAGAATGTTCTTGTGATATTGGATGATGTTTGGGAACCACTTAATCTTGAGGATATTGGAGTTTACCATGCAGCTAAAGAAAAGAGTTGCAAAATCTTGTTGACGACAAGAAACAAAGAAAGTTGCAATGGGATGAGGATTCAACCGAAGATTTTTCCAGTTGAACTTTTATCTGAGGAAGAAGCGTGGAATCTTTTCAAAGAATTGGCTGGTGATTGTATCAATTCCTCTGATCTAATCTCAATGGCAAAAGAAGTTGCGAAGGAATGCGCACGTTTACCCCTTGCCATTGTGATAGTTGGACGTCTTCTTAGCAACAAAAGCGACAAAAATGAGTGGAAAGCCGCACTTCAACAACTTAAAATGTCTAGGCCACTAGATATCAATGGTCTGCATTCAAAGGTATATTCCAGCATAGAGCTCAGTTACAACTATTTAAAAAGTGATGAAGCCAAATCATGCTTTTTGCTATGTTGTTTGTATCCTGAAGATCATGATGTTCCGATTGAACATTTAGTCAGGTATGGAGTTGCAAAACGGTTTTCTAAAGGCTTGGATACTGTGGAAGAAACAAGAGTATATGTACACGCAATAGTTAAGAATCTTAGAAGATTATATCTCTTGTTAAATAGCTACAAGGTCGAATGCATCAAAATGCATGATGTTGTACGAGATGTTGCCATATCAATTGCATCCAAAGAAGAAAATGGTTTTATGGTAAAGTTGGACAAAGGACTCCAAGATTGGCCACCGACGGATAGATCATATGATAGTTACACCGCAATTTCTCTTTTACTTGAAGAAATGAAAGGGCATCCTACTGAGTTGAAGTGTCCCAAACTTCAGCTTTTGCAACTATCATGTTTAAACCATTCAAAAACGTTCCCAGACAATTTCTTTAACGGCATGAAGGAGCTGGAGATGTTGTCTATGAAAAAAGGTTGCTTCTCCTCAACATCTTTGCCACTATCAATCAAGATCCTCAAGAACCTTCGAATGCTGAATCTGCAAAGTTGTCGCTTAGGAGATGTGTCGGCAATTGGAACTCTTGGAAACCTAGAAATTCTAGGCTTTCCTAATTCAGAGATTGAGGAATTGCCGTTGGAAATAGGAAAGCTTAGTCGATTAAAATTACTGGATATGAGGGGATGTGATTCTCTAAAAAGAATTGCAGCTGGTGTATTATCTGGTTTATCTCGACTAGAAGAATTATACGTGGGAGGATTCAAGAATTGGGGATATACGACTACGATGGAGGGAAATGGAGAAGTAACAAATAATAATGCAAGCCTTGCTGAACTAATACATTATTCCAGTCAACTGGTGGTTTTAGAAATCAGTGTACCAAGTATCTTGTGCTTGCCAAAAGATTTGCACTTCAGTCACTCCGATTTCAGATTTCATATAGAGATTGGTGGTATATCTTATGCTAGGGGAGTTGAGAGATATTTATTTGAAAATACTTTGGGACTCAAAATGGAGGATGCAAGTGATCTTGAGGAACACCAAACAATTCGTTCACTATTGAAGAAAGCTGTAGTTTTGCAGTTGGATATTGCAAAAAATTCAAAACACATTCGGTTTGAGAAAGAGCAAAAAGGAATTGGCTTACCAAGGCACATTGGCATATATAATTCCACGGATTCAGTTGAGGTAGGTTCTCCCAATTAGCACTACATATACGATTCACTTTCTATATGGATTATTATTCTTTTCATTTATAACTTTTTTGAAACACTTCTATAATAGCATTAATTATTTTTATTCTTGTTATTTCTTTTATATATATATATATATATATATTTTTTTTTTACTAAAATTAATTTAGGCCTCATTTAGATGTTGAAATAAGATGAGAAATATGTGAATAATAGTGAAATAGTTTGTAAATAATAGTAAAATAGTTTGAGTTAAGATATTTTATGGGATTTTGAAAAATGAGAAAGAAAATGTTGAATAAAAATATTATAAAATTCAAATATTATCAAAATATTAATTTTTTAATATTATTTTTATTTTGAAATTTTTAAAAATTGAATTTTTTGTGTTTTGTTTGAAAATTTAGAAAATTTGTATTGATTAGGTAATGAGTAGATGAAAATTTAAAAATTTAAAATTGAAAAGTATGTGTTTCAGTGATGTTTGAACGTTGAGATGAGATGATATGAGATGAGATGAAACTATCTCAATATCCAAATGAGGCTTAAAGATCCTAGAGTTCCACTAGACTATAAATAAAAGAGTAAGTTATTTGGACACTTCCTTATACAATTGCATTAATTATTATTTTTTATTTATTTTTTTATCAATATTTTTACTAAAGCTCCTGAAGGAACTTTGGACAATTCATTTAAATATGTCAGACTTCCATTAGACTATAAATAAAATAAAAAACGGTTATTTGCAATAACAAAATATTGATTTTGCTAGTTTGGCCTTGTAATTTAGAAAATGTGGTCATTTATGTTCTCAAATTGAAGTTGAGTGTAAAAATATCCTCCCACGACTACGTACGAGCCTACTTGAAAGTGTCATTTTTTTAAATATTATATATACTCCTTCACACTTTTTGATGTTTTGGTAGATTACATTGACAAAGCAAGATCAGAAGGAAAATGTGAGTGAGACTGAAAATCAAACGAAGATGTTGTCTCTGTTTCCACACAACTTGGTTGAAAGTTTGGAAAATCTACAACAACTTCTTGCAGTTCGATGTGATTCATTGGAAGTGATATTTGAACTTGAGGGGCTAAATGCTGAAGAAAGCAATATCTTCAATAACTTGACAAAGTTGGAATTAAGGTATTTACCGAAGCTGTTGCATATATGGAAGAAAGGCCCACGGGAAATTAAGGGATTCAATTACTTGAGACGTCTAGAAGTATGGACATGTAATAGTTTGAAATGTTTATTCACACCATCCATAGCAAAACTTCTTGTGAAATTAGAGCGCATAGCCGTATCTCATTGCAATGAAATGGAAGAAATCCTTGCAAAAGAACCGGGAGATGAAGAGAATAGAGATGTGATTGCATTTCCTCTAGTGAAGGTCCTCACTCTCCAGCATTTACCAAAGTTGGAATGTTTTTACACCGAAGATAATCATGCTTTTGAATGGTCATCTCTGGAAATAATACAAATAAATGGATGCCCCAAATTAAAAATGTTTGTTTCAACAAGTACAAAAACACCTAAGCTAAAGGGAGTGCGTACGGGATACAAAGTTGTTCAACCAATGGTAGAAGGAGACCTCAATGCCACCATACAACACATCATCAAGGAAAAGGTATGTTACAATTTATAACAAACATTGCTTAATGGTAAAGTCTTTACTTGAACTATTTGTTGATCATCTTTCAGTAATAGTAGAGATGCATATAATTAATTATAAAACTTAAATATCATTCACCTCGTAGTAACGTAGTTTTTAGATACCCAAGAGTACTATCAATCAATTTTCCAATTGCTAGGTGTCTTATGAGTTAATAATTGAGTTTCACGACGTGGTTTTGATATATGGATTCTCTTTGCTTTTAGGGGTTCAATCACGTGATTCAATGTTTTTGTTCCTTAAAATTATTCTTTTTGAATTTCAGTTTCTTTACAATTTAGTATACTTCGCTTTTTGGATTTCCTACCTGCATGGACAGAAGGGTAAATTTCTATATTTGACCGATTCCCAAATTTTGACTCTTTTTTTTTTTTATTGAATTTCAGATATCTTAGATTTCTGATCTTCTCAATATCTTGGTCGGCAGTCTTGGTCCTCTTTACGAGGTGAATTTTCTACTAATTTTCTACTTCTCCTGTACATTAGAAATTATGTATTATTTCTCTCTTTTTAATTTTATGAGGTAGTTATTTGTACCAGTTGCAGAATTTATATATGTGGCTATAAGAAAATTAATAGTTAGAAAACTATTAAAGTCTATCTCATTTAGTTTATCTTGTTTATCTTATTAAAGTCTGCATACTTTCTACTGTGCCAACATTTATGGATGGCTGTGTTTTTGCAGGTACTACTCAGAACACCCTTTGTGGCTGGTCGACATTGCTGAAACTCTTTGAAAACTGTGTTTTGTGATGCTATTATGTGTTGTTGGAATTGCAAATTTTATGTGGATGGTTTTTGTAACTTAGTATATGGATGATTTTTGCAACCTGGTATGATAGATCTGAGTTTTTTTATTTAGCATAAAAGATGTGTGTATTGTACGAATTGGGTTGTAATCTGGGTGTTTCTTTTTGTGCTGTTGTTATGTGTTGTTGACGTGAGCACAAGTATGTTGCTAGACATGGTAATTTCTTGTTGGAAGTGCAGATTTGTGTAGGTGTTTTTTGTAACTAGTATGTTGCTGTAATTGATAGATGAAAGTTTGCGAAGAAATTTTGGTAAAAGAATATAATTTGATGGAAAATGTAGATATTTGGTTAGTAATTAAGAAATTTATATGGAATTTTAGATGAGTTTAATCAAAGATTTTTAGTTATTAGCATTAAATGACCTTAAAAAATATAAGTTTTTAATATTAATTTAATTAGAATATAATAATAATTATTATTAACATTTAATTGGTAGAACTACAAAATGTGATAAAAAAATTTATTAAATTAATAATATTTTATTATTATATAGAGAGTAAATGAATAATTCAATGTGGGGATTAAATTTGAAAGGAATAGGCAAATACAAATTCAAGTGATATTAGTTAAAATTTGTATTTACATTTAGCCAATCCAATAAGAATTCTCTTAGCCATAATGATCTTAGTTATCATCTAATGCTAGCTTTTATATATATCTTGAAGTCTCTCTACCTTGATTCCATGTAGTAGCTTAATTAGCCGGAGCAGCATAAACTACACATTTGAAGTATAAGTCACCAAGCCCTCAATCCTTCACCTCAAATTTTTGAACTCCATTGATGAAAGCAGTCAACGTCCATTGATGAATAATATCATTATGGACAGTAAGAGAAGGCACATTGATTTTGCAGACAACAATTAGAGCAACCTTACCTCAAAATGAGAATGGCTCTTAGGATGTCTAAAGTGTGACGATTTTTTCTTTCTATTTGTCTATTTTGTTGACCAGTATATGGGCACGAATAATGTGAGTGCATTCTTTGTTGACTCAAGAAATCAAGAAAAGATTTGTAATCATATTTTAAAACATTGTTTGAACGTAGGATTTTGATTGTACGAGAAAATTGAATTTGTATTATTTTGTGAACATTTTTATAAATGTGAGCAAATTCAGAATAATGCTATAAGAGATATATCCAAGTATAGGGACAACAATCATCAACAAATGTAACAAAATAATGAGACCAAATGGGAGTGGGTCGCCAAATACCAAAATGAATCAAATCAAAATGTGTAGAAGAAAATGATTACTTTCATTAAACAAAAAATGTGTTTATTCATTTAGGTCTTGTTTGGACATTGAGATAAGATGAAAAATATGTGAATAATAGTGCAATGGTTTGTAAATGGTAGTAAAATAGTTTGATTTAAGATATTTTATTGAATTTTGACAAATGAGAGAGAAAATGTTGAATAAAAATATTATAAAATTCAAATATTATCAAAATATTATTTTTATTTTGGAATTTGGAAAAATTGAATTATTTTTGTGCGTTTTTTGGAAAAATTTAGAAAAATTGTAGTGATTAGATTAAAAGTTGAATATTTAAAATTGAAAAATGTGTGTTTGAGTGGTGTTTGGATATTAAGATGAGATTAAATGTGATGCGATAGGATGAGATGAAACCATCTCAACATCCAAATGGAGCTTAAAGATCTTAGAGTTCCATTAGACTATTAATAAAAAAAAAAAAAGTCGGTTAATTGCAATATCAAATTATTGATGTTTTGCCGTGTAATTTAATTAGAAAATATGATAATTTATGGGCTCAAATCCAAGTTGAGTGTAAAAATGTCCTCCTACAAGCCTATCTTGAAATGGCATTTTTTTGTTAAAGATAATGTACTCCTTCATACTTTTTTATGTTTTGGTAGATTACATTGATAAAGAAATGGGAGCAAAATGCGTGTGAGACTGAAAATCAAACAAAGATGTTGTCTCTGTTTCCACACAACTTGATTGAAAGTTTGGAAAATCTTCGATGAATTTCTGCACAGAGTCGGAAGATAAGATAAAAAAGATGTGATTGCATTCCCCCTAGTGAAGATCCTCTCGCTGAAGAATTTACGAAAGTTGAAATGTTTTTGTATCGAAGATAATTATGCTTTTGAGTGGCCATATCTAGATAAAATAAAAACAGATGGATGCCCTCAAATTAAAAATGTTTGTTTCAACAAGTACAGAAACACCTAAGCTAAAGGGAGTGCATACGAAGTCTGAAACTTTTCAACAAATGGTTGAACGAGACCTCAACACCACCATACAACACATTATCAAAGGAAATGTGTGTTTTCCTTTTTAGATATAAGGTATCTAATGTGATTAAATATTTTTCCTTTTTAGAATCAAAATTCTTAAAACTATTTTCTTCGAATTTCAACCTTCTAGGTTTGAAAATTTTTAGAGGTCTAAGAAGTTCCAAGTCTACATATACAACGCGTAAATTTCTATATTTTACTCATTTCTCTCTCTCTCTCTCTCTCTCTTGAATTTCTCAGTTTTTTATCTAATTTTAGGCCCCTCTCCTCAATCTCTTGACTAGCAGTCGTAGACCTCCTTAGGAGGTGAATATTTATTGTCTACTTCTCTTGGCCATTAGTAATTCTGTATTTTTTTTCTTTCTTTTTTATTTTATAAGGTAATTATTTCAAATATTCAATGAAGATCAACACATCAAGTATTATAGACCTAATTCCTATTGCATGTATCAACTTTCCCCCGTTTAAGAAAACACATGTAGCCTATTCTTAAAGGGAGGACTAAAATAACAGGCTCCAACTAAACTTAGAGCACAAAGAAGCCTAAGTGCCTAACCCCTAAAGCCTTTTCACGTTTCCCATTCATTAAGACATTAAGCAAAACTCCCAAAACAGGACTGACAAACTCTACTTTAATCTTAGAGAAAAACCTTACATCTCGGTCTTCACTTTGTTGGAACATAATGTTTCCATATCCAAATGTAGCAACATTTTTTCCCTTGAGTAATGCTAGATATTTACAGTGTAAAAGTCTCGTGTACTCTTTTTGAAAAAGATTAGGTTCCACCATTTTCTTAGCCATTGTACGTAGTCTTCTCCAATATATATATAAACATGTCTGATAGCAAGCTAAATGTGGAAATTTCAAATGACATATATATGAATTTGGCATAATAATTTCCCTGCTTTTTCTAATCCCTAGACATCTCTCTCTCTCTCTCTCTCTCTCTCTCTCTCTCTCTCTCTCTCTCTCTCTCTCTCTCTCTCTCTATTATATGTTTATTTATGCCGTGTTTGGTTAACAATGTATTCTTAGATATTTTCTTTCCAAACATCACTCAAATACAAAATATTTTTTTATTTCAAATCATCTAATTATTATCTAATCATTCTCCAAACACAAAACCTAATACAAATTTTCTCAATTTCCAAACAAAACACAAGAAATGAAATAACTTTTTCAAATTTTAAAACAAAAATTATATTAAACAATTATATTCTAACAATTTTTTTGCTTTATAATATTTTATTCAAATTTTTTCTCTCATTTTTCAAAACCCAATAAAATATTTTAATTCAAACAATTTCATTGCTATGTATAAATCATTACACTATTATTCATAGATATTCTGAAATATTTTAAGTGTCCAAACAAGCCTAATTTATGCATATTGACACTTGAAAGACCAATCAATCTTACATTGTATGTCACTGCACTATGCATCTTTTTGAGAATTTCCCAAGTGCTCCACTATATGTCGAGTTCCAATTTGCATTTGGATAAGAAACTTTTGCATGTGGGTAATTATAATCTAATTATTAAGCTGTGATTAAGTAGAATTTAAATAATTTTACAAACTTGATGTCTTGTAACTAGCTCCCTTGGCAAAAAAGTCTCATTACTTTGATTGTTACCTTTATATATGATAGTGGGAAATTTGCATTTTTTTTTCTTGATACCAGTTAAAAGATGAAAACCACCATTCATAGCAGCTAATGCTTTTTGGATAGTTTATAAGTTTTCAATCACTTAAAAGTTTATTTGTAATTGCATCACAATTTATATGCAGGTTCATTATGTTGGTGCTGGAACAACTGCAGCAGGGCACTAAATGATATGATGTTATTGGAGTGAACGAATTAAATGATATGATGTTATTGGGAATCAAATTGAATGACACGGTTGCTTCCTGTTTTTGAAAACATGATTCAACTTCAAGTGAGCTTGAATTATTTTCTACTTTCTAGGTGTATCTAATGCCTACCCAGCTTATGAGTTACATTGTTCAACAACTACAAGGATGCAAATCCAAATTGATATGGGAGCATTCGGCTCCAGATTATGTGTTGATAATGCTGAACTATTTTAAGAAAGTAGATTTGCATAATAATTTGTAGAGGTCGATATCGGGACAATTATGGAGTTCCTTGATGGTATTTGCTTTAGTGATGTATTCAGCTGTAAAATTTGATCCATTTCCAGCTCTATTCCATGTAGTTACTCGAATCAACTAGCGCATCATAAACACCACTCACTTGTTGCCTGCCCCCCCCCCCCCCCCCCCTATCATTCCCCTCATTAGGAGTGTAGAACTGTGCCAAATTTTTTTCTAGTATAATTCGAAACTCGAAAATTCCGATAATTTAGTTACGGATCTTTGTTTTAATCTGGTTGGGCGGATAACCGCCCAAATTTTAACATTCAAATCCGGTTATTACTAAATATCTGGATCCGAATCAGGTTGCACACCCCTAACCCCTCATACTTTTGGATACCATTAATAAAAACTCGCATTACCCTTTTTCCCCCACATCATAGATGGTGTTTACTCTAAACAACTTATCGTACAGATTTGTGAGCAAAACAGCTACATGAATGACCCACTAATAGCACGATGGCACATCCCAAAGGCAACTACGTACGTTCTAACACATTGCAACCCACTTGAAAAATAACTGGACTCAGTCATAACACTTGACCCACAAAAATAACTGGCCCATTATCGGGCTCAACCATAACATAAAAAGAAAATGACTTAAAGACCCTTAATGAAATAAGAAAATTACATTCATGCTCTGACCTCAGGACATATACCGAATCATACTGAAGCCGTAGACCACTTAACCCTTGCCGCCGCACATAATATAGACTTCCTTCCGCATTGGCATCCGAGCGATCAAGGATTCAAAACTCCCATCGCCTAAATTATAGTCATTCCCCAAAAAGATGGTTTTTGAAAAAAATATTATGATTAAAAATAATAAATTTTGAAAATATTACAATCTTCAATAGATAAATAATTAATTTATTTTTAAAATTATTAGAAATTAATAGTTCAAAATACAAGGAGAAAGATAAATAACTCAATAGTTAAGAAAATGTAAAAAGAAATAAGTTAAAAAATAATAAACAAAGAATAGAAAAATATTATTTTAATATAATAAAGAAAAAATAGGAAGTGATATGCAGAAGGTTTTGAAAACACGACTAAAATTTAAAAAAAAAAATTAAGGAAAGATGATTTTTAGCTAAAATTTAAGAGAAAATTTACTCACTCGGATGTGGATGTTAAAGCAAAAATCATCCAAATAGAGGAATTGCAGGTAACCCAGAATAGCCAAATGGGGAGTACAAGTATTGGTGTATCAATAGAGAGGGTTATAAGTAGGCGGCGCCAGTGGGTGATGCAGTACTTAAGGTAAATTCGGATGCTGCTTATGACTCAAAGTTGAAAAGGATGGGGGTTGGAATCATCATGAGGGATGCAAATGGGGAAGCGTAGCTGACTCTGTGTTCAAGCCGAGAAGGGGTGGCTCACCCTGTGATTGCAGAGACTTTGGCTCTATGGAGAGCATTGCAAGTCTGTGCCGAGTTGAATATGGGGGAGGTTGTTTTTTAGGGTGATGCGCTAGAAGTGGTAAGGGTTGTAAACAGCAAAGATGAATGCTAGAGTTTGTATGGTCAGTTAATTGAGGATGTCAAGAAGGTTTTGTCTGGTAGGCATAGGTGGTCAATTCAATACATTAATCAAAAGGAAAATAATGTAGCTCATTGTTTGTCAAAACTATGCTTGTCTAGTGAGATAAAAAAAGTCTGGACGGAAGATTGTCCAAGAAAAGTGTAAAGCACAGTGATTCTTGGATAGAAGTTGTATAGGTACACGTTGATATGTAATGAAAGTTTACTTCAAAAAAATTAAATTAAATTAAATTGTTTGCAAGTCAACATAAGAATAAATCATAATTTTTAATTGAGTATTAGTAGATATATATAAATATATATATATATATATATATATATATATATTTAGAAAAAATGATATTTACAATTTTAGGAGTTTCGCATACTTCTTTTGAAAAAATTGAATAAATTTAGATCTCACTTAGATCTCACATAAAAAATTATTTTTTTAAGAATAATTTTATTTAAAAGACTTTATACCACACACAAGCTACATTACATAATTTGTATCATCAAAAGAAAATGGGATTAGATACCCACCATGATCTGTTCAATTTGACGATACACAGAAAACAATTTTATTACTATTTATGAATTATTTCACTACTATTCACAGATATTCTGAGATATTCTAAGTTTCCAATCAATCTTACATTTTATGTCAATGCACTATGCATCTTTTTCAGAATTTCCCTAGTGCTCTACCATGGTGAGTTCTGCTGTACATTGGATAATAAGAAGCGTTTGGATAATCTAATTGTTAAGCTGTGATTAAGTAGAATTTAAATAATTTTACACACTTGTCTTCTAACTAGCTCCCTTAGAAAAAATCTCATTAATTTGTTGTTACCTTTATGATAGTCGAAATTTTGCGTTTTTTCTTGAGTTCAATTTGGGTTGCAGATGATGTGCATTGATATCAGTTAAATGATGAAAACCACCATTCCTATCAGCTAATGTTTTTGGGATAGTTGATAAGTTTTCAATCATTTAAAAGTTTATTTGTAATTGCATCACACAACTTTATATGCAGGTTCATCATGTTGGTGCAGGAACAATTGCAACTGGGCATTGATTGTCTAAGCTATTAGTCATTTGAGATATTAGTCATATGGATTGTAAGACAGATTATAAGAATGTTTCGATATATCTTTGAGATTTTAGTTATTTGGATTTAGAAATAAGAGTGAACGAATCAAATTATATGATGTTATTGGGAATCAAATTGAATGACATGGTTGCTTCCTATTTTTGAAAACATGATTCAACTTGAAGTAAACTCAAATTATTTTCTAATTTCTAGGTGTATCTAATGCTTACCCAGCTTATAAGTTACAATGTTCGACAACTATAATGACGCAAACTCAAATTGATACGAGGCATTCGGGTCAAGTATATACGTTGATAGTGTTGAACTATTTTAAGAAATTAGATTTGCATAAATATGGTAAGAAATGCTTAATCTTTATTGGATTTGGGCAATATTTGTTTTTCTCTTCTAAATCATTTATTTGAGTAATACTATACACCACACTCACATCTTACTTTCATTTTACTATATAAGATGTAGTACATTTATCATCATTAGATAATAACAAAACATATAACAAAGGATCATCCAAGTAATAAATGTGTCACATCTTATATAGTAGAATGAGAGGGTGATAGTAGTGTGATTTATAAAATTTTCCGATCTATTTACATTGATTTTTACATAATATTATATAGAAGATAATCATATCGTCGCAACCATGCGGTTCCTTGATGGTGTTGCCTTTAGTGGTTTATTCAGGCGCTGTTACTAAGTTTGATCCATTTCCAGCTCGATTCCATATATATAGTTACTCAAATCAGCTGGTGCGTCAAAAACGCCACATTTGAAATAAATGTTGCTTGACTCCTCTATCGTTCCCTCATACTTTTGTATACCATATAAAAGCTCGCATTTCCCTTCTTCCCCCACATCATAGATAGTGTCTACTTTGAACTACATATTGTACGTATAGATTGGTGGCCACATAAATTTTTAAGAAAATATTAAAACACCAATCATATTTTAAGAAAATAGAGTATTTATCTTGAATTTTATGTCGTTATCAACAAATGTTTGACATACAAATATTTACCCTTTTTGTTAACATCTTTATAAAGTTCGCATATACATATACCAATTATTATATTTATACAAGTTCAAGTAACATGTTTAGCATTAGGGATATGATGTCTCTATAAGGAGAATAGTTGCAGCTAGATCTAATATAATATGTTCCAGTTGCTTGGTTGGTCATTATTACAACATAATAACATAACTTCCCACAAAACACATACAAAATACACAGAGTTTGATAATAGCACTCCATGGACATCATAACAAATTAACCCAAATAATAAGAAGGCAAAAAAGTTGACAACAAAACTAAAATTAGTAACACACCATTTGGAGAATAGATACTAAGATCGATAGGAACAGGAGAAATCTACTTTGTCTTCCCAATTATTCTATCAGTCTCATACTAGATTTCCTTACGAACCAGGGCTGTACAAAAACACAGAAACCTAAAATATCAGTTACAATATAACTTTTATCGTAGATGTTACATGAATAAAAAATTTCATGAGAGAAATAAAATAAATTATGACAAGTGCCATAGGTAATAGAAAGTCAAGTATGGGTTTTTCCTTGTTTGGGTATGGAATTCATAAAGTACTATAGGAGTGACCATTATAGCAGGAATTCAATCAGATAATATTCTTTAGGATATATAGCAGGAGAGTTTAATAAAATAAAAATGAAGTCAACCATTATAACTAGGTCCTTAAAACAAAGTCATTATGTACACATTTTGTGCTATTTTCTTCTACCTAATCTTTTGTCTCAATCCTATCTATTAAACCAACTAAACCCAGCCAACTATAGCAACTTCCCCACCTTCTGTATCTCTCTATTTATGTACACAAAGCCCAAACCTGAAGCAAAGAATATTAAGCTACAATCCCAATTAAGAATATGATCTGATCAACCCCAAGTTGTACAGATTCCTTCTCACTAAAAGCAAACACAACTTATTTTTTCCATTCAAATTCAAAGACAAGCACTTCAAGTCAACCTAGCAAAAGTTGGAAGGTGGATGGCCATGCCAACAAATCTGAGTCGGAAGTTGTAGTAGTGTTGTACATACAGCTTCTTTAATGTCATGCAAATTTCAAAGTTTAAAACTCTTTGCATTAATGGCAGTGAAAAAGATGTGTATCATGCAAAAAAAAAAAAAAAAAAAAAAAAAAAAAAAAAAAAAACAGAGACAAAAGTCATTAAAATCTTTTGATAGAAATACTTGGATCTCAATGAAAAATGGCAGTTGTATAATGAAAAATGTGCTAAAAGAATGTGGTTGTTATGATAGAAATACTTGGATCTCAATGGGAGCAAAACTAGGAGGATTCTGCAAAACTGGAGGATTCAATGTTGAAGAAGCCTGCAAAACTTGATGCCATTTCAAGAAAAAAAAAAGGGGGTTCTTATTCATGGTAGCCAGTTTTGCAGAAAGGTTTACAAGTGGTGAAAAGCCATTTCTAGCTGACTTTTATCTAAGGCCAAAGGTACACCTTTGAAACGCAGTTTTAGCTCTCTTCATAGGATCCTAAGTTTAGGGCAGCAGCAACGAGGCTGAGGGTCTGCATCCACACACCCTCTCCTCTAATTAACAATTAATCATCATAACAATAATCTGATCTGCTTCGGTAAACTATTCATTCATCATATATAAATAAATATAGATAGATAGCATACTAATCTGCAGACTATGATAAAGAATGCAGGGTCTCTTTTCGGTTTCCCTACAACCAAGAAAGAAAGAATATTGGTGTTAGCCATACTGTAATAGGAAGGAAAGAGAATGCACCAGCCAATTAAAAATCATGTGCATTTTGTCCACACGCTATCACAGGATTTAAAAGAATTGAATTTGAGAGCAAACATCTGGTACTTCAGATTTGAGATTCCCATAAATCAGGTAACTTGAAGCAATGTATATGCTTGGACCAAAGCACTTTCATGCCTCAATCATTTACAAAAAAGGGGTTGAAAGTTCAAGTTTTTTGGGAAGCAATTTGGGTTGAGATCCTTACCCAACAACTCAAGTAATCTTAGGACTACCTATGTCTTGCAGCAAAATCTGCATTAGATAATCTCATATCTTAGTGTTTTCTTTTCTAGATTTTGCAGAAGTCATGCCTCCACCAACAAAGGTTTACTGACCTTTCAAAGACGGAATACCATAGGAGAAAGGCTTTTACATCTGAAAACCTTACACTATCTAATTCTGAAGTGTTGCATTACACTCTCCACTTACCCAAGAATTAATGCTTCTAAAATATGGAAAGAAAGACATTTTAATATGGAAAGAAAGACTGTCTATTCGATCAACACATACAAGTGATAAAAGCTGCATCTTCATGCAGTGCTATACCATTTAAAGCTGCATCAACACATCAGTATTGCATGTATTCCAGTACCCAACTGTCTATATTAGTTTCTTGGACAAAGAACAATGCCTATACATGTGGGCTGTGGCAATATATATGCTCCAGTCCAATAACCAAATTGAGAAAGAAGAATAAAATAGTTTTTATACTTATTTAAGACAGAAAAACCATTTTCTTTGATCGCAAAATATTTATTTTAACAAATTCAAATCATGATTTTCAACTTTAAATGGTATGCTCAAGTCCAATGCCTAAAAGTCAATTAATTAGCAAAGAGAACATCAGTTTGCCGTTGTAGCTTTCCTCCACTTTGAACATTATTTACAAGCATATTGGAGTCATTTAATTCCAGCAAACAAATGAACAAAATTATTGATGCAGTAACAGAAAATGAGGTTATAGCAAAACCAAATATCGAGAAAATCTCGTTATTAAACATTTTTACAAGCGATTCTTCCAAACAAACAGCTAATATAGGTTCACCCCTAAAATCCCTGGATTACAATCACAATAAACTGGTTATTAAACATTTTTGGTAGCCAACGGAAAGGAAATTAAAGAAGAAAGGGAGAGAAACTGTCACATTACCTCCCTCCATGTCTCATCCCAAGGGTGATCGTGTGGTGGAAATGGGATAGAGGGAATTGTTCCAGAAGGTTCATGCACGTAATAGGAGTCTGCAACAGTTGATTTCCACTTTCTTTCTACTTTAGTACTTTATCTCCACTTTATTGCTTTTGACCGTGTCTTTAGCTTTCTTTATGTTGTTTTGCTTTAGTAGGCCAAGTGGGGCCAGTATGTTAGTGGGTTCAGACGTGTCTATTATATTTAGGCACGTTAGTCTATCAGTTATTTTATTCCGTTGTATTTAAGTACTATCAAATTCACGTTAATGAGGTATCGAAAAACCTTTAATTCATTACTTTTTCTGGAGGACTCGGACCTTATTGTGAGATACTTGACAGAAATGGAATCCATGACAGTGACAGATCGAGAAATGTTAAGCTACGATCCGAGCGAGAGTTAGAGAGAGAAAGAGAGAGCATGAGAAACTGACCGGCGTCGATGAGAAGACGGCATCGGTGGCGACGATAGAAATTTGTGAGGATGTTAAACCTTAGAGAGAGAAAGAGCAAGATAGAGAGAGGGGAAAAGTGGGGAAAACAGGGAAGGAGGGGATTTAAATTGCGGCGACCAAAAATTGCCGGAAAAAGTCTTCAATTTCGGCTCCAAAATACCCACAAAATTCTGGGTGAAATAAAAATATGACTATTTCCGGTTATTTTAGTATCGTCAGAAATAAAAATAACCCAATCTAATTTTTTTTTGGTAGTGAACTGATGTTGAAGGCTTCTACATCAACGCTGAGATATTTGTCAATATAAAGGCTTGTAAATAAAATTTTTCAAACTACAATAGACAAACCTCACGGGAGTATCCCAAATTGAAGACAACATTTTTAATCGTGGCTCGTAAGCAAGAGATTCAAAAGTCTCAAGGCTTGTATTGTGCCAAAGTATCTGAATGGGCGGAGAACCAAGAACGTTGTATTAGTTCCAATCCTATCAAAAAAAATTTTGTCCATTTTTTTGGATAAACCTTCTAGACCGATAGTTTCGAGTCTTTTTAATAGAGTTCGATACTAGACTATAATTTCCGAAGAAACGACCCACGGCTGCAATGAAAAACTTCACATTAGAATCTAAGTTATTCTCTTAATCAATTTTTCAGAGTATGCAACGAAAAACTTCAGAAGTTTTTAAGAAGAATGTAAAGGTGGAATCTGCTTTTATACCATTGGGGAGTGGTTTCAAAGGAAGGTAGAAATGCTTGTAAAGAAAAGAAACTTTGATCGATGGCAAAATGGCCAGCAAGAATCACATTCTCTTTGCCATTTTCCTTTCTTTCTTTTTCATTCTATTTGTGTACAGGGATGTCCGTATCTACCTCACTTGGGTGTTCAAGATTTGTTTGCATAAATTTTTCTATTATCTGCTGGAAAAATAAAATGCTCCGCTGTACATAAAGTTGCCCTTCCTGATCAGCTCCCCAACACTTCCTCATTCTTGATTTCATGCGAAGTGTTTCATAGTTACTCAAAAAAAAGTCCAATTGATCAAGAACAAGTGAATTTTCACAACACTTGACAACTTTTGAGTAGAAATTTCTCTGCCATATTGTAGTTTTAGTATAAATTGTAAATATTTCTTTTTGTCTTCTTATAAAGTTTAATAACATCTAAGGGAAAACCACAAGAATGTATGAAGTATGGACCCCATATGCCATATATGCAATAGAAATAGTTGTTGAGAGAGATTTTGAAGGAAGGTAGGAGTGCTTGTAAAGAAAAGAACGTCCATGACAAAATGGCCAAGCAAGAATGACATTTCTTTTCCATTCTCCTTTTATTCTTTTATAGTTTATCCTTCTTCTTTACTTTTCTCAGAACTAATTAACAATATGATGGTGAGTTGCCATAGTTGAAAATGAATCTGCACTTGCTTACATATATCCTTTCTTGAGATTGGTTTGCAAGGAAGGATGTAGGAATGCATGTGAAGAAAAGAACATCGGTCAATTCCCTACATTTTGCTCAATATCGCTTTGCTGCTGCTCTGCTCTTGTTTTCCAACATCACTTTTTTTCTCAAATCCATTCCTACAGTTCTGTGCCATACCTATACTTCTCTGCTTTCTAGAGAAGGCTGTAGAGGTTAGTCCTAGAAACTTTCCCTTCTTCTGCATCATCGTTTTGTTCCAATTCAAAGCTATTTTCTTTTTTCAATAGAATACTTCTTTGATCTGTAATTGTGCTATATATTTCTTTGTTCTGTTTCTCCTTTTTTGTTGGCTTTAGACAAAGATCTCATACTGAAGCTAATATTAAAAAATCAAAGAATGTAATAGTTCACATATATTTTACTATAAATCTATATTTTAGGTAAATATATATAAAAAGAAATTAGAGTTATGTCCATTTGTCTTTATAACCTACAGCCCAATTGAATAGTTGAAAGGGGTATCAAAAATTAAGAAGGTAGGAGATTGATGATATTCAATTCTCTCTGCTTGGTTGTATTGGCGCTTCGTTCTTGTTTATTCTCTCTCTTTCAATGAATCTTGATTGCTTTTTGGTCATAGAAACCAAATTATATTGATATACTGTGTTTGAAATGAAAATACTTTCTTTGAAAATTTAGAATTTTCTAATAATAATTTAGTAAAAACTTGCTCACTGATGATTTTCAAGATCTAGAAAAATGTCAAGTTTTATTTTGATGGTTAATTAAAATAAACTTAAGTATATAAATAAATAATTACTCAACGATAACAATTATTGTAGTGTTGAGCTGTGTGAAACTATGAGGCGGCACATTTATTATAAATGTTGTGTTTAAGCAGTTGGTGTAGTTTTGAGGTTGTTAGTCTAAAGACACAGTATTAGTACTTCTGTCCATTTAATAGGACAATACCAAACTCTAATCAACTCGAAAAAGAGTAATAAGATGAGGACATAGGTAGAATCCAACGGTAGAGGTGCCACCAACTGAAGTGTAATAAGAGTAACCTGGGCCGCAAGCTGGGTTGCAAGGTCCCGTCACCCAACATACTGGACAGATATAATTTAAATGTATTTTATTTTCGAGTTGTAAATTTTAAATTAATTTTTTTTAATTTTTAATTTTGTTAAAGTATATAGCTTAAGTAAATAATTGGATAAATATTTTTCTTTAAAATATTATATTTTAATGTTTATAAGATATTTGGCTCGAAATTAGGTTTTTTATTAAAAAAATGTCAAAATTAGTAAAAATTAATATATCCCAAACTTTTGGCCAAAGATAATTTTGGCTGGGGTTCGTTTGTTTGGATAAAAACATTTGTTTTTTTATAGAAATTTTGTTAGCAAATTAATTCTTTTACAAGAAAACAAATTCTTTTCTAGTGTTTGGTTGTCACTTGAGAATATTTTTATAAACAAAAATTCTATGTGTGATCATTTTTACGTATTTATTTGCACACTCTACTTATGTGATTGGCTGCACATTAAAAAATTGATACAACCAATCACATCAGTAGAATGCGTAAAGAGTATACAAAAGTAACTATATATAGCATTGCGCGAAATTTGATACTAATTCTATGATAAGCCTTTTACATATTAAATAAGGATAAATATAAAATTAGTCTACATGTTATATAGTTAGTCTTTCTATGGCGCAAGATTGGGAATTTGTTTTCAAATCTTATAATGAGCTAAAACCAGTTTCCAAAAAAAATTTAAAATCATTTTGTGTAGACTATGATAGGTTTGGGAAGTGAGATGAGATGGAAATTATTAACAGTAGTAAGATAGTTTATAAAGAGTAGTAAGATAGTTTGAGTTGAGTATTTTTTGGGTTTTAGGAAAGGAAAGAGAAAAAGTTGAATAAAAAATATTATAAAGTTAAAATATTGTAAGAATATAGTTTGATAATATTATTTAATTTGTTTGAGGATTTAAAAAAGTTGGAATTATTTTTTATTTCTTATTTGAAAGTTTGAAAAAGTTGTAATGATTATTTTGAAAAAATTATAATGATTAGTTTGAAAATTTTGTATTTAAATTATATTTGGAAATAAGATGAGATAAGATAAAATGAGATTATATCATAATTTTGTGTCTCATCCCATGCCCCAAACCTGTCCTGGGCATTTTTAGGTTATGAGGTGAGACAATAATTCCGTAAATAATATGAAATGGTTTGTGAATAGTTGTGAATTGATTTGAGTTAAGATATTTTATTATGTTTTCAGAAATGAGAGAAAAAAATTAAAGAAAAATATATGAAGTTTAAAAATTGTTTTGAATATTTGAAAAAGTTGTATTATTTTTTGTTTTTTATTTAAAAATTATAATGATGAGTAATGATTAGATGAAAGATTAAAGATTTGAAATTAGAAAGTATTTTATATTTGAATGATATTTAGAAATGAAATTATAAAAAATTTTGCAATAAGAATTTCTCCTCTTATCTAAATTCCCAAACAACCTGGCTTACAAACTAGTGAATTTTCTATCCTGCACCAAAGGGCCAACTTTATGGATTACACCCATTGTGCCCCAAAAGTGGTCATCTTTGTCGATATTAATAAGTTCATATGCTCATTCTCTGTGATATTCCTAAAACTATTCATTTTGCCCCAATTTTCCACTAGATGATTTTATTTGTTGGGAGTTTTTGTCGACTCAGGAAAGCATTCCATTGGACGCCGACACTAAAACACAAAAGAAAATAGAATTAGATATCCGCCACATTATCTGACCGACAAAAAGTGTGGCTAAGAAATTTATTATATATTTCATCATTAAAGTTTTGCAGATTGTGGTCTCGGATAGATTGGCTGAGGTTGTCCATCTGAGAAAGAGGGAATATTGAAAACTTAGAAGAGCTGAAAGAAGTCGTTGATCTTGCAAAATTAAGAGGTTCTTACTAATTTCTTCCTCGATCACTTATTAATGCATCCAATAAATTACTTTTAATTGGTCACAAAATTTTTAATTACTTGTTCACGATATATGTGTGTTAACGTTACCTTGAAAATACTTTTAAAATTGGCTCCATAAATTAAAGTGTATCATGCATCAAACTCCGGCGAAATAATTGAAAAGTGGCATTGAACACTGTCGACAAAAGTATTCTGCAACCGACACTACAAGACAAAAGGAAATGATTCGTCATGAAAAACTCATCATTAATTTTCAATTCAACTTCTTCAATGAAGTGAAAAAAAAAAAGAGTAAAAGAAAGTTTGAATACACGTACAATCGGTACATGAGGTTGAAAAAATATATTAATTTACTCTAGAGCTTTTATTTGGAATACATAACTTGTTCTTTCACAGCTAAAGTTTTGGGAAGCAACTCACATCAGAAGAGAAGCTAATGTTATTATTATATGTTATTCGTATTAAATCATACTCTCATTTAATCAATTTTTTATTTTTAATTTGAATTTTGAATTTTTAAAATATTTATATTTTCCATGACTAACATTCCAGTATGTAAGATTATTTGCGTAAAATTCAAAATATAAATATTATTTTATTTTAAAAACTTGCATTATTCTCATTATCACATAGATCTATTCTTTTCACCACTGTTAAAACGTTACAAGAATATATCTATATTTACCATTTAACTGTCAGTAATTGTATCATCAAATAATGAAAAAGTACTCTGCTGGACGCCTACACTAAAAGACAAAAAGAAAATGGAATTAGATACCCTCCACATGATCTGAATTATGAATATAATGAATCGTATATCGACAAGAGAATTTTATACAAAAAACCGTGTTGGTAGTTGAGATGTCCCCTGCCATAATAATCTTCTTTTTTTACAACGTGGTGACATCGATCTACTAGCTCCTTTTTCTATGATATTCCAATTTTTGACATACTCTTTTTCTGTTTTGCTTCTTTGATTGGTAAATGGGCAGGAGGCAGATTTCGTCTTGTGCTTTTAGAAGAAAAAAAAATACAAAAACAGAAAAACTACTTTTGAAAAAATGGATATCATTTCGTTAATCGTGGAAAAAATAATAGACTACTCAGTTGGTCCAGTTGGAGAACAGTTTGGCTATCTTGTTTTGTACAAGAGTAGTATTGCAACTCTTGAAGAGAAATTTCAGAGAATACTTGAGAAGAATGAGACAGTGCAACAATCTGTTAATGGAGCCCAATGGAATCAGGAAGTAGTCACAAGTGAAGTTAAGACCTGGCTG
Organism: Carya illinoinensis; assembly: GCF_018687715.1. NCBI lineage: Eukaryota > Viridiplantae > Streptophyta > Magnoliopsida > Fagales > Juglandaceae > Carya > Carya illinoinensis. The sequence goes on along the minus strand of NC_056767.1, from coordinate 11,645,514 downwards.
ACAAATGTAGAGAAACAAAATGAAGAAATCCAGAAATTCCTTGAATAAGATGTGAAAGCTAATAGGATGTGCTTGAATGGTTGGTGTCCGAATCTGAAGTTACGCTATTCTTTGGGTAAGAAAGCTCAAAAGAATACTCAAGTTATCGATGAATTGCTACAAAAGGGTAAAGATTATGCTAGGGTGTACAACATTAAAACTCCATTGAAAGTAAGATCACCATCTACAGAACTGTTTAAGGATTTTGAATCACGAAAGTCAACGATTCAAAATGTTTTGAATGCTCTAAAGAATGACGATATCAACATGATTGCATTATGGGGTATGGCAGGGGTCGGCAAGACAAAAATGGCCAAAGAGATTAAGAGAATAGTGGAATCTGATAATTTATTCCATAAAGTTGCCATTACGGTGGTGTCTCAAAATCCAAACTTCATAAAGATTCAAGGCGAACTTGCAGAATCGCTAGGTACGAGACTTCAAGCAGAGTTTTTACATGGAAGAGCAAATGAATTATATTCAATATTGACTGAGACTAAGAAAGTCCTTTTGATATTAGATGATGTTTGGAAACCACTTGATATTGAGGATATTGGAGTTTACCAAGCAATTAAAGAAAAGAGCTGCAAAATCTTGTTGACGACAAGAAATGAAGAAACTTGCAATGGTAAGAGCATTCGGCCGAAGATTTTTCCAGTTGAACTTTTATCTGAGGAAGAAGCATGGAATCTTTTCAAAGAAATGGTTGGCGATTATATCAATGCCTCTGATCTAATCTCAATTGCAGAACAGGTTGCGAAGGAATGCGCACGTTTACCCCTTGCCATTGCGGTAGTTGGAAGTGCTCTTAGGAACAAAAGTGACAAAAATGAGTGGAAAGCCGTGCTTCAGCAACTTAAAATGTCTATGCTAGAAAATATCTTTGATCTACAGGCAAAGGTATATTCTAGCATAGGGTTCAGTTACAATTACTTAGAAAGTAATGAAGCCAAATCATGTTTTTTGCTATGTTGTTTGTATCCCGAAGATTATGATGTTCCGGTTGAACATTTAGTCAGGTATGGAGTTGCAAAAAGGTTTTTTAATGGCTTGGATACTGTGGAAGAAACAAGAGTACATGTTTGTGCGATAGTTCAGAATCTTAGAAGATCAAATCTCTTATTGGATGGCAACAAGGCCGAATGCGTCAAAATGCATGATGTTGTACGAGATGTTGTCATATCAATTGCATCCAAAGAAGAAAATGGTTTTATGGTAAATTTGGACAAAGGACTCAAAGATTGGCCACCGATGGATAGATCATATGATAGTTACACTGCAATTTCTCTTTTACTTAGAGAAATGAAAGGGCATCCAATTGAGTTGAAGTGTCCCAAACTTCAGCTTTTGCGACTATCATGTTTAAACCATTCAAAAACGTTCCCATACAATTTCTTTAACGGGATGAAGGAGCTAAAGATGTTGTCTATGCAAGAAGGTTGCTTCTCCTTAACACTGTTGCCACCATCAATCCAAATCTTTCAAAACCTTCAAATGCTAAATCTGCAGAGTTGTCGCTTAGGAGATGTGTCAGCAATTGGAACCCTTGGAAATCTAGAAATTCTTGGCTTTCCTAATTCCGATATTGAGGAGTTGCAGTCAGAAATAGGAAATCTTAGTCGATTAAAATTACTAGATATGAAGGGATGTGATTCTCTAAAAAGAATAGCAGCTGGTGTATTATCCGGTTTATCTCGACTAGAAGAATTGTATGTGGGAAGATTCAGGAATTGGGCATGTAAGACTACGATGGAAGGAAATGGAGAAGTAACAAATGATAATGCTAGCCTTGCTGAACTAATTCCTTATTCCAGTCAACTGGTGGTATTAGAAATTAGTGTACCAAGTATCTTGTGCTTGCAAAAAGAATTGCACTTCAGTAACTCCAATTTCAGATTTAAGATAAAGATTGGTGCTGATTTTTATGATTCGACAGCTGGGAGATATTTCTTTGAAAATACTTTGAAACTTGGAGGGGAGGATGCAAGTGATCTTAGGGAACACCAAACAATTTGTTCACTGGTGAAGAATGCTGTAGTTTTGCATTTCGATATTGCAAAAAATTCGAAACATATTTGGTTTGGGAAAGAGCAAAAAGGAATTAATTTACCATACTGCTTGGAGGATCTAAAGATTTGTAGATGTGAAAATTTAGAATATCTACTTGAAGCCACATCGAATAGTACTCCACCTAATACCTTCCATCGCCTCGTGTCAGTATCATTAAATAACTTACCAAGGCTCATTGGCATTTGCAATTCCACGGAGTCAATTGAGGTATGTTCTCTCAATTAACAACAATACATATATGATTAAATTTCTGTATGGATTAGTTGAAAACTTTTGTACATGTTGCCAAGCCCAACGAAGAGTTTAATGGTTTTAAACCTTGTTGAAAAAACTTGTAATTTAGAAATGACTATTCCTATTCTAAAGTCTGTACACCACACACTGCTTAGAATGTATAATTTGATTTAGAAGATAAATTTTTTAAAATTTGAGTCTTATAAATCAAATCATATTGTTTAAATGATATAGATAATATACTTTACACACAAACTTAAGAATATAATAATTCTTCAAGAATATTGTTTTGTAGGGAATAAACATCTTATTACTTTCCTATGTTAAGGAAATACATATTAGAAATGAAAACTACTCACAACATTGTAATGGTTCAATTAATGGATTAAACAGGTTGAAAGAGGAGGTAGCACCACATCAAAAACCATCGCTCATAAACTATTTTCATCCGACACCATTTTGTGGGTGCCCAAGTTGGGATCCCTTAATGTAGAAGGTTGTAGATCACTAGAAGTGATATTTGATCTTGAAGGACTAGAGGTCAAAGAGAACCCCAAGCCCTTCCTAGCAGAACTTTCTAATCTACATTTATGGGACTTGTCTGGGATGGCACATGTGTGGAAGAATATTTCACCAGGATTTCAAGGTTTTAAAAACTTAATATCAATTGATATCTTGAGGTGTCATAGTCTAAACTGTTTGGCCATTGAAAATTTTTATCTCAAACACAAAATTCTCATCTCATCATTACAACTTTCCCAAATCCCCATACAAAATATAATAAACAATTTAACTTTTTCTTAACTTTTTCAAATCCCGAAACAATAATAATATTAAAATATATAATCTTAAAACTCAAAATTTTCATCTGAAAATTCTCAGTGGCCAAGTAGAACCTCAAGAAATTTACTCCCTGCTTCTATAGCAAAACTACTAGTGCAACTCCAAGTCGTTAAAATAAGTAATTGCAACTTGATGGAAAATGTTATTCAAAAGGAGTACGAAGCTGGAGAAGAAATGAGAGCATATATTTTGAGTAGCGAAGCCCATTCTCTTAAGTGGCCATCCATAAAGAATATCAAATTGTTTGGATGTCCAAACTTAAAAACATTTGGTTCAGAAGTTAAAAGCGGAAGAAAGGAAAGAAAGATGGATGCGGAATTGGATCCAAGAGGCCAAGAGCCTAGTGCTGGCTCCTCCTCGGCAAGAGAATCTTTAGGACTATTCAATCGATGGATAGAGTCTTGTGTACCACGTTGCAGGAATTATAGTCCATCCCAAGGAAATAGTAGCTCCTCTTTAGGAGAGAATAAAAACGACTTAATTAACAAAAAGGTACATGATTAAGGTCTATTTATTATTCTTTTCATTTATAACTTTTTTGAAACACTTAAATGATTGCATTAATTATTTTTATTCTTGTTATTTCTTTTATATATTTTTCTTACTAAAATTAATTTAGGCCTCATTTAGATGTTGAAATTAGATGAGAAATATGTGAATAATAGTGAAATGATTTGTAAATAATAGTAAAATAGTTTGAAAGTGTCATTTTTTTAAATATTATATATACTTCTTCACACTTTTTGATGTTTTGATAGATTACATTGACAAAGCAAGAGAAGCAAAATGTGAGTGAGACTGAAAATCAAACAAAGATATCGTCTCTGTTTCCACACAACTTGATTGAAAGTTTGGAAAGTCTACAAATATTTTTCATAGGTAAGTGTGATTCATTGGAAGTGATATTTGAACTTGAGGGACTAAATGCTGAAGAAAGCAATATCTTCAACAATTTGACAAGTTTGTCGTTAGAGTATTTACCGAAGTTGTTGCATATATGGAAGAAAGGCCCACGAGAAATTAAGGGATTCAATTACTTGAGACATCTAGAAGTATCTAAATGTCATAGTTTGAAATGTTTATTCACACCATCCATAGCAAAACTTCTTGTGAAATTAGAGGAGATAAAAGTCTATGAATGCAATGAAATGGAAGAAATCCTTGCAAAAGAATCGGAAGATGAAGATAATAGAGATGTGATTGCATTTCCTCTAGTGAAGACCCTCTGGCTCTGGGATTTACAAAAGTTGCAATGTTTTTACATCGAAGATAATCATGATTTTGAATGGCCATCTATGGGAGAAATATTCATATCTGAATGCCCCAAATTAAAAATGTTTGTTTCAACAAGTACAAAAACACCTAAGCTAGGGGGAGTGCGTATGGGATACAAAGTTTTTCAACCGATGGTAGGAGACCTCAATGCCACCATACAACACATTATCAAGCAAAAGGTATGTTACAATTTATAACAAACATTGCCTAATGAAAAAGTCTTTACTTCAACTATTTGTTGATCATCCTATCGTAGTAGTAGAGGTACATATAATTATAAAACTTAAATAGCATTCACCTTGTAGTAACGTAGTATTTAGATACCCAAGAGTACTATCAATCAATTTTCCAATTGCTAGGCGTCTTATGAGTTAATAATTGAGTTTCACCACGTGGTTTTGATATATGGCTTCTCTTTGCTTTTAGGGGTTCAATGATTGATTGGATTCGTTTGAATGGGTGAGAGGTACATAATGTGATTAAATATTTTTCTTTCTTTTAGAATCTGATTTCAGGCCCCGCTTATCAATATCTTGGCTACCAGTCTGTCGTAGATCCCATCTCTACAAGGTGAATTTTCTATTAATTGTTTACTTGTCCTGTACATTAATAATTATGTATTCTTTCTCTTTTTTTTATTCTATAAGGTAGTTATTTGTACTAGTTGGAAGAAATTTCAAATATTCAAATTGAAGATCAACACAAGTATTATAGACATAATTCCTAATGCATATATCAACTTTCCCCTATCTAAGAAGACACATGTAGCCTATTCTTTAAGGGAGGACCGCAATTACAATCTCCAATTAAACTTAGGCCTGGTTTCGTTACACAACACAAACTATCTCATATCATATAATCATTATAATTTTTCTAAATTCCCACATAAAATACAATAAACAATAAGCCGTGCTACATCCATTGAGGGTGTAGCCCAAGGACGGCTCCCAATAAGGGCATTTGTTCTTTTTTATTGTTTTTTATTTTTTTTCATTCACTTTTTTCATTTCCTTAAACATTTTTTTTAAAAAATATACAACATCATTAAAAAAACACATTTTTAATCACTAAGTAAAAAAAATTGTATTGGGACCGATCCTCGGAGTTTAGCTTATTCATAAATAATTCAACTTTCTCAAATCTCAAAACAAAAATAAGATTAAAAAATAATATTCTTATATTATTTTATTCAAATTTCAACTTTTATCTTATCTCATCTGTGTAACCAAATGAGGCTTTAGAGTACAAAGAAGCCTAAGTGCTAACCCCTAAAGCCTTCTTACTAAGGGGATGCTTGGGAATGAGATGAAATGAAAAAATTTGTTAATAGTAATAAAATGGTTTGTGAATAGTAGTGAAATAGTTTGAGTTAAAATGTTTTATTGGATTTTGAAAAATGATAGAGAAAAAATTGATTAAAAATATTATTAAGTTAAAATATTATTAGAATATATCTTTTTAATATTATTTTTGTTTTGGGATTTGAGAATTTTGATTTTGTTTTGTTTTGTTTAAAAATTTGAAAAATTGTAATGATTAAGTAATAATTAAATAAAAATTTAAAATTTAAAATTGAAAAGTATTTGTGTTTAAGTAGTGTTTGAAAAGGAAATGAGATGCAAAATTCTTAGATGAGATGAGATGAATCATCTCTATTCCCAAACTGCCCCTAAGTTTCCTATTCATTGAGCAAAACTCTTGAAAAATGGTTTATAAACTCTAGTTTAATTTTAAAGCAAAACCTTTTATCTCGGTCATACGAGAAAGAAAGGGGTCTAATTGATGTTCACGAGCTTGGTGTTTGCCTTGCTGCAATAAAATGTTTCCTTATCTAAATGTAAATTTCAATTGTTTTCAGTACAAAATGTAAATTTGATGCTTACCTAGAAATTTATGTGTCTTCTTTCTCCCACTTGAGACTTTTAAGTTCAAACAAAAATTTAAAGAGATTCTGCTAGCACCCTAAATGTGGAAATTTCAAATCACATACGAATTTGGCATATTGCGCTACTGATCTTTCTAATCCCTAGACAACAGTACTCTCCCACTATTACCTATTTTATTTAGGGCTTGCTTAGGTAACAAGATATTCACAGATAATTCATTTATAAACATCACTCAAATACAAAATCCTTTTCAACTTTTTTTATCTAATCATTGCCAAATCTTTAGCAGAGCAAAAGTTCTGAATTTGAATCTTGACTCTATACTCTACCATATTTAATTAAATATTTCACGTCTTCAGCTCACTCATTGAGAGATTGCTTGGTCCGCATAAGAGAGAATGTTAAAAATATAATACAAATAATTAAATCTACATTTACATCTAAAATTTTTAGATGTATAGTAACCTAACCGCACACTAATATTTATTTCTCGCTCCTCTCAATTTCGTGAGAAATTCTCCCTTTCTCACTGTATTCACTATTATCTCCCATTCTCTTCACTGAACTTTCACTCACTCCCGTAACTCTCCCCATTCTCTCCAGCACTCTCGTAACTCTCTCTCACTGCCATAACCCAACGACTGAGCCTTGTGAGAGAGATAGAGACTCTCCCACTCTCTCAAAACCTGCTACCAGTCTTACTCCCGAAATCCCTCTCTCCTTCCTCTCGCTCACTCTCGAAATCCCTCTCTCGATTTTTATTCTCACTCCAGAAACCCCTACTGATCGACATTCACCACACCCTCTCAATGACTGAGCCCCTCCTCCTCGACGACAGCCACAAAACGCTCAAAGACAGCTTGATGGTTAATTTGTGGTTTATCTCTTCTCCTAACTCTCTCATAATTTCTAGCAGTCGTTTGCTCTTATTATTGTGATTTGTAAAATTTCTCTCAAGCATGGTTATTGTTGACTTTTTGTTTGAAAAAATAGTAAGAGGGGAAGAATGGGGACTTCTTGATTTTGATGGAGATTTCTTGATTTTTTGTTTGAACATGGTAGTTGACGTTGTAGCCATTACCTTTGCCATAGAAGTCCTGTTGTTCCTCCCCGAATAACTAGAGTGAAAATCTGAGTATTGCTAGGGAACCAAGAATTAAATTCATTCAAAAAAATGAAAAAAAGTGGGAGAGCTTATAAATTCTATTTTATGTATCCTCTATTTATGTATGCTTTAACAGTTTTGGTTTTTCTTTTCCTGTGTTATTCCTTATGGGTTATTTTGGAGTTTGGGAGAGAACTCTTTAGTTTTTTTTATAAAATGGTTGAAGTGGACAAGAGTTATGCATGTTCATTATCCTTCTGCTGGCCACTGATTACTTAAATGTTATTGAGCTACCTATTTTTCATTAGGCTGAAAAAGAAGGAAACCTCAACTAGGAAAGTGAGCCGGATGCTTAAGATTAAGATTTAAAAAACTCAATAAATATGCAAGCTTAGCCAATAAAATATAGAAAAGACAGCTTCTCATTTTCGATTAAGTTGAGCTTTTTCCATTATGCATTAAGTTGGGAAAGATTTTGGGGTCATGAGAGGATCTTAATGCCATTGCCAGCACTGTATGAGATGCCTATACTTTCAGTTTGAGGCTGTGATATGTTTAAGATCATGCTTAAATTAAGTTTAATGTTGGAGCATAACAATTAGATGTCCTGCTTTGACTTGCTTGTAATTCCCACCTTTGCTTGGAGAGCATCACTTAAGTCTCAAAATTCCTTAGATTGTTTGAGGGACATAATTCTCCCTTAGTTTCAGAAGTCTCTTACATGTATAGGAACCTTACATGTACCCGCACCTTGATATGTGACTGATTCTACTTATGTGCCTGCACATGATTTGTGTAATCTAACATGCTAAAACAACATTTGTTGCAAAGTGTGATGCACACTGTCTAGCTGTTTTCTGAACACATTGTCTGTAGTTGAAGAATTAATGATGTCGGGAAATCACACTGCTAAACACTGCAATTCTTGTTTTGTTTGGGAAAAAAATGAGATATAATATTCTGGGTTCTTTTGTTGGTCATCTTGGGTAATTTGTAATGTTTTGGGTCATTATCTCATCAGTTTTGTAAATAGTTTTGTATAAATAAAAACCTGAAATAAGACAATAAATCAACTTTCTGGTTTGCTTCTATTGTCAAGGACAGAGAGTTGCAAAGTTTCTTTTCCAAGGGGTGTGTGCTTCTTCACATTTTCGTGATTGTTCTGAGGCAAGTTGTTGGGGATACTGCATTGGCACTTTCATGGGTGTTTTTTCTTGTATACTCATGGAGGGAGAAGTATAATTAGTTTTCCAAAACCACAATTTGCATTTTTTCTGCTCACAATTCCAAGAACCACAGTTTGCATTTTTCTGCTCACAATTTGCATTAATTCTGGGCTTAATATTGCAGAATTTATATAAGTGGCTATAAGAAAATTAATAGTTAGAAAACTATTAAAGTCGATCTCATTGTTTATCTTATTAAAGTCTGCATACTTTCTGTTGTGCCAACATTTATGGATGGTTGTGTTTTTGTAGGTACTACTCAGAACACCCTTTGTAGCTGGTCGACATTGCTGAAACTCTTTGAAAACTGTGTTTTGTGAGGCTATTATGTGTAGTTGGAATTGCAGAGTTTATGTGGATGGTTTTTGTAACTTAGTATGATAGATCTGGATTTTTTTATTTAGCATAAAAGATGTGTGTATTGTACGAATTGGGTTGTAATCTTGGGGTTTCTTTTTGTGCTACTGTTATGTGTTGTTGACTTGAGCACAAGTATGTTGCTAGACATGGTAATTTCTTGTTGGAAGTGCATATTTGTGTAGGTGTTTTCTGTAACTAGTATGTTGTTGTAATTGATAGATGAAAGTTTGGGAAGAAATTTTGGTAAAAGAATATACTTTGATGGAAAATGTAGATATTTGGTTAGTAATTAAGAAATTTATAGAGAATTTTAGATGAGTTTAATCAAATATTTTGTTATCAGCATTAAATTACCTTTAAAAATATAATTTTTTAATATTAATTTACTTAGAATATAATAAGAATTATTATTAACATTTAATTGGTAAAATTACAAAATGTGTTAAAAATAAATTAAATAAAAAACTATTAAACTAAACAAAGATGTTGTCTCTATTTCCACACAACTTGATTGAAAGTTTGGAAAATCTTCGATGACTTTCTGCACAGAGTCGAGAGATGAAGAGAACAAAGATGTGATTGCAGTCCCCCCAGTGAAGATCCTCTCGCTCAAGAATTTACGAAAGTTGGAATGTTGTTGTATCAAAGATAATCATGCTTTTGAGTGGCCATATCTGGATAAAATAACAACAGATGGATGCCCCCAAATAAAAAATGTTTGTTTCAACAAGTACAGAAACACCTAAGCTAAAGGGAGTGCATATGAAGTCCTAAACTTTTCAATAAATGGTTGAAGGAGACCTCAATTCCACCATACAACACATTATCAAAGGAAATGTATGTTTTCCTTTTTAGATATAAGGTACCTAATGTGATTAAATATTTTTTCCTTTTTAGAATCAAAATTCTTAAAACTATTTTCTTCGAATTTTAGCCTTCTAGGTTTGAAAATTTTTAGAGGTCGCAAAAGTTCCAAGTCTCCATATACAGCACGTAAATTTCTCTATATTTGACCGATTCCCATATTTTTACTCATTTCTCTCTCTCTCTCTCTCTCTTTTTTTTTTTTTGGTTGTTGTTGAATTTCTCAGTTTCCTATAATCAATTTTGTCTAATTTCAGGCCCCTCTCCTCAATCTCTTGACTAGTAGTCGTAGACCTCCTTATGAGGTGAATTTTCTATTTATTATCTACTTCTCTTGGCCATTAGTAATTCTGTATTTTTTTTCTTTCTTTTTTATTTTTAAAGTAATTATTTCAAATATTCAATGAAGATCAACACATCAAGTATTATAGACCTAATTTCTATTGCACGTATCAAGTTTCCCCTGTTTATGAAAACACATGTAGCCTATTCTTAAAGGGAAGACTGAAATAACAGGCTCCAATATTTAAACTTAGAGCACAAAGCTCCAATTAAACTTAGAGCACAAAGACATTAAGCAAAACTCCCAAAAAAGGACTGACAAACTCTACTTTAATCTTAGAGAAAAACCTTACATCTCGGTCTTCGCTTTGTTGGAACATAATGTTTCCATATCCAAATGTGGCAACATTTTTTTCTCTGAGTAAAGCTAGATATTTAGGGTGTACAAGTCTCGTGTACTCCTTTTGAAAAAGAGTGGGTTCTACCATTTTCTTAGCCATTGTATGTAGTCTTCTCCAATATGTATATAAACATGTCTGCTAGCAAGCTAAATGTGGAAATTTCAAATGACATATATATGAATTTGGCATAATAATTCCCCTGCTCTTTCTAATCCCTAAACAACTCTCTCCCTCTATTATATATTTTATTTATGCCTTGTTTGGGTAACAATGTATTCTCATATATTTTCTTTCTAAACATCACTCAAACAAAAAATATTTTTCAATTTTGAAATCATCAACTTTTTCATCTAATTATTATCGAATCATTCTCCAAACACAAAACCTAATACAACTTTTCTCAATTTCCAAACACAACACAAAAAATGAAATAACTTTTTCAAATTTTGAAACAAAAATTATATTAAAAATTTATATTCAAACAATTTTTTTACTTTATAATATTTTTATTCAATTTTTTCTCTCATTTTTTAAAACCCAATAAAACATCTTAATTCAAACAATTCCACTGCTATGCATAAATCATTTCACTACTATTCATAGATATTCTGAGATATTTTAAGTATCCAAACGAGCCTAATTTATGCATATTGACACTTGAAAGACCAATCAATCTTACATTGTATGTCACTGCAATATGCATCTTTTTGAGAATTTCCCAAGTGCTCCACTATGTCGAGCTCAGCTTTGCATTTGGATAAGAAACTTTTGCATGCGGGTAATTATAATCTAATTATTAAGCTGTGCTTAAGTAGAATTTAAATAATTTTACACACTTTATGTCTTGTAACTAGCTCCCTTAGCAAAAAAATGCTCAATACTTTGATTGTTACCTTTATATATGATAGTGGGAAATTTGCATTTTTTTCTTGAGTTTAATTTTTGTTGCAGATCATGTGCATTGATATCAGTTAAAAGATGAAAACCACCATTCCTAGCAGCTAATGTTTTTTGGATAGTTTATAAGTTTTCAATCACTTAAAAGTATATTGAATGTTTCAATATATATCTTGGACGTATTAGTCATTTGGATTTAGAAATTAGAGTGAACGAATCAAATGATATGATGTTATTAGGAATCAAATCGAATGACACAGTTGCTTCCTATTTTTGAAAACATGATTCAACTTCAAGTAAACTTGAATTATTTTCTAATTTCTAGGTGTATCTAATGCCTACCCAGCTTATGAGTTACATTGTTCAACAACTACAAGGATGCAAACCCAAATTGATATGGGGGCATTCGGGTCGAGATTATATGTTGATAATGCTGAACTATTTTAAGAAAGTAGATTTGCATAATAATATGTAGATGTCGATTATCGGGACAATTATGGAGTTCCTTGATGGTATTTGCTTTAGTGATGTATTCAGCTGTAAAATTTGATCCATTTGCAACTTTATTCCACGTAGTTACTTGAATCAATTTAAAACACTTGTTGCCTGCCCCCCCCCCCCCCTATCATTCCCCTCATTAGGGGTGTAGAACTGAGCCTGAATTTTTTCTGGTCCAGTCCAAAACCTGAAAATCCGGGTGATTCGGTTACGGATCCGGTTTTCCTTAATTGGGGTTTTTTTCATCTCTCTCTCTCTCTCTCTTAAAAACACTGTTTTTGTTGCAAATTTGATAATACAAGCTGTTTGATTAGTACTTGTACAAAAAAATATTCAACAATGTTATTTATTTTGCATTGTTATGTATTAGTTTAATTAGTTGTAATGTATTATTATTTATTTTGTTCTTTGTAAATTTATGTTTTGCACTATGATGTGACAACAATATTATCTATTATACATTTTTATTTATTTTGTTCTTTAATTTTTTTATATAAAAATCTTTTAAAAAGTGTTTAAATTATTTTTAAAAAAAAAATTGGACAATTTAAGCATGACATCAGATTTTTTTTTTTAAACAACAAAAGGTACTAAAAACCTGGATATTCAAGTTATAATTAAATCTGGTTATAACTCGAATATCTAGGTTTATAGTAAAAAAAAGTGAAAAATCCATATATCCGATTACAATTCAGATATTCAGATTGAATCCAGTTATTTGCCAAGATTATTTCTAGATTAATCCGGATAGTTAAGCAGATAATCGCCTAAATTTTAGCATTCGGATCCAATTATTACTGGATAATCGGATCCAGATCCAGTTACACACCCCTACCTCATACTTTTGGATACAATTAATTCCCCACCACCCCCCCCCCCCCCCCAAATCATCGATGGTGTTTCCTCTAAACCACTTATCGTACAGATTTGTGGCCAAAACAACTGAATGACCCACTACTAGCACGATGGCACAGCCCAAAGGCAACTACCCACATTCTAGCACATTACAACCCACTTGAAAAATAACTGGACTCAGTCAAAACACTTGACCCACTAAAATAACTGGCCCATTATCGGGCTGAAGCATAACATAAAAGAAAAATGACTTAAAGACCCTTAATGAAATAAGAAAAGTACATTGATACCCTGACCTCCGGACGCATCGCAAATCATACTGAAGTCGTAGATCGCTTAACCCTTGCCGCCGCACGTAATATGGACATTGGACTCCCCTCCGCATTGGCATCTGACTGATCAAAGATTCAAAACTCCCATCGCCTAAATTATAGTCATTCCCCAAAAAGATGGTTTCTGAAAAATATATTATCATTAAAAACGATAAATTTTGAAAATATTATAATCTTCAATAGATAAATAATTTATTTATTTTTAAAATTATTAGAAATTAATAGTTCAAAATACATGGAGAAAGCTAAATAACTGAATAGTTAAGAAAATATAAAAAGAAATAAGTTAAAAAATAATAAAGAAAGAATAGAGAAATATTATTTTAATAAGATAAGGAAAAAATAGGGAGTGATATGTAGAAGGTTTTGAAAATATGAGTAAAATTTAGAAAATGATTTAAGGAAAAATGATTTTTAGCTAAAATTTAAGAAAACATTTACTCATTCGGATGTGGATGTTAAAGCAAAAATCATCCAAATGGAGGAATAGCAGGTAACCCAAAATAGTCAAATGGGAAGTGCAAGTATTGGTGTATCAGTAGAGAGGGTTATAAGTTGGTAGGCGCCAATGGGTGATGCAATTAAGGTAAATTGGGATGCTGCTTATGACTCAAAGTTGAAAATGACCGGGGTTGGGATCATCATGAGGGATGCAAATGGGGAAGTGCAGCTGACTATGTGTTCAAGCCGAGAAGGGGTGGCTCACCTTGTGATTGCAGAGATTTTGGCTCTATGGAGAGCATTGCATGTCTGTGCCGAGTTGAATATGGGGGAGGTTGTTCTTTAGTGTGATGCCCTAGAAGTGGTAAGGGCTATAAACAGCAAGGAGGGATGCTGGAGTTAGTATGGTGATCAGTTAATTGAGGATGTGAAGAAGGTTTTGTCTGGTAGGCATAGGTGGTCGATTCAATACATTAATCAAAAGGGAAATAATGTAGCCCATTGTTTGTCAAAACTAGGCTTGTCTAGTGAGATAGAAAAAGTGTGGATGGAAGAATGTCCAAGAGAAGTGTAAAGCACAGTAATTAATCTCGATAGAAGTTGTATAGGTACACGTTGATATGGAATGAAAGTTTACTTCAAAAAAATAATAATAATAAGCAAAAAATTAAAAATAAAAATAAATTGTTTGCAAGTCAGCATAAAAATAAATCATAATTTTTAATTGAGTAATAGTAGATATATATATATATATTTAGAAAAAATAATATTTACAATTTTAGGAGTCTCGCATGCTTCTTTTGAAAAAATTGAATAAATTTAGATCTAATTTATATCATCAAAAGCTACACAAGCTATGTGACATAATTTGTATCATCAAAAGAAAATGGGATTAGATACGCACCATGATCTATTCAATTTAATTGACGATACATAGAAAATAATTTTATTATTATTTATAAATTATTTCACTACTATTAACAGATAATTTGAGATACTCTAAGTTTCAATCTTACATTTTATGTCAATGCACTATGCATCTTTTTCAAAATTTCCCTCGTGCTCTACTATGGTGAGTTCCGCTGTACATTTGATAATAAGAAACGTTTGGATAATCTAATTGTTAAGCTGTGATTAAGTAGAATTTAAATAATTTTACACACTTGTCTTCTAACTAGCTCCCTTAAAAAAAATCTCATTAATTTGTTGTTACCTTTATGATAGTCGAAAATTTGCATTTTTTCTTGAGTTTAATTTGGGTTGCAGATTATGTGCATTGATATCAGCTAAATGATGAAAACCACCATTCCTATCTGCTAATGTTTTTGGGATAGTTGTTAAGTTTTCAATCATGTAAAAGTTTATTTGTAATTGCAATATCACACATGAACTTTATATGCAGGTTCATCATGTTGGTGCTGGAACAATTGCAACTGGGCATTGATTGTCTAAGCTATTAGTCATTTGAGATATTAGTCATTTGGATTGTAAGAGAGATTATAAGAATGTTTCAATATATCTTTGAGATATTAGTTATTTGGAACTGCATATAGAATTTCTCATTTTTATAGGTGTATCTAATGCTTACCCAGCTTATGAGTTACAATGTTCGATAGCTATAATCATGCAAACTCAAATTGATATGAGGGCATTTAGGTCCGGCATGTACATTGATAGTGTTGAACTACTTTAAGAAAGTAGATTTGCATAAATATGGTAAGAAATACTGAATCTTTATTGGATTTGGGCAGTATCTGTTTCTCTTCTAAATCATTTATTTGAGTAATGTTATACACCGCACTCACATCTCACTTTCATCTCCCTATATAAGATGTGGTATATTTATTACTATTGAATAATAAAGAAGTATATAATAAAGGATTATCCAAGTTATAAATGTGTCACATCTTATATATGTCACATTTTATTTACGTTCATTTTTATATAATATTATGTAGAAGTTGATATTGTGGCAACTATGCGGTTCCTTGATGGTGTTTCCTTTAGTGGTTTTATTCAGGCGCTGTTACTAAATTTGATCCATTTCCAGCACGGTTCCACATTTGAAATACATGTTGCTTGACCCCATATCGTTCCCTCATACTTTTGAATACAATATAAAAGCTCGCATTTGCCTTCTTCCCCCACATACTGTAAGTACATAATTGTTTTAAGAACATATTACAACACCAATCATATTTTAATGTAACTGATGTTGAAGGCTTCTAAATCAGCGTTGAGATATTTGTCAATATAAAGGCTTGCTAATAGAATTTTTCAAAAGTAAGCAAGAGATTCAGAAGTCTCAGGTTTATATTGTGCCAAAGTGTAATCCATGTCTGTTGCGAAAGATGTGCTTTCCTATATCAATATTCAGAAGATGACCATATAATGATATAAATGGTTTATCATGGCAACCATCACTGCTTGCCATATGGTTTATCTAGACCGATAGTTTTGAGTCTCTTGATAGAGTTCAATGCTGGTGGACTATAATTTCTGAAGAAACGACCCACGGCTACAACGAAAAACTTCACATTAGAATCTAAGTTATTCCCTTATTTAATTTTTCAGAGTATGCTACGAAAAACTTCACAAGTTTTTAAGAAGAATGTAAAGCTGAAATCTGCTTTTATACCATTGGGGAGTGGTTTCAAAGGAAGGTAGAAATGCTTGTAAAGAAATGAAACTTTGAACGATGGCAAAATGGCCAGCAAGAATGAATCACATTCTCTTTGCAATTTTCCTCTCTTTCTTTTTCAGTCTATTTGTGTATAGGGATGTCCGTATCTTCCTCAATACTCTTCTATTAACATGAAGATTGAGCTTTTCGATCTACTCTGTTGTGATCGCAATAAATGGGTTCAAACTCCAATCACAAACTAATATTTTGCTTGCCTGTTTTTCAATCTATTATGGAGGATCTTCTAGGCTAACTTGTGTGTGGTAAGGATTCCTTCTTTTTTTTTTTTTTTTTGAATTATCAAACAAATAAAACTTCGGTTCTAATCATTCTAAAGTTGGGACCCTAGACTTCACTCTAACCTCTATAAACAAATGAAAAATAGAATAAAAAATAGAGATAGCCTTTCGGACACTACAACAAAAAAGTGTTTTTGGGACAAACAATTTCGTCCCAAAATGTAGGGATTTCATCCCAGAAAATTTTTTGAGATGAAAAAATCCCAACATCACTGTCCCAGAAGGTATATTGGGACAAAAATCACCATTTCATCCTAAAATATATCTTTTGAAATGATTTTGAAAGTGACCGTTCGATACCGTTCAAACACTTACTTTATTTGTCACATTTAAAATTCTTTCTAGAATTACATTCGAATGGTTGGATTTTTACGTTCGAACGGACATAAATTTTTTGAACGTTATGAAAGTACGTTCAAACGATCACAGATTTTGATAACGTTCAAACGAAATATACTAACATTCTGTTCGAACGTCAAAGGAACAGATCGAACGGTAGAAGAGATCAAACGGTGTTGATTTATGTTCGAACGCTACGATAATAAATTGCGTTTGAACGTTTTTTGATCATCTAATATCGTTCGAACATCTTAATAATTAATATTCGAACGTTACAGTGTCGTTCGAATGGCTTAATCATTAATGTTCCAACGTGAAATGGTCGTTCGAACGAATATTATTTTATTAAAACCCCATAATAATAAAAAACCAAATAGACATTCATAAAATTTAAAAAACATAAATTAGAAACTGTTTAATACTCACGAAAGTTTTATCATAAGTGCGAACTAATAAATAACCATGAGACTGGCATTGTTCATACATAATTAGATAATGTCATAATCTATACGTTAAAAACTATCAGTTGCTTGGAGGCCTATACTGTTGCATAAGCTGCTGCATTTGGAGTTGCATATCTCTCCTGAATTCTTCTTGTTGTTCTTCATGTTGTTTGAGGCGTATCTCCATGTCTCCTTGTCTCGCCAATTGATTCTCTAACTCATGCTGCTTTGCAACCAATTCTTTGATTCTGCGATTCGCATTCTCTTGCGCTATAGAGGTAGAGCCAGAAGAAAAGGAAGAGGGAGAAAGTTTTACACAGCAAACCAAACCCCTCAAATATCCTGAACGTTGACCCAAAACTTGTGTAAAAATCTCAACATCATTATTTGAGGAATTTTGATCTGACGCAGATTCAGCACGCATGGCAACCATTTTATCCTTCACATAAGATATTGTGAGTTAATATCATCATAAATATTCTAATATATTTATTTAAAACAAATTATAATACTTACATAATTTTCATGGGCATCGGGATGACTCCACTCTCCATTACGATTAGCATGTGATGCAGCATATAATTTTGTCAGATCATAATTGGCATCTGAATCTTGCTATAATAAAGATTTGGTAAGATATAAAGTCATTAGGATTCATATATTCAATTAACTATATACAAATAAAAATATTGCAATACCAATTTCTTAGAGAGGCGGTGGAAAGTTCTTGAGCCTGCATGATGAGTAATTTTCAATTTTGATCTATTTGTTTTGTTTATAGAACTTCACTCCTACATAGGAATTGAAAATATTAGAAAGCGAAATTAAAAACAGGACGACTAAAATAATTAAATTAATTATACTTTATATGATGGATCCTCAAACATGTCATAAAGTTTTTCCCAATCAAAAGGCTGCACATCTTGAAAAGGATGTTGGCGTGCATCTTTCCTATTCTCGAACTTATTATAATGCTCATGACACCTTGCCTTATATTTGCGGAATGCATTACTCAAAAGTTCTTCAACAATCTTACGCTCCTCTCTCCGACTAAAATTTAATTCGAAATCATCCTTACAAAAAAAAATTTAGACAAAGATATTATCATTTATAATATTCTAACTTTAAGTAAAATATAAAAATTTACTGTGACACCCCGTTTTTACGTGTATTTTCACTGAAGGGTTGTTTTTAATTTAATTAATATATTAGTTTATTCATTTTAAATTAATGTGTTTTAAATTAGTTTTTAATTTATTTGATGTTGTGTTTATTTTATTTAGTCGTTTTACGGTTTTTAAAATCGTTTTCGGCGGATCAGTTTTGGTTTCCGGAGTGAGGATTGGACCTCATTTCTTTTCCCTCATCTTTTCTTTTTCTTTTCTCTTTTTCCTTTTTCTTTTTCCTTTTCCTTCTTTTTCTTTCTTTTTTTTTTTTTTCTTCTTCTTTCTTCTTCCTCCTCTCCCGCGTACGCTCATCAGCCCATTTTCTCTCATTTCGTCGCCGCCCCTTTGACCGGCCGGTTCTCCGCCGTCCGGCCACTTTTTGATGCACCGTCACCACCATTCTCTTCCCCTTCCACCATAGATCATCCCCACCAATTTTCAGAGCCATCGGACCAGCCGTTTGCTTTCGAGAGCCGCCGGAAGTCGCTGCACCTGCTCTGTTTTCACCCCTGTCGCCGGAATCTTCTTCAGCCCAGACCGCCGCCGTCCGGCCACCGTTTGGCTCGCCGCCGGTCTTGTTCGAACCCCCTCCCTCCGGCGCACCTTCCCACCAAATATCTCCCCCATCCGGCCAGCCGTTAGCCACCTAGAGCCATTTCTTTCCCCACGGTTTTTGGCTCGATCCGCCGCCGTCGCTCCACCTCCGGCCACCATTTCTTCACCACTTCATCACCGACTCCTTGCCGTCCTAACCCACCTATTTCCGGCCTCCAACGACCACCGGAACAGCTCCTACGAGCTTGCTTTCCGATTTGAGTTTTCCGGCCTATTTCCGACGTTTTCGCCGCCACCCACGGCCAACCACCACTTCCAAAAGCTTCACAATCATCCCTAGACCATTCCCTATCAATCCTAAGCCCTGGTTTGTCCCCGTTCAAAAATGGGTAATTTATTACCCACGGACACAGTGTAAATTACACTGTTACGTTGCTTTTCCTCCGCCGTTTGCAACGCCACGAGCTTTCTAAAAATACCATATAGCGCTGTAAGTATTTTCCAAACCCTATTTTCAGATTTTAATATATATTGCTCTTTCATTTATTTATCTGTTGTTGGTTGTTGATTCCGGACTGAGTCCGAGGAGTTTCGGGGGTCGGATGGATTGAGGACGGAGTGTTTGTTTGGTTGGTTGTGTTGGTTGTTTTGGGTTGTGCCGTGTGGCGTGCGTTGCATATTGGATATTTATGCATTTTAATTTCGTACATGTGCTTTTTTATTTTATTTGAGTGTTTCATGTTTATCGGCGTTTTTGGTCTTTGGTTGCATGTGTCTCACGAGCCCAAGCCGGGATGGGTTATTATCACGGTGGAGCTCCTCTGGTCACTCGGGAGCGGATAATACTGAGTGACATCCCCTGGGTTGTCGCAGGGCGACGACCGGATCGCACGATAGGGTGACGATGTCGTGTCGACTCCGTGGTCCTTCTAGTGGCGGGGACTAGAGGATGGCCCAGATGGTTCGCGCTTGTGTCGTGAGTCTGGGCATCACTCGTTTAGGTGCCACATGCGCAGTCGTTACCTGCGGTGTGGTACAGAGCCATGTATACGGATGATCCCTAGGGGAGATCATAGTGTATGCGTAAATCGGAACTCCTCTGGTCACTCGGGAGTGGTTAATACTGAGTGACGTCCCCTGAGTTGTCGAGAGCGATGACGGGAGCGGGGCTAGGGGATGCTTGGCTACGAACGCGCCGGGCGCGGAACCGGGCATCGCCCTACTCACCGTCTCCGTGGCCTTTCGCTGGCGAGGGCTAGAGGATGGCCCAGATGGTTCGCGCGTGTGACGTGAGTCTGGGCATCACTTGTTTAGGTGTCGCACGCGTAGCCGTTCTCTACGGTGTGGCACTGAGCCAGGGTGTGCGGATGATCCCTAGGGGAGATCATGGTGCATATAGTGTGGGTGTGGTATGGTTTTCGCTTATGATCCATTTTCTGGGAAAATTGTGGTTTGGGCCATTATCGGGGATAATGGCGAGGTTTGACTTCTTGGATGTTTTGTGGGCCATATGGGTTTTTGGCGTGCGTGGAAAATGTGGTTTTGCGGGGCATGTGTTTTGGTTGTTCTTGCATGCATGTTGTTTGAGTCATATGTGTTTTTATCTGGTATTGTTTGGGTTATACTTACCTGCGGAACCATTTTTGGTTCCGTAGCTTTTGGTGCAGAGTTCGAGGACGAGGAGGAGGAGGCTGAGCCCGAGGATGCGGCTCCGCCGGGTTGCTGATGCTATGCTTTTTATTTGCTTTTAAACCTGTATTTGTGTTTTTGTAATATTTTATTTATGTATGTTTTAAACAGCTTGTATTACGTTAAGAAAAATTCTGGTACTTATTTATTGACTTGCTTTTCGCTACGTTTATCTTGTGCACTTTGTTGCTCTTACACACACTTGGCACCCGACGAAAGGATGGTGATCCGGGTTGTCACCATCCGGACGTCTCGATTTCCCCATGTTTGGGTGTGGGGATTTGGGGGCGTCTCAGGTGGTATCAGAGCGGTTTGGCTCTGGGTAAAACCACATGTCCCGTAGGTGGTACCAGAATGTTTTTTTTAAGTTTGTGTTTTAAAATTTATGTTAAGTAAAGTTGTTATTTGATTTGTTTTATTTGTTTTATTTGTTTGAACTTGTTTGCTTGTTTTTATTTATTTGGTTATGTTTTTGCATGCTGGTTTCTTTTGTTTCTTGCTGTGTGATGTTGGTTTTGGTTTTTGGTTTTATGATGGTTTTATTTGTTTTTCCTTAACTTGATTTGATTTTATTTGAATTGCGAGTATGTTGTTTATTTGTTTTGTTTATTTTGTTTTAAGTTGTTTTGTTTTGTTTTGTCCGGAGTTAAAGTGGGATTGAGGATTGTGCTATGGCAGGAGGACAGTACTATTGAGAATGTCGTTGAAGAAAAAAAAAAAAAAAAAATTCTTAGTGAAGTAGGGTTGAATTTTATAAAGGTGGGTTACTTTCATAATATTGTGGCTAGAAGGGAACGACATGGATTAGGCAATTTCTTGGGAGTAGGAATGTAAGTTGCAACTAAGGAGGGGAGTTAGCTTTAAGTCGCTTAAGATGGTTGAGGTCTTAGGTTTTGTAGAATTTATGTAATGAAGCTATAGAATAGGAGAGTGTAGGTTCAACGAACTTTAAGGATTGGTTTAAGATAATTTTATCTAAGGTTTGAGGCCTTATAGATTTTAGGAAATAAGATTTTGGTAATTAAGGTTTTAGGTTCGACAAGCTTTGGGGGAAATAATTAAATTTCAAGTTTTAAATTTCGCTGATTCGGATGAACATTTTGGTGGCAATTGGGGTTTTAAAATTTACAAGTTTTAAGGTGAATGTTTTGGATTAAAGCTATCAATCTCGAGGATTTCAGAAAATGATTTATTATCCGTTAATGTATTAGATTTTAAAAGTTTTGGGAGCCGATTGTCCTATTATGGGGTGTAAGCTCATTGATCTTAGAAATTTTAGAAATTATTCTTATTTGATTTAAGGTTTTAGAATTACAGAGTTGAAGGACCAATTTATAATAAGAGTTGACTTCTTAATTTTACAGACTTGGGGTGTTAGCTCGATCCACTCTGGAGAGTGATTAGTTTGCAACCATTAAAATGGGGTTGATCAGAGTTTAGTTAATAATATGAAATTTTTCTGGGGTACATTTCTTTGAGAATGGAAGGTAATGATATAGCTCATATACTTCTTTGAGGATTGTAGATATTGACTTAGTTCAGAAAATAACTATTGTTAACTCGAGGTTGTGGTAACCGACTTTAGGAAATGATTTTTGTCGGTTCGGAAGATATGGACCCATTGAGGTTTTGGAAGCAATAGCTTAATTGTTGGTATTGAATTCGATTGAAGTTGAGACCTTATGTTCTAGAGACTTTTGGGAATGGATTATTAGTAGGTTTAAGGTCATTTTCTGTACAAAGTTTTAAGCGTTAACTATTTGCTTATATTAAGGGTATAAGTTAAGCAGATATAGGAATGATTCATGTTGATTTGCGGATATAAGTCCAGATGATAGAAATAGTAGTAATGGATTACTTGTACGTTGGAATGACTATTGGTTTCGGCTAAGGACGTATGAGATTGACACATGATAGTGGTAAATCGATTGGAGCGTTCAGTCGAAGCGTGTTACTCAATGGAATGTGGGTTGGCAATAATTGTTATAGCTCGAGGTTATAGTGACAAGTTTTAGGATTGATTCATACCGAGTTGAGGATAATAGATGATGCAGGTTTTGGGAAATGAAATTTTGTTTATTTTGAAGATAAGGTACGGATGTTGGAAATGGAAGTGATGGATCACTTATACGTTAGAATGATTATTGATCTTAGCTAAGGGTACATGAGATCCATTTATAGTGGTGGTGAGAGTGTATGGATTTCGGAGAGTACAAATCCTAGTCTCTTTTTGGCTTGAGAGAAGTGGCTTTGGTGAGTACTGAAATGGATTAGATGTGATAGTATTAAATTCAATAGATTTTAACTTCGAGTTCTTAGTGAGTTGATCAGAGTGTACAGTTGAAGTGGGTTACCAATTGGAGTGATAGTTGGCATTTATTGTGGAGACTATCTTAGAGAATTAATTGTGACTTGAGGTCACACAGGAATTTAAATTTTGAGGCTATACTTTCTTTTGGAGTTTGAGTGTCCAATTGGGAGAATTATATACATTTTATTTAACTAGAAGAGAGATTGTTGAGTCGCCATGTGTAGTGGTTAATAAAATCTTGAAAGTGGAAGTTTGGGAATCAACGGTGATTAGCCTAAACAGGTACGTAAGGTAATAAGCAATAGAAGTCAGGAGAGTAGTGCCATAGTTTTGATGGATTGGAGGTTTGAATAGCATGGCCTATCTTGAGATTTAATTTTGTATGCAATTGAAGGAAATAGTCGTGCTAATATTAGGGTTATGAGAATAGAAGTAGGTAAGTGAGTTTATAAGAAGGGTTTATTAAGGTTATCGTGAATTTAATCGTGGTTCGTAATGAATTTAGTTATCTCTAAATTAGACGATATTCAGAATTTAGATGATGATCTTGAAAGTGTAAGTTGTTAGATAGGAGTTATAGGTGCTTTATTAGTTGGTCGGGACGGATTCGAGCCCTATGTTCTTTATCTTAGATGAGATTAACGTATTTTGAGATAATGATACTTGTTTTTAATTTGGAAGGTCGCAATTGATTGATATCGTCTTCTTTATTGATGATCATGGGTGTCGTTGCGGAATTTTGATTTAGTTAAGGTAGCTAGAGATAATTGAGGAAATAGGAGTGATAGTTCATGATTAGGTGTGCTGATTTTGAGTAATTAGTGATGACTTAAAATTTCGAGAATGTGCTTGTAATTAGAGAGTAATATTTTGTTTGGGCAAATTATGTTTATAGATGGTTTATTTTGGAAGTGACTATTAGGTTACCAAGATATAATATACAATGAAAGTTTTGATGATATAGCATGAAGGTTGATTGAGGTTAATACAATTCATTCTAAGAAGTAATAATTTTTAGAATTTTCTTGGGTGTGGTTTTGAAGTTCTTGACGATATGGTGATTCCGGTTTACGTGGCTACTTTAGGAGTTCTAGACGTGATGCGTCGCTGGGAGACTAGAACGAATATGATGGAATTGCTTTAGGAGTATAATTGGAGAGATCTTTAATCATAATTGTGTGGAAACGGCTGATGGTATGATTTTCTCAAGTATATTCTGAGTTGCGTAGTGTATCCTACTTGGCGCTGATATTGATCTCACAAATTTCGAGGACGAAATTTATTTTAAGGGGGGGAGGATGTGACACCCCGTTTTTACGTGTATTTTCACTGAAGGGTTGTTTTTAATTTAATTAATATATTAGTTTATTCATTTTAAATTAATGTGTTTTAAATTGGTTTTTAATTTATTTGATGTTGTGTTTATTTTATTTAGTCGTTTTACGGTTTTTAAAATCGTTTTCGGCGGATCAGTTTTGGTTTCCGGAGTGAGGATTGGACCTCATTTCTTTTCCCTCATCTTTTCTTTTTCTTTTCTCTTTTTCCTTTTTCTTTTTCCTTTTCCTTCTTTTTCTTTCTTTTTTTTTTTTCTTCTTCTTTCTTCTTCCTCCTCTCCCGCGTACGCTCATCAGCCCATTTTCTCTCATTTCGTCGCCGCCCCTTTGACCGGCCGGTTCTCCGCCGTCCGGCCACTTTTTGATGCACCGTCACCACCATTCTCTTCCCCTTCCACCATAGATCATCCCCACCAATTTTCAGAGCCATCGGACCAGCCGTTTGCTTTCGAGAGCCGCCGGAAGTCGCTGCACCTGCTCTGTTTTCACCCCTGTCGCCGGAATCTTCTTCAGCCCAGACCGCCGCCGTCCGGCCACCGTTTGGCTCGCCGCCGGTCTTGTTCGAACCCCCTCCCTCCGGCGCACCTTCCCACCAAATATCTCCCCCATCCGGCCAGCCGTTAGCCACCTAGAGCCATTTCTTTCCCCACGGTTTTTGGCTCGATCCGCCGCCGTCGCTCCACCTCCGGCCACCATTTCTTCACCACTTCATCACCGACTCCTTGCCGTCCTAACCCACCTATTTCCGGCCTCCAACGACCACCGGAACAGCTCCTACGAGCTTGCTTTCCGATTTGAGTTTTCCGGCCTATTTCCGACGTTTTCGCCGCCACCCACGGCCAACCACCACTTCCAAAAGCTTCACAATCATCCCTAGACCATTCCCTATCAATCCTAAGCCCTGGTTTGTCCCTGTTCAAAAATGGGTAATTTATTACCCACGGACACAGTGTAAATTACACTGTTACGTTGCTTTTCCTTCGCCATTTGCAACGCCGCGAGCTTTCTAAAAATACCATATAGCGCTGTAAGTATTTTCCAAACCCTATTTTCAGATTTTAATATATATTGCTCTTTCATTTATTTATCTGTTGTTGGTTGTTGATTCCGGACTGAGTCCGAGGAGTTTCGGGGGTCGGATGGATTGAGGACGGAGTGTTTGTTTGGTTGGTTGTGTTGGTTGTTTTGGGTTGTGCCGTGTGGCGTGCGTTGCATATTGGATATTTATGCATTTTAATTTCGTACATGTGCTTTTTTATTTTATTTGAGTGTTTCATGTTTATCGGCGTTTTTGGTCTTTGGTTGCATGTGTCTCACGAGCCCAAGCCGGGATGGGTTATTATCACGGTGGAGCTCCTCTGGTCACTCGGGAGCGGATAATACTGAGTGACATCCCCTGGGTTGTCGCAGGGCGACGACCGGATCGCACGATAGGGTGACGATGTCGTGTCGACTCCGTGGTCCTTCTAGTGGCGGGGACTAGAGGATGGCCCAGATGGTTCGCGCTTGTGTCGTGAGTCTGGGCATCACTCGTTTAGGTGCCACATGCGCAGTCGTTACCTGCGGTGTGGTACAGAGCCATGTATACGGATGATCCCTAGGGGAGATCATAGTGTATGCGTAAATCGGAACTCCTCTGGTCACTCGGGAGTGGTTAATACTGAGTGACGTCCCCTGAGTTGTCGAGAGCGATGACGGGAGCGGGGCTAGGGGATGCTTGGCTACGAACGCGCCGGGCGCGGAACCGGGCATCGCCCTACTCACCGTCTCCGTGGCCTTTCGCTGGCGAGGGCTAGAGGATGGCCCAGATGGTTCGCGCGTGTGACGTGAGTCTGGGCATCACTTGTTTAGGTGTCGCACGCGTAGCCGTTCTCTACGGTGTGGCACTGAGCCAGGGTGTGCGGATGATCCCTAGGGGAGATCATGGTGCATATAGTGTGGGTGTGGTATGGTTTTCGCTTATGATCCATTTTCTGGGAAAATTGTGGTTTGGGCCATTATCGGGGATAATGGCGAGGTTTGACTTCTTGGATGTTTTGTGGGCCATATGGGTTTTTGGCGTGCGTGGAAAATGTGGTTTTGCGGGGCATGTGTTTTGGTTGTTCTTGCATGCATGTTGTTTGAGTCATATGTGTTTTTATCTGGTATTGTTTGGGTTATACTTACCTGCGGAACCATTTTTGGTTCCGTAGCTTTTGGTGCAGAGTTCGAGGACGAGGAGGAGGAGGCTGAGCCCGAGGATGCGGCTCCGCCGGGTTGCTGATGCTATGCTTTTTATTTGCTTTTAAACCTGTATTTGTGTTTTTGTAATATTTTATTTATGTATGTTTTAAACAGCTTGTATTACGTTAAGAAAAATTCTGGTACTTATTTATTGACTTGCTTTTCGCTGCGTTTATCTTGTGCACTTTGTTGCTCTTACACACACTTGGCACCCGACGAAAGGATGGTGATCCGGGTTGTCACCATCCGAACGTCTCGATTTCCCCATGTTTGGGTGTGGGGATTTGGGGGCGTCTCATTTACCAACTAAATAAATGTTTTCAATATTACCAAAAAACGCTTCTTGATAAGCTCCTTAACATCTTGGGGGACTTTCTTCCATGAACTTATTGCCAAAGGTGCATAAGTTCGTGTAAGAGCACCCACATGCGATGCATGCCAAGCTCCTGGTTGTCCTTTGCCTCTGGTATGTTCATCAAGAATGTTAACTTTGATCTTACCCACCTTACTATATTTTTCCAACGTCACGCCTCTAGTAGTGCCTCGACCTTAACAAGATTGTACTGTGAAGTCATCATGATATATAACATTGTAATCAATTTTCTATTATAACTTTAATTAATAACTTTTATGAGTATTAGAATTTTCATTGTTCTGTTGAATCAATCTCTAATGGTGAGTCTGAAGGAGAGCTAGGAACAAGTGGAGATGGGATGCGAACTTCCTTTCTCTTCGGAGGCATAATTTAAGAAAACTGATACAATATTCATTTAGTAAAATAGTGTTCATCATCACGTAATGTGAAAACAGAATTGGTCAATCACTATCTGTATCAGTATCATTTGACAATTCAGTCTCATCATCTGTAGATACTTCAGTGGAATCAACATTTTGCTCAATTGTCGCATCAACAATTTCAGCCTCAATATCTTCTCTATTTAATGGAATCATCTCATACTGGCTCAAATCCACAAACAAATTAAAGACGGGCTGACTCTCTTGGTATGCTTCTTGAGTAGAGGGATCATCTGCTTCTTCATCTCACCCTTCTGCCTAAGGGATAACATCATATATATTTCTTGGAGAATATTTTTGTAATACTCGCCATTGATTTCCTAACTTCGGGTCATCTACGTAGAATACTTGAGATGCTTGAGAAGTTAAAATAAAAGGATCATCCTTGTACCATTTTTTTGATGTATTAATACTCAAAAAATATTCATCATCACGGACTCCAGTTCGAGGATTGCTTAAATCCCACCAATCACACTTAAACAAATACACTGCAAGCTCTCCCAAATATTTCATTCCAATTATATCAACAATAACTCCATAAAAATCAATATTTTCTCCATCATGACTTCCCTCAACTAGGACACCACTATTTTGTGTTTTCCTATAACAATCTCGATCCACTGTGTGATACCTACTTCCCCGAGAAATACATGCAAAATATCTTGTAGCGTGTCTCGATGGGCCACACGCTAATGCATACAGTTCATCCGATAAATCGTTTGGATTATTTGCATGCATTTGTACAACCTACATATTAAGTAAAACTTCTATTATATCAATAATAAACAATCAATATTTTCTGAACTATTGGATGAGTAAGGCATATGTAATGTCATTACCTGTTGTTCAAACGATCTCGGGAACTCCTCTTCATGTTTCTGGTTTATGTCATTTACTCCTAGTTCCTTGAGCATGTTAATATGATCACTGAAATTGATAATTACCACAATTCTTTTATATTCATAAAATTTTGTGAAAGTAAATGTGCGAATATTAAATTAAGAAAACATTATAACTTACTTCAAGTGGTTCTCTATCTTAGGGCAATTGTTCAGCACGTACCACTGAGCTTTCTCAAACTCTCTTCCACATAAGTCATAACCACGCATTATACCAAGTGGACCTACTTGTTGGGAAGACACAGAAAACCCATTTTGTTGTCTTGCTCATTCAACGTCAAAGTTTCTTTCCGGCCGATCAAACCTAGTTTCAACTCCGTGAAAATACTTGGAACAGAAGATATGCCACTCATCATCAATATATGTTTCTACAATTGATCCTTCTGGGCGAACCTTGTTACCAACTGTACGTTTCAACTTTCCAAGGAATCATTCAATGGGATACATCCATCTATACTGAGCTGGTCCTGAAAGTTAAGCCTCACATGGCAAATGGACGGCTAGGTGAACCATGACGTCGAAGAATGACGGTGGGTAAATACTTTCTAGCTTACACAATATTATGGCAATTTCCTATTCCATTCGATCCAAAGCTTCTACATTTAATGTCCTAGCACATAAGTCCTTGAAAAATAAACCCAACTCAGTCAAAGCCACGCGCACGTCTCTTATCAAGTACCCACGGATACCAATAGGCAAGATACACTGTAAAAGGACATGACAATCGTGACTTTTTAATCCAGTTATTTTCTAGTCATTTGTTCGCACACACCTTGTCAAATTCGATGCATAACCGTGCGGTAATTTAATTTTCATTATCCACTCACAAAATGTAGCCATTTCATTCCTTGACAATGTATACCATCCAATCGGCATGTAAACAGATGAACCATTTTCTTGCAATTGCATTTCTGGTCTTATTCCCAAGCGCTTCAAATCCTTCCTTGAGTTTAATGTATCCTTCGTTTTTCCTTCAATTGACATCAATGTTCCCAATATGGATTCGCATATATTTTTTTCAATATGCATAACATCAAGACTATGCCGTAACTTTAACTTTGACCAGTATGAAAGATCGAAAAATATACTCTTCTTAGTCCAATTCAACTCAGATGTAGCTCGTTTTCTCTTTCGTTGTTTTTTACCAAATTCATTACAACCAATATCTACAAATTGTGAAAGTACATCTTCACCAGACAAATATGGTGGAGGTTGGCCCGATTCAACCGTACCATCAAACATTTGTGAATTTCCCCGCCATCTATAGTCAGGATGTAAAAATTGACGATGACCCATGAAATATAATTTCCTCCCGTAAGTGAGCCATTCAGATTTAGTATGTTTGTTAGAAGTTGGACATGCCATTTTCCCCTTAGTACTCCAACCTGACAAGTTTCCATAAGCTGGAAAATCATTTATTGTCCATAACACGGCAACATGCATCTTGAACGACTTGTTTGTTGATGAATCAAATGTGACAACCCCATTCTCCCACAAATCTTTCAATTCTGCAATCAATGGCTGTAAGTGTATGTATATATCATTTCCTGGTGATCTCGGACCTAGAATGAGCAAACTCATCATGAAATTTGGATCTTTCATACACTTCCACGGTGGTAGATTATACGGCATAAGTACAACTGGCCAAGTACTATGACTAGTACTTATGTTCCCAAACGGATTAAATCCATCTGTTGCCAACCCAAGTCGCACATTACGAGGTTCTTCAGCAAACCATGGGTGTTCCTGATCAAATTCCTTCCACACCTGGGAGTCAGCAGGATGCAACAAAATATCATCGTTCCGAACTCTGGCTGATGAGTGCCATATCATGTCTACAGCCATTGCACATGACATATATAATCGTTGTAATCTAGGTATCAATGGAAAGTGGCGTACAACCTTTTGCAGCACATTTTGTTTGTCAGATGTCCATCTTGATTCGTGGCATATGGGACACTCGTTCAACTGCTCATTCTCTTGCCAATATAATATGCAGTCATTCTTACATACATGTATTACATTGTAATCAAATCCAAGTCCTCATTTCAATTTTTTTGCTTCATAGAAGTTACGAGGTAAAGTATTATCTGATGCCAGTGCCTCCATAAACAGCTCGAGTAACATATTGACAGCCTTAATTGATAATTGGCACATTAATTTTATGTGAAGCAGTCTTACGGTAAATGACAACTTACTGTGTCTTCTACATCCTGGATATAACTCACGTTGTGAATCATTCCACAATCGTGCAAAAGTGTTATGACCTCCATCATTTGAACTTAATGTGTTCGTGTCACCTTCATTCATAAACATTCCCGCACCGATGTCACTTAACATTTCCTCCATATCCTCATCATATTCATCTCCAACATCTGATTGTACATCTTCATCGTTCTCTTCTTCTTCAGGTGGAACCTCGAATGAAGTTGGATATGGTTCGCTGTGTAAGACCCAATCAGTATAACCCTTGTCAATACCTTTGACAAACAAATGCTTTCTCACCAAGTCTATCTTATGAGAACGCAAATTCCTGCATTCTTTACATGGGCATCTAATATGCCCATCACTATCACATGTACCCAATTCGAACTCAAAGAATTTCTTAACATGTTCAGCATATACGCTGTAATTCTGACCCAATCGATCACTAACTCGCGTCCAACTCTTATCCATGCCGACTATCTTCATTACAAACAATCACGTGTGCATCAACAAACAAACATGTATTAACCACAATCATGTATCAATCAATGAGTATGCCACCTTTCATCGGGTAATTGGTCCTATCCCATTCGAAATTGTAAGATCATAGTCGCAAACCTATTCTCTATAATCTGTCACGTCCAACAAAATTTCGGCAGCATCTCCCCATAGTTCTCCAAATATGCTCGTCTGGTTGTGTGCACCGATGTGTTCATCGTCGATAGAACATCACCGAAACTGCATATCTGGAGAACAAGGGATAAATCTACCGAAATCTTAATGTTAGACATATAACAGATATAGTTCGATAGTTTACAAGAATGATCTTACAATTCCAAACTGTCCACTCTGGACAATTCAAGAGTTATCAATCTTTCAATTCATTTGAATTGATAACTCTCGAACAGGTCTAAGGTTTATTTTGATGAACAAGCAATGCAAGATATGTCAATATTTAACATGTATCAAACAAACAATGCAAGATATGCTAATTAAGTATTTGTATTATTAAATATAGAATATTTGTATTATAATTAATATTCATTTTATTAAATCTTAACTATTTGTATTTTAATTAACCTTGAATTGAATAATTTAACTATTAAGTATTTAAGTATTATTAAATCTAGATTATTTGTATTTTAATTAAAATTCATTTGATTACTTTTAATTTTTAAGTATTTAAGTATTATTAAATCTAGATTATTTGTATTTTATTTAAAATTCATTTTATTAATTCAAATATTAAGTATTTATGTATTATTAAATATGAACTATTTGTATTTTTATTAACCTTCAATTGAATAATTTAACTATTAAATATTTAAGTATTATTAAATCTTAACTATTTGTATTTTAATTAAAATTCATTTGAATAATTTAACTATTAAGTATTTAAGTATTATTAAATCTAGATTATTTGTATTTTATTTAAAATTCATTTGAATACTTTTAACTTTTAAGTATTTAAGTATTATTAAATGTAGATTATTTGTATTTTGTTTAAAATTCATTTTCGTAATTCAAAGATTAAGTATTTATGTATTATTAAATCTTAATTATTTGTCTTTTAATTTGTATTCATTTATAATATTCCAAGATTTAGTACAAACAAGTAACTTCTTAATGTTAATATTTTAACACTGACCACCATAACGTTCAAACGGTGTTAATAAGTGTTCAAACGAAACGGTAAACGTTCGAACGGTACACGAATACCGTTCGAACGTTTTCGTTCCAGATTACAGTCGTCTTCAACCTCCGAAAACCACAACATTTACCAACTCATTACATCAAATGAAAACACACAATATCACAAACTCATTACAGCAAACGAAAACACTTATATTCAAACTAAAATGAGAATAAGATTTGAAGAATACCTGGTTTTGAGAGATCAAATTGTAAATCCACCCGTATGTTATGCCCAAAACGAAAATACTCTTCACCAAACGGTAAAAATAACCTCTTAATCTGAAAATATAAGAGATTGATGAAAGTTACTAATATTTGGGGGCTGGATTGAGGGAGAATGGCGTTGGTTGGAAGAAAATGGCTGTGGGAGTGAACTGGAAGTGGTGGGACGAGCGCGAGATTGTGAGGTTCTATCGTGTAAATGTAGAACATTTACGTTCGAACGGTTATTTACTAAACGTTCAAACGTCAAATATAGTAGCGGGAAAATTTTCCCCAGTTAATTTTAACGTTTGAGCGTTAAATTAAACGTTCGAATGTTTGCTTCCGTTTACAAATACATTTGAACGGTTATTAGTAAGAGTTCAAATGGTTTATTAAAATGTTGCTTATTGTATTTTTTTTTTTTTTTTGCACTATACCTTTAAATATACTGAACTTTAAATATACTATAGTTTAGTAACATAGTAATATTTGATTATAATATATAATCAAACATATATATTAATTATATTATAGTCTAGGTTAATATAGTATAAAATATCATACTACATCTAGTATTATAGTCAAGTATATATATTAGGCTATATATAACATATATATGGTATCATAGCATAGGGTCATCTGTATTACTAGCATATATAGTGTTAAAATATTAGATTATTATTATAATATAATATAATAATGTAATACATTTAAGTATAACATGTACATACTATCATATATAGTGTCATCTATAGTACTAGCATTTAGAGTGTATTCTAATTATACTAAAGCTAAAATTGAGCATGTTATGTTATATTATCATATATATAACATATATATACTATCATATATAGTGTCATTTATAGTGCTAGAATAGAGAGTGTCATCTAATTAGCCTATAACTGAAATATAATATGAAAAATATACTAAACAAGTCATCTAATACATTTATTGTTAAATATATGTGATATATTATATCACATATATTTTATATAATACTATGAACATAGTATCGTATATATAGTAGTCTATATTATATTATACTATATCATATAACTTATACTATATACTATATAATATAATATAGTATAATATAATCTATTAAATATAATATAATATACTATATTAAAAATGATAAATATAATATATAGTGTTTAATAGAATATAATAACATTAATTATATTGCATCTATTATATTTAATATTATAATAAATTTATATTCAATTAAATTGAATATTTAATAAGAACATCTCGGTAATTAATTTCAGTTAATACGTTCGAATGGTATTAATTTACCGTTCAAACGGTACTGCATATATAAGTTGCCGCGGACATCATTTTCACGGAAGCCAAACGTGTGCATTTCCTCCATTCCAAGCCGTTAACCCTCCATCTCCGCCATTCAATGCCGTCTTCGCCGCTGTCAACAGTACCCACTCTAAGCCTTTTCCTCTAAGTATCGGTATTATTCTTTTTCAAATCATTTTACCGTTTAGATTTAGGTTTTTGATGGATTATTTGTTTGAATTAGGATAAATCGATTTATACATCAAAATAAACGGTAGATTTGCTTTAATTCATGGTAGGAAGGTTTATTTAGGTTTCTATTGCATTTATTTTGGTGTAAAATCCATGGAATCGAAGGATTCCATGGATTTCAATGGCTGAGTCGACTCGGTCTGGAATCCCCAATCGATTCGTATACCGTTCGAACGCTATTAACAGTGTTCGAACGGTATTCACTAACCAGTCGAACGTTGTTTTAGACATTCAAACGGTCAGGCCTAACTTACCGTTTGACCGTTACTTTAAACGTTCGAACGTTATAGTTACCGTTCGATCACAATATTGGGTGTTCGAACGTCAATACTTATACATTCGAACGTTGTATTACACGTTCAAACTGAACAGTTGTACCGTTCAATCCCTAGTTTAGACGTTCCAATGGTAAACTTAAATTTAATATAATATACCTTTATACATTTAATCACTTTTTTCTCAAATCCATACCTACAGTTCTATGCCATACATATACTTCTCTGCTTTCTAGAGAAGGCCTTAGAGGTTAGTTCCAAAAACTTTCCCTTCTTCTTCATCATGTTTTTGTTCCAATTCAATGCTATTTTCTTTTTTCAATGGAATATTTCTTTGATCTGTAATTGTGCTATATACTTCTTTGTTATGTTTCTCCTTTCTTTTGTTGGCTTTAGACAAGATCTCATTGCACAGCTAATATTAAAAAAATCAAAGAATGAATAGTTCACATATATTTTACTATAAATTTATATTTTAGGTTAATATATATATATATATATATAAATTAGACCTATGTCCATTTGTCTTTATAACCTACCGCCCAATTGAATAGTTGAAATGGGTTGCAAAAATTATGAATGTAGGAGATTGATGATATTAACTTCTCTCTGCTTGGGTGTATTGATGCTTCGTTCTTGTTTATTCTCTCTTTCAATGAATCTTGATTGCTTTTTTGTCATAGAATCCAAATTATATTGATATACTGTGTTTGAAATGTAAATACTTTCTTTAAAATTTAGAATTTTCTAATAATACATGAGTTTTTGACTGAAACATGGAAAGTAAGTTTATCTTGAATTTTAGTAAAAACTTGCTCACTAATGAATTTCAAGATCTACATAAACGTCAAGTTTTATTTTGATAGTTAATTGAAATAAAAATTAAATATATAAATAAATAATTACTGAACGATGACAATTATTGTAGTGTTGAGCTGTGTCAAACTATGAGGCGTAACATTTCTTGTAAATGTTGTGTTTAAGTAGTTGGTATAGTTTTGAGGTTGTTAGTCTAAAGACAGTATTAGTACTTCTGTCAATTTAATACTACAATACCAAACTCCAATCAACTCAAAGAAGAGTAATAAGATGAGGACATAGGTAGAATCCAACATTAGAGGTGCTACCTATCCTATAGAAGCAGGTAGCCACCCCTGTTGCATCCCATCTTCGCTTGGGCAGATGATTAACTCTCACTCAGCACCTTATCCCCGTCCACATTCTTGGCCATCCATATTAGCTTGTCGAGCATGCAGAAAGACACCATCATTGTTTGGCCACCTTGTCCACAACATATTATTCACACAAAAATTATAAAAAATCACAAATACATCAAACAAATTGCAAAACACCAACAAGAAACCTTAGATCTGTGCATACATCTACATATTTCTGCATGGAAACACAAATTCGCGGTCACGACTATGGTTTATAAAGCTTATGGGTGCTACCCACACCTCTCAAGTGAGCAGCCTTCAACCCTGCCCCCAACTGTGGTTCATTGCTTGGGTAACAACACTGCGATGGTAGGGGGGAACTTCCTCCACAAGCCTTATTTTGGTGGCTCAATTTCATGGGCCTTAACCGAATGGGCTTCCATTTAGGGTTTTAATGGGGTTTGGGTTGATATCAAGTCCAATCCAATTTTTTTGGTCCAATAAAATTTTCAAGGTTTAAAAGAATAAATAATGATGTAATCAAGTGATTAAACACTAAACTAATTTAGGGTTTAGAGGCAAACTTTTGGTGTTTAGGGAAACCATTTGGGGTTTCGGTTTCGACCAATCCTTTGGGGTTTCAATTGGATTCCAAGTGTTTAGGATTTTCTCTAGAGTTGAAACCCTCTTTGGTTTGACACAAATTGGATAGTTGGATGAAATATGGTTTTGCTTAGGTGATAAGATCACAAAGCTTGATTTCCTTCACCTTTTCCATCTTATGGTTTCTCTTGGTGCCAAGTGTCCAATACTATTAATCAAGTATTGTGGCAAAGATCTTGTCAAGTATCCCAATAAAAATTCTCTAACCTAATTTAGACATTCCATACTGTGATTTTTGAAAACATTACTCTTAGGTGTTGACACTGAGGTTACTATTCATTCCAAAAAAGTAAAAGTAAACTTTACACTGTAAAATCCTAAATAATCATGCTAAACATAAAGTGCAAATAGTTTATCAAACTCGACTTTGAAGTGCATCGAAATAATCAAAACACATTTTTGAATAAGTGATTCGTCTGGAAATCAAAAATTGTTTTATTATGCCATAAAATCCTAATTATTCCTCTGAGTCTAATAGTGTAGACCATATCTCATTTTGACACTTCTAGGTACCTCAAATAAAAAAAGAAAGCATGCTTATGGCACCATAGTAAGTGGCAAGTTGCAACACTGACTATACTGATAGGTTAAAACATATGCAATTGGTTGATTCGTGAAAACTTTTGGAATTTACAAGAGGCTCCTACAACCTAAAGAAATTCCAGCATTGAATTTCTGGCGGGCTATTACAGAGGTTACCATCGAATTGGAACATGCCACAACCACTATTCATAGAGCACCTTATTGAATGGCTCCATCTAAGTTAAAAGAATTAAAAGTTCAAGTAGAAGAATAAGTGGAGAATGATTTATTTGTTATAGTTCTACACCTTGAGGAGCACCAGTATTGTTTGTTAAAAAAAAAAAAAAAGATGCATCCATGAGAATGTGCATTGATTATAGGGAGTTAAATAAGGTAACAATAAAGAACAAACACATGTTACCACCTATATGAATGGCTTGGCGAATGTGAGTGTTAAATCACTTGATTTTGATGTTAGGCAGGAGATGTGCTTAACCGTTCTAATTGGCAAGGAGTGATGCACTTAAGGAAGTGGCATCCCTCTTAATCGCCAAATGTGAGTGTTAGGACACTTGGCTTTGATGTTAGGTTGGAGATGTGCTCGACCACACTAATTGGCAAGGAGTTATGCACTTAAAGAAGTGGCATCCTCCTTTAATTGTCGGATGCGAATGTTAGGACACTCAGATTTGATATGAGGCGGGAGATGTGCTCGACCCCACCAATTAGTGAGGAGTGATGCACTTGAGGAAGTAGCATCCCCCTTTATCGCCAAATGCGAGTGCTCGGACACCCAGCTTAGATATTAGGCTGGAGATGTGCTCAACGTGCTAATTGGGGATTAGTGATGCACTTAAGGAAGTGGCATCATCCTTTAGGTGCTACAAGGTTCCCTTGAGCCGTGTGTCCCTATTGATTACTACATCACAACACAAGTATATGTACCAGTTGTGAATACGTTAACATACGTACTAGTTCACAAGAATCTACACCTACTATGGAAAACGTAATGTACGTATCTCGTGCCAGGTATCTACACCAGCACAAGTAAGTATAACATGAAATTGAAAGTGTGGCAGCACTATCAGCGTTAGTGCCCGTCTTCGCTCCAGTGACCAATTAAGTACGCCCCATTCAAAACTCGATGATCTTTACCTTGTAATCTCTAGAGATTTCACACTAATTTTAACACACTAGCTTGAACAAAGGAATTCCATGAGGATTTTATCCCATTCTAGCATTTAGGGTTGTGATAAACGTAAACAGACTTGATTTGACGGAGAAAACTATTTTTGAAATACACTCTATACTCGATATGTGACGTAACGTAACATGATATGGACGTGAGATGAATGACATGACACAACATGTAATAGACAAACATTTCATAACTTGGCATAATATGAAACAGACAAACAAACAAACATTTCATAACATGAGACAAACAAACATTTCATAACATGGCATAACATATAACAGATAAATATTTTATGATAGAATATAATATGTAATAATTAAAAATTACTTGATAGAATAAAATGTATAATAGATAAATATTGCATGCTATAACATAATGTGTAACCGACGTACATGTAGTGACATGGCAAAGCAAGGCATATATGATAACGTAAGAACATGGACAATAATTTTGTTACCAACACACACATAGTAATTTAACAGTAAGTTAGAAACTAATTTATAGTGATCGTTTGCATGATGAATGAAAAAGAGCAAATACAAGAAACTCTTCACTAGAAACATAAAAATACAATATTGGAGTAAAATTATCATCTTACCCCTCTACGTGTGAGAAAATGACCATTTTACCTATAACCTATCATCGACCGCCCTCCTGCAGCATGGGTTAAGGCTCCCCTTTTGCCATCCTCTTCATGACATTTTGGACCTTCTTAACATAACTCCTGCTAAACTACACCCTTTCGCATTGAGGGCGTACCTATGTGCTTGTATTGTCTTCCGCATGGTTTTGGAACCTCTCGGTGATCCTTATCCTGACCTGACAGGTCAGGAGTTTTTGGCGTTCTATAACGTGAGGGAGGTTGCCAAAGGCAACGTTGTTAGCTTCCTCAAG
Organism: Carya illinoinensis; assembly: GCF_018687715.1. Lineage (NCBI taxonomy): Eukaryota > Viridiplantae > Streptophyta > Magnoliopsida > Fagales > Juglandaceae > Carya > Carya illinoinensis. The sequence continues at coordinate 11,606,818 of NC_056767.1, read as the reverse complement.
AAGGATAATGGGCAGACATTGGCCTGGTTGAAGACTCGCTACTCCAATTCTAAGGCGTGGACCTCCAAATTCTTCTTCATTACTGGTAAAGGCATGGAATACCCCGCCACAAAAGATGTCATCAAGGATTTTTCAATTAAGCCAATCTGGCACCCCATTCCTAACGAAAAGAAATTGTGGCTTAGAATTGAGCCTTTGTCACGCCGTGAACTGGCTTGAATTGAGACAATCCGTTCTTGGGCCGAGGCTAATCCTAAGGAGCTTCACACTGATCTCTTGCTGACCTCCGCCCACATCAATCAGTTCTTGATGTCTCCCAACCGATCTTATTTTCAAGGACGTGATTTTATGATTTCGGCCATCATTCCTCCTCCCATGCCGAAGCCCTCTGAGAGGAGTTCGAGGCGTGACCACTCTACGCAGGAGAGGAAAGAAAAGAAGCCTCATTCAGAAAAGAGGGAAGAAAAGAAGTCAGGATCAGAGAAAGAGGAAGCTGCCAAAAAAAGAGAGAAAATGAGCAAGAAAAAGAACGCGGATGGTGGTCAACAAAAAGGGGCCCATTTTGGGGACTCTTCTCCCATTTCTCCTCCTCAAAAGAAAACTTTGGTGCCCTTAGAGGGCGTCCAGGGCCAGACGCCTCAGGAGGATATTCAAGCCCAGACGCCCAAGCAGTTGGCCACCCGTAAGGCCCCGTTGCAGAGGCTGGAGAAGACCGCCATAAACTCGGGGGGCGAACACATCAAAACTTCTACCTCGCCAACTACCACTATTCTCCCCTCACCCCACTAGCCTCCATCACTGCCTTATTCCTCTGGCCTTAGGAATGCGAAAGGTTTAGCCAACCTGGCCCTTTTTGACCTGGCCGCCTCCCTTCAAGTTGTGCCTATTACGTAGGTGCTTTCTACAACTCCTGTCCTTGCATTTGAGTTTCCTATGCTAGAAGAGCGAGTAAGGCAAGTCGAGCTAGATGCTAAAGTGGTGGCTACCCTTGACCTTGACTCCATCACCAAGGTGAGGACTTGCTCGCCCCTGCCTTCTGGTGGCACTCACGACGAGATGGACATTGTTTTGCCCATAAGTGGTTGTGAGGAGGCATCAGAAGCCTTGCCCTCAAGTCGAGCGAAAGGTTCCTCTTTACTTCCTGAGGGTGAGTGGGCCAACATAACAAGGGGAGCCTCCCCTCACCAGGTTGAAGCAAGCGGCGAGATTGGTTCTCAGTAAACAGCCCTAGAGAGTCTACCAATTACCATCTATGGGGGAAAAACCCCCTCGCCAGTCTGCAGCAATGCATGACTCTCTCTTCCTTCCCTTCACACCTCCTCCTTTGGGGGGGATACAGACTCCTTCCTTGGTGAGGAGTGGGAGAATTTCCTATAGGAAGATACCCGCCTTCATAAGGCTAACCTGACTTACTCGCCACTCCCTCTGCCCCCTGTACACTTGGAGGATTCATCAGGAAGGGTGACACCTTCGTCTGTGAGGCATGGTGAGGCATCCCCCCTAGGCCATAGCGAGATTGTTAGGGGGGACGCCAACGGTGGTGCTTCCTCGACGACTGTTAATTCCCAAGTTGAGGCCATTGCCCAGATGGCTACTCATTTGAGAGGCTGGCTCTCTGAGTTACTATGCAGTCTGTCCCCCTTTTTTTATACACTCCTTTCATATTTAAACCTCTTCTCATAGTGGTTGTTTGTTTTCCTTTTTGTAGGGCATCAATGATCTAGCTACATGGATAGTGGCTGACCGTGCCCATCTTGAGGAGGAGGTTAAGGAGCGGCACAAGCTGTGCTATATTGCTAAGAGTGCCTCTAAGAAGTGGCAAGTTGACAGGGCTGAACTAGCATCCTTAGCCAAGGAGAAGAAAGAGCTAGAGATCATGCTAGAGCAATCTAAAGGTTATTCTCACTCTTTGCAAGGTGATCTCGAGATATGTGAGGTTGAACTCCTTAAGCTACGCGATACTGTCTACCTAGCAAACGAAGTCAAGGCTAAGGATGACTTCGTCCTGACCATTCTTCAATCTGAGAGGGACACCGCCAAGCTGCAACTTTTGGAGGCTTAGAAACACTTTGAGGCTGAGTGCTCACACTTGAACTCTGAGCTTAATGCCTGTGATGGGGTGCTAACTTCTCTCCGTGGAGACCTAGCCCACTCCAAAGACAGCTGCAAGTCCTTCGAGGAGGATCTTAAGGAGGCAAACTTGGCTCTTGGAGTCAGTCAGCTAAGGCTATCTGAAAAGGTGGATGAGCTAACCGCTGCCTAGGAGGAGATTGCACGACTTCGTGCCCAGTTGGCTCATGTTCCAGCAACAAGGGATCATGCCTTTACTTATGGGCATGGCTACAGCATCCTGAGGCTAAGGAACCGTCTCCTTATCGACCCCACCACCAATCTTAACGCTCTTGACCGGCATTTATTCTCTCATATGGAAAGTGCCTGTCGCCAGGTTGATGATTTTGGGCGAAAAGAGATGCCTGAAGCTTTCATAAATGTGCCCCTGTCGTTCCCGCCCAATGATGCTCCTTAACTTTTTTATCTTTTTTCCTTTGTCTGTGGAAATTTTTTTGTATTTTTACATTTTGTATATTTGTGATAATGGATCTTGCTTAACTTTGATGAATGCTAGTTAATTTTGCTGTTGCACACTTTTATTTTTGGTCTTTTATTTGTAGTTGGATTGTTTCTCCGTTGTTGCCCTTGGTTTGTTAGGTTGTTTTTGGACAACGAGGCCTAAGGACCTATACGCCCTCCTTCATGGCACAATAAGCTGCTTGTTTCCAAAGTTTAGGGTTGGCGTGGTCTGAGGACCTACGCGCCATTTTTTAATGACACCATAAGCTGCTAAGGCTTGCCTTTGGTATTTAGGGTAAGCATGGTCTGAGGACCTACAAGCCCTTTTTTCATGGCACCACAAGCTACTAAGGCTTGCCTTTGGTGTTTAGTGGCGTGGTCTGATGACCTAAATGCCATTTTTTCATTGAAACGATATTTGCCCTTGGGAACTCCTTCCTTTGTAGAGAATTATTAATAAATAAAGCACAATATGCTCATAAATGGTGATAATGCAAGTACTGGGAAAAGGCAAAGAAATAAAAACACTACAAACATCACTGATAAAATATCTTTAAGTGCTCCGTGTTCCATGGGTGTGGCAATTCTTTGCCTTGGCTGTCTTCCAACCGATATGATCTAGGCCTGTTGTTGGCCACCACTAGGTAAGAGCTTTCCCATCGGGTTCCCATTTTTCCTTTGCCTTAGCTAGTCACCCTGCTATTCTTTAAGACCAAGTCACCCACTTAAAAAGTCCTGGGTCTTACCCTTTTATTAAAGTATTGCTCAGTTTTTGCTTTTTCCTGCAGCATTCGGGCTTCTGCCATCTCTCTTTCTTCCTCTAGTAAGTCAAGGTATTCCTCTATCTTCTTATTATTTTAGGTGCTTGAGAAATGGCTCGTTCTGTAGGTTGGTAACCCTACTTCAACTGGAGCAACTGCCTCGCATCCGTACGCCAGTGTAAATGGGAATTCTCTTGTTGGAGATTTTGCTGAAGTTCTGTACGCCCAAAGTACCCTGGCAACTCGTTCGCCCAATCTCCCTTCTTTGTTGCGACCTTCTTCTTAAGGATTGAGAGTAACACTTTATTTGTTGCCTCAGCTTGACCATTTGCTTGGGGGTGGGCTGGGGAGGAGTACTTTGCCTTGATCTTCAATTCAGCATACCACTCCTTGTAGTGGTCCGAGTCAAACTGGCACCCATTGTCCGTTATAATCCTTTGGAGGATTCCGAACCTGCAAACAATATTCTTCCATAAGAACTTTGTCACAACCCTGCTTGTGATGGTTGCCAGCAGTTCTACTTCTACCCACTTTGTGAAGTAATCCACGGCAACTATCATGAATTTAACTCCACCCTTTCCTGGCAAAAAGGGTCCCATCAAATCTACACCCCACTGGATGAAAGGCCATGGTACTATCACAGATGTTAACTCCTCAGGGAGGGCATGCGGTACTGGCGCATACGTTTGGCATTTGACACACTTCCTGATGAACTCCCGTGTGTCCCTTAAAACATTGGGCTAGTAGTACCTTGCCCAGACCGCTTTTCTAGCTAAGGTTCTTCCACCAGAATGGTTTCCACATATCCTCTCATGTATCTCTGCTTGGACGTACTATGCTTCTTGTGTGGAGATGCATCGTAGCAAAGGAGAGGAGAATCCTCTCTTATAAAGAATTCCATCGATGAGCTGGAACCTAGTCGCCTTTTTCTTTATCCTTCTTGCCTCTTCTCTTGTTTTTGGTAGTTTTCCTTTGTCTAAGTATTCCATTAGTCTGCTCGCCCATTCTGGAGTGTTAGATCCCAAGATGCCTACTTCCATGCCAACGACAAGGACCTCGATGACCCTCCTTTCTACTTGCCATGGTAGAGGCACTTCTTCTATTCCTAATGCCGCCTGTGCCAATTTATCTATGGCCTCATTGTCCGCCCTTGGTATCTAAGTTATTGTAAAATACGATAAGAGGTCGCGAATTTCCCAGACTCTTGCTAAATATTTTTTTAGTTTCTTGCCTTTTGTAGCGTATAGGCCGAACACCTAATTTACAACTACCTGTGAGTCCAACCTGGTTTCTATGTGGTTACTCCCATTCGGGCTACTACAGACAGTCCTACTATAAGTGCTTCATACTCAGTTTCGTTGTTTGTCACTTTGAATGTCAGCGTTGCCATGTAATGCCGCCCCTGGCCGTCAGGGCTCAACAAATGTATTCCCAGGCCTCCACCTTCTCTACAAGATGAGACGTCTATGAACAATACCCACGGCTTTCCTGACGGTTCCATCGTTTCTTCTTGGGAAAATCCTGAGGACTCTACCACAAAATCTGCCAGCGCTTGCCCCTTAATAGCCTTCCTTGGTTCGTATTCCACATCGAACTCGCTCAGCTCAATCAACCAACCTATCAATCTTCCCGTGCTGTCTGGTTTTCTCAGGACTTTTGCTAGGGGGGCCTTCGTAAGCACCCTTACTGTGTGGGCATGGAAGTATGGACGGAGCTTTCTGGCCGCCGTTACTAGAGCGAAAGCCAATAGTTCAATTCAGGATACCTTGCTTTTGCCCCTCTGAGCGCTCAACTTACGTAATATACTGGATGTTGGGCGGCTTCTTCCTCCTTTACTAGGACGGCAGATACAGCATGCTGGGAGACTGCTAGATATGCGTAAAGCACGTCACCCTTCTCTGGTCGTTTCAAAAGGGGCGGACTAGCCAGATACTGCTTTAATTTTTTGATCACCTCATCACATTGTTCATTCCAAGGATGCACATTCCGCAGTACCTAAAGAAAGGGGAGACACTTATCTATGGACCTGGCTATGAATCTTCCCAGGGCGGCCACTCTACCCACCAGTCGCTGAGTCTTGTTCAGGTTTTTTGGTGGTTTCATGTTGAGTATGGCTTCTATCTTGTCTAGGGAGGCCTCAACTCCTCTCTCGGATACAATGAAGCCCAAGAATTTCCCCAATTGGACCCCAAAAGCACACTTTGTTGTGTTCAACGTCATTTTATAGAGACATAAGATTTCGAACGTCGTTCATAAATCCACAAGGTGTTGGGCGGGTTCTTTACTTTTTTATTAGCAAGTCGTCCACATATACCACCATTGATCTCCCAATCTATTCCTTGAACATTCGATTTACCAGCCTTTGGTAGGTCGCCCCTGCATTCTTCAGTCTGAAGGGCATGACCTGGTAGCAATATAACCCTCGGTCTGTGACGAACGAGGTTTTTTCCTTGTCTGCTATGTGCATCTGTATCTGGTTGTAACCTGAGTACACATCCATGAAGCTCAACATATGATGTCCTGCTGTTGCATCTACAATGATGTCGATGCGTGGCAAGGGGAAGCTATCCTTTGGACAAGCTTTGTTCAAATCTGTAAAATCCACGCACATTCTCCATTTCCCTTTTGCCTTTTTCACCATAAATACGTCAGACAGCCACTCTGGATAGTGGGCTTCCTTAATGAAACCAACCCCGAGCAATCTTTCAACTTCTTCATTAATAGTGGCGTACTTCTCAGCACTGAATGATCTCCTTTTCTATCGTATTGCCTTGTGCGCTGGGTCTACGCCCAAGCAGTGCTCAATGACTCCATAATCTATACCAGGCATCTCTTCGTGGTTCCATGCAAAGATATCCCTGTGCTCTATCAGTAGCTGCTTCAAAGCTTCCCTATCCGCCGGTAGGAACTGCGTCCCAATTCGTGTGGTGGCTTCAGGGCAGTCAGCATATAGTGTTACAAGCTCTAAAGGTTCATTGACCTCCGCATGTTGTTGGCTTCGATCATCCCTGACCTCTATGTCTTCTTTGAAAGCCATTGTCGCAGGTGGCAGATGGGGTGGCAAGACTTCATTCAGCCTTGCCACAATGCAAACCTCATTTTTTACATTTCGCAATTCTTGTACGTAGCATTCCCTTGCTAAGGCCTGTTCGCCTCTCGCCTCACCTACCCCGCCCTCAATTGGAAACTTCATCTTAAGATGGTAGGTGGATGTTACCGCCCTGAGGTTTTAAGTGTTGGTCTTCCCAATATAGCGTTGTAAGAAGAGGGAGCTTTCACTACTAAGAAATCGGTCATTGTAGTTGCCGTCCAAGCTCCAATTCCTATTGTTATTGGGAGGGTGATTGCCCTTACGGGCTGGATGGTATCTCCTAAAAAAACCCTTTAATGGTGTTGGGGAGAGCCTTAACTTGCCAACATCGATGCCCATCTTAACGAATGCCTCCCAGAATAATATATCGGCAGAGCTCCCATTGTCAACTAGCACTCGCCTTGTTATGTAGTTGGCTATTACGAGGGTGATTACTAAAGCGTCGTCATGCGGGTATAGCACTCATTGTCTATCCACCTAATCAAAGGATATTACCATCCACTCATTGCTAATTTTTGGTAGCTTGTGTGCCCTATCTGCTAAAAACTCATCTTCATACCTTACCTTTCGTGCATACGCTTTCCGATTGGAAGCGGAAATACCTCCCCCAGCAAAAACCCCTGCTATGGTCCTTATCTCTCCTATGGGAGCCCTGTTTCCGTTACCTCTTGGGCGTGTTCTATCCCTCTCATTCTGGCGGCCACCAGCTTGGCGACTTTTTTCTGGATTACAACTTCACCGAGTTTCTTGCCTAAACTCCTGGCACCTTCTGGGCTTCGACTGCTTTGCGACCATTTGCTCCAACGCACCGGTCTCTGCTAACTCAGCTACCCTTTTTTTCATGGTCGTGTAGTCTTTAGTTCAGTGTGAGCTTGTCCGGTGATATTTGCAATATCGACTGCCCGTCTTGATAGGGCAACAACCTCCTCTCTCCTTCTCTTCTTCTCATATGCCTAGATTATTATGCTCCAGCATAGGGTTGTGATCTACGGGCCCCTCCTGCGCTCTTTCTCGTCTACCTGCCTTAACTTTCTTGTCAACTTGCCCACTCCTTCACTCGACTCCCCTATCTTCCTTACCATGATCCACTAATGCTTGCAGAGTATCCTCTGCATTAACAAAGTCATCAGCCCTGTCCATGAATTCTCTGAGGGTGGAATGAGTCCTTCGGGCCAACTCTACCATAAAAGGACTACATAGCCATATCCCTCCCAGAAGGGTGGCCAAAGTGATCTTTTCATCTTAGTCATCCGTTGTTAAGCGTTCCTTGTTGAAACGGGCCAAGTAAGCCTTCAAATTCTCATCTTCCCTTTGATTGACCGTTAACAGGTAGGCGGCTAGGCATCGACGTCTCCTGCTAGGCATAAATTGGGTTAGGAACTGTTTTTCCAATTCTTCAAAAATGTCTATTGATTTTGACTTGAGAGTTCCGAACCACCCCCTTGCCGTCCTCTTCAAGGTCAAAGGGAAAGCCTGTCAAGCAATCTCCCCTGGGAAACCGTGGAGCGTGATATGAGCTTTAAAGTTTTCCAAATGATCTACTGGGTCTCTAGACCCATCATACATGTCTACTTAGGGAACCTTGAACTTTGGCGGGAGCGGCATGGCCATAATCCGTGCACTGTATGGCAGATCTATCTGGTGTAGCTTTTTACCAGAGTTGGCATTCTTTTGTTTCAAGTCATCGTTTTCTTTTTGCAAGATTTCCATGGCCTCCAATGCCTTTCTTAATCTTTCCTCCGCTACCGCTAGTCATGCTTCCATAGATAGCGGCAATGCATCCATTGCTCGGCTTGCTACTAAGTGTGTTACAATTGGCATGTGAGAACCATGCTAAATCACAGAGATCCCACATACGGTGCCAAATGTTAAGGATGTGTCCCACTGCCAATCTGCAACCATTCACCTTTGAAACGTCAAGGAGCCTTGCGGAGCTTTGGCTGAAAACACTCCGATGCTTAAGTCAATGAAAAGAAAATCATAATGAATCTTAATTTTTTACTTGCCTTTACTATTAAAGGTTACCTGGTGTATATATATAGGCTCGCTTGCAATACTTATCTTACCCATAACTTATCGATGTGGATCACTATTTAGTATTTTGAGTAATCATGTAACTTCCCAACGTCTCTATCCTTCCGTCAAAGGTGGCGCGATATACATCTTCTTTAGATTCTCCTTATTTTCTCACATTGGCCCCTGGACCTATCCTTTGGGCTTTTATAGTATAATGGGCCTTTTTAGGTGTTTATGGCAGAATGGGCCTTCCGGTTCAAATAGTCCCTCTAGTATGCATGAAAGGTTTTAGTTTTATGAAGGAAAGTGCAAGGTAGGAAAATGTTTCGAAGAATGAAAACCTTTTTTTTAAATGAAAAAATCTCAGCTTGTAATATTCTAAAGAAAAGAAAACATTTAACGTAAAGTATGTATAGGAGTGAGAATGCATGAATGAAAACATATGTTCTTATATTTTTATGGCATAAAGTAATACTTATTGAGTATTCGAGTCATTTTATTTTTATATGTGCCCCACCCAGGAAGGAAATGAGAACGATGCATCAAGACAGACATGCCCAAGGAAAGGGTGATGGAAGCTTAAACCCCTTTGTAATCTTTGAAACCCATTTCGTAAAAAGACTTTATATTTTTAATCTAATGATTTTCTGCTGCAAACTTCTCTCTTAGATTTGTAAATTTGAGTTTTTATTTTTAACTAAGGAATATTTTACATCCTAGGAAGGGAAAGAAATGTTATTTTTTTTTTTTAAATGTAAGTACTTCTCGTCTTAATTTCTAAAATTATTTTCTAAAAATTTCACCATAAGGACAGGTGTTACAAGATGTTGCAATTCTTTTCGTATAACTTCTATCTTATTGTCGAAGAGATTAAATATTTTTAATTCTCATAATTTTGTTTTAAGGATGTTGTGTTGGGATCTGGATGATTTTTTTGTTGGGAGTTTTTGTCCACTCAGGAAAGATCCAACTCTATCCAGACCAAATCTGACTTATCGAAAGGGGGTGTCCAATTTTAAATGTTTGAAAGTGGCTTCGGATGATTGAGACAAGTATCGTATTTTCCATAGATATAGATAAGAATGGTACGTACGCTGATAATATTGGCACCTTTTGATTTTTCCTGTACATGAGATTCAACAAATGGTCCAAAAGAAAAAATAATTATGGTAGTTCACTTACGGGCAGTTTTTTTTTTTTTTTTTTTTTTTGGGGAAGCAGACCAAGCAAAGTGGAAGATAATCTATAGGCAATACTACAGTTGTTCCTATATAGTTTATAAAAGAATATTGTCAATATTATAAATTATTCGTATTCAACGATAGTCTTATTTAATATTTAATCAATTTTTTATTTTTAATTTGAATTTTGAATTTTAAAATTTTTATACTTTTCATTATTAACATGTCAGTACGTAAGATTATGTGCCTAAAATTATAAATATAAACAATATTTTGTTTTATAAAATTTACATTATTCCCATTATCATGCGGATCTATTCTTTTCATCAGTGTTAAATCGTTACAAAAATGAATATCTATATTTACCATTTAACTGTATCAATAATTGTATCATCAAATAATGGAAAAGTATTTTGCTGGACGCTGACACTAAGGGCTGCTTTGGGTGACGAAGTATCTTAGAATACTTTATTATTATTTATTATTTTATCATTATTTTTATCTGCTTTTTACTATTTTGTATTACTATTTACTACTATTTAATATTTTTTATTTTTTCACTATTATTCATAGAATATTTCACAAAAGAAAGTGGGATCAAATACCGACAACATTATCTGAATTATCAAGTCCTCGTCCTTTGCTTGACTGATCGACAAAGGGGTATGACATGTATATTTGATTGATTGTATGGATATGCTCGGTTGGCTTGTGTTATGCATTTGAATGTGAAAAAATGAATTGAGACTTTGGATTAGTGTTGGATTGGATTATGTATGATGGAAGAATGTTATTTAAAAAGCTGTTATTGTGACTGCAATTGGGTTGCACAGTAAAGTGAGGTTCAATTACAAGCTAATAAATAATGATTGGAGATTAAAGTGAACCATGGAAGCTCACTTTATGAGCTAGAAAATGAAGTTAGGATTTTTAGATTATAGTCTAGGTCTAAGATTTATGGCAAGGGTTATACCTCAAGGATTGGATGATGATATGTTTACATGAAATAAACGGATATTTGGAATACGTAGAGATATAAGTTTGTACAATTAGGGATGTTATGAAGAAACATGCGACTAAATGGTTAAGAGATAAATTGGACAATGACTAGTCTAAGTGAATGGAGAGAATGGACTAAGAGTTAACGCTAGCTTATTATGTAAGTTTTATGTTTAGTGTTCTTTTAAATGGAAAATAAATGACGTGAGGTTACAAATGTATTTAAGTTGCCATCTGACACACACATGAACAAATTGGACAAAATGTGTTTGGCATGGAGTCTAGGTAAGTATTACGTTCATATTTTTTCAGAGTTTTTTAAAAGTATGAAAATGAAAATCAATACTTTATGAAATGCTTTTATAAAAAATGTTCTTTTATGAAATGAATAAATATGAAGTGTATTGGGGGGATTTTTGTCTCAAAGGGGTTTCAAGACCCAGCCCATCAAAGGACTTGAGCTAGAGGGCAAAAGAGAGGAAAATGAAAGAGGACGGAGAAAGGAGGGAAGGCAAAGTGATGTTAGGATGGCAAGAGGAAAAGAGTGGAGGGGACATAAATGAGGGTGACATGACATAAAGCAAGTGACTGGAAGAGATAAAAGGGAAGGGACTGACAACTTGAGGGGATCTTCTGATAGTACTTTTGATAGGCATCTAGGGAAAGCCTTCTCAGGAAGGATTCTTCAACCTCTAGACATGGGTTCCAGCTATGAAGTTGAGATCGGGAAGAGAGATCTACGAAATATATTGTACAATGAGAATGAGAGACCTTGGGAGACTGTAAATCAAGCTTATTATAGTGGATTCTTCCCTCCTTAAGCCTCCCGTGGACGTAGGCCCAGTGCTGAACTACATAAATCTGCATTTCTATCTCTCTTTATTTTCCTTATATTTATTTACTATTTACCACTATAGGTATACTCACTGATACCGCACAGCCGCACCATATCAGCCGAGGCCCCACATAGCACCGAGGGCCCACATAGCACCGACCCAAGCCCAACACACCGCAGACAGCACTGATCTAGACCCAACATCACCTCAGCCCGATCAGGGATGGATCCTTCCACTCGCCCGTCTCTAGATATAAGACCCCAAGCTACTGAAGGCCTGGTCCAAGAGCATATGAAACACATTGTCAACAAAGTATTTTCTTTATGAATCTAAGCTAAGGTATAAGTTTAAGTATACGTATGTACTAACCCTCTTTGAAAGTCCCTTTTTACGCACCCAAAGAATAGTTATATGTATGTGATTAGATAATATACGTAGTATGTATTGTATGTATGTTTTATGAAATGAACAATGAAGTCTTATGTTATGAGAAAGGTTTTATGAAATAATTTGATGCACCTAGGAATGAAAGGAAAGGAGAGGACTGAAATGAATGAATGTTTTAATATATGAATGTACGAAACAGCCACAACTAATAAATGATGTACCAAAGGATTGGGCAGATTACAAAGTCAGGTAAGTGGCACTGGTAGTGCACCAAGTGCTGCCTCCTGACTGTGGGATTTCCAACCCAAAACCATGGGCGGAATCAAATCCAAAAGACCACTAACCTCAACACATGGGGTGTAATAGTGTGTGTCGGCTATATGAAAGTGATAAGATAATTGTATGCATCAAAGGTTCTAGTTTTATGAAGGAAAGTGCAAGGTAGGAAAATGTTTTGAGAAATGAAAACATTTTTTTAAAAGAAAAACCACATGTAATAGCCTTTTTTTACGTGCATTTTAAATGAATGATTATTTAAATAATTATAAATATTAGTTTTCTTGTTCTAAATTTAATGTGTTATTTGATTGATTTATTTTATGATTTTTAAGTTGTGTAATTTATTTTAAAAGGCTTTCTTGATATTATTTATTGTTTTACATTTAAATTGCACTTTGCTTTAATTTATTTTATTTTTGGGCTTTAGATATTTTAATTTATTAATGTTTAGTTATAGTGTTTTTATTGGGCCTTGGTTTTGTGGGTTTTCTCTTGTTGTTGGGCCAAAAATTCTTCTCAATTCGGGCCCAGCCCGTAGCCACTTAAGCCCAGCCTCTCGTCTTCACTAAACGGCGTCATTTTAGTGTTTTTGCCCTAAGCGCTTAACTTCTTCTTCCTTTCTACCTGCGACGCTGCCCTTCTTCTCTATTTTCATTTCCGTTTTTTCTTCTTCTCCCTTCGGCTGCTGCTGCTTCGCCTTTCTTCTTCTCTTCGTTTCTCAGTTTTCTCTCATTTTCTTCTCCTCTTGTTGCGCCGATTGATCTTCTTCTCCCCTGCGAATTTTCTGCATCGCCTTCAACCTGTGAGCTGAACTCCTTCTCCATATTCGTTCTGTTGAGTCTGAGAGCTTCTATACTCGATTTTTCCTCTGTTTTTCTCTGGTTTTTTTCGTAATCTTGGTTGTGGGTAAAACCTTGTAATTTTTGGATGTTTTTCTCTCCAAACAGTGCTCTGTACTTGGTCTTTGCTGTGCCCCTGTTTTGCCCTTGTAGCTGTGGCCTCCATTTTTATTTCTTGTGAGTTTTTAGTTCGAACCGTGTGCTACATTTCCAGCCATTTACCTCAAGCCCTATTCATAGAGCACCCTATTGAATGGCTCCATCTAAGTTAAAAGAATTAAAAGTTCAAGTAGAAGAATAAATGGAGAAGGATTTATTTGTCTTAGTTTTTCACCTTGGGCAACACCAGTATTGTTTTTTTTTTTTTTTTGAAAAGAACACCAGTATTGTTTGTTAAGAAAAAAGATGTGTCAATGAACTTTGCATTGATTATAGGGAGTTAAATAAGGTAACAATAAAGAACCAATACCTTTCCCATATGAATGGCTCGGCGAATGCGAGTGTTAGATCACTCAGCTTTGCTGTTAGCTAGGAGATGTGCTCGACCGTCCTAATTGACAAGGAGTTATGCACTTACGGAAGTGGCATCCCCCTTAATAGCTGGATGCGAGTGTTAGGACACTTGGTGATGTGCTCAACCGCGCTAATTGGCGATGAGTTATGCACTTAAATAAGTGGCATCCCCTTTTAATTAATTGCCGGTTGCGAGTTTTAGGACACGCAGATTTGATGTTAGCGGGAGATGTGCTAGACCCCACCAATTGGTGATGAGGAAGTGGCATCCCCCTTTATCACCGGATGCGAGTGCTTGGACACTCAGCTTAGATATTAGGCAAGAGATGTGCTCGACTGTGCTAATTGGGGAGGAGTGATACAATTAAGGAAGCGGCATCATCCTTTAATTTGTGGCGTGATAGACAATATTTGGGAAGTGGATAACTTCATTGCAATGACGATTTTACATGAGCAACTTCAAACAAAATACTTTCTAAAATGTTCAACATTCCACAGAGGAGACAATTCCTTCCCTTCTGCGTCCTTAAGATGGTATGATCTTGGTCAAGGCATTGTCGTTGGGGTATGGTACGCCTTCACATTCCTCCTCACTGAATGAAATGGGACTGGTCTGGATTCTCGCCTGCTTAGGTGCCCTTTCAAAGATTTCTTCGTTTCTTGGTTTCTGGGCATAGGCCTTCCTACTAGATGAGTTAGGTTCTCAACCGGAATATCCTCCAACTATAGTTTGGATCTTGCCTAGTGGCGCGTTGTTCTCGGTCAGGCTGTGGCTAGGATTGTCTCTCACATTGTTTTGCGTTGTCCTTCTTCTCTTTGGGCTTTCACTCCTTAGGGGTTCTCTAGATCGTGGGCAAGTATCACGTTGAAGCTCATTGACTTCTCTTATCCTCCATTACATCATTTATTCCTTATTAATGACAGCTACATTTAAATTTTGCATTTTGGTAGTTCGCAACCATAGTCTCTGTTGGACAGGCTTATAGTTTTCGAGCGTATGGGCCTCTATATTGCAGGCTCCGGTCCAGCTCCCTTGGAGGAATATTCGGCCTACCATTTTGGGCTAAAATGTTGCATTTCTTTGTCTCGTCTTGTCATATAGTTGTTATCTTATGCATTAAGTTCAATAAAATAAATGGACCATTTTTTGCCATTCAGGATTTTATTAAGTACAAATATGTAATCAAAGTTGAAATACCATGACTTTTTTTTTTTTTTTGAGTTGTAGCGTTAATTTTAATTTTTCTAGTATAACCTCTATCTTATTGTCGAATATACGAAATATTTTTAATTCTCATAATTTTGTTTTATTAATTTTGTAAGCATGTTGTGTTGGGATCCGGATGATGATTTATCCGTTGATATATTTGTTGAGAGTTATTGTTGACTCAGGAAAGATCCAACTCTATCCAGACCAGATCTGACTCATCAAAATGGGGGTTCCAATTTTAATTGATTGAAAGTGGCTAATTTTGAGACTTAATCCAATTTTGAATTTTATCAAAAGATTTATAAAATTATTTTAAGAGTTATTTGTGAGCTTTTCCCTTTTCTTGCTCATGCTTACTTCGTTGATGTGTTTAGTTTTATTGTATAGAAAACTTGAATTTGAAACTCTTTTATGCTTAAAATCATTTGTTATTATCAAAATTCATACGTTAAAAATTTTTGTCGACAAGATCTAACTCTATCCAGACTAGATCTGACTTATCAAAATGGGGGGTCCAATTTTAATTGATCGAAAGTGGCTAGTTGGAAATTTTTGTCGACAAGATCTAACTCTATCCAGACCAGATCTGACTTATCAAAATGGGGGGTCCAATTTTAATTGATTGAAAGTGGCTAATTTTGATACTTAATCCAATTTTGAATTTTATCAAAAGATTTATAAAATTATTTTAAGAGTTTATTTGTGAGCTTTTCCCTTTTCTTGCTCATGCTTAGTTTGTTGATGTGTTTAGTTTTATTGTATAAACACCTTGAATTTGAAACTCTTTTATGCTTAAAATCATTTGTTATTATCAAAATTCAAAAATTTTTATCAACAAGATCTAACTCTATACAGACCAAATCTGACTTATCAAAAGGGGGGGTCCAATTATAGTTGATTGAAAGTGGCTAATTTTGAGACTTAATCCAATTTTGAATTTTATCAAAAGATTTATAAAATTATTTTAAGAGTTTATTTGTGAGCTTTTCCTTTTTCTTGCTCATGTTTAGTTCGTTGATGTGTTTAGTTTTATTGTATAGACAACTTGAATTTGAAACTCTTTTATGCTTAAAATCATTTGTTATTATCAAAATTCATGCGTTTGAAATTTTTGTCCACAAGATCTAACCATCAAAATGGGGGGTCCAATTTTAATTGATTGAAAGTGGCTAATTCGGATGATTGAGACAAGTATTGTATTTTCCACAAGATATAGATAAGAATGCTATGCTGATCTAAAATATCGGCACATTTTCATTTTTCCTGTACATAAAATTCAACAAAATGGTCCAAAAGAACAAATAAATGTAAATAATTATGGTAGTTAACTTGCGAGGAAAAGGAGGTGCGGTGGTTCTTCTTACTTTTATTGCTATGGCTTGGGGAGTGTGGTATAGGAGAAATCAATTTATTTATGAGAAATCAATTTACTTTTATTGCTTTACGGGAAGGCTTTTTCAACATCTAGATGTGGGTTCTAACTATGGAATTGAGATCAGGAAGAGAGATCTATGAAATCGATTGTATAGTAAAGATGTGAGACTCTGAGAGAATGTAAAATCAACCTTATTATAGTGAATTTTTCCCTCTCCAAATCCCATGGACGTAAACATAGTGCCGAATCACGTAAATCTATGGGTCTATCTCCCTCTATTTTCTCTGTATTTATCTATTGTTCACCACCATGGGTATACGCACTGATACTGCACAGCTACACTAGATCAGCCGGGGGCCCACACAACACCGACCCAAGCCCAGCACACCAAGGCCCACATAGCACCAATCTAGACTCAGCACCACCTCAGCTTGGTCAAGGATGGATCCTTCCCCCTGCCCTGCTCCAGATCGAATCCTAAGCTGCTAAGGGCTTTGTCCAAGAGCGTACGAAACACGTCGTCAACAAAATATTTTCTTTATGAATCTATGCGAAGGTATAAGTTTTAAGTATACGTATGTACTGGCCTTCTTTGGCAACCTCTTTTCACACACCCCAATAATAGTTGTATGCATGTAATTGGATGTTATACGTAGTATGTATTGTATGTATGTTTCATGAAATGAACGATGAAGTTTTATGTTATGAAAATAGGTTTTATGAAATGAATTGATGCACCTAAGGAATGAAAGGATTGAAATGAAAGAATGTTTTAATGTATGAATGTATGTAACGGCCACGACTAATGAATGATGGTACCAAAGGACTGGGCGGATTACAATGCCAGGTAAGTGGTACCAGTAATGCACCCAGTGCTGTTCCATGACTGTGGGATTCCCAATCCAAGGCCAATAGCAAAATCAGGTCTAAAAGACTGCTAACCCCAATACACGGGGTGCAATAGTATGTACTGGCCAGAGGAAAGTGATAAAATAATTGTATGCATGAAAGGTTTTAGTTTTGTGAATGAAAGTGCAAGGTAGGAAAATATTTTGAGGAATGAAAACCTTTAAAACATTGTAATATTTTAAAGAAAAGAAAGCGTTTTATGTACATAAAGTATGTATATGAGTAAAAATGCATGAATGATCATATGTTCTTATATTTTTACGGCGTAAAATAGTACTTACTAAGTATTTGACTTATTTTGTTTTTATATATGCCCTACCTAGAAATAAAATGAGGACGAAATATCAGGACAAACATGGCCCAAGGAAAGGGTGACAAAATCCTAGGCCCCTTTGGAATATTTGAAACCTGTTTTGTAAAAAGACTTTATATTTTTAATCTAATGATTTTCCGCTACAAACGTCTCTATTAGATTTGTAAATGTGAGTTTTTATTTCTAACTTAGAAATCTTTCATATTTTGGGAATGGAAAGAAAAGTTTTTTATTTATTTATTTTTTCTAAAGTCATTTTCTAAAAGTTCCACGACGGTTGTTACATGATGCCATCAAAGCAAAACTTAGTTTATGAGAGATTTTATATACTTTTCTAAAATAAGAGCTGAAATTTTTCAAAGAAATAAAACTTTTTGAATGAAAATGAAAATAAGAGCTGAATATGCATATAGTTGTTATCTTATGTGTTAAGTTCAATAACAAAATGGACCATTTTTGGCCATTCGGGATTTATTCAGTATTTTTTTTTTTTTTTAATGAAATTTGAGTTGTAGCGTTAATTCTAATTTTTCTCATATAACCTCCATCTTATTGTCGAAGAGATGAAATATTTTTAATTTTCATAATTTTGTTTTATTAATTTTTTAAGGATGTTGTGTT
The DNA here is from genome assembly GCF_018687715.1 of Carya illinoinensis. Lineage (NCBI taxonomy): Eukaryota > Viridiplantae > Streptophyta > Magnoliopsida > Fagales > Juglandaceae > Carya > Carya illinoinensis. The sequence continues at coordinate 11,588,917 of NC_056767.1, read as the reverse complement.
GGGATCTGGATCGGATGATTTATTTGTTGGGAGTTACTGTCGACTCAGAAAAATCAAACTCTATCCAGATCTGACTTATCAAAATGCGGGGGGTCCAATTTTAATTGATTGAAAGTGGCTAATTCGGATGATTGAGACAAGTATTAATGTATTTTCCATAAGAAATAGATAAGAATGGTATGCTGATCTAAAATATCGGCACCTTTTGATTTTTCCTTTACATAAGATTCAACAAAATGGTCCAAAATAAATAAATGTAAATAATTATGGAAATAATACAAATTTTATAAAATAAAATATTGTTTATAGTTATAATTTTACGCACATAATCTTACGTGCCCATATTAATCATGAAAAATATAAAAATTTTAAAATTTAAAATTCAAATTAAAAATAAAAAATTGATTAAATATTAAATAAGATTGTAACATATAATATTGATACTATTATTTTATAAACTATATAGGAACAACCGTAGTATTGCCTATATATTATCTTCTACTTTGCTGAATTGGTCTAGACTCCTCGCAAGTGAACTACCATTATAACGTTACAAGAATGAATATCTATATTTACCATTTAATTGTATCAATAATTGTATCATCAAATAATGAAAAAGTATTCTGCTGAATGCCGACACTAAAAGACAAAAGAAAATGGGGTTAGATACCCACCACATCCTCTGAATTATCAAGTCCGTGTCCTTTGCTTAACTGACCGACAAAAGTGTGGCTAAGAAATTTATTGTGTATTTCATCATTAAATTTTTGCCGATTGTGGGCTCGGTGTTACTGCAACATGACTACACCCTTAGAGTTAGACAAAAGTGTCTTTACTTTTGGCAGAAGATAGATTGGCTGAGGTTGTGCGTTTGAGAGCATTGTTAATACATTATCTATATGTAAAGGATCATTTTAATTAATATAAAATGAATTTAATTTTTTATTATTTTATTTATATAAATTTTTATATTAAAATATTTATTTATTAATATAAGATAAATTTGATTTTAATTATTCACGTCAAAACTTTACATTAGATTATTCATTTATTTATTATATAGTAATAAATAATTAATAATTTAAAAATATTTAACTTTTTAATAAAAATATTTAATTTTTTAATTATTAATTAATTTTATTTTATTATATTTACTATTTAATTTAAAGAAACTAATTGAAGTTTGTGGATATAGATGAAGAGAAGAGAGAGTATTATAAAAAATAATCAAATAAGTATTTGATATATGTACAATATCTATGAAATTTGATTTTAATTTTAGATTTACTGTAGCTAAAAGCTACTGCAGCAAATATTTTGGATAATCAAATGTGATAATTTTTTTTGTCCTATTATGCATTTAAAGATATTTTTTGATGTTTGGCTATTCCAGTAACAATGCTACGAGAAAGGAGGAATGCTGAAAACTCATAAGAGTTGAAAGAAGTCATTGATCTTCCAAAATTAGGAGGTTCTTATTAATTTCTTCCAAAATTATTATTGCATCCAATAAATTACTTTTAATTGGTCACAAACTTTTCAATAACTTGATATTTAGGGAAAATACTTTTTAAAAATGTGTTAATTATTAGTAAATGAATGCCAAAAAACAAAAAATACGTTTTAAAATTGGTCGCAAACTTTGTAAAGGCCTCCTTGTTTAGTAACTAGACGCTAAGCAATTACAAACCCTGCGTTTGCTTTTCAATCCACATGATAGTTTATATTTCAACTTACAATCTCATTTAGCATACAGATCTTAATTTTCATCTAACACTTATTACATATCTTGAAGTCTTTCCATCTTGATTCCATGTAGTAGTTTAAATTAGCCGGAGCAGCATAAACTACACATTTGAAGTACAGGTCACCAGGCCCTTTATCCTTCACCTCAAATTTTTGAACTCCATCAATGTAAACAGTCACCATTTTTTTTTTTTATCCAAACCATGAATGATTTTGTAGACAATAATTAGAGCAGCCTTACCTCAAAGATTTTTAGGAATAGAAGCATAAATGAGAATGACTCTTACAATATCTAAAATGTGACAGTATTCCTATTTGTCCATTTTGTTGCGTAGTATATGGGCACGAATAATGTGAGAGTATTCCTTTTTTATCAAGAGATTAAGAAAATATTTTTCATTATATTTCATGACATTGCTTGAATGAAAGGTTTTGACGTTACGAGAAAACTAATTTGGTACCATTTTGTGAAAGTCTTGACAAATGTGAGCAAATTCAAAACGATCATATAAAAGATATATCCAAGTATAGGGATAATAATAATAATCAACAAAAGTAACAAAATGACGAGATCCCAGCCCCCTATGTGGAAATGAGAGCGGGTTTCCAAATACCAAAACATATCGAATCAAGAGGTGTAGAAAACAAAGTCACTTTTATTAAATAAAAAATGTGTTTATTTTTCAATTAAATTGGTATGAAACACAATCAAAAGACTCAAATGCACGGCCTGGATGACCTTGAGAGACTAAAGCTTGAATACAAGGAAAAGAGGCATTGCCCAATCCATAATGCCATAAATTGGAGAAAGTAGTGAGAGTAGTAACGTGTGTAGATGCATGGGAGGGAATCTGCAAAAAAGAGAGATTGAACATATGTCCAATCTTACGATTAGTCCCAAAGAGCTTGCCTGTCTAAAGGTCTAGTAGATCAGTACCATAATTAGCATAAAGCCTAATCCACAGAGGTGATAAATCCTTTTCCACATAGGAAATATGGGGCAAAAATATTTTGGTTTTATTTTTTCGTTTGTTATTATATTTTGCATTGTAACTTATTTATTATATTTTAATTGTGAACTTGTCATCTAATGTCATGATATTATGAGATAATGACATGATGACGAGAAAAGAGATGATGAATAGATTTTTTTTTTTTTTAATGTTGAGATCCCCCACCCCCCTCTTACCATATTTTTAATTTTAGTTAATTTTAACTTATTCAGAAAAAGAAAGAAAAATAAATAATTAAAGACAGAAAGTTTGAGAAATAGCCAATTAAAAACATAAAAACTAGTCTTCTTTCAAAAACAAAAATAAAACAAAAAAAATACCAAGAGCTATCTTTTTTTGGCTATTTTTTTAGATGAAATTTGAGTTGTAGCGTTAATTTTAAATTTCTCGTAAAACCTCTCTTATCGTCGAAAAGATAAAATATTTTTAATTCTCCTGATTTATCTGCTGATATATTTGTTGGGAGTTATTCAGGAAAGATCTAACTCTATTCAGACCACATCTCACTTTTGATTTTTCCTTTACATAAGATTCAACAAAATGGTCCAAAAAATAATAATAATTATGGCAGTTCACTTACGGGTAAGTCTTCTTTTTATTTTTTATTTATTTATTTTTTGAAGCAGACCAAGCAAAGTGGAAGATAATATATTGGCAATATATACTACCGTTGTTCCTATATAGTTTATAAAAGAATATTATCAATATTATATGCTATTCTCCGATTCAACGTACGATAGTCTTATTTAATATTTAATCAATTTTTATATTTAATTTGAATTTTGAATTTTGAAAAGTTTTATATTTTTCATGATTAACATGTTAGTATGTAAGATTATGTGCATAAAATTGTAAATATAAATAATATTTTATTTTATAAAATTTGTATTATTCCTTTCACCAGTGTTAAAACGTTGCAAGAATGAATATCTATATTTACCATTTGACTATCAATAATTGTATCATCAAATAGTAGAAAAGTATTACGCTGGATGCCGACACTAAAAGACAAAAGAAAATGGGATTAGATACCCATTACCCACCACATGATCTAAATTATCAAAGTCCGCGTCCCTTGCTTGACTGATCCACAAAAATTGTGGCTAAGAAATTTATTGTTTATTTGTCGTCATTAAAATTTTGTAAACTGTGAGCTCAGAGTTACAAAAACATGACTACAACCTCAGAGTTAGACACTTGTGTCTTTCTTTTCGCAAAGGATAGATTGGCTGAGGTTGTCCGTCTGAGAAAGGAGGAAAGCTGAAAACCCAGATCAAGAGTTGAAAGAAGGAGCTGATCTTGCAAAATTAAGAGGTGCTTACTAATTTCTTCCTCACTTATTAATGCATGCAAAAATTATTTTAATTTTTTTATGTTTATTGTATTTATAACAAATTAACAAGTTATTTTTATTTATATCTTTCTTGAAAAATATTTTAAAAGATTTTCATGATTGAGCTTTATTTTTTTTTAAGAATCTTTTAATTCTCTTTGTTATCATCGAAACTTCTTCGTCTTTTTCATCAATTTCCTCATTTTCATCATTTTCCCTTTTATGAAGAACAACTTTAGGTGTCAATCCCTTTTTTGGCTTTTTTTCATCTTCACTTCGTTTCAGTGTGTACTTATGGATGATAAATGACCCGATAAGTTCATTTATTTCGAGTTTCTTAAAGTCTCTAGCTTCAAGAATTGTTATCACTTTTGATTCCTAATATTTTGGCAGAGAATTAAAAATTTTTCTTACTATCTTCACGTTAGAATAGATTTTGCCAAGAGTTGTCAAGCTGTTTATGATGTTAGTGAAACGAGTGTATATACTAGAAATAGATTCATCATCATTCATTTTAAACATTTCATAATCATGAGTAAAAATATAAATTTTTGATTTTTTGACTTACAAAGTTCATTCATAAGTAACTTCCAATGTATCCTAAGTTTCCTTTGCCGCCTTGTAAGTCATTATTCTATTGAACTTGTTCCTGTTGATATAAAAGATTTATAGCCATTGAATTCAAAGTTAAAATTCTCTGATCTTCACGATCCACCTCTTCTTCTTCTTTTTTGACCTTTACTTTTGTTAGGATATAAGGTTTATTTACAACGCATTTCCAAATACTTGACCTTGAGCTTGAAAGAAAATTCTCATTCTAATTTTTCATAATATGTAATTATCTTTGTAAAATAGTAGATGCCACCTGTTAGATTGGCTTTTACCAAATGTACCTGTAATGTTAGATATAAGATCTTAACTCAAAAGATAGTCTTACAAAACAGTCTTTGCTCTGATGACTAACACAAGAGGGGGTGAATTGTGTTGGTTTTAAAAATTCACAATTATAAACCAAATATACAATATAAAATATGAACACAATACGAAGTAACAGTAAATAAAACGAGTAAGGGTATGAGAGAAGCAAACTCAGTATTTTAACGAGGTTTGGTCTCACTGCCTATATCCTCGCCTCAAGCTACCCCTTGAGGACTCCCAAATTCACTATTCAACCTCTTTCAGGTGGAGATAGAAACTTATTACACTTTTGAGCAACACCACTACAAAGAATCTGTGTAGAACACCCTCTACACTTACAATCACTTTACACATAGTGATTCAATTATTTCTTGTGTAGAATACATTCTATATGCACAAGGATTATGCACACCTTTTTACTAATACAAAAGCAGATAATTGATAAGTTATCAGAAAATATTATTCAATGAGTGAAATAAGAACACTACAGTGCAAACTATATCTCTTTGTGACGCCACCGACCCCCTAAATACTGAAACTCGGGAATCGAGACATCCTGGATGATGACAATACCGGTCACACATCTCATCGCCACGTGTTAAGTGTGTGTAAATACAACACGTGTACAACAAAGAACGCAGCAAAATAATAAAGTCAGTCGACTAAGTATCAGAATTTATTTAAATACAAACTCGCTTAAAAACAAACGTAATATAAATATTACAAATAACAAGTAAAAATATAATACAAACCAAAAGTAATAACTAAAGTTGAGAAATAAGTCACAACCCATAAGAGAGTAATCCCCGATCACTCCTCCAGCAAAGCCGCATCCTCAAGTTTAACTTCCTCGTCGTTTGCATCAAAATCTAAGGTACAAAAGATGGTACCATAGATAAGTAATAATCCATACAGCTCACAAGATAAAAATACATTAAGCAACAACAATATGCATGAACATGATGCTATATATATGAGGTTCGAAAATCCACATTTTCCACACACACCAAAATCTCATTTTGGCCCAAAAATTCAATCTCGACATTTTCCTAGAAAATTGCCCATTAACCAAACTATCAGAGCACTGTAGGTGAGAATCACAGGCATGACTCTATCACCATCCCTACAACTTCGCCTGTAGATGGGAATCATAGGCGGGACTTTACCACCATCCCTGCTTACCACTATCCCTACGCTTGCACTGTATGCAGGAATCGCAGGTGGGACTCTATTACTGTCCCTGCTTACCACCATCTCTACAGTATCTCTGACTCAAATCGTTCAATCCATTCATTTCAAATATACCCAAAATCATTTATCACATGAAAATCCAGTTTTCATTTCCAACACATGATCATGCATGCAATTATGCAAAAACTCACTTTTCATTTTACAAACATGAATATGCGTGCACTATGTAATGTATGACATGAAACCAATATTTAATAACCAACAAATTCCAACATCAACCAATCACACAAATATCTTCATCCTCCAATCCAACCAACCCCTGACTCCTCGAACTCAACCCGGCATAACCAACTAAAACACAACAAAATACAATGTATTGTTAAATCAAAAATATATTTAAATCTTAAAGGAAGTTTGGAAAATATTTATAGTGTTATAAAATATTTTTCAAAGGATCAGGCAAGGCAATGTAATAGTGCAAATCACACTAAGGCCTTGGGTCTCAAAATACCAACTTTTGATAGGGACAAACTAAGACTTGGAATTGATAGGGAAAAGTTTAGAGATGTTGGTGAAGCTAGTAGAAGTGGTGGTTGGTCGTGGGTGGTGGTGAAAATGGCAGTGGAAGTAAAAAATGGCCCAATCAGATTTTAGCTCGCGATGGTTGCTTCGACGACGAATCATAGCTAGAAATAGATGGGTTAGGGCAGCAAGAGGTTAGTGATGAAGTGGTGAAGAAATGTTAACCAGAGGTGGAGCGACGGCAACGCTAGAGCAAATGGACGCCTCGGCTTGGAGAGGCTCGTGGTGGCTATCGGCGGCACTGGGTGGTCTGAAAATGAAAGAGGATGGATGCCGGTAGGTGGGGAAGAGGATGGGAGGGGCGGTGAGAAGCAGGGCCGACGGACGGCGGCGCTCCGGTGGGACGAAAAAAAAAAGGGGAAAAGAGGAGAGAGCTGTCGCGCGGGAGGAGAGAGAGAGAGACTGGAGAAAATTGAGAAGAAAGAAAAGAAAGAAGTAAAAAAAAGAAAAGGGGGAAAAATGAAAAGAGAAAAAAGAAAAGATAAGGAAAAGAAATGAGGTCTAATCCTCACATCTTAGGTCATGAAACTCATCCAACGAAAAACAATTTTAAAAGCAGTAAATTGAATAAAAGAATTTAAACACAGTATCTAGCTAAAATAAAAGAAATAATTAGTAAAAATTAACAACATAATTTAAAATCCAAAAATAAACTAATTAAATTAAAAAGTAATTTAAACACAAAACAATAATTAATATTAAGAAAGCACATCAAAATAAATTTCACAACTTAAAAAAATCATAAAATAAATCCAATTAAAAATCTGATAAATTTAAAACAAAAGTATCAATATTTTAATTCAATTAAAATACTTCTTCAATAAAAATATACTAAAATACGGGGTATCATTCTTAAAATGAACAAAGGTTAAGGCTAAATACTTAGAGAAAAGATATTGAAAGCTTTCAATGAATGTTGTAAAAATTACAATTTATGCGTGTATGTTGTTGTTGTAAATTTGAAGATTTCAATTGAGCTATTTATAGGCATATAAGACCTTATTTTCAAATGTAAAAAGATTTACAGGTCAAAAAGAAGCACTACTCATTTTTCAAAATTTCAAATAAAAGTTTCTCATTTTTGCAATTGTCAAAGAAAACATTATTCATTTTTCAAAATTTTTAAATATAATCTTTTTACTTTTCACATATAACAAAATGAGTACTATTTACTTTTTAAAATTTTCAAAAAAAAAAATATATCTTTTGTATATGTCAAAAAGAGTATAATCACTTTTCAAAATTTTCAAACTTAATATTTTACTTTTCGCATATGACAAAAGGAACATTATTTACTTTTCAAAATTTTCAAATAAAATCATCGATCTATACCTTTTCATATGTCAAAAAGAGCATCAATCATTTTTGATAATTTTCAAACAAAATAAGCATATGTGAAATATGACAATCAATCATATTTTAAATTTTCAAAATTCAATTTTTTAATCATGTCATGTACATGTGAAAGATGACAATCAATCATCTTTAAAAATTTCAAATTTCAAAGTTATAACTTTCAAATATATCATGCACATGTAGAAAATACAATTTGATACTTTATGAGAAAAGATTAATTTTGAGTCTCAATTCAATTTTGAATTTTATCAAGAGATTTATAAAATTAATTTAAGAGTTTTATTTGTGAGGTTATTTCCTTTCTTGCTCATATTTGACTTGTTGATGTGCTTGATTTTATTATATAGACAACTTAAATTTAGAACTCTTTTATATTTGAAATAATTTGTTATTTTTAAAATCTATACGTAAATATATAATTATATAAAATTTGAAACTTTGAATTCAATAATAGAATTTGGAAAAGCAACTCACATTAGAAGAGCAGCTATTTAGTTGCTAAGAATGCTCTAGGCTTTTATGAGGACATGATTGATTTGGAAAGCTGTCCTCCTTGTATTCTCTCTCATTTGAGAAAACTTTTTTTTTTTCTTAATGAAATTTGAGTTGTATTCTTGTATAACCTCTGTCTTATTGTCGAAGAGATGAAATATTTTTAATTCTCATAATTTTGTTTTATTAATGTTTTAAGCATGTTGTGTTGGGGATCCGGAGATGATTTTATTTGTTGAGAGTTTTTGTCGACTCATGAAAGTATTCCGCTGGACGCCGACACTTAAACACAAAAGAAAATGGGATTAGATATCCACCACATTATCTGACCGACAAAAAGTGTGGCTAAGAAATTTATTATGTATTGCATCATTAAAGTTTTTTTGCAGATTGTGGGCTCGAAGTTACACTTTTTACCTTTCTTTTTGCAGAGGATAGATTGGCTGAGGTTGTAACAGCCCGCTAGAAATTCAATTGTGAAATTTCTATTGACTTTAGGAACCTCGTAAAGACTTTATAAGCTTTCACGAATCCATTAATCATATAGGTTTTTGTCTAACTACATAGTTAGTGTTATTATTTACTATAGTGTGTTTTTGATTATTGGAGATAGTTAGAAGTGTCAAAATGTATTATGGTTTGTGCCATTAGACTCGGAAGGTTATTTAAGGTCTTATGGCGCAATAACACTTTTTCATAATTTCGGGCGAAACGTCTTTTCAAAACTGTAGATATTATTGGATAAAAATATCTTAAGCTAATTTTGTGGATTATTGGATAAAAATATTTTAAGCTAATTTCGTGGATATTATTGGGTAAAAATATCTTGAGTTGATTTTTGTAGATATTATTAGGTAAGAGAGTCCTACACTCCACTCTCACTCCGGTAAGAGAGTCCTACACTTAACTCTCACTCCAGCCTCATCTCTTCCATATCTCATCCACAAGTATCTCCAGCCATCCCTCCCCACGAAATTATCTTCATTTACACGTTTCTTTAAAAGAATATCAAACACTTTCTCTTGGACAGCTTTTAGGAGTTCTTTTACACGCCCATTTCAAAGCTGTTGTAAGTGTTTTATCGTAAAGTATCCTTCATATAAGTTGTTCCTTTTTGAGTCTAGTTTACATGGATATCTTATTTGCCCCATTTGAAGATCATTTGGTCAGTCAAATATTGTGTAAACTATAGAAAGGTCATTCTGGGAGATAAACTGGAGAATATGTTATAGTTTGGAGTTTTTGACCAAGCTAATGGATAGATATTGGTCCGAAATTTTTATGGAGTATTTTTAACATGTATATATGACTATTGGTTGAGGATTTTTTCATGATTAAAGGTTTTGATGAAAGATTTTCTTAGATTTAGAAACTTAGAAACTGGAAGAGGAAAAACAGTTTCTGTTTTGAGAAAGTTTAACTCTTTGGTGGTCTAAACCTATTCTAATGACTTTGATAATTTTATTGGAGGATCCTAAGCATATTATATACATGTTATATTATTATTTTGAAGATATTTGATGTTAGTTTCAAAGATATGAAATTTTATGTAAAGAGATATTCAAATAAGCCAAAGTGTGGATATTCTTGGCTAAATTTATATTTTGGTTAATTTTTAACCATGTGATCTTGAATTAGAAGCTTATATATGTTTTAGGACATCTTTTTAAACCATGTGATGGTTTGGTTTGAAGATCACATATTTATAAGTCATAGATCAAAAGGTTGATCAAAACAAGTTGGAAACAAAAAATAATAGAAATAGCATATGAGAATTTCGGCCCTATGGAGTTTTAATAGTTGTGATTAGTTTTAAATTTTTCTAAATTGATATTTGAATTGAGGATAAAATTTACATGAGGCATGTAAATTTTGGTGACTTTTGGAGTTAGTATGCAAAATCCTTAAGTTATGGGTAAAACGGTCATTTTCCCACATGTAGAGAGAAAAATGGAAATTTTACTATTTAAGTTAGTATTTTCCATATTAAGAAACGCGGAGATCGAGGTAAGTTAGCTTTTAACTTACTAGCAGTCTACTGTATATGTGTGCTAAGTAAAAGAACTACAGTGTATGTATGTATGTTATCATTTATGTCATGCCATGCCAAGTTATCACGTAATTGTCTATTATACAGAATTTATTCTGTCATAATTTTTATCTGTTACATAATATATTCTGTCATGTATTACTATACATTACAAGTATGTCAGGTTAAATATGTTGTCTGTTATATGTTATGCCATGTTATGAAATGTTTCTATCTCAAGTTGGTCATGTATTTCAAGTTATGTTCAAGTCAAGTTTGTGTAAAATACATGGGGCCACAACAACTGTGGAGTATGTATTTTTCATGTTAAGTGAAGTTTGTGTAGAATACATGGGGCCACAACAACTGTGGAGTATGTATTTACACGTAAAATACATGGAGCCACAACAACTGTGGAGTATGTATTTTTCATGTTAAGTCAAGTTTATGTAGAATACATGAGGCCACAACAACTGTGGAGTATGTATTTAACTGCATAATGATGTGTAGAATACATTGGGCCACAACAACTGTGGAGTATGTATTTACACATAGAATACATGGGGCCACAACAACTGTGGAGTATGTATTTTTCATGTTAAATCAAGTTTATGTAGAATACATGGGGCCACAACAACTGTGGAGTATGTATTTAACTGCATTGTGATGTGTAGAATGCATGGGGCCACAACAACTGTGGAGTATGTATTTACACATAGAATACATGGGGCCACAACAACTGTGGAGTATGTATTTTTCATGTTAAATCAAGTTTATGTAGAATACATGGGGCCACAACAACTGTGGAGTATGTATTTAACTGCATTGTGATGTGTAGAATGCATGGGGCCACAACAACTGTGGAGTATGTATTTACACATAGAATACATGGGGCCACAACAACTGTGGAGTATGTATTTTTCATGTTAAGTCAAGTTTGTGTAGAATACATGGGGCCACAACAACTGTGGAGTATGTATTTACACGTAAAATACATGGGGCCACAACAACTGTGGAGTATGTATTTTTCATGCTAAGTCAAGTTTTAGATCAAGTTCATGTCAAGTCAAGTTCAGTTCATGTTTCAATTTAAGTTATGTCAATTATGCTATGTTGTACGCCAAGTTATGCTTTAATTACTTATGAATTTGATTTTGCATTTATGCTTTTACTGTCATCCATGCATCATTAGCCTGTGTGAAAGTTTTTGTTAACTTGCTGAGATTTGTAATCAAATCTCACTGTGGTAGTCCCAACTACCATTCCCCCCGAATGGTAGATCTTGTTACAGGACCTGAAGGAGTATCAGGAACTGACCAATTAGACACAGTCGACTGAACGACGGTGCGTCGTTAAATGTTAATATAGTAGTTAAATTACTACTTGTACGATGGAGTTGCATCTCCAGTACTTTTGGATCATAACCATTTTGGACTAGTGCTGTGATCTTAGTTATTCAATGGATCTTTATATATAAAGTATGTTTTAAGTATTTGAGATATTTTTAATTTGGTGCATAGTATTGCTGAAGAAAAAAAAATTATCCGCTGCGAATATTGCATAATGTTAGATGCATGTTAGGAATATTGCATCTTATATGTCATGAACGGGGGCAGGTAACCTTGTGTTGCATGTCTCGACGCTTCGAATGTCCGTTCGATCCCAAACGGAATTTGGGGGCGTCACAGGGTGGTATCAGAGCAATACATCTCTGGGCAGTAAATCCACATGTCCTTAGGAAATGCACCAAATATTAGGCTTAAAATTTTTAGTCGTCAATAGGCTTGAATTTCTTAAGGTATGAAAAGTAGTATGTGGTTTTAATATATATACTCGTGTGTTTCAAGAAGGGACACATGACTCATGGTAGAATACCTCGGAATCGTAAGGGAGGTAACAATCAAGAGGATCAAAATTCCCCGATGGATGAAGGATTAACTGAGGTGGTAAGTTTGCTGACCAACGTGTTTAGACATCCACAACTACGGCAAGTGCACATACCCATTAGAGTATATGTTGTCACTCAGAGAGATGTAGATGCTGGGGCTCCAGGAACTGCAGGAGCTGGTATCGTCACTAGTATTTTACTAGGACCTATGTGTGGTTAAACATAGTTAAGGTTGATCCGATTGCAATTGATGGTAGTATTGCATTTTGGTTATTTTGGAGTATGTCAAGTCATTGGGGTTGGTAAATTGTACATTGTTTGATTCAAATGAGTCATTGTTTCTATTAATTGTGATAATACTTGAGAATTCAGTTTGGAAGCTGAATTGTTACCCTAGTGATAAGAGTAACAATTTTCATTAGAAGTATTATTGTTCATACCAATGTAGATATAGAATACCTTTTAGTAATATGAGAGAGGATATTTAGGATTGATGAATGGTATTCCACATATTTGGAGAATTGTTTTGATTCTGAGAATACGATGGGAATTGTGTTTGGAAGAGTAATTTGATTAGGAGAAACTTTAGCCTTAGTAGGATTCATTTATGATAATAGTATTACCACGCCGCCAGTAAATGATTTCTGGCAAACCACTATCTTTATGGATACATAGATCGATCTTCTTTTGGAGACTATTATATGGGGAGTAAAATCTTGGTCTTGAAGATTTATGTGAACATTAGGAACAAATCATTTAGAGTTAGAATAAGTGATAGCTCATGATGGATATAAGAGTTATGACAATCATAAGAGAGAAAGTCTCAAGTTTAAATTATTAACTGGTCAGTTATCGAAGTACTACCTAGGAAGAGGACTGATTGTTGCGATTATAAAGAAGTAAGTTAGTCCTAAACCAGTAGAACTCCTTGAGGTTTTTATTAACTTGAAGATTACTGAGAGTTTGGATATACATAATTAAATGCATATTTATATGAGTTATTGGATCATGTCATATATATGAAAATCCCTGAAAGAAATAAAATGGAGCACATAAAACATCTACCAGAAGATAGAAATACAAATATAAATATTTGTGAAGTATTATTTTATTATCATAAAGCAAAATTACAGAAATTTAAGGCTCTTTGTCTCAATCCTTAAACGCTCTTGCTCTTCAAAAATCTGCATGCCTTTCCTATCTAAAGGAGTAGCCACTCGAAAAGAAGATTTAAGCAAGGATTTTAAATCTCGAAAAGAAGATTTAAGCAAGGATTTTAAATCTCTGTTATCTCGCTTTAGTGCTTCTATCTTCATGTTGGACTCCATAAGAAGCCGTTGAAGGATGGCAATATTCTCGTGGAGTTTGTCAACCCCACCAGTCCTGGATTGTAGTCGCTGAGAATATGCGACAATGACTGAAGAGTATCGGGTACCGAGACTCACAAGCTCGTAAATAAGTTCATTATCTGACTTATTAGTCAGATCATTATTAGATTGCATAATAGCACCTACGGAAGAAGCAGAAATAATTGGTGAACGCGGTGCAGAATACCTCATGTATTGGTGATGAGAAGATTGCTGAGCCATTGCAAAATGAGAAAGCAGAAAGAGATTACAGAGTAAGAATGCAGACTAATTTCAGAAAAAGTGAAGAAGATGAGATGCGAAAGAAGATGAACTGAATAATTCTTTTATAGAGAAAATTATGACGAATCATCTCTCGTGAAGCAATTCTCTACAACAGACAAGAGCAATGTAGTATCATAGCTGCGGTGCCTGACAACTACAGAAGAACATAGTAGTGTCATAGCTATACGGCGCCTGACAACTACAGAAGAGCAAAGTACTGTCATAGCTATGCGGTGCCTGACAGCTACAGAAGACCTATAAAAATCATGCGGATCAGAGTTGTCTGGTCTAAAACAGAGGACCACCGATTTGGTTAAAAAAAAAAAAAAAGAGAAAGAGAGAGAGAGAGGTTAACGGCTTAATTTTGATGAATTCTCTACTAACTATGGTATTTACAAGAACACTTAAAGTATATCGCCTATGTCTTTCTAAAGAAGAGTTTCGGAAGATTATTTACTTGAAGTTTTAGGTTTGGAGAGTGTGTCGATACAACTTGGCCAATCTTGTGGAAAGAAGTATAATATAATTGTTGGTTAAAGTAAGAGAGTTAAAAAAAAAAAAATGGCATAATCTCAAAGGTAGATATATACGGGATAGACAGCAGGTTGGTAAGCAATATTCCTTAACTTGTTATTTCTTACTTACTTCGATTTCGAGGACGAAATCTTTTTTTTTAGGAGGGGAGATTGTAACAGCCCGCTAGAAATTCAATTATGAAATTTCTATTGACTTTAGGAACCTCGTAAAGACTTTATAAGCTTTCACGAATCCATTAATCATATAGGTTTTTGTCTAACTACATAGTTAGTGTTATTATTTACTATAGTGTGTTTTTTATTATTGGAGATAGTTAGAAGTGTCAAAATGTATTATGGTTTGTGCCATTAGACTCGGAGGGTTATTTAAGGTCTTATGACGCAATAACACTTTTTCATAATTTCGGGCGAAACGTCTTTTCAAAACTGTAGATATTATTGGATAAAAATATCTTAAGCTAATTTTGTGGATTATTGGATAAAAATATTTTAAGCTAATTTCGTGGATATTATTGGGTAAAAATATCTTGAGTTGATTTTTGTAGATATTATTAGGTAAGAGAGTCCTACACTCCACTCTCACTCCGGTAAGAGAGTCCTACACTTAACTCTCACTCCAGCTTCATCTCTTCCATATCTCATCCACAAGTATCTCCAGCCATCCCTCCCCACGAAATTATCTTCATTTACACGTTTCTTTAAAAGAATATCAAACACTTTCTCTCGGACAGCTTTTAGGAGTTCTTTTGCTCGCCCATTTCAAAGCTGTTGTAAGTGTTTTATCATAAAGTATCCTTCATATAAGTTGTTCCTTTTTGAGTCTAGTTTACATGGATATCTTATTTGCCCCATTTGAAGATCATTTGATCAGTCAAATATTGTGTAAACTATAGAAAGGTCATTCTGGGAGATAAACTGGAGAATATGTTATAGTTTGGAGTTTTTGACCAAGCTAATGGATAGATATTGGTCCGAAATTTTTATGGAGTATTTTTAACATGTATATATGACTATTGGTTGAGGATTTTTTCATGATTAAAGGTTTTGATGAAAGATTTTCTTAGATTTAGAAACTTAGAAACTGGAAGAGGAAAAACAGTTTCTGTTTTGAGAAAGTTTAACTCTTTGGTGGTCTAAACCTATTCTAATGACTTTGATAATTTTATTGGAGGATCCTAAGCATATTATATACATGTTATATTATTATTTTGAAGATATTTGATGTTAGTTTCAAAGATATGAAATTTTATGTAAAGAGATATTCAAATAAGCCAAAGTGTGGATGTTCTTGGCTAAATTTATATTTTGGTTAATTTTTAACCATGTGATCTTGAATTAGAAGCTTATATATGTTTTAGGACATCTTTTTAAACCATGTGATGGTTTGGTTTGAAGATCACATATTTATAAGTCATAGATCAAAAGGTTGATCAAAACAAGTTGGAAACAAAAAATAATAGAAATAGCATATGAGAATTTCGGCCCTATGGAGTTTTAATAGTTGTGATTAGTTTTAAATTTTTCTAAATTGATATTTGAATTGAGGATAAAATTTACATGAGGCATGTAAATTTTGGTGACTTTTGGAGTTAGTATGCAAAATCCTTAAGTTATGGGTAAAACGGTCATTTTCCCACATGTAGAGAGAAAAATGGAAATTTTACTATTTAAGTATGTATTTTTCATGTTAAGTCAAGTTTATGTAGAATACATGGGGCCACAACAACTGTGGAGTATGTATTTACACATAGAATACATGGGGCCACAACAACTGTGGAGTATGTATTTTTCATGTTAAATCAAGTTTATGTAGAATACATGGGGCCACAACAACTGTGGAGTATGTATTTAACTGCATTGTGATGTGTAGAATGCATGGGGCCACAACAACTGTGGAGTATGTATTTACACATAGAATACATGGGGCCACAACAACTGTGGAGTATGTATTTTTCATGTTAAGTCAAGTTTGTGTAGAATACATGGGGCCACAACAACTGTGGAGTATGTATTTACACGTAAAATACATGGGGTCACAACAACTGTGGAGTATGTATTTTTCATGCTAAGTCAAGTTTTAGATCAAGTTCATGTCAAGTCAAGTTCAGTTCATGTTTCAATTTAAGTTATGTCAATTATGCTATGTTGTACGCCAAGTTATGCTTTAATTACTTATGAATTTGATTATGCATTTATGCTTTTACTGTCATCCATGCATCATTAGCCTGTGTGAAAGTTTTTGTTAACTTGCTGAGATTTGTAATCAAATCTCACTGTGGTAGTCCCAACTACCATTCCCCCCGAATGGTAGATCTTGTTACAGGACCTGAAGGAGTATCAGGAGCTGACCAATTAGACACAGTCGACTGAACGACGGTGCGTCGTTAAATGTTAATATAGTAGTTAAATTACTACTTGTACGATGGAGTTGCATCTCCAGTACTTTTGGATCATAACCATTTTGGACTAGTGCTGTGATCTTAGTTATTCAATGGATATTTATATATAAAGTATGTTTTAAGTATTTGGGATATTTTCAATTTGGTGCATAGTATTGCTGAAGAAAAAAAAATTATCCGCTGCGAATATTGCATAATGTTAGATGCATGTTAGGAATATTGCATCTTATATGTCATGAACGGGGGCAGGTAACCTTGTGTTGCATGTCTCGACGCTTCGAATGTCCGTTCGATCCCAAATGGAATTTGGGGGCGTCACAGAGGTTGTCCGTTTGAGAAAGATGGAATATTGAAAACTTAGAAGAACTGAAAGAAGTAGTTGATCTTGCAAAATTAAGAGGTTCTTACTAATTTCATCCTCACTTATTAATGCATCCAATAAATTACTTTTAATTGGTCACAAACTAATTTTTAATTACTTATTCTATGTGTGTTAACGTTACCTTGAAAATACTTTTAAAATCGGTTCCATAAATTAAAGTGTATCATGCATCAAACTCCGATGAAAATATCGAAAAGTGGCATTGAACACTCTCGACAAAGGTATTCTGCAACCGACACTATAAGACAAAAGGAAATGATTCGTCATGAAAACTCGTCATTAATTTTCAATTCAACTTCTTCAATGAAGTGAAAAAAAAAAGAAAAAAAAAAGAAAAAAAAAGGGTAAAAGAAAGTTTGAATACATGTACAATCGGTACATGAGGTTGAAAAAGTATATAATTTAATTTTTTTTTAAAAATTTATCTTAGAAAGTAAGGTTGTCTGAAATTGACTATCTAAAATAGTAAAATACCAAATTGATGCTATTTTCAGGGTCACGCTTGTCCATATCAAGTTTTGATTTATATTTGCAGACAAATATAAATCCTTAAGTTATTATTATATTTCCCATGTTCTTCAATGAATACAGCAAAGTAAAATACTTTGCTGTATTCATTTTTGTTTGGGTCTTTTGTTGAATGAGGATGAGATGTTTATGTTGAATAAATGATGACCTTGAGTCTATATATGGACCTTCCTTCAACTTTTGTGGTGTGTTAAGATGATCTATCTTTTCATGATAGATTGGTTGAGGTTGTCTGTATGAGAAAGGGGGACTGCTGGAAACACAGATCAAGCGCTGAAAGGAGGAGTTCTTCATGATCTTGCAAAACTAAGAGGTGCGTACTAATTTCTTCCTCACTTATTAGAAATATTAATCACAGTGATGATTCTAGCCACAACTCTAGAGCTTTTATTTGGAATACATAACTTGTTCTTTCACAGTTAAAGTTTTGGGAAGCAACTCACATCAGAAGATCTGAGAAGCTAATGTTATTATTATATGTTATTCATATTAATTCATACTCTCATTTAATCAATTTTTTATTTTTAATTTGAATTTTGAATTTTTAAAATATTTATATTTTCCATGACTAACATTCCAGTATGTAAGATTATTTGCGTAAAATTAAAAATATAAATATTATTTTATTTTAAAAACTTGCATTATTCCCATTATCACGTAGATCTATTCTTTTCACCACTGTTAAAACATTACAAGAATATATCTATATTTACCATTTAACTGTCAGTAATTGTATCATCAAATAATGAAAAAGTATTCTGCTTGACGCCTACACTAAAAGACAAAAAGAAAATGGAATTAGATACCCACCACATGATCTGAATTATGAATATAATGAATCGTATATCGACGAGAGAATTTTATACAAAAAATGTGTTGGTAGTTGAGATGTCCCCTGCCATAATAGCCTTCTTTTCTTACAACGTGGTGACATCGATCTACTAGCTTCTTTTTCTATGATATTCCAATTTTTGACTTGCTCTTTTTCTGTTTTGCTTCTTTGATTGGTAAATGGGCAGGAGGCATATTTGGTCTTGTGCTTTTAGAAGGAAAAAAAATACAAAAACAAAAAAACTACTTTTGAAAAAATGGAGATCATTTCGTTAATCGTGGGAAAAATAATAGACTACTCAGTTGGTCCAGTCGGACAACAGTTTGGTTATCTTGTTTTGTACAAGAGCAGTATTGCAACTCTTAAAGAGAAATTTCAGAGGATACTTGAGAAGAAGGAGGCAGTGCAACAATCTGTTATTGGAGCTCAAAGGAATCAGGAAGTAGTCGCAAGTGAAGTTAACACCTGGCTAACAAGTGTGGAGAAAAAAATTGAAGAAATCGAGAAATTCCTTGAAGAAGATGTCAAAGCTAATACGAAGTGCTTGAATGGTTGGTGTCTTGATTTGAAGCTACGCTATTCCTTGGGTAAGAAAACTCAGAAGAATATTCGAGCTATCGTTGAGTTACTAGATGAAGAAGGTGGAAGATATGATAGGGTGTACAACCCTGCACCTCCAAGGGAAGTAAGATCATCATCTACAGATCAATGGTTTAAGGATTTTGAATCACGAAAATCAACGATTCAAAATGTTTTGAATGATCTAAAGAATGAAGATATCGACATGATTGCATTATGGGGTATGGGAGGGATTGGCAAGACAAAAATGGCCAAAGAGATTGAGAGAAGAGTGAAATCTGAAAATTTATTCCATAAAGTTGCCTTTGCAACGGTGTCTCAAAGTCCAAGTTTGACAAAGATTCAAGCCGAACTTGCAGAATCGCTAGGTACGAGACTTCAAGTAGAGTTTTTACATGGAAGAGCAAATGAATTATATTCAATATTGACTGAGAATGAGAATGAGAATGTTCTTGTGATATTGGATGATGTTTGGGAACCACTTGATATTGAGGATATTGGAGTTTACCAAGCAATTAAAGAAAAGAGCTGCAAAATCTTGTTGACGACAAGAAACAAAGAAAGTTGCAATGGGATGAGGATTCAACCGAAGATTTTTCCAGTTGAACTTTTATCTGAGGAAGAAGCGTGGAATCTTTTCAAAGAAATGGCTGGTGATTGTATCAATTCCTCTGATCTAATCTCAATAGCAAAAGAAGTTGCGAAGGAATGCGCACATTTACCCCTTGCCATTGTGATAGTTGGACGTCTTCTTAGCAACAAAAGCGACAAAAATGAGTGGAAAGCCGCACTTCAACAACTTAAAATGTCTAGGCCACTAGATATCAATGGTCTGCATTCAAAGGTATATTCCAGCATAGAGCTCAGTTACAACTATTTAAAAAGTGACGAAGCCAAATCATGCTTTTTGCTATGTTGTTTGTATCCTGAAGATCATGATGTTCCGATTGAACATTTAGTCAGGTATGGAGTTGCAAAACGGTTTTCTAAAGGCTTGGATACTGTGGAAGAAACAAGAGTATATGTACATGCAATAGTTAAGAATCTTAGAAGATTATATCTCTTGTTAAATAGCTACAAGTACGAATGCGTCAAAATGCATGATGTTGTACGAGATGTTGCCATATCAATTGCATCCAAAGAAGAAAATGGTTTTATGGTAAAGTTGGACAAAGGACTCAAAGATTGGCCACCGACGGATAGATCATATGACAGTTACACCGCAATGTCTCTTTTACTTGAAGAAATGAAAGGGCATCCTACTGAGTTGAAGTGTCCCAAACTTCAACTTTTGCAACTATCATGTTTAAACCATTCAAAAACGTTCCCAGACAATTTCTTTAATGGCATGAAGGAGCTGGAGATGTTGTCTATGAAAAAAGGTTGCTTCTCCTCAACATCTTTGCCACTATCAATCAAGATCCTCAAGAACCTTCGAATGCTGAATCTGCAAAGTTGTCGCTTAGGAGATGTGTCGGCAATTGGAACTCTTGGAAACCTAGAAATTCTTGGCTTTCCTAATTCGGAGATTGAGGAATTGCCGTTGGAAATAGGAAAGCTTAGTCGATTAAAATTACTAGATATGGAGCGATGTGGATCTCTAAAAAGAATTGCAGCTGGTGTATTATCTGATTTATCTCGACTAGAAGAATTATACGTGGGAGGATTCAAGAATTGGGGATGTACGACTATGATGGAGGGAAATGGAGAAGTAACAAATAATAATGCAAGCCTTGTTGAACTAATACATTATTCCAGTCAACTGGTGGTTTTAGAAATCAGTGTACCAAGTATCTTGTGCTTGCCAAAAGATTTGCACTTCAGTCACTCCGATTTCAGATTTCATATAGAGATTGGTGATATATATCGTTCTTTAGGAGATACGAGATATTTCTTTAAAAATACTTTGGAACTCAAAATGGAGGATGCAAGTGATCTTGAGGAACACCAAACAATTCGTTCACTATTGAAGAAAGCTGTAGTTTTGCGGTTGGATATTGCAAAAAATTCAAAACACATTCGGTTTGAGAAAGAGCAAAAAGGAATTTTACCATGCAACTTGAAGCGTCTAGAGATTTGTGGATGTGAAGATTTAGAATATCTACTCGAAGCCACATCGGATAGTTCTCCACCTAATACCTTCCATCTCCTGGAGTCACTAGAATTAAATGGCTTACCAAGGCACATGATTGGCATATGTAATTCCACGGATTCAATTGAGGTAGGTTCTCCCAATTAGCACTACATATACGATTCACTTTCTATATGGATTATTATTCTTTTCATTTATAACTTTTTTGAAACACTTCTATAATAGCATTAATTATTTTTATTCTTGTTATTTCTTTTATATATATATATATATTTTTTTTTTTACTAAAATTAATTTAGGCCTCATTTAGATGTTGAAATAAGATGAGAAATATGTGAATAATAGTGAAATGGTTTGTAAATAATAGTAAAATAGTTTGAGTTAAGATATTTTATGGGATTTTGAAAAATGAAAAAGAAAATGTTGAATAAAAATATTATAAAATTCAAATATTATCAAAATATTATTTTTTTAATATTATTTTTATTTTGGAATTTTAAAAAATTGAATTTTTTGTGTTTTGTTTGAAAATTTAGAAAATTTGTAATAATTAGGTAATGAATAGTTGGAAATTTAAAAATTAAAAATTATGTGTTTCAGTGATGTTTGGATATTGAGATGAGATTGGATGGGATGAGATGAGATGAAACTATCTCAACATCCAAATGAGGCTTAAAGATCCTAGAGTTCCACTAGACTATAAATAAAAGAGTAAGTTATTTGGACACTTCCTTATACAATTGCATTAATTATTATTTATTATTTATTTTTTTATCAATATTTTTACTAAAGCTCCAGAAGGAACTTTGGACAATTCATTTAAATATGTCAGACTTCCATTAGACTATAAATAAAATAAAAAACGGTTATTTGCAATAACAAAATATTGATTTTGCTAGTTTGGCCTTGTAATTTAGAAAATGTGGTCATTTATGTTCTCAAATTGAAGTTGAACGTAAAAATATCCTCCCACGACTACGTACGAGCCTACTTGAAAGTGTCATTTTTTTAAATATTATATATACTCCTTCACACTTTTTGATGTTTTGGTAGATTACATTGACAAAGCAAGATCAGAAGGAAAATGTGAGTGAGACTGAAAATCAAACGAAGATGTTGTCTCTGTTTCCACACAACTTGGTTGAAAGTTTGGAAAATCTACAACAACTTCTTGCAGTTCGATGTGATTCATTGGAAGTGATATTTGAACTTGAGGGGCTAAATGCTGAAGAAAGCAATATCTTCAATAACTTGACAAAGTTGGAATTAAGGTATTTACCGAAGCTGTTGCATATATGGAAGAAAGGCCCACGAGAAATTAAGGGATTCAATTACTTGAGACGTCTAGAAGTATGGACATGTAATAGTTTGAAATGTTTATTCACACCATCCATAGCAAAACTTCTTGTGAAATTAGAGCGCATAGCCGTATGTCATTGCAATGAAATGGAAGAAATCCTTGCAAAAGAACCGGGAGATGAAGAGAATAGAGATGTGATTGCATTTCCTCTAGTGAAGGTCCTCACTCTCCAGCATTTACCAAAGTTGGAATGTTTTTACATAGAAGATAATCATGCTTTTGAATGGCCATCTCTGGAAATAATACAAATAAATGAATGCCCCAAATTAAAAATGTTTGTTTCAACAAGTACAAAAACACCTATGCTAAAGGGAGTGCGTACGGGATACAAAGTTTTTCAACCAATGGTAGAAGGAGACCTCAATGCCACCATACAACACATCATCAAGGAAAAGGTATGTTACAATTTATAACAAACATTGCTTAATGGTAAAGTCTTTACTTGAACTATTTGTTGATCATCTTACAGTAATAGTAGAGATGCATATAATTAATTATAAAACTAAAATATCATTCACCTCGTAGTAACGTAGTTTTTAGATACCCAAGAGTACTATCAATCAATTTTCCAATTGCTAGGCGTCTTATGAGTTAATAATTGAGTTTCACGACGTGGTTTTGATATATGGATTCTCTTTGCTTTTAGGGGTTCAATCACGTGATTCAATGTTTTTGTTCCTTAAAATTATTCTTTTTGAATTTCAGTTTCTTTACAATTTAGTATACTTCGCTTTTTGGATTTCCTACCTGCATGGACAGAAGGGTAAATTTCTATATTTGACCGATTCCCAAATTTTGACTCTTTTTTTTTTTTTTATTGAATTTCAGATATCTTAGATTTCTGATCTTCTCAATATCTTGGTCGGCAGTCTTGGTCCTCTTTACGAGGTGAATTTTCTATTAATTCTCTACTTCTCCTGTACATTAGAAATTATGTATTATTTCTCTCTTTTTAATTTTATGAGGTAGTTATTTGTACCAGTTGGAAGAAATTTCAAATATTCAAATAAAGATCAACACAAGTATTATAGACCTAATTCCTAATGCATGTATGAACTTTCCCCTATCTAAGAAGACACATGTAGCCTATTCTTTAAGGGAAGACAGAGATTATAGTAACCTAACTACACACTATAATATTTATTTCTCGCTCCTCTCAATTTCGCGAGAAACCCTCCCGCTATTGAGACCCTCCCATTCTCACTGTATTCTCTCCCATTCTCTTTACTGAACCTTCTCTCCATTCTCTCCCTCACTCTTGTAACTCTCCCTCGCTGTATTCTCTCCCATTCTCTTCACTGAACCTTCACTCACTCCGGTAACTTTCCCCATTCTCTCCCTCACTCTCGCAACTCTCTCTCACTGCCATAAACCTTCACTTCCATAACCCAACGGCTGAGCCTTGTGAGAGAGATAGAGAAACTCCCACTCTCTCCAAACTTGCCACCAGTCTTACTCCCCAAATTCCTCTCTCCTTCCTCTCGCTCACTCTCGAAATCCCTCTCTCCATTTTTATTCTCACTCCCGAAACCCCTACCGATCGACATTCACCACACCCTCTCCATGACTGACCCCTCCTCCTCGACGACAGCTTGATTGTTAATTTCTTTGGTTTATCTCTTCTCCTAACTCTCTCATAATTTCTAGCAGTCGTTTGCCCTTATTAATGTGATTTGTAAAATTTCTCTCAAGCATGGTTATTGCTGTGATTTGGAAATTTTTCTTGATTATTTTCTTACTGTTGAGCATGGTTCTTTTTTTTTTTTTTTTTTTTTTTTTTTTTTTTTTTTTTTATAATTTGCGATTTGAGGGAGATTTCTTGATTAATTTCTTACCGTTGAACATGGTTATTGTTGACTTTTTGTTTGAAAAAATAGTAAGAGGGGAAGAATGGGGACGTCTTGATTTTGATGGAGATTTCTTGATTTTTTATTTTTATTTTATTTTTATTTTTTTTAACATGGTAGTTTACGTTGTAGCCATTACCTTTGCCATAAAAGTCCTGTTATTCCTCCCAGAATAACTAGACTGAAATCTGAGTACTGCTAGGGAACCAAAAATTAAATTCATTCAAAAAAATGAAAAAAAGAGGGAGAGCTTAGAAATTCTATTTTATGTATCCTGTATGTGTATATGCTTTAACAGTTTTAGTTTTTCTTTTCCCGTGTTATTCCTTATGGGTTATTTTGGAGTTTGGGAGAGAACTCTTAGTTTTTGTTATAAAATGGTTGAAGTGGACAAGAGTTATGCATGTGCATTATCCTTCTACTAGCCACTGGTTACTTAAATGTTCTTGAGCTACCTATTTTTCATTAGGCTGAAAAAGAAGGAAACCTCAACTAGGAAAGTGAGCGGGATGCTTAAGATTAAGATTAAAAAAATACAATAAATATGCATGCTTAGCCTTTAAAATATAGAAAAGACAGCCTCTTATTTTCGATTAAGTTGAGCTTTTTCCGTGATGCATTAAGTTGGGAAAGTTTTTGGGGTCTTGAGATGATCTTAATGCCATTGGCAGCACTATACGAGATGCCCATACTTTCAGTTTGAGGCTGCGATATGTTTGAGATCATCTTAAATTAAGTTTCATGTTGGAGCATAACAATTAGAAGTGTTGCTTTGACTTGCTTGTATTTCCCACCTTTGCCTGGAGAGCATCACTAGTCTCAAAATTCCTTAGATTGTTTGAGGGATAAAATTCTCCTTTAGTTTCAGAATTCTCTTACATGTATAGGAACCGTACATGTACCTGCACCTTGATATGTGACTGATTCTACTTATGTGCCTGCACCTTTATATGTGCCAATTCACCTTGATATGTGCCTGCACATGATTTGTGTAATCTAACATGTTAAAACAACATTTGTTGCAAAGTGTGATGCACACTGTCTAGTTGTTTTCTGAACACATTGTCTGTAGTTGAAGAATTATTGATGTTGGGAAATCAACACTGCTAAAGATTGCAATTCTTGTTTTGTTTGTAAAAAAATGAGATATAATATTCTGGGTTATTTTGTTGGTCATCTTGGGTAATTTGTAATGTTTTGGGTCATTCTCTCATTAGTTTTGTAAATAGTTTTGTATAAATACAAACCTGAAATAAGACAATAAATCAACTTCTGGTTTGCTTCTATTGTCAAGGACAGAGTTGCAAAGTTTCTTTTCCAAGGGGTGTGTGTTTCTTCACATTTTCGTGGTTGTTCTGAGGATGGTTGTTGGGGATATTGCATTGGCACTTTCATGGGTGTTTTTTCTTGTATACTCATAGAGGGAGAAGTATGATTAGATTTGCCAAAATCACAGTTTGCATTTTTTCTGCTCACAATTGCAAGAAGCACAGTTTACATTAGTTCTGGTCTTAATATTGCAGAATTTATATATGTGGCTATAAGAAAATTAATAGTTAGAAAACTATTAAAGTCTGTCTCATTTAGTTTATCTTGTTTATCTTATTAAAGTCTGCATACTTTCTACTGTGTCAACATTTATGAATGGCTGTGTTTTTGCAGGTACTACTCAGAACACCCTTTGTGGCTTGGTCGACATTGCTGAAACTCTATGAAAACTGTGTTTTGTGATGCTATTATGTGTTGTTGGAATTGCAGATTTTATGTGGATGGTTTTTGTAACTTATTATATGGATGATTTTTGCAACCTAGTATGATAGATCTGAGTTTTTTTATTTAGCATAAAAGATGTGTGTATTGTACGAATTGGGTTGTAATCTGGGTGTTTCTTTTTGTGCTGTTGTTATGTGTTGTTGACATGAGCACAAGTATGTTGCTAGACATGGTAATTTCTTGTTGGAAGTGCAGATTTGTGTAGGTGTTTTTTGTAACTAGTATGTTGCTGTAATTGATAGATGAAAGTTTGCGAAGAAATTTTGGTAAAAGAATATAATTTGATGGAAAATGTAGATATTTGGTTAGTAATTAAGAAATTTATATGGAATTTTAGATGAGGTTAATCAAAGATTTTTAGTTATTAGCATTAAATGACCTTAAAAAATATAAGTTTTTAATATTAATTTAATTAGAATATAATAATTATTATTATTAACATTTAATTGGTAGAACTACAAAATGTGATAAAAAAATTTATTAAATTAATAATATTTTATTATTATATAGAGAGTAAATGAATAATTCAATGTGGGGATTAAATTAGAAAGGAATAGGCAAATACAAATTCAAGTGATATTAGTTAAAATTTGTATTTACATTTAGCCAATCCAATAAGAATTCTCTTAGCCATAATGATCTTAGTTATCATCTAATGCTTTTATATATATCTTGAAGTCTCTCTACCTTGATTCCATGTAGTAGCTGGAGCAGCAGAAATTACACATTTGAAGTATAAGTCACCAAGCCTTCAATCCTTCACCTCAAATTTTTGAACTCCATTGATGAAAGCAGTCGACGTCCATTGATGAATAATATCATTATGGACAGTAAGAGAAGGCACATTGATTGTACAGACAACAATTAGAGCAGCCTTACCTCAAAACGAGAATGGCTCTTAGGATGTCTAAAGCGTGACGATTTTTTCTTTCTGTTTGTCTATTTTGTTGACCAGTATATGGGCACGAATAATGTGAGCATTCTTTGTTGACTCAAGAAATCGAGAAAAGATTTGTAATCATATTTTAAAACATTGTTTGAACGAAGGATCTTGATTGTACGAGAAAATTGAATTTGTATTATTTTGTGAACATTTTTATAAATGTGAGCAAATTCAGAATAATGCTATAAGAGATATATCCAAGTATAGGGACAACAATCATCAACAAATGTAACAAAATAATGAGACCAAATGGGAGTGGGTCGCCAAATACCAAAATGAATCAAATCAAAATGTGTAGAAGAAAATGATTACTTTCATTAAACAAAAAATGTGTTTATTTTTCAAAGTGGCATGAAACACAATCAAAAGACTCAAATTATACGGATCCTAGATAACCTTCAGGTTAAATGTTGAACATAAGAAAAAGAGGCATGCCCAGTCCATAATGCCATAAATGAGAGGAAGTAGTAAGAGTAGTAACATTTGTAGATGCATGGGAGAGAATTTGCAAAGAAAAGAGATGTCCAATGATCTTACGGTCGATCTCAAAGAGCTTGCCTGTAAAGATCTTGTACATCAATACCATAATTAGAAAATGTTAGCTTAAAACCTAATCCACAAAGGCAATGCATCCTCTTCACGAAGAAATATAGGACAACAAATATTTTGGTTTTATCTTTTTGTTTGTTTTTATATTTTGCATTGTAACTTTTTGTTTTGGGGTATATGTTGAGAACCCCATCACCTCTTACCATATTGTTAATTTTAATTAATTTTAACTTATTCAGAAAAAAAGAGACAAGTGAAATAATAAAAGAGAGATCAGGTTTGAGAAATAACCAATTAAAAACATAAAAGATAGTTCTTTAATCATACTGATCCAATTGAGCAGTTGTCATGTAACAAAAATAATCTTCATATTGAATACTCCAATACATGTAGAGAATTAAAGAGTACCACTCCTACTGATCTAATATTTACTATCTTAGTATATAATCATATTTGTTAGTAATTTAAATTCGAAAGTAACGAACGACATTTAAAGAAACTTATGTCGGGTAATTTTTAAAAGAAAAATGATATTCATCATCTTTTTAAATTTTAGCTATCATTCTCTCGCCATCTTTTGAAACAATATTAAATCATGAGTAATGCTACATACAATCTTAGAGTGTGCAAATTCTGCATATTCTCTTTAAAAAAGTAGGTCCGCCATTAAAAAGAAGTGGGAGAAGCTTGCATATTCTAGAATTGTAAATATCATTTCTCTTAATGATCGGCAAATAAGTAAACAGGTTAATGATATCCATTCAAATTTCAACTCCTTTTACAACTACATTTTACATGGAAGGGAAAATATGAAAAATCTGAAATTCAAATAAAAGATTTCAATCATTTTTATAGGGTAATACTACCATATTTGAAAGTGTGATTTTTAAAAGAAAAGTGTTATTCATCATCTTTTCATAATTTCCTGATATAATATCAAATAATTGGAAAATAAGTAGAAAAATTACAGATAAACATACAACATTAAACTATTTTTAAAACTCTCTTTTAAATGATAAGAGACTATAGATGAATGGCATTTGATAAATAGTATTTCTTTCTCAAATATTGTCTACTTCGACGGAGCCCATACATTTGGAGAGAAAAGTGATGTGATCTGTTTGGGCCTAAATTTATACATTACTCATGAGGCCCATGAAGAATACAAAAGTCCAGTTGGATAACAAAGCCCACAGGGCCCACTCTCTTTTGAGTGCCAAACCGTTGTCGTCTTCATGTTCTATATGCTCTTCCAGTCTTCCTACCTCTCGAAATCTTAAACCTCCCTGAGCTCTAAGAACATGAAGTCTGCGACAATTTGCCACTTTTCCTGAAAGGTTAGAACCAGAGGGTTAAATCCCCACCATGTCCCTCTCCTCTGTCCCTGCTTGACTCACCCTTCTCGCCCTTCTTTCTCCTTCCACATTCTATTGCTTCTACAAGTCTCGCTGCCTCAGACAACTTAAATTCTGCTTAAACCCTATCCCTAACACTAACCCTAATCTCTCTCATTCGAAAGCCAAGATCTTCTTTGTTTCTCAAACAGGTACCTCGGAAGCCCTAGCTCGCCGTCTGTTCGATCTTTTATCGTTAAACAATCTTTCGTTCGATCTTGTCGATCCCAAGGACTACGAGCCTGAGGACCTCTCGAAAGAATCACTAGTTTTAATCATCGCTTCCACCTGGGAAGATGGCAAGCCCCCTCCAAACGCCAAGTTCTTCTCAAGTTGGCTCTCCGAGAGCGCAAAGGACTTTAAAGTCAGTTGCAGCTGTCTCAATGTAAATTCGTGATCTTAGGTGTGGGAAGTTGTGCTTACGACGCGACATTCAATGCAGTTGGGTGCTAATGTGATTTTGCCAGTCTGGGAAGTGGATGTGGATAAAGGTGATTTTGATGAGGTATTTGAAGCCTGGAGTGCTTAGGTGGTGTAGATGAAGAGTGAAATTGTCGTTAGTATGCCATGTATTGAATATGGTCTTGCCTATTTTGAGGGCGGCTCCTCTAATATGTCACTTTTTAAATGTTAGAGATAAAAGTTTCTTGCAACAGATTAGCTAATATTAAATTCTCTAGTTTTTAGTTACAATAAATATAAAGATAAAATCAAATTTAGTTGTTACTGTATCCGGAGTAAATTTTTATTTTATTGTTTTTATGTAACTCTTTCTCTCTCCTCTGGATATTTTTAGAACGTTTGGTAAAAAAAAATATGGTTGGATTGGAAATTAGAGTACATATAATTGAAAAATATAATTTTTTAACCCATAATTTAATTTGAATATGATTACTAATTAACATATAATAGGTAGAATAATAAATTATGATAAAATAAAATAAATTAGTAATTAAAAAAATTAAATATTTTTTAATTATTAATTACTTGTTATTATATAATAAATAAATAGATAATTCAATATGAAGATTTGATGTGAATAGTCAAAGTTAAATTCATCTTATATTATTTTATTGTTATATAATAAAAAAATAGTTATTTCAATATGGAGACTTACGTGAATGAAATAGACAAAATTTAAATTCATCTTATATTCATCAAAAATGTCATTTACATATGTATAATCCATTAATAATATTTTAATTGTGTAGACACTTCTAGGAATATTCTGGATAATCCTTACATTCCTACACTACAAAAAAGAGCAGATTTGCCGGCGTTGGTTATACGCCGGCAACTATCCCAAAAAACGCCGCTAATTAATTCGCGGCGTTTTTCTAACGGCGCAACCGTCTGCCGGTAATGGAGGGTCGCTATTTTCATTGTTCCGGCGTTTACGCAAACGCCGGTATTTGTAAATCTCATTAGTGGCGTTTGGATCAATTTAGCGGCATTTCATGAAACACCGCCACAGTACCTACATTAACAGCGTTTCTCGAAACGCCGCCAATTTATCGTTGCCATCCTTGGCATATACTAGCGGCGTTACCATATACGCCGTGGCTACTACATTGCCGACGTATCATATAAATTAGCGACATTTATTTAAATGCCACTAATAGTACATTGGCGGCGGCACATTGAATTTATTAACGGCGTTTATATGACCGCCACCAATTTTTAAAATAGCGGCGTTACAATAAATGCCGCTACTAGTAATGTGCCGACGCATCATATAAATTGGCGACATTTATTTAAATGCCACTAATAATATGTTGGTGGCGGCACATTGAATACTTTAATAGCGTTTATCTTTACGCCACCAATGACCTAATTTAATGGCGGTTATCTAAACGCCGCTACAAGTAAACTGCCAGCTCGTCATATAATTTGGCGGCATTTCTTTAAATGCCACTAATAGTACATTAGCGAATTTTGTAACTGCGTTTATATAAGCGACGCCAATTATAAAAATAGCGGCGTTAGCATAAACGCCACCACATTACGTTGCCAGCACATCATATAAATTAGCGGCATTTATTTGAATGCCACTAATAGTACGCTGGCGACACATTGAATTTATTAATGGCGTTTATCTAAACGCCACCATCAGTTTGTTTTTCCTGTATTACGGCTTATTGTAAACGCCGCCACTAATTCGTTGCCGGCATATTTTTTAAATTAATGACATTAATATAAACGCCGCTACAAATACATTGCCAGCGCATTGCATTAATTAACGGCATTTAGAACGTACCAATAATATGATAATATCTCACAATAAAAAATATATATAACATATCAATTAATAATAAATATGATATAATGAGTCATTATTCATCTAATAAAAAAAATTACAAATCAAAGCACGTGAAAGTTCTTCATGGATAATTCTTCTTCTTCACATCGTGTTTGTCATTAGCTTTAGGACCATTTCTTTCATGGGTAGTTCTTCTTCACACTTATCCAATGGTTCTTTGAAATTGTTATGCAAATGTTGAGCCTGGAAAAGACCAAAAAAGCTATACTAAATTAATAGAGAGAGTAATATAAACACAATGTGAAGAACTAAAGGTCATAAAAGGCTGAGGAGAAACCGTGGTCAGAAACCATGGAAATGACAACAGAGCAAATCGTATCTCATTTGTCCAGTCTGCCTTGAAAAAGAGAGGAAAAAACAAAAACCATATGCATACTCATACAAACATTCCAGGATATACATTCGAAATAAAAAGAAAACTATTACAATTTATATTATTTTCTTTCTTTCTTTTCCCTTTTCAATTAAATTGCATCTCTGTATTCTATTACTTTTGAGATAGATTAACAAATAAAAGAAGTTGGCACATGCGCTTTTGCTTGTTTGTCTCTGAATTGGGTTGTAGAATGCTTGCAAGGCTGCTTCTCTCCTTTGTATGTCATAGAACCAATTCAAAAACAAAAGGCCAATAGAATTTATATGTTTGATTGATGAAAAACCTCCAATTATGAATACGTGTTACAGCATCCTTTGTAGTCTTGTAGAGGAGCACCTTTCCTCTTTTAGCACAACCCACCCTGCCAAGTCGCATAATTCTCAAACCAAATCGATTTCTCCTTCCTGTACTCGCTCCCTTATTGACTTGTAATGTATTATGCATAGATCGTCAGGCTTCATCTCCAGGAGTTCATCACTGCCAAAAATGAGATCCGGTTCGGTTAAGAAGATGATGAAATATTTTAAAAGCCCAAACTAGAAAATTGCACGAATGATGGATTACCTGCCATCAAGTTGGAAAGGACCAAGAAATCTCCTGCTTTTGCAGACAACGAATGGGTCCAAATGTGGCTCTGGTAAAAGGATTACGCAAGTAATTTGGTGAAAGTCTCCGATAAATATTTTGCATTACAGCTATTCTTAATATAATACAAGACTACGTCTACTTAAGGAATATACAACGATGAGCGTGATTTACGTGCTTCTTGGTGATCTCGTGCTTCTTCTTCTTTGACTTCCCAGCAGCTTCTCATATAAATATGGCAACAACTAAATTATCATGACTGTAACCAATGACAATTCTCAACGCTAGAAAATCAAACCAAAGACCAGAGTGCAGATTAACAGGACAAGTAGCTAGCATGAAGAGATATCTAACCCGATCATATATATAAGATAGACTTTAGGAATCAAACATTACCCGATAGCAATCGCCAATCAAGCAAGATAGACCCATTCTTCTTCTTTGACTTCCCAGCGGCTTTAACCTACAATAGAGATTCACTTAAAATAATTACAGGCTATAGAAAAATAATTGCAAAACAGAGGCCACGGTAAGCATAGCAAAACAGATTTACATTGGACTGGATTGCTCTGTTTTTTGCACAGCAAAACAGAGTTATGTTGCCGGCTTTACGTTGGTTGGGAGGGATGGACGAGTTGCAGCGGGTTAGGGTTAATTAGCAGTGAGAGGGAAATTCAAGTTTTCTGAAAATTTGACAAAAGTTTGAAGTTGGCGCTCAATTTTGGAAGACCCGCTTTTGTTGTGGAAAATTTTTGAGGGAACTCATATATGGCTATATATATGTACACATGATGCCCCACGTTTATTAGACTTAATACCAACCGAACTACTCGTGGTCAAGTTTATGTATCTTTTGAATGTGAATTATAATTAGTTTAAGAGATAAGTCGATATATAAGGCAATTTTTAATATATTGAATGTGAATTAATTAAAAAAATGATACTTCAAAGTGAGAAAACGTGTTTTTACCACGTTTATTATTATTATAAGACTAATCCTCGCCATATTATTATTAAAATATGACATTACAATTTGCGTGGGTAATATAAAATAGAAATTATTCATCATCATGATCGGAAGATTCACAAAATAAACTCAACACGTGATCAACAAATATATATTAAACTGGATTAAAGAGTTAATTAAAGTGTCATTCAGTTCTTCTTTCTTTTTCGGAAAATACCCTTTCGATTGTGAAGAAATCTGGAATCCTATCCAAAAGAGACGTGAGACAGCAATATGTTCACCCATCAAAATGTTTAGGTTGTGTTCTTTCCAACATATGTATAATATGGCCAAATGTGTATAATGTTGTAACTATAATTCCTATACTTCAATCGAAAGCATTAGCATTTAGATCAGAGCTTTATTTCTGTTCTTCCACGTAATTATAATTTTCTTCATTTCAATTATAAAAATCTTGTACGTAGTTTTGGTAATGTGTTTGTGGTTTTCTCAACTCATGCATGCGCGCCTTTCTAGTTTTATTACTAATGAATTCATAAACATTATTACATTTTGGAGAATATTATTTAAGAGCTTGTAATAATTAAGTTATGATTATTAATTAATTATAAATTTCTGAGGCTTTGCATTTGACGTACAAACGTTTTTTTTTTTTTTGTCAAAAAATAAGAAGAGCAAGGACTAGGAGAAAGAAAAAACAAGGTGCTCAAACAAAGTTTGACGATCAAGTAAAAGTTATGTTTTTCCTTCCAAACATTAAGCAAATAGCCTATGGAATTCAAGTTAATGTCAAACATATAAACTCCTGATTGGAAGACTTGTCAGCCATCTGGCATGAGTATCATTAAGTTGATCAGATGGTCAAATTTTCTTGAATAGCTGTAAATGTCCCTGTAATAGTCCCGCCCACGTCAGGGAATGTCTCAGAATCAGGAAGAGGTTTCACCTTGCTTGTTCGATCAACTTCAAGTGGATACTGTAACAGGTGGCCCTTCATTTCCGTTACCTCATCAGCTGCATATTGTCTCCAATTGCGCTAGCTCATGGATCGTACCTGTCTCACACATTCAAGGCTCTATGGTTGCTTGAAACTTCATCCGGTTATAACAGATGCAAACAAGACATATTTGCCTCCTGCTATTTTCACAATGAGTAACAAAGAAAAAGAAGACTTGTTGAAGGTTATACAAAATGTAAAAGTACTGGACGGTTATTCTTCAAATGTTTCACGTTGTGTCAAGCTTCAACACCGTACTATAGTGGGCATGAAGAGTCATGACTGCCATATACTGATGCAACAGCTCCTGCCAATTGCATTGCGTGGGTCATTACCTAAGAAGGTAATAGAACCATTAATCGAGCTATCTGGATTCTTCAGGGGAATTTGTTCCAAAATGTTGCGGCTTGAAGATTTGGACCGATTGGAATCTAGAATACCTTACATATTGTGCCAATTAGAAATGATATTTCCGCCATCATTTTTCACGGTTATGGTTCACTTGACTATACATTTAGTTGCAGAATGTAAGCTTGGAGGACCTGTTCATTATCGATGGATGTATCCCGTTGAAAGGTATGCTATAGTTATTGAATTAGAAACACATAAATCTATTAAAGTAAGAACATATTTTTTAAAAAATAATAAAAGTCATCTAATGATTTATGTGGTAGGTACCTACACCGACTTAAGTTTCATGTGCGTAACAAAGCTGCGCCAGAAGGTTCCATTGCTGAAGGATATTTGCTGGAGGAGTTATTGACGTTTTGTTCTCGTTATTTAGAATCCGCTCGAACTGTTTTCAATAGACCATCTAGAAACCCTGATGATTCTAAAGGGAAAGTTGTTGACGTTCGCCTTGATTTTACATCGTGGACCCAAGCACATCGCTATATTCTCTTCAACTCTGACGATTTCACTCCATTCCGCATGTGAGTTGCAATGCTTGATACGTACGAATTAAATTATATTTAATTTATATTTGTGTAATTGTAACAGACATTTGTGATGTCATGAACATATAATAGGATGCACTTGGAAATAATGAGGAATACAGTTGATGGGAATCATTTATCGAATGATGAACTACAGAAGAGGCACGAAGACCAATTTTGTAATCGGTTCCAAGACTATGTATGGATTACACCCCATTCAATATTGTATCACAATATTAATTTATTATGCCTCTGTAGCTAGTTTCTGTCATTTATATCAATGCTAATAATCCAACCTTTCAGGTAATGAAAATGGATGACAATGGAAGAAGCAAATTGGGCCATAAAGTCGTAATGCATTCTAAAGGTCCCATGCGAGTTGCCAAAGAATTTAAACAAATTGTCATCAATGGCACAAAATATCGTACTAGGAATCACGAAAATGGGAAGAAAACTCAGAATTGTGGTGTTAGTGTGTGTACTGATCAAGATGGCCCTGTTTGGTATGGCCAATTAACACGCATAATTGAGGTTATGTATTATGATGGGTCCCGATATGTGTTATTCAAATGTAATTGGGCAGACGTTGCTCGGGGTAGAGGTTTCAAGGAGGATGAGTTTGGCTTTACTATTGTAAATTTTTCTCATCTAGTACACACTGGTAGTCGGATAACTGATGATCCCTTTGTTTTATCTTCCCAAGTATCTCAAGTATATTATGTGGCAGATGAAAGATGTCCAAATTGGGTCGTCGTCGTTAAGACAAAACCAAGAGACGTGTATGACACTGGTGAAGAGGAAGTGACTGACGACGATGAGGATGAATATTTAGTCAATGAATATTGTATTAACACTTCTAACGATGAAGCTATTGAACTTGGTATTGACGATGTTGTGTGGACGCGAAATGACATAGATGGAATGACAATCGAAACTCGCTAATAGTGTTGAGGCTTCATTTATATTTCTATAGGCTTGTTTACATCAATTTTCTTTTATATAGGCCTGTTTAGTGGTACTGTTTTTGCTATAGCGTTTTGTTGGTACATGGGTTTTTTAATTTTGTTCTATATTTTTGTAAAATCCAAGTACTTTGATTGTTACTACGGTATTCCTCCGCCACAAGTGAGGGTTTATTAATAAATTTGGGCGGGGGTCACTAATGGACATGTGACTACCCTCTCTTTAATTTAAAAAAAAAAACATGATATCTCTTATCACATAAATCTATCTCATATCGTGCTCAAAATATTATTATTTCTATTGATTTACATATATGCAATTTTTTATGTCATTTTTTTTATAGGTACAATGGGTCCAAAAAAGAAGGCAAAGACTACCATACCACACTTGCGAAGACAATCTACAAGACTACAAGCTGTCCATAATGAGACACAATCTGATAGGGTGGCCCATTCATTACCCTCTGTCGATGAGCCACTCCTTTCCGTTAATAGGATGGTGGAGTCATCACCTTCTATAGATTGTCCTTCACAGCCATCATTCTCTTCACAACAAGAGACCCAACCTTCTACATCTAGCCAAATGGGAGGACAACTATCCACACATATGGAGATGAGCAGAGAGACTGAGCCATGCACATCTGTACCAATAGCAACTAGTTCAGAAGCAGAAAATGTCGACTCGTGTTCCGACATTGGAGATCGCTTTGTCGTCGTCGTAGGTATGTTTCTGTTTTTCTTACTTATTATTTATTTAACTATGAATGAAGATTTATAAAATACTAACAATGTAACTAAATCCATTTTTGCAGATAGTAATGGTGATCGAGTAAAGAGACCATTGCACTTGATTCCTGACATTTGGCATCTTCCAGAAGGGGAGCGAATTGAAATAGAGCTCAATCTTCTTGGTCAACCTATAAAAAAGCAAGACTCAAAGGTGGTAAGGTTTGGTGGTCTGATAGCGAGAAGTAATAAGTTGGTTCCAATAATTTACAAAGATTGGAGGTCGGTGCCTAAAACCGTGAAGGAGGAAGCGTGGGGTCTTATAAATGTATGTTTTTTTTATAAAATCATATTAAAACATTATTATTAATTAATAGGTATATTTTGAAATTTGTTTTAAGAAAGCTACTCACACACTTGTGTAAATTTATTTTGATTGTAGGGCAAGTTTAAAGTTCCTGATGACAAATTGGATGTATTCAAAAAATGGATACTAAAGGACTTGGGGAAGAAATGGAAAGACTACAAGCATGAGCTGAAGAAGAAGTTACTTAATGAAAAAGACACATCTGCAGCACAAGTTGTGGCAAGGGCAAGTCCCGATATGGTGGACTTAGAGCAACTGGCAGAGTTGGCCAATCTTTGGTTCGATCCAGAATATATGGTAACAATGCGCACATTTTTGTTATAGATTTATAAAGTCAACTAACTAGTTATTTTCATAATTCTCATAATCTTTGTGATGTTGTAGTCAAAATGTAATAAAAACAAGGAGTGTCGTAAGAAGCAGGTGATTGTTCACAGCGGAGGATCGAAAAGTTTAGCAAGATATGCCCATGATGTGGTATTTATTTAATTAATATTTATTTATTGTTGAATATTTGTTAATTCTTTGTTTTCAATATATGTGTTTAATCTAAAATATTGAAAGCAGAAAAAATCAACTGGGGCATTGCCAAGTCGAGCCCAGTTGTTTGTCAAGACCCATAAGAAAAAGGATGGCACACACTACAATGATGAAACGAGAAAGAAAGTGGTATGTTTATTTTCAAATTTATTACTTTTTAATTTTAATGGATTTATAAGATGGAGAATAATGTGTATTTTTTATTGTCTATTACAGGTTGAGATGAAGCAACTTTTAACACAGGACACAAATCCTATAGAAATGGGGTCTGGAGGAACCATGACTTGGAAATCAGATGATATTTATTCGAAAGTTATGGGCCTAGAACGGCCTGGACGTGTGCGCGGTTTAGGGTTTGGGCCAACCCCTACAAGGCAAACTTGTCAACATTCACTACCAACTTCAAACCAAGAAGATGGTATATCAAAGGAAGAGTTTGATAAAATGCGGAACGAATTAACTGCATTGCGGAACTTAGTAAACACATTCATGCATGCGCAGGTGAGCACTCTACATATGTTTAGTTGATATCAGTCAACCTTATTTTGAAATTTTTGGCCTCTCATTTGAATTTATATTCAGGCTTCAGGACAAAATCAAAATGAGAATGAAGAGGAAGAGAAAGATGAAGAAGAGGAAAATGCTGAAGAGGAAGAAGATCAAGAGGAAGATGAAGAAGAGGAAGAGAACGATGAGGACAATGATTGAGGGTTAGGATTATAAGTTAGACTATAATTGAGACTATATTTATGGTATTTGTCATATATCGACGTTTGCTCTGTTTAATGGTATTTGCAACTTTCCTTAATTAAGACTAAATTTATGGTTATGACATATATCGATGTTTGCTCTGTTTTGCTAAGTTGGAATTAGGACAGATTATAAAAGGATAAGTGCTGGATTATGCATTAGTTTTAGTACTTTTTTTGGAAATTGTGAATCTTAATATAATGTTTAACATATTTTGTCATAAAGTTCGCAAATGCCAAATTCTTTTTTAAAAAATTAGAATAAATACGAGATCCATATTAAAAGATTAAATTTTTAATAATAGACTATTTTTTTCAAAATGAATATTGTACGACACTTGCACAATTTTTAAAAGGAATGCACAATACTTACATTACTGTATTATACATTACTTATTAAATATTAAAGGAAAGAAATTAAACGGCATCACATTAAGAACTTGACGCGCGAACTCTCTTCTTTAGTTCTATTTAACCTCCCTCCCTCCAGAACTGGAATGCGATATATGGCATTTACAAGTAGGGCATCCTAGAAATTCAACTAAGATTTTGTGGGTATTTTCGTATCATTTAAATAAGTTTTTTTATTATTTTTATTGTTTATTTTACTATCAATAAATTTATAATAGCCTTCATCGCTGACGCTATATATTATTACCGGCGTCACAATAAATACTTCGGCGCATTTATCAATTATTGGCGTTTCATTGATCAATTTTCAGTATTTGGTAAACGCCGCCAATGCTATATAATTATTACCTACGTAACAATATAAACGCCGAAAAACTACTTATTTACCAGCGTAAAATTAATCAATGGCCAGCATTTGTTCAAATGAAATAAACGCCAAAACACTCAATACTTTATCGGTGTAAACTCTATCAATTGTCGGCGTTTTGTGAAATGCCACTGATGCTATATATTATTACCGGCGGTATATTAAAGACGTCGGCAAACACCGGTAATATAACGGCGTATAATTAATAAAGTATTGGCGTTTGTGTAAACGCCACCAAAAATATATATTATTACCGGCGTAACAATCTAAATGCCAGGAAATTACTAATTTCCCGGCGCATAATTGCTATCTTGGCGGCGTTGTTATAAATGCCGCTAAACCTATACATTATTATCGGCGTAAAAATTTAAACGCCGGGAATCTCAATAATTTACCGGCGGAAACATTAAGCACCGGTAAAGTTTTATATCTACCGGCGCATAAACAAACGCCGCCAACACTAGGCAAAGAGTCATTAAATTCGTTAGTATAAAACCTCGCCTTAGCATAAAAACTCACTTCTATTTTTGTTTTTCTCTCACTTTTGTCACTTTTGCTTTTCTTTTCACCCTTTTTTTTTTTTTTAGATTTCAACCTCACTCTCACTTCTTTCCTCTCTCATATTTGTCTCTCTCTCATTTTCTGCCTCAATATTTCTTTCTTTTTTGCTCAACCTCACTTTTACTCTCTCTCTCTCTTGATCAATCTCAGTTTCCCTCTTTATTTTTTGATCAACTTCACTTTCACTCTTTCTTTTTTTATCAATCTCAATTTCTTTCATTTTGTTTTATCAACCTCACTTTCACTCTTTCTTTTTGATCAACTTTACTTTTCAACTTCAATTGGTTCTCATGGACCTGTGTTGGAGTTAAAGGAGCAAATTTGATTGTTTTTCCATCCTTTTCAAAACTGTACATGTTTCTAAACCCATCATGGACCACTCTCCTATCACATTGCCACGGCCTCCCCAACAAAATATGGCCAACATGCATAGGCACTACATCACAAAGTACATCATCCTTGTACTTTCCAATTGAAAAAGAAACTAACACTTGCTTATTTACTCTAACCTCCCCATAATCATTCAACTACAGCAACTTGTATGGTCTAGGGTGTTTCAAAGTAGGTAAATTCAATTTCTCAACTAAAGTAGTGCTAGCCACATTAGTACAACTTCCCCCATCAATGATCATACTAGATACCTTGTTGTTGATGTGGCATCTGGTATGAAAAATGCTCTCTCTTTGCTGCTCTGTATCATCCATTTTACTTTGTGTATTGAGAGCACGCCTAACAACAAAAGACTCACCATACTCCTCATTCTTATACTCATGTTCAATACTAGGCTTACGTCTCCTCCTATCTTCCCCACTTTGCAGATTTCTAATCAATGCACCTTGTTGATCCATCATGCTCCTCAGTTTCTCCAATGTCAAATTTAACCTATCAAACTTTTGTTGCATAGACTGCAACACAAAGAATGAATTTTCTACCACCCCCTTCAGTGTTAAGTCACTATTGTGAGACATAGTACGCGCTGCACAAAAGAGAATGTTAGTGGAAAAACCCTCACACGCATCCTTACGTGTTTACACTCGAATAATAGCACTCCACTCATGTTTCACTCTTAATTGGATTTTTTTTTTTCGATAATGATCTCTCACTCTCTTGCCTTTTA
This sequence comes from Carya illinoinensis, assembly GCF_018687715.1. NCBI lineage: Eukaryota > Viridiplantae > Streptophyta > Magnoliopsida > Fagales > Juglandaceae > Carya > Carya illinoinensis. The sequence goes on along the minus strand of NC_056767.1, from coordinate 11,547,544 downwards.
CCTCGAGTTTTCCCACTCAAGTTCTTTAAGAACTAATTAAACTAAATCAAGATAATACAACCTTGTTTTATTCCAATTAATAATTAGGTCCTAGAAACAAGAACAAGAAAAACACAGAAGGAATAAAATGACAAGGGAATCAAGAAAATTATTGGAATGGAAGGATAACTATAAGACAAGATACCAACTAGAAAGATGTATTCAGCCCCTTTAAAGATAAGGCTCAATCAATGCCAAATCAATTTCATATGGCAAAGTATTTCAAACAACTATACCCAAAATCATTTTCTTTTCTTTTCTTTTTTATTTTTATTTTTTTTAATTTTTTTTCCTTTCTTTTCTTTTCTTTTCCATTCCTTTCTTTTCTTTCTTTTCTTTTCTTTTCCTTTCCTTTCTTTTCTTTTCTTTTCTCAACAATTCAACCACAAAAAGAAATATTCAATTGTGATAATCAAACAATTGAATTCAAACACATACAAATTGACAAGGAATATAGAAGGGAATCAATGAAACCCTATAAATTTCAAACCCTAGATGACGCAAATTTTGGGAACCCTAGGAAAAACAAATTCTGCACCTTTTTTTTTTTTGGCAACCCTAGAACATTGAAGTCCTAGAATTAACAATACAATAAATAAAAGATAGAATCAGACCTGATTGGAATCCGAGCTCTGAATACCAAATGATGTGAACCCCAATCGACTCGCTTTTAGACCCAACAACAATATTGGAAAACCAACCTAAGAAAGCCAAACTCAAGTCTATGGATGGAGAATCTAGACCAGCTGAGAACTCATTTCAAGAATCTAGATTATATAAAAATCTAGACCCATTGAAGAACTCTTCTCAAGAACCCAGATTACAAAGGAGGGACGCCACAAAGGTTGTGATTTACCTTTGATAAATTCAAACATGCAATCAAGAACAAGAGGAGATAAACTCAACTCACAATGAATAAAATTCATCAATTTCAATAATGTCTTATCTCCTCAAATGAGACTACAAGTGGTTTATATAACAATCCCTAAAAACCCTAAGTGAGCCGCGGTACTGTAGCGTGAACAGTGCCCCGCTACAGTAACTTCTAAAACCCTAGTTCACATAAAATAATAACTTTCCAAATAAACAATTGGCCAAAATACAAGACATTCCCAAAAACCCTAATTCATTAGAAATATGACATGTGTGGGCTGACATCCTCAAGCCCACTTATTCTAAACTAATAAAATAAGCTCTTTTAATGAAATAAATAAGTCCAAGGCCTTCAATAACAATAGGCCCAAGTCGTGTCTTCCGTAGCGTATCACATGGATGAAAACTGGATCTCCTCCTCTCAAGCCCATCTTGAATGTTGGGCTTTTGCTAAACACGTCTCAAGTGGATTGCACCCTCATCCATGAATAGCTTCCTTGATCTTCTTAGCTCTTGAACTTGTAATTACCCCATCTGAAACTTGCAAAGGATCTTTACGACTTGGTCTACCTTGGGGCCCATCACTCACTCACACAGATGGCACAATCCCTTGCCCTCTAGCAAACCCTCACTTTCACTCACCACCTCCATAATTCCAGAAGAACCACAATCTTACATTGAAGCTTCCAAATTTCATGAATGGCGTGAAGCCATGAAAATTGAATTTCAAGCCTTGTTACAAAATCATACCTGGGATCTAGTTCCTCCTTCATCTTCCTTTAATGTGTTTGGGACCCAAGTGGATCATCAAAACAAAAAGGAAGGCTGATGGATCCTTGGAAAGGCGCAAGGCTCGCCTTGTAACCAAAGGTTTCCATCAGTAAGAAGGCCTAGACTAGAATGAAACTTTTTTCCCCGTTGTCAAACCAGTTACTATTCGGATTCTACTCTCACTGGCTATTTCCTCAAATTGGCTATTACATCAACTAGATATAGAAAATGAATTTTTACATGGTGATCTGGAGAAGGCCATGTATATGTGACAACCACAAGGTTTTGTAAATCCTGACTTCCCCACTTATGTATGCAAACTGAAAAAGGCAATTTATGGCCTTAAACAGGCCTGTCAAGCCTGGTTTTCAAAATTGAGCATCAAACTGTTTTCTTTAGGTTTTATTGAGTCTAGATCAAATTCTTCATTGTTTATCTTTCGTAATTCATCACATGTGGTCTTTGTGTTAATCTATGTTGATATTATAGTAACAGGTTCTAGTTCTTCTCTTATCTATGATTTTATACTTGCTCTTGGTGCATCATTTCTGGTCAAAAATCTTGGTCAGCTTCATTATTTTCTAGGTATTGAGGTTTCTGAAATTCTCATGGTTTGTTCATGTGCCAATACAAATACATTACTGATCTACTGCATCGCACAAACATGTCCAATGCAAAACCAGTATCAACCCCAATGTCTACTTCTACTAAACTTACAACTCTTGATGGATCCACATTTGTGGATCCTCATCTCTATCTTAGTGTCTTAGTGTAGTAGGCAGCCTACAATACCTAGCATTCACTCTACCGGATATTTTTTTCGTTGTCAACAAAGTCTGTCAATACATGTATTGTCCATGACTACCTCATTGGTAGGTAGTCAAAAGAATCCCCTGTTACCTTAAACTCACTCACAACTTTGGTCTTCATTTTTCTCCATCATCCTTATGCAATCTTTCAGCTTTCTCAAATCCTGACTGGGCCGGCTATCTTGATGATAGAAAGTCCACTGGTGGGTTTTGTGTCTACTATGGATCGTATCTTGTGTCATGGGGTTCCAAAAAGCAACCACAATTGCTAGACCATCCACGAAGGCTAAGTCTAAAGTTGTTGCCAATACAACTTGTGAGCTTATATGGATCCAATCTCTCCAATCTCTCTTAAAAGAGCTTGGAATATTTGTCTAAACCACCAACGTTGTGTTTTGATAACTTTTGGGCTACCTACCTATTGGTTAATCCAATTCTACACTCTTGCACTAAACATGTAGAATTGGATTATCACCTTGTGCGAGATTGTGTAGCTGCTAAAACTCTTCAAGTATCATTTATTTCTAGCAAAGATCAAATAGCTGACATTTTAACAAAACCACTGTCCACTTCTTAGTTTTTGCCAATGCCGCTTGAATTGCATGGAGCTATTAAAGAAAGAAATTGCTCAACCACACAAGAGGAATGCAACAACAATACATGTGAAGATGCAAGTTTTGATTCGGTTACACATTAGAATGATCTAGAATGAATGAGAAGGATGAGATAATACCGTGTATCTGAGAATACCGTAAATTTTGGAAAGTTGTTATTTGAAGTTTGTGTATATAAGTTTGTAATATGGCACAATACCATGTATCTGAAAATATGAATGAATTGAAATCCTTTGAGGCACTTTGTCAAACATTTGTTTAACACTCTGTTATTTACTTTAATGTGATGCTCACAAATTTCGTTTGGGATCAGACAGATATTTGGAGCGTTGAGACATGCAACACAAGGTTACCTGCGACCGTTCATGATATATAAGATGTAATGCTCCTAACATGCATATAATATTATGCAATATTCACAGTGGATACTTTTTTTCTTTAGCATACTATGCACCAAACTATAAATATCTCAAATGCTTAAAACATACTTCACACATAAAGACATATTACATAACTGAAATCAAAACGCAAGTCCAAAATGGCTATGATCAAAGGAGTATTGGAGATACAATTGTACAGTACAAGTAGTAATTTAAGTTAACTACTATATTAATATTAACGCCGCACCGTCGCTCAGTCGACCATGTCCAGTTGGTCAGATCCCAATTCTCCTTCGAGTTTGGTAACAAGATCTACCATTTGGGGGGAATGGTAGTTGGGACTACCACAGTAAGATTTGATTACAAATCTCAACAAGTTAACAAAAAACGTCCATACAGGTTAATAATGCATGCATGGTAAAAAAAGAATAAATGTATAATCAAATTCATAAGTAATCATAGCACAACTTAACATACAACGTAGCATAACTGATTTAACATAAACTGAAACGTGAACTAAACTTAAACTTAGTCTTGACTTGATCTAAACTTGATATGAGACTTGACTTACATGAAATTGATCTGAAACATGACTTAAAATGAACTTGATCTAAAACTTGACTTAACATGAACTTGATCGTTAATACATACTCCAAAGTTGTTGTGGCCTCATGTATTCTACGTGTCACAATGGTTGTATCTCATGTAGTGTATGTGCCATAATTATTGTGACCCCATACTTCATACTCCACAGTTGTTGTGGCCTCATGAATTGCTAAAATGAAATGTGTTTCCATCAACGTTAGTGTATCTCACACTCCGATGACTAGCTAGTTAGGCCCCCGCCCGCTACCCATTGACAATATTTCGTCAACTCAGATAATTTCACACCTATTTAGACACTCCAGCCTGAACAAAAGAGTTTCACTAGGATATTACCCCATCCTAGCACTTAGGGTTGTGATTGACATATAGGAGTTTCACACCTATTTAAACAGTAAACTGCTAGTAAGTTAAAACCTAACTTACCTCTATCTTCACGTTTTCTAAGCAAATCAAGTGCAATCACGTGGAATTGAAAAATGTGATTTCTAGAAGTTAGAAATTAATCACTAACTATTAGAAATAGAGAAAAATTACTAACTTAGAGAAAAATTACCATTTTACCCTTTATATGTGGAAAAATAACAATTTTACCCCTAACTTAAGGATTTTGCATCTTAACTCTAATAATCACCAAAATTTACATACCTCATATAAATTTTATCCTAAACTCAAATATTAATTGAGAAAAATTTAAAACTAAACATAACTATGAAAATGCTATAGGGGCCGAAACTTGCATAGGCTTTTTCCTTGGCATTTGTTGCAATTCTTCCAATTTCAAAACTCATGATCAAACCAAATTTTTGCAACAAAGATCTTTCCATCCTATGTTTACTTAAAACATCCACTAAAAATATGCTAATCATCACCACCAAAATTTTTAGAAAAAGGATTCAAACTTTTGAACTAAAAAAGCAAACCCTTGAATCAAATGATTTAATCTATTTCAAAGCATCTCCAAGAACTTCAAAAATTCAACTCTTACTTCTAAAATATTCATAACATATTCTTAAGAATAACCATATTTTGCATCATGAACAAAAGTCATCAAAATCACTCAAACCATATTTGAACTTTTCGGTCTCTCTCTAAGTTCAAAAACAGATTTTTGTTTCTAACTTCTTTTGATCAACCTTTTGATCCATGATTTATAATGATGTGATCTTCAAACCAAAACATCATAGTTTAAAAAGGTATCCTAAAACATATCTAAACTTCAAATTCAAGATCACATGGTTAAAAATCAACCAAAACATAAATTTAGCCAAGAACATCAACACTTTGGCCTATCCGAATATCTCCTTGCATAAAATTTATATCTTTGAGTCTAACATCGAATGTATTCAAACCAATATTCTAACATGTAAATATGAGGCTTATAATCCTCCAATAAAATTATCAAAGCCATTGGAATAGCTAGGTTTAAACCACAAAAGATTTAAACTTTCTCAAAACAGAAACTATTTTTCCTCATCCAGTTTCTAAGTTTCTAGATCTAAGAAAATCTTTCATCAAAACCATTAATCATGAAAAAAATCCTCAACCAATAATAATATACACATGTTAAAAATACTCCATAAATATTTCGCACCAAGATATATCTATTAGCTTGGTCAAAAACTTCAAAATATAACAAACTCTCCTGTTTATCGCCCAGAATGACCTTTCTGGGGTTTAAAGAACATTCGACTAAAAAAAGTATCTTCAAATGGAACAAATAAGGTAATCACGGAAACTCAACTAAAAAATGAACAATTTTCATGAAGGAAACTTTGTAAGAACACACTTCCATAAGTTTTGAAATGGGCGTGTAAGAGAACTCTGAAAAACTATCCGAGAGAGTCTTTTGTTTTCTTTCTAGGAAATGTGGGAAAAAGAGATGGAATGAGTGTGAATTGTGCTGGAAGACTTCTTGGACAAGTGAGGGATGAAAAGAGGGCTGAGAGTGAGCTTGAGTGTTGCTCTTGACAACCCAAAAAGTGGACAAAATTATCCCAAGATATTTCCTCATGGTGGAGTGTTGAGTTGAAAGAGTGAGATGGCCACTTTAGCTTATCCCTTCTAGAACCTTCTAGGCTCCTTTTTGAAAGATTTGGTCAGCCAAGTGGAAGTGCAAAACTTAGCCAAAAAGCAATGTTAATGTGGCCAAATTCGTGGGCCTTAATGTGCATTAACCGAATGGGCCTCAATTTAGTTTTAAGAGGGTTTGGGTTGCTACCAAGTACAAATCCAAGAGTTAAAAAGTTGGATAATGATTTTCTAACATAAATTTGAAGGATCAATAAAATATGGAAGTAATTTAATTAGGCGATTAAACACAATGCTATAAACCTATTCAGTTAGGTTTTTGGAGGTCAACTTTATGGTTTAGATAAAACCGTTTAGGATTTCGGTTTCAACTATGGTTTTGGATTCTCAATTGGATTCCAACCATGAAGTGTTTTACTAGGATGTAAATCCTATTTGGTTTGGCACAATTTGATTGGTCGGATGGAATAGAGTTTTTGCTTAGGTGGTATGATCTCACACATTGATTCCTTCAAATCCATCAAACGTTCCTCATGGTGCCAAGTATCTAATATTATTCATTATGTGTGACTAAAATCTTGCCAAATATCCAAATAAAAATTCTCTAACCTAATTTAGATATTCCATACTGTGATTTTGAAAACACTGTATTTGGTGTGCTTATCAAGGTTACTATTCACTCCAAAAAAGTGCGCAATAAACTTAGTATTGAAAAAATCCTAAATATTCATATGAACCTACAATGAAAAATTGTTTGCCGAAATTCAACCCCGAAGTAACCCTAGAAATAAATTCACAGTTTCCAACAGACATTTCGTCTAAAAATATGAAAATGGATTATTGCGCCATAAAATCCTAAATAATCAACTGAGTCTAATGGCGTAGACCATAAAGTATTCTGATACTTCTAACTATCTCAAATAATTAAAAATAGTATTTTTTGCACCTTAGTGACTGATAACACTAACTATGTTGACAAACTAAAACTTATGTGATCAGTCAGTTCGTGAAAACTTATGAGGTTTTCACGAGATTTTTAAAACTTATAGAAATTTTACCATTGAATTTCAAGCCGGTTGTTACATATAAAGTGGCGGTTTAGCATAGGAATAGGTTAGGGGAGGCTCATGATGGCCTCGTGGTGGCTGGGGTGGTGGAGCACAATGGAGTCATGGGTTTCAAGGGCCTGAATATGGGCTTCAAGATAGGGAAATGGAGGGGGAAGCTAAGGGGAGGCCATGGCTGGGCATGGAAGAGCTTAGGGAGGTCGGTGGAGCTAGTGGTGGCAGCTGGAGGCCGTGGCAGCAGATCTGGGCCGTGAGATGCAAACCCGTGTGAGAGAGAGAGGGCTGCATTTGGGCTAGCTACGGGATACGTGAGGGAGGGGGAAGTAGTAGGGGGCTCATCGACGACGTCCTATTGGTTCACAATGGGGCTGGGGGCTAACGACGACAGCACAAGAGTGGACAACCCGTGTAGAGGGCTACGTGCGATACCCATTTTGGGAAGAGAGGGAACTACGTATTGGGGGGTTGGGGTCGCCGACAAAAGGGGGAGCCGATGATGGTGGCTGGTGGGACTATAGGTGGCGCATGACGAGGCAGTTGAGCTGAGAGGGGGAATCGCCGCCCACAGACGGACTTGTAGGGATGGTGGTAAGCATGGACGATGGTAGAGTCCTGCCTATGGTGCACACACAGGGATAATGGTAGAGTCTCGCTTGTGATTCCCGCCTACAGTGCTCTGATAGTTTGGTTAATGGGCCATTTTCTGGAAAAATTGTGAGATTGGATTTTTGGGCCAAAATGGAATTTTGGCGTGCGTGGAAAATGTGGATTTTCGGACCTCATGCATATGGCATCATGTCCATGCATACTATTGTTGCTTAATATATTTTATCTTGAGGTTTGTTTGGTTTATTACTTACATGCGGTACCGTCTTTAGTACTGTAGATTTTGGTGCAGGTGAAGAGGTTGAGCCTGAGGATGCGGCTCCGCCGGATGAGTGATCGGGAATCACTCTCTTGTGGGTTGTGACTTATTTCTCGATTTCAGTTATTGCTTTAGGTTTGTATTATATTTTTATTGGTTATTTGTAATATTTTTAGTATGCTTGCTTTTAAGCGAGTTTGTATTTAAGCAAATTCTGATACTTAGTCGACTGACTTTATTATTCCGCTGCGTTATTTTTGTTATACACTTGTGCTTGCGCACACACTTGGCATTTAGCAATGGGATGCGTGACCCGTGTTGTCATTATCCCGAAACCTCGATTTCTACGTGTCTGTATGTGGGAGTTGGGGGCGTCACAGAGGAGGTGTTGCCCGCGTGAGCTGAGTGAGAGGGAGGAGAGAGAGGGGAAAATAGAAAGTGAAGGGGAAAAGCTAGGGGTTTGGGTATTTAATCTAGGCCTTTCATCTTACGGTCTCAAATTTGATCTAACGGTGAGGGTTAAAATAGAAATACTATATCATAATCTAAACTTACTTTAGTTTATAAAATAATATTATTTCACCATTAAATAAATGATGAAATTTTGCTAAATATCTTTAAGAGAATAAAATCATCTAATTAATTAGAGTTTTCAACATAATTTAAATCTCAGAATATTTTTAAAAAACTAAAATCATTTAGATAAAATGATTTTCTACAATTATAATATTTTTGAAGCTCTCAAAATATTATTATTGTCCTTTTTTAATTCAGGCTTGGTTCAATAACACTAGAAACATCCTATTTAAAATATTTTTCGGCATTTAAAATACACGAGAGCTTTAAAACACTGGACTTGCTTTAAAAATCACTTGATATTTTTAAAAACACACCATCGAGATTCAGCATGTAGAACGAGACTCATGACCATTCAAGAGAAGAAGGGGCAGGTTGTTACATCAGTTGTCTTGGAACCTCTAGCTAATCTGAGTATTAACTAGAGCTAGTGGAGATGTTTAGGTTTTAATTAATACTCCATGTAGAATTTCTGGATATTTCATGAATTTCTTTCCCTGGATAAAGGCATCAGAGATATTTTTATTAGATAATCGTGGCTTTTTATGTTAGAGCCTTTTATTATATGTTTTTTTGTAAGATATTCCTGGATATTCATGGCCTTTTTTTTGTATGTTTTTATATCAGTTCTCAACCCTTTTTAAAAGACAAATGCATCTTACCTGAAATTGAGTGGCAAAGCTATTTTTCTTCCAGTTCGTGCAGTACTGAAGCAGGTTGAGTTTTACAAGTACCTGTGCCAATAGTTTTTGCAGTACCAGTAGTCAAATTCTGTCCGTGATTGAAGAAACCTGCAAAGTGTATGGAATTGTGAAGCAACTCTTTTAGGGACAGAGAGCCTGCAATTGGAGGTTACATGGCCGTCATGTGGCAGGTTATATCATTTTGTAATAAGTTGATGTTATGGGTCTAAAGGTAATGCTACAGTTAAATTGTTGTATACTTGTAGCTCCCAGTGAATTTGATATTGTTATGGCATGATATTTTTTGGGTTAATTTATTGGGTTTTAGAAAATGAGAGAAAAAGTTGAATAAAAATATTATAACGTTAAAATATTGTTAAAATATAATTTTTTAATAATTTTTTTATTTGAAAAAATTGATTATTTTTTTTTTTGTACATTGAGAAGTTTGGAAAAGTTATAATAATTAGATAATATTAGATAAAAAAGTTGAATATTTGAAATTAAAAAGTACTTGTATTTAATAAAGAGATGAAATGAGATGAGATAAAATCATCTCTATTCCCAAACAACTCCAAATTTTCCTATTCATTGAGAAATTAAGCAAAATTCCTAAAAGCAGGATTGATAAAATCTAGTTTAATCTAAAAGAAAAACCTTACATCTCGGTCATACGAGAAAGAAACGGGCCTAATTGATCTTCGTGAGCTTAGTCTTGACCTCGTTGCAATATAAATTTCAGTTGTCTTCAGTACAAAATGCAAACTCTATGTCTTCTCTCTCCCACTTGAGAATTTCAAGTTCGGGCAAAAATTTTGGAGGAGGATTTTGTCAATTTCAAATTTTTTATATTTTCATCTAACGATTACCTAATCATTGTCCAAACACAAAACTTAATACAATTTTTTAAAAACTTACAAACAAAATCAATAATAATAATAAAAAAAAAACAGTACAGTTTTGTCAAGTTTCAAAACAAAAAATATATATATATTTTAAAATTATATTTAAACAATTTTTTAACTTTATAATATTTTTATTCAATTTTCTTTCTTTTATTTCTCAAAACTCAATAAAAACATCTCAACTCAAACAATTTTACTAATATTACTAAACTATTTATCTACTGTGTATTGACACTTGAAAGAGTAATCACTCTTACATTGTATGTCAATGCGCTATGCATCTTTTTGAGAATTTCCTCAGTGCTCTACTATGGTGAGTTCCACCGTTCGTATAAGAAAACATTTGGATGTGGGTAATCTAATTATTAAGCCACGATTAAGTAGAGTTTAAATAATTTTACACACTATATGTCTTGTAACTACGCACAGACTAACTGGCCGAGAACTATTACTTTGATTGTTTCCTTTATGATAGTAGAGAAATTTATCATTTTTTCTTGAGTTTAATTTGGGTTGCAAACCATGTGCTTTGATATCAGTTAAATGTTGAAAACCACCATTCCTATCAGCTAATGTTTTTGGGATGGTTGGTAAGTTTTCAATCATTTAAAAGTTGAGAAATGATATTACAGTCGTGAATTGTGCAAACGCCATGCAGTTACTTTGAAAAAAGTGAATTAATACAGGACCCACATGAAAAAAAACTAACTTTTTAATCGGAAACCCCATTTTTTTTTTTAAATGATTACATGGTACTTGTACACTTCATAACTTTATGTAACATAACTCCAAAACGCAAGCTCTCCATATTAAAAGGAAATCCCTCTAGCTTGCTTGCTTGCTGTAATTTTGGGAGGTCCTCTCTCTCTGTCTCTGTGGGTACAGGTTCTTACCTCCCGTCTTCTTTCCCTTTCTCTTTTGTTTTTGAGTTTTGCTACGTACAAACAAAGTCGCGTATTAATATGTGTACCAATACTAATACCTTTATATTTAAAATATAAATTAGCACTGTTTTCAATAAAATCTATTTTTTGACCAATCTCATTAGATTAATGCACATATTAGTACACAATTGTACTTGCAACTAGATTTTTCTTTTATTTTTTAACAATTGTAGACTTCTGCCACATCAGCAATCGAGTACGCATTTCATCCACAAAGTTGTCGTAGCATTGTTGTTTTAGCTATTAGTCATTTTGATTTAGAAGTAAGAGTGAACAAATCAAATTATATGATGTTGTTGGGAATCAAATTGAATTATACAGTTGCTTCCTATTTCTGAGAACATGATTCAACTCCACGTAAACTCGAATGATTTTTTAAATTTCTAGGTGTATCTAATGCCTACCCAGCTTATGAGTTACAATATTTGACAACTATATTGATGCAAACTCAACCTAATATGGCATATTTGAGATCATATTATATACTGATAGCGTTGAACTATTTTTAAAAAGTAGATTTGCATAAAGAACCACAGCCTTGTTTGTTTTCACAACTCCTTTCAACTCATTTTATCTTATCTAATCACTACAACTTTTTTAAAATTCTACACAAAGTAAAATAAACAATTAAACTTTTTCAAATCTTAAAACAAAAATAATATTAGAAATATATATTTTAACATTATTTTATTTAACATTTAACTTTAATCTTAATTCAACTCATCTCATTTCATCTCCAAAACAAACAAGGCCGATTTATTGAATTTACGTTCATTTTTTAAATAATATGTAGAAGCCAATATCGGGACAATTAAGCAATTCCCTAGTGGTATTTTCTTTAGCGAATCATTCAGTTGTTACTTTTTGTAAAGTTTAATCCATTTTCAGCTCGATTCCATGTAGTTACTCAAACCAGTTGGCGCATAATAAACACCACATTTTAAATACTTGTTGCCTGCCCCTCCATCGTTTCCCTCATACTTTTGGATGGCCATCAATAAAAACTCTCATTTCTCTTCTTCCCCCACATCATGGATAGTGAGTATTTAATCTGCACCACTTATCGTACAGATTGGCAGCCACCAGTTAAGAAGTATAATATCTCTTGTCTCCGTTGTAGATCCTAGTTGCAGGGTGGTGGCTGCCTGAGTACCACCAAGAGCCTAATAGATAGGTCAATACCAATCACCATTACTTGTGATTATGTGACATCAGCATTTATCCCAAAAGTTTAAGTTGTTTAGAGGAAATAGATTTATTTATTTATTTATTTTATATTCTTAACACCACATCACGTGTGGGTTAGACTCATTCTCAATGAGTAGACCCGATAGGATAGAGTGTAGAGTCAGGATTCGAACTCAGAATCTCTACTTTAATATCATATGAAATAACCTCATCCCAAAAACTTAGAAATTGGTATTCATTTTTATTTTATATCTTGTCTTTTCTAAATATTGGAGTTATAAGAAGCTGAAGTTGTCATGAAAATAGCCACCTTAATAGCTCCTTTTTGTGGTTTCGATTACCTATTCAATGATTACTACTTCTTTTCTTTTCTTCCTCCACAACCTAACTAGCTCATTTTATATAGAGCTGGTTAGCTAGAACAACCTCCTCCACACGGCAACAGAGTATGTTAAGACTTCTAAAAAGTCAAAGTCAAACATTGATGAACTTCATCCCACCAACAGCAATTCAAAGAAGGCAAGACAGTTTTCCAAATCAGAGGTTTGAAATTCATAACATAGCATGGACAGCAGGATAGTATGTACCATTTTTGAGATGTATATCATAAATTACTGAGAAAGTTGAATAGGGACCATAAACTACAGAACCGAGCGTGCACATTCAAGTTGAAGATAATTTAAGGTGAATATTGTGACTTTTTCTCATCAGCAAAAGGGGGACCCATTTTGCAGCCAATGCATATGGTGTTGCAGCACTTCAAGTAATTAAAAGATTCAAACCAAGTCTGGCTAATCTCACTACTAATTCAATATTAATGGTAGCTTGGGGAAAGAGAAATATATCTTGGTTTGCTACCGAACTCTCATCTCTCTCTCTCTCTCTCTCTCTCTCTCTCTCTCACACACACACACACATTAAATAACTTGCATCTCATTTCAGTTTCATCTGTTATAGAACGAGGCTATGATCATGATGCCAACTTGGAATACATTAAACTGAAATAGATCCTTCTACAAGGACTATATTGATCCCCCTTTTAAACTTTGAACTGATCAGTACAGTTGAAAGTTTTTAGCTCTCATAAGGCATCCCAAAAGAGGTTCTAGTCGTTTGCCAAGCCCGACCAGGTGTACCCAAGTTTTCCTATGTGGGTACAGGCCTGGATTGTTTCGAAAAAATCCAATCCGGATGAACAGCACTATTATTTTTCAATGATCTGTTTTAAAAGATGTGCTTTCCTATATCAATATTGTGTCCTCCTTCAGAAGATCGATGACCACATAAATGGTTTATGGCCACCATCACTGTGCCATATGAAGAACATTGTGATTGGATGGCCGGCCTGCAATTGACTTGCTCTTGGTACTTTTTAGCAAGTCGAGGGGAGGGGTAAACAAAAGATTAGCTTGATCTGATGGTGATATCAATATAATAGCAAACGTCAAGCCCACATAATGCATTTATGCATTTTTTTTTTCATTCATATTGTTGATATACAAATTCCCAAAATATAATTTGAACACAAAATATTTTCTAAGAAACACACATCTACTAAAAGAATCATTAGTTAAACCGACTTTGATATTTCTACATTCTACGTATATAATTTGCAAGTCTCAAATTGCAAATTCTCATAATTGATATTTGCAAGTCTCAAATGTTTTTTTTAAAGAAATAGGTAAAATTGAGACTCACATAAAAAATTATATTTTTTAAAAGAAATATTATTTGCAGTCTTAAAGTATGTAATCTCTGCATATTCTTTTTAAAAAAAGTAGATATATCTGGTATCACATAAAAAAATTATTTTTTAATAGTGACTCCACTTCTTTTCAAAAAGAGTAAATAGAAACTACATACTTCGAGGCTATATGTATCATTACCATTTTTTAATAATAATTCTTATTTTTTTTATAGTAAAACTTATACACCTTAAAATTATAATGACGATTTGAATTTCGTATCCTTGTGTTTTGGCAGTTTGCAGCCTTAGTCTCTGTTGGACAGTCTTATAGTTTTTGGGCTTATGTTCCTCTATATCGCGGGCTCCGATCCAACCCTTCGGAGAAATATTCAGCCTACCATTTTGGGCAAAAATGTCGCATTACTTCGTCTGGTCTTGTAATATAGTTGTTAAACTACGTGTTAGAGTAATTTTATATATATTTATTGAGTGTGTAAGTATCGTAAAATCTTTTTAAAAAAGAGTAAAATTTATTATTAAAAAATTAATTTTTTTTAAAATAATTATACGGTATTTGCACGCTCATAATTACAACTATCATTTCTCCGGCTAACATATCATGAGCTATTTTGTTTTTCGCTATATTTTGAGATAAAATTTGAGTTGTGGATCTAAAAATATAGCGTTAAGCTTAAATCTGATTTTAAGTTTCTCCTATAACCTCTATCTTATTGTTCCATTATTTTTTTTTTAATATCTCATCCGTCGGGAGCTGATGTCGACTCAAGAAAGATGCAACTCTATCCAAACCATATCTGACTTGATTTATCCGTTGATCTTTCGATTAAGTGGCCTTGAACACAGACGGCAAGAATATTTAAGTCATTCGGCCTGTCCAGCATCTTTTGCACTATATGCACCGTTTTTATTTTTTAAATTCAGATATGAAAATAATCAGCAAATATCTCTAACTACAACATAACTCACCTGCAATTAATCAATAAATATTCATCAATAAGTGAGAAATAGATATAGATATATATAGAACACGATCAGGTAGTGCTCAAAATCATTAATATCCATAAATTAAAGTGTATCATGCATCAAACTCCGATCAAATAATCGAAAAGTGGCCTTGAACTCAGTCGACAACAGTATTCTGCAACCGACACAACAAGACAAAAGGAAATGACTAAGAAATCTCGTGTATTTCATCATTAAAGTTTTGCAGATTGTGGGCTCCAAGTTGGTAAAACATGACTTTCATTGATTTTTTGCGGAGTATAGATTGGCTAAGAGATCTTTTGTGTATTTTCCTCAACTTTTTGCAGATTGTGGGATCAGAGTTACTTGTCTTTTTTGCTTTTTTTCTCGCGGTTTCTGTAACGGCAAACGTAAATGGAAAACATGTTTACAAGCTGGCCCGAGCATTATGAATTGAATTGATTGAATAAATTATGTGAAATTTATTTAAAATAAGTTTAGATGTATTTATATATTAAAATAAATTTAAAAATATTTATAAAAAATTAAAAAAATTATAAATCTCATATATAAAGAAGTATTAATTTGGAAAATATTATAAATTTTATATATAAAAATGTTTTAGTTTAATAATTTAAAAATTAAGTGTTTAAATATTAAATTCAATTTAAAAATAAATTAAATTAAATTGATGTTAATTAAATTTAACTAGCAAACAGAACTTAGGCACTTTTCTTTCTTCTTTTTCTTCTTCAGACGATAGGTTGTGTACTTGTTGGGAGCTGGCGTCCACTCAAGAAAGATCCAACTCTATCCAAATCAGATCTGACTTGATTTATCCGACGTCTTTTATAGCCTAAGAAACGACAATCATAGCTGTAATCCTTTCCCACATCTTCAACCGTGCTTCAATCTCACAATGGCAGTAATACTCAGTCTCTAGTCGTGATCTTATTGTGAATGAGTTAATCCTACTACTTAAAAAGCTGAGATTGTGCTGCAAATTGTCTATATGGCCGTGGGGCGGTTAGAGTTTGCCCAAGAATCACCAAACACCAAACAAATAATACAAAAGCTTCAATCGAGGTAGTAAAAGATTCATGAAAGAAATGACAAAAGCGCATTTTAAGTAACTAGGTTGGAGGTTATGATGATTTTTTTGTAAGGAAGATGAAATAGAACATATCGGGTTGGGGATTCTGGTAGGACTTATCAAAAAAGGTTGGGGATTATGGTAGTTTACCACATATGCAAGGCCTTTTTGCATGATTTCCCGGAGCATTAAATCCAGAGCAGCTAAAAGTAAAAAACTTTTTTGCATCAGGAAAACAAAACAGCTGGCCAAATGGGTAAAGTTGCAAGGAATATGAATAAAGAAATATATTCTACTATGCCTTGCAGCCTTTGCATATCAGATCGATTGATTGCGTGCGTTGGCATGGAACTTTGGTGGGATATGATCGTGATCGATGAGATGTGTCTGTATGAAAAAGTGTTCTGAACATATTCAAATGGGAAATTAAAGCAAGTGCCATAATAGTTATTTCCTTAAAGCGAGTGCCATAATACATACTGATATGCCAATACATGGGTGAAGGTTTATACTTTATACCACAAAAGTAAATATTGAAGGTTTAACATTATCTGTAAACTCAACGTGATGAATAAAACACAAAATTAGAAGATTTGGGATGATGTCAAGTGTTAACGGGTTATTGTCAAAATTAGTCGACAAAAGTATTCTGCAACCGACGCTACAAGACAATTAACTTTTGCAGAGGATAGATTGGCTGAGAGATTTTGTGTAGTTTCCCCATTAACTTTTTGCAGGTTATTTGTCTTTTTGGCTTTTTTCACGCGGTTTCCTGTACAGTCAAACGTAAAAGGAAAACATGATTGATTACCACCTGGCCGATACCATAGAGCATTATCAGGAGAGGACAGAGTTAGGCACTTTTGTTTTTCTTTTTCAGAGATAAAGATTCGTTGAGGTTGTCTGTATGAGAAGGGGAAATGCTGTAAACTCAGATCCAGAGCTGAAAGAAGTGGTTCATCTTACAAAATTAAGAGCAGCTTACTAATGTCTTCCTCACTTATTAATGCATGCAAAAATTACTTTTAATTGGTCACAAATTTTTTAATTACTTGTTCACGATATATGCATGTTACCTTGTAAAGGAATGCCAAAAAACAAAAATACTTTAAAATTGGTCACAAACTTTGTAAATAGTTGTTATGTTTATTAATATAATAAATCGTATTATATAGAGTAGAGAATTTGATACAAAAAAACGTGTTGGTAGTACTTGAGTTGTCCCCTGCCATAATAGCCTTCTTTTCTTACAACATGGTGACATCGATCTACTAGCTTGTGTTTATGTGATATTCCAAAAACTTTTCCTTCATTTTGGTGTTTCTTGGATACATGTATCTTTTAGCCCCAAATTGCAACTGACTTTTTTTTTTTCTTTGATTGGTAAATGGGCAGTGGCAAATTTCGTCCCATTCTTTCGGGGAAAAAAAATTACAAAAACAGAAAATTACATTTGAAAAAATGGAAACTATTTTTTCAATTATTGGAAAAATAGAAGAATACACTGTTGGTCCAATTGGGGAACAGTTTGGCTATATTATTTCCTACAAGAGCAATATTGCAATTCTCGAAGAGAAAATCCAGAAGCCACTTGAGAAGGAGGCAATGTAACAATATGTTGATGGAGAAAAAATATGGAGAAAAAATTGAAGAAACACAGAAATTCTTTGAAAAAGATGTCAAAGCTAATACAAAGTGCTTGAATGGTTGGTGTCCTGATTTGAAGCTACGCTATTCCTTGAGTAAGAAAGCTCAAAAGAATACTTGAGCTATCGTTCAATTGCTAGAAGAATGTGGAAAATATGATAGGGTGTACAACACTCAACCTCCATTGGAAGTAAGATCATCATCCACATATCAACAGTTTAAAGATTTTGGATCATGAAAATTGATGACTCGAAATGTTTTGGAAGCTCTAAAGGATAAAAATATAGATACGATTGCATTATGCAATATGGGAGGGATCGGCAAGATAGAAATGGCCAAAGAGATTGAGAGAAGAGTGAATCTAATAATTCATTCCATAAAGTTGCCTTTGCGGGAGTGTCTCAAAGTCCAAGCTCGAGAAAGATTCAAGGCAAACTTCCAAAAATGCTAGGTCTCAGACTTGATGAAGAGAGTATTCAAGATTGACTGAGAATAAGAATGTCCTTGTGATATTGGATGATGTTTGGAAACCACTTGATATTAAGGCTATTGGAGTTTATTATGCAGTTCAAGAAAAGAGCTGCAAAATCTTGTTGACATCAAGAAACGAAGAAACTTGCAATGCAATGAAAACTCAGAAGATTTTTCCAGTTGGACTTTTATCTAAAGAAGAAGCGT
The DNA here is from genome assembly GCF_018687715.1 of Carya illinoinensis. Classification (NCBI taxonomy): domain Eukaryota; kingdom Viridiplantae; phylum Streptophyta; class Magnoliopsida; order Fagales; family Juglandaceae; genus Carya; species Carya illinoinensis. The sequence continues at coordinate 11,529,107 of NC_056767.1, read as the reverse complement.
GGAATATTTTCATAGAAATGGCAGGTGATTGTGTTAATACCTACGATCTAATCTCACTTGGAAAATAGGTCTTGGAGGAATGTACAGGTTTACCCCTTGCTATTGCGAGAATTGGAAGTGCTCTTAGCAACAAAATCTTAAAAAATCAGTGGAAAGCCGCGCTTCAGCAACTTCAAATGTCTAACTCACAAAATATTTATGGTTTTCATGCAAATGTATATTCCAGCATAGAGTTCAGTTACAAATATTTAAAAAGTGATGAGGGAAAATCATGTTTTTTGCTATGTTGTTTGTATCCCGAAGATTATGATGTTCCAGTTGAACATTTAGTCAGGTATGGAGTTGCAAAAAGGTTTTTTAAAGGCTTGGATATTGTGGAAGAAATAAGAGTAAATGTCCATGCAATAATTTGGAATCATAGAAGATCAAATCTCTTGTTGGATAACAACAAGGACTAATGCGTCAAAATGCATGATGTTGTACGAGATGTTGCCATATCAATTACATCCAAAGAAGAAAATGGTTTTATGGTAAATTTGGACAGAGAACTCAAAGATTGGCACTACAATAAAAGTAAGAATTGCTGGTGTTTATATTATCGACGGTTGTTTATGCACCGGTAAAAATATATTATTGTTGGCACTTATTGTTTACGCTAGTAAATAATTGAATGTTTCGGCGTTTATATTGTTATGCTGGTAATAATACCTATCTTTGGCAGTGTTTAAAAAAGGGCTGAAAATATATCAATTTTACGCCAGTAAATTAGCTGTTTCTAAGCGTTTATATTATTACGCTGGTAATAATATATTGCTTTGGTGGCGTTAAAAAAATGCCAAAAAGTGATCAAATTTACGCCAGTAAATTATTGAGTTTTTCGGCGTTTATATTGTTAAAAAAATGTCTACAATTAATCAATTTTACGTCGGTAAAATTGGGGATTCTTCACTTATAATATAATTTGAGATTCTTCACTTATAATCCCCTCAATCCTCATCCTCGTCGTTCTCTTCCTCTTCTTCATCTTCCTCTTCATCATTCCCCTCTTCTTTATCTTTCTCTTCCTCTTCATTCTCTATTTGATTTTGTCCTGAAGACTGAAAATAAATTCAAATGAGGGTCCAAAAATTATTAACTAAGGTTGATTAATATCAACTAAACATATATGGTGTGCTCACATGTGCATGCACAAATGTGTTTACTAAGTTTCACAATTCAGTTAATTTGTTCCGCATTTTATCAAACTCTTCCTTGAATATACCATCTTCTTGTATAGAGGTTGGTAGTGAATGTTGACAAGTTTGACCTCTAGGGGTTGGCCCAAACCCCAAACCACGCACACCTCTAGGCCGTTCTAGGCCCATAACTTTAGAATAAACATCATCTAATGCCCAAGTCATGGTTCCTCTAGTCCCCATTTCTATTGGACTTGTGTTTTGTGTTAAAAGTTCATCCATCTCAGCCTATAATAGATAATAAAAAATACACATTCTTCATCTTAAAAATCTATTAAATTTAAAAAGTAATAAATTTGAAAATAAACATACTACTTTCTTCCTCATCTCATCATTGTAGTGGATGCTATCCTTTCTCTTATGGGTCATGACAAACAACTAGGCTCGACTTGGCAATATCCCAGTCCATTTTTGCTACGTTCAATATTCTAGATTAAACACATATATCAAAAACAAAGAACTAAAAAATATTCAACAGTAAATAAATACTAATTAAATAAATAGTGAATCATGGGCATATCTTGCATAACTTTTGATCCTCTGTTGTGAACAACCACCTGCTTCTTATGACACTCTTATTTTTATTACATTTTGACTACAACATCACAAAGATTATGAGAATTATGATTAAAATAACTAGTTGATTGACTTTCTAAATCTATAAGAGAAATGCGCGTGTTGTTACCTTATATTCTAGATCAAACCAAAAATTGGCCAACTCTACTAGTTGCTATAAGTCCACCATATTGAGACTTGCTAGCACCACAACTTGTGCTGTAAATGTGTCTTTTTCATGAAGTAACTTTTTCTTCAATTCGTGCTTGTAATCTTTCCATTTATTCCCCAGGTCCTTTAGTATTCATTATAAAGTATATTGGCCATTGGTTGTCAATATAAGATCATAAAGTATAAATTGTAATTAATATACATTATATACTAATGTATATTAGTATTACTAATTTACTAATATAATTATTAAAAGGATTAATATATTGAGAATTTATTAAGCCATAAAATTTTATTAATATATATTTTATTTAAAGCTTATGATCAAATAAATATTCATATTTAAGATTATAATAACATTATTATATATATAGTATATTAACATAAAATTATAATAACATTATCTTATATATAGTAAAATATTATTATATATATTATAGAATATTATTATATATAATATAAAAAATATTATATAGTATGAAGCGCCACTGCCTAATGAAAACTTAAGTTGGTGCCTCCCCTCAAATTTTCATAAAATTCAAACTTCCCTCTCACGGCTTGCAGCCCTACAAATTATAGTATGAAGCGCCTTTTATTCCCTCGTTTATCAGCCAACAAGTTTACACATGCCGTCAACCAATGAGATGCAGCCCTGCCCACGCACACGTCTACCTTCATCGGAGGAGAACCGAACAAGACCACCCACTGCCACATGAGATTCTCCACTCCACTGCCTCCGTCTCATGCCGTTACTCCATGCCGCTGCCTCACGATTGAGAGAGGCCATGACAGATCACAGCCGTGTATGACCACCACCCAATGCAGCCGAGTCCTCTCATGCACAACAGAAGTCCCTCCAACCAACGCCACCACGTGCACCCTCCGCACTTGGAAAGTTGCTTCGGAAGCTACATGTGAGACGCGAATTAGATCAAACCAGCAACCACGTCCTACATATAATATCGAACCTGTAGCCTCTATTTTAAGCAAGACGAATGGAGCATTGTTCTCCAAACTGAGGGCCATGTCTTGCTGTAGTTGGGCCACGAAGCCACCACAAGCAGCAACAGAAGACGCCAAAAGCCAAGCCTTCACCGCCCAGTTGATATTCAGCACCACTGTTTGCAACTCCCACGCCGTTTTATGCGTAAACCCCCACTCAAATCATGCTTTCTCTCTCCATTCTCTCTCTTTTTCATCACATTAATAATATTTCTCCCTTCCACAGTACAGTACTGCCGCCTCCCAGCCACCTTGGGCCCCTTTTTGGTTCTTCTCTCATTTTTCATCTTGTTGAAAACCACCTAAGCGTGAAACCAAGAAGTCCAAAGACTAGTCTGCACCGTCCAAGCTTTGCACCGTCCTATATAGTTGCAGATTGAAGATAGTTGTTGTAGCTCACCATTTGTTATCAATATTGGTTGATATTTAGCAGAACTTCTCCTATAAAATGAGAGCTCTAATGTGTTAAAGGTGTGTGTGCAAAACAGATGAGAGAAGAGAGTTTATGCTGAGTGTTATAAACTTGTGTAAACTTAGTGAATTTTACTCCAGTGGATGTAGGGATGTTGCCGAACCATTTTAATATTGTCTCTATCGTCTTGTGTGATTCTTGAACAGTTTTTTGTGTAACAATTGGTATCAGAGCCATTGGTTCGGGTTGTCCAGAGATCAAGTTGACCGAAATCAACTTTTGACAACTCCAAGGAGTTCCTCGTGTTAAAATGAATCCGTTGTCGCAAACGGAATAAAAAATAGACATCGAAGGAGCCCGCATGGCCGCTAGAAGGTTGGAGCGTGCACTCACGCGCCCCACTCGCAGCTGGAGGTTGAAAAAGATTGAACATCACGTGCTCACACGCCCCCATGCGCAATTGAAGGTTGAAGGTGCGTGACATACACCCGCCCCCATGCACCCTACTTACTCTGCGCATGCATCACACATGCCTCACACACCCCAGATGCCCTGCCTCAACGCGTGTAGCACACACACTAGACGATCTGGACCGTTCAAATTTTAGATCAATTTTGGGCTTGATCTAAGTCATTTGGAGTCCGATTTCAACGATCAAATAGTATTTTCCAACTATTTAGATCATTTCAGACTCATATGTATGGTTAGAATTTTGAAATTTATTTTCTAATTTTTTTCAAAATTCATATGGAAGGTTCTAGGGGAGATAGAAGCTCTAGAAATGCTAGCAACTCTGGGACTAGGTCCACAGTTTCGAATACCAATTTTGAAGTTGAGAAGTTCGATAGAAGTAACAACTTTGGCATGTGGCAATGCAAAGTGACGGACGTTTTGATCCAATAAGAGTTGGATATCACGTTAGAGGAAAAACCAGATGATCTGACCAAGAAGGATTGGAAAAAGTTTAATAACTAAGCTTGTAGTACAATCCATTTATCCCTGGCCAAAGATTAGAAGTATTTTATCATAAGAGAGACAAAAGCAAGTGAACTTTACCCGAAATTAGAAGATAAGTTCATGAAGCAAAGCATTGAGAGCCGTTTGCACTTGAAGAAAAAGCTCTTCATATTCCAATTACGTGAAGGTATTTCTATGTCTGAACACCTCAATAGTTACAATCAAATTCTTGCTGATCTACTAAAGTTGGATGTTGAGATCCAAGATGAAGATAAGGCTTTATTATTATTAAACTCCTTATCTGATACATATGAGCATTTAATTACTACACTATTATATGGGAAGGAAAAAATCATTTTAACGATGTATGTAGTTCTTTGATTAGTAATGAGTACCGCAGAAAAGATAAGTAGGTACAACTAGATACATAAATTGATGCATTAACAGTAGGAAGGAGATCACGATCAAAGTATCCAGCAAAGCAGAAAGGTTTTCAATCGAAAACTCGGGCCACATCACGTGGTTCATCAGTCGGGAGAAAACTCGCCAAAGGGCACTGGAAGAATGATTGTCCCAAACTGAAGGGACAACAGAAGAATCAACCCACCACAGCCAATATCGTAGACAGAGATGAAGATTCAGACATTGCCTTGTCAAGTTCATCATCCATTTGTCATTTTGATGAATGGATTATGGATTCTGAATGTAATTATCACATGTGTCTGGTTGAAGCTATGTGATGAACCACGACAGTGCCTGTAATTATCACATGTGTCTGGTTTACTGATTTCACAAATATTGATAGTGGAGCAGTACTTATGAGCAACGGCAGTGCCTGTAAAACTCAAGGAATAGGAAGCATTCAGTTAAAACTACACAATGGAACTATCAAGACTCTAACAATAGTAATGGGAGTTCAGGTGGCTATAAAGGGTTTGAGGCTATGAAACTTGTACTTCTTGCAAGGAAATACTGTTGATGGTAGAGTTTCCACAGGTTGTGAGAAGCTAGATAAGCTCTACAAGCTGTGAGAAGTTAGATGAGACTGATGCTAACACTACCAATCTTTAACATATGTGTATGGGCATGTCGGAGAAAGCTTGGCAAACACTGGTGAGGTAAGGCTTACTCAAGGTGCCAAGACTGGTAAATTGTCTTTCTGTGAGCACTGTGTATTGAGGAAGCAGACGCAGATCAAGTTCAGAATCACAATACACAAGAGATACTTGACTATGGACACTCCGATGTTTGGGGACGTACCAAGATTGCATTTTTGAGAGGTAAGCATTGGTTTGTAACTTTTGTTGATAATTATTCTCATTGTGTGTGGGTGTATAATATATAAGAATAAAGATGAAGTGCTGAATATCTTCCTTATTTGGAAGAAAATGATTGAAACTTAGATTGGCAGAAAAATCAAGTGACTCGGATCAGATAATGAATGGGAGTACACTTTAGACCCCTTCATGGAAGTATATCGGAAAGAGGAAATTGTCAGACACTTCACAGTACGAGAAATACCACAATAGAATAGTGTGGCAAAACGGATAAACCGTACTTTGCTAGAGAAAGTGCGATATATGTTACTGAATACTGGATTTAGTAAACAATTTTGGATTGAAGCTGTGACATATGCCTACCACCTCATCAACCGTCTACTCGCAACTGTGAATGGCGGGAAGACACCAATTGAAATTTGGAAAGGTACACATGCTACTGATTATGACTCTTTACACGTTTTTGGATGTCCTGCTTACTATCATGCTAAAGAAAGCAAGCTTGATCCTAGAGCCAATAAAGTAAAATTTTTAGGCTTTAGTACTGGTGTAAAATGGTATAGACTCTGGTGCATAGAGTCTAAGAAGGTAATCATTTGTAGAGATGTTACATTCAATGAATCTGAGATGCTTAAGTCACATAAGCATAAAGATTCCAATGAAGGCAGCCAAGATGGTGAAACACCCAGTGATTCGAAAAAGGTAGAGTTTACTACTTGAAAGGATTCAGGAGACACAGATGGACAGCATGGATAAGATGAGGTTCATAGTCTAGTCATAGTACCTCCAAGTCAAAACAGAATCAATAGCAACAAACAAGTCGAGACGAGAGAAACGTGTACTGACACACGTTATGCAGACTTCGTGACATATGCACTACAAGCTGAAGGGGGTAAGATCTCAACCACTTACAAAGAATCCATACAGTCTAGTGAACAAGTTGAATGGACAAAATCAATGAATGAGGAGATGCTGTCTCTTCACCAGAACCAGACTTGGGAACTTATGCCGCTTCCACGAGAAAAGAAGTCAATTGGCTGTAAGTGGGTTTTCAATTAGAAAGATGATCAAGCTGCTAAAAATGGAGTACGATACAAAGCAAGATTGGTAGCCAAGGGCTACTTTCAGATAGAGGAAATTGACTACAGTGAAGCATTTTATATTATTGTGAAGCATTCATCCATTCGGATATTGCTAGCTTTGGTTGCACAAAATGATTTTGAGTTAGGACAACTTGATGTGAAGACAGCTTCTTACTTGGTGATATGAAAGATGAGATTTATCTGTCTCAACCAGAAGGTTTTAAAGTAGTTGGAAAAGAAAAATGGGTTTGCAATCTAAAGAAGTCTCTCTATGGATTGAAACAGTCACCTCGGTAATGGTACAAGCGTTTCGACCGCTTTATGATGGACCTGAAATATACTCATTGCCAATATGATCACTATGTTTATTTCAAAAAATTTACAAATGGATCTTTCGTATATTTACTTTTATATGTAGATGATATGTTGATTACAAGTAAAAGAAAGGTGGAGATAAATCGTTTAAAAGCTCAGCCGAGTCATGAGTTTGAAATGAAAGATCTAGGAGAAGCACGAAAAATATTGGGGATAGAAATTAACAGAGATAGGATGAATTTTACAGCTCAACTTACTCAGAAGCAGTATCTGAAGAGAGTATTACAATGCTTCAACATGGACTTGAAAACGAAGCCGGTGAGTACTCCAATGCCCCCAATTTCAAGCTCAGTGCATTGCAGTCTCCTAAAGATGATGAAGAGCGAGACTACATGAAGAATGTCTTGTATGCAAGTATTGTTGGAAGCCTAATGTATGCCATGGTGTGTATACAGCCTGATATATCCTAGGCCGTCAGCTTAGTCAGCCGATATATGCATAAACTTGGAAAGATACACTGGCATGCAGCTAAGCGGATTTTAAGGTATATTCTAGGGACCATAGATTTTAATTTGAAGTTTGAGAAGAGTGAAAATAGTCTAGTAACTGGATATATTGACTCAGACTATGCAAGTGATCTTAACAAATGCCAATCGACAACTGGATATGTGTTTGCTATGGCTGAAGGACCAGTTAGTTGGTGATCAAATTTGCAGTCTACAATTGCACTATCATCCACGGAGGCTGAATACATGGTTGTAATAGAAGCCGTGAAAGAAGCCATTTAGTTACAAGAACTGGTAACAGATTTGGGCTTTAAATAACAAGAGATTACTGTTTACTGTGATAGCTAAGGTACGATATATTTGGCCAAGAATCAAGTGTATCATTCTCAAACGAAATACATTGATGTCTGATTTCACTTTGTATGTGAGATATCAGAAGAAATGGACATTCTAGTTCAGAAGATTGGCACTGAAGACAATCCAGCAAATATGTTGACAGAAGTTGTCACAGGGATTAAGTTCCAACACTACTTGAACTTGATCAATATCACACACTACTAAGCACCTTCGGGGTGCATTAGCACCGGTGCAATCACTTGAATGATGCAATAGTTTGTAAGCAGCCTAGTATTAGCACACTTGAGTGGATGTGGTGATTGTTAAAAACCATCTAAGTGTGAAACCAAGAAGTCCGAAGACTAGTCTGCACTGTCCAAAGTAATTGCTCTACACCGTCCAAGCTCTGCACCATCCTATATATTTGCAGATTGAAGATAGCTACTGCAGCTCACTATTTGTCATTAATATTGGTTGATATTTAGCATAACTTCTCCTATAAAAGGAGAGCTTTGATGTGTAAATGGTGTGTGTGCGAAACAGAGGAGAGAAGAGGGTTTATGCTGAGTGTTTGTAAACTTGTACACGCTTAGCGAATTTTGCTCCAGTGGACATAGGCAAATTGCCAAACTACTTAAATATTATCTTTATCGTCTTGTGTGATTCTTGGACAGTTTTGTGCACAACACATCTGTCCATGCTCTTCATCAAGCTTTGCTTCTTCATGTCCATGCTTGTTTGTTGATGTAGTTTTTTGAACTTTCTGGGGGACTGCATGCACTGGAGGATCAAAAATCCTGATCTCAAGTTTATTACTTATTTCAAGCTATGAAGTATTGCTTCAATAATATTCATATTTCTTCTTATATTATTTTATATAACTTGCCACCCCATACGACATACACGTTGACATGAAGAAATGCAGAAAGTCATGGGGATTAACATTTCCCTCAGTCCCTCTGATCATTATTTTTTTGTGTTGTTTTGAGCGTATCATAGTGAATTAATTATATTAAATATATGTATCTAATTAACATAGTGAATTAATTATATTAAATATATGTATGTTTGGAAAAGGGAAATAAAAAGATCATTGCTTCTTATTTTGCTAACTTTTTTCCACTTTTCATCTATATTATCTGACAATTTCTAATGTCCCTCGCTCATGCATAGGGAAGTTATGGTAATAGAAGCACTTCTGCAATATTGTTTGTGAAAGGAAGAGATGAAGTAGACTTTTACAAGAGGCATGTGGAAAGCCGTGCAAATTCTGTTTGGCCAATATCATATATATATGTAACAGAGTTTCAAAATGGTCCATTAATGATTTTATATATAGTTGTTATTAAATCACTTTCATGTGATTTGATTTGTAATTTTTTTTCATTATAGGAATAATGATCCATTATATCATATTTATTATTAATTTATATATTATATTTTTTTATTGTGGTATATCATATTATTGGTGTGTTTTAATGCAATGCATCGACAACGAACTAGTGGCAGTGTTTAGATAAACATCGTTAATTTATTCAGTGTGTCGCCAACGTACTATTAGTGACATTTAAATAAATGTCCACAATTTATATGATGCGCCAACAATGTAATAGCAGTAGTGTTTATGATAATGCTGCTATTTTAATTAGTGGCGGCGTTTGTATTAACGTCGTTAATTTAATAAATGTATCACAACGTAGTATTGATGGCATTTAAATAAATGTTATCAATTTATATGATGCGCCGACAACGTACTAGCAGCGGTGTTTATGGTAACACCGCTATTTGAATTAGTGGCAGCATTTATTTAAATACCGTTAATTTATTTAATGTGTCTCCCAACGTATTGTTAGAAACGTTTAAATAAATACCACTAATTTATATGATACGCCGACACCGTACTAGCAACGGTGTTTTTTGTTAATGTATTCAATGCGTCGCCAACGTAATATTTGTGGCATTTAAATAAATGCTACCAATTTTATATGATGCGCCAGCAACATACTAGCTATTTTATGCAATGGGATGGCCATGAACTAATGGTGGCGTTTCAATAAATGCCATTAATTTAGGAAAGCTGGCGGCGTTTAAAGAAATGCCACTAAATTATATACAAATGCCGCTAATGAGATTTTCACGTACAGGCGTTTGAAAAAATGTCGAAATGGAAAAATAGCCACTATCCATTACAGGCGGATGTTTACGCTGGTCATTCTATCTTTTTTTGTAGGAGAACTTACAATCAATTAATTAACCCTATATCACAATCAATTAATTAACTATGGTCGGGGAATGCTCTAATAAACAAGTTCAGAAGCAAATTCGGGAAGGGGTTTGGAGACTAAATGTCCCTAATCCTACAAAACAATTTGTGTGGAAGGCTCTGAAAAGCATATTACCAACAAGACAAAATCTAGTGCAGAGAAAAATAATTGAAGATGCTACATGTCAGATCTGTTAAAGGGGTGAAGAAACAATATGTAATGTCCTATGGTCCTGCCCAGCTGCAAGTGATGTATGGGCAGAGAGTGGGAGTGGTCTTCAAAAATGGCCTAGTGAAGGAAAAGATTTTTTTGTGATATGGTCTGAAATGCAAACTAGATTGCAACAAAGCAAATTAGAAGAAGTATCTATGATACTGAGAGGACTATGGACAAGGAGAAATATGATGATTTTTGAAAGGAAGTTTGAGAGTCCAAGGAAAGTGCTTACTGCAGCAATGACCAGCCTCCAAAATTTTCAAGGTGCTCGTGCTGCACTGAACCAGCTGAAGGGGCCTAATGTTCAGACAAGAAAGGACACCAAATGGAAGCCAACAGATGAGGGAGTTTCTAAGGTAAACTTTGATGCGGCTATAGATAAGAACAATTATAAATTGGGTTTGGGTATAGTGGCAAGGAATCATGTGGGAGAGGTTCTGTTTACCTTAAGTTCTTCTAAACTGTTTAGTGGCAACTCTGATATGGCTAAAGCAGCTGCTCTTTGGAGAGCTATGGAGCTTGTTTTGGAGCTTGATGTCAGGATGGTGGTGTTTGAAGGAGATTCTGACAGGGTGATTAAAGGGGTAACAGATGTAGGGGGCAACTATGCATGGATGGAGCAGCAGTATGCAAATATACGTGGCAGGATGTTACTAAGGCTTGACTGGTCAGTGAGCTTCATTCATAGAAAAGGAAACTGTGTGGCCATGCATTAGCTAAGAGAGCATTGAGAATGGAAGGGGAGTGGTGTTGGATTGAGGATGGACCTCCATAAATTACTAGTATAATTGCTAGAGAAATGTCTTGTAGCAATGAAGGGATTTAAGTGAGTGATAGTGTATTGAGAGTTTAAGTGAGTGTTGCTATCTTGTAACACATTTTTATGAATGAATGAATAGTATTGATGGATGTTTAAAAAAAAAAAAAATTAGCTACCCGTCATGAGTGGTTAATTAACTTCCACTACTAGCAATTAATTAACTAACCAATCAACAGACTCTTTAAATGAGATTTTATGTATGTTAGTTTTGATGAGTTTGGAAAAAGTGAAGGTACGTACAAGCAATGGCCTCTCTATCTATTTTTACAATTTCCTAGGATAACTATTTAAACTCTTGATATTAAAGTGTGGAATTATTTTGGGAGAGCCTAGTGGCATCTAAGTAATGTAGAAGTACAATCATAACAATTTAGCATGGATGGTAAGACAAGCAAATATTAGAACTTGTAAAAATTTCGCTCCACTTTAGATAATTCGAAGTAAACTTATCTAATATTTTACTATTATATATTATTTTTTAATATTTTTTATTATTATTTATTATTTTTTTACTATTATTTACGACTATTCTCTATACTTCTCACTGCCGTCAGTATTATACAACATTCCTTACAACAAAAAGTTGCCTAGGCTTCGAAATGATTTGACGTTATCTGTTATTGTTACTGCGGAAAAATAAAATAGGAGAAGAAGACAACTTTAATTTAACGCACAGGGAATGAAGGGTGAGGCAGCTGAGAGTCTAAGATGTGGCTACCATTCTGATAAGAGGAATGATATTTATAATTTTAAAATGTATAAATTTTATATATATTTTTTATTTTTAAAAAATAAATAAATTTAAAATTTATAAGAAAAAATTATTTTTTAGTAAAAGATTTCAATTTTTTTTTTTATCAAGTTAACTCTACAAAATTTCATTACTCTTCTAATTGAATACGTGCAAGAAACTTGAGACGTATTGAGGATCATATATAGCGGATGCAAGTCTCATGAAGTTTCCTAATTTAGTATAAATTAATTGCTTAAATTTGTTTCACGTTTTTGGTATTTGATAAATGGATCTAAGAAAAAATATTTATAAACGTAAATTATATAATTATTATGTAATTGATTTAAAAAAATTGAATAAAATATGAGATTTATATTAAAAAATTAATTTTTTAATAATAAATTTTATAATTTTTTAAAATAATTACGATATGTTTACGTATTTTATAATTATACTTAAAATTATCCGATCAATATATAGCTAACTCGTAATTCAGAATGATGGGGTTGGAGAATCTTTTACTTATTAAAGTTAAAAAGAAAAAACTAGCCAAAAAATAAATGTCATTATTTATGTTTATGACTGACAAAGCAAAAGATTCCTACAATAATAATTTAAAAGCCAGCACAATTATGAAATGACTCGTAAAGCAAGTCTCCCATTAGTACTGAGGCAGCTTGTAAATCACGTGGCTAATATTCTAAAGAGGTGCTCAAGAGCGGAATCCGAGGATCACTGACCTACTCATATGATGGAAGTCAGTGTTCCTCTTGTGCAATATGCATATAATTTTTCATTTCAGTGCAATTTTTCAATCTCAGTCGTATCATGATATATGGAAATCTTGTGCTTATTTAAAATTATAATAATAAAATAAAAATTTTGAGTTGAAAAGATGAAAATTTTGAATCGACAGATATTTACCAAACCTGCCCTAAGGTTTCGGAGGACATTATTGATTAGGAAAGCTGTAGTCCTTGTATTCTCTCTCATTTGAGCCATTTTTTTGGGATAAAATTTGAGTTTTAGCTTTAATTTTAAATTTTCTCCTATAACCTCTATCTACTATATATCTACAGTATATAGACGACACAATTTAATATAAAGAAAAAAGAAAAAAAAAAACATGTTGGTAACTTGGTACTTGTTTTTTATGCTTGATATTCCTTCATTTTGGTGTTTTTTGGATATATATCTTTTTGCCCCAATTTTCGACTGACTCTTTTGACTCCATAAATTAAAGTGTATCATCAAACTCAGATCAAATAATCAAAAAGTGGCCTTGAATACTGTTGACAAAAGTATTCTACAACCGACACTACAAGACAAAAGAAAATGACTCGTCATGAAAAACTCGTCTTTTATTTTCATGAGACTTCTTCAATGAAGTGAAAAAAAAAAATTAGGTTCTATTTGGTAAATGGGATAAAAATTTTAAGTTTAAAATAAAATATTAAAATATATTTTAATATTATTATTTTTTTAAAATTTAAAAAAGTTAAATTATTTATTATATTTTATATGAAGATTTCGAAAAATTGTAATGATAAGATGAGAATTTTAAATTTAAGATAAAAATTTTTTGTTACCAAACCGAACCTTAATGAACTGTGGGTAGTAAGCTTGTCTGAAAATTTATCTAAAAGCATAAGGTTGAAAAAAATCTAAAATTTAATTATTTTTTTAAAATTTATCTTAGAAAGTAAGGTTGTCTGAAATTGATTATGTTTTGCATACATCTAAAATAGTAAATACCAAATTGATGCTATTTTCAGGGTCACGCTTGTCCATATCAAGTTTTGATTTATATTTGCAGTATTAATTGTCTTTTTGGTTTTCAATTATCAGACCAAATACTTTAGCTTAAAAATACTTTGCTGTACGTATTCATTTTTGTTTGGGTCTTTTATTGAATGAGGATGAGATGGTTATGTTGAGTCTATATATGGACCTTCCCTCAACTTTTGAGTCTATTTATTTTTTCGATGATTAGTATATTACAAAACAGTGTCTACATGAAGTTTTCATGAGATTTTTTTCTTTAAATAAAAATATGTTTTATTATATTCATTCATTAAACGAAATTATAACTATGATTTATAAATTAGAAAAATTAGACTATAAAATTAACTAACGTAACTGCTAAGAAACTTCCTGAAAAAAAATTTTTGGAGTTGCATTGTTGTGATTAGCTTTGATCGATGTTTATCATTATCAAAGCAATGTCTACATGAAGAACATTTGGTGATTTGTCACCCCCGAAAGTCCTGTGGCTCTCGTCCATTGGATGGCCAGCCTGCAATATTTGACTTGCTGATATTTTTAGTAATATATGACACTATTATTACTAATTTACTATTTATTTACTACTTATTTTATATTTATTTTTTTTAATTTTTTATTTTATTTACTGTTAAGGAAGTAACTATTATTTAAAAAAATGACTCACCCTAAAAAGTAGATTTAAAATATATATATATATATATTAAGTGATCTCACACGAGACTCATTTTTGTTAAAGTGATTGTGAAGTTTGCACATCTAAAACAATACAAATTATTTTTATTTTATTTTGATGGAATTAAGTTATTTGCTTAGCCAAATCATTCCTCATTTTTGATTAAAAAAAAAAAAAAAAAAAAAAAAAGTAAATGAACATCCATTTGTGGATGGTTAAAGAAATTTCTTTGAATGCATAACAATCACTACACAATGAAATTTGAGTTGTTGGATCTAAAAATATAGCGTTAAGTTTAAATCTAATTTTAAGTTTATCCAATAATAGAAGAGATGAAATATTTTTAATTCTCATAATTTACTTTCATTATTTTTTTTAGCGTGTTGTGTTGGGATCTGGATGATTTATCCGTTGATCTATTTGTTGGGAAGTGGTGTCGATTCAGGAAAGATCCAACTCTATCCAAAGATTCCAAACCAGATCTCACTTGGTTCATCCGTTGTTCTATTTGTAAATGAAAAATTCTAAACATATGTTCTTACAACACTTGACACTTTTTTTTTTTTAATCAAATATTGTATATAGATAATAGTAAAATAATTCAATTTATTTAAAAAGAATAAATTTTAAAAAAATTTTTTAAAAAAATATAATATATAATGTGTGGACTAATAAATAGTTCTTTTCAATTCAGCAAATATCTCTAACTACAACATAACTCACCGACACTACAAGACAACTGGAAATGGCTACAACGTCATACTTGGACACTTTTGTCTTCCACTTTGCGGAGGATAGATTGGCTTTAGAGATCTTTTGTCTGTTTTCTCCATCAACTTTTTGCAGACTGTGGGGTCAGAGCTATTTATCTTTTTCACTTTTTTTCACGCGGTTTCCTGTACAGGCAAACGTAAATGGAAAACATGATTGATTACAGCCTGGCCGATACCATAGAGCATTATCAGGAGAGGATAGGGGAGAGTTAGGCACTTTTGTTTTTCTTTTTCAGAGATAAGATTGGTTGAGGTTGTCTGTATGAGAAGGGGCGGGGAATGCTGGAAACTCAGATCAAGAGCGGAAAGGAGTTCATCCTACAAAGTTAAGAGGTGCTTACTAATTTCTTCCTCTCACTTATTAATGCATGCAAAAATTACTTTTAATTGGTCACAAACTTTTTAATTACGTGTTCACGATACTTTAATGTGTGTTACCTTGTAAAGGAATGCCGAAAAACAAAAATACTTTAAAATTGGTCACAAACTTTATAAATATAATGAATCGTATAATGAATCGTATTTATTAATATAATGAATCGTATTTATTAATATAATGAATCGTATTATATAGACTATATAATTTGATACAAAAATACGTGTTGGTAGTACTTGAGATGTCAATATTATATGTTATTCCTATTCAACTATAGTCTTATTTAATCAATTTTTTATTTTTAATTTGAATTTTGAATTTTTAAAAGTTTTATATTTTTCATGATTAACATGTTAGTATGTAAGATTATGTGCATAAAATTGTAAATATAAATAATATTTTATTTTATAAAATTTGTATTATTCCCATTATCATGTAGATCTATTCTTTTCCCTAGTTTTAAAACGTTACAAGAATGAATATCTATATTTACCATTTAACTGTATCAATAATTGTATCATCAAATAGTAGAAAAGTATTATGCTGGACGCCGACACTAAAAGACAAAAGAAAATGGGATTAGATACCGACCACACGATCTAAATAATCAAAGTCCATGTCCTTTGCTTGACTGACCCACAAAAATTGTGGCTAAGAAATTGTTTATTTTTCATCATTAAAATTTTGTAAATTGTGCGCTCGGAGCTACAAAAACATGACTACAACCTCAGAGTTAAGCACTGGTGTCTTTCTTTTTGCAAATGATAGCTTGGCTGAGGTTGTCCGTCTGGGAAAGGGGGAATGCTGAAAACTCATATTAAAGAGCTGAGAAGAGGAGTTGATCTTGTAAAATTAAGAGGTATTTACTAATTTCTTCCTCACTTATTAACGCATACAAAAATTATTTTTAATTTGTCTATATTTATTTGTATTTATAATAAATTAAAAAGTCAAGTTATTTATTTTTTTCGCTTTTTTTCACGCGGTTTCCTGTACAGGCAAACGTAAATGGAAAACATGACTGATTACAACCTGGCCGATACCGTAGAGCATTATCAGGAGAGGAGAGGAGAGAGTTAGGCACTTTTGTTTTTCTTTTTCAGAGATAAGATTGGTTGAGGTTGTCTGTATGAGAAGGGGGAATGCTGTAAACTCAGATCAAGAGCGGAAAGGAGTTGATCTTGCAAAATTAAGAGGTGCTTACTAATTTCTTCCTCGCTTATTAATGCATGCAAAAATTATTTTTAATATGTCTATATTTATTGTATTTATAATAAATTAAAAAATCATTTTTACTTATATCTTTCTTAAAAAATATCTTGAAAGATTTCATGAATGAGCTTTATTTCTTTTTAAGAATTTTTTAATTCTATCTTTACATCTTTTTAGTGTGTACTTATTGGTGGTAAATGAGTCGATAAATTCATTTATTTCGGATTTCTTAAAAGTTTTTAGCTTCAATAATTGTTATTACTTTTGATTCTCAATATTTTGGGAGAGAGTTGAAATTTTTTTTTACTATCTCAACGTTGGAATAGACTTTGTTAAGAGTTGTCAAATTATTTATGATGTTAGTGAAACAAGTCTATATACTATAAATAGATTTATCGTAATTCATTTTAAACATTTCATAATCATGAGTAAAAATATAAATTTTTGATTAATTGACTTGCAAAGTTCATTCATAAGTAACTTCTAATGCATCCCAAGTTTCCTTTGCCGTCTTGCAAGTCATTATTCTATTGAACTTGTTCCTATTGATATAAGAGATTTATAGCTGTTAAAATTCTCTCATCTTCAAGATCTACCTCTTATTCTTCATTTTTGACATTTATTCCATCGACAACTTTTGTTAGGATATAAGGTTTGTTTACAACGCATTTCCAAATGCTCGACCTTGAGCCTAAAGAAAAATTCTCATTCTAGCTTTCCATAATATGTAATTGTCTTGGTAAAATAGTAGATGTCAGCTGTTAGATTAGCTTTTACCAAATAGCTGTAATGTTAGATATAAGATTTTAACTCAAAAGATAGTTGGTCTTACAAAAGAGTCTTTGTTCTAATACCTATTGTTGCCTAGATAACTGACAAAAGAGGGATTGAATTGTATTTGTTTTAAAAATTCACAATTATAAATCAAATATACAATATAAAATATGAACATAATACGAAGCAACAGTAAATATAACGAGTGAGGATATGAGAGAAGTCAACTCAGTATTTTAACGAGGTTTGGTCTCACTACCTATATCCTCGCCTCAAGCTACCCCTTGAGGACTCTCAAATTCACTATTCAATCTCCTTCAGGTGGAGATAAAAATTTATTACACTTTTGAGCAACACCACTATAAAGAATCTGTGTAGAACACCCTTTACACTTGCAATCACATTACACGTAGTGATTCAATATTTCCTGTGTAGAATACATTTTATATGCACGAGAATTATACACTCTTTTACTAATACAAGAAGAGATAGTAAATAGGTTATCAAAAAATTCTATTCAATGAGTAAAATAAGAACACTACAGTGCAAACTATATATCTCTTTGAGATGCCCCCGACCACCAAATATTGAAACTTGGGAATCGAGGCATCTGGGATGACGACAATACGGGTCACACATCCCATTGCAACGTGTTAAGTGTGTAAATGTAACACGTGTACAACAAAGAATGCAGTGAAATAATAAAGTCAATCGACTAAATACTAGAATTTGTTTAAATACAAACTCGCTTAAAAACAAATGTACAAAAATATTATAAATAATCAGTAAAAATCTACGATACAAAAGACGGTACTGCAAGTAATAATCCAAACAGTCCACAAGATAAAAATATATTAAGCAATAACAATATATATGAACATGATGCTATATGCATGAGGTCCAAAAATCCACATTTTCCACACATACCAAAATTTCATTTTGGCCTAAAAATCCAATCTCGCTATTTTCCCAGAAATTGTTCATTAACCAAACCATTAGAGCACTGTAGTCGGGAATCACATGCAGGACTCTACCACCGTCTCTGCTTAACATCATCCCTACAACTCCGTCTGTAGGCAGGAATCGTAGGTAGGACTTTACCACCATTCCTGCTTACTACCATCTTTAAGCTTGCATCGTATGCGGAAATCGTAGGTGGGACTCTACCACCGTCCCTGCTTACCACCATCCTTACAGTACTTCTGACTCAAACCTTTCAATCCATTCATTTCAAACATACCCAAAATCATTTATCACATGAAAATCCAGTTTCCATTTCCAACACATGATCATGCATGCAATTATGCGAAAGCTCACTTTTCAATTTACAAACATGAATATGCATACACTATGCAATGTATGACATGAAACCAATATCTAATAACTAACAAATTCCAACATCAACCAATCACATAAATATGTTCATCCTCCAATCCAACCAACCCCCGACTCCTCGAACTCAGTCCGGCACAATCAACGAAAACACAATGTATTGTTAAATCAAAAATATATTTAAATCTTAAAAGAAGTTTGGAAAATACTTAGAGTGCTATAAAATATTTTTCGAATGATCACAGAAGTGCAAAAAGCAACGGCAATGCAACGTAATAGTGCAAATCACACTAAGGCCATGAGTCTCAAAATACTCATTTTTGAAGGGGGACAAACTAAGACTTGGAATTGATAGGAAAGGTTTAGATGTGTTAGTGAAGCTAGTGGAAGTGGTGGTTAGTCGTGGGTGGCGGCGAAAATGGCAGTGGAAGTAAAAAATGGCCCAATCAGATTTTAGTTCGTGGTGGTTGCTCCGGTGATGATCGGAGCTGGAAATGGGTGGATTAGATTAGTAAGAGGTCAGTGATGAAGTGGTGAAGAAATAATGGCCAAAGGTAGAGTGACGGCGGTGCTAGAGCTAATGGACAACGCGGCTTGGAGTGACTCGTGGTGACTATCGGCGGCACTAGGTGGTTTGAAAATGAAAGGGGATGGATGCTGGTAAGTGGGGAAGAGGATGGGAGGGGGGTTGAGAAGCATGGCCGACGGACGGCAGCGCTACGGCGGGATGAAAAAAAAAACAACGGGAAGAGAGGAGAGAGCTATCGCGCGGGAGGAGAGAGAGAGAGAGATTGGAGAAAAATGGGAAAAAAGAAAAGAAAGAAGGAAAAAAGAAAAAGAAAAAGATAAGAAAAAGAAATGAGATCTAATCCTCACATCTTAGGTCATGAAACTGATTCAACGAAAAACAATTTTAAAAGCAATAAATTGAATAAAATAATTTAAACACAATATCTTGCTAAAATAGAAGAAATATCTTATTTTTTTTTTATTTTTTTTTATTTTTATTTTTAGTACCTATCAAAAAAAATAGAAGAAATAATTAGTAAAAATTAACATAATTTAAAATTCAAAAAAATAATAATTTAAATTAAAAAGTAATTTAAACACAAAATAATAATTAATATTAAGAAAATACATCAAAATAAATTTCACAACTTAAAATAAATCATAAAATAAATCCAATTAAAAATATGATAAATTTAAAACAAAAGTATCAATATTTTATTTAAATTAAAATACTCCTTCAATAAAATTATGATAAAATACGGGGTATCACACTCTTAAAATGAATAAGAGTTAAGGCTAAATGCTTATATAAGAGATATTGAAAGCTTTCAATAAATGTTGTAAAAATTGTAATTGATGTGTGTATGCTCTTGTTGTAAATTTGAATATTTCAATTGAGCTATTTATAGGCATATGAGACTTTATTTTCAAATGTAAAAAGATTTACAAGTCGAAAAGGAGCGCACTACCCATTTTTCAAAATTTCAAATAAAAGTTTCTCATTTTTGCAATTGTCAAAGAAAATATTATTTACTTTTCAAAAGTTTCAAATATAATATTTTTACTTTTCACATATGACAAAATGAGTATTTACTTTTCACAATATTCAAACAAAATCATCTATACATTTTGCATATGTTAAAAAGAGCATTAATCACTTTTGATAATTTTTAAACAAAGCATGCACATGTAAAAGTGTGGCTAAGAAATTTATTATATATTTCATCATTATAGTTTTTTTGCAAATTGTGGGCTCGGAGTTACACTTATATCTTTCTTTTTGCATGGGATAGATTGGCTGAGGTTGTCCGTATGAGAAAGAAGGGAATATTGAAAACTCAGAAGAGCTGAAAGAAGTCGTTGATCTTGCAAAATTAAGAGGTTCTTACTAATTTTATCCTCACTTATTAATGCATCCGAAAAATTACTTTTAATTGGTCACAAACTTTTTAATTACTTGTTCACGAGATATGTGTTAACGTTACCTTGAAAATACTTTCAAAATTGGTTGGAAACTTTATAAAAACTTGTTCATGATGTTCATGAATATAATGAAAATATCGGCATCTACTATATATCTACAGTTGGTTAAATCAATCGTATATAGACCAGACAATTTAATGCAAAAAAAAAAAAAAACATGTTGGTAACTTGGTACTTGCCCCAATTTTCGACTGGCTATTTTGACTCCATAAATTAATGTGTATCATCAGACTCCGATCAAATAATATAAAAGTGGCCTTGAACGCTGTCGACAAAAGTATTCTGCACCCGACACTACAAGACAAAAGGAAATGACTAGTCATGAAAACCTCGTCTTTAATTTTCTACTCAACTTCTTCAATAAAGTGACAAAAAAAAAAAAATTAGGTTTTGCTTAGTAAATAGAATGAAAATTTTGAATTTAAGATATTATTATTATTTTAAAATTTAAAAAAGTTGAATTATTTATTATATTTTATATGGAGATTTTAAAAAATTATAATAAGGAGATGAGAATTTTAAATTTAAGATAAAAATTTTTTGTTACCAAATTGAACCTAATGAACACCATAATTGTGGGTAGTAAGCTTGTCTGAAAGTTTATCTAAAAGCATAAGGTTGAAAAAATTTAAAATTTAATTTTTTTTTTAAATTTATCTTAGAAAGTAAGGTTGTCTGAAATTGACTATCTAAAATAGTAAATACCAAATTGATGCTATTTTCAGGGTCACGCTTGTCCAGATCAAATACTTTAGCTTAAAAATACTTTGCTGTACGTATTCATTTTTGTTTGGGTCTTTTATTGAATGAGTCTATATATGGACCTTCCCTCAACTTTTGAGTCTATTTATTTTTTCGATGATTAGTATATTACAAAACAGTGTCTACATGAAGTTTTCATGAAAAAATTTTTGTTTTTGTTTTTGTTTTTTATTTTTTTATAAAAATATGCTTCATTGCATTTATTCATTAAATGAAATTATAATTGTGACTTATAAGATTAACTAACGCAATTACTCAAGAACTTTTCCGCACGTGAGAAAATTTTTTTGGAGTTAGCATTGTTGTGATTAGCTTTGATCGATGTTTATCATTATCAAAACAATGTCTACATGAAGAACATTTGGTGATTTGTCACCCCCGAAAGTCCTGTGGCTCTCGTCCATTGGATGGCCAGCCTGCAATATTTGACTTGCTGATATTTTTAGAAAAATGATAGGATTACTACTAATTTATTATTTATTTACTACTCATTTTATATTTATTTTTTTTAATTTTTAATTTTATTTACTGATTGAGGAAATAATTATTACTTAAAAAAATGACTCACCCTGAAAAGTAGATTTAAAAAATATATATATATATATATATATATTAAGTGCATCTCATGCAGGACTCACTTTTGTTAAATTGATTGTGTGAAGTTTACACATCTAAAATAATACAAATTATTTTTTGTTTTATTTTGATGGAATTAAGTTATTTGCTTAGCCAAATCATTCCTCATTAAGTAAATGAACATCCATTTGTGGATGGTAAAAGAAATTTCTTTGAATGTATAACAATCACTACACAATGAAATTTGAGTTGTTGGATCTAAAAATATAGCGTTAAGTTTAAATCTAATTTTAAGTTTATCCAATAATAGAAGAGATGAAATATTTTTAATTCTCATAATTTACTTTCATTATTTTTTTTAGCGTGTTGTGTTGGGATCTGGATGATTTATCCGTTGATCTATTTGTTGGGAGGTGGTGTCGATTCAGGAAAGATCCAACTCTATCCAAAGATTCCAAACCAGATCTGACTTGATTCATCCGTTGTTCTATTTGTAAATGAAAAATTTTAAACATAAGTTCTTACATCACATGTGACACTTTTTTTTTATTTATCAAATATTATATATAGATAATAGTAGAATAATTCAATTCATTTAAAAAGAATAAATTCAAAAAAAATTAAAAAAAAATGTGATATATAATGTGTGAGTTAATAAATAATAAATTTCTTTTCAATTCGGCAAATATATATCTCTAACTCTAACATAACTCACCTGCAATTGATCAACAAATATTTGCATTAATAAGTGAGAAATAGATATATATATATATATAGAGAGAGAGAGAGAGAGAGAGAGAGAGAGAGAGAGAGAACATGAGGCAGTGCTCAAAATCATTATCATGCATCAAACTCCGATCAAATAATCGAAAAGTTGCCTTGAACGCAGTCGACAAAAGTACTCTGCAACCGACACTACAAGACAACAGGAAATGGCTAAGATTCAGGGAAGGTGTGGCTAAGAAATCTGTTGTGGGCTCGGAGTTACTAAAACATGACTACAACGTCATACTTGGACACTTTTGTCTTCCACTTTGCGGAGGATAGATTGGCTAAGAGATCTTTTGTGTATTTTTTCTATTAACTTTTTGCAGACTGTGGGGTCAGAGTTATTTATCTTTTTCGCTTTTTTTCACGAGGTTTCCTGTACAAGCAAACGTAAATGGAAAACATGATTGATTGCAGCCTGGCCGATACCATAGAGCATTATCGGGAGAGGAGAGGAGAGAGTTAGGCACTTTTGTTTTTCTTTTTCAGAGATAAGATTGGTTGTCTGTATGAGTAGGGGCGGGGAATGCTGGAAACTCAGATCAAGAGCGGAAAGGAGGAGTTGATCCTGCAAAATTAAGAGGTGCTTACTAATTTCTTCCTCTCACTTATTAATGCATGCAAAAATTACTTTTAATTGGTCACAAATTTTTTAATTACGTGTTGACGATATATGCGTGTTACCTTATAAAGGAAGGAAAATGCTAGATCCCCCGCTGGGGGATCCCGCTGGGAGCTACCGCTCCCAGTTTTTTTTTTTTTTTTTTTTTCTTAGTGATTAAGTAAAAATTGTTTAATATTATTATAAATTTTTTATATTTTTTTAAATATTTAAAAACATTAAAAAAATGATGTGAAAAAAAAAAAAACAAAAAAAAAAAATTTTTTTGGCCTAGCGGGAGCTCCCAGCGGTGGCCCTAGCACTACCCATAAAGGAATGCCGAAAAACAAAAATACTTTAAAATTGGTCACAAACTTTGTAAATACTTGTTCATGATGTTTATTAAAATAATGAATCGTATTATATAGACTATATAATTTGATACAAAAATACGTGTTGGTAGTACTTGAGATGTCAATATTATATGTTATTCCTATTCAACGATAGTCTTATTTAATCAATTTTTTCTTTTAATTTGAATTTTGAATTTTTAAAAGTTTTATATTTTTAATGATTAACATGTTAGTATGTAAGATTATGTGCATAAAATTGTAAATATAAATAATATTTTATTTTATAAAATTTTTATTATTCCCATTATCACGTACTAGATCTATTCCTTTCACTAGTGTTAGAACGTTGCAAGAATGAATATCTATATCGACCATTTGACTATCAATAATTGTATCATCAAATAGTAGAAAAGTATTACGCTGGACGCCGACACTAAAAGACAAAAGAAAATGGGAATAGATACCGACCACACGATCTAAATAACCAAAGTCCGTGTCCTTTGCTTGACTGACCCACAAAAATTGTGGCTAAGAAATTGTTTATTTTTCATCCTTAAAATTTTGTAAATTGTGCGCTCAGAGTTACAAAAACATGACTACAACCTCAGAGTTAGACACTGGTGTCTTTCTTTTTGCAGAGGATAGATTGGCTGAGGTAGTCCGTCTGAGAAAGGGGGAATGCTGCAAACTCAGATTAAAGAGCTGAAAGGAGGAGTTGATTTTGCAAAATTAAAAGGTACTTACTAATTTCTTCCTCACTTATTAATGCATACAAAAATTATTTTTAATTTGTCTATATTTATTTGTATTTATAATAAATTAAAAAGTCATTTCTACATATATTTTTCTTAAAAAATATTTTGACAGATTTTCATGAAAATTTTATTTGTCTTTAAGAATCTTTTAATTCTCTTTATTATTATTGAAACTTCTTTATTTTTTTCGTCACTTTTTTCATTTTTATCATTTTCTCTTTCATGAAGAATAGCTTTAAGTGTTAATCCATTTTTTAGCTTTCCTTCATCTTCACCTCTTTTCAGTGTGTACTTATAGATGATAAGTGACTCGATAAATTCATTTACTTCGAGTTTCTTAAAGTCTCTAACTTCAAGAATTGTTTGTTCACTTTTGATTCCCAATATGTTGGCAGAGTTGAAAATTTTTCTTACTATCTCCTCGTTGGAATAAACTTTGCCGAGAGTTGTTAAGTTGTATATGATGTTAGTGAAACGAGTGTATATAATGGAAATAGATACATCATTATTCATTTTAAACATTTCATAATCATGAGTAAGAATATAAATTTTTGATTTTTTGACTTGCAAAGTTCTTTCATAAGTAACTTTCAATGTATCCTAAGTTTCATTTACCGTATTGCAAGTCATTATTCTATTGAACTTGTTCATGTTAATAGGAGATTTATAACCGTTGAATTCAACATTAAAATTCTCTCATCTTCACGATTTAACTCTTTTTTTTTTCTTTTTAACATTTACTCCATCAACAACTTTTTTTTAGGATATAAGGTTTGTTTATAATACATTTCCAAATGCTCGACCTTGAGTCTGAAAGAAAATTCTCATTCTAGCTTTTCATAATATGTAATTGTCTTTGTAAAATAGTATATGCCAGCTTCTAGATTGGTTTTTACCAAATGTAGCTGCAATGTTAGATATAAGATTTTAATTCAAAAGATAATTAGTCTTACAAAAGAGCCTTTACTTTGATACCTATTGTTATCCAGATGACTAATACAAGAGGGGGTGAATTATGTTGGTTTTAAAAATTTACAATTATAAATCAAATATAAAATATAAAATATGAATTAGGCGGGAATCACATGTAAGACTCTACCACCATCCCTACGCGTGCACTGTAGGTACGAATCACATGCGAGATTTTACCATATTCCCTACTTACCACCATCCCTACAACTCTGTCTGCAGGCAGGAATTGCAGATGGAACTTTACCACTATCCCTGCTTACCACCATTCCTACAATACCTCTAACTCAAATCGGTCAATTCATTCATTTCAAACATATTCAAAATTATTTATCACATGAAAATCTAGTTCCATTTCCAACACATGATCATGCATGCAATTATGCGTAAATCCAGTTTTCATTTTACAAACATGAACATACGTGCACTATGCAATGTATGACACGAAACCAATATCCAATAACCAACAAATTCCAACATCAACCAATCACACAAATATCTCCATCCTCCAATCCAATAAACTCTCGATTCCTTGAACTCAGTCCGGCACAACCAACCAAAACACAATGTATTGTTAAAGAGAAAATACATTTAAATCTTAAAGGAATTTTGAAAAATACTTACAGTGCTATAAAATATTTTTCGAATAATCACGAAGGTGCAAAAAGCGACGACAAGGCAACTTAATAGTGCAAATCGCGATCCCTGGTTACGATTTCCTCTCCTAGGGTTTTCCCTATTTAGAGGTTTTTTCTCCTGGCTTAGTGCAGGTCTTTTGAGTCATTTAGTCTCGTTTTCGTTCACTGGGGTACTGTCGGCGGGGTGCTTGGGAAAGGGCTTCGATGGGGGTCAATCTGGAGGAAATGTACAAGAATCTCTCTCTCACGGAAGCTGAGAGTGAGGAGATCATTGTTGATGTAGGGAAGCTGCAAGATGCCGTTCTAAGTCGTGGAAAATGTTTGGTAGTCAAATTGCTCACTCATCGTCATTATAATCGGGAGGCTTTCAAACATACTATGAGGAGAGCTTGGAGGCCGGTTAGGGGTATAAAATTCAGAGATCTAAATTCTTCTATCATGCTAATCGAATTTGATGATGAATGTGATAAGGACCGAGTCATTAGAGATGGTCCCTGGTCTTTCGATAAACACTTGGTGTTGGTTAAGGAGGTGGAAGGTCATCAACAAGTGCATCAAATCCAGTTCACCGAGGCGTCTTTCTTGGTAAGATTGCATGATTTACCTTTCATTGCTCGAAATGAGTATATGGGAAGTCTGTTAGGTAGCAAGATTGGCAAAGTCATTGAAGTGGATATTGTAAAAGGAGAAGTAGCGTGGGGTGAATTTCTGCGTGTAAGGGTTGCCATGGACATTTCAAAACCTCTACTACGTGGAAAACTGGTGAATATTGGCCTTGAGAAACCTGTGTGGATTCGATTTTCTTATGAAAGGTTACCCAATTTTTGTTATTGCTGCGGTCTATTGAATCATAGTCATTCGGAGTGTGTGAAATGGAAAGATCAACAGCACAGCGTTGGGGAGGAAGGATTCCCTTATGGTAACTGGTTGCGTGCTGGAATACAATTTACAAGACGCGGGCATCGCCGGGAAGTTGCTCAAGAATCTGATAAAAATAAGGCGGATGCCTCGGTTCCTCTGGATTCACAAAATAGGAAGGATGGTTCTTCCGGTTTAGATCCAGGCGAAAATCTTGGGACAGTTTGTGTAGCTTCAGTGACTGTGACGGAGGTCCACGATTCCGTGATTCCAACGATGGTTGCTGATTCGGAGAAAGCGGTTACAAAGGTGGTTATCAAGGAAACAGAGGCGGATGATATGCATGTGTTGATATCAGTGGATAAAGAATTACAGAGAGAGGATTCGGTTATTCAAAAGGTGAGCCTAGAATCTTCACTAGACTCAGGTAATGCTGTGGAAATGGGCTTAAACAATCCTGGCACTAAGGTGGATTTCATTAAGCCGAAGGCCCAGGAGGTTCCAGCGGGGTCTAGACGCAGTAAGCCCAACGTCTTGGAGGGTCGTAAGTGGAAATGTCTTTCTATTCTTGACAAACCGAAGTCTCCAATTTCAGTATCCCCCAAACATCTGCCTTCGGGAAGAAAAAGGAAAGTAACGGTGAAAGATGGGGAAACAGAGGTTCGAGATGCTAAGAGGACGATGGTGTCTCCTCTTCCGATCATTGAGTCGGAGGTTTTTCATGATTTCCCAACGGCGGTGGTTGGGTCCCAGCACCGCCGAGAGCCATGAAGTGCCTCAGTTGGAATGCCCGTGGGCTTAGGAACCCACGCGGCATTTAGGTCCTTCGCGACTTAATAAAGAAGGAAGCTCCCGATATAGTGTTTCTCCAGGAAACACGTTTGACGGTACGTGATTTTTACCGGTGCAAGTTTTCTCTTGGTTTTGTGAATTGCTTAGCAATTGATAGGGAGGGTAATAGTGGGGGTCTTGCTCTGTTGTGGGGCAAGGATTTTAATCTTTCTATTTTGAGTTACTCAAAGAACCATATCAATGCTTGTGTTGAGGAGAATGTTTCTAAGTCTTTGAAGTATTTTATTACCGGTTTTTACGGTAATCCTGATGCTTCTCAGAGATGGAGATAGTGGGATTTACTATGCTCTTTGTGTCGCTGGGATGATGAGGCTTGGTTGGTTTTTGGGGATTTTAATGAAATTCTATTCAGTCATGAGAAGTTGGGGGGAAGGGATAGGTCGCAGAGCCAAATGAATGATTTTAGGCAGACGGTGGATGCTTGTTCTCTTCGGGATATTGGTTTTAGAGGTCCTAAATATACCTGGTGTAATGGGCGTGACCTAGAATCTAGAGTATGCGAACGGTTAGATCGTTTCTTTGGGAATTCCTGATGGTGGGTGTTGTTTCCGCAAGCTGAAGTGGTTCATGGAGGAGCAGCCTATTCAGATCACATTCCAATTAGTTTGGTTTCTGATATTCGTAAAACTGAGAGGAGGACTAATAGAGTGTTCAGATTCGAGGCTATGTGGATTGGGGAATCAGGTTGTGATAAAATTGTACAAGACACATGGGTTCTCTCTGCTGGAAGAAACAAGATGGAAGATGTGATGCAAAAAATAGGGGTATGTGGGCAGAGACTTAAAGCATGGAACCACACAGTTTTTGGGAATGTTCAGAGACAGCTGAAGCAGGCGAAAGAGCATCTTCAATTCCTTCAAGATGGTGATCCAATGGGTTTGAGTAAAGCAGCTCATAATCATGCCAGGAATGAGGTCCATAAATGGTTAAATAGGGATGAAATTATGTGGAGACAGCGGGCGAAAGCTTTATGGTTGAGAGAGGGGGACCAAAACTCAAAATTTTTTCATTCAAAGGCCTCTCACAGAAAGAGAAAGAACTTTATTGAGAAGCTGCAGAATGATGCTGGAGAATGGAAGGTTGGGGAAGAGCGAGACCAACTGATAGTCGAATATTTCAGGAATATTTTCTCAGCTTCTTTTCAACGAGAAACGAGTGATTTCCTGGGGGATTTGGTAGGGAAAGTGACAGGTGAGATGAATGAAGAATTAACCAAGCCGTATACTGAGTTTGAGGTTTTTTCAGCCTTAAAACAAATGGAACCTACTTCAGCTCCGGGACCCGATGGGATGGCACCTTTGTTTTATCAGAACTACTAGCCTATTCTAGGTAAGTCAGTTTCTCTCGCTGTTCTAGATGTGCTACACTCTGGTATGATGCCCCCCTCCTTAAACCATACTTTTATCATGTTGATTCCTAAGATGTTGCATCCAACAAAAGTGGCTGACTTTCGTCCTATTAGTTTATGTAATGTGCTTTATAAGCTTATTTCAAAGGTCATTGCTAATAGACTTAAGAAAGTCTTGCCAAGGATCATTTCAGATTCTCAATGTGCGTTTGTGCCTGGTCGTCTCATCTCGGACAATGTGCTTATAGCTTATGAATTAGTCCATTTTTTGAGAATGAAGAAGAAAGGAAAAAAAGGCTTTATGTCTCTCAAACTCGATATGAGTAAAGCATACAACCGAGTTGAATGGGGTTTCTTAAAGGAAGTGATGGGTATGTTGGGGTTTAATACTCGGTTTGTTGATTTGGTCATGTCTTGTGTTGAATCCTCCTCTTTTTCAGTCTTAGTGAATGGAGCATCAAAGGGTTGTATAGTCCCAAGCAGAGGGATTCGTCAGGGGGATCCCTTATCCCCTTATCTCTTCTTGTTTGTTACTGAGGGTCTGATAGCTTTGTTGAAGGCTGCAGCCACTCGCAAGGAGATTTCAGGCATCAAACTTTGTAGGAATGCGCCCTCCATTAATCACTTGTTGTTTGCCGATGACAGCGTTATCTTTTGCAAAGCTAATGTTGCTGAGAACAGAAAAATCAAAGCGCTGCTGGAGAAGTATGAATATGCTTCGGGCCAAAAAATTAATATGGAGAAAACTTCCATGATTTTCAGTGGCAATGTGTCCAGAGATATTAAAGCTGAGTTGATGAACCTATGGGGTGTATCGGAAGTGCAAAATTATGAGAAATATCTGGGCCTCCCTCCTGCCGTTGGTCGAGCGAAGTCTAAGGCTTTTGATGAAATAAAACAAAGGGTTTGGAAGAAGCTTCAGGGTTGAAAGGAGTCTATGTTATCACAGGGGGGCGTGAGATTTTGATTAAGGCAGTAGCTCTTTCGATCCCAACCTATTCTATGAGTTGTTTCCTTCTCCCTATCTCTCTTTGTTCATATTTAGAGTCTATGATGTCCAGATTTTGGTGGGGCCAGAGAAAGGAGGAACGGAAAATTGCTTGGATGAGCTGGAAAAAAATGTGTGAACCAAAAGGGAAAGGGGGTCTCGGTTTCAAGGATTTACGGGTGTTCAATTTGTCTTTGTTAGCCAAACAAGGGTGGAGGATTTTGAATGAGACAGACTCTTTGCTTCACAAAATTTTTAAGGCAAAGTATTTTCCCCAAGGAGATTTGTTAGCTGCTGGTTTAGGAAGAAACCCTTCTTTCACTTGGCGTGGTATTTGGGAGGCGACGAAGTTGATGAGTCATGGATGCTCTTGGAGAATAGGTGATGGTAAAACCACTAAACTTTGGAAGGACCCCTGGATTCCGGGCCATCAATCTTTGATGAAGGAAGCTGTTTTAGTTCCAGAAGTTCTTCAGGATGCGTCTGTTGATAGTTTATTTGATGATGCTCAGCGAGGTTGGAATTTGAGCCAGCTTCGAGCTCTCTTCAATCCAAGATTAGTCTCAGATATTTTAAAAGTTTTGATCTTCCCAAATGAGCAACCTGATAAAATGATTTGGTCCTGTGAAAGAAATGGTAGATTTAGCGTTAAAAGCTGCTATAGATTTTTCAAAACTCAACTTCAGGGCTGTAGAGGC
The DNA here is from genome assembly GCF_018687715.1 of Carya illinoinensis. Classification (NCBI taxonomy): domain Eukaryota; kingdom Viridiplantae; phylum Streptophyta; class Magnoliopsida; order Fagales; family Juglandaceae; genus Carya; species Carya illinoinensis. Next base: position 11,498,143 of record NC_056767.1, on the reverse strand, counting down.
GAGTGCTCTAATGCTAGGCAACAACAATCTTTGTGGAAGGCCTTGTGGAAGATGAGAGTCCCCAACCAGATAAAGGTTTTCGCGTGGAGGGCGTGTAGGGATATTCTTCCCTCTAAACAGAACCTTCTTCGGAAACACATTCTTATTGAAGGCCCATGCTGTTTTTGCACCCAGCAAGTTGAGACAACATCACATGCCTTAATTTTTTGTCCTATAGTTTCCCCATGCTGGTCTTCTCTTGTTCCTTTAATTCAGCATCTTGAGACTGATCTGACAGTTCAGCAAGTAGCTTTGGCTCTGTTGCAACATGGTACGGGTGTTGAACTGGATGTGTTTTTTGCGATTATGTGGGGCTTCTGGTGGAGAAGAAATCAGATGGTTCATGAGCAGAAAGTTGTTGCAGTTCAACAGGTGATTGATCACACTTTATCTTTGTTAAAAGCCTATTCTGATTTGAAACAATGCTCTAGGCTTTAAATACGTGAATTCTATGATTGGAAACCCCCTCCTTCTGGTTGGTTAAAACTTAATGTCGATGGTTCTTTATTTGCGAATATTCATAAGGCTGGAGTGGGTATGGTGCTCAGGAATGCCAAGGGTAATGTCATTACAGTAGCAAGTAAGGTTGAATATGAAGTTCTTAATGCAGAAGCTATTGAACTCTTGGCCATTTTCCGTGCGTTACAGCTATGTGCTAGTAGGGGAATCCAAAGATTGTTGGTGGAATCAGATTGTTTGATGGCTGTTCAGGCGCTAAACAATGATGTGGAACCAGATGCTATGCTCACTCCTTTATTGATTGAAATTAGAAAGTTGTGTGGTTTGTTTGTTGAATGTATTTTTCAACATGTTTATCGAGAAGGTAATCGGGTAGCTCATATTCTTGCCCGATATGCTTGGAATGTCGAGAATATCTCTATGTGGGATGACTGTTGTCCAGACTTTATTTCTCAAGCTATTTGGCTTGATAAATGTCTGTAGTTTCTTTTAATGAAAGGTTGATATTTCCTATATAAAAAAAAAAAATAGTGCAAATCGCACTAAGGTCGTGGGTCTCAAAATACCTACTTTTGAATGGGCACAAACTAAGACTTGGAATTGATAGGGAAGGGTTTAGAGGTGTTGGTGAAGCTAGTGGAAGTGGTGGTTGGTCGTGGGTGGCGACGAAAATGGCGGTGGAAGTAAAAAAATGGCCCAATTGGATTTTAGCTAGTGATGGTTACTCCGAAGACGGATTGGAGCTGGAAATGGGCGGGTTAGTTCGGCAAGAGACTGATGATGAAGTAGTGAAGAAATGGTGGCCAGAGGTGGAGTGATGGCGGCACTAGAGCAAATGGACGCCGCGGCTTGGAGGGGCTCGTGGTGGCTATCGGCGGCACTGGGTGGTCTGAAAATGGAAAGGGATGGACGCCGGTAGGTGGGGAAGAGGATGGAAGGGGCGCTGGAGGGGCTCGTGGTGGCTATCGGCGGCACTGGGTGGTCTGAAAATGGAAAGGGATGGACGCCGGTAGGTGGGGAAGAGGATGGAAGGGGCGCTGAGAAGCACGGCCGACGAACAACGGTGCTACGGCGGGATGAAAAAAAAAACAACGGGAAGAGAGGTGAGAGCTGTCGTGCGGGAGGGGAGAGAGAGACCGGAGAAAAATGGGAAGGAAAAAAAAAAGAAAAGGGGGAAAAAGGAAAAGAGAAAAAAGAAAAAATAGAAAAAAGAAATGAGGTCCAATCTTCACATCTTGAGTAATGAAATTGATCCAACGAAAAATAATTTTAAAAGCAATAAATTGAATAAAATAATTTAAACACAGTATCTGGCTAAAATAAAAGAAATAATTAGTAAAAATTAACGACATAATTTAAAATCTAAAAATAAGCTAATTTAAATTAAAAAGAAATTTAAACACAAAACAGTAATTAATACTAAGAAAGCATATCAAAATAAATTTCACAACTTAAAAAAATCATAAAATAAATCCAATGAAAAATACAATCAAGTTAAAACAAAAGTACCAATATTTTAATTAAATTAAAATACTACTTCAATAAAACTATACTAAATACAGGGTATCAGTCTTAAAATGAACAAGGGTTAAGGCTAAATGTTTAGAGAAAAGATATTGAAAGTTTTGAATGAATGTTGTAAAAATTACAATTTATGTGTGTATGTTGTTCCTGTAAATTTGAAGATTTCAATTGAGCTATTTATAAGCATATAAGACCTCATTTTCAAATGTAAAAAGATTTACAGGTCAAAAATGAGGACTACTCATTTTTCAAAATTTCAAATAAAAGTTTCTCATTTTTGCAATTGTCAAAGAAAACATTATTCACTTTTCAAAATTTTCAAATATAATCTCTTTACTTTTCACATATAACAAAATGAGTACTATTTACTTTTCAAAATTTTAAAAAAATATATATATCTTTTACATATGTCAAAAAGAGTATAATCAGTTTTCAAAATTTTTAAACTTAGTATTTTACTTTTTGCATATGACAAAAGGAACATTATTTACTTTTCAAAGTTTTTAAATAAAATCATCTATACCTTTTGTATATGTCAAAAAGAGCATCAATTACTTTTGATAATTTTCAAACAAAACAAGCACATGTGAAATATGACAATCAATCATTTTTAAAATTTTTAAAATTCAAATTTTTAATCATGTCATGTACATGTGAAAGATGACAATCATCTTTAAAAACATCAAATTTCAAATTTATAATTTTCAAATATATCATGCACATGTAGAAAATACAATTTGATACTTTATGAGAAAAGATTAATTTTGAGTCTCAATTCAATTTTGAATTTTATCAAGAGATTTATAGAATTACTTTAAGAGTTTTATTTGTGAGGTTATTTTCTTTCTTGCTCATATTTGATTTGTTGATGTGATTGATTTTATTATATATAAGACAACTTAAATTTGAAACTCTTTTGTACTTGAAATAATTTGTTATTTTTAAAATCTATACATAGATATATATATATATATATATAGGGGTGGGTCCAAAGGGCCCTGCCTTGGAGAGGTTCCCCGACATAAAAAAAAAAAAATTATATAAAATTTAAAACCTTGAATTCAAAAATAGAATTTGGAGAAGCAACTCACATTAGAAGAGCAGCTATTTAGTTGCTAAGAATGCTCTAGGCTTTTTATGAGGACATTATTGATTTGATTCTCTCTCATTTGAGAAACCATTTTTTTTTTTAATGAAATTTGAGTTGTAGCATTAATTTTAAATTTTCTCGTATAACCTCTATCTTATTGTCGAAGAGATGAAATATTTTTAATTCTCATAAGTTTATTTTATTAATTTTTTAAGCATGTTGTGTTGGGATCCGTATGATTTTATTTGTTGGGCTTGGGAGTTTTTGTCGACGCAGGAAAGTATTCCGCTGGACGCCGACACTAAAACACAAAAGAAAATGGGATTAGATATCCACCACATTATCTGACCGACAAAAAGTGTGGCTAAGAAATTTATTATATATTTCATCACTAAATTTTTGTAGATTGTGGGCTCGGAGTTACACTTTCATCTTTGTTTTGCAGGAGATAGATTGGCCGAGGTTGTCCCTCTAAGAAAGACGAAATATTGAAAACTCAGAAGAGCTGAAAGAAGTAGTTGATCTTGCAAAATTAAGAGGTTTTTACTAATTTCATCCTCACTTATTAATGCATCCAATAAATTACTTTTAATTGGTCACAAACTTTTTAATTACTTGTTCACGATATATTTGTGTTACCTTGTAAATGAATGCCAATAAAAAAAAAAAAAACTTTAAAATTGGTCGCAAACATTGTAAATACTTGTTCATGACGTTTATGAATATAATGAATCGTATATAGATTAGAGAATTTGATACAAAAAACATGTTGGTAGTACTTGAGATGCCCCTGCCCTTCTTTACTTACAACATGGTGACATCGATCTACTAGCTTGTGTTTATGTGATATTCCAAAAACTTTTCTTTCATTTTGGTGTTTCTTGGATATATATATATATATATATATCTTTTTGCCCCAAATTTTGACTGACTTTTTTTTTTTTTTTTTGTTGTTTTGCTTCTTTGATTGGTAAATGGGCAGGTGGCAGATTTCGTGAAAAAAAAAATTACAGAAACAGAAAATTACATTTGGACAAATGGAAATTATTTTTTCAATTGTTGGAAAAATAGGAGAATACTCGGTCCGTCCAATTGGGGAACAGTTTGGCTATATTATTTCCTACAAGAGCAATATCGAAAATCTTAAAAAGAAAATTCCAATGCTAGCTCAGAAGAAAGAGGAAGTGCAACAATCTCTTGATAGAGCCCAATGGTTTCAAGTAGTAGTTCCAGGGGATGTTAAGCCGTGGCAGACAGATGTGGAGAAAAAAATTGAGGAGGTGCAGAAATTCCTTGAACAAGATGTCAATGCTAATGGGATGTGCTTGAATGGTTGGTGTCTGGATGTGAAGTTACGCTATTCTTTGGGTAAGAAAGCTCAAAAGAATACTCAAGCCGTCGATGACTTGCTAGAAAAAGGTAAAGATTATGCTAGGGTGTGCACTGATAAAACTCCATTGGAAGTAAGGTTATCATCCACAGATGAACAGTTTAAAGATTTTGAATCACGAAAATCGATGATTGGAGATGTTTTGGAATCTCTACAGGATGAAAATATCGACATGATTGCATTATACGGTATGGGAGGGATCGGCAAGACAAAAATGGCCAAAGAGATTGAGAGAAGAGTGAAGTCTGATAATTTATTCCATAAAGTTGCCACTGCGGTTGTGTCTCAAAGTCCAAGTTTGGAAACGATTCAATGTGAACTTGCAGAAATGCTAGGTTGTAGTCTTAATTCAACGACTTCACGTGGAAGAGCACAAGAATTATATTCAAGATTGACTGAGAATAAGAATGTCCTTGTGATATTAGATGATGTTTGGGAACCACTTGATTTTGAGGCTATTGGAGTTTATCATGCAGTTCAAGAAAAGAGCTGCAAAATATTGTTGACATCGAGAAATGAAGAAACTTGCAATGTGATGAGAATTCAGAAGATTTTTCAAGTTGGACTTTTATCTGAAGAAGAAGCGTGGAATCTTTTCATAAAGATGACAGGTGATTGTACGAATACCTCCAATCTAATCTCAATTGCAGAACAGGTTGTGAAGGAATGTGGACGTTTACCCCTTGCCATTGTGATAGTTGGAAGTCTTCTTAGCAACAAAAGCGACAAAAATGAGTGGAAAGCCGCACTTCAACAACTTAAAAGGTCTAGGCCACTAGATATCAATGGTCAGCATTCAAAGGTATATTCTAGCATAGAGCTCAGTTACAACTATATAAAAAGTGACGATGCCAAATCATGCTTTTTGCTATGTTGTTTGTATCCTGAAGATCATGATATTCCGATTGAACATTTAGTCAGGTATGGAGTTGCAAAAAGGTTTTTTGAAGGCTTGGATACTGTGGAAGAAACAAGACTACAGGTCCATAAGATAGTTGAGGATCTTAGAAGATCAAATCTCTTGTTAAATAGCCACAAGGACGGATGCGTCAAAATGCATGATGTTGTACGAGATCTTGCCATATCAATTGCATCCAAAGAAGAAAATGGTTTTATGGTAAAGTTGGACAAAGGACTTAAAGATTGGCCACCGACGGATAGATCATATGACAGTTACACCGCAATTTCTCTTTTACTTGAAGAAATGAAAGGGCATCCTACTGAGTTGAAGTGTCCCAAACTTCAGCTTTTGCGACTATCATGTTTAAACCATTCAAAAACGTTCCCAGGCAATTTCTTTAATGGCATGAAGGAGCTGGAGATGTTGTCTATGCAAAAAGGTTGCTTCTCCTCAACATCTTTGCCACTATCAATCCAGATCCTCAAGAACCTTCGAATGCTGAATCTGCAAAGTTGTCGCTTAGGAGATGTGTCGGCAATTGGAACTCTTGGAAACCTAGAAATTCTTGGCTTTCCTAATTCGGAGATTGAGGAATTGCCGTTGGAAATAGGAAATCTTAGTCGATTAAAATTACTGGATATGAAGGGATGTGATTATCTAAATAGAATTGCAGCTGGTGTATTATCTGGTTTATCTCAACTAGAAGAATTATACGTGGGAGAATTCACAAATTGGGGATGTACGACTAAGATGGAGGGAAATGGAGAAGTAACAAATAATAATGCAAGCCTTGCTGAACTAATTCATTATTCCAGTCAACTGGTGGTTTTAGAAATTAGTGTACCAAGTATCTTGTGCTTGCCAAAAAATTTGCACTTCAGTAACTCCGATTTCAGATTTGATATAGAGATTGGTGATATAGAGATTATTGGTGATATAGAGATTATTGGTGATATATATAATCGGAGAAATGGGAGATATTTATTTGAAAATACTTTGATACTCGAAATAGAGGATGCAAGTGATCTTGAGGAACACCAAACAATTCGTTCACTATTGAAGAAAGCTGTAGTTTTGGAGTTGACTATTGCAAAAAATTCAAAACATATTTGGTTTGAGAAAGAGCACAAAGGAATTTTACCATGCAGCTTGAAGGATCTAAAAATTTCTAGATGTGAAGATTTAGAATATCTACTCGAAGCCACATCGGATAGTTCTCCACCTAATACCTTCCATCTCCTGGAGTCACTATCATTATGTACCTTACCAAGGTTCACTGGCATATGTAATTCCACGGATTCAGTTGAGGTAGGTTCTCCCAATTAACACTACATATATGATTCACTTTCTATATGGATTATTATTCTTTTCATTTATAACTTTTTTGAAACACTTCGATAATAGCATTAATTATTTTTATTCTTGTTATTTCTTTTATATATTTTTTTTACTAAAATTAATTTAGGCCTCATTTAGATTTTGAAATAAGATGAGAAATATGTGAATAATAGTGAAATGGTTTGTAAATAATAGTAAAATAGTTTGAGTTAAGATATTTTATGGGATTTTGAAAAATGAGAAAGAAAATATTGAATAAAAATATTATAAAATTCAAATATTATCAAAATATTATTTTTTAATATTATTTTTATTTTGAAATTTTAAAAAATTGAATTTTTTGTGTTTTGTTTGAAAATTTAGAAAATTTATAATATTTAGGTAATGAGTAGTTGGAAATTTAAAAATTAAAAATTAAAAATTATGTGTTTCAGTGATATTTGGATATTGAGATGAGATTGGATGGGATGAGATGAGATGAAACTATCTCAACATCCAAATGAGACTTAAAGATCCTAGAGTTCCACTAGACTATAAATAAAAGAGTAAGTTATTTGGACACTTCCTTATACAATTGCATTAATTATTATTTTTTATTTATTTTTTTATCAATATTTTTACTAAAGCTCCAGAAGGAACTTTGGACAATTCATTTAAATATGTCAGACTTCCATTAGACTATAAATAAAATAAAAAACGGTTATTTGCAATAACAAAATATTGATTTTGCTAGTTTGGCCTTGTAATTTAGAAAATGTGGTCATTTATGTTCTCAAATTGAAGTTGAGCGTAAAAATATCCTCCTACGACTACGTACGAGCCTACTTGAAAGTGTCATTTTTTAAAAAATATTATATATACTCCTTCACACTTTTTGATGTTTTGGTAGATTACATTGACAAAGCAAGATCAGAAGCAAAATGTGAGTGAGGCTGAAAATCAAACGAAGATGTTGTCTCTGATTCCACACAACTTGATTGGAAGTTTGGAAAATCTACAAGAACTTTTTGCATGTCAATGTGATTTATTGGAAGTGATATTTGAACTTGAGGGACTAAATGCTGAAGAAAGCAATATCTTCAACAATTTGACAAAGTTGTGCTTAAGTTCTTTACCGAAGCTGCTGCATATATGGAAGAAAGGCCCACGAGAAATTAAGGGATTCAATTACTTGAGATGTCTAGAAGTATATGAATGCCATAGTTTGAAATGTTTATTCACACCATCCATAGCAAAACTTCTTGTGAAATTAGAGCGCATAGCCGTATGTCATTGCAATGAAATGGAAGAAATCCTTGCAAAAGAACCGGGAGATGAAGAGAATAGAGATGTGATTGCATTTCCTCTAGTGGAGTCCATACAGCTCAGAAATTTACCAAAGTTGGAATGTTTTTACAACGAAGATAATCATGCTTTTGAATGGCCATCTCTGAATACAATAACAATAACTGGATGCCCCAAATTAAAAATGTTTGTTTCAACAAGTACAAAAACACCTAAGCTAAAGAGAGTGTTTATGGGAGACAGAGGTTATCAACCAATGATAGAAGGAGACCTCAATGCCATCATACAACACATTAGCAAGGAAAAGGTATGTTACAATTTATAGCAAACATTGCTTAATGGTAAAGTCTTTACTTGAACTATTTGTTGATCATCTTACCGTAATAGTAGAGATGCATATAATTAATTATAAAACTTAAATATCATTCACCTCGTAGTAACATAGAATTTAGATACCCAAGAGTACTATCAATCAATTTTCCAATTGCTAGGCGTCTTATGAGTTAATAATTGAGTTTCACGACGTGGTTTTGATATATGGATTCTCTTTGCTTTTAGGGGTTCAATCACGTGATTCAATGTTTTTGTTCCTTAAAATTATTCTTTTTGAATTTCAGTTTCTTTACAATTTAGTATACTTCGCTTTTTGGATTTCCTACCTGCATGGACAGAAGGGTAAATTTCTATATTTGACCGATTCCCAAATTTTGACTCTTTTTTCTTTTTATTGAATTTCAGATATCTTAGATTTCTGATCTTCTCAATATCTTGGCCGGCAGTCTTGGTCCTCTTTACGAGGTGAATTTTCTATTAATTCTCTACTTCTCCTGTACATTAGAAATTATGTATTATTTCTCTCTTTTTAATTTTATGAGGTAGCTATTTGTACCAGTTGGAAGAAATTTCAAATATTCAAACAAAGATCAACACAAGTATTATAGACCTAATTCCTAATGCATGTATCAACTTTCCCCTATCTAAGAAGACACATGTAGCCTATTCTTTAAGGGAAGACCGAGATTTAGTAACCTAACTACACACTATAATATTTATTGGAAAAGTATTGGGAACAGCCCCTGCACACCTTAGGTGTCATAGTGTAAAATGATCAAAAATACCCCACAACAAAACCTCTCCTCTCTCTACCCCGTGTGTCGCCCAAGCCCCCCTTGCCCCCGCCCCTCCTCTACCCCCACCCCACCACAATCCGGCGTCGGCATCCTCTCCCCCACCCCAACCCGGCGTCGGCATCCCCACCCCCACCCCCACCCGGCTTCGGCATCCTCTCCCCCACCCCCACCCGGCGTCCATCTAGGTCAAATGAGAGATGCGATGGAGAGACCCATTTCGGGTTGTGAGATGCGATGGAGAGGGAGGAGAGGGTTACCGTGACTTGGGTTCGACGGTGGGGGTTAATGGGAGGTCGTGGGGCTCGGTGGTGGTGGCTGGGCTGGCATACGGCGGCGGCATGGTGACTAAGACCCATTTTGGGAGAGGATAGGGGGGGCTGCACGTGGGGGCTGCCGTGGACGGTCGAAGGTGATTGGAGGGTTGCCGGTGTGAGGGAGAGCCAGTGAGGTGGTCGGTGGCGCTGCAAGTGGCGCACGGCGGTGGCGCACGGCGAGGTTGGGTGAGTTGAGAGAGGGAATCGGGTAGGGGAGGGAAAAACGACGATGTCGGCTGTGTTTAAAAAAAATATATATATATATATATTTTACACGTAAGGTGTGCAAGTGTGCATCTGCTACAGTACTTGTTCCTGTTCCGTAGAACGACTCATATTTATTTCTCGCTCCTCTCAATTTCGCAAGAAACCCTCCCGCTATTGAGACCCTCCCATTCTCACTGTATTCTCTCCCATTCTCTTCAGTGAACCTTCTCTCCATTCTCTCCCTCACTCTTGTAACTCTCCCTCGCTGTATTCTCTCCCATTCTCTTCACTGAACCTTCACTCACTCCGGTAACTTTCCCCATTCTCTCCCTCACTCTCGCAACTCTCTCTCACTGCCATAAACCTTCACTTCCATAACCCAACGGCTGTGCCTTGTGAGAGAGATAGAGAAACTCCCACTCTCTCCAAACTTGCCACCAGTCTTACTCCATAAATTCCTCTCTCCTTCCTCTCGCTCACTCTCGAAATCCCTCTCTCCATAAAAATTTTTATTCTCACTCTCGAAACCCCCTACCGATCGACATTCACCACACCCTCTCCATGACTGAGCCCCTCCTCCTCGACGACAACCACAAAACGCTCAACGACAGCTTGATTGTTAATTTCTTTGGTTTATCTCTTCTCCTAACTCTCTCATAATTTCTAGCAGTCGTTTGCCCTTATTAATGTGATTTGTAAAATTTCTCTCAAGCATGGTTATTGCTGTGATTTGAAATTTTTCTTGATTATTTTCTACTGTTGAGCATGGTGTTTTTTTTTTTTTAATTTGCGATTTGAGGGAGATTTCTTGATTAATTTCTTACTGTTGAACATGGTTATTGTTGACTTTTTGTTTGAAAAAATAGTAAGAGGGGAAGAATGGGGACGTCTTGATTTTGATGGAGATTTCTTGATTTTTTTTTTTTTTTTTTTTTAACATGGTAGTTTACGTTGTAGCCATTACCTTTGCGATAGAAGTCCTGTTATTCCTCCCAGAATAACTAGACTGAAATCTGAGTACTGCTAGGGAACCAAAAATTAAATTCATTCGAAAAAATGAAAAAAAGAGGGAGAGCTTAGAAATTCTATTTTATGTATCCTGTATGTGTATATGCTTTAACAGTTTTAGTTTTTCTTTTCCCGTGTTATTCCTTATGGGTTATTTTGGAGTTTGGGAGAGAACTCTTAGTTTTTGTTATAAAATGGTTGAAGTGGACAAGAGTTATGCATGTGCATTATCCTTCTACTAGCCACTGGTTACTTAAATGTTCTTGAGCTACCTATTTTTCATTAGGCTGAAAAAGAAGGAAACCTCAACTAGGAAAGTGAGCGGGATGCTTAAGATTAAGATTAAAAAAATACAATAAATATGCATGCTTAGCCTTTAAAATATAGAAAAGACAGCCTCTTATTTTCGATTAAGTTGAGCTTTTTCCGTGATGCATTAAGTTGGGAAAGTTTTTGGGGTCTTGAGATGATCTTAATGCCATTGGCAGCACTATATGAGATGCCCATACTTTCAGTTTGAGGCTGCGATATGTTTGAGATCATCTTAAATTAAGTTTCATGTTGGAGCATAACAATTAGAAGTGTTGCTTTAACTTGCTTGTATTTCCCACCTTTGCCTGGAGAGCATCACTTAAGTCTCAAAATTCCTTAGATTGTTTGAGGGACAAAATTCTCCTTTAGTTTCAGAATTCCCTTACATGTATAGGAACTGTACATGTACCCGCACCTTGATATGTGACTGATTCTACTTATGTGCCTGCACCTTTATATGTGCCAATTCACCTTGATATGTGCCTGCACATGATTTGTGTAATCTAACATGTTAAAACAACATTTGTTGCAAAGTGTGATGCACACTGTCTAGTTGTTTTCTGAACACATTGTCTGTAGTTGAAGAATTATTGATGTCGGGAAATCAACACTGCTAAAGATTGCAATTCTTGTTTTGTTTGTAAAAAAAAAATGAGATATAATATTCTGGGTTATTTTGTTGGTCATCTTGGGTAATTTGTAATGTTTTGGGTCATTATCTCATTAGTTTTGTAAATAGTTTTGTATAAATACGAACCTGAAATAAGACAATAAATCAACTTTCTGGCTTGCTTCTATTGTCAAGGACAGAGTTGCAAAGTTTCTTTTCCAAGGGGTGTGTGCTTCTTCACATTTTCGTGGTTGTTCTGAGGCTGGTTGTTGGGGATATTGCATTGGCACTTTCATGGGTGTTTTTTCTTGTATACTCATAGAGGGAGAAGTATGATTAGATTTTGCCAAAATCACAGTTTGCATTTTTTCTGCTCACAATTGCAAGAACCACAGTTTACATTAATTCTGGGCTTAATATTGCAGAATTTATATATGTGGCTATAAGAAAATTAATAGTTAGAAAACTATTAAAGTCTATCTCATTTAGTTTATCTTGTTTATCTTATTAAAGTCTGCATACTTTCTACTGTGCCAACATTTATGGATGGCTGTGTTTTTGCAGGTACTACTCAGAACACCCTTTGTGGCTGGTCGACATTGCTGAAACTCTTTGAAAACTGTGTTTTGTGATGCTATTATGTGTTGTTGGAATTGCAGATTTTATGTGGATGGTTTTTGTAACTTAGTATATGGATGATTTTTGCAACCTGGTATGATAGATCTGAGTTTTTTTATTTAGCATAAAAGATGTGTGTATTGTACGAATTGGGTTGTAATCTGGGTGTTTCTTTTTGTGCTGTTGTTATGTGGTTTTGACATGAGCACAAGTATGTTGCTAGACATGGTAATTTCTTGTTGGAAGTGCAGATTTGTGTAGGTGTTTTTTGTAACTAGTATGTTGCTGTAATTGATAGATGAAAGTTTGCGAAGAAATTTTGGTAAAAGAATATAATTTGATGGAAAATGTAGATATTTGGTTAGTAATTAAGAAATTTATATGGAATTTTAGATGAGTTTAATCAAAGATTTTTAGTTATTAGCATTAAATGACCTTAAAAAATATAAGTTTTTAATATTAATTTAATTAGAATATAATAATAATTATTATTAACATTTAATTGGTAGAACTACAAAATGTGATAAAAAAATTTATTAAATTAATAATATTTTATTATTATATAGAGAGTAAATGAATAATTCAATGTGGGGATTAAATTTGAAAGGAATAGGCAAATACAAATTCAAGTGATATTAGTTAAAATTTGTATTTACATTTAGCCAATCCAATAAGAATTCTCTTAGCCATAATGATCTTAGTTATCATCTAATGCTTTTATATATATCTTGAAGTCTCTCTACCTTGATTCCATGTAGTAGCTTAAATTAGCCGGAGCAGCATAAACTACACATTTGAAGTATAAGTCACCAAGCCCTCAATCCTTCACCTCAAATTTTTGAACTCCATTGATGAAAGCAGTCAACGTCCATTGATGAATAATATCATTATGGACAGTAAGAGAAGGCACATTGATTTTGCAGACAACAATTAGAGCAACCTTACCTCAAAATGAGAATGGCTCTTAGGATGTCTAAAGTGTGACGATTTTTTCTTTCTATTTGTCTATTTTGTTGACTAGTATATGGGCACGAATAATGTGAGTGTATTCTTTGTTGACTCAAGAAATCAAGAAAAGATTTGTAATCATATTTTAAAACATTGTTTGAACGAAGGATTTTGATTGTACGAGAAAATTGAATTTGTATTATTTTGTGAACATTTTTATAAATGTGAGCAAATTCAGAATAATGCTATAAGAGATATATCCAAGTATAGGGACAACAATCATCAACAAATGTAACAAAATAATGAGACCAAATGGGAGTGGGTCGCCAAATACCAAAATGAATCAAATCAAAATGTGTAGAAGAAAATGATTATTTCATTAAACAAAAAATGTGTTTATTTTTCAAATTGGCATGAAACACAATCAAAAGACTCAAATTATACGGATCCTAGATAACCTTGGGGTTAAAAGTTGAACATAAGAAAAAGAGGCATGCCCAGTCCATAATGCCATAAATGAGAGGAAGTAGTGAGAGTAGTAAAATTTGTAGATGCATGGGAGAGAATTTGCAAAGAAAAGAGCTGTCCAATGATCTTACGGTCGATCTCAAAGAGCTTGCCTGTAAAGATCTTGTACATCACTACCATAATTAGAAAAATGTTAGCTTAAAACCTAATCGACAAAGGCAATGCATCCTCTTCCTCGAAGGAATATAGGACAAAAAATATTTTGGTTTTATCTTTTTGTTTGTTTTTATGTTTTGCATTGTAACTTTTTGTTTTGGGGTATATGTTGAGAACCCTATCACCTCTTACCATATTGTTAATTTTAATTAATTTTAACTTATTCAGAAATAAAAGAGACAAATGAAATAATAAAAGAAAGAACAGGTTTGAGAAATAACCAATTAAAAACATAAAAGATAGTTCTTTAATCATACTGATCCAATTGAGCAGTTGTCTTCTAATAAAAATAATCTTCATATTGAATACTCCAATACATGTAGAGAATTAAAGAGTACCACTTCTATTGATCTAATATTTACTGTCTTAGTATATAATCATATTTGTTAGTAATTTAATTTCAAAAGTAATGAATAACATTTAAAGAAACTTATGTCGGGTAATTTTTAAAAGAAAAATGATATTCATCATCTTTTTTAATTTTAGCTATCATTCTCTCGCCATCTTTTGAAACAATATTAAATGATGAGTAATGCTACATACAATCTTAGAGTGTGCAAGCCCTGCGAATTCTCTTTTAAAAAAAGTGGGATCCGCCATTAAAAATTTATATTTTTATGTGAGACCAATATTTCAACTTTTTTAAAAAGAAGTTGGCGGAAGAGCTTGGATATTCTAGAACTGCAAATATCATTTCTCTTAATGATTGGCGAATAAGTTTACAGGTTAATGAAATCCATTCAAATTTCAACTCATTTTACAACTACATTTTACATGAAGGGAAAATATGTAAAATCTGAAATTCAAATAAAAGATTTCAATAATTTTTATAGGGTAATACTACCATATTTGAAAGTGTGATTTTTAAAAGAAAAATGTTATTTATCATCTTTTCATAATTTCCTGATATAATATCAAATAATTGGAAAATAAATAGAAAAATTACAGATACACTTACAACATTAAACTATTTTTACTATTCTCTTTTAAATGATAAGAGACTATAGATGAATGGCATTTGATAAATAGTATTTCTTTCTCAATTTTATCTCCTTCGACGGAGCCGATACATTTGGAGAGAAAAGTGATGTGCTCTGTTTGGGCCTAAATTTATACATAACGCATGAGGCTCATAAAGAATACAAAAGTCCAGTTGGATAACAAAGCCCACCGGGCCCACTCTCTTTTTGAGTGCCAAACCGCTGTCGTCTTCTCGTTCCAGATGCTCTTCCAGTCTTCCTACCTCTCGAAATCTTAAACCTCCCTGAGCTCTAAGAACGTGAAGTCTGCGACAATTTGCCACTTTTCCCTTCTCGCCCTTCTTTCTGCTTCCACATTCTATTGCTTCTACAAGTCTCGCCGCCTCAGACAACTTAAATTCTCCTTAAACCCTATCCCTAACACTTACTCTAATCTCTCTCTTTTGAAAGCCAAGATCTTCTTTGTTTCTCAAACAGGTACCTCGGAAGCCCTAGCTCACCGTCTGTTCGATCTTTTATCGTCGAACAATCTGTCGTTCGATCTTGTTGATCCCGAGGACTACGAGCCTGAGGACCTCCTGAAAGAATCACTAGTTTTAATCATCGCTTCCACCTGGGAAGATGGCAAGCCCCCTCCAAACGCCAAGTTCTTCTCAAGTTGGCTCTCCGAGAGCGCAAAGGACTTTAAAGTCAGTTGCAGCTGTCTCAGTGTAAATTCGTGGTCTTCGGTGTGGGAAGTTGTGCTTACGATGCGACATTCAATGCAGTTGGGTGCTAATGTGATTTTGCCAGTCTGGGAAGCGGATGTGGATAAAGGTGATTTTGATGAGGTATTTGAAGCCTGGAGTGCTTAGAGCATTCACATTGGTTTAGGCATATGCATATGTAAAATCACATCTTTTGGAGATCTAATTTGCCATACAAGCAAAATTTTCACATTGGCTTATGCAAATTTGAGACAAAATAATAATAAAATATTATCATTTTATTTTTTTTTTTTACTTTTTTTTTAATAGGGTTTGATATTCAAATATGTAAAATATTTAAGTAAAATATTTTTTGGAGAGTGAATGAGTAAAATATGTAGTAAAATATTTAAAGGTAAAATATGTAGAAAGAGAGTGGGAGGAGAGAAAAAGAATGAATAAAATATGTTTTGGAGAGTGAATAGTAGATCTTTAAACATGTAAATGTACTGTTCATAACTATGCAAATATTTGAAGATGCATAATCCAATGTAGATGAATTTAGGCTCATATTATGCAAATATGATTTTGCATATGCATATGCATAGACCAATGTGAATGCTCTTAGGTGGTGTAGATGAAGAATGAAATTGTTGTTAAGTATGCCATGTATTGAATATGGTCTTGCCTACTTTGAGGGCGGCTCCTCTAATATGTCACTTTTTAAATGTTAGAGATAAAAGTTGCTTGCAACATATTAGCCAATATTAAATTCTCTAGTTTTTAGCTACAATAAATGTAAGGATAAAATCAAATTTAGTTGTTATTATACCCGGAGTAAATTTTTATTTTATTATTTTTCTATAACTCTTCCTCTCTCCTCTGGATATTTTTAAAACGTTTGGTAAAAAAAATATGGTTGGATTGAAAATTAGAGTACATATAATTGAAAAATATAATTTATTAACCCATAATTTAATTTGAATATGATTACTAATTAACATATAATAGGTAGAATAATAAATTATGATAAAATAAAATAAATTAATAATTAAAAAAATTAAATATTTTTTAATTATTAATTACTCTTTATTATATAATAAATAAATGGATAATTCAATATGAAAATTTAATATGAATAGTCAAAGTCAAATTCATATTATATTATTTTATTATTATATAATAAAAAAATAACTATTTCAATATGGAGACTTACGTGAATGGAATAGGTAAAATCTAAATTCATCTTATATTTATAAAAAATGTCATTTACATATGCATAATCCATTAACAATATTCTAATTGTGTAGACACTTCCAGGAATATTCTGGATAATCCTTACATTCCTAGCTACTAGGCTTATATAATAAAGCAGGTACAAATACGAAAGTACCCTTACTAACATAATACGAAAGTACCCTTACTATAACATGAGCCCCACGGCCACTGAAAGCAATTCTAATTAATCTTCTAGGCCTACGGCCTCTTTATTTCCTTAAGGTCCATACGAGCCCAGTCTCCATACTACTTTTCTTGGGCTTCATCTTCTCGCCCTTCTTGCCGTCGACACTTTACCTTTACCTTCATAGCACTGCCCGTCTCTTCAAGTGTTCCCTCAAGCCGGCGTGTATCAAATCCACCCAATAGTTAAGAATCTTAAACGATCAAATCTCTTGTTAGATAGCTTCAAGGTCGAATGCATCAAAATGCATGATTTTGTACAAGATTTTGTTATATCAATTGCATCCAAAGACAAAAATGGTTTGGTACTGTTGGACAAAGAACTTAAAGAATGGTCATAGAAAGATAGATATAACAGTTACACCGCAATTCCTCTTTTACTTGGAGAAATGAAAGGGCTTCCTACTGAGTTGAAGTGTCCCAAATTTCAACTTTTGCGACTATCATATTTAAACCATTCAAAAATGCACCCAAGCAATTTGTTTAATGGGATGAAGGTGCTGAAGATGTTTTTTTGGCAAAAAGGTTGCTACTCCTTGACATCGTTGCCACCATCAATCCAGAACGTTCAGATGCTAAATCTGGAGCGTTCACTTAGGTGATGTATCGGCAATTGGAACCCTAGAAATTCTTGGCTTTCGTAATTCAAATATCAAGGATTTGTCGTCGAAATAGGAAATCTTAGTTAATTAAAGTTATTGGATATGAAAGGATGTAGATCTCTAAAGCAAATAGCAGTTGGTGTATTATCTGGTTTATATGGACTAGAAGAGTTGTACATGGGAGAATTCAAGAATTGGGATGTGTTGAAGAATGTTGTAGTTTTGAATTTGGATATTGCAAAAAATTCGAAACATATTTGGTTTGAGAAAGAGGAAAAAGGAATTTTACCATGCAACTTGAAGAATCTAATAATTTATAGATGTGAAGATTTAGAATATCTACTCGAAGCCACATCGGATAGTACTCAACCTAATACCTTTCATCTCCTAGAGTTACTATCATTAAATAACTTACCAAGGCTCATTGGCATCTATAATTCCATAGATTCAATTAAGGTAAGTTCTCCCAGTTAACAATACATATATGATTCACTTTCTATATGGATTAGTTGAAAGTTTTTGTACATGTTGCCAAGCCCAACAAAGAGTTCAATGGTTTTAAACCTTGCTGAAAAAATTTGTAATTTAGAAATGATTGCTTGTATTCTAAAGTCTCTATACCACACATTGCTTACATGATATAATTTGATTTGGAAAATAAATTTTAAAATTTGAATCTTACAAATCAAATTTTATTATTTAAATGATGTGGATAATTTGTTCTATACACAAATTTGATAATAGAATAATTCTTCAAAAATATGGTTTTGTAGGGAAAAAACATCGTATTACTTTCCTATCTTAAAGAAATACATAATGTATGAAAACTACACACAACATTGTAATGGTTCAATTAATGGATTAAACAAGTTGAAAGAGAAGGTAGCACTACATCAACAATTGTCGCTCATAAACTACTTTCATCCAACACCATTTTGTGGGTACCCAATTTGGAATGTCTTGAAGTAAAAGATTGTGGATTACTAGAAGTGGTACTTGATCTGGAATGACTAAAGGTCAAAGAGAATCGCAAGTCCCTCCCAGTAGTACTTTCTTATCTACGATTATGAAACTTGTCTGGGATGGAACATATGTGGAAGAATATTCCACCAGGATTTCAAGGCTTACAAAATTTAACATTAATTAATATCAAGGAATGTCATAGCCTGAGAAATTTACTCCTTGCTTCTATAGCAAAACTACTGGTGCAACTCCAAGTTGTTGAAATATGGGATTGCAACTTGATGGAAAATATTATTCAAAGGGAGTACGAAACTAGAGAAGAAAGGAGAGTAGATATTTTGAGTAGCGAAGCCCATTCTCTTAAGTGGTCATCCATAAAGAAGGTCGAATTGTTTGAATGTCCAAAATTAAAAACATTTGGTTCAGAAGTTATAAGCAGAAGAAATGAAAGAAAGATGGATGCAGAATTGGATCCAAGAGACCAAAAGCCTAGTGATGCATCCTCCTCAGCAAGTCATTATTTAAAAGTTTATTTGTAATTGCATCACAACTTTATATGCAGGTTCATCATGTTGGTGCTGGAACAATTGCAACTGGGCATTGATTACCTAAGCTATTAGTCATTTGAGATATTAGTCATATGGATTGTAAGACAGATTATAAGAATGTTTCAATATATCTTTGAGATTTTAGTTATTTGGATTTAGAAATAAGAGTGAACGAATCAAATTATATGATGTTATTGGGAATCAAATTGAATGACATGGTTGCTTCCTATTTTTGAAAACATGATTCAACTTGAAGTAAACTCAAATTATTTTCTAATTTCTAGGTGTATCTAATGCTTACCCAGCTTATGAGTTACAATGTTCGACAACTATAATGACGCAAACTCAAATTGATATGAGGCATTCGGGTCGAGTATATACGTGATAGTGTTGAACTATTTTAAGAAATTAGATTTGCATAAATATGGTGAGAAATGCTTAATCTTTATTGGATTTGGGCAATATTTGTTTTTCTCTTCTAAATCATTTATTTGAGTAATACTATATACCACACTCACATCTTACTTTCATTTCACTATATAAGATGTAGTACATTTATCATCATTAGATAATAAAAAAGCATATAACAAAGGATCGTCCAAGTAATAAATGTGTCACATCTTATATAGTAGAATGAGAGGGTGATAGTAGTGTGATTTATAAAATTTTCCGATCTATTTACATTGATTTTTACATAATATTATATAGAAGATGATCATATCGTCGCAACCATGCGGTTCCTTGATGGTGTTGCCTTTAGTGGTTTATTCAGGCGCTGGTACAAAGTTTGATCCATTTCCAGCTCGATTCCATATATATATTTACTCAAATCAGTTGGTGCGTCAAAAACGCCACATTTGAAATAAATGTTGCTCGACTCCTCTATCGTTCCCTCATACTTTTGTATACCATATAAAAGCTCGCATAATTTTATTGTACGTATAGATTGGTGGCCACATAATCTTTTTAAGAAAATATTAAAACACCAATCATATTTTAAGAAAATAGAGTATTTGACATACAAATATTTACCATTTTTGTTAACATCTTTATAAAGTTCGCATATACATATACCAATTATTATATTTATACAAGTTCAAGTAACATGTTTAGCATTAGGGATATGATGTCTCTATAAGGAGAATAGTTGCAGCTAGATCTAATATAATATGTTCCAGTTGTTAATTTGGTTGGTCATTATTACAACATAACAACATAACTTCCCACAAAGCACATACAAAATACACAGAGTTTGATAATAGCACTCCATGGACATCATAACAAATTAACCCAAATAATAAGAAGGCAAAAAAGTTGACAACAAAACTAAAATTAGTAACACACCATTTGGAGAATAGATACTAAGATGGATAGGAACAGGAGAAATCTACTTTGTCTTCCCAATTATTCTATCAGTCTCATCCTAGATTTCCTTACGAACCAGGGCTGTACAAAAACACAGAAACCTAAAATATCAGTTACAATATAACTTTTATCTTAGATGTTACATGAATAAAAAATTTCATGAGAGAAATAAAATAAATTATGACAAGTACCATAGGTAATAGAAAGTCAAGTATGGGTTTTTCCTTGTTTGGGTATGGAATTCTTAAAGTACTATAGGAGTGAACATTATAACAGGAATTCAATCAGAGAATATTCTTTAGGATATATAGCAGTAGAGTTTAATAAAATAAAAATGAAGTCAACCATTATAATTAGGTCCTTAAACAAATTCATTATGTACGCATTTTGTGCTATTTTCTTCTACCTATTCTTTTGTCTCAATCCTATCTATTAAACCAACTAAACCCAGCCAACTATAGCAACTTCCCCACCTTCTGTATCTCTCTATTTATGTACACAAAGCTCAAACCTGAAGCAAAGAATATTAAGCCACAATCCCAAATTAAGAATATGATCTGATCAACCCCAAGTTGTATAGATTCCTTCTCACTAAAAGCAAACACAACTTATTTTTTCCATTCAAATTCAAAGACAAGCACTTCAAGTCAACCTAGCAGAAGTTGGAAGGTGGATGGCTATACCAACAAATCTGAGTCGGAATTTGTAGTAGTGTTCATTAATGGCAGTGAAAAAGATGTGTATCATGCAAAAAAAAAAAAAAGAAAAAAAAAACCAGAGACAAAAGTCATTAAAATCTTGTGATAGAAATACTTGGATCTCAATGAAAAATGGCAGTTGTATAATGAAAAATGTGGTAAAAGAATGTGGTTGTTATGATAGAAATACTTGGATCTCAATGGGAGCAAAACTAGGAGGATTCTGCAAAACTGGAGGATTCAATGTTGAAGAAGCCTGCAAAACTTGATGCCATTTCAAGAAAAAAAAAAGGGGGTTCTTATTCATGGTAGCCAGTTTTGCAGAAGGGTTTACAAGTGGTGAAAAGCCATTTCTAGCTAACTTTTATCTAAGGCCAAAGGTACACCTTTGAAACACAGTTTTAGCTCTCTTCATAGGATCCTAAGTTTAGGGCAGCAGCAACGAGGCTGAGGGTCTGCATCCACACACCCTCTCCTCTAATTAACAATTAATCATCATAACAAATAATCTGATCTGCTTCGGTAAACTATTCATTCATCATATATAAATAAATATAGATAGATAGCATACTAATCTGCAGACTATGATAAAGAATGCAAGGTCTCTTTTCGGTTTCCCTACAACCAAGAAAGAAAGAATATTGGTGTTAGCCATACTGTAATAGGAAGGAAAGAGAATGCACCAACCAATTAAAAATCATGTGCATTTTGTCCACACCCTATCACAGGATTTAAAAGAATTGAATTTGAGAGCAAACATCTGGCACTTCAGATTTGAGATTCCCAGAAATCAGGTAACTTGAAGCAATGTATATGCTTGGACCAAAGCACTTTCATGCCTCAATCATTTACAAAAAAGGGGTTGAAAGTTCAAGTTTTTTGGGAAGCAATTTGGGTTGAGATCCTTACCCAACAACTCAAGTAATCTTAGGACTACCTATGTCTTGCAGGAAAATCTGCATTAGATAATCTCATATCTTAGTGTTTTCTTTTCTAGATTTTGCAGAAGTCATGCCTCCACCAACACAGGTTTACTGACCTTTTAAAGACGGAATACCATAGGAGAAAGGCTTTTACATTTGAAAACCTTACACTATCTAATTCTGAAGTGTTGCATTACACTCTCCACTTACCCAAGAATTAATGCTTCTAAAATATGGAAAGAAAGACATTTTAATATGGAAAGAAAGACTGTCTATTCGATCAACACATACAAGTGATAAAAGCTGCATCTTCATGCAGTGCTACACCATTTAAAGCCAGACATCAATATTGCATGTATTCCAGTACCCAACTGTCTATATTAGTTTCTTGGACAAAGAACAATGGCTATACATGTGGGCTGTGGCAATATATATGCTCCAGTCCAATAACCAAATTGAGAAAGAAGAATAAAATAGTTTTTATACTTATTTAAGACAGAAAAACCATTTTCTTTGATCGCAAAATATTTATTTTAACAAATTTAAATCATGATTTTCAACTTTAAATGGTATGCTCAAGTCCAATGCCTAAAAGTCAATTAATTAGCAAAGAGAACATCAATTTGCCGGTGTAGCTTTCCTCCACTTTGAACATTATTTACAAGCAGATTGGAGTCATTTAATTCCAGCAAACAAATGAACAAAATTATTGATGCAGTAACATAAAATGAGGTTATAGCAAAACCAAATATCGAGAAAGTCTCGTTATCAAACATTTTTACAAGCGATTCTTCCAAACAAATAGCTAATATAGGTTCACCCCTAAAATCCCTTGATTACAAACCCTAAAATCGAAAATCCCTTGATTACAATCACAATAAACTGGTTATTAAACATTTTTGGTAGCCAACGGAAAGAAAATTAAAGAAAAAAGGGATAGAAATGGACTCCATGACAGTGACAGATCGAGAAATGTTAAGCTACAATCCGAGCGAGAGTTAGAGAGAGAGAGAGAGAGAGAGAGAGAGAGAGAGAGAGAGAGAGAGAGAGAGAGAGAGAGAGAGAGAGAGAGAGAGAGAGAGAGAGAGAGCATGAGAAACTGACCGGCGTCGATGAGAAGACGGCATCGGTGGCGACGACAGAAATTTGTGAGGATGTTAAACCTTAGAGAGAGAAAGAGCATTCGAACTCTCTGTGATTTGGTGCGGAGAGAAGCTCCCGATGTCATGTTTTTGCAGGAAACGAGGCTGAAAGCTCATGAATTTGAGGTATGTAAATTCAAACTTGGTTATGTTAATTGCTTGGTTGTTGATTGTGTTGGTCGAAAAGGGGGTCTGGCTATGTTGTGGGGTTGGGATTTGTCTCTGTCAATTAGTAGCTATTCTCAGTGTCATATTGATGCTTATGTGGAGGATTTTTCTATTCATGGCGTGTGGTATATTACGGGTGTGTATGGGTTCCCGGAGGTGGGCCAGCGTCACCGAACGTGGGATATGTTACGGCATTTAAGTCGTCATCGGAGTGAGGCCTGGATTGTGTTTGGTGATTTTAACGAAATTTTGCACCCCCATGAGAAGTGTGGTGGACGGCCTAGGATGGAATGGCAGATCTCAGCATTTCGGCAGGCTCTCACTGATTGTTGTTTACGGGATTTGGGATTCAGAGGTAATCGGTTTACCTGGTCCAACAGGCGGGGTGGTAGTCGCTGTACTAATGAACGTTTAGATCGTGCTGTTGTAAACCAGTCATGGTTAAATTTTTTCCCAAATGCTATGGTTGTTCATGGTGTGGTGGCCTATTCTGACCACGTTCCAATCTGGGTTAGTACTGTAGGGGAGGGGGTTCCATCTCGGGTTAAACGTCAGTTTCATTTTGAGGAGATGTGGGTTGGTGAGAAGGCATGTGAGGATATCATGGCGAAAGTAGTAATTCTATGGATGCGGTCATCTCGCATATTAAGGACTGTGGTACTCGTTTGGATGTGTGGAATAAATCCTGTTTTGGCAATGTGCAGCAGCAACTTACCCAGGCTCGCAAAAATTTGGAATTACTATCTAATTCTGATCCTTTTGGTGAATTTATTCCGAAACAAAATCGAGCTCGCGAGGAGTTTCACAAGTGGTTAGAACGAGATGAATTGATGTGGAGGCAACGATCAAAGGTGTTATGGCTTAAGCATGGTGACAAGAACTCTAAGTACTTTCATATGAAGGCTTCTCAGCGACGGCAAAAGAACAAGTTGGATCGGTTAAAGGATGGTGATGACATCTGGCGCTCGGGAGTCTTGCGAGACAAACTGTTGGTGGATTATTTTCAGTCTCTTTTTGCTAGTTCCAATCCTAGCAACTCTACTGGTTTTCTGGAAGGGCTTCGGGGCCGTGTCACTTCTGAAATGAATGCCGAACTGAGTCAGCATTATACAGCATCTGAGATTGTGAGTGCATTATCTGAAATGAATCCCTCAACTGCTCCTGGCCCGGATGGGATGTCCCCGGTTTTTTATCAGAAATATTGGCATGTGGTGGGCCCTTCAATTCAGGCTGCGGTTCTTCAGGCCCTCAATTCAGGTTCCTTTCCTTCCTCCCTTAACCATACGTATCTCACACTAATTCCAAAGACTAAATGCCCTGCTGTGGTTGCTGATTATCGCCCAATTAGCTTGTATAATGTAGTTTATAAGCTTATTTCCAAAGTCATTGCGAACCGTTTGAAGAAAGTGCTTCCTTTTATTATTGGGGATTCTCAAAGTGCTTTTGTTCCGGGTCGTTTGATTACGGATAATGTATTAATTGCCTATGAGTTAATACACTTCCTAAAACACAAGAAGCGGGGGAATCAAGGGTATATGTCATTGAAACTGGATATGAGTAAGGCTTACGACCGGGTGGAATGGTGTTTTCTTCGGAAGGTGATGGAAATGTTGGGCTTTGAGTCGGGTTTTATTTCTCTTGTGATGTGCTGTGTTCAAACTGTATCTTTTTCAGTGTTGGTTAATGGCGAACCCAAAGGACCTATTTTCCCATCTCGGGGGCTGAGACAAGGGGACCCTTTGTCCCCCTATCTCTTTCTATTTTGTACGGAGGGGCTATCTTGTCTGTTAAATCAGGCTGGTCTACGACGGGCTATTTCTGGTCTGAGAATTTGTAGAAATGCCCCAACTATAAATCATTTGCTTTTCGCGGATGATAGTGTTATTTTTTGTAAGGCTTCGGTGGCTGAAAACAGACGGGTACAAGATATGTTAGCCATTTATGAAAGTTGTTCGGGCCAGAAAATTAACAAGGAAAAAACATCTATGGTCTTTAGTTGTAATGTGGGGCTGGAACTTCAGGAAGAGATACGTCATTTATGGGGGAATGGTGAAATCCAGCAGTATGAGAAGTATCTGGGCTTACCCCCTATTGTTGGTCGATCTAAAACCCGGGCATTTCAATCTATTAAGCAGCGCGTGTGGCAAAAGCTTCAAAGTTGGAAGGAAAAATTGTTGTCCCAAGGGGGTAAGGAGATCTTATTGAAAGCTGTTGCTCTTGCAATCCCAACTTATTCTATGAGCTGTTTCCTTTTGCCTGCTAGTTTTTGTTCAGATTTAGAGGCTTTAATGGCTAGATTTTGGTGGGGGCAAAAACGGGAGGAACGTCGCATTCATTGGGTTAGTTGGCAACATATGTGTGCAGGAAAGAGTAGAGGCGGATTGGGGTTTAAGGATCTTAGAAGTTTTAATCTTGCTCTTCTCGCTAAGCAAGGGTGGCGGTTGCTGCAAAATGAGAACTCAGTGCTGTACAAACTTCTCAAAGCTCGATATTTTTCTCAATCTCCTTTTTGGACTCTAGTTTGGGGCATTGTCCTTCCTATACATGGCGGGGCATTTGGGAGGCGAAGCGATGGTTACGGGAGGGCTGTTTTTGGCAGCTTGGTGATGGGCAGCATATTAAGATGTGGCAGGATCCTTGGGTCCCGGGTCATAGGTCATTGTGTGATGAGTTGGGTCCTGCTATGAATCTGTCTTCTGAGGTAGTGGCCTCTCTGTTTCTCGGAAATGCTAGGGGGTGGGACTTGTCTAAGCTTAGAGCTCTCTTCAATCCAATGGTTGTGGCTGATATTTTGAAGGTCATGATTTTTCCTCCGGGTACTGCTGATAAGATGATCTGGGGACTAGAGCGAAGTGGTATTTTCTCTGTTAAAAGTTGCTATAAATTGATTATGTCCAAGTCTAGTGATACAACTGCTGAATGCTCCTCAATGGGTCGGTATACGCGTTTATGGAAAGCTTTGTGGAGGCTTCCTGTTCCTAATAAAATTAAGATCTTCGCATGGAGGGCTTGTAGGGACAGTTTACTTTCAAAGACTAATTTGCAGAAAAAACATGTGCTTCCTTCTGCATCGTGTTATTTCTGTCTCCACTCTGATGAGGATTTATTGCATGCTGTTTTTGGTTGTGCCCAGATCCGGTTTTGTTGGTCCCAGTTGTTTCCTTTTCTGGCTTCTTTTTCACCAACTAGTTTTACTGATTTGGCTTTCTCTTTTGTTGAGACTCCAAATATTCATTCTCTGGCTGGTTTTTTCTGCATTGCATGGGCATTCTGGTTTAGGCGTAATAAATGGGAGTTTGACCACGTTTGTTTGAGTCCCAGTCATGTTATTTCACATTCTTTGGGTCTGTTGCAGAGTTTTAAACTGGTTGCTCTTAAATCTCCGCCCCAAACCCGAACTCATTTCTGTTGGAAGCCTCCTTCTTCTGGGGTTCTCAAACTGAACACTGATGGTGCCCTGTTTTCTGACCTGCACAAGGCTGGTATAGGCGTTATTCTTCGGGATTCTACTGGTAAGCTCCTTATGGCTGCTTCTAAATTGGAATTAGATGTTATTGATCTGGAAGCTGTGTAGTTGTTAGCTGTTTTCCGTGGCTTACAGTTGTGTTCTACAATGGGTATCTCACATCTTGTAGTGGAGAGTGACTGTTTGCTTTTGGTTGAAGCTTTACAACAACACACCATGCTTAATTCATTGCTTGGAAACTTGTTCTCTGAAGTGCAGCGTCTCTCTAGTCTTTTTCAGCATGTTTCCTTTACTCATGTGTATAGAGAAGGTAACATGGCAACTCACTCTCTTGCTAGATATGCTTGGAGAGTGGAGGATATGGCGATGTGGTGGTATAGTATTCCAGACTTTCTTTCTCAAGCCTTATGGCTTGATAATTGTCTGTAATTGATTCTATTCAATGATATTGTTCTGTTTCTATCAAAAAAAAAAAAGAGAGAGAAAGAGCAAGATAGAGAGAGGGGGAAAGTGGGGAAGGAGGGGATTTAAATTGCGGCGACCAAAACTCGCCGGAAAAAGTCTTCAATTTCGGCTCCAAAATACCCACAAAATTCTGGGTGAAATAAAAATATGATTATTTCCGGCGATTTTAGTGTCGTCAGAAATAAAAATAACCCAATCTGCTTTTCTTTTTTTTGTACTGAACTGATGTTGAAGGCTTCTACATCAGCGCTAAGATATTTGTCAATATAAAGGCTTGTAAATAAAATTTTTCAAACTACAATAGACAAACCTCACGGGAGTATCCCAAATTGAAGACAACATTTTTAATCGTGGCTTCGTAAGCAAGAGATTCAAAAGTCTCAAGGCTTGTATTGTGCCAAAGTATCTGAATGGGCGGAGAACCACAAGAAACGTTGTATTAGTTCCAATCCCATCAATTTTTGTTTTTTTTTTCCATTTTTTTGGATAAACCATCTAGACCGATAGTTTCCAGTCTTTTTAATAGAGTTCGATACTGGACTATAATTTTCGAAGAAACGACCCACGGCTGCAATGAAAAACTTCACATTAGAATCTAAGTTATTCTCTTAATCAATTTTTCAAAGTATGCAACAAAAAACTTCAGAAGTTTTTAAGAAGAATGTAAAGGTGGATTCTGCTTTTATACCATTGGGGAGTGTTTTGAAAGGAAGGTAGAAATGCTTGTAAAGAAAAGAAACTTTGATCGATGGCAAAATAGCCAGCAAGAATCACATTCTCTTTGCCAATATTTTCTTTTCTTTCTTTTTCATTCTATTTGTGTACAGGGATGTTCGTATCTACCTCACTTGGGTGTTCGAGATTTGTTTGCATAAATTTTTCTATTATCTGCTAGAAAAATAAAACGCTTAGCTGTACATAAAGTTGCCCTTCCTGATCAGCTCCCCAACACTTACTCATTCTTGGTTTCATGCGAAGTGTTTCGTAGTTACTCAAAAAAAAAAAGTTCCAATTGATCAAGAACAAGTGAATTTTCACAACACTCGACAACTTTTGAGTAGAAATTTCTCTTCCATACTGTAGTTTTAGTATAAATTGTAAATATTTCTTTTTTTCTTCTTGAAAAGTTTAATAACATCTAAGGGAAAACCACAAGAATGTATGAAGTATGGACCCCATATGCCATATATGCAATAGAAATAGTTGTTGAGAGAGATTTTGAAGGAAGGTAGGAGTGCTTGTAAAGAAAAGAACTTCCATGACAAAATGGCCAAGCAAGAATCACATTTCTTTTCCATTCTCCTTTTATTCTTTTATAGTTTATCCTTCTTCTTTACTTTTCTCAGAACTAATTAACGATATGATGGTGAGTTGCCATAGTTAAAAATGAATCTGCACTTGCTTACATATATCCTTTCTTGAGACTGGTTTGCAAGGAAGGATGTAGGAATGCATGTGAAGAAAAGAACATCATCAACAAAATTCCCAAGAAAGAACCAGATCCTCATTTTCTTGCAAAAGGGGTTTAGACTCATATTATAAGTAGAGACATGGCATGATGGTCAATCCCCTACATTTTGCTCAATATCGCTTTGCTGCTGCTCTGCTCTTGTTTTCCAACATCACTTTTTTCTCAAATCCATTCCTACAGTTCTGTGCCATACTTATACTTCTCTGCTTTCTAGAGAAGGCTGTAGAGGTTAGTCCCAGAAACTTTTCCTTCTTCTGCATCATCTTTTTGTTTCAATTCAAAGCTATTTTCTTTTTTCAATAGAATACTTCTTTGTGTTGGGAATTTGGACCTTCCAAATTTGCCCCCCCTAGGATCTACCCTTTGCAGGAATAACAAGAAAAATAGAGAAATAATAACAACACAAGAAATTTACGTGGAAACTCCAAAACAGGAGAAAAAACCACCAGACCCAGAGAAGAAAATTCACTATGTGAAAAATTGTTACAATCACACAATTTTTCTCCTCACCACACCCACAAAGCTACCCCACTAGTAAAACTTTAACTTTACACCTCTTCCCTTTTTACAAAAGGTTAAAAGAGGAATTTAACTAAAGTCAAAAGTTACTAGATAAGCTTTCAACTGGTGCACTTAAACTAAGAGGCTAAGCCTCTTATTTATAATCTCAAAACTCTGCCTCTTTCTTATTTCCCACCGGTGTGGGATTACAAAAGTCACAAAATTCAACAATCTCCACCTTGTGACTTTGACTGGTCCCACAGCCAAACTTCACCTCAATGAAGATCTTCATAGCTTTCGCTATCATGCTTCACCATAAAAGCATACCTACTCAGAATAAACCAATTCCAAGCATTTCACTTCGGCCCATGTCGAAAACAACCTTGCTGAAAATTATGGTGTAACTTCCACGTTTGGCTTTCCTGGAAGTTCATCAGCCATCGACATGAATTTCCACCACACACCATGCATCAATGCCAAACCAATGCCTGTGTGCAAACTTTGTGGACCAGCTAATATTAACACATCCTCTATCATGGCAACTTTGGGAATTAGCGGCATGCCATGAGGATGTACATGTCTCTTTTTAAAGAGCAAAATCTTCCATGGAGAGAGACACAATATTAGCATCATTTCCAGTATCTCCATTTACTAACTTGGAGCCACTTGCCGAACCTGCTCCAGCTCTTGGACAATTTTTCTTGACGTGCCCAGATTGTCCACACTCCCAGCAGACTACTTTCTTCTTCATGGAGTTCTTCATCTTCCCATTTCCAGCTGCTACCATCGCTAAGTTCTCAAGTGGAACATTATTTCCACTACTTAGTCTTCTCTCTTCAGAAAATATTTTACTGGTAACCTCTGAAAAAATTATTTTCTCATTCCCATGTATCAAAATAGGTTTCATGTGCTCATAGGAAGGTGGAAGAGACCAGATGAGTCTCAAGGCTTGATCCTCATCATCAATTTTAACTCCAATAGCTTCTAGCTCAGCGACAATGCCATTGAGAACGCTTAAATGATCTGAAATAGTTGTACCTTCACTCATTCGCAGTGTATGAAACTGCTCCTTCAAGTACACGCGATTTGAGACGCCCTTCGTCTGATACAACTCTTCGAGTTTTTCCCAAAGTTCCTTTGCCGTAGATATTCCATGCACATTTGCAAGAACATTTTTGGCTAGGCACAGACGTATCGCACTTGCTGTTCTCAAATCCAGATCCTCCCAATCTTCATCACTCATTTTAGATCTGCTCATTTCACCAGTCACACTAGTACCGGTGCTGACTTCATGTGTTGGTCTGCCCTTCAATGCCTTGTGTAATCCTGATTGAATCAAGACATCCTTGACTTGTACTTGCCACAAGCCAAAATTGATTCTCCCATCAAATTTCTCCACCTCAAATTTGACAAGATTTGAAGGCCTACTTCCTGACATTACTTTGATGAATTTACTGTAGAAATGAATAGTACCTCACTAAATCAGTTCCTAGGAAAGATTGGAGGGTCACAATGGACACACTTAAAATTTCCAATCTCCTAGACAGAACCTCCTTAGACTGTACGTATCCACACTACCACACCAAAGCTCCACCCCACAAAAAGAGCCTAGTGGCTCTGATACCAATTGTTGCTGATCATAGGCCGCACCTATGTCACCTAACAATGGTACCTACCAGACTAGCCGGCCACCGTCTCTACCGGTGCACCGTCACTCATGGTCGGAGAGTCTTGTTTCGGTGACACAGTCACAAGCGAGAGTTCCCATGAGTGATCTGCCTGTATGAATAGTACAGGTCAACTAGCTCTGATACCAATTGTTGGGAATTTGGACCTTCCAAATTCGCCTCCCCTAGGATCTACCCTTTGCAGGAATAACAAGAAAAATAGAGAAATAATAACAACACAAGAAATTTACGTGGAAACTCCAAAACAGGAGAAAAAACCACCAGACCCAGAGAAGAAAATTCACTATGTGAAAAATTGTTTCAATCACACAATTTTTCTCCTCACCACACCCACAAAGCTACCCCACTAGTAAAACTTTAACTTTACACCTCTTCCCTTTTTACAAAAGGTTAATAGAGGAATTTAACTAAAGTCAAAAGTTACTAGATAAGCTTTCAACTGGTGCACTTAAACTAAGAGGCTAAGCCTCTTATTTATAATCTCAAAACTCTGCCTCTTTCTTATTTCCCACCGGTGTGGGATTACAAAAGTCACAAAATTCAACACTTTGATCTGTAATTGTGCCGTATACTTCTTTGATCTGTAATTGTGCCGTATACTTCTCTCTGCTTGGGTGTATTGGCACTTCGTTCTTGTTTATTCTCTCTTTCAATGAATCTTGATTGCTTTTTTGTCATAGAATCCAAATTATATTGATATATGTGTTTGAAATGTAAATACTTTCTTTGAAAATTTAGAATTTTCTAATAATAATTCCTTTCAAATACATAAGTTTTTGACTGAACATAAAAACTAAGTTTATCTTGAAATTTAGTAAAAACTTGCTCACTGATGATTTTCAAGATCTAGAAAAATGTCAAGTTTTATTTTGATAGTTAATTAAAATAAGTTAAGTATATAAATAAATAATTACTCAACGATAACAATTATTGTAGTGTTGAGCTGTGTGAAACTATGAGGCGGCACATTTATTATAAATGTTGTGTTTAAGCAGTTGGTGTAGTTTTGGGGTTGTTGGTCTAAAGACACAGTATTAGTACTTCTGTCCATTTAACAGTACAATACCAAACTCTAATCAACTTGAAGAAGAGTAATAGGATGAGGACATAGGTAGAATCCAATTGTAGAGGTGCCACCAACTGAAGAAGTGTAATAAGAGTAACTTGGGCAGCAAGCTGCGTTGCAACGTCCCGCCACCCAACGTACTGGACAAATAGAATTGAAATGCATGTATTTTATTTTTGAGTTGTAAATTTTAAATTAATTTTGTTTAATTTTTAATTTTGTAGAAGTATATAGCTTAAGTAAATAATTGGATAAATATTTTTGTTTAAAATATTATCTTTGAATGTTTATAAGATATTTGGCTTGAAATTTAGTTTTTTATAAAAAAAAATGTCAAAATTAGTAAACATGAATATATCCCAAACTAAACTTTTGGACAAAGATAATTTTGGCTGGGGTCCGTTTGTTTGGATAAAAACATTTGTTTTATAGAAATTTTGTTAGCAAATTAATTCTTTTACAAGAAAACAAATTCTTTTCTAGTGTTTGGTTGTCACTTGAGAATATTTTTATAAATAAAAATTCTATGTACAGTCACTTTTGCATACTCATTTGCTCACTCTACTGATGTGATTGGCTGTACATCAAAAAAATTAATGCAATCAATCACATCAATAGAGTGCATAAAGAGTACATAAAAGTGACTATATGTAGCATTACTCGAAGCTGAGACTTCTATGATAAGCCTTTTACATATTAAATAAGGATAAATATAAAATCAGTCTACATATTATATAGTTAGTCTTTCCATGGCGCAAGATTGGAAATTTGTTTTCAAATCTTATAATGAGCTAAAACCGGTTTCCAAAAATATTTTAAAATCATTTTGTGTAGACTAGGACAGGTTTGGGAAGTGAGATGAGATGGAAATTTTGTTAATAGTAGTAAGATCATTTATGAAGAGTAGTAAAATAGTTTGAGTTGAGTATTGTTTGGGTTTTAGGAAAGAAAAGAGAAAAAGTTGAATAAAAAAATATTATAAGGTTAAAATATTGTAAGAATATAGTTTGATAATATAATTTTCGTTTGATGATTTAAAAAAGTTGGAATTATTTTTTATTTCTTATTTGAAAGTTGGAAAAAGTTGTAATGATTATTTTTAAAAAATTGTAATGATTAGTTTGAAAATTTTTGTAATTAAATTATGTTTAAAAATAAATGAGACGAGATAAAATAAGATTATATGATAATTTTGTATCTCATTTCATGCTCCAAATCCGTCCTGGGCATTGTTAGGTTATGAAGTGAGACAATAATTTTGTAAATAATATAAAATGGTTTGTAAATAATAGTAAATTGATTTAAGTTAAGATATGTTATTATGTTTTAGGAAATGAGAGAAAAAAAAAATTAAAGAAAAATATAAAAGTTTAAACATTGTTCTGAATATTTGAAAAAGTTGTATTATTTTTTGTGTTTTATTTAAAAAATGTAATGATTAGATGAAAAATTGAAGATTTGAAATTGAAAAATATTTTATATTTGAATGATATTTAGAAATGTAATTATAAAAAATTTTGCAATAAGAATTTTTCCTCTTATCTAAATTCCCAAACAACCTGGCTTACAAACCAAAAAAAGCTGGTCCATTCAGTGAATTTTCTATACTACACCAAAGGGCCAACTTTATGGATTACACCCATTGTGCCCCAAAAGTGGTCATCTTTGTCGACATTAATAAGTTCATATGCTCGTTCAGTGTTATACTCCTAAAACTACTCATTTTGTTTGGGTGTTTCTTTAATATCTTTTTTTGCCCGAATTTTTCACTAATTTATTTTATTTTTTAATTTTTTGTATTGCTTCATTGATCTCTAAATGGGCAGAGGCAGACTTCGTCCTATTATATAAATACAAAAAAAGAAAACTATCTTTAGAAAAATGGAAATTATTCCAGTAATTGTAGAAAAAATAGTAGAGTACTCGGTTGGTCCAATCGGAGAACAGTTTGGCTATCTTATTTTCTACAAGAGACGTATCGCAATTCTCAAAGAGAAATTTCTGAGGCTACGTGAGAAGGAGGAGGCAGTGAAACAATCTGTTGATGGAGCCCAATGTAATCAAGAAGTGGTACCAAGTGAAGTTAAGACGTGGCTGACGAATGTGGCGAAAAAAATTGAAGAAGTGCAGAAATTCCTTGATGAAGTAGATGTCAAAGCTAATATGATGTGCTTGAATGGTTCATGTCCGGATCTGAAGCTACGCTATTCCTTGGGTAAGAAAGCTCAAAAGAATACTCAAGCTATCAATGACTTGCTAAAAGAAGGTGAAAAATATGATCGGGTGTACAATATTAAAATTCCATTAAGAGTGAAATCAACATCCACAGAACAGTTTAAGGATTTTGAATCGAGAAGATCAATGATTGTAAATGTTTTGGAGGCTCTAAGGGATGAGAAGATCGACATGATTGCATTATGCGGTATGGGTGGGATCGGAAAGACCGAAATGGCCAAAGAGATAGCTAGAAGAGTCAAAGCTGATAGTTTGTTTAATAAAGTGGCAATTGCAGTAGTGTCCCAAAAAGCGGACTTGATAAAAGTTCAAGATGAAATTGCTGAGTAGCTAGGTCCTAAACTTCAGGAGAAGACTTTAGTTGGAAGGGCATCTCAGCTATATTCAAGACTGATGGATAGTAAGAGTGTTATGGTAATATTGGATGATGTTTGGGAACCACTTGATCTTGCGGCTATTGGAGTTATTGATGCAGTTAAACAAAAGAGCTGCAAAATCTTATTGACGTCAAGAAATGAAGACACTTGCAATTGGATGAGAATTCAAAAGATTTTTCCAGTTGGACTTTTATCTGAAGAAGAAGCATGGAATCTTTTCATAGAGATGGTAGGTGATTGTACCAATACCTCCGATCTAATCTTAATTGTAAAATAGGTTGCGAATGAATGTGCATGTTTACCCCTTGCCATTGCGACAGTTGGACGTGTGCTCTTAGCAACAAAAAAGACAAAAATTAGTGGAAAGCCGCACTTCAACAACTTAAAATGTCTATCCCACAAAATATCTATGGTTTGCATCCAAAGGTGTATTCCAGCATAGAGTTCAGTTACAATTACTTAGAAAGTGATGAAGCCAAATCATGTTTTCTACTATGTTGTTTGTATCCCGAAGATTATGATGTTCCGATTGAAATTTAGTCAGGTATGGTGTTGCAAAAAGGTTTCTTAAAGGCTTCGTTACTGTGGAACAAACAAGAGTAGATGTCCACACAATAGTTCAAAATCTGAGAAGATCAAATCTCTTGTTGGATAGCGGTAAGGACGAATGCATCAAAATGCATGATGTTGTAAGAGATGTTGCCATATCAATTGCATCCAGAGAAGAAAATGGTTTTATGGTAAAGTTGGACAGAGGACTCAAAGATTGGCCATCGACGGATAGATCATATGACAGTTACACTGCAATTTCTCTTTTACTTGGAGAAATGAAAGGGCATCCTACTGAGTTGAAGTGTCCCAAACTTCAGCTTTTACGACTATCATGTTTAAACCAGTCAGAAACGTTCCCAGACAATTTATTTAATGGGATGAAGGAGCTGAAGATGTTGTCCTTGCAAGAATGTTGCTTCTCCTTAACATCGTCACTGATTGAGCTGAAATATTGCATATTTTAGCTATTTAAAACCAATGTATTTTAAATTCATCATGACATTATTATTGGTTTTAGATGGAAAAATAGTTAATAAGCATAAATACGAGTTATGATTTAAATTGATTAAAAGCATGAGTTTATGCTTAATTTTATAACTATTATTTAATGGGACAATATTTCCTCACATATATAGTTTATTTGTGATAATCTATTTTTCTTTTAATTTATTTTTTTTGAGTGTTATTTTTATTTTCAGTTCAAATAAATCCAATTGGAACTGTTGACGATTTCTTGCTTCTGTTCTACATGGTGGAGATGGTGATGATCAGCCAAATCAAGAGAACGAAAATTTTGATGATGAAGATGAAGATAATGATGCTGATTTTGAGATAGAGCTAGAGTTTACTCCGCATCAAATAGATGGAGCAGAGGAATTATGAGATTGTCATTGAGGTTTCTCAGCTTGAAGCAACGATGAATGGGTTGAGGGAAGAAGTTGCAAAGAAGGCTTCGGTTGTTGAGACTTTGGAGAAGACTATAGCCGGAAAGGACGGAAAGATATCTGAAATTGAAAGAGATAGAGAAATTGAATAAGAGAATGAGGCTTCGGAGACCATTTTGGACACAGCACATGCAGAAAAGCATCACAAAGTGCAGCAACCTAGACCATGCACATGCCAAATGCAACTCACACGAAGCAAACATGCCAAAACCACACACAAGCATTTCATCATTCGGACATGAGGAGCCTGGAGCACGGAAGGGACCTGCAGAGTTTTTTTTATTTATTTCTTTTTCCAAGTGCTATGTTACTTTACTTAGGCTGGCACTTCACGGAGAGGCACAGGAGAAGAAAAGGTTCCGTTTGAGTTGAGAGAGGGAGAGACGTGTGAAGAAAACATGAGCAAACAAATAAAAAGCAAAAGCCAAAGAATAGGCGTGAGAGTGGGTGAGCATGGAATTTTAAAGTAATCTGATGATATGTATATATATATAATGCTCGACAAAGATAGAAAAGGAAAGAACACGGAAAGAGGAAGAAGTGCACCGGTGTGAAGAAAAAATGAGAAGGGAATGAGTGTGCTGAACGTGGACCCTTTCATTAAAGAAAAGAAGTGAGATGTTGCCGAGTGAAGGTGAAAGGCTGGACGGAAAGGAGAGTGGAAGAGTAATGAGTGGATTTTTATTCTTCTTCTTTTGCTTTGCTTTGAAAAAGGAGGCTGGCTTTGCTTGGGACCCGTAGGAAGAAAGGTGGGAGTCGGAATTGAGTAGCTGGAACTGATTCATTCGGACAACTTGCATGGACAGCAAAGCAACTCCACTCACACGACAACACACAACACTTTTAGAAAGAAGTGCTCATCTTCATACTTTTCGTTCATTAAAGAAAAGAAAGCAGCTCATCAAGAGGGAGAGTAATGAGTAGCTTCGGCTCATCAAGAGGGAGAGTAATGAGTAGAGAGGGAGAATAAAGGAGTGTGCAGCCGAGATGGAATTGAGGAATTTAGCTGGAACTTCGGACAGCTTGGGTGGAGCTTGCTTTTGCTTTGATGGTGGACTTTACTTTTGAGTGGAGAAATGATGCTTACCTTGAGTGGACCGAATGATGCTTACCTTGAGTGGACCGAATGATGCTTTGCTTTGAGTGGAATTCTTTTTCGTTTGAGTGGTATTGGTGGGGGCCTTGTTTTTAGACGGAGGCACAAAGGAGTTGAAAGAGTTCTGTTTTTTTTCATTCATTCGGATGGGGGACGGAAGGACTTCCACTTGAGCTGGAGTGAGACCAGCTGGGGGGATGGCAGTAGGAGTTTAGTAGGAGTTGAACTTGTTGTGTTTGCTTTGTATTCTCCTTCGGGACAGCAGAGTGAAGTTTGTTTATTTTCTGTTTGCTTTGTATTCTCCTTCGGGACAGCAGAGTGAAGTTTGTTTTATTTTCTGTTTGCTTTGTATTCTTATTCGGACAGCAGTAGGAAGTTGTTTTTTTTTTTCTGTTTATTTGTTATCTCATTCGGCTTTCAGAGGGAAGGAGGGGGAGTTTCAGTTTGAAGTTCTTGTTTTCGTGTTTTATTTTCTGTTTAGAATCTAGTAGTAGCACCACGTAAAGTTTTAGTTTTTGTTTACTTGTTTCACTTTCATTTTTGTTTACTTGTTTACTTGTTTTACTTCTCATATTTAGTTTTTATTCTTTCGGTTGTAGCATTGAGCCTTTCTTTTTCCGTTCTCTCGTTTGTGTTCATCGTTTGGAGTTTGCAAGTTTATTTTTCTTCATGCTCTTTTATTTTTCCTTTCACCTTTAATTTCTGTCTATTTAAATTACTGTCATTTATTTCTCCTTGCACCTTTAATTCCTCTATTTAAATTAATGTCATTTATTTTTCTTTCTCCTTTAAATTTCAGTCTATTAATTTCAGCAATTTTAATTTACTTTCTTGCATTTTAATTCCTTACATTTCATCGCTGCACTTAAATCCAACAAACAAACATGAATCTGGTTCACGACCAGTAAATTTTGATTTTCATTGCACTTCTCCATCCATTGTACATATCATCCTCTTATTTTCTCTTTGTGAAGTTTTTCACATTTTTCAACAAGTTTAATTTTAAGTAACCTTTCCCTGTGGATTCGATCCTGTAAGATACTACAACGCCTGTATACTTGCAGGTAAAACTGCACTAGATTTTTGATTCATTAATTCGAGTCAGATTTTAGTCGCATCAGTCACCACCATCAATCCAGATCCTCCAGAACCTTCGAATGCTCAATCTGGAGGATTGTCTTTTAGGAGATGTGTCGGCAATTGGAACCCTTGGAAACTTAGAAATTCTTGGCTTTCCTAATTCCAATGTTGTATTGCCACGGGAAATAGGAAATCTTAGTCGATTGAAGTTACTAGATATGAAGGGATATTATTCTAAAAAGCGAATTGCAGCAGGTGTATTTTCTGGTTTATCAAAACTAGAAGAATTGTACGTTGAAGGATTCACGAATTGGGGATGTACGACTATGATGGAAGGAAATGGAGAAGTGACAAATAATAATGCAAGCCTCACTGAACTAATTCCTTATTCCAATCAACTGGTGGTTTTAGAAATCAGTGTACCAAGTATTTGTTGCTTGCCAGAAGAATTGGACTTCTGTAATTCTGATTTCAGATTTAATATAAATGGTAGAGACGATGGGAGGTATTTATTTGAAAATACTTTGGGACTCAAAATAGAGGATGCAAGTGATCTTGGGGAACACCGAACATTTCGTTCACTGTTGAAGAAAGCTGTAGTTTTGTGGTTGGATATTGCAAAAAATTCAAAACATATTTGGTTTGAGAAAGAGCAAAAAAGAATTTTACCATGCACCTTGAAGGATCTAAAAATTTCTAGATGTGAAGATTTAGAATATCTACTTGAAGGCGCATCGGATGTTACTCCACCTAATACCTTCCATCTCCTGGAGTCACTATCATTAAATAACTTACCAAGGCTCATTGGCATCTGTAATTCCACGGATTCAGTTAAGGTATGTTCTCCCAGTAACCACCACATATATGATTCACTTTCTATGTGGATTAGTTGAAATTTTTTGTACATGTTGCCAAGCCCAACAAAGAGTTTAATGGTTTTAAACATTGCTGGAAAATTTGTAATTAGGAATGATTACTCTTATTCTAAAGTCTGTAAACCGCACACAGCTTACATGGTATGATTTGATTTGAAAGATAGATTTAAAATTTGAATCTTCCAAATCAAATCTTATTATTTAAATGACGTGAATAATGTGTTCTACACATCAACTTATGAATAGAATAATTCTTCAAGAATATTGTTTTGTAGGGAATAAACATCATATTACTTTCCTATGTTAAAATACATATTATATATGAAAACTACTAACAATATTTTAATGGTTCAATTAATGGACTAAACAAGTTGAAAGAGGAGGTAGCACTACACCAACAACCGTCGCTCATAAATTATTTTCATCCAACACCATTTTGTGGGTACCCAAGTTGGGATCCCTTAATGTAGAAGGCTGTAGATCACTAGAAGTGGTATTTGATCTGGAAGGACTAAAGGTTAAAGAGAACTGCAAGCCTATCCTAGCAGTACTTTCTTATCTACATTTACTAAACTTGTCTAGGATGTCACATGTGTGGAAGAATATTCCACAAGGATTTCAAGGCTTTCAAAACTTAATATCAATTAATATCAAGAAGTGTCATACACTGAGAAATTTACTCCCTGCTTCTATAGCAAAACTACTTGTGCAACTACAGGAGGTTATACTATGGGAATGCAACTTGATGGAAATTATTATTCAAAGGGAGTACGAAGCTGGAGAAGAAAGGAGAGTTGATATTTTGAGTAGGGAAGCCCATTCTCTTAAGTGGCCATCCATAAAGAATATCGAATTGTCCAAATGTCCAAACTTAAAAACATTTGGTTCAGAAGTTAAAAACAGAAGAAATGAAAGAAAGATGGATGCAGAATTGGATCCAAGAGCCCAAGAGCCTAGTGCCGCCTCCTCATCGGCAAGAGAATCTTCAGGACGTTTTAACCAATGCATGGAGTCTTGTGTACCACGTTGCAGGAATTATAGTCCAGCCCAACGAAATAGCAGCTCCTCTTTCGGAGAGAATAAGCAAGACTTAATTAACAAAAAGGTATGCGATTAAGGTTTATTTATTATTCTTTTCATTTATAACTTTTTTGAAACACTTCAAAGATTGCATTAATTATTTTTATTCTTGTTATTTTTTTTTTATATATATTTTTACTAAAACTCCATAGGAACTTTGGACAATTCATTTCGGCATCGTTTGGATGTTGAGATCATAAGATGAGAAATATGTGAATAATAGTAAAATAGTTTATAAATAGTAGTAAAATAGTTTGAGTTAAGATATTTTATGGGATTTTGAAAAATAAGAGAGAAAATGTTGAATAAAAATATTATAAAGTTCAAATATTATAAAATTATTATTATTTTAATATATATTTTTTAATTTGGAAAATTGAATTTTTTTTGTGTTTTGTTTGGAAATTTAGAAGATTTTTAATGATTATGTAATGATTAAATAAAAAAGTTGAATATTTAAAATTGTAAAGTGTGTGTTTGAGTGATGTTTGGATGTTGAAATGAGATTGGATGGACTATGATGAAATGAAATCATATCAACATCCACATTAGGCTTAAAGGTCTTAGAGTTCCATTAGACTATAAATAAATAAAAGTTGGTTATTTGCACTATTAAATTATTGATTTTGCTAGTTTGGCCATGTAATTTAATTAGAAAATATGGTAATTTAGGGGCTCAAATCGAAGTTGAGCTTAAGATTGTCCTCTTGCAAGCCTAGCTTGAATGTGTCATTAAAAAAAAAAAAAAAAGATTATGTACTCCTTCACACTTTTTTATGTTTTGCTAGATTACGTTGACAAATCAAGGGGAGGAAAATGTGAGTGAGACTGAAAATCAAACAAAGATGTTGTCTCTGTTTCCACACAACTTGATTGAAAGTTTGGAAAATCTACAAAAACTTACTGCATATCAATGTGATTCATTGGAAGTGATATTTGAACTTGAGGGACTAAATACTGAAGAAAGCAATAGCTTCAACAATTTGACAAAGTTGTCGTTAAGATATTTATCGAAGTTGTTGCATATATGGAAGAAAGGCCCACGAGATATTAAGGGATTCAATTACTTGAGATGGCTACAAGTATGGAAATGTAATAGTTTGAAATGTTTATTCACACCATCCATAGCAGAACTTCTTGTGAAATTAGAGGAAATAGAAGTACATGGCTGCAATGAAATGGAAGCAGTCCTTGCAAAAGAATTAGGAGATGAAGAGAATAGAGATGTGATTGTATTTCCTCTAGTGAAGACCCTCGAGCTCATGAATTTACAAAAGTTGGAATGTTTTTACACCGAAGATAATCATGCTTTTGAATGGCCATCTCTGGATAGAATAACAATAACTGGATGCCCCAAATTAAAAATGTTTGCTTCGACAAGTACAAAAACACCTAAGCTGAAGGGAGTGTATACGATCATGTCCGAAACGCATCTACTATTGAATGAAAGAGATTTTCAACCAATGATAGAAGGAAACCTCAATGCCACCATACAACACATTATCAAGAAAAAGGTATGTTACAATTTAAACCAAACATTGCTTAATGGGAAAGTCTTTACTTCAACTATTTGTTTATCATTGTATCGTAATAGTAGAGATGCATATAATTATAAAACTTAATTATCATTCACCTCGTAGTAACGTAGTATTTATGAGTTAATAATTGAGTTCCACAACGTGGTTTTGATACATGGGTTCTCTTTGTCAGGGACTTTGAAGGGAAAAGTGAGAAAAATAAAGATGATATGGGTAATGCAGTGAATGCATATGCTAGGAGGGTAAAAAGTAACAAGGACCTTACGTTTCTGTTCATAGTTATTTGGTAATCACGAGGTTGTGGGTTGATGGTGGATAACTTTACTAGTTTTATAATTATTGAGCATTAATTTTTGGTTATTTGCTGGTGAAGAACTGATGGGGTGTAGGGTGGAACATTTTGTTGATGTTAAAAACATGAAAATATAGAAATTCAAAAATATGGTAATTAACATATGCACATCTTTCGTCCAATACTGCAGGCAAATGCCGCATCTGGGATGGCTGTACATGATGATTGCAAACTAAGGTTTTTAGATCTGAAGGCAAAAAGAACTTACCGCTTTATTGTTTACAAAATTGAAGAGAAGCAAAAGCAGGTTTTTGTGGAGAAGCTTGGTGAACCAAGTGATAGTTTTGAGGATTTTTCTGCCAGCCTTCCTGCTGATGAGTGCCGATATGCTGTGTATGACTTTGACTTTGTGACAGAAGAGAATGTCCCAAGGAGCCGGATTGAGTTCATTACTTGGTAATATTTAGTGTCACGGAGTTACCTATATATATATATATATGTATATTTAGTGTCACTGAGTTTACTATGCTTTCTCATGTTCTATTCTCTGATTTGTTGTCTCTTGTGCTTACTGATGTACCATGCTATGAAGGTCCCCTGATACTGCGAAAGTGAGAAGCAAGATGATTTATGCGAGCTACAAGGACAGGTTCAAGAGAGAGTTGGATGGTATTCAGGTGGAGTTGCAAGCTACCGACCCTACCGAGATGGGCCTCGATGTTATTAGAAGCCGGTCTAACTGAAAGTAAAATGCCAGCTATGCAATGGAGATATCTCCAACTGTCTGATTCAATGTTTATAGTTTGTGGAACTTATTACTTGCTTTAATCCTATGATGATGGCTTTTTTTCACATTTTAAAACATCTTGAATTCTTATTTGTGGTTTTATTGGGTTATCACCTTTTAGTGTGAATTTATTATACACTTATTATTATATGCTGGTTTATGGGGGTACATAATAATTTCAATTGTTTGCTTATTTGAACCCTACTTTGCGTCGTAGATCAGGCTATTCTGTTGCATTTCCCAGTATGGAATGGATTCCATGGCTATGTTTTCAACTTGTGTTTCATCTAATGCCCTTTAAGCATGGATCAATTTTGGCATTGGCACGTACTCC
Organism: Carya illinoinensis; assembly: GCF_018687715.1. Taxonomy (NCBI): domain Eukaryota; kingdom Viridiplantae; phylum Streptophyta; class Magnoliopsida; order Fagales; family Juglandaceae; genus Carya; species Carya illinoinensis. The sequence continues at coordinate 11,454,904 of NC_056767.1, read as the reverse complement.
CCCGTGGTTTTTCACCGTTTGTCATTTATACATATCCTCACCATTTTTCACCGTTTGTCATTTATACAAGAAAATAGGCCTATTGCAGCGATTTTTATATTGTTGTAAAAAAAATCGCTGCAAAAGGTTATCTATTACAGCATTTTTTAAATCGCCGCTTTTTTTGGTCTTAAAAGATGAAACGATGCATGATTTACCTTTTTGCAGCGAAATATCTAATATTTACAACGGTTTAAGTCGCTGTATCTGTAAAATTACGTTTGCAGCGCCTAAATATAGTCGAAATTGACATGGGCGCCAAGTTTCAATTTTTTTTCCCCCAATTTATGTTTTGTTTTCCCTCCAGCAGACACCCCCCTCCCTCTCTCTGTCTCCCCGCTCTCGTTCCCCCAGCGATCCTCCCTCAACCCACGCCGCCGGGCACAGCCCGTCGCCAGCGACCCCACCACGTAACTGCCACCTCACCTCGATGTCCGCCCCCTCCTTCTCCCCCAAACCCCATGCCGGAAATTTCCTTTTCCCCAAATCTGGCCTCACCTCTCTCTCTCTCTCTCTCTCTCTCTCTCTCTCTCTGTATCGCCGTCGCTAGGGGCTCCTTTTGCCACCACTCAGTCCGGCTCCACAATCGGGTGAGCTTCTCAACAGTTTAGGGTTTCTTTTTGCACAGCATACATTTACCATGCTATATATCCACATTATATGTATAGGCATGTATCTTATTGAGCGTTGATGTTTATGGTTTTGATTTGTGCTCCAGAGAGTACGCATTTGCCGATGTGGGAAATTTGGAACACTGCGCTAAGTACTTGAACCGGACGCTTGTTACGTACGGATTCCCGGCTTCTCTCGATCTGTTCGCCAATGATCCGGTCCGTTTTGATGTTGATCGTTGTTTTTGCTTCGCTCGGATTTGTATACGATATCATTTATTTACTTTAACCTGTTTTTTCCGTGCTTCGCAGGTTTCTGTTGCGAGAACTTGCAATTGTCTATACTCGTTGCTTCAACAGAGGCAGCGGGATGTTGAATTTAGAGACTCTGCTAGTGAGCAGAGACAGCGGCAAGTGCTTTGGCCTCAATCTCTGTCCTATTTTATTGTGTAAACGTGTCTGATTACCTCTAGTTCCGTTGATCACTTTTTGTTCAATGTTGCACTGTTGACATGTCCAATTAGTTTATCAATGTCGTTTATATGGTGCATTGATGAAAGATGATGAAAGATTATGGCGCTATATGTTAAGAGTTCAATACATGCAGGATGTCTTTGACCTGCCCTTTCACATGGCTAGAGATCAAATAGAGGAAAGTCTCCGAAATAAGATGACTTCCATAAAGGTTTTTTTTTTTTTTTTTTTTTTGCCTTTTCTACCAATTCATCTTATGATTCCTATGGACAGTAAGATGTTAATTTATTTTCTTGTTTATGCTTTGACATTTGAAGGAGCGTATGGTTCAATTGCAAGATGCACAGAAAGGTGCTGAAGTTACTTCTGAATCAACTGAGAGGGAGCTTGAACTTGAAGCTCAACTTGTTGAGGCCAGGAGCATACTCCAAGAGCAGGTACTATACTCGTCTAATGTAAATTGGAGATATGCAATGCATTTTTCTTTTGGTTTCTAGATTAGGTAAATTTTTTTTTATATGCTCCATAATATGATGGTGCATTTTTTTTATGATATGGATTACCTTCCAAGCAAAACTATATGTTATTAAGTTGAATGTTGAATAATTTGTTTTATGTTCATCCTCCAATTTAACCGTAGATTGCTTTCCTTATTTTTTCATTCTGCATCCACTATTCTATTTGGATTACCTTATAATTCATGCTTTACATGCAAGTTTTTAATTATATCTGAGATTCTGAATACTTAATGCAATAGGAGGGATTTGGCATTTTTTTTCCTTCTTTTTTACACTTATTTTTTTTTTCTTATTTGGCATTCATTTTCTTAACGCAAATGAATGGTCCAGAATACTTAAGACTGATGTTTTTATATTTTTTTTCAAGAAACTATAGAAGTGTGCTTTTGCGATTTAAGCTCACTAAAAAAGCACATAATGGGCTTATTAATTATCAAAAAAAAAAAAAGCACATAATGGGCTTCACTTCTGGTAAGTGCTTTGCTCTTGGTGTTCAAGCCTGCTTTTACCAACATTGTTTTGGCCTGCCCTCCTGTTTGGAAGACATAAATTTAGCTACTCATACACGTCAAATTTTTACACTTGGTAGTTGTTGCGTATTGTTGTTCTTTGATGCAGGGTATTACATTTGAGCTAGACGATGAGATGGCTGCAGATGATGATGATCGGGAGGTGTTACAGGATATAATAAACAACACCAAGTTAAGCGAAGGTTATCTTACACTTGCTCGTGATATTGAGGTTATGGAACCTAAATCTCCTGAAGATATCTATAAGGTCTGGACTTGATCTGTATAATCAATAATGCTGGATATGATTTGGTTCTTCTTAAGTTCATAATCTTTACTTGGGTTATCTAGAGCCTGGTTATGCTTATGTATTTTTTATGTAACTACTCTTGCAATGTTTCTTTAGTGTTTTATTCAAAGAGGAATTCCATCAACTGGGATTATTAAACTTTGATATTCACATGTGATTTCCACTGGTTTTTTATGGTACTTTGTGTATTTTGGCAAAAGTGCATATGATCTTCTAAGGAATTCTTTTTGGGCTAAGAAATCTTGTAGAAAGTGCTAAAACTGTTGCTGAAAGTTCCTATCTTGAGTTCATCTTGAATGGTGTCATCATTCTATTGGGAGATATACTGTTAAGGGTAGTTATTAAATAAAGAAGCTCATGCTATGTGGAGCTCTTTCTTTAAGAGGTCCACACACATTTTAGTGAAAACCACGTTCTGCTTATAGGTTAAGATGAAAGCTAGTGGGTGATTGCTGTGATTTCTCTGTTTCCTTGTTGAAAAAGCATCTTCATCGAGTAGTTCTTCTATGTATCTGGTGATGTATTTTGGTCAATTATGATTCTTCCAATACGCTATGGCACCATCTAGAAGTGGTTGCTGCCAATAGATTTTGTTTTTGATGGTCTCCTTGTTCATTCTTGCGCATTACATATGTAGTTTTTTTCTTAATAAACTCATTTATTATTAATATCTAATTGCAAAGAAATCCTATTTGCAAGTCTTTTAATATCATCATTTCATCATCTCCTGATGTGACATCATCCCCTAATATAATGTATAAAAGAAAAGAAGAGCCAAAAGAGTAGAGAGAGAGAGATGTTCTAGGTGCTCATTATGTGTTAAGATAAATGTGAGTTCCCTTTTGATAATGTGCTTTCTCATGTATTTTCTCAGGCACACTTGCTTGAAGGCCGTGCTAGTGCTGGTGCAAGTGTTGACTCGGCTAGACAGAACCTTGCTGCCACCTTTGTTAATGCTTTTGTAAATGCTGGCTTTGGTCAGGTAATGTGCTATAGGCTTGAGAAATAACATATGGTGTGAATTTTTGTGATATTGATTGTTTTTGTTGCAGGATAAGTTAATGACAGTCCCATCAGACAGTTCTAGTGGTGGCTCTTCTGCCAACTGGCTTTTCAAAAATAAGGAACATGGAAAGACTAGTGCTGCAGCAAGTCTTGTATGTCTTTTACTGCCCAGTTTATCTCTTCTTACTTCTTCAACCTATAAGTTGGATTCTCATTTCCTCTTGTCATAACAGAGTATGATTTTACTGTGGGATGTTGACGCTGGACTTGCCCAAATTGACAAGTACTTCCACCTAAGTGACAACCATGTTATTTCTGGTGCATTATTAGGAGTTGGGATTGTGAACTGTGGCATCAAGAATGATTGTGATCCTGTGAGTTCTATTAAATATCTTCCTTTGCACAGAGAACACATGATCTTGAATTGTATCTCCTTTTTTACTCTACTTCTTTTATCAGGCTCTGGCACTTCTAGGTGATTACGTAGATAAGACTATCCTAGAAATTTTAGCAGTACTTTAAAATGTATCAAGCTACCCCTCCGTCTATATAAATTATAATGTAAATGAATTTATAATTTGACTTGGGTAAGGATCCTTGGGTACTTTGTTGTTATTTTCTATGTACCCTTTTTATTATTAAGTAAAGGGAATTAAATCCTAGAAGATATACTAACTTTGCTTCTAATACAGATTAATTAATTACTGAAACTGTATGTTTCAGTAGTAATTATTTTTTTTTAATTTTGTAATTAAGTATTTGCAGCGATTTTTAGTCGTTGCAACTAGGCCAAAATTCGTTGCAAATCATCAGTTTCAGCGATTTTAGTCCTTGAAAAAAATGCAAAATGCAACAAAGGAAGCAAGCGTTGCTTTTGGGCATTTGCAGCGCTTTTTATTTTTTTCAGCGATTTTAGTCCTTGCAAAAAATGTTAAATGCAACAAAAAAGCATGCGTTGCTTCTGAGATGGCACATTTGCAGCGTTTTTATGGAAATTTGCAGCGATTTTAGTCCTTGCAAAAAATATCAAATGCAGCGCTAGAATGGTATGTTGCTTTTGACGTACACAAATTGCAGCAAAATTTAATGATATAGCAAGGATAAATTTCGCTGTAATTGATCAAATGCAGCGCCATGGCAGTCACATGGGGTGGCCTTTTGCAGCGTGAAATTAGTTAGTTTGCAGCGGTTTAAAAACGCTGCAAATGAAGTTTTTTGCAGCGTTTTTTCAATAACGTTGCTATTGATCAAAAATATCACTTTTATACTGTCGAACATGCAAGGAGGGTAATAACGCTGCAATTGATCAATTACAGCGTTTTTTGAATGTATTTGCAACGATTTTAAGCGCTGCAAAAGGGCTAATTTCTTGTAGTCCGTTACCGGACTACCGCAATAGGTACATAGTGTGGTTAAATATTTTTCTTCCTTTTTAGAATCTAAATTCTTAAAGTTATTCTTTTCAAATTTCAGTTTCTACATTTCGTCATGATAGACCCGATTTTTTGCGCGATAGGGACATGTCTCCATGGACACAAGAAGGTAAATTTCTATATTTGACCGATTCCCAAATTTTGACTCTCTCTCTCTCTCTCTCTCTCTCTCTCTCTCTCTCTCTCTCTCTCTCTCTCTCTCTCTCTCTTGTTGCAATTCTCAGTTTTCTATAATTAATTTTGTCTAATTTCAGGCCAGCCCTCTTCTGAATTCCTTAGCTAGCAGTCGTAGATGTCTTTACTAGGTGAATTTTCTATTAATTGTCTACTTGTCCTGTACAATAGTAATTCTGTATTCTTTCTCTCATTTTTATTTTATAATGTAGTTATAAGGTAGTTGTAAGGTAGTTATTTCTCAAATGAAGATCAACACAAGTATTATAGACTTAATTCCTAATGCATGTATCAACTTTTCCCTATCTAAGAAGACACATGTAGCCTATTCTTTAAGGGAAGACTGAGACTAGAAGCTCCAATTAAACTTAGAGCACAAAGAAGCTTAGGTGCCTAACCCCTACAACCTTCTTACTAAGGAGATGCTTGGAGAATGAGATGAAATGAAAAAAAAAAAATTGTAAATAGTAGTAAAATGGTTCGTGAATTGTGGTAAATAGTTTGAGTTAAAAGATGTTTTTTTGGATTTTGGGAAATAATAGAGAAAAAGTTGAATAAAAATATTATTAAGTTAAAATATTGTTAGAATATTATTTTTGTTTTGGGATTTAAAAATTATGAATTGTTTTTTTATGTTTTGTTTAGAGGTTTGGAAAATTATAATGATTAAGTAATAATTAGGTAAAAAATTAAAGATTTAAAATTAAAAAATATTTTTATTTGATTAATGTTTAGAAAAGAAAGCAGATACGAAATTCTTAGATGAGATGAAATGCATCATCTCTATTCCCAAACTGCCCCAAAGTTTCCTATTCTTTGAGACATTAAGCAAAACTCCTGAAAAATGGTTGATAAACTCTAGTTTAATCTTAGAGCAAAACCTTACATCTCGATCATACGAGAAAGAAACGGGCCTAGCTAATTGATCTTCACGAGCTTGGTGTTTGCCTTGCTGCAACAAAATGTTTCCTTATCTAAATGTAGCAACATTTTTTTCCTATTCCAAGAGATATTTCAATTGTTTTTAGTATATAAACAAGATGTCTGCTAGGCACCCTAAACGTGGAAATTTCAAATGACATATGAATTTAGCATATTTCTTCCCCTACTCTTTCTAATCCCTAGACAACACTCTCCATCTATTAGCTATTTTATTTAGGGCTTGCTTGGGTAATAAGATATTCACAGATATTTCATTCTCAAACATCACACAAATAGAAAATATTTTTCAATTTTAAATTTTCAACTTTTTTATCTAATTATTACCTAATCATTAGCAGATCAGAGGCCATGAGTTTGAATCCTGACTCTATACTCTACCTCATTTAATTAAATATTCTATGTGTGCGGCCAATTCATTGATATATTGCTTGGCCCGTAAGAGGGAGAATGTTAAAAATATAATACAAATAATTAAATCTACATATATCCTAAAACTTTTGAGACAAGTTGTGATTTCACAAACCTTGTATTTGCTTCTCAATCCGCATGATAATTTATGTTTCAAGTTACAAGCTCATTTAGCCATACTGATCTTAGTTATCATCTAATACTTTTTTAAATATCTTGAAGTCTCTACTTTGATTTCATATGGTAGCTTAAGGCCTTGTTTGGATTGGGAAACTTTCTCAACCCATCTCATCGCATCTCATCTCATTATTACACTTTTGCCAAATTTCTACACATAATATAATAAATAATTCAACTTTTTAAAATCTCAATTCAACTTTTTCGAATTCTAAAATAATAATAATAATAATAATAATAATAATAATAATAATAATAATATTTTATTCAACTCATTTAAAACCATCTCATCTCATCTCATTTCATCTAAAATCTTTATCTAAATTAGCCGAAGTAGCATAACCTACACATCTGAAGTACAAGTCCCCAAGCCTTCTCATTGGCTTAGCTAAAATATGTGGATGTATAGTAACCTAACTACACACTATAACATTTACTTCTCGCTCCTCTCAAATTTCTTGGGAAACCCTCCCATTCTCTTCACTGAACCTTCTCTCCATTCTCTCCCTCACTGTATTCTCTCCCATTCTCTTCACTCAACCTTCACTCACTCCCGTAACTCTCCCCATTCTCTCCCTCACTCTTGCAATTCTCTCTCACTGCCATAACCCTTCACTCCCATTAGGACTATTCATCCGGGCTGGATTTTATCCGGCCCAAAACCGGATTCCGGCTTGGATTAACTCCAGACCGAAACCCGGATTGCAAAACCCAGACATATGCGGTCCGAGTACGGATTTAAAATTCGGGTACCGGATTAAAAACACGGTACTCGGTTTCCTTTATTTATTTTCCTTTTCCCCCACATATCCCCGCCCCCCTCTCTCTCGTTCATATTCTGAAACCCTAGCCGCCACTGCCTTATCTCTGCCCCCTCTCTCTCTCTCTCTCTCTCTCTCTCTCTCTCTCTCTCTCTCTCTCTCTCTCTCTCTCTCTCTCTTATCAGTCGAGTAAACATGGCCTTCTCTAGTCGAAATGTCGTCCCTCTGTCCATCTTCTAGCTTTCTGTCAGGAGCAGTTGTGACTGGGACCTGCCTGCCTGCTATTGCCAATGACAAGGTTGGGGCAGCTCGAGCAGCAGTGGACCAATTTCTCCAGAATGGTCGACGGAAGGTTACCCACAGGCAGATACCAAGTTTTATAAGTGTAAGAACTTGATTCCATTTCATATAGCCATCGTAGGCATACCTCCTTTTTTTGGTTTCTAGAAACATCTCTTTCCATCTTCTTCTAGTACTCTTGCTTCCTCTTGACCAGTGAAAGATCTCCGAATGTAGTGATATTTTGGGGTTGTTCAGAGATTTTGGTGCCATATTTTGGGGTTCTTCACCATCACTCCGGCCTTTTTTTTTTTTCTTTTTCCAGATTTGCAGAAGGTCCCAAACCAGTGGATGCCAGTGGCTATCGGGGAGATTTAACAAAGGAAGAAACCCTTTGCTTTCTGTCAGGGGGTGCACAACTGTTGGGTGCTCTGTATTTTCTTCATCCGTCGGTATGAGTTTTAAGGATGAGTATCTAGATCTATTCCTTAGTGAAAATAGTCATATGAAAGATGTCATGAGCATGCTCATAGTATCAGATTTGTGGAATAGCTTATAGTACCAGTACCATAACTACAACATGCAGTTCAGCACATCCAAATTATAGACAAATACGATGCTTCCTTGAAATAGCTAGCTAGCAGTACATTTATATCAAATTTTCAGTGCATGGCATTTTATACTCTTATCTATCAAATTTTCCTTGAAGTCATTAGTGTATAACCCATTCAATTTCTAAATTCTGACACATTTCAGGTTCAAATTTTCTTGCACACATTCCAGATGTTTTGATTGCGATATTCAACTCTTCCTTGGATCGAATCCTTTGATGTTTTTTTTTTATAGCTCAAGCACTGTATTTAATGTTTGAATCATGAGTTAGCTCGAAGTTTATTGGAGAAAAATGTAGTTATTTGATAGCATTTTGCAAATCATTGAGAGTTTTGCAAGATTGGTCGCATAAAGCACTGCACTATTGTATATATATAGATATATATATATATATATATATTTATATGCATTTGAAACTTGTGTAATCCAGTCACCACCAACTAAAATGCTTTTGTAAATGCTGGCAAGATTGACCTCCTCAAGTTTTTTAATGCTGTTTGTAAGTTCAAAAAAAAATATGATAGCAGGGCCTATTGCCCTTATTGGAGCTCACGTTTGCTCTGAAAATGGGTCAAGAGATTCAAATTAAGATCAGACAAATGATAAATGCTGAGCAGAATTTCTATAAAAATGATACTTTCTATTTTTCTTAGGAGAAATCTACCTTGCTTGCTGCCGCTAAAGGTATTAGAAGTTTCTAATATTTTAGGTGATGAAATATGTTTGAATTTTAATCTCCAAATAGATAATAGAACAGCTCTATTGATGTTTAACTACATCAGGCAGCCAATTAAAAACAGTTAAGCCTTGATAATACTCTTTCTTGCTTTTCTTGGCGGGTTGGCAGCATCTTCACAGCATAATAATTACTTTGTCAATGAATCCTTAGCATTCAAACTTGTTTTTCAGTTATGCAGGTATAGGTGTGTTATTTTGCAGGTTTAAAGGTTCATTTCAACATTTTGAGACTACGTCTTTCTCTGGACTATTATTGGACTTCTGAAGAGCAATGTCCATTTTTATAGTCCTTTGGGTGTAGTGGTAGCAAGAATGTTCTTACCAAATTAGTTCATGTTTGTTGTTGTGTATTGGAGTTTAATTAAAACAATGTATGTGTTGTGTAATGTTCTAAGCAAATCAGTTCAAACAATGTAATATGTAATGATTTTTTTTTTCTTTTTAGGTTAATTAGTTGTTTATAGCGTTAGCTGATATGAATATGTTAATTATAATTAGTTGATATTTTTATCATCATGGATAATGATATAAAAAATATAAGTTTTTATATAACAAAAAAATTTTGCATTTCAACAATATTTCTTGAAAAACTTGCAATAAATATTGGATTTTTATAAACATTTTTTTTAACATGAAAAAATTAGTAACAAAAAGATTTCAGTTAAAAAATGATGAAAAAAAAAACCTGGGTTTAATCTCGAACCCGGATTTCCGGGTTGTAAAAACCCGGATTAATCTAGGTTTCAGACCGGGTCATAACCCGAGTATAATTGGGCCGGAACCCGGCCCGTGTTTTCAACCCGGGTTTCGGCCCGGGTATACTCGGATACCTGGTCCGAAACCCGGTTGAACACCCCTAACTCCCATAACCCAACGACTGAGCCTTGTGAGTGAGATAGAGAAACTCCCACTCTCTCCAAACCTACCACCAGTCTTACTCCAGAAATCCCTCTCTCCTTCCTCTCGCTCACTCTCGAAATCCCTCTCTTCATTTTTATTCTCACTCCAAAAACCCCTACCGATCGACATTCACCACACCCTCTCCATGACTGAGCCCCTTCTCCTTGACGACAGCCACAAAATGCTCGACGACAACTTAATGGTTAATTTCTGTGGTTTATCTCTTCTCCTAACTCTCTCATAATTTCTAGCAGTCGTTTGCTCTTATTATCATGATTTGTAAAATTTCTCTCAAGCATGGTTATTGTTGTGATTTGGAAATTTTTCTTGATTATTTTCTTACTGTTGAGCATGGTCTCCTTTTTTTATTATATATTTACGATTTGACGGAGATTTCTTGATTAATTTCTTACTATTGAGCATGGTTATTGTTGACTTTTTGTTTGAAAAAATAGTAAGAGGTGAAGAATGGGGACTTCTTGATTTTGATGGAGATTTCTTGATTTTTTGTTTGAACATGGTAGTTGACGTTGTAGCCATTACCTTTGCCATAGAAGTCTTGTTGTTCCTCCCATAATAACTAGAGTGAAAATCTGAGTACTGCTAGGGAACCAAGAATTAAATTCATTCAAACAAATGAAAAAAAGAGGGAGAGCTTAGAAATTCTATTTTATGTTTCCTGTATGTGTAAATGCTTTAACATAGTTTTGGTTTTTCTTTTCCTGTGTTATTCCTTATGCGTTATTTTGGAGTTTGGGAAAGACCTCTTAGTTTTTGTTATAAAATGGTTGAAGTGGACAAGAGTTATGCATGTGAATTATCCTTCTGCTAGCCACTGATTACTTAAATGTTCTTGAGCTACCTATTTTTCATTTGGCTGAAAAAGAAGGAAACCTCAACTAGGAAAGTGAGCTGGATGCTTAAGATTAAGATTAAAAAAATACAATAAATATGCAAGCTTAGCCAATAAAATATAGAAAAGATAGCTTCTCACTTTCGATTAAGTTGAGCTTTTTCCATGATGCATTAAGTTGGGAAAGTTTTTGGTGTCTTGAGATGATCTTAGTGCCATTGGCAGCACTATATGAGATGCCTATACTTTCAGTTTGAGGCTGTGATACGTTTGAGATCATGCTTAAATTAAGTTTCATGTTGGAGCATAACAATTCGAAGTTCTGCTTTGACTTGCTTGTATTTCCCAACTTTGCCTGGAGAGCATCACTTAAGTCTCAACATTCCTTAGGTTGTTTGAGGGACATAATTCTCCTTTAGTTTCAGAATTCTCTTACATGTATAGGAACCTTACATGTACCAGCACCTTGATATGTGACTGATTCTACTTATGTGCCTGCACCTTTATATGCTAAAATAACATTTGTTGCAAAGTTTGATGCACACTGTCTAGTTGTTTTCTGACACATTCTCTATAGTTGATGAATTAATGATGTCGGGAAATCAACACTGCTAAAGACTGCAATTCTTGTTTTGTTTGTAAAAAAATTGAGATATACTATTTTGGGTTTTTTTGTTGGTGATCTTGGGTAATTTGTAATGTTTTGGGTCATTATCTCATCAGTTTTGTAAATAGTTTTGTATAAATACAAACCTGAAATAAGACAATCAATCAACTTTCTGGTTTGCTTCTCTAGTTTGCTTCTATTGTCAAGAACAGAGAGTTGCAAACTTTCTTTTCCAAGGGGTGTGTGCTTCTTCACATTTTCGTGATTGTTTTGAGGCAGGTTGTTGGGCATACTGCATTGGCATTTTCATGAGTGTTTTTTCTTGAATACTCATGGAGGGAGAAGTATGATTAGATTTGCCAAAACCACAGTTTGCATTTTTTCTGCTCACAATAGCAAGAACCACAATGTGCATTTTCTGCTCACAGTTTGCATTAATTATGGGCTTAATATTGTAGAATTTATATATGTGGCTATAAGAAAATTAATAGTTAGAAAACTATTAAAGTCTGTCTCATTTAGTTTATCTTATTAAAGTCTGCATACTTTCTGTTGTGCCAACATTTATGGATGGTTGTGTTTTTGCAGGTACCACTCAGAACACCCTTGTGGCTGGTCGACATTGCTGAAACTCTTTGAAAACTGTGTTTTTTGATGTTATTATGTGTTGTTGGAATTGCAGATTTTATGTGGATGGTTGTTGTAACTTAGTATAATAGATTTGGGTTGTTTTATTTAGCATAAAAGATGTGTGTATTGTACGAATTTGGTTGTCATCTGGGTTTTTTTTTTTTTTTTGTGCTGTTGTTATATGTTGTTGACATGAGCACAAGTATGTTGCTAGATATGGTAATTTCTTGTTGGAAGTGCAAATTTGTGTAGGTGTTTTTGTAACTAGTATGTTGCTGTAATTGATAGATGAAAGTTTGGGAAGAAATTTTGGTAAAAGAATATAATTTGATGGAAAATGTAAATATTTGGTTAGAAATTAAGAAATTTATGTAGAATTTTAGATAATTTTAATCAACTATTTTTAGTTATTAGCATTAAATGACATTTAAAAATATAATTATTTTAATATTAATTTAATTAGAATATAATTATTATTATTATTATTATTAACATTTAATTGGTAGAACTACAAAATGTGATAAAAATAAATTATATAAAAAATTATTAAATTAATAATATTTTATTATTATGTAGAGAGTAAAAGGATAATTCAATGTGGGGATTAAATTTGAAAGGAATAGGTAAATACAAACTCATGTGATGTTAGTTAAAATTGAATTTACATTTGGCCAATCCAATAAGAATGCTCTTAGCTATAATGTGACAGTATTCTTTGTTGAATCTAAAAATCAAGAAAATATTTGTAATTATATTTTATAATATTGTTTGAACAAAGGATTTTGATGGTACAAGAAAATTGAAATTGTACCATTTTGTGAAAGTTTTTATAAATGTGAGCAAATTTAGAATAATGCTATAAGAGATCTATCCAAGTATAGGGATAATAATCATCAACAAATGTTACAAAATAATGAGACCCCCTATGTGAAAATGGGAGCGGGTTGACAAATACCCCAATGAATCAAATCAAAATGTGTAGAAGAAAATGATCACTTTTATTAAACCAAAAATGTGTTTATTTTTCAAATTAGCATGAAACACAATCAAAATACTCAAATTTTACGGATCCTAGATAACCTTGAGAAGCTAAAAGTTGAACTTAAGAAAAAGAGGCTTGGCCTAGTCCATAATGCCATGAAGGAGAGAAAATAGTGAGAGTAGTAGCATTTGTAGATGCATGGGAGAGAATCTGCAAAGAAAAGAGCTCGAATAGACGTCCAATAATCTTACGGTCAATCCCAAAGAGCTTGCCTGTCTAAAGATCTTGTACATCAATACCATAATTAGAAAATGTTAGCTTAAAACCTAATTCACAAAGGCAATACGTCCTCTTCCCCCAAGAAATATAGGACAAAAAATAATTAGGTTTTATCTTTTTGTTTGTTTTTATATTTAGCATCATAACTTTTTGTTATGGGGTACTATATGTTGAGAACCCTATCCCCTCTTACCATATTGTTAATTTTAATTAATTTTAACTTATTCAAAAAAAAAAAAAGACAAATGAAATAATAAAGAGAGAGCAAGTTTGAGAAATAACCAATTAAAAACATAAAAGATAGTCTTCTTTAATCATACTGATCCAATTGAGTTGTTGTCGTGTAAGTCTATTACAAAAATAATCTTCATATTGAATAATCCAATGCATATAGAGAATTAAAGAGTACCACTCCTACTGATCTAATACTTATCGACTTATTATATAATCATATTTGTTAGTAATTTAAATTTGAGAGTAATGAGTGACATTTAAAGAAACTTATGTCTGGCAATTCTTAAAAAGAAAAATGATATTCATCGTGTTTTTAAATTTTAGCTATCATTCTTTTGTCATCTTCTGAAATAATATTAAATAATGAGTAATGTTAGATAAAGTATTAGGGTGTACAAGCCAAACATACTCTCTTGGAAAAAAAGTAGGGTTCGCCATTAAAAATTAGTACTTTTATGTAAAATCAAGATTTATCCACTTTTTTCAAAAGAAGTGGACGGAGCTTGCATATCTTAGAACTTCAAATATCATTTCTCTTAAATGATTGGCAAATAAGCAAACAGGTGAATGATATACATTAAATAAGAATGGCATTTGATAAATAGTATCTCTTTCTCAATATTATCTCCTTTGACAGAGCCCATATATTCGGAGAGAAAAGTGATGTGCTCTGTTTGGGCCTAAATCCATACATTAAGCATGAGGCCCATAAAGAATACAAAAGTCCAATTGGATAACAAAGCACATAGGGCCCACTCTCTTTTGAGTGCCAAACCGCTGCCATCTTCTCGTTCTATATGCTTTTCCAGTCTTCCTACCTCTCAAAATCTTAAACCTCCTTGAGCTCTAAGAACATGAAGTCTGCGACAATTGGCCACTTTCCCTGGAAGGTTAGAACGAGAGGGTTCAATCCCCACCATGTCCCTTTCCTCTGTCCCTGCTAGACTCACCCTTCTTGTCCTTCTTTCTACCTCTACATTCTATTGCTTCTACAAGTCTCACTGCCTCAGACAACTCAAATTCTCCTTAAACCCTATCTGTAACACTAACCCTAATCTCTCTCATTCGGAAGCCAAGATCTTCTCTATTTCTCAAACTAGTACCTCAGAAGCCCTAGCTCGCCGTCTGTTTGATCTTTTATCGTTGAACAATCTGTCGTTCGATCTTGTCGATCCCAAGGACTACGAGCCTGAGGACCTCCGAAAGAATCACTAGTTTTAATCATTTCTTCCACCTGGGAAGATGGAAAGCCCCCTCCAAATGCCAAGTTCTTCTCAAGTTGGCTCTCCGAGAGTGCAGAGGACTTTAGAGTCGGGTCTCTGTTGCTATCTCAGTGTAAATTTGCGGTCTTCGGCGTGGGAAGAAGTTTTTATGGCCCGAAATTCAATGCGGTTGCGAGGGACTATTCGAAGCAGATGAGAGCATAGGGTGCCAACAAGGTTTTGCCAATCTAGGAAGGGGATGTGGATAACGGTGATTTTGATGTAGTATTTGAGGCCTAGATCAAGTGCTAAGGTGGTTGGGCTTTTGAAGGTTGGCGTCTTAGATAATGGTGCAGTTTTGCATTCTAAGACTATAGAGTTTTGTGCTCCACTCCATGGGAGGGGGAGCTTTGTTAGGAGGTCTGTCTCAGACATTGTTCTAAGACAGAGAGATGCCGTCCAGACTGTTAGTCTGGAGGCGCTGGACAAGACAATGCTAGCCGCAAAGGAATTTATGTGTTGGGAGGCTAGAAAAGTTAGAATTTGACTTGTTTTTTCAGGTCAGAAGTTGTGATCATCCGAAGTTGTGATTGTCCTTAGTGATATTAGCTTATGGTAGGGATCATTCCCTAATATAATTGCTCTAATCCTTTGGGCTGAGAGACCAATGTACTACTTATATCCTTTTTAATGAAAGGTTTTCCATTAAAAAAAATATATTACAAATTTATATACACAAACTTCAAATAACAACTTTCCACAATTTACGGATCAAATAACACCTGTCCACTGAGAATATTCTCTCATCCTTCTCATTCATTATAGATCATTCTTATGTGTAACTGAATCATAGCTTGCATCTTCACATGTATTGCTGTTGTGTTCCACTTGTATGCTGAGCAATTTATTTCTTTAACACTTATGTAAGCTCGCCCTAATCACCAGAGTCACCATCTCTTTTTTTTCCATTCAATTTCCCTTTACTTTCAGCCATTAACGCCGACTTCCTTGATGGCCCTTTTCCCCCAATATCCTCTAGATCAACAATCTTCGTGCTACCTTCCTGATCCTCATCCTCATCCGATCTACCCAGCATCACTCACCCCACCAGCTAAGGCCTCAAGAATAAACTAAAAAATATTAAAAATTTAAAAAAATGTGGTGTTTGGAGGTTGAGTAGCATTACTCTTTATAATATGGCACAATACCGTGTATCAGAAAACAATTCCGCTACAGGCAGGAGACTTGGCGCAGGTGACTTGCGCAGACTTGCCATATCAGTATGAATTAAACCACCTCGAATTATGCAACCCACTCCTCTGGCAGCTTTGTACACTTCTCCTCCACTATTCTTAGTCATCATATGTGGTAAGTGGGTTCATTTCTTCCATTTTTAAGGACAAGATAAGATCATTATTAAGCATTTTCCGTTAACTTTCGTCCTAAAATGCCTTTCTATTGGCTCAAGTTTTTAGTTCCAAGCTGTAGTGTGTCAAAAGTTGGTAAATAGGCTTTGTGACCTAGGAATGGGAAAAAGGAAAAAGTAGAGCCCTTGTCCTTAGGCAAAGAAGCTAAGGGTCCATTCCATTCAAGGATTACTTTTTCTTCTCGTCTAGAGAGTTCTATCGACCAAATCCCTTCAGTTTGAGAAGCACAAGTAGCATCAAATCCTTTTTTTTGTAGATGCTCAAATGTCTTCTTGTCAGAATCTCTATTAAAAATCAGTAAGATCACCAAAACTTTTAAAATATAATCTCCTAAATAATATTATGAGAACAAATATGCTTTGGCAGCCATAGCCTTATATCTCTGGTTAGGGTTTAGAAACCCATCTCGGGTTGGGACATGGAGGAGATAGAGGAGGGAGATGGCGGGAGTTTCAAAAACCCATCATGGGGAGTGATACAGAGGAGGGAGATGAATGAGGGTGAAGATTGAGGAGGGAGAGGGAGGAAATTGGGATGTGGGAGGTGGGTTTCAGAAAATGAAAAATTGGGATGAAATGCACTGGTAAAAAATTCTTAAATGCACCGTTTTACTTTCCACGTAGACTCCCACCAGTTTTTTCATGCGCATCTTGTGCCAACTATCTTGCATACAGAGTTTCCCATTAGAAAATTATGAATGAATTGAAATGCTTTGAGGCACTTTGTCAAACACTTGTTTAGCACTTTGTTATTTACTTTAGCATGGTATCTATAGCCTACTACGGGACTCACGTCCATCACCATTTTTTCTTCTTCTCTGTTCTTCAGCCACTATGGCCTCTTCAGACTCCTCAGAAAAATCCCAGATCCACCCCCATCAACACAATTCTAAATTCAGCTAGCCATTTTATTACCATTAAACTCAATATTGAAAATTACTTACTTTGGAAAACCCAAACGGTTCATTTCCTTAAAAGGCAACCAATTGTACAGCCATGTTGATGGCACTTCCATCATCCCTCCACCAACGATTAATAATAATTCTAACCCAGAACACACCCGATGGCTTTTGCTTGATCAGCTTATAATTTCGGCCATTAATTCATCCTTGTCTGATCATGTTCTTTCATAGGTTTTGGTGTGCACCACTTCGCATGAAGTTTGGACCACCTTGCACAATCTGTTCCCAGCTCAGTCTTCAGCTCATGTAATGCAAATGCGATACCAGCTTGTTTCACTTAAGAAAGCGGCTGGGATGATTACAAAATATTTTCACAAAGCTAAGACACTTGCTGCCTGACTTGGAGCTGATGGTAAAACTCTTTCCCCATCCGAATTCTCTGTGTATATACTGGTTGGTCTCGGCATCGACTACGATTCTTTGGTTACCTCTCTCAGAATTAGACTCGATGCCTTATCTCCCCATTAGATCTACAGCTACTTATTAAACCATGAATCTCACCTCAACCATCAAGCCCAAACACTTCTCATGGGCAATCCACTGAAAACCAACCTTACTACCACAAAAACACCTCCATCCTTTCAGACATCACATAGGGGATGAGGGGGTCAATCCTTTTGTCAAGGACGAGGTCAGAGTAGGGGTCCCTCAAATTATTTCTCTAATTGACCAGACACCAGACCACCTTGTCAAGTGTGTCATAGACCGCCTTGCTCTCTTGCTACTATAGATTTAATCAAAGTTATCAAGCACCAGCCCCATCCTCTCTGTCGACCAATTTTACATCCATGCCCACACCACCACCTCAGTACAATGCTTGGTTCCCAGAGACGGCTGCTACTAATCACTTCACAGCAGACTTCAAAAACCTAAATTTGGACTGTATATCCTATCAAGGATCTAATCAAGTCAGTATTAGAGATGGCTCATCACTGCTAATTCAACACACAGGTTCAGCTCATCTTCGCTCCTCAACTGGAAATTTTCTTCTTTCTCATATTCTTCATATTCCTTCAATTGCTATAAACTTACTCTCAGTTCATCAATTTTGTCTTGATAATTTTGTTTACTTCAAATTTCACTCCAATTGTTTCTTTGTGAAGGATTTACACAACCAGAAGGTACTGCTTCAGGGCACCATTGAAAATGGCTTGTATGTCCTACCTCATGATGTCACGACCTCAACCATAGCTTCTCCTCAAGCCTTCCTTGGTGAAAAAACAAGCCCTCAAAAATGGCATATGCACCTTGGTCACCCCTCAAATAAGATCACCTCTCTAACAATCCATCGGTTTGAACTCCCTATGACTACTCGCAAAACTGATCAATCTTGTGCATCATGTTCACAATCTAAAATACATGCCTTACCTCACCCCTTATTTGCTTCTAGATCTAAGCAACCTTTTTCATTACTTTTTCTTGATGTTTGGGGCCCTACCCCCATGTTATCCACAACTAGGTGTAGGTTCTACTTATCCATTGTAGATGATTTTACCAAATACATATGGTTATTTCCACTTCAATCAAAATCCATTGTGTCTAATTTCTTTTTAACCTTTTTACGTTATGTTAGTAATTATTTTTCAAAAATTGTCTTGGCTGTGCAATCCAATTGGGGAGGGGAAGTTCGCCCTCTTCAAAAATTACTTCAATCATGTGGTATTGTTCATCGTATTACATGCCCCTATTCTCATGCCTAAAATGGAAGTGTAGAACACCATCATCACCATATTGTCGAGACTGGCCTCTCACTTTTAACTTAGGTATCAATGCCATCTCAATATTGGTATGAGTCTTTTCAAACAGCCGTATTTCTCATTAATCAAATGCCAACTCCAATTCTCAATCATAAATCACCTTTTCAAACTCTCTTCCATCATCCACCTGATTACAAGTTTCCTCGCACATTTGGCTTGGCCTGCTGGCCCTACTTAAGGCCTTTCAACCATCATAAAATGGATCTGCGATCCAAACTCTATGTGTTTATGGGCTACAGCCCAGACTGCAAAGGCTATCATTGCCTTCACGTTCAGTTGGGCCATGTCTATGTCTCCCAAGATGTGCAATTCAATGAGGCCCATTTCCCCTTTGCTTCGGTACAGATACCTACTCCTTCACAAATTGCTTCTTCGGGTCTTCACATTACCTCCTGGCCCACATCCACTCAATTGCACGTACCACGTGCCATGTCTTCTCCAGATCCCTCACATCTCGAGTCTGGCCCACCTACATCTGCCCACTTCTCCTTAACTCCTTTCACCTCGTCACATTCACCCACTCAGATTCCAGAGTCTTCGACTTCATCTCCTGGGTCTTCATCACCTCATCATGATCGCCCACCTTCCGCTGTCCCAATGCAGAATAATCACCCCATGGTTACTCAATCTAACGTAAATATTCATTGTCCTCTCACTAATGTGAATCCCAATCGACTCGCTTTGAGACCCAACAACAATATTGGAAAACCAACCCAAGAAAGCCAAACTCAAGTCTATGGATGGAGAATCTAGACCCGCTGAGAACTCGTTTCAAGAACCTAGATTATATGAAAATATAGACCTGTTGAAGAACCCGTCTCAAGAACCCAGATTACAAAGGAGGAATGCTACAAAGGTTATGATTTACCTTTGATAAGTTCAAACGTTCAATCAAGAACAAGAGGAGATAACCTCAACTCACAACGAATAAAATTCATCAATTTCAATATTGTTTTATCTCCTCAAATGAGGCTACAAGTGGTTTAAATAACAATCCCTAAAAATCCTAAGTGAGCCGCGGGTACTGTAACGTGAACAGTGCGGTGCTACAGTAACTTCTAAAACCCTAGTTCACAAAAAATAATAACTTTCCTAATAAGCCCATGGCTAAAATACAAGGCCTTCCCAAAAACCCTAGTTCATTAGAAACAAGACATATGTGTGGGCTGACATCCTCAAGCCCACTTATTCTAAACTAAAAAAATAAGCTCTTTTAATGAAATAAATAAGTCCAAGGCCTTCAATAACAATAGGCCCAAGTCGTGTCTTCCGTAGCGTATCACATGGATGAAAACTGGATCTCTTCCTCTCAAGCCCATCTTGAATGTTGGGTTTTTGCTAAACACGTCTCAAGTGGATTGCACCCTCATCCATGCATAGCTTCCTTGATCTTCTTAGCTCTTGATCTTGTAATTACCCCATTTGAAACTTGCAAATGATCTTTATGACTTGGCCACCTTGGGGCCCATTCCCCCTATCCTCAAAAAGATTCGACCTCGAATCTCCACCTGGATCAAAGGGAAAAAGATTAGAAACATTGAAAGTAGTGCAAATATGGTACTTACCTAGAAGATCCACTAGATGTGAAGTATTATTTATTTTCTCAAGAATTTGAAAAGGTCTATCCAAGCTACTCCTGTCATCAACAAGCAAAAGTACCAGATTTAAAGGAGTAAGTGGATTAAAATAATAAACAACTTCAAAAGGGGAATATGAAGTAGTAGTATGCAAGGTCTTATTATATGCAAACTTTATAAATGACAAACAATCTTCCCAACTTTTTAAATTCTTATGAACAACAGTGCATGAGGGCTGAGTATTAGAAACAATACTCTTAGGTACACCATGAAGTCATACTATCCCCCTGAATAATAAGTTAGCTATGTTTGTGGCATCATCATTTTTATGACATGGAATGAAATGTGACATTTTGCTAAATCTATCCACAAGTACAAAAAATAATCTCTACCCCCTTTTGTCCTAGGCAGCCCTAAAACAAAGTTTATAGATATGTCTATCAATGGCTTATTAGGAACGGGTAAGGGTATAACAACCCAGTAGCAAAAACTTAAATTTGGTCTTTCTACATGTAATGCACCTTTCACAAGTGTGATTGACGGCTCGTTTCATCTTACGCCAAAAGAAATATTCATGCAAAATGTCCAAAGTTTTCTTGACACCAAAATGACCACTCCAATTATGTGAAAACTCAATTAAAGGCAAATGATACTCCCGCAAATGTTCATGTAAGAAGTCAATGAATGGCAAATGATACTCCCACAAACGATTATGCAACACGTCTAAAATCTTTTTTACACCAAAATGATCCATCAAACCACATCTATGCACAAGCAAATCATGAATAAGACTAGTAGGCTCATAAAATCTTTTCTCTTTAAACAAATACCAATCTAGTCTATAGCACTTACCAAATGATGCTTTCTCACATACTCCATACACACTAGCAAAGTCATCATCATTAGTATGCAATTTCTTATCATATTCAAATCTCAATAGCTTTGCATCTAAAATGAAGACAATGACATACCTTCTTGATAATGCATCAACCACAAGATTTTCCTTACCATGCTTGTATTTGATTACATGAGGAAAAGTCTTAATACATTCCTCCCACTTAGCATGCATTCTAGTCAACAACTTACCTTGTTCCTTCAAGTGTGTCAAGGACTCATGTTCTTCAAAGAGAGGTCGGTTAGTAATTGTCGCACCCGGCACAAAACCAATGTAATACTCTATCTCTCTAATAGGTGGCAATCCACTAAACACACAAGTAGGAATCATGATCTCATAGCCTTACAACAAAGAAACAACAACACTAGGCAAAGAGTCATTAAATTCTTTAGTATAAAACCTCGCCTTAGCATAAAAACTCACTTCTATTTTTGTTTTTCTCTCATTTTTGTCACTCTTGCTTTTCTTTTCACCCTCTTTTTTTTTTAGATTTCAAGCTCACTCTCATTTCTTTCCTCTCTCATATTTCTCTCTCTCTCATTTTCTGCCTCAATATTTCTTTCTTTTTCAACCTCACTCCCACTCTTTCTTTTTTGCTCAACCTCACTTTTACTCTCCCTCTCTTGATCAATCTCAGTTTCCCTCTTTCTTTTTTGGTCAACTTCACTTTCACTCTTTCTTTTTTTATCAATCTCAATTTCTTTCATTCTTTTTTGATCAACCTCACTTCACTCTTTCTTTTTTGATCAACTTTATTTTTCAACTTCAGTTGGTCCTCATGGACCTGTGTTGGAGTTAAAGGAGCAAGTTTGATTGTTTTTTCATCCTTTTCAAAATTGTACATGTTTCTAAACCCATCATGGATCACTCTCCTATCACATTGCCACGGCCTCTCCAACAAAATATGGCCATCATGCATAGGCACTACATCACAAAGTACATCATCCTTGTACTTTCCAATTGAAAAAGAAACTAACACTTGCTTATTTACTATAATCTCCCCACAATCATTCAACTGCTGCAACTTGTATGGTCTAGGGTGTTTCAAAGTAGGTAAATTCAATTTCTCAACTAAAGTAGTGCTAGCCACATTAGTACAGCTTCCCCCATCAATGATCATACTAGATACCTTATTGTTGATGTGGCATCTAGTATGAAAAATGCTCTCTCTTTGCTGCTCTGTATCATCGATTTTACTTTGTGTATTGAGAGCACGCCTAACAACAAAAGACTCACCATACTCCTCATTCTTATACTCATGTTTAATACTAGGCTTACGTCTCCTCCTATCTCCCCCATGTTGCAGATTTCTAATCAATGCACCTTGTTGATCCATCATATTCCTCACTTTCTCCAATGTCAAATTTTGTTGCACAGACTGCAACACAATGAGGAGTATGGTGATCCATCTATCAAAATTTTGTTGCATAGACTACAACACAAAGAATGAATTTTCTGCCACCCCCTTCAGTGTTAAGTCACTATTGTGAGACATAGTACGCGCTTCACAAAAAAGAATGTTAGTGGAAAAACCCTCACACGCATCCTTACGTGTTTACACTCGAATAATGGCACTCCACTCATGTTTCACTTTTAATTGGTTTTTCTTTCCGATAATGATCTCTCACTCTCTTGCCTTTTACCTCTAGTTTTCCCACTCAAGTTCTTTAAGAACTAATTGAACTAAATCAAGATAATACAACCTTGTTTTATTCCAATTAATAATTAGGTCCTAGAAACAAGAACAAGAGAAACACAGAAGGAATAAAATGACAAGGGAATCAAGGAAATTATTGGAATGGAAGGATAACTATAAGACAAGATACCAACTAGAAAGATGTATTCAGTCCCTTTAAAGATAAGGCTCAATCAATGCCAAATCAATTTCATATGGCAAAGTATTTCAAACAACTATACCCAAAATCATTTTCTTTTTTTCTTTTTTCTTTTTTGAATTTTTTTTCCTTTCTTTTCTTTTCTTTTCTCAACAATTCAACCACAAAAAGGAATATTCAATTGTGATAATCAAACAATTGAATTCAAACACATACAAATTGACAAGGAAATAGAAGGGAATCAATGAAACCCTATAAATTTCAAACCCTAAATGATGCAAATTTTGGCAACCCTAGGAAAAACGAATTTCTGCACCTTTTTTTTTTTTGGCAACCCTAGAACATTGAAGTCCTAGAATTAACAATACAATAAATAAAAGATATAATCAGACCTGATTGGAATCCGACCTCTGAATACCAAATGATATGAACCCCAATCGACTCGCTTTGAGACCCAACAACAATATTGGAAAACCAACCCAAGAAAGCTAAACTCAAGTCTATGGATGGAGAATCTAGACCCGCTGAGAACTCGTTTCAAGAACCTAGATTATATGAAAATCTAGACCTGTTGAAGAACTCGTTTCAAGAACCCAGATTACAAAGGAGGAACGCCACAAAAGTTGTGATTTACCTTTGATAAGTTCAAACGTTCAATCAAGAACAAGAGGAGATAAACGAAACTCACAATGAATAAAATTCATCAATTTCAATAATGTCTTATCTCCTCAAATGAGGCTACAAGTGGTTTAAATAACAATCCCTAAAAACCCTAAGTGAGCCGCGGTACTGTAGCGTGAACAGTGCGGTGCTACAGTAACTTCTAAAACCCTAGTTCACATAAAATAATAACTTTCCAAATAAGCAATTGGCCAAAATACAAGACCTTCCCAAAAACCCTAGTTCATTAGAAATAAGATATATGTGTGGGCTGACATCCTCAAGCCCACTTATTCTAAACTAATAAAATAAGCTCTTTTAATGAAATAAATAAGTCCAAGGCCTTCAATAACAATAGACCCAAATCGTGTCTTCCGTAGCGTATCACATGAATGAAAACTGGATCTCCTCCTCTCAAGCCCATCTTGAATGTTGAGCTTTTGCTAAACACGTCTTAA
This sequence comes from Carya illinoinensis, assembly GCF_018687715.1. Taxonomy (NCBI): domain Eukaryota; kingdom Viridiplantae; phylum Streptophyta; class Magnoliopsida; order Fagales; family Juglandaceae; genus Carya; species Carya illinoinensis. The sequence continues at coordinate 11,430,657 of NC_056767.1, read as the reverse complement.
GTGGATTGCACCCTCATCGATGAATAGCTTCCTTGATCTTCTTAGCTCTTGATCTTTTAATTACCCCATCTGAAACTTGCAAAGGATCTTTACGACTTGGTCCGCCTTGGGGCCCATCACTCACTCACACAGATGGCACAATCCCTTGCCCTCTAGCAAACCCTCACTTTCACTCACCACCTCCACAATTCCAGAAGAACCACAATCTTACATTGAAGCTTCCAAATTTCATGAATGGCGTGAAGCCATGAAAATTGAATTTCAAGCCTTGTTACAAAATCATGCCTGGGATCTAGTTCCTCCTTCATCTTCCTTTAATGGATTTGGGACCCAAGTGGATCATCAAAACAAAAAGGAAGGCTGATGGATCCTTGGAAAGGCGCAAGGCTCGCCTTGTAACTAAAGGTTTCCATCAGCAAGAAGGCCTAGACTAGAATAAACTTTTTTCCCCGTTGTCAAACCAGTTACTATTTGGATTCAACTCTCATTGGCTATTTCCTCAAACTGGTTGTTACATCAACTAGATATAGAAAATGAATTTTTACATGGTGATCTGGAGAAGGCCATGTATATGTGACAACCACAAGGTTTTGTAAATCCTGACTTCCCCACTTATGTATGCAAACTGAAAAAGGCAATTTATGGCCTTAAACAGGCCTCTCAAGCCTGGTTTTCAAAATTGAGCATCAGACTGTTTTCTTTAGGTTTTATTGAGTCTAGATCAGATTCTTCATTATTTATCTTTCGTAATTCATCACATGTGATCTTTGTGTTAATCTATGTTGATATTATAGTAACAGGTTCTAGTTCTTCTCTTATCTATGATTTTATACTTGCTCTTGGTGCATCATTTCTGGTCAAAAATCTTGGTCAGCTTCATTATTTTCTAGGTATTGAGGTTTTCTGAAATTCTCATGGTTTGTTCATGTGCCAATACAAATACATTACTGATCTGCTGCATCGTACAAACATGTCCAATGCAAAACCAGTATCAACCCCAATGTCTACTTCTACTAAACTTACAACCCACATTTGTGGATCCTCATCTCTATCTTAGTGTCTTAGTGTAGTAGGCAGCCTACAATACCTAGCATTCACTCTACCGGATATTTGTTTCACTATCAACAAAGTCTGTCAATACATGTATTGTCCATGACTACCTCATTGGTAGGTAGTCAAAAGAATCCTCTATTACCTTAAACTCACTCACAACTTTGGTCTTCATTTTTCTCCATCATCCTTATGCAATCTTTCAGCTTTCTCTAATCCTAACTGGGCCGGCTATCTTGATGATAGAAAGTCCATTGGTGGGTTTTGTGTCTACTATGGATCGTATCTTGTGTCATGGGGTTCCAAAAAGCAACCACAATTGCTAGACCATCCACGGAGGCTAAGTCTAAAGTTGTTGCCAATACAACTTGTGAGCTTATATGGATCCAATCTCTCTTAAAAGAGCTTGGAATATTTGTCTAAACCACCAACGTTGTGTTTTGATAACTTGTGGGCTACCTACCTATTGGTTAATCCAATTCTACACTCTTGCACTAAACATGTAGAATTGGATTATCACCTTGTGCGAGATTGTGTAGCTGCTAAAACTCTTCAAGTATCATTTATTTCCAGCAAAGATCAAATAGCTGACATTTTAACAAAACCACTGTCCACTTCTTAGTTTTTGCCAATGCCGCTTGAATTGCAGGGAGCTATTAAAGAAAGAAATTGCTCAACCACACAAGAGGAATGCAACAGCAATACATGTGAAGATGCAAGTTTTGATTCGGTTACACATTAGAATGATCTAGAATGAATGAGAAGGATGAGATAATGCCGTGTATCTGAGAATACCGTAAATTGTGGAAAGTTGTTATTTGAAGTTTGTGTATATAAGTTTGTAATATGGCACAATACCATGTATCTGAAAAATATGAATGAATTGAAATCCTTTGAGGCACTTTGTCAAACATTTGTTTAACACTCTGTTATTTACTTTAATGTGATGCTCACAAATTTCGTTTGGGATCAGACAGATATTTAAAGCGTTGAGACATGCAACACAAGGTTACCTGCTCCCGTTCATGATATATAAGATGTAATGCTCCTAACATGCATATAACATTATGCAATATTCGAAGTGGACACTTTTTTTCTTTAGCATACTATGCACCAAACTATAAATATCTCACATGCTTAAAACATACTGCATACATAAAGACATATTACATAACTGAAATCATAACGCAAGTCCAAAATGGCTATGATCAAAGGAGTATTGGAGATACAATTGTACAGTACAAGTAGTAATTTAAGTTAACTACTATATTAATATTAACGCCGCACCGTCGCTCAGTCGACCATGTCCAGTTGGTCAGATCCCAATTTTCCTTCGAGTTTGGTAACAAGATCTACCATTTCGGGGGAATGGTAGTTGGGACTACCACAGTAAGATTTGATTACAAATCTCAACAAGTTAACAAAAAACGTCCATACAAGTTAATGATGCATGCATGGTAAAAAAAGAATAAATGCATAATCAAATTCATAAGTAATCATAGCACAACTTAACATACAACGTAGCATAACTGATATAACATAAACTGAAACGTGAACTAAACTTAAACTTAGGCTTGACTTGATCTAAACTTGATATGAGACTTGACTTACATGAAATTAATCTGAAACATGACTTAAAATGAACTTGATCTAAAACTTGACTTAACATGAACTTGATCGTTAATACATACTCAAAAGTTGTTATGGCCCCATGTATTCTACGTGTCACAATGGTTGTGTCTCACGTAGTGTATGTGCCATAATTGTTGTGACCCTATACTTCATACTCCACAGTTGTTGTGGCCCCATGAATTGCTAAAATGAAATGTGTTTCCATCAGCGTTAGTGTATCGCACACTCTGATGACTAGCTAGTTAGGCCCCCGCCCGCCACCCATTGACAATATTTCGTCAACTCAGATAATTTCACACCTATTTAGACACTCCAGCATGAACAAAAGAGTTTCAGTAAAATATTACCCCATCCTAGCACTTAGGGTTGTGATTGACACATAGGAGTTTCACATCTATTTAAATAGTAAACTGCTAGTAAGTTAAAACCTAACTTACCTCTATCTTCACATTTTCTAAGCAAATCAAGTGCAATCACGTGGAATTGAAAAATGTGATTTCTAAAAGTTATAAATTAATCACTAACTATTAGAAATAGAGAAAAAATACTAACTTAGAGCAAAATTACCATTTTACCCTCTATATGTGGAAAAATAACAATTTTATCCCTAACTTAAGGATTTTGCATCCTAACTCCAATAATCACCAAAATTTACATACCTCATATAAATTTTATCCTAAACTCAAATATTAATTGAGAAAAATTTAAAACTAAACATAACTATGAAAATGCTATAGGGGCCGAAACTTGCATAGGCTTTTTCCTTGGCATTTGTTGCAATTCTTCCAATTTCAAAACTCATGATCAAACCAAATTTTTGCAACAAAGATCTTTCCATCCTATGTTTACTTAAAACATCCACTAAAAATATGCTAATCATCACCACCAAAATTTTTAGAAAAAGGATTCAAACTTTTTAACTAAAAAAGCAAACCCTTGAATCAAATGATTTAATCTATTTCAAAGCATCTCCAAGAACTTCAAAAATTCAACTGTTACTTCTAAAATATTCATAACATATTCTTAAGAATAACCATATTTTGAATCATGAACAAAAGTCATCAAAATCACTCAAATCATATTTGAACTTTTCGGTCTCTCTCTAAGTTCAAAAACAGATTTTTGTTTCTAACTTCTTTTGATCAACCTTTTGATCCATGATTTATAATGATGTAATCTTCAAACCAAAACATCATATTTAAAAAGGTATCCTAAAACATATCTAAACTTCAAATTCAAGATCACATGGTTAAAAATCAACCAAAACATAAATTTAGCCAAGAACATCAACACTTTGGCCTATCCGAATATCTCCTTGCATAAAATTCATATCTTTGAGTCTAACATTGAATATATTCAAACCAATATTCTAACATGTAAATATGAGGCTTATGATCCTTCAATAAAATTATCAAAGCCATTGGAATAGGTTTAAACCACAAAAGATTTAAACTTTCTCAAAACAGAAACTATTTTTCCTCATCCAATTTCTAAGTTTCTAGATCTAAGAAAATCTTTCATCAAAACCATTAATCATGAAAGAAATCCTCAACCAATAATAATATACACATGTTAAAAATAATCCATAAATATTTCGCACCAAGATATATCTATTAGCTTGGTCAAAAACTTCAAAATATAACAAACTCTCCTGTTTATCATCCAGAATGACCTTTCTGGGGTTTAAAGAACATTCAACTAAAAAAAGTATCTTCAAATGGAACAAATAAGGTATTCACGTAAACTCAACTAAAAAATGAACAATTTTCATGAAGGAAACTTTGTAAGAACACACTTACATAAGTTTTGAAATGGGCGTGTAAGAGAACTCTGAAAAACTATCTGAGAGAGTCTTTTATTTTCTTTCTAGGAAATGTGGGAAAAAGAGATGGAATGAGTGTGAATTGTGCTGGAAGACTTCTTGGACAAGTGAGGGATGAAAAGAGGGCTGAGAGTGAGCTTGAGTGTTGCTCTTGACAACCCAAAAAGTGGACAAAATTATCCTAAGATATTTCCTCATGCTGGAGTGTTGAGTTGAAAGAGTGAGATGGCCCCTTTAGCTTATCCCTTCTAGAACCTTCTAGGCTCCTTTTTGAAATATTTGGTCAGCCAAGTGGGAGTGCAAAACTTAGCCAAAAAGCAATGTTAATGTGGCCAAATTCATGGGCCTTAATGTGCATTAACCGAATGGGCCTCAATTTAGTTTTAAGAGGGTTTGGGTTGCTACCAAGTACAAATCCAAGTTTTAAAAGGTTGGATAATGATTTTCTAACATAAATTTGAAGGATCAATAACATGTGGAAGTAATTTAATTACGCGATTAAACACAATGCTATAAACCTATTCAGTTAGGTTTTTGGAGGTCAACTTTATGGTTTGGATAAAACCGTTTAGGATTTCAGTTTCAACTATGGTTTTGGATTCTCAATTGGATTCCAACCATGAAGTGTTTTACTAGGATGTAAATCCTCTTTGGTTTGGCACAATTTGATTGGTCGGATGGAATAGAGTTTTTGCTTAGGTGGCATGATCTCACACCTTGATTCCTTCAAATCCATCAAACGTTCCTCATGGTGCCAAGTATCTAATACTATTCATTATGTGTGACTAAGATCTTGCCAAGTATCCAAATAAAACTTCTCTAACCTAATTTAGATATTCCATACTGTGATTTTGAAAACACTGTATTTGGTGCGTTTCAATAAACTTAGTATTGAAAGAATCCTAAATATTCATATGAACCTACAATGAAAAATTGTTTTCCGAAATTCAACCCCAAAGTACCCCTAGAAATAAATTCACAGTTTCCAACAGGCATTTCGTCCAAAAATATGAAAATGGGTTATTGCGCCATAAAATCCTAAATAATCAACTGAGTCTAATGGCGTAGACCATAAAGTATTCTGATACTTCTAACTATCTCAAATAATTAAAAATAGTATTTTTTGCATCTTAGTGACTGATAACACTAACTTTGTTGACAGACTAAAACCTATGTGATCAGTCGGTTCATGAAAACTTATGGGGTTTTCACGAGATTTTTAAAACTTATAGAAATTCCACCATTGAATTTCTAGCCGGTTGTTACATATAAAGTGGCGGTTTAGCTTAGGAATGGGTTAGGGGAGGCTCATGATGGCCTCGTGGTGGCTGGGGTGGTGGAGCACAGTGGAGTCATGGGTTTCAAGGGCTTGAATATGGGCTTCAAGATAGGGAAATGGAGGGGGAAGCTAAGGGGAGGCCATGGCTGGGCATGGAAGAGCTTAGGGAGGTCGGTGGAGCTGGTGGTGGCAGCTGGAGGCCGTGGCGGCGGATCTGGGTCGTGAGATGCAAACCATGTGAGAGAGAGAGGGCTGCATTTGGGCTAGCTACGGGCTACGTGAGGGAGGGGGAAGGAGTAGGGGGCTCGTCGGCGACGTCCTGTTGGTTCTCAATGGGGCTGGGGGCTAATGACGGCGGCTCAAGAGTGGACAACCTGTGTAGAGGGCTGCGTGCGATACCCATTTTGGGAAGAAAGGGAACTACGTATTGGGGGGTTGGGGTCGCCGGCAAAAGGGGGAGCCGATGATGGTGGCTAGTAGGACTATAGGTGGCGCATGACAAGGCAGTTGAGCTGAGAGGGGGAATCGCCGCCCACAGATGGACTTGTAGGGATGGTGGTAAGCAGGGACGATGGTAGAGTCCCGCCTATGGTGCACGCACAGGGATAGTGGTAGAGTCTCGCTTGTGATTCCCACCTACAGTGCTCTGATGGTTTGGTTAATAGGCCATTTTCTGGAAAAATTGTGAGATTGGATTTTTGGGCCAAAATGGGATTTTGGCGTGCGTGGAAAATGTGGATTTTCGGACCTCATGCATATGGCATCATGTCCATCATACTATTGTTGCTTAATATATTTTATCTTGAGGTTTGTTTGGTTTATTACCTACATGCGGTACCATCTTTAGTACTGTAGATTTTGGTGCAGGTGAAGAGGTTGAGCCTGAGGATGCGGCTCTGCCGGATGAGTGATCGGGAATCACTCTCTTGTGGGTTGTGACTTATTTCTCCATTTCAGTTATTACTTTAGGTTTGTATTATATTTTTATTGGTTATTTGTAATATTTTTAGTATGCTTGCTTTTAAGCGAGTTTGTATTTAAGCAAATTCTGGTACTTAATCGACTGACTTTATTATTCCGCTGCGTTATTTTTGTTATACACTTGTGCTTGCGCACACATTTGGCACTTAGCAATGGGATGCGTGACCCGTGTTGTCATTATCCCGAAACCTCGATTTCCACGTGTCTGTATGTGGAAGTTGGGGGCGTCACAGAGGAGGTGTTGCCCACGTGAGCTGAGTGAGAGGGAGGAGAGAGAGGGAAAAAGGGAAAGTGAAGGGGAAAAGCTAGGGGTTTTGGTATTTAATCTAGGCCCTTCATCTTATGGTCTCAAATTTGATCTAACGGTGAGGGTTAAAATAGAAATACTATATCATAATCTAAACTTACTTTAGTTTATAAAATAATATTCTTTCATCATTAAATAAATGATGAAATTTTGCTAAATAGATTTAAGAGAATAAAATCATCTAATTAATTAGAGTTTTCAACATAATTTAAATCTCAGAATATTTTTAAAAAACTAAAATTATTTAGATAAAATGATTTTCTACAATTATAATATTTTTGGAGCTCTCAAAATATTATTATTGTCCTTTTTTAATTCAAGCTTGGTTCAATAACACTATAAACATCCCATTTAAAATATTTTTCAGACATTTAAAATACACGAGAGCTTTAAAACACTGGACCTGCTTTAGAAATCACTTGATATTTTAAAAAACACACCATCGAGATTCAGCATGTAGAATGAGACTCGTGACCATTCAAGAGAAGAAGGGGCGGGTTGTTACATCAGTTGTCTTGGAACCTCTAGCTAATCTGAGTATTAACTAGAGCTAGTGGAGATGTTTAGGTTTTAATTAATACTCCATGTAGAATTTCTGGATATTTCATGAATTTCTTTACCTGGATAAAGGCATCAGAGATATTTTTACTAGATAATCGTTGGCTTTTTATGTTAGAGCCTTTTATTATATGTTTTTTTGTAAGATATTCCTGGATATTCATGGCCTTTTTTTTGTATGTTTTTATATCAGTTCTCAACCCTTTTTAAAAGACAAATGCATCTTACCTGAAATTGAGTGGCAAAGCTATTTTTCTTCCAGCTCGTGCAGTACTGAAGCAGGTTGAGTTTTACAAGTACCTGTGCCAATAGTTTTGACAGTACCAGTAGTCAAATTCTGTCCGTGATTGAAGAAACCTGCAAAGTGTATGGAATTGTGAAGCAACTCTTTTAGGGACAGAGAGCCTGCAATTGGAGGTTACATGGCTGTCATGTGGCAGGTTATATCATTTTGTAATAAGTTGATTTTATGGGTCTGAAGGTAATGCTACAGTTAAATTGTTGTATACTTGTAGCTCCCCCAGTGAATTTGATATTGTTATGGCATTATATTTTTTGAGTTAAGTTATTGGATTTTAGAAAATGAGAGAAAAAGTTGAATAAAAATATTATAAAGTTAAAATATTGTTAGAATATAATTTTTTAATAATTGTTTTATTTGAAAAAATTGATTTCTTTTTTTTGTATTTTTTTTTTTGTATGTTTAGAAGTTTGGAAAAGTTATAATAATTAGATAATATAAGATGAAAATTTTGAATATTTGAAATTGAAAAATGCTTGTATTTGATCAAGAGATAAGATGAGATAAGATGAAATCATCTATATTCCCAAACAACCCCAAATTTTCCTATTCATTGAGAAATTAAGCAAAATTCCTAAAAAATGATTGATAAAATCTAGTTTAATCTAAAAGAAAAACCTTACATATCGGTCATACGAGAAAGAAACACTACAAGAAATTAGGCCTTTTGCAGCGTTTTTAATTATGCTGCAATTAAAATCGCTGCAATAGATATCCTTTTGCAGCAAAATATTACTCCTTGCAATATTTTTACATCGATCCACGGTTTAATGAAGCGGGGCGCTTTACTTAGTTTTTTGCAGTGAAATTTGAGTCTATAGCGACAACAATATGCGTTGCAAAAAAAAAAAAACTTCTTGCAGCGGCCTAATATCGTTGCTACTGGCTACGGGCGCGAAAACGGAGGAGAATTTGTTTTTCCCCCCCGAAACCTCTGTTACCGAGTTCAGAGTTCTCCACTTCGCGCCTCTTGCCCATTTCTCCTACCTTCAGTACCCAGGAGACCAACTTCATATCTTTGGCTGGAAATCTACCTCCATTCTCGCCTACGTTCCGAACCCTAGAATCTCCACCACCTCATTTCCCTTCCGAGGAAGCCACGGTCCTCGTTTCCTCCCCATCCCACTGTGTGGGTTTGTGATTACTGTCGGTGTATTTTATTCCGGGGTTCTCTTTGCATCGGACGTTGCCATTGTCAAACCTAACAATTGTTGCAGTCCTTCCGTCACCACAGGTATTGATTCTACTCATTTTCCTCTCTCTCCCCCTTCATCCGCGCTCGCTGCTTTGCATAAATGGGAGCTTATTAGCATGTAGAGGTTATGGTAGATGTTGGAATCTGAAAGCTGCCATTATTTTCTTTCACCAATTTTTTATTTTATTTCATTTATATCTGTATTTTTTTATCGCTGTAGATGTTGGTTTTATGAAATTAGGCCTAAATTTACTAGGTTATAGTTTTAAATTGCACCGTAACCGCTGATTGACATTCCCTTTTGCTTGAAATCCCGAATTATCCAGATTTTAGGTTAGGATTTGAATAGCATCGAAAAATTGGAAGTTTATGTATATCAGGTATTGGAGGAATTCTGCTTTTCTTGCTTATTCCAACGTGAATGCAATAGGTACATCTTTAGGATAACTGTTTTCCTAAATTTGTTATCTTCTTGAACAAATTGTATAAGATGCACCCAATATATTCATTGATGATGAACATTATGGTCTATGATGCATTGAAATGATTTTTGTTTTTTTTTTTTCCTGTCTCATACTAGGTGCTAAGTTGCTACATGAGGTGGAAATTTTAAAACTTAAATCACCTAACAATTAAAGTATATGAGTTCAATGCCTTGGTCATAGACACTTTGTTGCTACACTTTCTGTGAAATTTAAATGTTAGGAGCAGCAATTGTTATTGGTTACATGTAGCAAAATTTCTTTCTAGCCATCATAAACTCCCATGTTGTATACTGCTGGGTATTGCATGGTGCAGTCCTTAATTAGATATGTCCATATTCTAATTAAATGTAATGATTTGGAGATGTTTGGAAGTTGTAATGTAGAGTTTTTTTGGATCTCAGTTGTTGAATATGATCACATCTATTGCTGAATGTATTGGACATTCCATACCAGTGACTGTTGTAATCTTGGTTGATTGGTTTTGATGATTGTCCTGCTATAGATGTATCCTAAGGATGCAGAAATAGTGGATAGTGAAGTAGAGAGTGTGCATGATTCTCCAGTGCACACTTACCCCGTGTACGTTTTTCAGCTAAGTTGCTACAGTAGGCATTTGTTGAGTTCTTCATAATAAAAAATACCATATTACTAGAATAGTTTTTAGAAGTATCATGTCTTTGTGAATTTTTGGGACTTCTTTCTGTTCTTGATAATAATAAATCGCTACTTTCCAGCAATTTGCAATCATCTGACTAGTCATTTCTGTTATCACTGCTAGGCTGGAGTTGGAGAGAAAGACGTTATAAAGAATGCAACAGATCAATTTCCCCCGCATGATGCAAACCGAGAAGTTTATATATCCTGCCTACAATGCCCAGGTGCACTTGGTGTAAATAACATTTTTAAATATAAAAGAGCAAGACTGGTTGCACTATATATTTAGTAGTTAGAAAAGTTTCATTTGGTCCACCCCATTGTATAGCCCATAACTATATTAATGTGAATTCCCAAAGAGGATTAGATTCCCTCTGTGTTTGATTTATATCACAAGATTTTTTATCCAAGATATTTATTAGTGTATATAAGGCGTGGCCATGAATTTTTTATTATGTTTACTAATTTATAAGTACTTAATAAAGTGATTATCAGCTAGGTGTCGTTTCATATAGGTGAAAAAATATTGAAAATATTTTTAATTGGGTTTAAGGTATTAAAACACAAATAAACTATTATTTGGACATATAAATAACTAACAATTAATAATATTATTTGGACATATTAATTTATTATTTTAAGTTAGTCACTAAATTGGACATTTAACTAAGTTAGTTGACTTAGTTATAAGCCGAAGCGGAGGAAAAAAAAAACTGTAAAGCCATCTTTTGCAGCGTTTTTTGATCGCTGCAAATACAGAACCATTAAATCCGAGCGTTACAAAATAATTTTCAAAATTGCTGCAATTACTCATTTGCAGCGTTTCTTAACGTTGCAAATACTCAAAAGCAACGATTACAGGGCGTTGCAACAACAATTCAAAGCAACGAAAATAAATATGTTGCATTAGTTTCTATTCTATTGCAGCGCTATTTACCTATTTGCAGCGATTTAATTACGTTGTAAGTGAACTAACGCAACGAAAAAAAATTGTTGCTTTGGCATAATCTATTGCAGCGTTTTTCTTGTTTATTGCAGCGATTAGTACACGCTGCAATTAGTTACAAAAGCGGCGCTAAAATGATATGTTGCTTTTGACGTATATCAATTGCAGCGCCTATAGATTAATTGCAGCGATTTTAAGTGTTGCAAAAAAGTATAAAAGCAACGAACCAATTGTAGCGCTGCTGTTGTTGGCTGGCTATTGCAGCGAAATTTAATGACATAGCAAGGATAAATTTCGCTGCAATTAATCAAATGCCATGGTAGTCAGATGGGGTGGCCTTTTGCAGCGTGAAATTAGTGACTTTGCAGCGGTTTAAAAACGTTGCAAATGAAGGCTTTTGCAGCGTTTTTTCAATAACATTGTTATTGATCAAAAAAATCACGTTTATACTGTCGAACATGCAAGGAGGGTAATAGCTGCAATTGATCAATTACAGCGTTTTTTGAATGTATTTGCAACGATTTTAAGCGCTGCAAAAGGGCTAATTTCTTGTAGAAGGGGCCTAATTGATCTTCGTGAGCTTAGTCTTTACCTCGTTGCAATATAAATTTCAGTTGTCTTCAGTACAAAATGCAAACTCTATGTCTCCTCTCTCCCACTTGAGAATGTTAAGTTCGGGCAAAAATTTTGCAGGAGGATTTTGTCAATTTCAAATTTTCTATATTTTCATCTAACGATTACCTAATCATTGTCTAAACACAAAATTTAATACAATTTTTTTAAAACTTACAAAAAAAACCGAAAAAAAAATACAATTTTTTCAAGTTTCAAAACAAAAAAATATTTTAAAATTATATTTAAATAATTTTTTAACTTTATAATATTTTTATTCAAATTTTTTCTTTTATTTCTCAAAACTAAACAAAAACATCTTAACTCAAATAATTTCACTAATATTTTTAAACTATTTCACTATTATTCTGAAACAAGCCTCAATTTCTTTGTATTGACACTTGAAAGAGTAATCACTCTTACATTATATGTCAATGCGCTATGCATCTTTTTGAGAATTTCCCCAGTGCTCTACTATGGTGACTTCCACCGTTCAGATAAGAAAACAATTGGATGTGGGTAATCTAATTATTAAGCCACGATTAAGTAGAGTTTAGATAATTTTACACACTATATGTCTTGTAACTGCGCATAGACTAACCGGCCGAGAACTACTACTTTGATTGTTTCCTCTATGATAGTAGAGAAATTTAGCATTTTTTCTTGAGTTTAATTTGGGTTTCAATCCTTGTGCTTTGATATCAGTTAAATGATGAAAACCACCATTCCTATCAGCTAATGTTTTGGGGATAGTGGTAAGTTTTCAATCATTTAAAAGTTGAGAAATGACATTTGTGGTTGTGGATTGTGCAAGTATCGCGCACTCACTTAAAAAAAAAAATGAACTAATAGGGGATCCATATGAAAAAAAAAAAAACTAACTTTTTAATCGTAGATTTTATTCTTTTTCAAAATGATTGCGCGGCACTTGTACACTCCATAACTGTACTTAGCATAACTTCAAAACGCAAGCTCTCCATATTAAAAAGAAATCCCTCTAGCTTGCTTGCTGCAATTTTGGTAGGTCCCCTCTCTCTCTCTGTGTGGGTACAGGTTCTTACCTCCCGTCTTCTTTCCCTTTCTCTTTTGTTTTTTAACAATTGTAGACTTCGCCGCATCACCAACAGAGTACGCATTTCGTCCACAAAGTTGTCTGTACGTAGCATTGTTGTTTTAGATATTAGTCATTTTGATTTAGAAGTAAGAGTGAACGAATCAAATTATATGATGTTATTGGGAATCAAATTGAATGATACAGTTGCTTCTTATTTCTGAGAACATGATTCAACTTCACGTAAACTCGAATGATTTTTGAAATTTCTAGGTGTATCTAATGCCTACCCAGCTTATGAGTTACAATATTTGACAACTATATTGATGCAAACCCAACCTGATATGGCGTATCCAAGTTCATATTATATGTTGATGGTGGTGAACTATTTTTAAAAAGTAGATTTGCATAAAGAAACACGGCCTTGTTTTTTTCACAACTCCTCTCAACTCATTTCATCTTATCTAATCAATATAATTTTTTCAAATTTCCACATAAAATAAAATAAACAATTCAATTTTTTCAAATCTTAAAATAAAAATAATATTAGAAATAAATATTTTAACAATATTTTATTTAACATTTAACTTTAATCTTAATTCAACTCATCTTATTTCATCTTCGAAACAAACAAGGCCTATTTATTGAATTTACGTTCATTGTTTTAATAATATGTAGAAGCCAATATCGGGACAATTAAGCAATTCTCTGGTGGTATTTTCTTTAGCGAATCATTCAGTTGTTACTTTTTGTAAAGTTTAATCCATTTTCAACTCAATTCCATGTAGTTACTCGAACCAGCTGGCGCATCATGATAAACACCACATTTGAAATACTTGTTGCCTGCCCCTCTAATATCGTTCCCCTCGTACTTTTGGATGGCCATCAATAAAAACTCTCATTTCTCTTCTTCCCAGCGCATCATGGATAGTGAATATTTAATCTGCACCACTTATCGTACAGATTTGCAGCCACCAGTTAAGAAGTATAATATCCATGTCTCCTTTGTAGATCCTAGTTGCAGGGTGGTGACTGCCTGGTTACCACCAAGAGCCTAATAGATAGGTCAATACCAATCACCATTACTTGTGATTATGTTACATCACCATTTATTCCAAAAGTTTAAGCTGTTTAGAAGAAATTATTTATTTATTTATTTATATTATATTCTTAACACTCCATCATGTGTGGGCTAAACTCATTCTCAATTAGTATAGCTGATGGGATAGAGTGTAGAGTCAGGATTCGAACTAAGAACCTCTATTTTAATATCATATGAAATAACCTCTTATCCCAAAAACTTAGAAATTGGTATTCATTTTTATTTTCTATCTTGTGTCTTTTCTAAATATTGGAGTTACAAGAAGCTGAAGTTGTCGTGAAAATGGCCACCTTAATAGCTCCTTTTTGTGGTTTCGATTACCTATTCAATGATTGCTACTTCTGTTCTTTTCTTCCTCCACAACCTACCTAGCTCATTTTATATAGAGCTGGTTAGCTAGGACAACCTCCTCCACGCGGCAACAGAGTATGTTAAGACTCCTAAAAAGTCAAAGTCAAACATTGATGAACTTCAACCCACCAACAGCAATTCAAAGAAGGCAAGACAGTTTTCCAAATCAGAGGTTTGAAATTCATAACATAGCATGGACAGCAGGATGGTATGTACCATTTTTGAGATGTATATCATAAATTACTGAGAAAGTTGAATAGGGACCATAAACTACAGGACCGAGAGTGCACATTCAAGTTGAAGATAATTTAAGGTGAATATTGTGACTTTTTCTCATCAGCAAAAGGGGGACCCATTTTGCAGGCAATGCATATTGTGTTGCAGCACTTCAATTAATTAAAAGATTCAAACCATGCCAAGTCTGTCTAATCTCACTGCTAATTCAATATTAATGGTAGCTTGGGGAAAGAGAAATATATCTTGGTTTGCTACCGAACTCTCATGTCTCTCTCTCTCTCTCTCTCTCTCTCTCTCTCTCTCTCTCTCTCTCTCTCTCTCTCTCTCTCTCTCTCATACACACACACACACATTAAATAACTTGCATCTCATTTCAGTTTCATCTGTTATAGAACGAGGCTATGATCATGATGCCAACTTGGAATATATTAAACTGAAATAGATCCGTCTACAAGGACTATATTGATCCCCCGTTTAAACTTTGAACTGATCAGTACAGTTGAAAGTTTTTAGCTCTCATAAGGCATCCCAAAAGAGGTTCTAGTCATTTGCCAAGCCCGACCAGGTGTACCCGAGTTTTCCTATGTGGGTACCGACCTGGATTGTTTCGAAAAACCCCAACCCAGATGAACATCACTAATATTTTTCAATGATCTGTTGTAAAAGATGTGCTTTCCTATATCAATATTGTGTCCTCCTTCAGAAGATGACCACATAAATGGTTTATGGCCACCATCACTGCTTGCCATATGAAGAACATTGTGATTGGATGGCCGGCCAGCAATTGACTTGCTCTTGGTACTTTTAAGCAAGTCGAGGGGAGGGGTAAACAAAAGATTAGCTTGATCTGATGGTGATTGAGAATGATATCAATATAATAGCAAACGTCAAGCCCACATAATGCATTTATGCATTTTTTTTTTCATTCATATTGTTGATACACAAATTCCCAAAATATAATTTGAACACAAAATATTTTCTAAGAAACACACATCTATTAAAAGAATCATTAGTTAAACCAACACACCTCTGACTTTGATATTTCTACATTCTACATATATAATTTGCCAGTCTCAAACTGCAAATTCTCATAATTGATATTTGCAAGTCTCAAACGTTTTTTTGAAAGAAATAGGTAAAACTGAGACTCACATAAAGAATTATATTTTTTTTTTTTAAATATTATTTGCAGTCCTAAAGTATGTAATCTACGCGTATTCTTTTTAAAAAAAGTAGATATATCTGGTATCACATAAAAAAATTATTTTTTAATAGTGGCTCCACTTCTTTTCAAAAGGAGTAAATAGAAACTACATATTTCGAGGCTGTATGTATCATTACCATTTTTTAATAATAATTCTTTTTTTTTATATAGTAAAACTTATACACCTTAAAATTATAATGACGATTTGAATTTCGTATCCTTTTGTTTCGGCAGTTTGCAGCCTTAGTCTCCGTTGGACAGGCTTATAGTTTTTGGGCTTATGTTCCTCTATATCGCGGGCTCCGATCCAACCCTTCGGAGAAATATTCAGCCTACCATTTTGGGCAAAAATGTCGCATTACTTCGTCTGGTCTTGTAATATAGTTGTTAAACTACGTGTTAGAGTAACTTTATATATATTTATTGAGTGTGTAAGTATCGTAGAATCTTTTTAAAAAAGATTAAAATTTATTATTAAAAAATTAATTTTTTTAAAAATAATTATACGGTATTTGCACACTCACAATTATAACTATCATTTCTCCGGCTAATATATCATGAGCTATTTTGTTTTTCGCTATATTTTGGGATGAAATTTGAGTTATGGATCTAAAAATATAGCGTTAAGTTTAAATCTAATTTTAAGTTTCTCCTATAAAGATTAAATATTGTTAATTCTCATAATTTTGTTCCATTATTTTTTTTTTTAATATCTCATCCGTCGGGAGCTGATGTCGACTCAAGAAAGATCCAACTCTATCCAAACCATATCTGACTTGATTTATCCGTTGATCTTTCGATTAAGTGGCCTTGAACACAGACGGCATCTTTTGCACTATATGCATCGTTTTTATTTTTTTAATTCAGATATGAAAATAATCAGCAAATATCTCTAACTACAACATAACTCACCTGCAGTTAATCAAATAAATATTCATCAATAAGTGAGAAATAGATATATATAGAACATGATCAGGTAGTGCTCAAAATCATCAGTATCCATAAATTAAAGTGTATCATCGAACTCTGATCAAATAATCGAAAAGTGGCCTTGAACACAGTCGACAACAGTATTCTGCAACCGACACAACAAGACAAAAGGAAATGACTAAGAAATCTCGTGTATTTCATCATTAAAGTTTTGTGATTGTGGGCTCCAAGTTAGTAAAACATTACTTCCATTGACTTTTTGCGGAGGATGGATTGGCTAAGAGATCTTTTGTGTATTTTCCTCAACTTTTTGCAATATTGTGGGATCAGAGTTACTTGTCTTTTTTGCTTTTTTTCTCGCGGTTTCTGTAATGGCAAACGTAAATGGAAAACATGTTTACAACCTGACCCGTCCCATAGAGCATTATCAGGAGAGTAGAGAGTTAGGCTGCGTTTGGATAAATGTTAAACTGATTTAATTTTTTTTTTTTATAAATAATAATGAATTGAATTGATTGAATTGGAAAAATTGAAATTATTTTTTCGGTTATTGGAAAAATAGGAGAATACACTATTGTGCACAAGTTTGGCTATATTATTTCCTACAAGAGCAATATTGCAATTCTCGAAGAGAAAATCCCGAAGCTACTTGAGAAGAAGGAGGCAATGTAACAATATGTTGATGGAGCCCAATGGAATCAACAAGTAGTTGCAAGTGAAGTACAGACTTGGTTGACAAATGTGGAGAAAAAATTGAAGAAACGCAGAAATTCCTTGAAAAAGATGTCAAAGCTAATACAAAGTGCTTGAATGGTTGGTGTCCTGATTTGAAGCTACGCTATTCCTTGGATAAGAAAGCTCAAAAGAATACTCGAGCTGTCGTTCAATTGCTAGAAGAATGTGGAAAATATGATAGGGTGTACAACACTCAACCTCCATTGGAAGTAAGATCATCATCCACATATCAACAGTTTAAAGATTTTGAATCATGAAAATTGATGACTCGAAATGTTTTGGAAGCTCTAAAGGATAAAAATATAGACACGATTGCATTATGCAATATGGGAGGGATTGGCAAGATAGAAATGGCCAAAGAGATTGAGAGAAGAGTGAATCTAGTAATTTATTCCATAAAGTTGCCCTTGCGGGAGTGTCCCAAAGTCCAAGCTCGAGAAAGATTCAAGGCGAACTTGTAAAAATGCTAGGTCTCAGACTTGATGAAGAGAGTTTACCTGGAAGAGCAAAGGAACTATATTCAAGATTGACTGAGAATAAGAATGTCCTTGTGATATTGGATGATGTTTGGAAACCACTTGTATTGAGGCTATTGGAGTTTATTATGCAGTTCAAGAAAAGAGCTGCAAAATCTTGTTGACATCAAGAAACGAAGAAACTTGCAATGCAATGAAAACTCAGAAGATTTTTCCAGTTGGACTTTTATCTAAAGAAGAAGCGTGGAATATTTTCATAGAAATGGCAGGTGATTGTGTCAATACCTACGATCTAATCTCACTTGGAAAATAGGTCTTGGAGGAATGTGCAGGTTTACCCCTTGCTATTGCGAGAATTGGAAATGCTCTTAGCAACAAAAGCATAAAAAATCAATGGAAAGCCGCGCTTCAGCAACTTCAAATGTCTAACTCACAAAATATTTATGGTTTTCATGCAAATGTATATTCCAGCATAGAGTTCAGTTACAAATATTTAAAAAGTGACAAGGGCAAATCATGTTTTTTGCTATGTTGTTTGTATCCCGAAGATTATGATGTTCCAGTTGAACATTTAGTCAAGTATGGAGTTGCAAAAAGGTTTTTTAAAGGCTTGGATAATGTGGAAGAAACAAGCGTAAATGTCCATGCAATAATTTGGAATCATAAAAGATCAAATCTCTTGTTGGATAGCAACAAGGACTAATGCGTCAAAATGCATGATGTTGTACGAGATGTTGCCATATCAATTACATCCAAAGAAGAAAATGGTTTTATGGTAAATTTGGACAGAGAACTCAAAGATTGGCACTACAATAAAAGTAAGAATTGCTGGTGTTTATATTATCGACGGTTGTTTATGCACCGGTACAAATATATTATTGTTGGCACTTATTGTTTATGCTAGTAAATAATTGAATTTTCCGGTGTTTATATTGTTACGTTGGTAATAACATCTATCTTTGGCAGTGTTTAAAAAAGGGCTGAAAATATATCAATTTTACGCCAGTAAATTAGCTGTTTCTAAGCACTTATATTATTACACTGGTAATAATATATTGCTTTGGTGGCGTTAAAAAAATGCCAAAAAGTGATCAAATTTACGCCAATAAATTATTGAGTTTTTCGGCGTTTATATTGTTAAAAAAATGTCTACAATTAATCAATTTTACGCCGATAAATTAGTAGTCTTCCAATGTTTATATTGTTACGCCGGTAATAATATATAGATTTGGCAGCATTTAAAAAAATGCCGACAATTGATCAAGGGACTTGAATAATAATATTTCTTTATAAATCACTAATTATTCATTCAAAGAATGGGTCATGAACCAAACTACTAAAGGGCATCTTCCTAAGATTCACAACTTCCAAAAAGAGTAGCAAAACTAATGCATAATCCACCACTTCACCTAACACCTGACTTCAAAACTTTTACAATCCGTTCCAATTCCAACTTAGCAAAACGGAGCAAACGTTGATATATGGCATAACTATAAATATTATCTTAATTAAGGAAAGTTGCAAATACCATTAAACTAAAATTTTAATATAATTTGAGATTCTTCACTTATAATCCCCTCAATCCTCATCCTCGTCGTTCTCTTCCTCTTCTTCTTCTTCCTCTTCATCATTCCTCTCTTCTTTATCTTTCTCTTCCTCTTCATTCTCTATTTGATTTTGTCTTGAAGCCTGAAAATAAATTCAAATGAGGGTCCAAAAATTCTAAAATAAGGTTGAATATCAACTAAACATATATGGGGTGCTCACATGTGCATGCACAAATGTGTTTACTAAGTTTCACAATTCAGTTAATTTGTTCCGCATTTTATTAAACTTTTCTTTGAATATACCATCTTCTTGTGTAGAGGTTGGTAGTGAATGTTGACAAGTTTGCCCTCTAGGAGTTGGCCCAAACCCCAAACCACGCACACCTCTAGGCCATTCTTGGCCCATAACTTTAGAATAAACATATATAATGCCCAAGTCATGGTTCTTCTAGACCCCATTTCTATTGGACTTGTGTTCTGTGTTAAAAGTTCATCAATCTCAATCTATAATAGATAATAAAAAATACACATTCTTCATCTTATAAATCTATTAAATTTAAAAAGTAATAAATTTGAAAATAAACATACTACTTTCTTCCTCATCTCATCATTGTAGTGGGTGCTATCCTTTCTCTTATGGGTCATGACAAACAACTGGGCTCGACTTGGCAATATCCCAGTCAATTTTTGCTACGTTCAATATTTTAGATTAAACACATATATCGAAAAGAAAGAACTAACAAATATTCAACAGTAAATAAATACTAATTAAATAAATAGTGCATCATGGGCATATCTTGCATAACTTTTGATCCTCCGTTGTGAACAACCACCTGCTTATGACACTCTTTTTTTTATTACATTTTGACTACAACATCACAAAGATTATGAGAATTATGATTAAAATAACTAGTTGATTGACTTTCTAAATCTATAAGAGAAATGCGCGTGTTGTTACCTTATATTCTAGATCAAACCAAAAATTGGCCAACTCTGCTAGTTGCTACCATATTGAGACTTGCTAGCACCACAACTTGTGCTATAAAGGTGTCTTTTTCATGAAGTAACTTTTTCTTCAATTCGTGCTTGTAATCTTTCCATTTATTCCCTAGGTCCTTCAATATCCATTATAAAGTATATTGGCCATTGGTTGTCAATATAAGATCATAAAGTATAAATTGTAATTAATATACATTATATAGTAATTAATATACATTATATACTAATGTATATTAGTATTACTAATTTACTAATATAATTATTAAAAGGATTAATATATTGAGAATTTATTAAGCCATAAAATTTTATTAATATATATTTTATTTAAAGCTTATGATCAAATAAATATTCATATTTAAGATTATAATAACATTATTATATATATAGTATATTAACATAAAATTATAATAACATTATCTTATATATAGTAAAATATTATTATATATATTATAGAATATTATTATATATAATATAAAAAATATTATATAGTATAAAGCGCCACTGCCTAATGAAAACTTAAGTTGGTGCCTCCCCTCAAATTTTCATAAAATTCGAACTTCCCTCTCACTGCTTGCAGCCCTACAAATTATAGTATGAAGCGCCTTTTATTCCCTCATTTATCAGCCAACAAGTTTACACATGCCAACGAGATGCAGCCCCGCCCACGCACACATCTACCTTCATCGAAGGAGAACCGAACAAGATCACCCACTACCACATGAGCTTCTCCACTCCACTGCCTCCGCCTCATGCCGTTACTCCATGCCGCTGCCTCACGATTGAGAGAGGCCATGACAGATCACAGCCGTGTATGACCACCACCCAATGCAGCCGAGTCCTCTCATGCACAACAAAAGTCCCTCCAACCAACGCCACCACGTGCACCCTCCGCACTTGGAAAGTTGCTTCGGAAGCTACAAGTGAGATGCGAATTAGATCAAACCAGCAACCACGTCCTGCATATAATACTGAACCTGTAGCCTCTATTTTAAGCAAGACGAATAGAGCATTGTTCTCCAAACCGAGGGCCATGTCTTGCTGCAGTTGGGCCATGAAGCCACCACAAGCAGCAATAGAAGACGCCAAAAAACAAGCCTTCACTGCCCAGTTGATATTCAGCATCACTGTCCGCAACTCCCACGCCGTTTTATGCGTAAACCCCCACTCAAATCAAGCTTTCTCTCTCCATTCTCTCTCTTTCTCATCACATTAATAATATTTCTCCCTTCCACAGTATAGTACTGCCGCCTCCCAGCCACCTTGTGCCCCTTTTTGGTTCTTCTCTCATTTTTCATCTTGTTGAAAACCACCTAAGTGTGAAACCAAGAAGTCCAAAGACTAGTCTGCACCGTCCAAGCTCTGCACTGTCCTATATAGTTGCAAATTGAAGATAGCTGCTGTAGCTCACCATTTGTTCTCAATATTGGTTAATATTTAGCAGAACTTCTCCTATAAAATGAGAGCTCTGATTTGTAAATGGTGTGTGTGCAAAACAGAGGAGAGAAGAGACTTTATGCTGAGTGTTTGTAAACTTGTACAAACTTAGTGAATTTTACTCCACTGGATGTAGGGATGTTGCCGAACCATTTTAATATTGTCTCTATCGTCTTGTGTGATTCTTGAACAGTTTTTTGTGTAACAATTGGTATCAGAGCCGTTGGTTCGGGTTGTCCAGAGATCAAGTTGACCGGAATCAACTTTTGACAACTCCAGGGAGTTCCTCGCGTTAAAATGAATATGTTGCCGCAAACGGAATAAAAAATAGACATCGAAGGAGCCCGCATGGCCGCTAAAAGGTTGGAGCGTGCACTCATGCGCCCCACTCGCAGCTGGAGGTTGAAAAAGATTGAACATCACGTGCTCACGCACCCCCATGCGCAATTGAAGGTTGAAGGCGCATGACATACACCCGCCCCCATGCACCCTACTTACTCTCTGCGCATGCATCACACGCGCCTCACATACCCCAGATGCCCTGCCTCAGCGCGTGTAGCACACACACTAGACGATTTGGACCGTTCAAATTTCAGATCAATTTTGGGCTTGATCTAAGCGATTTGGAGTCTGATTTCAATGATCAAATAGTGTTTTCCAACTATTTAGATCATTTCGGACTCATCTGTATGGTTAGAATTTTGAAATTTATTTTCTAATTTTTTCAAAATTCATATGGAAGGTTCTAGGGGAGATAGAAGCTCTAGAAATGCAAGCAACTCTGGGCTTAGGTCCACAGTTTCGAATACCAAGTTTGAAGTTGAGAAGTTCGATGGAAGTAACAACTTTGGCATGTGGCAATGCGAAGTGACGGACGTTTTGATCCAACAAGAGTTGGATATCACGTTAGAAGAAAAACCAGATGATTTGATCGAAAAGGATTAGAAAAAGTTTAATACCTAAGCTTGTAGTACAATCCATTTATCCCTGGCCAAAGATTAGAAGTATTTTATCATAAGAGAGACAAAAGCAAGTGAACTTTACTAAAAATTAGAAGATAAGTTCATGAAGAAGAGCATTGAGAGTCATTTGTACTTGAAAAAAAAGCTCTTCATATTCCAATTACGTGAAGGTATTTCTATGTCTGAACACCTCAATAGTTACAATCAAATTTTTGCTGATATACTAAACTTGGATGTTGAGATCCAAGATGAAGATAAGGCTTTACTATTATTAAACTCTTTGTCTGATACATATGAGCATTTAATTACTACACTATTGTATGGGAAGGAAAAAATCATTTTAACGATGTATGTAGTTCTTTGATTAGTAATGAGTACTGCAGAAAAGATAAGTAGGTACAACTAGATACATAAAGTGATGTATTAACAGTAAGAAGGAGATCACGATCAAAGTATCCAGCAAAGCAGAAAGGTTTTCAATCGAAAACTCGGGCCACATCACGTGGTTCATCAGTCGGGAGAAAAATCGCCAAAGACGAGTGTTCTTTTTGTCACAACAAATGGCACTGGAAGAATGATTGTCCCAAACTGAAGGGACAACAGAAGAATCAACCCACCACAGCCAATATCGTGGACAGAGATGAAGATTCAGACATTGCCTTGTCAAGTTCATCATCCATTTGTCATTTTGATGAATGGATTATGGATTCTGAATGTAATTATCACATGTGTCTGGTTTACTGATTTCACAAATATTGATAGTGGAGCAGTACTTATGAGCAACGACAGTGCCTGTAAAACTCAAGGAATATGAAGCATTCAGTTGAAGCTATACGATGGAACTATCAAAATTCTGACAATAGTAATGGGAGATCAGGTGGCTATGAAGGGTTTGAGGCTATGAAACTTGTACTTCTTGCAAGGAAATACTGTTGATGGTAGAGCTTCCACAGGTTGTGAGAAGCTAGATAAGCTCTACAGGCTGTGAGAAGCTAGATGAGACTGATGTTAACACCACCAATCTTTAACATATGTGTATGAGACACGTCGGAGAAAGCTTGGCAAACACTGGTGAGGTAAGGCATACTCAAGGTGCCAAGACTGGTAAATTGTCTTTCTATGAGCACTGTGTATTGAGGAAGCAGACACGGATCAAGTTCAGAATCACAATACACAAGAGATACTTGACTATGGACACTCCGATGTTTGGGGACCTACCAAGATTGCATTTTTGGGAGGTAAGCATTGGTTTGTAACTTTTGTAGACAATTATTCTCATCGTGTGTGGGTGTATAATATATAATAATAAAGATGAAGTGCTGAATATCTTCCTTATTTAGAAGAAAATGATTGAAACTTAGACTGGTAGAAAAATCAAGTGACTCAGATCAGATAATGAATGGGAGTACACTTTAGACCCCTTCATGGAAGTATACCAGAGAGAGAGAATTGTCAGACACTTCACAGTACGAGAAACACCACAATAGAATAGTGTGGCAAAACAGATAAACCGTACTTTGCTAGAGAAAGTGCGATATATGTTACTGAATGCTGCATTTAGTAAACAATTTTGGACTGAAGCTGTGACATATGCCTACCACCTCATCAATCGAGTATTCGCAGCTACGAATGGCGAGAAGACTCCCATTGAAATTTGGAAAGGTACACATGCTACTGATTATGACTCTTTACACGTTTTTGGATGTATAGCTTACTATCATGCTAAAGAAAGTAAGCTTGATCCTAGAGCCAAGAAAGCAAAATTCTTAGGCTTTAGTACTGGTGTAAAAGGGTATAGACTCTGGTGCATAGAGTCTAAGAAGGTAATCATTTGTAGAGATGTTACATTCAATGAATCTGAGATGCTTATGTGACATAAAGATTCCAATGAAGGCAGTCAAGATGGTGAAACACCCAGTGATTCGCAAAAGGTAGAGTTTACTACTTCAAAAGATTCAGGAGACACAGATGGACAGCATGGATAAGATGAGGTTGATAGTCTAGTCATAGTACCTCCAAGTTAAAACATAATCAATAGCAACAAACAAGCCGAAACGAGAGAAACGTGTACTGACACGTTATGTAGACTTCGTGACATATGCACTACAAGCTGAAAGGGGTAAGATCTCAACCACTTACAAAGAATCCATACAGTCTAGTGAACAAGTTGAATGGACCAAAGCAATGAATGAAGAGATGCTGTCTCTTCACCAGAACCAGACTTGGGAGCTTGTGCCGCTTCTACAAGAAAAGAAGTCAATTGGCTGTAAGTGGGTTTTCAATCAAAAAGATGATCAAGCTGCTAAAAATGAAGTACGATACAAAGCAAGATTGGTAGCCAAGGGCTACTTTTAGATAGAGGGAATTGACTATAGTGAAGCATTTTATATTGTTGTGAAGCATTCATCCATTTGGATATTGCTAGCTTTGGTTGCACAAAATAATTTTGAGTTAAGACAACTTGATGTGAAGACAGCTTCTTACTTGGTGATATGAAAGATGAGATTTATCTGTCTCAACCAGAAGGTTTTAAAGTAGCTGGAAAAGAAAAATGGGTTTGCAGTCTAAAGAAGTCTCTCTATGGATTGAAACAGTCACCTCGGTAATGGTACAAGCGTTTCGACCGCTTTATGATGGACCTGAAATATACTCATTGCCAATATGATCATTATATATATTTCAAAAAATTTACAAATGGATCTTTCGTATAATTGCTTGTATATGTAGATGATATGTTGATTACATGTAAAAGAAAGGTGGAGATAAATCGTTTAAAAGCTCAGCCGAGTCATGAGTTTGAAATAAAAGATCTAGGAGAAGCACGAAAAATATTGGGGATAGAAATTAACAGAGATAGGATGAATTGTACAACTCAACTTACTCAGAAGCAGTATCTGAAGAGAGTATTACAACGCTTCAACATGGACTTGAAAACGAAGCCGGTGAGTACTCCAATGCCCCCATATTTCAAGCTCAGTGCATTGCAGTCTCCTAAAGATGATGAAGAGCGAGACTGCATGAAGAATGTTCTATATGCAAGTGTTGTTGGAAGCCTAATGTATGCCATGGTGTGTATACAGCCTGATATCTCCTAGGCCGTCAGCTTAGTCAGCCGATATATGCATAAACTTGGAAAGATACACTGGCATGTGGCTAAGTGGATTTTAAGGTATATTCTAGGGACCGTAGATTTTAGTTTGAAGTTTGAGAAGAGTGAAAATAGTCTAGTAACTGGATATATTGACTCAAACTATATAGGTGATCTTGACAAATGCTAATCGACAACTGGATATGTGTTTGTTATGGCTAAAGGACCAGTTAGTTGGTGATCAAATTTGCAGTCTACAATTGCACTATCATCCACGGAGGCTGAATACATGGCTGTAACAGAAGCTGTGAAAGAAGCCATTTAGTTACAAGGACTGGTAACATATTTGGGCTTTAAGTAACAAGAGATTACCTTTTACTGTGATAGCTAAGGCACAATATATTTGGCCAAGAATCAAGTGTATCACTCTCAAACGAAATACATTGATGTCTGATTTCACTTTGTATGTGAGATATTAGAAGAAAGGGACATTCTAGTTCAGAAGATTGGCACTGAAGACAATCCAGCAAATATGTTGACAGAAGTTGTCACAGGGATTAAGTTTCAACACTACTTGGACTTGATCAATATCACACACTGCTAAGCACCTTCGAGGTGCATTGGCGCCGGTGCAATCACTTGAATGATGCAATAGTTTGTAAGCAGCCTAGTATTAGCACACTTGAGTGTATGTGGTGATTGTTGAAAACCATCTAAGTGTGAAACCAAGAAGTCCAAAGACTAGTCTGCACTGTCCAAAGTAATTGGTCTACACCGTCCTAGCTCTACACCATCCTATATATTTGCAGATTGAAGATAGTTGCTGCAGCTCACCATTTGTCATTAATATTGGTTGATATTTAGCAGAACTTCTCCTATAAAAGGAGAGCTTTGATGTGTAAATGGTGTGTGTGCAAAACAGAGGAGAGAAGAGGGTTTATGCTGAATGTTTGTAAACTTGTACACTACTTAAATATTGTCTTTATCGTCTTGTGTGATTCTTGAATAGTTTTGTGTGCAACACATCTGTCCATGCTCTTCATCAAGCTTTGCTTCTTTATGTTCATGCTTGTTTGTTGATGTAGTTTGTTGAACTTTCCAGGGGACTGCATGCACTGGAGGATCAAAAATCCTGATCTCAAGTTTATTACTTATTTCAAGCTATGAAGTACTGCTTCAATAATATTCATATTTCTTCTTATATTATTTTATATAACTTGCCACCCCATACGGCATACACGTTGACATGAAGAAATGCAGAAAGTCATGGGGATTAACATTTCCCTCTGTCCCTCTGATCATTATTTTTTTGTGTTGTTTTGAGTGTATCATAGTGAATTAAATATATGTATCTAATTAACATAGTGAATTAATTATATTAAATATATGTATGTTTGGAAAAGGGAAATAAAAAGATCATTGCTTCTTATTTTGCTAACTTTTTTCCACTTTCCATCTATTATCTGACAATTTCTGATGTCCCTCGCTCATGCATAGGAAGTTATGGTACTAGAAGCACTTCTGCAATATTGTTTGTGAAAGGAAGAGATGAAGTAGACTTTTACAAGAGGCATGTGGAAAGCCGTGCAAATTCTGTTTGGCTAATCTCATATATATATGTAACAGAGTTTCAAAATGGTCCATTAATGATTTTATATATAGTTGTTATTAAATCACTTTCATGTGATTTGATTTGTAATTTTTTTTCATTATAGGAATAATGATCCATTATATCATATTTATTATTAATTTATATATTATATTTTTTATTGTAGTATATCATATTATTGATATGTTTTAATGCAATGCATCGACAACGAACTAGTGGCAACGTTTAGATAAACGTCGTTAATTTATTCAGTGTGTCGCCAACGTACTATTAGTGACATTTAAATAAATGTCCACAATTTATATGATGCGCCAGCAATGTAATAGCAGTAGTGTTTATGGTAATGCTGCTATTTTAATTAGTGGCGGCGTTTGTATTAATGTCGTTAATTTAATAAATGTATCACAACGTAGTATTGATGGCATTTAAATAAATATCATCAATTTATATGATGCGCCGACAACATACTAGCAGCAGCGTTTATGGTAACGCCGCTATTTGAATTAGTGGCGACATTTATTTAAATACCGTTAATTTATTTAATGTGTCTCCCAACGTATTATTAGTAACGTTTAAATAAATACCATCAATTTATATGATACGCCGACACCGTACTAGCAACGGTGTTTTTTGTTAATGTATTCAATGTGTCGCCAACGTAATATTGGTGGCATTTAAATAAATGCTACCAATTTTATATGATGTGCCAGCGACATACTAGCTATTTTATGCAATGGGATGGCAACGAACTAATGGTGGCGGTTCAATAAACGCTGTTAATTTAAGAAAGCTGGTGGCGTTTAAAGAAATGCCACTAAATTATATACAAATGCCGCTAATGAGATTTTCACGTACAGGCATTTGAAAAAACGTTGAAATGGAAAAATAGCCACTATCCATTACAGGCGGATGTTGGTCATTCTATCTTTTTTTGTAGGAGAACTTACAATCAATTAATTAACTCTATATCACAATCAATTAATTAACTACCCGTCACGAGTAGTTAATTAACTTCCACTACTAGCAATTAATTAACTAACCAATCAACGGACTCTTTAAATGAGATTTTACGTAAGTTAGTTTTGATGAGTTTGGAAAAAGTGAAGGTACGTACAAGCAATTGCCTCTCTATCTATTTTTACAATTTCCTAGAGTAATTATTTAAACTCTTGATCTTAAAGTGTGGAATTATTTTGGGAGAGCCTAGTGGCATTCTAAGTAATGTAGAAGTCCAATCATAACAATTTGGTGTGGATGGTAAGACAAGCAAATATTAGAGCTTGTAAAAATTTCTCTCCGCTTTAGATAATTAATTCGAAGTAACCTTATCTAACACATTTCCTCATAGAGGTGATTAAGTCAACAGAAGACCTAAACTAGTCTAATTCACGGATCAGGCCGTGGGTCATGGGCATATGACAAGAGTGACGGAGGAGCCCAGTAAGGTAGGTGGGGGAGGATTGTTTATTGTTTTAGAGAGAACGAGTGGCTGATCGAGTTGATTGAGAGAGAGGGACTTTTCTCATAAAGTAAGTGCATGTTTGGAATTGTGGTGAAAAATATAGTTTATAATTTTAAGGTTTATAACTTATAATTTAATTAATAAGTTCTACTATTAAAAAGTTATTTACTTTTCGATAACCATATGTTTAAAACCTTTCAAATATATTATTTGTTTGGAAACAAATTAAAAAAATACTTTATGAGGTAGAAATGACGATTATTTAAATTTTTAAAAATTATGATCATATCCTTGAAAGTTTGAAAGTTGTAATTATCTTAAAGTTGTATGGATATTTTCGTCTATTGACAGTCTTTTTAAAATTTGAATTACGTTCCGCATTATCCAGAAAAGCACGTTTGAGAAAAAACATCAAAATGATGTTTTTTCTCGAGCGTAAATTTTAGCTTATTTGAAATTAAAAATATTTTAATATGTAATACCCAAACGACCTAATTTTTTTCATTAAAGAGCTTTTAAGAATATTTAAGACACTTTTTAAGACTCTTAACGCAACTCCAAATAGACCCTAAAAAGTAAAGTCCAAAGACAAAAGTGACACTAGATCTTTAATTGGTATTTTCTTTGATGCTGTCTGTTATATGGAAGAGAGATTTTATTCATTGATTAAGATTTTTTTCATTTTTGCCAGTTGGATTATTGGCTCACTGATTACATCTATACAATCCCTTATACTCTTTTCACTTAAATTTTGGATAAAAATTTTTAGAAATCTTACAAACCATACAAATGTTAGTGGAAGACTTGCTTTAGATAAGAGTGATTCCATGATTGAGTTAGTTCTTAAATCATTGTTATGGGAATTTTTTGCTTCTAAAGTGATAAATATGAATGTGCTAAGAATCTGATGACCTAAGAGCATTGACATTGGATTGGCTATCACAATATTCAAAATTTAAAAAATATGTAACTTTTTAACTTTTAACTAATCACTTAACATTTAAAATCTTCATTGGATTAGCTATCACATTCTCTATAATAATAAAATATTATTATTTTTTATTATTTATATTTCTTTAATAAATTTTTTTAATTACTTTTTTATTTTATTTTCCTAATATTCAATAACCTCCAACAATCATATTCATTTTCATTTTCACAATCCAACGATTTATAACATAATAATCTCATATATACATAGATGATAAAATCTCATATGAATAAAGATTCCATATATATAATCTATAATATAATAATCTCAAAATATAACAAAATAACATAGGAGAAAAAGATGAAATTAATAAATAATTGATATAGATTTTCTATAGGACTTTTCATCTTTCAAGAAAAAGATAAAATTACTGTAGCTCATATTTGAAATGAAAAGGGATTGGCTAATTCAATGTGGGCTAACTTTTGATAAAATGAGTTAAATTTGAAGATAAAAAGTAATTTAAAGAAGCCAATGTGAATACTCTAATGGCATATAGTTTAGTTCTCTAAATGAAAAATCTGATTTGAACTCCCTGCTCCCTTATTAAAAAAATAAAAAAAAATGAAGATTGTCATTTATCTTTTTGCTACTAATTTTTCTTTCGATAAGATATCTAGTTTCGTCTGATCAATTACTTGAATTTTTGTTTGTTGTTTAGCTAGTTTTTCTGACCTGTAAGATCAAAATTATTTGTGTTTCATTCCACCTCATGTGTTTCATTTTTCTTGTTTTTGTCTTTTTCTCTCGTTTCACTTTGACAAATATTTGTTTTGTATATTTTAAGGATAGTGATAGACTTACTATCTTATCACTATCCATTTACTATTTACAAGGTATTAGAAATTTTTATTTTTTTTATCATTTTCTTTTAAGTATTTTTTTAACATCCTTAGCCATTAAGAAAAAATTAAAAAATTATATAATTTTACAAATAGTTACTTCCTTAACTATTAAATAAAATAAAAAAATTTTTAAAAAAATCAAATACAAAATAAGTAATAAATAAGTAGTGAAAATGTAATAATCCTTTATTATTTTCCATATTAATAATAAAGGATTGTATTTGAATATCGATAATACAATATTTTTAGATTTTATACTACGTTTGGATATCGGTAATACTTCAAATATTTTTAGAATATTTTATTATTTACATCTATTCTCCATGCTTCTCACTGCCGTCA
This sequence comes from Carya illinoinensis, assembly GCF_018687715.1. Lineage (NCBI taxonomy): Eukaryota > Viridiplantae > Streptophyta > Magnoliopsida > Fagales > Juglandaceae > Carya > Carya illinoinensis. Next base: position 11,399,470 of record NC_056767.1, on the reverse strand, counting down.
GTATTATACAACACTCCTTACAACAAAAAGATGTCTAGGCTTCGAAATGATTTGACGTTATCTGTTACAGTTACTGAGGAAAAATAAAATAGAAGAAGAAGACAACTTTATAAGTTGTATTTTACTTTAATTTAACGCAGAGGGAATTAAAGGTGAGGCAGCTGAGAGTCTAAGATGTGACTACTATTCTGATAAGAAGAATGATATTTATAATTTTAAAATGTGTAAATTTTATATATATTTTTTATTTTTAAAAAATAAATAAATCTGAAACTTATATGAAAAAATTAATTTTTAATAAAAGATTCCAATTTTTATTTTTTTATCAAATTAACTCTGCAAAACTTCATTACTCTTCTAATTGAATACGTGCAAGAAATTTGAGATGTATTGAGGATCATATATAGCGGATGCAAGTCTCATGAAGTTTCCTAATTTAGTATAAATTAATTGCTTAAATTTGTTTCTCGTTTTTGGTATTTGGTAAATGAATCTTAGAACAAATATTTGTAAACGTGAATTGTATAATTGTTGTGTAATTGCTTTAAAACAATTGAATAAAAAAATTAATTCTTTAATAATGAATTTTATGATTTTTTAAAATAATAGGATTACTACATTTCCACTACTTATTTACTACCCATTTTGTATTTGATTTTTTTTAATTTTTTATTTTACTTAATGGTTAAGGAAGTGACTATTAGTAAAATTATCTATTTTTTTAATTTTTTCTTAATGACTAAATATGTTAAAAAAATACTTAAAAGAAAATGATAAAAAAATAAAAAATTCCTACTATCTTATAAGTAGTAAATAAGTAGTGATAGAGTACTAAGCCTATCACTACCCTACTTTTTAAGAAGTGGAGAGAGGGGTAAACAAAATAGGACACTCCTACGTCCACAGACGAATTCCACCGAAGGTGGCCACTGATTAGAGTAATTTTTTTTTTTGCTTTTATTTTTTCATATATTGTTTTTTATAGGCATTTTTTCATGCATATTGTTGATGCACAAATCCTTTACAAATTCCTAAAATATTTTCCTAGAAACACACACCTAGTAAAAGAATAATCCAAGCTATATACGCTCCAAGAAACACCGAATGGTAGATATATTTTTAGAGAAGTTATATTGCAATTCTATCATATGCAAGTCTTGCACGCTTTTTGTAAAAAATTGGTAAATTTGATATTCATATTAAAAAAAATTAGTGAATCCAACTTTATTTTTAAAGAAAGTGCGTGTGACTTATATACTCTAAAACTATATCTAATATTATTCATTATTTTGGATATGCAATTACTAGCTCTACACTAATTTAAAAAATGACTCACCCTGAAAAGTAGATTTAAAAAAATGTATATATATTATGTGGATCGGGACTCATTTTTGTTAAAGTGATTGTGTGAAGTTTGCACATCTAAAACTATACAAATTATTTTTATTTTATTTTGATGGAATTAAGTTATTTGCTTAGCCAAATCACTCCTCATTTTTCATTCGATTTCTTTAATGAAGTGAAAAAAAAAAAAAAAAAGGTAAATGAATGCATAACAATCACTACGTACATAATGAAATTTGAGTTGTACTTGGATCTAAAAATATAGCGTTAAGTTTAAATCTAGTTTTAAGTTTATTCAATAATAGAAGAGATCAAATATTTTTAATTCTCATAATTTTCTTTCATTATTTTTTTTAGCGTGTTGTGTTGGGATCTGGATGATTTATCCGTTGATCTATTTGTTGGGAGGTGGTGTCGATTCAGGAAAGATCCAACTCTATCCAAAGATTCCAAACCAGATCTCACTTGATTCATCCGTTGTTCTATTTGTAAATGAAAAATTCTAAACATATGTTCTTACAACACGTGACACTTTTTTTTTTTAATCAAATATTGTATATAGATAATAGTAGAATAATTCAATTTATTGAAAAAGAATACATTTTAAAAAAAAATTTAAAAAAAAATATAATATATAATGTTTGGACTAATGAATAGTTCTTTTCAATTCAGCAAATATCTCTAACTACAACATAACTCACCGACACTACAAGACAACAGGAAATGGCTACAACGTCATACTTGTCACTTTTGTCTTCCACTTTGCGGAGGATAGATTGGCTTTAGAGATCTTTTGTCTATTTTCTTCATTAACTTTTATGCAGATTGTGGGGTCAGAGTTATTTATCTTTTTCGCTTTTTTTCACGCGGTTTCCTGTACAGGCAAACGTAAATGGAAAAGATGATTGATTACAGCCTGGCCGATACCATAGAGCATTATCAGGAGAGGAGAGGGGAAAGTTAGGCACTTTTGTTTTTCTTTTTCAGAGATAAGATTGGTTGAGGTTGTCTGTATGAGAAGGGGCGGGGAATGCTGGAAACTCAGATCAAGAGCGCGCGGAAAGGAGGAGTTGATCCTGCAAAATTAAGAGGTGCTTACTAATTTCTTCCTCTCACTTATTAATGCATGCAAAAATTACTTTTAATTGGTCACAAACTTTTTAAATACTTGTTCATGATGTTTATTAATATAATGAATCGTATTATATAGACTATATAATTTGATACAAAAATACGTGTTGATAGTACTTGAGATGTCAATATTATATGTTATTCCTATTCAACAATAGTCTTATTTAATCAATTTTTTATTTTTAATTTGAATTTTGAATTTTGAAAAGTTTTATATTTTTCATGATTAACATGTTAGTATGTAAGATTATGTGCATAAAATTGTAAATATAAATAATATTTTATTTTATAAAATTTGTATTATTCCCATTATCATGTAGATCTATTCTTTTCACTAGTTTTAAAACGTTACAAGAATGAATATCTATATTTACCATTTAAGTGTACCAATAATTATATCATCAAATGGTAAAAAAGTATTATGCTGGACGCCGACACTAAAAGACAAAAGAAAATGGGATTAGATACCCACCACATGATCTAAATAATCAAAGTCCGCGTCCTTTGTTTGACTGACCCACAAAAATTGTGGTTAAGAAATTTATTGTTTATTTTTCGTTACTAAAATTTTGTAAATTGTGCGCTCAGAGTTACAAAAGCATGACTACAACCTCAGAGTTAGACACTGGTGTCTTTCTTTTTGCAAAGGATAGATTGGCTGAGGTTGTCCGTCTGAGAAAGGGGGAATGTTGAAAACTCAGATTAAAGAGTTGAAAGGAGGAGTTGATCTTGCAAAAATTATTTTTAATTTGTCTATATTTATTTGTATTTATAATAAATTAAAAAGTCAGAGTTATTTATTTTTTTCGCTTTTTTTCACACGGTTTCCTGTACAGGCAAACGTAAATGGAAAACATGATTGATTACAGCCTGGCCGATACCATAGAGCATTATCAGGAGAGGAGAGGGGAGAGTTAAGCACTTTTGTTTTTCTTTTTCAAAGATAAGATTGGTTGAGGTTGTCTGTATGAGAAGGGGTGGGGAATGCTGGAAACTCAGATCAAGAGCGGAAAGGAGGAGTTCATCCTGCAAAGTTAAGAGGTGCTTACTAATTTCTTCCTCTCACTTATTAATGCATGCAAAAATTACTTTTAATATGTCTATATTTATTGTATTTATAATAAATTAAAAAATCATTTTTACCTATATTTTTCTTAAAAAATATTTTGAAAGATTTCATGAATGAGCTTTATTTCTCTTTAAGAATCTTTTAATTCTATCTTTACATCTTTTCAATGTGTACTCATTGGTGATAAATGAGTCGATAAGTTCATTTATTTCGGATTTAAATTTCTAGTTTCAAGAATTGTTATCACTTTTGATTCTCAATATTTTGGCAGAGAGTTGAAAATTTTTTTTACTATCTCAATGTTAGAATAGACTTTGCCGAGAGTTGTCAAATTGTTTATGATGTTAGTGAAACAAGTGTATATACTAGAAATAGATTCATCGTAATTCATTTTAAACATTTCATAATCATGAGTAAGAATATAAATTTTTGATTATTTAACTTGCAAAGTTCATTCATAAGTAACTTCCAATGTATCCCAAGTTTCTTTTGCCGTCTTGCAAATCATTATTCTATTGAACTTGTTCCTATTGATATAAGAGATTTATAGCTGTTAAAATTCTCTCATCTTCACGATCTACCTCTTATTCTTCATTTTTGACATTTATTCCATTGACAACTTTTGTTAGGATATAAGGTTGTCGCATTTCCAAATGCTCAACCTTAAGCCTAAAGAAAAATTCTCATTCTGGCTTTCTATAATATGTAATTGTCTTGGTAAAATAGTAGATGTCAGCTGTTAGATTGACTTTTACCAAATGTAGCTATAATGTTAGATATAAGATTTTAACTCAAAAGATAGTTGGTCTTACAAAAGAGTCTTTGTTCTGATACCTATTGTTGCCTAGATAACTGACAAAAGAGGGATTGAATTGTATTGGTTTTAAAAATTCACAATTATAAATCAAATATACAATATGAAATATTAACATAATACGAAGCAACAGTAAATATAACGAGTAAGGATATGAGAGAAGTAAACTCAGTATTTTAATGAGGTTTGGTCTCACTACCTATATCCTCGCCTCAAGCTACCCCTTGAGAACTCTCAAATTCACTATTCAATCTCCTTCAGGTGGAGATAAAAATTTATTACACTTTTGAGCAACACTATTACAAAGAATCTGTGTAGAACATTCTTTACACTTGCAATCACATTACACGTAGTGATTCAATTATTTCCTGTGTAGAATACATTTTATATGTACGAGGATTATACACTCTTTTACTAATACAAGAAGAGATAGTAAATAGGTTATCAGAAAATACTATTCAATGAGTGAAATAAGAACACTACAGTGCAAACTATATATCTCTTTGAGATGCCCCCGACCACCAAATATTGAAACTTGGGAATCGAGGCATCTGGGATGACGACAATACGGGTCACACATCCCATCGCCACGTGTTAAGTGTGTAAATGTAACACGTGTACAACAAAGAATGCAACGAAATAATAAAGTCAATCGACTAAATACCAGAATTTGTTTAAATACAAACTCGCTTAAAAACAAATGTACTAAAAATATTACAAATAATCAGTAAAAATCTACGATACAAAAGACTGTATCGCATGTAAGTAATAATCCAAACAACCCACAAGATAAAAATATATAAAGCAACAACAATATGCATGAACATGATGCTATATGCATGAGGTCCAAAAATCCACATTTTCCACACATACCAAAATTTCATTTTGGTCTAAAAATCCAATCTCGCTATTTTTTCATAAAATTGTTCATTAACCAAACCATCAGAACACTGTAGGCGGGAATCACAGGTAGGATTCTACCACCGTCCCTGCTTACCACCATCCCTACAACTCCGTCTGTAGGTAGGAATCATAGGTAGGACTTTACTACCATCCCTACTTATTACCATCTTTAAGCTTGCACCATATGCGGGAATCGTAGGCGGGACTTTACCACCGTCCCTGCTTACCACCATCCCTATAGTACTTCTGACTCAAACCTTTCAATCCATTCATTTCAAACATATCCAAGATCATCTATCACATGAAAATCCAGTTTTCATTTCCAACACATGATCATGCATGCAATTATGCGAAAGCCCACTTTTCATTTTACAAACATGAATATGCGTATACTATGCAATGTATGACATGAAACCAATATCCAATAACCAACAAATTTCAACATCAACCAATCACATAAATATCTTCATCCTCCAATCCAACCAACCCCTGACTCCTTGAACTCAGTCCGGCACAACCAACGAAAACACAATGTATTGTTAAATCAAAAATATATTTAAATCTTAAAAGAAGTTTGAAAAATACTTAGAGTGCTATAAAATATTTTTCGAAGGATCACAGAAGTGCAAAAAGCAACAGCAAGGCAACGTAATAGTGCAAATCGCACTAAGGCCATGGGTCTCAAAATACTCATTTTTGAAGGGGGACAAACTAAGACTTGGAATTGATAGGAAAGGGTTTAGATGTGTTGGTGAAGCTAGTGGAAGTGGTGGTTAATCGTGGGTGACAAGGAAAATGGCAGTGGAAGTAAAAAATGGCCCAATCAGATTTTAGTTCGTGGTGGTTGCTCCGGTGATAGATCAGAGCTGGAAATGGGTGGATTAGGTCAGCAAGAGGCCAGTGATGAAGTGGTGAAGAAATAGTGGACAAAGGTGGAGTGACGGCGGCCCTAGAGCTAATGGACGTCGCGGCTTGGAGTGACTCGTGGTGACTATCGGCGGCACTAGGTGGTCTGAAAATGAAAGGGGATGGATGCTGGTAGGTGGGGAAGAGGATGGGAGGGGGCTTGAGAAGCATGGCCGACGGACGACAGCGCTACAGCGGGATGGAAAAAAAACAACGGGAAGAGAGGAGAGAGCTGTTGCGCGGGAGGAGAGAGAGAGAGATTGGAGAAAAATGGGAAGAAAGAAAAGAAAGAAGGAAAAAAGAAAAAGAAAAAGAAAAAGATAAGGAAAAGAAATGAGGTCTAATTCTCACATTTTAGGTCATGAAACTAATCCAACGAGAAACAATTTTAAAAGCAATAAATTAAATAAAATAATTTAAACACAGTATCTTTCTAAAATAGAAGAAATAATTAGTAAAAATTAACAACATAATTTAAAATCTAAAAAAATAATAATTTAAATTAAAAAGTAATTTAAACACAAAAAATTAATTAATATTAAGAAAGTACATCAAAATAAATTTTACAACTTAAAAAAAATCATAAAATAAATCCAATTAAAAACCTGATAAATTTAAAACAAAAGTACCAATATTTTATTTAAATTAAAATACTCCTTCAATAAAATTATGATAAATTACGGGGTATCACACTCTTAAAATGAATAAGAGTTAAGGCTAAGTGCTTAGAGAAAAGATATTGAAAACTTTCAATAAATGTTGTAAAAATTGTAATTGATGTGCGTATGCTCTTGTTGTAAATTTGAAGATTTCAATTGAGCTATTTATAGGCATATGAGACCTTATTTTCAAATGTAAAAAGATTTACAAGTCAAAAAGGAGCACTACTCATTTTTCAAAATTTCAAATAAAAATTTCTCATTTTTGCAATTGTCAAAGAAAATATTATTCACTTTTCAAAAGTTTCAAATATAATATTTTTACTTTTCACATATGACAAGATGAGTATTATTTACTTTTCAAAATATTCAAACAAAATCATCTATACCTTTTGCATATGTCAAAAAGAGCGTCAATCACTTTTGATAATATTTAAACAAAACATGCACATGTAAAAGTGTGGCTAAGAAATTTATTATGTATTTCATTGTTAAATTTTTGCATATTGTGGGCTCGGAGTTACACTTTTATCTTTCTTTTTGCAGGGGATAGATTGGCTGAGGTTGTCCGTCTGAGAAAGAGGGAATATTGAAAACTCAGAAGAGCTGAAAGAAGTAGTTGATCTTGCAAAATTAAGAGGTTCTTACTAATTTCATCCTCACTTATTAATGCATCCAATAAATTACTTTTAATTGGTCACAAACTAATTTTTAATTACTTATTCACGATATATGTGTGTTAACGTTACCTTGAAAATACTTTTAAAATCGGCTCCATAAATTAAAGTGTATCATGCATCAAACTCCGATGAAATAATCGAAAAGTGGCATTGAACACTGTCGACAAAAGTATTCTGCAACCGACACTACAAGACAAAAGGAAATGATTCGTCATGAAAACTCGTCATTAATTTTCAATTCAACTTCTTCGATGAAGTGAAAAAAAAAAAAAGAGTAAAATAAAGTTTGAATACACGTACAATCGGTACATGAGGTTGAAAAAATATATAATTTAATTTTTTTTTTAAATTTATCTTAGAAAGTAAGGTTGTCTGAAATTAACTATCTAAAATAGTAAAATACCAAATTGATGCTATTTTCAGGGTCACGCTTGTCCATATCAGGTTTTGATTTATATTTGCAGTATTAATTGTCTTTTTGGTTTTTTTTTTTTTTTTTTTTGATAGGAACAATCATCTTCATTGGATAAAAAGCGATTACAGACATTTATCAAGCCATAGGACTTGAGAAAGAAAATCTGGAATACTATCCCACCACATATCAATATCCTCTACTCTTCAAGCATTTCTAGCAAGTAAGTGAGCAGCTCTATTGCCCTCTCTATACACATGAACAAAAGAAACACTTGAAAAATAAGAACATAAGCGTTTCACTTCTGCAAATAAATTTCTGATCCAAGAATTAGACATATCATCCTGCTGCAAGGCTTTAACAAGTAGCAAACAATCACTTTCCACCTCAAGAGCCGAGATGCCCATGGAAATACACAATTGCATGCCTCTGAACACACCCAGGAGCTCCACGGTTTCAGGGTCTTCCAATTCTAGTTCAATTTTAGAAACAGCCATAAGGACATGCCCAGTAGAGTCACGCAAAATGGCACCTATACCAGCCTTGTGAACATCTGAAAAGATAGCCCCATCAGTATTAAGTTTTAACACCCCTGCAGGAGGTGCTTTCCAGCTAAAGTGAGACCTGGCTTGCACCCGAGACTTCACCACAACAGCTCTATAACTATATAACAGATCCAAGGCATGGGAGATAACATGAGAAGGAGATAGTATCTTATTATCAAATGCAAGCTTATTCCTTCTAAACCAAAAACCCCATGCAATACAGAAAAATCTTGCCAAATTAGACAAGTCTTGCCCAACCACAAATTGCATAGCCAATTCAACGAAACTACTCGGCTGAAAATTATGTAACAGAGGGAAAAAATGATACCATGAACCTTGCACCTGGTTGCAAGAGAAAACTGCATGAAGGAAATCTTCTACCGGGCAGGAACAGAAACTGCAGCAAGTATTCTGAATCACCTTCTTCTGCATCAACTTCACCTTTGATGGAAGACTATCCATACAAGCTCTCCAAGCAAAAATTTTTATTTTATTTGGCACCGGCATCTTCCATAAAGCTTTCCACAACCGCTGTTGAGATCTAGTATTTGAGGATTCCGAAGATTCAATCCGAGATAGCTCCATAATCAACCTATAGCAGCTTTTAACTGAAAACAGCCCATTTCGTTCAAAGTTCCAAATCAATTTATCTGCTGTACCACTCGGAAATACCATAATTTTTATGATTTCGCCCACCAAACTTGGACTGAAGAGAGTTCTCAGTTTTTGAATATCCCATCCCATATTATCCTCCTGAAGAACCGAAGCCACAACATCCTCTCTATGGGTCTCGGCTATCCCCTGTTCTGAAGCTAAAGTTTGGTGGCCTGGCAGCCACTTATCATGCCATAAACTAGCCTTTTGCCCATCCCCGATCCTCCAAATACAACCTTCCTTCAGCCAACGCTTTGCCTCCCAAATACTTCTCCATGTAAATGATGGACAATGCCCCAAGTTGGATTCTAAAAAACAAGACTTGGAGAAGTAACGAGCTTTAAGAAGCTTATGTAACACCGAATCATTATTCTGCATTAAACGCCAACCTTGTTTTGCCAGGAGAGCCAGGTTGAAAGATCTTAAGTTTTTAAATCCCAAACCACCCCTGCACTTCGCCTCACACATCTTACGCCAACTAACCCAGTGAATTCTTCTTTCCTCTTTTTTTTGCCCCCACCAGAAATTGGACATGAGACCCTCTAAATCAGCACAGAAAGAGGCCGGCAATAAAAAACAACTCATCTAGTAAGTTGGGATCGAAAGCGCTACAGCCTTGAGTAAGATTTCCTTTCCCCCTTGAGACAATAATTTTTCCTTCCAACTTTGCAATTTTTGCCACACCCGTTGCTTTATGGATTGAAAAGCCCTGGTTTTTGATCTACCAACTATTGGAGGCAACCCAAGATACTTCTCATACTGCTGGATATCCCCATTTCCCCACAAAGAGCGGATCTCCAGCTGTACCTCTTGGCTGACATTTTTGCTAAATACCATAGATGTTTTATCCTTATTAATTTTCTGCCCAGAAACTTTCTCATAAACATCTAACACCTCTTGGACCCTTTTATTCTCCTCCACATCCGCCTTACAAAAAATAACACTATCATCCGCAAAAAGCAAATGATTGATGTTAGGAGCGTTTCTGCATATTTTCAGCCCCGAAACCTCCTTTCTAACCCCAGCCACATTCAGCAAAGAAGAGAGACCTTCGGAACAAAGAAGGAAAAGATGAGGGGATAAAGGATCCCCTTGTCTCAACCCCCGAGTAGGAATAATAGGCCCTTTAGGAACACCATTAATTAAAACAGAAAAGGAAATTGTTTTAACACAGTACATCACCAATGAAATAAAGTTCGACTGAAAACCCATAACTTCCATCACCCTTTGAATAAAACTCCATTCAACCCTGTCGTAAGCCTTACTCATATCTAACTTCAAAGACATATAACCTTGAGATCCAGACCTCTTATGCTTTAGATAATGAATCAACTCATAAGCAATTAAAACATTATCAGTAATTAACCGACCCGGGACGAAGGCACTTTGACTGTCCCCAATAATATAAGGCAACACAGCCTTCAAGCGATTAGCAATGACTTTAGAAATTATTTTATAAGCCACATTACACAAGCTAATGGGCCTATAGTCAGCAACAACGGAAGGGCATTTCTTCTTGGGGATAAGGGAAATATAAGTGTGGTTGAGGGAGGTAGGAAAAACACCTGTATTTAAAGCCTGAAGAATCGCACCCTTCATGGAAGAACCAACCACATGCCAGTATTTCTGGAAGAATGCAGGAGACATTCCATCCGGTCCTGGTGCCGGAGAGGGATTCATTTTTGTCAATGCATTCCACACTTCAGATTCTGAAAATTGCTGACTTAGTTCCAAATTCATCTCCGGGGTAACTCGATCAGTAAGTGTATCCAGAAAATTAGTAGAACTTCTTGGATTAGAACTTTCAAAAAGAGCTCCAAAATAGTCTAACAGAATTTTATCGCGCTGAATACCAGTTCTCCACACCCCATCCCCATCTTTTAATTTGTCCAGCCTATTCTTTTTTCTTCTTTGAGAGGCTTTCATGTGGAAATATTTAGAATTTTTATCCCCCTCTTTCAGCCACAAGGCTTTTGAACGTTGTCGCCACATAACTTCAGCCCGCTCCAACCATTTCTGAACATCCTCTCTAGCCTTGATATGATCAGCTTTACACTCCCCTGTTGGATCCGAAACATTAAGCAGTTCCATATTCAGCCTAGCCAACTTCAACTGCTTCTGCACATTACCAAAACAATTCCTATTCCACACACTCAGTTGAATCCCACACTCTTTAATATTCTGAATAATATGACCCAAATCATGACCCCCTTCAGCACCCCTCCAGTTGGCTTTAATAATTGCCTCACAATCTTTTTCCCCCACCCACATTTCTTCAAAACGAAATGGGCGATTAACATGTCCATATTCACTGTCAGCTTCCGTGTTCACCCAAATGGGAGAGTGGTCAGAATAAGCAGCCACACCATGGGATACACCAGCAGATGGGAAAATTTCACACCATGGTTGGTTTGCCAGTACACGGTCCAGTCTCTCACAAATGCTCCACTCCCCTCCTCTACCATTTCGCCATGTATACTGGTTACCTTTAAACCCCAAATCTTTAGCAAACAGTCATCAACCACCCCCCTAAAAGCATTAATCTGCCAGTTTGGTCTAGGTAAACCTCCACATTTTTCATCATGATCCAACACCTCATTAAAGTCCCCAAACACCATCCATGCCTCCCCTTCTCGTCGATTTAAATAACGGAGCACATCCCAAGTTTTAACACGTTGAGAAACTTCCGGGAATCCATAGATACCCGTTAGATACCAAGTACCCACACCCATAACATCATCAATCCGGCTATCAATATGACACTTTGAATAGTTCAATATAGTTAACGAAATATCCCTACCCCACAATAAAGCAAGACCACCCTTTCTACCAATACAATCAACAACTAAACAATTAACAAAGCCCAATTTAAATTTGCAAACCTCAAATTCCTTCGCATTCAAACGCGTTTCCTGAAGAAACAAAATGTCGGGAGCTTCTCTCCGAACCAAATCACAGAGAGTTCGAATGCCCCGTGGGTTCCCAAGCCCACGGACATTCCAGCTGAGGATCTTCATTGCCTTCGGCGGGGCTGATTACCAGCCACCACCGATACAAAATCATCCCCAAGGGGAGGTTCAGACTGAGGAACCCGAGAAGATCCACCTCGTTTAGTTGGTCTCCCCTTCTCATAACCATCGGGAGAATAGGCCTTTCTCTTCAGAGTTGTTTGGGAGGAAAGAGCCTCCCTAGCCATGGTCTGAGAGGCAGAGGAAATACAAGACATCCTCTTCCATTTCCTGCTAGACACACCATCAGGCCGATCCTCCGAAGCAAGACCTTGAGCGCTGCCGTCCAACCCTTTGCCAACTGAAGAAACCCCATGAGGTTCCACGGTTTGCAGAGAATGCCCAGCCCCCGGCCCATCACCCAAATCGAGCCCATCCCCTTTAGCACCCAAGTTTGATTCCGTTTCAGGAAGAGGGGCTTCCATTTCAGGAATTTCAGCAAACAGGTGGTCGACCCCCTCACCAGAATTTTGATTCGAGATGTTACAGAAAACCATTTCCCCATTAACAATTGTTTCTCCAATCTCAGCAGGAACAAAACCATCTGAAACCTTACCATCTATTTCCGTAACTGGCGTCGAGGAAACAGGGGCCATTTCATCCCGAGAACCAGCTGCACCACCGTCCCCTGTACCGGGGGAAACTGGAGGAGAGGCCCGACGGTTTGATCGCTGCCCAGTTCGTTGAGCCCAAGTTCGTCCATCGCGAAAGGAGTCTCCATAACTCGAAGCCCTCAACCAGGCACCATACGGGAAAGAGTCCTCAGAGGCACCCGGATCTGCTTGAGATTTACGATCACACTCCCTATCTCCATGACCCAGACAACCACAATAAAAACAGAACGTGGATAATCGCTCATACGAAAATCGCACCCAGCAAGCATCTTCAGAACCCATGGAGAATCGGGTTCCCCTTAGCAGAGGTTTTCTTATATCCAGTGACACTCGAACTCGAAGGAAATCCCCCCACGCTAACTCACCAGAATCCAGATCAACTTCCAGCACCCTCTCGATTTTTGCCCCAATACGATGGCCTACTCGGTCGTTTCGAGCCCGGAGAGGGAGGTCGTGTAGACGGACCCAAAATGATGCCTCTCGGATTTTTATTTGCTGCACTTGCTTTCTGCCGTCCACTTCCTGGACTAGAAGGAGGTGCTTATCGAAGGACCAGGGGCCTTCTCTTAGCACCTTCTCTTTATCGCGCAGATCTTCAAAATCGGCCAGAAAAAGATTGGAGTGGAGATCACGGAATTTCACCCCACGCACCAGTCTCCAAGCTCTCTTCATCGTGACCTTGAATGCCTCTCGATTAAAATGTTTTTCAGTGAAAAGGGATAAAACGAGACCCTTACCATTACACAGAGAAGATTCCTCCAAATCGCCCGATTCCACCACCACGGCCTCATTCTCCTGTTCGGTCAGGGAAAGCCTTTGATACAAGTCATCTAAATCGGCTTCCATGCCTCAGCTGCCTAAATGGAAAAGCAAAGGGACGAAAGGGACTGCCGAACGGCAGGAAAAGACCCCTACGAAGACCTACGTCTTCGAGAGGAAAAAACCCGATAGAATCAAACCGCGCATCAACATTCCTTTTTTGGTTTTATATTATCAGATCAAATACTTTAGCTTAAAAATACTTTGCTGTATTCATTTTTGTTTGGGTCTTTTGTTGAATGAGGATGAGATGTTTATGTTGAATAAATGATGACCTTGAGTCTATATATGGACCTTCCTTCAACTTTTGTGGTGTGTTAAGATGATCTATCTTTTCATGATAGATTGGTTGAGGTTGTCTGTATGAGAAAGGGGGACTGCTGGAAACACAGATCAAGCGCTGAAAGGAGGAGTTCTTCATGATCTTGCAAAACTAAGAGGTGCGTACTAATTTCTTCCTCACTTATTAGAAATATTAATCATAGTGATGATTCTAGCCACAACTCTAGAGTTTTTATTTGGAATACATAACTTGTTCTTTCACAGCTAAAGTTTTGGGAAGCAACTCACATCAGAAGATCTGCGAAGCTAATGTTATTATTATATGTTATTCGTATTAAATCATACTCTCATTTAATCAATTTTTTATTTTTAATTTGAATTTTGAATTTTTAAAATATTTATATTTTTCATGACTAACATTCCAGTATATAAGATTATTTGCGTAAAATTAAAAATATAAATATTATTTTATTTTAAAAACTTGCATTATTCCCATTATCACGTAGATCTATTCTTTTCACCACTGTTAAAACGTTACAAGAATATATCTATATTTACCATTTAACTGTGTCAGTAATTGTATCATCAAATAATGAAAAAGTATTCTATACTCACCACATGATCTGAATTATGAATATAATGAATCGTATATCGACGAGAGAATTTTATACAAAAAACGTGTTGCTAGTTGAGATGTCCCTTGCCATAATAGCCTTCTTTTCTTACAACGTGGTGACATCGATCTATTAGCTTCTTTTTCTATGATATTCCAATTTTTGACTAGCTCTTTTTCTGTTTTGCTTCTTTGATTGGTAAATGGGCAGGAGGCATATTTCGTCTTGTGCTTTTAGAAGAAAAAAAAATACAAAAACAGAAAAACTACTTTTGGAAAAATGGAGTTCATTTCGTCAATCGTGGGAAAAACAATAGACTACTCAGTTGGTCCAGTTGGAGAACAGTTTGGCTATTTTGTTTTGTACAAGAGCAGTATTGCAACTCTTAAAGATAAATTTAAGAGGATAGTTGAGAAGTACGATGCAATGCAACAATATGTTATTGAAGCTCAATGGAATCATGAAGTAGTTGCAAGTGAAGTTAACACCTGGCTAACAAATGTGGAGAAAAAAATTGAAGAAATCCAGAAATTACTTGAAGAAGATGACGAAGCTAATACGAAGTGCTTGAATAGTTGGTGTCCTGATTTGAAGCTACGCTATTCCTTGGGTAAGAAAGCTCAAAAGAATACTCGAGCTATCGTTGAGTTACTAGAAGAAGAAGGTGGAAGATATGCTAGGGTGTACAACCCTTCACCTCCAAGGGAAGTAAGATCATCATCTACATGTCAATGGTTTAAGGATTTTGAATTACGAAAATCAACAGTTCAAAATGTTTTGAATGATCTAAAGAATGAAGATATCGACACGATTGCATTATGGGGTATGGGAGGGATCGGCAAGACAGAAATGGCCAAAGAGATTGAGAGAAGAGTGAAATCTGAAAATTTATTCCATAAAGTTGCCTTTGCAACGGTGTCTCAAAGTCCAAGTTTGACAAAGATTCAAGCCGAACTTGCAGAAAAGCTAGGTCCCAGACTCAATACAGAGAGTTTACTTGGAAGAGCAAAAGAATTATATTCAAGATTGACTGAGAATAAGAATGTTCTTGTGATATTGGATGATGTTTGGGAACCACTAAATCTTGAGGATATTGGAGTTTACCGTGCAATTAAAGAAAAGAGTTGCAAAATCTTGTTGACGACCAGAAATAAAGATACTTGCAATGGGATGAGCATTCAGCCGAAGATTTTTCCAGTTGAACTTTTATCTGAGGAAGAAGCGTGGAATCTTTTCATAGAAATGGCTGGCGATTATATCAATGCCTCTGATCTAATCTCAATTGCAAAACAGGTTGCGCAGGAATGTGCATGTTTACCCCTTGCCATTGCGGTAGTTGGAAGTGCTCTTAGATCCAAAAGCGACAAAAATGAGTGGAAAGCCATGCTTCAGCAACTTGAAAGGCCTATGCCACACGACATCTTTGATCTGCAGGCAAAGCTATATTCCAGCATAAGGTTCAGTTACGATTATTTGGAAAGTGATGTAGCCAAATCATGCTTTTTGCTATGTTGCTTGTATCCTGAAGATTATGATGTCCCGATTGAACATTTAGTCAGGTATGGAGTTGCAAAAAGGTTTTTTGAAGGCTATGATACTGTGGAAAAAACAAGATTAGATGTCCATGCAATAGTTCGGAATCTTAGAAGATCAAATCTCTTGTTGGATAGCAACAAGGACGAATGTGTCAAAATGCATGATGTTGTACGAGATGTTGCCATATCAATTGCATCCAAAGAAGAACATGGTTTTATGGTAAAGTTGGACAAAGGACTCAAAGATTGGCCACCGACGGATAGATCATATGATAGTTACACCGCAATTTCTCTTTTACTTGAAGAAATGAAAGGGCATCCTACTGAATTGAAGTGTCCCAAACTTCAGCTTTTGCGACTATCATGTCTAAACCATTCAAAAACATTCCCAGACAATTTCTTTAACGGCATGAAGGAGCTGGAGATGTTGTCTATGGAAAAAGGTTGCTTCTCCTTAACATCTTTGCCACTATCAATCCAGATCCTCCAGAACCTTCGGATGCTGAATCTACAGAGTTGTCTCTTAGGAGATGTGTCGGCAATTGGAACCCTTAGAAACCTAGAAATTCTTGGCTTTCCTAATTCAGAGATTGAGGAATTGCCATTGGAAATAAGAAATCTTAGTCGATTAAAATTACTGGATATGAAGGGATGTGATTCTCTAAAAAGAATTGCAGCTGGTGTATTATCTGGTTTATCTCGACTAGAAGAATTATACGTGGGAGGATTCAAGAATTGGGGATGTACGACTACGATGGAGGGAAATGGAGAAGTAACAAATAATAATGCAAGCCTTGCTGAACTAATTCATTATTCCAGTCAACTGGTGGTTTTAGAAATCAGTGTACCAAGTATCTTGTGCTTGCCAAAAGTTTTGCACTTCAGTAACTCCGATTTCAGATTTAATATAGAGATTGGTGATATAGATAATTGGGGAAATGAGAGATATTTATTTGAAAATACTTTGATACTCGAAATAGAGGATGCAAGTGATCTTGAGGAACACCAAACAATTCGTTCACTATTGAAGAAAGCTGTAGTTTTGGAGTTGGAAATTGGCAAAAATTCAAAACACATTTGGTTTGAGAAAGAGCACAAAGGAATTTTACCATGCAGCTTGAAGGATCTAAAAATTTCTGGATGTGAAGATTTAGAATATCTACTCGAAGCCACATCGGATAGTTCTCCACCTAATACCTTCCATCTCCTGGAGTGATCACTATCATTAGAGTACTTACCAAGGCTCACTGGCATATTTAATTCCACGGATTCAGTTGAGGTAGGTTCTCCCAATTAACACTACATATATGATTCACTTTCTATATGGATTATTATTCTTTTCATTTATAACTTTTTTGAAACACTTCGATAATAGCATTAATTATTTTTATTCTTGTTATTTCTTTTATATATTTTTTTTACTAAAATTAATTTAGGCCTCATTTAGATTTTGAAATAAGATGAGAAATATGTGAATAATAGTGAAATGGTTTGTAAATAATAGTAAAATAGTTTGAGTTAAGATATTTTATGGGATTTTGAAAAATGAGAAAGAAAATATTGAATAAAAATATTATAAAATTCAAATATTATCAAAATATTATTTTTTTAATATTATTTTTATTTTGAAATTTTAAAAAATTGAATTTTTTGTGTTTTGTTTGAAAATTTAGAAAATTTGTAATAATTAGGTAATGAGTAGTTGGAGATTTAAAAATTAAAAATTAAAAATTATGTGTTTCAGTGATGTTTGGATATTGAGATGAGATTGGATGAGATGAGATGAGATAAAACTATCTCAACATCCAAATGAGGCTTAAAGATCCTAGAGTTCCACTAGACTATAAATAAAAGAGTAAGTTATTTGGACACTTCCTTATACAATTGCATTAATTATTTTTTTTATTTTTTATTTTTTATCAATATTTTTTCTAAAGCTCCAGAAGGAACTTTGGACAATTCATTTAAATATGTTAGACTTTCATTAGACTATAAATAAAATAAAATAAAACGGTTATTTGCAATAACAAAATATTGATTTTGCTAGTTTGGCCTTGTAATTTAGAAAATGTGGTCATTTATGTTCTCAAATTGAAGTTGAGCGTAAAAATATCCTCCTACGACTACGTACGAGCCTACTTGAAAGTGTCATTTTTTTAAATATTATATATACTCCTTCACACTTTTTGATGTTTTGGTAGGTTACATTGGCAAAGCAAGAGAAGCAAAATGTGAGTGAGGCTGAAAATCAAACGAAGATGTTGTCTCTGTTTCGACACAACTTGATTGAAAGTTGGGAAAATCTACAACAACTTTCTGCACATGGATGTGATTTATTGGAAGTAATATTTGAACTTGAGGGACTAAATGCTGAAGAAAGCAATATCTTCAACAATTTGACACTGTTGTACTTAAGTTCTTTACCGAAGCTGCTGCATATATGGAAGAAAGGCCCACGAGAAATTAAGGGATTCAATTACTTGAGATGTCTAGAAGTACGGAGATGTCATAGTTTGAAATGTTTATTCACACCAACCATAGCAAAACTTCTTGTGAAATTAGAGGAAATAATGGTAAGGGGTTGCAAAGAAATGGAAGAAATCCTTGCAAAAGAATCGGGAGATGAAGAGAATAGAGATGTGATTGCATTTCCTCTAGTGAAGAGGCTCATTGTCATGAATTTACCAAAGTTGGAATGTTTTTACAAAGAAGATAATCATGCTCTTGAATGGCCATCTCTGAATAGAATACAAATAATTGGATGCCCCAAATTAAAAATGTTTGTTTCAACAAGTACAAAAACACCTGAGCTAAAGGGAGTGCGTGGATCCAAAACTATTATAAAGGAAAAGGTATGTTACAATTTATAGCAAACATTGCTTAATGGTAAAGTCTTTACTTGAACTATTTGTTGATCATTTTACAGTAATAGTAGAGATGCATATAATTAATTATAAAACTCAAATAACATATACTCGTAGTAACGTAGTATTTAGATACCCAGTATTTAGATACCCAAGAGTACTATCAATCAATTTTCCAATTGCTAGGCGTCTTATGAGTTAATAATTGAGTTTCACGACGTGGTTTTGATATATGGATTCTCTTTGCTTTTAGGGGTTCAATCACGTGATTCAATGTTTTTGTTCCTTAAAATTATTCTTTTTGAATTTCAGTTTCTTTACAATTTAGTATACTTCGCTTTTTGGATTTCCTACCTGCATGGACAGAAGGGTAAATTTCTATATTTGACCGATTCCCAAATTTTGACTCTTTTTTTTTTTTTTATTGAATTTCAGATATCTTAGATTTCTGATCTTCTCAATATCTTGGCCGGTAGTCTTGGTCCTCTTTACGAGGTGAATTTTCTATTAATTCTCTACTTCTCCTGTACATTAGAAATTATGTATTATTTCTCTCTTTTTAATTTTATGAGGTAGTTATTTGTACCAGTTGGAAGAAATTTCAAATATTCAAATAAAGATCAACACAAGTATTATAGACCTAATTCCTAATGCATGTATCAACTTTCCCCTATCTAAGAAGACACATGTAGCCTATTCTTTAAGGGAAGACAGAGATTATAGTAACCTAACTACACACTATAATATTTATTTCTCGCTCCTCTCAATTTCGCGAGAAACCCTCCCGCTATTGAGACCCTCCCATTCTCACTGTATTCTCTCCCATTCTCTTCAGGGAACCTTCTCTCCATTCTCTCCCTCACTCTTGTAAGTTTGTAACTCTCCCATTCTCTTCACTGAACCTTCACTCACTCTGGTAACTTTCCCCATTCTCTCCCTCACTCTCGCAACTCTCTCTCACTGCCATAAACCTTCACTTCCATAACCCAACGGCTGTGCCTTGTGAGAGAGATAGAGAAACTCCCACTCTCTCCAAACTTGCCACCAGTCTTACTCCAGAAATTCCTCTCTCCTTCCTCTCGCTCACTCTCGAAATCCCTCTCTCCATTTTTATTCTCACTCCCGAAACCCCTACCGATCGACATTCACCACACCCTCTCCATGACTGAGCCCCTCCTCCTCGACGACAGCCACAAAACGCTCGACGACAGCTTGATTGTTAATTTCTTTGGTTTATCTCTTCTCCTAACTCTCTCATAATTTCTAGCAGTCGTTTGCCCTTATTAATGTGATTTGTAAAATTTCTCTCAAGCATGGTTATTGCTGTGATTTGGGAATTTTTCTTGATTATTTTCTTACTGTTGAGCATGGTTTTTTTTTTTTTAATTTGCAATTTGAGGGAGATTTCTTGATTAATTTATTACTGTTGAACATGGTTATTGTTGACTTTTTGTTTGAAAAAATAGTAAGAGGGGAAGAACGGGGACGTCTTGATTTTGATGGAGATTTCTTGATTTTTTTTTTTTTTTTTTTTTTTTAACATGGTAGTTTACGTTGTAGCCATTACCTTTGCCATATAAGTCCTGTTATTCCTCCCAGAATAACTAGACTGAAATCTGAGTACTGCTAGGGAACCAAAAATTAAATTCATTCAAAAAAATGAAAAAAAGAGGGAGAGCTTAGAAATTCTATTTTATGTATCCTGTATGTGTATATGCTTTAACAGTTTTAGTTTTTCTTTTCCCGTGTTATTCCTTATGGGTTATTTTGGAGTTTGGGAGATAACTCTTAGTTTTTGTTATAAAATGGTTGAAGTGGACAAGAGTTATGCATGTGCATTATCCTTCTACTAGCCACTGGTTACTTAAATGTTCTTGAGCTACCTATTTTTCATTAGGCTGAAAAAGAAGGAAACCTCAACTAGGAAAGTGAGCGGGATGCTTAAGATTAAGATTAAAAAAATACAATAAATATGCATGCTTAGCCTTTAAAATATAGAAAAGACAGCCTCTTATTTTCGATTAAGTTGAGCTTTTTCCGTGATGCAGTAAGTTGGGAAAGTTTTTGGGGTCTTGAGATGATCTTAATGCCATTGGCAGCAATATATGAGATGCCCATACTTTCAGTTTGAGGCTGCTATATGTTTGAGATCATCTTAAATTAAGTTTCATGTTGGAGCATAACAATTAGAAGTGTTGCTTTGAGACTTGCTTGTATTTCCCACCTTTGCCTGGAGAGCATCACTTAAGTCTCAAAATTCCTTAGATTGTTTGAGGGACAAAGTTCTCCTTTAGTTTCAGAATTCTCTTACATGTATAGGAACCGTACATGTACCCGCATCTTGATATGTGACTGATTCTACTTATGTGCCTGCACCTTTATATGTGCCAATTCACCTTGATATGTGCCTGCACATGATTTGTGTAATCTAACATGTTAAAACAACATTTGTTGCAAAGTGTGATGCACACTGTCTAGTTGTTTTCTGAACACATTGTCTGTAGTTGAAGAATTATTGATGTCGGGAAATCAACACTGCTAAAGATTGCAATTCTTGTTTTGTTTGTAAAAAAATGAGATATAATATTCTGGGTTATTTTGTTGGTCATCTTGGGTAATTTGTAATGTTTTGGGTCATTATCTCATTAGTTTTGTAAATAGTTTTGTATAAATACAAACCTGAAATAAGACAATAAATCAACTTCTGGTTTGCTTCTATTGTCAAGGACAGAGTTGCAAAGTTTCTTTTCCAAGGGGTGTGTGCTTCTTCACATTTTCGTGGTTGTTCTGAGGATGGTTGTTGGGGATATTGCATTGGCACTTTCATGGGTGTTTTTTCTTGTATACTCATAGAGGGAGAAGTATGATTAGATTTGCCAAAATCACAGTTTGCATTTTTTCTGCTCACAATTGCAAGAACCACAGTTTACATTAATTCTGGTCTTAATATTGCAGAATTTATATATGTGGCTATAAGAAAATTAATAATTAGAAAACTATTAAAGTCTGTCTCATTTAGTTTATCTTGTTTATCTTATTAAAGTCTGCATACTTTCTACTGTGCCAACATTTATGAATGGCTGTGTTTTTGCAGGTACTACTCAGAACACCATTTGTGGCTGGTCGACATTGCTGAAACTCTTTGAAAACTGTGTTTTGTGATGCTATTATGTGTTGTTGGAATTGCAGATTTTATGTGGATGGTTTTTGTAACTTAGTATATGGATGATTTTTGCAACTTAGTATGATAGATCTGAGTTTTTTTATTTAGCATAAAAGATGTGTGTATTG
Organism: Carya illinoinensis; assembly: GCF_018687715.1. Classification (NCBI taxonomy): domain Eukaryota; kingdom Viridiplantae; phylum Streptophyta; class Magnoliopsida; order Fagales; family Juglandaceae; genus Carya; species Carya illinoinensis. The sequence continues at coordinate 11,377,326 of NC_056767.1, read as the reverse complement.
TACGAATTGGGTTGTAATCTGGGTGTTTCTTTTTGTGCTGTTGTTATGTGTTGTTGACATAAGCACAAGTATGTTGCTAGACATGCTAATTTCTTGTTGGAAAGTGCAGATTTGTGTAGGTGTTTTTTGTAACTTGTATGTTGCTGTAATTGATAGATGAAAGTTTGCGAAGAAATTTTGGTAAAAGAATATAATTTGATAGAAAATGTAGATATTTGGTTAGTAATTAAGAAATTTATATGGAATTTTAGATGAGTTTAATCAAAGATTTTTAGTTATTAGCATTAAATGACCTTAAAAAATACAAGTTTTTAATATTAATTTAATTACAATATAATAATTATTATTATTAACATTTAATTGGTAGAACTACAAAATGTGATAAAAATAAATTAAATAAAAAATTATTAAATTAATAATATTTTATTATTATATAGAGAGTAAATGAATAATTCAATGTGGGGATTAAATTTAAAAGGAATAGGCAAATACAAAATGATCTTAGTTATCATCTAATGCTTTTATATATATCTTGAAGTCTCTCTACCTTGATTCCATGTAGTAGCTGGAGCAGCAGAAATTACACATTTGAAGTGTAAGTCACCAAGCCTTCAATCCTTCACCTCAAATTTTTGAACTCCATTGATGAAAGCAGTCGACGTCCATTGATGAATAATATCATTATGGACAGTAAGAGAAGGCACATTGATTGTGCAGACAACAATTAGAGCAGCCTTACCTCAAAATGAGAATGGCTCTTAGGATGTCTAAAGTGTGACGATTTTTTCTTTCTGTTTGTCTATTTTGTTGACCAGTATATGGGCACGAATAATGTGAGCATTCTTTGTTGACTCAAGAAATCGAGAAAAGATTTGTAATCATATTTTAAAACATTGTTTGAACGAAGGATTTTGATTGTACGAGAAAATTGAATTTGTATTATTTTGTGAACATTTTTATAAATTTGAGCAAATTCAGAATAATGCTATAAGAGATATATCCAAGTATAGGGACAACAATCATCAACAAATATAACAAAATAACGAGACCCCTTATGTGAAAATGGGAGTGAGTCACCAAATACCAAAATGAATCAAATCAAAATGTGCAGAAGAAAATGATCACTTTTATTAAACCAAAAATGTGTTTATTTTTCAAATTGGCATGAAACACAATCAAAAGACTCAAATTGTATTGATCCTAGATAACCTTAAGAAGCTAAAAGTTGAACATAAGAAAAAGAGATATGGCCAGTCCATAATGCCATAAACGAGAGGAAGTAGTAAGAGTAGTAATATTTGTAGATGCATGGGAGAGAATCTACAGAAAAGAGCTCGAATAGACATCCAATGATCTTACAATCGATCTCAAAGAGTTTGCCTGTCTTATATTTTGCATTGTAACTTTTTGTTTTGGGGGTATATGTTGAGAACCCCAGCACCTCGTACCATATTGTTAATTTTAATTAATTTTAACTTATTCAGAAAAAAAAAAAAAAGAGACAAATGAAATAATAAAAGAGAGAGAAGGTTTGAAAAATAACCAATTAAAAACATAAAAGATAGTTATTTAATCATACTGATCCAATTGAGCAGTTGTCATGTAATAAAAATAATCTTCATATTTGTTAGTATATAATATTTACTGTCTTAGTATATAATCATATTTGTTAGTAATTTAAATTCAGAAGTAATGAGTGACATTTAAAGAAATTTATACCGGGTAATTCTTAAAAGAAAAAATGATATTCATTGTCTTTTTGAATTTTAGCTATCATTTTCTCACCATCTTTTGAAACAATATTAAATGATGAGTAATGCTACATACAATCTTAGAGCGTGCAACTCATGTGTACTCTCTTTGAAAAAGAGTGAGATCCGCTATTAAAAATTTGTGTTAATGAAATCCATTCAAATTTCAACACCTTTTACAACTACATTTTACATGGAAGGGAAAATATGTAAAATCTGAAATTCAAATAAAAGATTTCAATAATTTTTATAGGGTAATACCACCATATTTGAAAGTGTGATTTAAAAAAAAAAAGAGTGATATTCATCGTCTTTTCATAATTTCCTGATATAATATCAAATAATTGGAAAATATGTAGAAAAATTACAGATACACATACAACGTTAAACTATTTTTAAAACTCTCTTTTAAATGAGAAGAGACTATAGATGAATGGCATTTGATAAATAGTATTTCTTTTGCAAATATTATCTCCTTTGACGGAGCCCATACATTTGGAGAAAAAAGTGATATGCTTTGTTTGGGCCTAAATTTATACATTACACATGAGGCCCATGAAGAATACAATAGTCCAGTTGGATAACAAAGCCCACAGGGCCCACTCTCTTTTGAGAGCCAAACCGCTGTCGTCTTCAGGTTCTATATGCTCTTCCAGTCTTCCTACCTCTCGAAATCTTAAACCTCCCTGAGCTCTAAGAACATGAAGTCTGCGACAATTTGCCACTTTTCCTGAAAGGTTAGAACCAGAGGGTTAAATCCCTACCAATTCTCTCTCCTCTGTCCCTGCTCGACTCACCCTTCTCGCCCTTCTTTCTCCGAGAGCGTAAAGGACTTTAAAGTCAGTTGCAGCTGTCTCAATGTAAATTCGTGGTCTTAGGTGTGGGAAGTTGTGCTTACGACGGGACATTCAATGCAGTTGGGTGCTGATGCGATTTTGCCAGTCTGGGAAGTGGATGTGGATAAAGGTGATTTTGATGAGCTATTTGAAGCCTGGAGTGCCTAGGTGGTGTAGATGAAGAGTGAAATTGTCGCAAGTATGCCATGTATTGAATATGGTCTTGCCTATTTTGAGGGCGGCTCCTCTAATATGTCACTTTTTAAATGTTAGAGATAAAAGTTGCTTGCAACAGATTACCCAATATTAATTCTTTAGTTTTTAGTTACAATAAATCTAAAGATAAAATCAAATTTAGTTGTTACTGTACCCGGAGTAAATTTTTATTTTATTGTTTTTCTGTAACCATTCCTCTCTCCTTTGGATATTTTTAAAATGTTTGGTAGAAAAAAATATGGTTGGATTGGAAATTAGAGTACATATAATTGAAAAATATAATTTTTTAACCCATAATTTAATTTGAATATAATTATTAATTAACATATAATAGGTAAAATAATAAATTATGATAAAATAAAATAAATTAATAATTAAATAAATTAAATAATTTTTAATTATTAATTACTCTTTATTATATAATAAATAAATAAATAGATAATTCAATATGAAGATTTGATGTGAATAGTCAAAGTCAAATTTATCTTATATTATTTTATTATTATATAATAATAAAATAATTATTTCAATATGAAGACTTACGTGAATGGAATAGACAATTTAAATTTATCTTATATTCATCAAAAATGTCATTTACATATGCATAATCCATTAACAATATTTTAATTGTGTAGACACTTCTAGGAATATTCTGGATAATCCTTACATTCCTAGCTACTAGGCTTATATAATAAAGCAGGTACAAATACGAAAGTACCCTTACTAACATAATACGAAAGTACCCTTACTATAACATAAGCCCCACGGCCACTGAAAGCAATTCTAATTAATCTTCTAGGCCTACGGCCTCTTTATTTCCTTAAGGTCCATACGAGCCCAGTCTCCATACTACTTTTCTTGGTCTTCATCTTCTTGCCCTTCTTGCCGTCGACACTTTACCTTCACAGCACGGCCCGTCTCTTCAAGTGTTCCCTCAAGCCGGCGTGTATCAAACCCACCCAATAGTTAAGAATCTTAAAAGATCAAATCTCTTGTTAGATAGCTTCAAGGTCGAATGCATCAAAATGCATGATTTTGTACAAGATTTTGTTATATCAATTGCATCCAGAGACAAAAATGGTTTGGTAGTGTTGGATAGAGAACTTGAAGAATGGCCATAGAAAGATAGATATGACATTACACCGCAATTCTTCTTTTACTTGGAGAAATGAAAGGGCTTCCTACTGAGTTAAAGTGTCCCAAAGTTCAGCTTTTGCGACTATCATTTAAACCATTCAAAAATGCTCCCAAGCAATTTGTTTAATGGGATGAAGGTGCTGAAGATGTTTTTTTTGCAAAAAGGTTGCTACTCCTTGACATCGTTGCCACCATCAATCCAGAACGTTTAGATGCTGAATCTGGAGTGTTCACTTAGGTGATGTATAGGCAATTGGAACTCTTGGAACCCTAGAAATTCTTAACTTTCGTAATTCAAATATCAAGGATTTGCCGTCGAAATAGGAAATCTTAGTTAATTAAAGTTATCGGATATGAAGGGATGTAGATCTCTAAAGCAAATAGCAGTTGGTGTATTATCTGGTTTATATGGACTAGAAGAGTTGTACATGAGAGAATTCAAGAATTGGGGATGTGTTGAAGAATGTTGTAGTTTTGAATTTGGATATTGCAAAAAATTCGAAACATATTTGGTTTGAGAGAGGAAAAATGAATTTTACCATGCAACTTGAAGAATCTAATAATTTATAGATGTGAAGATTTAGAATATCTACTCGAAGCCACATCGGATAGTACTCCACCTAATACCTTTCATCTCCTAGAGTTACTATCATTAAATAACTTACCAAGGCTCATTGGCATCTATAATTCCATAGATTCAATTAAGGTAAGTTCTCCAAGTTAACAATACATATATGATTCACTTTCTATATGGATTAGTTGAAAATTTTTGTACATGTTGCCAAGCCCAACAAAGAGTTCAATGTTTTAAACCTTGTTGAAAAAATTTGTAATTTAGAAATGACTGCTTATATTCTAAAGTCTCTATACCACATATTGTTTACATGATATAATTTGATTTGGAAGATAAATTTTAAAATTTGAATATTACAAATCAAATTTTATTATTTAAATGATGTGGATAATTTGTTCTATACACAAATTTGATAATAGAATAATTCTTCAGAAATATGGTTTTGTAGGGGAAAAACATCGTATTACTTTCCTATCTTAAGGAAATATGCCGTGTTTGGTTAACAATGTATTCTTAGATATTTTCTTTCCAAACATTACTAAAACACAAAATACTTTTTTATTTCAAATCATCAACTTTTTCATCTAATTATTATCTAATCATTCTCCAAACACAAAACCTAATACAACTTTTCTCAATTTCCAAACAAAACACAATAAATGAAATAAATTTTTCAAATTTTAAAACAAAAATTATATTCAAACAATTTATTTACTTTATAATATTTTTATTCAATTTTTTCTCTAATTTTTCAAAAACCTAATAAAACATCTTAATTCAAACAATTTCACTGCTATGTATAAACCATTTCATTACTATTCATAGATATTCTGAGAAACTTTAAGTGACCAAACAAGCCTAATTTATGCATATTGACACTTGAAAGACCAATCAATCTTACATTGTATGTCACTGCACCATGCATCTTTTTGAGAATTTCCCAAGTGCTCCACTATGTCGAGTTCCGCTTTGCGTTTGGATAAGAAACTTTTGCATGTGGCATTATTATTGGGAATCAAATTGAATGACACGGTCGCTTTCACTACAAGAAAAATGAGTTTTTGTGACCAAAATTAGTTGCGAATAGTCTTTTTGTTGCAATAAATTGATCACAAAAATCCGTTTTTCTTGTAGTGTTCCTATTTTTTAAAACACGATTCAACTTCAAGTAAACTTGAATTACTTTCTAATTTCTAGGTGTATATAATGCCTACCCAGCTTATGAGTTACATTGTTCAACAACTACAATGATGCAAACCCAAATTGATATGGGGCATTCGAGTCCAGATTATATGTTGATAATGCTGAACTATTTTAAAAAAATAGGTTTGCATAATAATATGTAGAGGTCGATATCGGGACAATTATGGAGTTCCTTGATGGTATTTGCTTTAGTGATGTATTCTGCTATAAAATTTGATTCATTTCCAACTCTATTCCATGTAGTTACTTGAATCAATTGGCACATCATAAACACCACATTTAAAACACTTGTTGCCTGCTCCCCTCTATCATTCCACTCATTAGGGGTGTAGAATTGGGTCGGATTTTTTCTGGTCCAATTCAAAACCCGAAAATTTGGTTACGGATCTGGTTTTTAACTCGGTTTTCCATAACTGGGTTTTTTTCCTCTCTCTCTCTCTCTCTAAAAAATATTGTTTTTGTTGCAAATTTGATAATACAAGCTGTTTGATCAGTACTTGTACAAAAAAATATTCAACAATGTTATTTATTTTGCATTGTTTTGTATTAGTTTAATTAGTTGTAATGTATTATTATTTATTTTGTTCTTTGTAAATTTATGTTTTGTATTGTGATGTAACAACAATATTATCTATTTTGTATTTTTATTTATTTTGTTCTTTGTAAATTTATATTTTGCGTTGTGATGTGACAACAATATTATCTATTTTAAATTTTTATTTATTTTGTTCTTTAATTTTTTTTACATAAAAATCTTTTAAAAAGTGTTTAAATTATTTTTAAAAAAATCTGGGCAATTTAAGCATGATATCATAATTTTTTTTTAAAAAACAGAAAAAGGTACTAAAAACCTGGATATTCAAGTTATAATTAAATCCAGTTATAACTCGAATATCCAGGTTTGTAGTAAAAAAAAATTGAAAAACCTAGATATCCAATTACAATCTAAATATCCGGATTGAATCCGATTAGTCGCCAAAATTATTTCCAGATTAATCTGGACGGTTAGGCAGATAATCGCCCAAGTTTTAGCATCTAGATCTGGTTATTGCTAGATATCCGGATTCGGATTTGGATCCAGTTGCACACCCCTAATCCCTCTTACTTTTGGATACCATTAAGAAAAACTCGCATTTCCTTTTTTCCCCCACATCATAGATGGTGTATACTCTAAACCACTTATCGTACAGATTTGTGATCAAAACAACTACATGAATGACCCAATACTAGCACGATGGCACAGCCCAAAGGCAACTACCCACGTTCTAACACATTGCAACCCACTTGAAAAATAACTGGACTTAGTCAAAACACTTGACCCACTAAAATAACTAGCCCATTATCGGGCTCAACCATTACACAAAAACAAAATGACTTAAAGACCCTTACTGAAATAACAAAATTACATTCATGCCCTTACCTCAAGACATTTCCTGAATCATACTGAAGCCGTAGACCGCTTAACCCTTGCCGCCGCACATGATATAGACTCCCCTCCGCATTGGCATCCGACTGATCAAAGATTCAAAACCCCCATCGCCTAAATTATAGTCATTTCCCAAAAAGATGGTTTTTGAAAAAAATATTATCATTAAAAACGAAAAATTTTGAAAATATTACAATCTTCAATAGATAAATAATTTATTTATTTTTAAAATTATTAGAAATTAATAGTTCAAAATACAAGGAGAAAGATAAATAACTGAATAGTTAAGAAAATGTAAAAAGAAATAAGTTAAAAAATAATAAACAAATAATAGAGAAATATTATTTTAATAGAATAAAGAGAAAATAGGGAGTGATATGTAGAAGGTTTTGAAAAGATGATTAAAATTTAGAAAAAAAATTTAAGGAACTATGATTTTTAGCTAAAATTTAAGAAAACATTTACTCATTCGGATGTGGATATTAAAGCAAAAATCATCCAAATAGAGGAATTACAGGTAACCCAAAATAGCCAAATGGGGAGTACAAGTATTGGTGTATTAGTAGAGAGGATTATAAGTTGGCAGGCACCAGTGGGTGATATAATTAAGATAAATTCAGATGCTGCTTATGACTCAAAGTTGAAAAGGATAGGGGTTGGGATCATCATTAGGGATGCAAATGGGGAAGTGCAACTGACTCTGTGTTCAAGCCGAGAAGGGGTGGCTCACCTTGTGATTGTAGAGACTTTGGCTCTATGGGAGCATTGCAGGTCTGTGCCGTGTTGAATATGGAGAGGTTGTTTTTTAGGGTGATGCGCTAGAAGTGGTAAGGGCTGTAAACAACAAGGAGGAATGTTGGAGTTGGTATGGTCAATTAATTGAGGATGTTAGGAAGGTTTTGTCTGGTAGGCATAGGTGTTCGATTCAAAACATTAATCAAAAGGGAAATAACATAGCTCATTGTTTGTCAAAACTAGGCTAGGCTTGTCTAGTGAGATTGAAAAAGTTTGGATGGAAGACTGTCCAAGAGAAGTGTAAAGCACAGTGATTCTTGATAAGAGTTGTATAGGTACCCGTTGATATGGAATGAAAGTTTACTTCAAAAAAGAAAAAGCAAAAAAATAAAAATAAAAATAAAAATAAAAATAAAAATAAAAATAAATTGATTTCAAGTCAGCATAAAAATAAATCATAATTTTTAATTGAGTAATAGTAGATATATATATATATTTAGAAAAAAATAATATTTACAATTTTAGGAGTCTTGTGTGCTTCTTTTGAAAAAATTGAATAAATTTAGATCTCACATAAAAAAATTATTTTTTAAGAATAATTTTATTTAAAAGACTTTATACCACACAAAAGCTATGTGACATAATTTGTATCATCAAAAGAAAATGGGATTAGATACCCACCATGATCTGTTCAATTTGACGATACACAAAAAACAATTTTACTACTATTCACAAATATTTTGAGATACTCTAAGTTTCCAATCAATCTTACATTTTATGTCAATGCACTATGCATCTTTTTGAGAATTTCCCTAGTACTCTACTATGGTGAGTTCCACTGTATGTTGGATAATAAGAAACGTTTGGATAATCTAATTGTTAAGCTGTGATTAAGTAGAATTTAAATAATTTTACACACTTGTCTTCTAACTAGCTCCCTTAGAAAAAATCTCATTAATTTGTTGTTACCTTTATGATGGTCGAAAATTTGCATTTTTTCTTGAGTTTAATTTGGGTTGCAGATTATGTGCATTGATATCAGCTAAATGATGAAAACCACCATTCCTATCTACTAATGTTTTTGGGATAGTTGTTAAGTTTTCAATCATGTAAAAGTTTATATGTAATTGCAATATCACACAACTTTATATGCAGGTTCATCATGTTGATGCTGGAACAATTGCAACTGGGCATTGATTGTCTAAGCTATTAGTCATTTGAGATATTAGTCATTTGGGAAAATTTCTCACTAAGGTGTCATCCTCTCTCTGCTCTCTTTGTAGAGTAGCATAGAGGCCTTTTCCTACCCTGTGTAGGTGGTTGAGGGTCGCTTTTCTCTCCCTTCAGGTAGGGGTACGGAGGCCGTTACGGTTATGGCAGGAATAGTCATGGAAGAAGAACTACGGGTACTTTACGAGAAACTTTCCCTTACTGCAGAGGAATCGGCAGGGGTAATGGTTGAAACAGGACGGCTTGAGGATGTTAGAGCTCATGGTGAGAAATCCTTGATGGTCAAGCTCCTCACAGAGCGATATTTCTTTCGGGAGGCATTTAAACAGACAATGCGGCAAGTTTGGAGACCAACGAAGAGCATTAAGTAGGGGTGGACAGCGGGGCCCCGGAACCCGCTGACCCGCCCCGTTTGCCCCGCCCCCGCATAGGGCGGGGTGGGGCGCCCCGCACCGTTAGGGCTGGGGCGGGGCCCCCCGGCCTGTATGGCCACCCCCAGCGGAGGCGGGGGACGGAAACGGACTCCCCTCGGTCCGTTTTTCCCCCGCCCCGCACCGGTTATATATATATATAATATAATATATTATATATTATATATATAATAACCGGATACTTAAATGAAACGGCGCCGTTTTGTGGTGGACAAAACGGCGCCGTTTCATTTCAAGGGTTTTATTATTAACTCACTAACTGAAACGACACCGTTTTGTCCACCACAAAACGGCACCGTTTGATTAATGGGTTAACCCTAACCCATACCCCCCCCCCCCCCCCGATCCCCTGATTCCCCTCCCCTCCCGAGTCCTGAGTCCCCCTTCGGCCTTCCCCGTTTGCAACGCCCCCGTGTTCGGTGTTCCCTCCTCCCTCTCGCAACCAGTCCGTCCGCCGCACGTATTCCATCCTCCCTCTCTCTCGCACGGCGCACGACGCCGCACGGTAAATTTTCTCCTCCTCTTTTGATTTTCTCCGTTGATTTTTTATTTATTTATTTTTTTTTTGAGTTTTGATCAGAGATTGGAGGTAGGATGGGGTTGAATCGGAGATGAAGGATGGGATTTCTGAATTGTGTGCTGTGGATTCGTGTGATTGTGTGATTGTTTCGGATTGGTATTTTTTTGGATTCATTGGATTGTTTTTTTTTTTTTTGTAAATTTCATTGAAACCCTAACCCCTAAATTGATTTAGGGGTTTCATGATTTGAAACCCCTAAATCAATTTAGGGGTTAGGGTTTCGGATTGGGACCCTAAATTAAATTAGAGTTCCAATCCGAAACCCTAATTTGATTTAGGGGTTTCAACTATTGAAACCCCTACATTTGATTTAGGGGTTTCAACTATTGAAACCCCTAAATTTGATTTAGGGTTTCCGATTGGAACCCCAATTTGGGGTTCCAATCCGAAACCCTATTTTTTTTATGGGGTTTAGAAACTAGTTTGTAAACTATTAAAAAATTAAGAATAATAAGAAATGTAACAATTAAATTCAATATTTATATAATCTAAAATTGTAGGAAATAAAATACTGCAGGAAATTAGGGGAACAAGCCATATTACATTGGAAATAGTAGATTTGGCTGAAATAGTACTGTTATTAATATCAATTTTATTATTAAACTATTAACTTTATCCAATAATCAAAAAAATATTTACGTTTGGAAATGATATGTCTAAAGAAATCAATAAATAAAATTCATTAATAAAATAGAAAATAATACATAAGTAACTCAGAATAAAATAAAATAAAATACTATACGACATTAGAATTTATTTTTTTAATATTTTATTTCTATCATATTTTTATCAACACTTGGTATTTATCCAAAGAGAAGAGTACTATAGTCTAATTGCTATACCCAAACTCATTTGTAGCATTATTTATTTATCACATGTAATGGCCAAAAGAAGTCCAATTTCTTCTTTCAAAAATGATAATAACTTGTCATAAAGTGTGCTGGTTTGTAAAACTTGGGGTCAGAACTATAAAAAAAGTATTAATTTTGGGGTGGAAATCTTAATAATATAGGTGATTATACAATTTTTATTACTTACGTTTATAAGATTTTTGTGATATATTTTTTTTATAATCATTGGCATATCCTCAATCAAATAAGAAATTATAAAAATATTAATTTTATCACAAAATCTTATAAACTTTAGTTTAGTTTGAACTTTATATAGTGTATATATATATATATAACTTGTATTATCACGAATATTATTAATTAAAAATATACGTTTTTTTAATCTAAAATCTCATATTTCAGTTTTCATCACTAGTAATTTAAAAATAAATAATGCTACTTGCTATCTAAAAGGTACTACTAAGTACTAAAATGCCCTTTTTGCACCACGAGATTTATTGAATTAGGGGTTTCAATCAATGGAACCCCTAATTTGATTTAGGGTTTCGGATTCTAATTTTTTTTTGGGGTTTCATTGATTGAAACCCCTAAATCCCAAATTCAAAAAGTTGGTAATATATTATAGACAAATATGAAAGTAACGTTTTATATTTATGTATGTGAGTGTCGGAAATGTTGATTTCACAAAATATTAGAATAAGTATTTGAGTTTGAATCATGACATTACGTTAAAATAAAATAACAAAAATTGACGGGTTATTTATTTATGACAAAAGAGTGGTAAGAATTAAAGATCATAATCAAGAGAAAATCACTAATTTGTATAGGTTATTCATTAAAAATAATACATGCATGAATTGAGACGTTTGGTGTCTGTCAAGATCATAATAAAGTAAGTGAGTGAATATTTATTTGTGTAATCATGAAAAATAATATTAGGGGTTTCAATCAATGAGGGGCCTAATTTGATTGTCGGGTTTCGGATTGGAACCCCAATTTGGGGTTCCAATCCGAAACCCAATTATTTTTTTGATGTATTTGATTTTGTATGCAGTTTGCCCTGATTGTGTTGGATTGCACTTTGAATTTTATTTTTATTTTTTTTTGTTGGAGAATCAGGAATGTCTTCGGATTTCAGTGATAGCTCGCCTTCCCCAGCCAACACCCCTACCCTAGAAACTAACCCTACTCCTACCCGTATAACGAGTACACCTTGCCCTGCTCCGAAGCCCACACAGGACAAGAAACCTGTATCCATAGTTTGGCAACACTTTACCAAACTAGAGGGTGGTGACCCCAACAACCCACAAGCTAAATGTAATCACTGTGGGAAAATGTATGGATGTCACTATAGGAAACATGGCACATCCCAGCTGAAGGTCCATCTAGAGGAATAATGCAAGAAGAGTCCAATTTTAAAATCCTTAGTAGAGAAGGGTCAATCTAGGCTAGATTTTAAAATGACGGATAGGAGTAGTGGGGCCGGGGGGCCAACATTGAAGGGGTATACGAAGTATAACCCCGATGAGTGTAGAAGGAAGTTAGCTCGTATGATTGTCATGGAAGAGCTGCCTTTTCAGTTTGTGGAGGGTAAAGGGTTCCAAGAATTTGTCCAAGAGTTGGAACCGAGTTTTGTACTTCCTTCTTGTCACACTGTGGCAAAGGATATTAAGAAGATGTACCTCCGTGATAAAGATGTTTTGAGGGGCCAATTGGCGGGTTTGGTAGTTTGCCTCACTACCGATACTTGGACTTCAATCCAAAATATGAATTACATGTCATTGACTGTGCATTTTGTTGATGCTGATTGGGTTCTGCACAAGAAGATTATTAAATTTTGTCAAATAACTGATCATAAGGGTGAGACGATTGGGAAGGCCTTGGAGGCCGCAATAAAGGAGTGGGGGTTGGAAAAGGTTTTGTCTGTGTCAGTTGATAATGCGTCGTCTAATGATGTCACATTGGGATATCTAAAGAATTATCTTAAAGATGCAAAGAAGACATTCTTGGGTGGTGAATACTTGCATGTTAGATGTGCTGCACATATTTTGAATTTAATTGTGACTGAGGGGTTGAAAGATGTTGATGACTCGGTTGCACGAGTTAGAATGACAGTGAAATGGGTGAGGTCTTCTCCTTCTAGATTGGAGAAATTCAAAGTTGCTGCAAAGGCTGCGGGCATAACATCGAAGAAGGGTCTTTGTACTGATGTTCCTACCAGATGGAATTCAACCTTCTTGATGTTGGAGGCGGCCCAAGAATATAGGGCAGCCTTTCAATTATTGGGTGATGAAGACATCCAATATGTCAAATACTTTGATGAGCACGAGGGATCACGAAAGTCTAATGATGATGATTGGGTGGTAGTTTCTACTTTCGTTGATTTTCTTGGATTATTTTATGATGTCACATTGAATATATCTGGTTCTTTGTACCCTACATCCCATGGGTTTTGTCAACAAATATGTAGGGTAAAAGAAGAATTAGAAGATATGCGTAGGGGTTCCAATGAAAGGATGAGGGGGATGGCAGTGACCATGATGCTAAAATATGACAAGTATTGGGGAGATTTGACTAGAATGAATATTTTCTTATATGTGGCTGTTATTCTTGATCCCCGTCTGAAAGTTTCAGGCTTGTTATATGGGTTGGGACTTGTTCACGATCAGGTATGGACTGAAATTATTGGTGAATTGGCCCGAGATACCCTGAAAAAATTGTATGACGAGTTTATGGCAATTAAGGGTGGTACTACATCGAAGACACATACACCGACCCCAACACCTTCTACAGACACCGTGATCGGGCCTCCTACAAAGAAGCGCAGAATGCCGTGGACTAAGACCCTCGCACAGAATCCCACACTAGTCCATCAATCTACAGAGGTCGTTTTTGAGTTAGACAACTATTTGTCAGCGGATATGGTCCAAGATGATGATGATCATTTCGATATATTAGGATGGTGGAAGAATGCCTCAAAGAAATATCCCATCATTTCTGAGATTGCCCGTTGTATTTTGGCCATCCCTATTAGCACCGTTGCCTCAGAGTCAGCCTTTAGTACCGGAGGTCGTATATTGGATCCTTTCTGTAGTTCATTGTCTCCTACAACTGTAGAGGCATTGATATGCACACAGAGTTGGACGATAGGAAATGATATTCATGTTCCGGATATTTTAGATTTTAAGGAGACCGATGAGGGTGGTGATCAGTCTGGATTTGGACCACCTGGTAATTGTTTTTTATTTTATTATTTTAATTTATTTATATTCATTTCCATTTCATTGTTATTAATTTTAATATTAATTTTTGTAGTAACACATGAAACGTCTAGCACCTCTGCAACATAAAAATGTGCGCAAGCCCGGGCCGCCCCAACTGTCACACCCCTTGACTCAAAGACAAGCCACAGCTGACAAGCCTCTTTAGAATATTCAATTTTTAATTATTTGTTCAAATTTTGTATTCAATAATTTGTAATGTTGATACAATGTCCCTTGGACACTTTTATGTTTGTAATTGTTTAGCCTTTCAATTTTGTAATAGATTAGTTATTATTATTAGTTTATTACATATTAGACTCTTAGACTAGTAACTTTTATTAGCCATAAAATCAATTACCATTCATAACACTTTTTTTTTTTTTTTATTCTGGTTTTTAAATTTTTTTTCCTTTTTACTTATAATTTTATGGGCTGAAAAATGAAAATGGCCTACAAGCTTTTTTTGGGCCAAAAATACATACTTGTGGGCCATTTTGGCCCATTGCTGAGGTTTCTGGGCCCAAAATGGCCCAGAAATTGCTTCTGGGCCATTTTCAGCCCAGAAAATGCTTCTGGGCCCAAGGCACAGAAGGGGGGTGCGGGGGGCGGACGGATTACCCCCCACCCCGTACCCCGTCATCCCCGTCATGCGGGACGGGGTACCCCGCCCCCGCACACTGGGGCGGGGGACGGGGGAGATTTTCCCCATCCGCCCCATGCGAGGGCGGGGGGTGGGGGGGGGGGTCTAGCACCCCTAGCATTAAGTTCCGTGACCTAACTTTGGGTCTGATGTTGGTGGAATTTGATGACCCTAGAGACAAGATACGAGTTCTTCACAATGGCCCATGGACTTTCAACAAACAGCTGGTGCTAACCAAGGTGTTTGAGGGCCATTTACAGGCACATAAAGTTTCTATGACAACAGCAGACTTTTGGGTAAGAATCCATGATTTACCAATGATTGCATGTAATGAATATGTTGGAAAATTGATTGGGGACACGTTGGGTAAGGTTATCGAGGTGGATTTAGACTATGACGATCTAGCCTGGGGGGAGTATATGAGAGTCCGACTAGCACTGGACATCACAAAGCCCCTGTTACAGCGGAAGAAGATAAGCCTGGGTGACCATCGAGATTACTGGGTTCGGTTCACCTATGAGAGGTTGCCGGATTTTTGCTACCAGTGTGGAAGTTTGGGGCACTCCCACCGTGAGTGTGACATTTGGAAATCTCGAAGCACAGATTCTGAAGGTGAGAGCCTTCCCTATGGACAATGGTTGAGGGCGGCACCGTCAACCGGATGGGGAGCCAACAACCAGCAGCACGGACAGAAAGATAGTACCACTAGAAAGCATCCCGTCCCGAGTCCTGCGGCTCTCTCCAAGGGACACACTCAAATTTCGTAGGATGAACAACCGGGAGATTCAAATATCCGTGATAAGGAGGATGAGGCAGTTGAGCCTGCATAGCTTTTCAATGTTCCTATTTTTGAACAACAACCTCGAGATAAACGGATAGATGGGGTGATTTTGAATGAAGATGACCTGAGCAAACAGGTACACTCTGAGGAAGAAGGAGCTGCCAAAGTCTCGGATGAGGTCATATCCAACCGTCAGGAAACCCCTTCAAGGGCCAGGGTCTCGAGTTCACCTTCTCATGGGCCTTCACAGGATCATTTGCTGGGTCCACCAGAGACCACTTCTGATGGGCTCTCTCGGCCCAAATAAAGAACCAGAATCAGAAAGCGGGTAGTGACCACTGGGACTGAAGCAAACAACCCACCCACTACCAAGGCTGGTCGAAAACGGCCAGCTCCAACTATCGAACATGATGATGCGAGGATGGCAAAGAAGATCTCCACACGCTTACCTGAGGGTTTGCTGGTGGTTGAGGAACACAACGGATCGGTGGAAGCTGCAGGGTAGCCTTGTCGGGTCCAATGAAGCTGCTAAGCTGGAATCCTAGTGGGCTTGGGAAACCATGAGGATTCAGAACTCTTCTTGATTTAATCAGGAAGGAAGCTCCCGATGTGGTCTTTTTGCAAGAGACAAAAATTACCTCTCGTGTGATGGACAACTACAGAGCCAGGTTAGGTTTTCTCAACTGCCTTACGGTTGATTGTTGTGGCCGAAGTGGTGGGCCGGTATTATTATGGAATGCAGATGTTAATTTGCAAGTTCTTAGTTTCTCGGCTAACCATATACATGCTAGAATTAGTAGTAATGATGGGAGTATTAGGGAATGATTTCTCACGGGCTTCTACAGCCATCCCAAAACTTCTAAACAAAACCAAACTTGGGATTTACTCTGAACCATTGCTAGCTCAATTGATAAACCTTGGCTGGTGTATGGGGACTTTAATGAAGTGTTAGACCATAATGACAAGTGGGGCGACAGAATGAGACCACAATGCCAGCTAGATGCTTTTCATGATGTTCTCTCGGATTGTCAATTGATGGACTTGGGCTTCTCTGGTCCTGCTTATACATGGTGCAATAGAAGAGAAGCAGGAGCACATATTTGTGAAATAATTGACTGTTCCGTAGCAAATTCCAGTTGATTGGATTTATTTCCTGATTCTAAAGTTCTACATGGGGATGTATCTTACTCAGATCACCTCCCTGTGTGGATAAATACTGAGGGCTTCTCTAATAAACAAAAATGGAAAAGGATGTTAAGATTTGAGGCTATGTGGGTTGGACACCCTGACTGTGAGGAAATCATCAAGGACATTTGGCAAGGAACACGAGGTGGAGATCATATGGCCCTTTCCATGAAGCTAATTTCAACTTGTGGGAGTAGATTAAATGGGTGGAACCAACAGAAATTTGGGAATGTTCACCAGCAGATCAAAGTGGCCCAAGAGGAGCTGAAAAACCTTCAATCCTCAGATCCCACCTATGAGAAAATTGAAGAGCACCAGATAGCAAGGGAAGAGGTTTAGTTATGGCTGGAGAGGGAGGAACTTATGTGGCAGCAGAGATCAAAGGTTTAGTGGATGTATTGTGTGGACAAAAATAAGAAATTTTTTCATCAGAAAGCCTCCCAAAGAAGGAAGAAAAATCTTATCCAGAGGTTACAGGATGGAAATGGCGCTTGGCGAGAGGGAGTACACAGAGATTTGTTGATAAGAGAGTATTTTTGTTCCTTATTTACCACTTCCTCTGATAGAGGCTCTGTGGATATACTAGAATGGATGGAACCAAAGGTGACTGCTTTTATGAATACTGAGCTGGAGAAAGCCTACACTGCTGAAGAAGTTTCTACTGCTTTAAGCAAATGCATCCTAGAAAAGCCCCGGGCTCAGATGGGATGTCACCAATATTCTTTCAAAAATATTGGCACATCGTTGGAGACAAAGTTACTACTGCTGTACTTGAAGTTCTCAATACAGGTCAGCTTCCTACGGGCTTAAATCATACCTTGATAGTGTTGATACCTAAAACATGCTCACCTATTTCAGTCTCTAATTTTAAACCTATTAGTTTGTGTAATGTAATTTATAAGCTAATAGCTAAAGTTATTACTAATTGCTTGAAAGGTGTGTTACCTTCCATTATTTCTGATACACAATCTGCATTTGTTCCTGGGAGACTTATTACTGACAACGTGTTAGTAGCCTATGAGTTGATACACTATCTGAAACACAGAAGGAAGGGGAAAAAGGGGTTCATGTCACTAAAGTTAGACATGTCCAAAGCTTATGACCGTGTGGAATGGGATTTCATGGAAAGAGTCTTGAGGAAGTTGGGATTCCCACACAGTTTGGTTAATCTCATCATGAAGTGTGTAACCTCAGTTTCTTTTTCTATTTTGGTGAATGGTAACCCTACTAAACCTTTCCTTCTCTCTCGAGGAATTAGACAAGGGGACCCTTTGTCTCCCTATCTATTCCTCTTATGCACTGAAGCTCTAATTGTCTTACTTAAAAAAGCTGAGATGGAGAGAACCGTAAAGGGTATCAAGATCTGTAGGGGGCACCTAGTATCAACCATATACTCTTTGCTGATGACTCCATAGTATTCTGTAATGCGGATGTGGCAACGTCAGTTAACATTCAAGCTTTGTTGAGGAAGTAGGAACAAGCCTCTGGCCAGATGATTAATAAACAGAAAACTGCCATGAATTTCAGCTCTAATGTGCCTACTAATATGAGAGAATCAATTATGGCTATGTGGGGTGGGAGTACGGTGCAACAATACGAGAAATACCTTGGGTTACCTCCCATGGTGGGGAAAGCTAAATCTGTTGCCTTTGCTGAAATGAAAAGTAGAGTATGGAAAAGGTTCCAAAGTTGGAAGGAAAAACTATTGTCTCAAGGAGGTCTTTAGATTTTACTAAAAGCTGTTGCTTTTTCAATCCCATCCTTTGCATGAGTTGCTTTAAATTACCAACAGTCTTGTGCCGAGAAATAGAGAAAATGATGGCTCGTTTCTGGTGGGGACAAAGGAATGATGGGAGAAGAATTCATTGGATTTCTTGGGATAAACTCTGTGTGCCAAAATCTAAGATGGGATGGGCTTCAGAGATCTCAAGTTGTTCAATTTGGCTCTGTTAGCTAAACAGGCTTGGAGGGTGCTCAAGTCAGAAGACTCTTTAGTCCATAAGCTGTACAAGGCAAAATATTTTCGTAACTCTTCTTTCTTTGAGTCTCAGTTGGGCCACAATGCTTCATACACCTAGAGAGGAATCTGGGAAGTTAGAAATATGCTAAAAAAAGGGTGCCAATGGAGAATTGGGAATGGAGCTAAGGCACGGATATGGCAAGACATTTGGGTTCCAGGCCACTGTTCTTTGTTGAGTGAAGTATCTGGAAATGAGGAGAGGGATCTCTCAGCAAGAGTTGATTCTTTGATAAACGAAGAGACATATTGGTGGGATGTTTCAAAGGTTAGAGCTCTCTTCAATCCAAAAGTATCTTCAGACATCCTGAAAATCCTCCTCAGTCCTAGCCAACATGAAGACGTATGGATGTGGCAGCAAGAGAAAAATGGGGTATTTAGTGTTCGAAGTGGCTATAGGTTCTTCAAAGATCTTTCAAAACAGGAAGCTGCTGAGAGTTCTACTGCCAGTCAAAACCAGAAATTGTGGAAAGCCATCTGGAAAATTCAGGTACCCAATAAAGTTAGAGTGTTTGCATGGAGACTTTGCAAGGATAGTCTACCCTCCAAGCTACACCTGTGTAAGAGGAAGATAGTAGAGAATGTTTCAATATATCTCTTAGATATTAGTTATTTGGAATTGCAAATAGAATTTCTCATTTTTATAGGTGTATCTAATGCTTACCCAGCTTGTGAGTTACAATGTTCGATAGCGCTTATGAGTTACAATGTTTGATAGCGCTTAATCATGCAAACTCAAATTGAAATGAGGGCATTCGGGTCTAGCATATACGTTGATAGTGTTGAACTACTTTAAAGAAAGTAGATTTGTATAAATATGGTAAGAAATGATTAATCTTTATTGGATTTGGGCAATATTTGTTTTTCTCTTCTAAATCATTTATTTGAGTAATGTTATACACCACACTCACATCTCACTTTCATCTCACTATAAAAGATGTGGTACATTTATCACTATTAGATAATAAAGAAGTATATAATAAAGGATCATCCAACTTATAAATGTATCACATCTTATATATGTCACATTTTATGTACGTTCATTTTTACATAATATTATATAGAAGTTGATATTGTGGCAACTATGCAGTTCCTTGATGGTGTTTCCTTTAGTGGTTTTATTCAGGCGCTGTTACTAAGTTAATTTGATCCATTTCCAGCTCGCACTACAACAAATATGGCTTTTAGTGACAGATTATAAATAGTGACGGTTTCCAAACTGTGACTAAAACGTATTTACTGTGACGGTTTGTGAGAACTGTCACTAAATGTTGGGCAAGAATTTCAAAACGTTCGGACGTTTCACATAATACGTTCGCACGTCACAGTAACGTTCGAATGTTATGTATAAATTACGTGCGAACGTAAAAAAATTAGCGCGAACGTTCGAACGTTTTAACTATTTACGTGCGAACGTGAATATATTAGCGCCAATGTTCGAACGTTAATGTGATAAAGTTCGAACATTATATGTTAAATTACATAAATTAACCATAATATATATTTTTTTAATAGTAAGGTTGAGTAACGTGATATTAAAAAAAATTAAGAGTAGAAATTAAGCTACACAATACATACATTAAATATGTGTGTCCATTACATATGTCGAAAATAAAAAACGATCGAATGATAAATTTTTACAAATCACTTTCAGAACTGCTGGTTTACGAAAGATCGAAACTCCTCAGTCAATGTCTCAACCTTATTGTTTAGCACATCTACATGATGTGCAAGATGTGCGACAGCCTGATCTATATGTGCAATCTGTCTATCGATCTGTCGGTCTATATGCGCCTTCATATCTGTCATCATTGTATCAACCCAAGCAGGTCGCACATCCCCAGCAGATGTAACTCCCGGCTGCTGACTAGTACTCGCCGACGGGTGAGCAACATCGGCCCCAGACTCAGTCGGGGGAACAAGATCTGGCGTAGGACCAGACTGACGCCGAGCTGAGCCTCTCCCCTGTCCAATGCTCCGGCGGTGTGTGGTTATGTCGATAGGGCTCATCTGGTTTATCACCATCTCCTCCGCCTGTCGTGGCACTCCCCGGGCTAGTAATAAGCGGCTGATGATGACTCCGTACGGGAGATTATCCGTGGTAACGATGCTGGCCTCGTAACGGATCCGCTCAAATATAACAAGGGGCAAGTCAATGGACTCACCACGTGCCAAGCCAATCAGGAACTGTGCACGAGCCCGACTGAATGTGCTCTTATGTGCCACCGGGTCTACATTTGTTGCAACAAAAATGTGCAACATGCGAAAGAAAGGCAGCAGCTGATTCTGGCTAAAGGAGTTCGGCCTATCGAGCTTTGTGCGGTCCGAGCCAGTGAGGATGTAGAAATCCTGGTCCCGCTCATCCTCACCAACCTCAGCAGCAATAGGATCGCCCTCGGGTCGATCTTCTTCATGACTGGGCATAAACTCAACAGGGCCCGAAGATGAAGCAGAAGCGGCTGGATCTACCTCGAATATGCCCAGGGAAAATGCAGCTGCTATGTCATCAGCCTAAGCAGCTGTCGACTCAGGTAGCATACGCGGAATCTTGGAGCAAGTCGGCGAGAACATCCGCCGAGAACTGAAACTGTACACCGCGTACACTGAGAGTATGGGATGATGCATCGTTAGGCATGGTGGCCATCCCAATGTAAAACTCTCGAACCATTGTGGGGTAAATCTTTCCCCTCAATGTGCATATGGGGCCCCAGCCTCTGGTGACGAAGATGTCTCTCAGCGTCTTTTGCTCCCAGCTGAGCTCATCAAACTCATTAATGAGGATTTCTCGTTCCCCCATAACAGTTCGTGCCCCCAGTCGAGCGATGTCCGGATTGCCTCCATCCCTCCCTCGCTTCCTTGTCGTCATATATTGAGCCATATCTTGAAAATTAAAAAAAATATATAAGTTATAACATTTAAAAAAAATGATTATAATCACAGATACATACGTATTATGACATATATAGATTATACTAAAAATTAAAATATCATCCTTATAAATTTACATAATTTTGTGAGTAAAACTTTTAAAGAAACTCACTTTTTCAATATATAAAATAATAATACCTAAAAGAAACAATATAAAAAAATTTTAATAGGAAACGTTCGAACGTTAATACAATGTACGTTCGCACGTTAAAATAGGTCCGAATATACAAAGATGCTACGTTCGGACGTTCTTATCGAACGTTTCATTCAAACGTTCGATAAAAACGTGCGAATAAGTTCATTACGTCCGAACGTATTACCTAAACGTTCGGACGTAATGAATTTGAACCGTCATACGTTCGGACGTTCTTATTAGCCGAAGAAGATCAACGGTTTACGTTCGAACGTTTTATCCAACGTTACGTTAAAACGTTGGATAAAAACGTTCGCACGTAAAACTAATACGTTCGCACGTAACAATATAACGTGCGAACGTAAAGAATACAAAAGGTCACACGTTCGGACGTTGTGTCGTGACGTCCGAACGTTACGACACGGAATCGCTGAGTCGACTCAGCCATTACCGAAAGCTTCGAAACGCATGTTTTGAAGCCACAAACAACCAAAATATGCATTTCAAAAATGGGAAATGTTTCTACGGTCCTATTCTATCATTTTACTGCGAATGGTGGCCGGAAATGCAAGTTTATAACCAGGCTACGGTGGGTTTCAAATTTTTGAAACCCACCGATTAAAAGCAAGGAAATAGAAGAGGGAGAGGGTACATTACCTTTTAGTGACGGTTGCGGTGGCGGATGGCGACGGTTGCGGCGGCGTGCGTGGCGGAGAGGATGAGAGAGTTTGAGTTTTATAACCGGTTTCGTACAAGTTATGGCCTGGAAACCGTCGTGCCTGGCCTTATATACAGTTAACGTCCGAACTTTAATTAATTAACGTTCGGACGTTAACTCCACATGCGAACGTTATGTAGATTACGTTCGGACTTAAAAGCATACGTGCGAACGTATAACTTTTACGTTCGGACGTCACGTATACATGCGAACGTGCGTCGTCTATTATGTTCGGACGTCAATCAAAACGTCTGAACGTTTTGGTCATAACATTCGAACGTTTTTACACTATATATTATATTATATATATTATATAATATATATAATATAATATATATTATATTACCTATATATTACTATATAATATGATATATAATATTATATATTATATATTATATAATGTATAATATTATATACGTATAATATACGTATATTATATACTATATAGTGTTAATAGTGTATATAGCGTATACTATATACTGTTATACGTGTATATAATGTATACTATATACTATATAGTGTTATACTATATAGTATATAATGTATACTATATACTATATAGTGTTATACTATATAGTATATAGTATATTACACTTATGTTCTATATAGTGTATACTATATAGTGTTATATAGTATGTAGTTTTAATATGTATATAGTGTTATATACGTATTATTAAAACCTATATTATATAGTATATAATAATATAGTATACTATATTATATACGTATATTATATACGTATTATATAGTATATATAGATATAATATATATTCGTATGTTATTATATATTATATTATATATACTAATATATTATATTATATCTAGTGTATACTTATATAATATTATTGTATATATTATTGTAATAATATTAATATATATATTTAATACTATTTAATATGTTAATATATATAGTATATATTATATAGTAGTATATAATGTTAATATATATAGTATATATTATATAGTAGTATTATATAGTTATTTATATATCCAATACTATAGTGTATATACTATAGTATCTATATAATAACTATAGTATATTATATAGTAATTATATAGTATATAATATATATAGTATATACATATAAAGTATATGTATAGTATACTATATATTACACTATATTTGTAGTATATATACTATATTATATACAAGTAGTATATATAACATAGTACTAGTACTATATTATATCTATAATATATTTACTATATAATATATTATACGATATTATATAGTTATTATATATAGATAACATACTATATAATACTTATACTATATTATAGACTATAATATAGATAATATAGTATATAATACTTATACTATATTATAAGTATAGTATAGATAATATATTATATAATATTTATACTACATTATCTAATAACTATATTACTTTAATATAGTTATTAGAAAAGTAATATAGTTATAAGATATACTATATTAAAGTATACTATACTAGGATAATATACAATTTTTCCAATATAATATATTAAAACTATACTTGTTATAACTATAATATATAATATACTTATTATATATTATAGTTATAATATAATATATATTTTATATATATTATATTTATATAAAGTTATAATATATATATATATATATATACGTTCTTATATAATATTAGACTTATATATTATATAATTGGTACAAATTATATATTAATTAATATTGTATAATTTATAATTTAATATATAAGTATATTATGAGGAATATACTAAATATATAATATGTAAATAATAATATTAACGTTCGAACTTAAATTCGGACGTTCGGACGTTATAATAAATTCGGAGGGAAATTTCCCGCTTAAACCAAATTTGCACAGTACGTTCTAACGTACTATATAAACGTTCGAACGTTGATGACGAATACGTTGGATGGACGTACATACGTGCGAACGTACTGTATAATTATGGGGCGGGATAAGTTTACGTTCGAACGTTAATGCTTAAACGTTCGCACGTAAAATTAAACGTCCGAACGTTTATTAATGAACGTCCGAACGTTAATCGCATAACAAGCAGAAATTAAAACTTTCACGCACGGGAAAGCAGATTCATTTCTGCTTTCCTCCGTGCGTGTTAGAGTGAGAGACAGAGAGAGTTTTAGAGAGACGGAGCGGGGAAGTGGAAAGCAGTGGGGAGAGAGAGAGTTTTAGAGAGAGGAAGAGAAGAAGTGGAGGGTATATAGTGAGTATATGTTTGCAAAGGTATTTTTTTAAGCATTAAGGTAAATGGTTTTTCTCATTTTTTATTTGTAATATACATGATA
Source organism: Carya illinoinensis (assembly GCF_018687715.1). Taxonomy (NCBI): domain Eukaryota; kingdom Viridiplantae; phylum Streptophyta; class Magnoliopsida; order Fagales; family Juglandaceae; genus Carya; species Carya illinoinensis. Next base: position 11,352,416 of record NC_056767.1, on the reverse strand, counting down.
ATTATCAATGTTTTATTTCATATATATTTAACTAACTAGTATTGTGTATTTTTTGAAGGATCATTTGTTGTGAATTGTTGAGAAGTTGTGATTTTTGAAGAAGAATTTATTTAAAGCACAGGTATATATACTAAACTCTATTGTTATATTTTATTGTGGATATAATTTGTGATTAAGTTTGTGTTGTTTGGATGAATTAAAAAGAAAAATTATTGTTATTGAATATGTTTATTCTTAATGTGATAATGTTTTAGTATAGTGTATGTTTTTGAATAATAATTATTTGTTAGTTTATGTGTCTATTTTAATAATTTGTTGTTATAAAAGAATATATATAACAATTTATTGTATAAATAAATAGTGTGATTATTTGTGTAAGAATAACAATTTTGGTATATAATTTATTGGATGATCATAATTATAAATTATAATATTACAATTATAACTATTATATATATAATTAGTTAAATAACTAATATAATAAATTATCACATGACCCTAAGTGTCAATTATAAGGCATAACTATATAGTATATATAAAAAATCGTATTACTAAAATGATAATATAAATAAGTATTATCAAATAATAATACTTATTTATCTAATAGCTCAATAATTTTTAAATATTTTATCTAATAATATATAGTATAGAGTATATATTAATATTAATCCATAATAATAATTATCATGTAATGTATAGTATTAAAAAATGATTAATAAGAAATAGATAAGTAATTATAATATGGATTACTTATTTAATAATAAAAATTATTATAATAATTATAATAATTTTGGCAATAATAGTAATAATTATATAATAACTGATAATAATTAAGTGTTATCAATATATAGTGGCACTAGTAATTATAATCTAATTTACTTGCTATTATATTAAATACGAGATAAATAAGTAAAAATTGTCATTTTATGCTATATAATAACAAATAAAATATAAGTGTTATTAGTAACTTATAATAGTAATTATAAGATATTTTATAATAGTGTTATATATTATATAGCTGATAAATGACATATAATATAATAAATTAGGAATTATATAAGTCTACAAATAATTCCTAAATGTTATCAATCATTAATAATATAAATATTATTAGTACATCGGTATAATTCAAACAATGTGCGCTAATTTATTTGTAGACTTTTTTGTTAGATATTGTATAACATTGCATAAATAACCTTAGACCCGTTTGGGAATTAGTGTACAATTAGGTGTACATTAATTCTTGAATTGTCCAGTGTGGACAGTTTGAGATTATATTATCTGTATTGCACATAAACGTTATTCCTACTTTGAACGTTTAGTATGAAGTTTCGGTGTCTTCCTCATTTGTTCTTCGGGTATACTGTTCTTAGGGTCATAATCCCTATATGTGAACATGTATACTTGGAGAACTATGGGGAAGTGCTGCCGAAATTTTTACTAACGTTCAAAGTAGTAGAGTGACGGGACTTGTGCAATATGGAGAATATAATCTCGAATGGGATAGGACCAACTACCTTGAGAAAGAGTACTTTGAACATGATGTATCATGACATGCATGTGTATTTAACTTTACCTTAATTACTAAAAAATTAGATGTTTTTAGAAATGGATAAAAGTTGGATGCGTCTACGCGATAGACTTGGAAAAGATTACATACCCTATGCGCGTGGAGTAAGGGCCTTCATTGATTTTGCAAAGGCGTCTGCTGATAGTCGTGGTTACATTAAGTGTCCATGTCGAGGTTGTAAAAATTTGTGTGCGATAGGATTGGATGATGCTGAAAGTCATATATTTGTGAATGGTATGGATTTGGGCTATACTCGATGGGTACTGCATGGTGAGCCGTATGCTGAATCAGCGGATGACTTATTCAGTCAGCGGGAAAATTTACACAACGTGGATGATGATTATGAGCGAGATGAGATGGAGGAGATGTTGAGTGACATTGGAGCTGGGATGTTTATGGATGAGGTTGACGACAATGGCTCAAGTGGGCGACGGAATGATTCAGATAATTTTCCAGAAATGTGGGAAGATGCAAAGCGTGAGCTTTATCCAGGTTGTACAAAACATTCTAAAATGTCGTTTATTATGCGGTTGCTTCACATAAAATCATTGTGTGGAATGTCAACCAAAGCAATTAACATGGTATTAGACTTATTTAACGAAGTGCTTCCCGAAGGATCTGCATTGCCGAAGAACTTTTATGAAGCGAAACAGTTGAGAAAGGGATTAGGATTTGAGTATAAGTCCATACATGCGTGCAAGAATGATTGTGTTTTATTTTGGAATGAGAACGAGGAGAAACAAGCATGTCCTGTATGCGGAGAGTCGAGGTGGAAGGATAAGAAAAGCGTTCCGGTTAAAGTATTGCGATATTTCCCATTGAAACCCCGGTTGCAAAGATTATACATGTGTAAGAAAATAGCTCACGATATGAAGTGGCACAAAGAGAAAAGAGTTCAAAATGATGGATTTATGAGGCACCCTGCTGACTCACTTGCGTGGCAATCTTTCGATAATCAGTATCCAGAGTTTGGGATAGAAGCAAGGAACGTGCGTCTCGGACTCACAACTGATGGATTCAACCCTTTTGGAAATATGAGTACAAGTTATAGCACTTGGCCTGTAGTGTTGATTCCGTACAATCTTCCACCATGGAGGTGCATGAAGGCGCCCAACTTTTTGTTAACTTTGCTTATCCCCGGCCCGAGATCACCTGGGAATGACATTGACGTATATTTGCAGCCGTTGATTGAAGAGTTGAAAGAGTTATGGGAAGCAGGCGTCAGAACTTATGATGCATCCACATCAACAACTTTTTAGATGCATGCTGCGGTAATGTGGACGATAAATGACTTTCCGGCATATGGGAATCTTTCTGGCTGGAGTACTAAAGGAAAGTTAGCGTGTCCGACGTGTAATAAAGAAACTACTAGTGAGTGGTTAAAATATTCTCAAAAGTTGTGTTTCATGGGTCATCGACGTTATCTACCAACTAATCATGCATGGAGAACAGAATCCGCTAAGTTTGATGGACGCGTAGAAGATAGAATTGCACCAAATGAGTTGTCTGGGGAAGAGATCCTGGAACAATTGGTACATGTGGCAGCGAACAATTTTGGCAAAGGTCGGGGAAAGAACAAGAGAAAACGAGGCGTAACAGAATTGAATTGGACAAAGCGTAGTATTTTTTTTGAGTTGCCGTATTGGTCGTCCTGCATGTTGCGACATAGTTTGGATGTAATGCATATTGAGAAGAATATTTGTGATAATATACTGGGTACATTGACGAGCATCAATAAAAAGACGAAAGATACGATTAAGACAAGGAAAGATCTTGAGAGAATGGGAATTAAACATAATTTGCATTTACGAGTGGATGGTGAGAGGGTGGTCATGCCGCATGCATGTTTTACAATGACAAGGGAGGAGAGGATGGACTTCTGCAAATGGTTGCAAGGTGTGAAGTTGCCAGATGGTTATGCTTCAAATATCAGTAGATGCGTAAGTCATGATGACTGGAAAATTGGTGGATTGAAAAGTCATGACTGTCACGTATTTTTACAGAAGTTATTACCGGTGGGAATTCGTGGGAAGCTAACATCTGCTGTACGTGTTGCCATAACTGAACTGTGTATGTTTTTTAAGGATTTGTGTGCTCGGGTAGTGAAGCGAGATATGCTGCAGAAACTGGAAGAAGACATTGCTACTATACTATGTAAATTTGAGCAAATCTTTCCACCGTCATTTTTTGATGTCATGGTCCATTTAGCAATACATTTACCCCGGGAGATCATGTTGGGTGGACCAGTACAGTTCCGTTGGATGTATCCAGTTGAAAGATATTTAGGTCGACTAAAGCGCACTGTTGGGAATAAAGCCAGAGCTGAGGGTTCAATAGCAGAGGCCTATATACACGATGAATGGTTAACATTTTGCTCTTTATATCTTCGTGGTGTTGAGACACGATTTATTCGTCAAGAACGAAATGCTGATCTTGCTGCTCCGCCTTCTCGTGAGCTATCAGTGTTTTCTCAGAATGTACGACCTTTGGGTGCACAAACGGGTTACGATTTACTTGATACAGAGTTGGGTAAAGTTCGGTGGTACGTACTAAATAATTGTCAGGAGATTGATCACTATCTCAGGTATGTCGTTGTACAAGGTTTAAATAATTCTAAAGATTATATACAACTTTAACTATTGTTATGTAAAATAATATGATAATATATACTATACAGTGAGCACATGGACAAACTTAAGATGGAAGGCGTCGAGGATATAGTGGCAAGACACGAGTCAGAATTTTCTGGATGGTTTGAACAACGTGTATGAACTAAACTCTATACTATATGTTACATGATGAAAGTTTTAACTCTAGAGCATATATAATAAATGACATTATTTATTTTGTTAGATATTGGAACAACGTGCTCGTGATCCCGAATCAGTCTCTTTTGAATTGTATGCATTGGCCTGTGGTCCATCAAACAGAGCACTTCGATACACTGCATGCACAGTTCGAGGTTATAGATTCCATACTCTGGACCGTGAACGTAATAGAAAAACTCAAAACTGTGGTGTCTTGGTCGAGGGGAGTCATGGAACAGATGATATTGATTATTATGGTGTCATTCGTGATATTATCGGATTGAAATATCTGGGTGGGTCTATAACATATGTCTTCAAATGTGATTGGTGGGATCTAGGCGGTGGTCGGGATTCAATATATAGGGATAATCATTTTACGAGTGTCAATACTGCATCTAAATGGTACGAAGATGATCCATTCGTACTGGCTTGTCAAGCTACTCAAATCTATTACTTGATTGATCCAATGAAAAGTGCTGATGAAGATAGTGGAGAGATAACTTGGCGAGTTGTACAAAAATTTGTCCCTCGAAATATATATGAAGTAGGAACGAGTGCAGATTATGATAATAGTGGAGATGAAGATGACTTTTTCAATGTAGAGGCCTACCAGGAAGATGGAGGAGGGGGTATTAACTTATTTGTTGACCTCGGTGCACTCGAGTTGCTCCCCTTATGTAGAGATGACGTCCCACTCATCCATCTCGACCCGTCTTCATTAAATTATCACTCAATTGAAGAAAGTGAGAAAAGTACAGAAGAAGAGTCAGAAGAAGAAGACGAACAAGAATCCGGGGGGGAAGTGGATAAGGATGACGAACAAGAGCTTGATGATGATGACGAAGATGTTATACAGAGAGATTCTGAAACAAACATGGAAAATACATCCGAAGATGAAGACTAAAAGTACTAAAAGTTTATTCATATACAACCATTATAGAATTTTATAATAAATATAAATTTATTCTAATAATATTTTTTTGTTATATATAATCATTTCCAAGTATGCCGCCAAAAAGACAAAGGAGAAATGTGCCTCCTCCACCGAGTCCAAGTCCTGAACCCATTGAGGACTCCCCACCTGAGGAGTCTGTTCCCGAAGATGAAGTTAACATTACAGAGAACGATGCACAGTCGACACCTACCGGTAAGGAATGTTTACGTTAATACTATATATACTTGAAGATGTTTGTTTCAATAAATAATATATATAACCTTCAAAATTATACTATCATCTATTAGTTGATGAACAATTGGCTCGTCGCGGTCGTGGCTATACACGCGGCATCTCACTTGAGAAAAATCGAAGGCATGGTAAATTGAAAATCACAATTCCTGATAATTCCACTGGAGGAGTGAATGATAGTGCAGCAGCGCTTTCCTCCTATATTGGCACAGTAATTCGAGCTTACGCTCCATTTTATGTGCGCTCCTGGAGAGATGTGCCGAATGAGATTAAGGAACACATTCGGAGTCGTGTGCTGGTGAGTTTACTTATTATATCATTTTTTTCACCTACATTAGTTTATTATATTTTTAACGTAATTAATTTATAATTAGGATGAATTTGACCTCGACTTTGGTCGTAGCGAGGATTTGAGAACTGTGAATGAGTTAATGGCTACACTATTCCGACGTCACAAGGGACGATGTCACGACCATTTCAAGAAATTTGAGTCGTTTGAAGAGGCTGCACAGTCCCCTTTCCAGCAGATGAAATTAGACGACTGGATAAAGTGTTGTGATCTTTTTGCCTCTCCAGAATATCAGGTATTCTAGATTTATTTTCTATAATTATTTACATTTATATTTGTTGTTTATATTATATGTATGTACATATATTACAATTAACGGTGAGAATTATTTTTGTAGCACTTAAGTTCTACAAATGCAAATAATAGATCTGCTCTGACTATTCACCATCGTGCTGGTTCAAGATCATTTCATCGTCTTGCTGAAAAAATGGTAATTAATAAACGCAATAATTCATATTTTTTCTTATTATTATTTTATATAAGTACTAATATTGTCTTTTTCAAATTGCTAATGTCGTTTTCTTAGAAACATGATGATCCTGAAAACTTTTCCCTCATTCATGTCTATGCTGCTGCTCACACTAATGAGCATAGTGAGTGGATGGATCCTGCAGCTGCAATTAATTATGTAAGCGGTGTTCCTTTTGTTGAATAAATTATGTAACACGTGATTAAATTAATTTTTATTTGTATTTCTTTTAATATGTTACTTATTGTGTGTTTTGATCTTTCAAACTGCAGGGAAAAATGATGGAGATGCAGTCAGCTTCTGGGGATTCCTCTCCTAGTGACTTGGACATTTTTTCACAGGTGCTTGGGCCCAACTCTAGTATGGCAAGAGGTTTGGGACGATCTTTCAAGCATTCCGGTTCATCTTCCTCAACCTCATCGACATCACAAATTAATAATCTTATCAAAGATTTAGAAGCTGCACGACGCGAGAATGAGTATATGAGGTCTAGACAGCAAGAGTTGGAGTCCCTCTTAGAGCGACAGTCTCATTTAGAGACGCGTTTGCAGGACCAACAAAGAGAACATGAGGAAAGAATCCGTAGTGAGGTCCAAGAGCAAGTGCAGCGGGAGATGATGCTGCAAATGGAGCGTGTTATGTCATTGCAACAGAATCGTGCTGGGCGAGGAAAGAAAAAGAAATGAATCTTATTTCTGTATTACGTTTTTAACATCTAATTTGAAAACAGTTTCAAACAATATTGGTTGTGAAATATGTACTGTAATGTGAAACAATTGGTTTGTTTATTAAGTGGATGAGTTTAGCATTTCTGATATGTACGTTCGAATGTAAAAAAAATACGTTTCAACAGTATTAAACGTTCAAAAATACGTTCGAACGTAACCATGCAAAATAGTAACAAAACGTTCGAACGTTTAAACCCAATTTAAAAAAACGTTCGAATGTCAAAAAAGTTTAACGTTACAAACATCCGAACGTACACTTTACGTTCGAACTCTACTCTCTTAACATTCGAATTAACGTCCGAACGTCATGATACAAACGTTCGGACATTATTTCATTTTCGTTGGATTCGAGATTCGAACGTAACGTTCGCACGTATAAACGTTTGAACGTTTACATTATACGTCCGAACTATAATCAACAAACGTTACCTTTTCTCGTTCGGATGTCAGCTTGTCTTTTTTACGTTCGAACGTATAATTTTAAGTTCGAACGTTATATTCTGTGACAGATTCTAACCGTCACAGAAAATAATACGTTCGAACGTTATTTCAAACGGCACATCTCCAACCGTCACTAAAAATATTTTTAGTGACGCTTGTACAGTAAACTGTCACCAAATGTAATCCGTGACGCACATTACGTGACAGTTGTGGTGACGGTCAGAAACCGTCACCAAATATATTTCTTGACGTTTTTTGCATTTCTTGTGACATGTTTCATCTGTCACTAAAACCTATTTTTGTTGTAGTGTCGGTTCCATATAGGTACTCAAATCAGCTGGTGCGTCATAAACACCACATTTGAAATACATGTTGCTTGACCCCATATCGTTCCCTCATACTTTTGAATACAATATAAAAGCTGGCATTTGCCTTCTTCCCCCACATACTGTAAGTACATAATTTTTTTAGAAAATATTAAAACACCAATCTTATTTTAATGTAACTGATGTTGAAGGCTTCTAAATCAGCGCTGAGATATTTGTCAATATAAAGGCTTGCTAATAGAATTTTTCAAAAGTAAGCAAGAGATTCAAAAGTCTCAGGCTTGTATTGTGCCAAAGTGTAATCCATGTCTGTTGCGAAAGATGTGCTTTCCTATATCAATATTCAGAAGATGACCATATATATAAATGGTTTATCATGGCAACCATCACTGCTTGCCATATGGTTTATCTAGACCGATAGTTTTGAGTCTCTTGATAGAGTTCAATGCTTGTGGACTATAATTTCTGAAGAAACGACCCACGGCTACAATGAAAAACTTCACATGAGAATGTAAGTTATTCTCTTAATTAATTTTTCAGAGTATGCAACGAAAAACTTCACAAGTTTTTAAGAAGAATGTAAAGCTGAAATCTGCTTTTATACCATTGGGGAGTGGTTTCAAAGGAAGGTATAAATGCTTGTAAAGAAATGAAACTTTGAACGATGGCAAAATGGCCAGCAAGAATGAATCACATTCTCTTTGAACTTTTCCTTTGTTTCTTTTTCAGTCTATTTGTGTACAGGGATGTCTATATCTGCCTCAATACTCTTCTATTAACATGAAGATTGAGCTTTTGGATCCACTCTGTTGTGATCGCAATAAATGGGTTCAAACTCCAATCACAAACTAATATTTTGCGTGCCTGTTTTTCAATCTATTATGGAGGATCTTCTAGGCTAACTTGTGTATGGTAAGGATTTTTTTTTTTTTTTTTGAATTATCAAACAAATAAAACTTCGGTTCTAATCATTCTAAAGTTGGGAACCCTAGACTTCACTCTAACCTCTTTAAACAAATGAAAAATAGAATAAAAAATAGAGATAGACCTTCGAAAGGAAAAGAGTCTCATGACTAATCTCATATTTTTATTCTTATTTTTTGTTAAGGGATGATGTCTCATTACAACCTAAGATTATAGAGGACTTCTATTTCAAATAAAAGCACTTTTATTCTAATTAATTTGACTATAACAGAACTCTAATCTTGATCGGACAATAATCCAATTTTTTGAATTATAAAATAACAATTTACTAAAATAAAGAATAAACAAAATAAAAATAATTTAGAATTACTCGTCCAACATCCTACATCAAGCATATGAGTTTTAAAATCTAGATCAGCCGTGTGCACGTGGATTTAGCTGCCAGTACTTTAGTTCAGTCAACATTGATCTTGGCGAATTGAAGCTGACTTGGCATGCCACGTCAGCAAATTTTTATAGAACAATGCTACATATAATTCTTATTTGGGAACTGCAATGCAAGTCTGGGTAATTTTATATTTAAAATGTTTTAAAATTATAAAAAGATCCCTCCTAAAATAATATTTTTTCTCATTTAATAAATGACTTACACATACAGTACTCACTTAGGAACTGCAAATAGAATTTCTCATTTTTATATATGTGCTGACATGGCAAAATATGTTATCGTTGGTGGGTCACCATTGACCCTCGGTGCACAGTCCATGCGTGGACATAAAAGTTTTTTAAACTTTAAATCCACATATGAAAAGCACATTAGAATACCGATGAAGTGATTAATCAAATATTTCTTATTAGCTTTAAGCTTTTGAAGGTCCAAGACTATCTGGTCTATCTGCTCCACATGTCATTAAAAACTCAATTCAGACCACTTGGTGACTTGGGTATTCGAGATTTGTTTGGATAAATTTTTCTATGATCTGCAGGAAAAATAAAACGATCAACTGTACATGAAGTTGTTTTAATAAATTACAGACCAGCTCCCCAACACTTCCTCATTCTTGCTTTCATGCGAAGTGTTTCATTGTTTCTCAAAAAAACAAAAAAAAGTCCAATTAATCAAGAACAAGTGAATTTTCACGACACTTGACAACTTTTGGTTAGAATTAGAAATTTCTTGGCCATATTGTAGTTTTAGTATAAAGTGTAAATATTTCTTCTTCTTTTTTTCTTGAAAATTTTAATAACATCTAAGGAAAAACCACTCGAATGTATTAAGTATGGAGCCCATATGCCATGTGAAAAGTATCTATTTCTCTTTAGCATTTAGAAAAAATTGAATTTCCTTTGTTCAAAACAGTATGGTATTCTTATTGAATTTGCTTCCCTAGCTTGATAGTAGACAAACGAACTGTAAATCCAAAAGAAGACGTATAATAATTACTAACCATAATTTCCATGCACCACACCATCTCACTAAAAATATGAAGAAAAATCTCAAAAGCAAAGGAACTTTCAGTTTTAAATGTTTTTCCCTCAACTCAATCACCTTCACAGTTCAGACCTATAAGGAATTTAACTGATCAAATGCACATACATTTGGCATATTTCAAAAGAATATTGGAATAAAAAGATGAACCAAAACCTGCTCAAACCTTTCCTTCGCCCTCTCAACCTTAAAAATGAAATCTTGTGTCGCTAGGAGCTCCTATGGCGTCAAGAGAGAATTAATGAGCGCATATATGCAATAGAAATAGTCGTTGAGAGAGATTTTGAAGGAACGTAGGAGTGCTTGTAAAGAAAAGATCTTCCATGCAAAATGGCCAAGCAAGAATCACATTCCCTTTTCCATTCTCCTTTTATTATTTAATAGTTTATTCTTCTTCTTTACTTTTCTCAGAACTAATTAATGAAATGATAGCGAGTTGCCATTGTTGAAAGTGAATCTGCACTTGCTTACATATATCCTTTCTTGAGATTGGTTAGCAAGGAAGGACGTAGGAATGTATGTGAAGAAAAGGACATCATCAACAAAATTCCCAAGAAAGAACCAGATCTTCATTTTCTTGTGAAAGGCGTTTAGACTCATATTATAAGTAGAGACATGGCATGATGTTCATTCCCCTATGTACATTTTGCTCAATATTGCTCTGCTGCTGCTCTGCTCTTGTTTTCCATCATCACTTTTTTCTCAAATCCATACCTACAGTTCTGTGGCATACATATAATTCTCTGCTTTCTAGAGAAGGCCGTAGAGGTTAGCTTCAGAAACTTTCCCTTCTTCTTCATCATGTTTTTGTTCCAATTCAAAGCTATTTTCTTTTTTTCAATGGAATACTTCTTTGATATTTAGTAGTGCTATATACTTCTTTGTTCTGTTTCTCCTTTATTTGTTGGCTTTAGACAAGATCTCATATTGCAGCTAATATTAAACAACCAAAGAATGTATAGTTCACATATATTTTGCTATAAAGTTATATTTTAGGTAAATATATTAAAAAAAATGGAGCTATGTCCATTTGTCCTTATAACTTATAGCCCAATTGAATAGTTAAAAGGGGTAGCAAAAGCAAATAGACCCACGGTTGTGGCCATGGGTCATAAAGCTCACAGACCCACAAGCGCAGCCATGGATCATTAACTTATAGATCCACAGCAAGGCTATGGTCTTTGGTTGTAGAGAGGTGGGATGTCCACATAAGATAAAGTGAGCTAGTAGAGAGGCGTAGTGTTGACATGGAACGAAGGAGAAGAAGAGAAGAAAATGATAAAAAGGAAGAGAATGGAGAGAGAAAAGAGGTAGCGGTGATGGGAAAGTGAGAAGAGAGATAAAAGTTTAAGGTTTTATGTATTTATATAAGGTTTTCAATTTATCTATATATATATATATATATATATTATATGGGTGGACGAGTGGGGTACTCTCGCCGCATGGGTTTTTTTTGTGCCATCTACACCCTCACCCGTGGCAAGCAAAACTTGCCCGTATATCCCCTAGCGGATTGGGCAGCAAGCCAGGTTGCAAGGGCTTTGTGATGACCCGTTCTTGTGTGTATTTTCGCTGAAATAGGTGTTTTTATTTTAATTAATATATTAGTTATTTCTTTTAATTTATTTGATGTTGTGTTTTAGTTTCTTTAGTTATTTTGTGGTTTTTAATCTCTTCTTGGCGGGTTAGTTTTGTTTCCCGGAATGAGGATTAGATCTCCTCTTTTCCCTACATCTCTTTTCCTTTTTCTTTCTTTTTCTTTTTCCTTTTTCTTTTTTTTCTTTCTTCTTCTTTCCTTTTTCCCTTCTTTTTCTTTTTTCTTCTTTTTCTTTTTTTCTTTTCTCTCTCCCCGTGTTCGAACCCCCCCCGATCGGCTCTCTCTCTCTCCTCCCTCTCCCTCGCGCCGTGACCTTCTCTCCTCCGGCCCACCGCCGTCAGGCCACCACTCGGCCCCCCACCGGTCCCAAAAGCTCCCCCTCCCTCCGGCGCACCACCCCACCCAAACTCACCCCCAACCGGCCGGCCATTTGGCCGGAAAAAGCCTCCAAAGCCTCCACGGATTTTGCTCCGATCCGCCGCCGTCGCTCCACCTCCGGCCACCATTTCTTCACCACTTCATCACCGGCCCCTTGCCGTCCTAACCCACCCATTTCCGACCTCCAACGACCACCGAAACAGCTCCTACGAGCTTAGTTTCCGATTTGCTATTTTCGGCCATTTCCGGCGATTCCGCCGCTACCCACGGCCGTCCATCACTTCCAATAGCTTCACAACCATCCCTTGACCATCCCCTATCAATCTCGTGTCCTAGTTTGTCCCCGTTCAAAAGTGGGTTTTTCAGACCCACGGCCACAGTGAATTTCCACTGTGACGTTGCTGTTTTTCCGCCGTTCGCATCGCCTCGTGTTTTCTAAAATTGCCATATAGCGCTGTAAGTATTTTCCAAACCCTACTTTCAGATTTAAATATATATTGCTCATTCAATTATTTTATTGTTGTTGGTTGTTGATTCCGGACTGAGTCCGAGGAGTTTCGGGGGTCGGATGGATTGAGGATGGAGTGTTTTGTTTGGTTGGTTGTGTTTGGTTGATTTGGTTGTGCCGTGTGGCGTGCGTTGCAATTTCTTTGCGTGCGTTGCATTTTATTTGCGTGCGTTGCATATTGTTTGCGTGCGTTACATATTGCGTACATGTGCATTTTGTTTTATTTGGGTAATCATGTTTATCGGCGTTTTTGGGTGTTTGGGTGCGTGTGTCTCACGAGCCCAAGCCGGGATGGGTTATTATCACGGTGGAGCTCCTCTGGTCACTCGGGAGCGGTCAATACTGAGTGACGTCCCCTGAGTTGTCGCTGGGCGCTGACGAGATCGGTACTAGAGAATGGGTCTAGCCCGGTACGCGCTTGGCGCGAGTCTAGGCATCGCTCTATTCACCGACTCCGTGGCCCTTCGCGATGACGGGAGCAGAACTAGAGGATGGGTCTAGCCCGGTACGCGCTGAGCGCGAGTCTAGGCATCGCTCTATTCACTGACTCCGGGAGCGGAAACTAGAGGATGGGTCTAGCCCGGTACGTGCTGAGCGCGAGTCTAGGCATCGCTCTATTCACCGACTCCGTGGCCCTTCGCTGGCGAGGGCTAGAGGATGGCCTGGCCCGGTACGCGCTTGGCGCGAGTCTGGGCATCGCTCGTTTAGGTGTCACACGCGTAGCCGTTCTCTACGGTGTGGCACTGAGCCAGGGTGTGCGGATGATCCCTAGGGGAGATCATGGTGCATACGGAGCGGGTTGTGTTATGGTTTTTCGGATATGGGCCATTTTCTGGGAAAATGGTGGTTTGGGCCATTATCTGGGATAATGACGAGGTTTTGTTTTGTGGATATGTTCTTATGGGCCAAATGGGTTTTTGGCGTGCGTGGTAAAAATGTGTTTTGCGGGGCATGTGTTTTGGTTGTTCTTGCATGTATGTTGTTTGAGTTATATGTGTTTTTATCTGGTAGTGTTTGGGTTATACTTACCTGCGAAACCATTTTTGGTTCCGTAGCTTTTGGTGCAGAGTTCGAGGACGAGGAGGAGGAGGCTGAGCCCGAGGATGCGGCTCCGCCGGGTTGCTGATGCTATGCCTTATGTTTGTTTTAAAGCTGTATTTGTGTTTTGAAACATTTTATTTATGTAAGTTTTAAACAGCTTGTATTACGTTAAGAAAAAAAAAATTCTGATACTTAGTTATTGACTTGCTTTTCGCTGTGTTTATCTTGTGCACTCTGTTGCTTTTGCACACACTTGGCACCCGTCGATAGGATGGTGATCCGGGTTGTCACCATTCGGACGTCCCGATTTCCCCGTGTTCGGGCGTGGGGATTTGGGGGCGTCACAGGCTTGCCAACAACACTCCTGGATAGATAGAATTGAAATTTATTTTATTTTCGGGTTGTAAATTTTAAAATGTGATTTTTTTTTTAAATTTCTTTATTTTGTAAAAGTATATAGCTTAAGTAAATACATCAAACAAATTACAAAACACCAACGAAAAACTCACAATTGTGCATAGATCTACATATCTCTCCACAAAAACACAGATTCACAATCACTATTGTGGTTCATGAAGCTTATGGGTGCTACCCATACCTCCCGAGCCAGCAACGTCCAGCCACACCCCCAACATCGCATGGGCATGCGGGGATGATGGGGGATGATGGGAGATGGGACCCTGTGTCCCGTTCTCCATGGGTGGGTGCCCTTATCTAGATGCTAAGGGCCAATGGAGGATTGACCCATGGCAAGAGAGAGAGAGATATATATATATATATATATATATATACCTGGGGTTAGGGGTTGGGGACAATGGCGAGAGGAAAAGAAAGAGAGAGATTGTGATGGTGACTAGATGGGGTTGGGGGTGACTGCGACTGGATAGGGCTTGGGGCTACAGATGCGATGAAATAGAGAGAGAGAGAGAGAGAGAGAGTGGGATGGCCGGTTTGATCGGTTTCTATACACCCCTAAGAGTGTGCATTTTGAAAAGAGTGGGATCCACTTTTTGAGATAGTGAACGGGGCTTATACATTCTAAGGTTGTAAATATCATATCTATTTTTTTTAATATATTTATATATAAATATATACTGGGCCAGGTGTACAGGTGAAAACCCAAGTAGGCTTGGGCTCGGGCCTCTAGTTATTGTAATGTGCGGGCATTCGGGTGCATGCTCGCCCCTAATAGAAAGCTTACATATCCGCAACCACAATTGTGGCTCCAAAGGCTTACAAACTTACAACCATGGTTGTGGTCATAAAACTCACAAACCCATAACAGCAGCCATGGGTTATAAAACTTGCAGACCCACAGTTGCGGCCATGGGTCATAAAGCTCACAGACCCACGAGTGCAAGTCGTGGATCTATGTGGATCATTAACTTATAGATCCACGGCGAGCGTATAGTCTTTGATTGTAGAGAGATGGATAAATAATTGGATAAATACTTCTCTTTAAAATCCTTTGTTTTAATGTTTAAAATATATTTAGCTTGAAATTAAGTTTTTTATTAAAAAAAATGTCAAAATTAGTAAAAGTCAAATATATCTCAAACTTTTGGAGAAACATAATTGTGGCAGGGGTCCTTAGGTTTGGATAAAAAACATTTGTTTTATGGAAATTGTTTTAGCAGATTCTTTTACAAGAGTCTAGAGAACAAATTATTTTCTCGTGTTTGTTCGTCAATTGAGAAAATTTTCATAAAAAAAGGTTTTTATTGTTTGGTGTGTATATATATAACTAGGTCAGGACAACGCGTTGCACACGTTTACCTAGTTAGGTGAGATAAAATTTTTAATAAAAATAATAACTTTTAATAAAAAAATTAAGTGAGAATTTTTTTGATAGGTGTGAGAGACATAATATATATATATATATATATATATATATATGTGTGTGTGTGTGTGTGTGTTAGTTCGAATAAACTGAATTTAAAATTGTACCCATCATAAAATTAAATAATATCATAAATATTAGACAAATAGTGAGAATTAATTATGGATTTAAGCTTGATAAAGAAAAAAAAAGTTATGAAATTAAAGCTCTAATTCACAAACTTGTGTTAAACAAAAGAACTTCAGATCTAAGTCCTAGGCGGATGCATAGATAAATGTCGGATTTCTGCAATTATTTTTTTAACAGAAGTTACTGAATATCAAAACCTTATTTCACAAAATCCTATTTTTTCAAATCTCATTCAATTATCAATTACATATGGTAAACTAAAAAAATAGGACACCAAAAGAACGTACTGTTGAGCTGTATGAGGTAGGAAACTCTCAATAAGACTCAATAGAACCCCTGCCAATAAAAACTATGTCCGGGAAGTTCTTTTTGTCCTTACAAAGTTTAATATATCCAATAAACTTAACTGTTTTTGTTTATTTTGAAATAATGGGAAATGGAGGTTGATATTATTTCCAACGGAATTCAGGACTGATACATGTCAAAATCCAGTTGTTAGCCATCCATAAAAGATTCCCAAGTACATACATTAAAGACAACGACGGCGGAGACATTTGGGTGTGCTGTTTTCCAGATTAAAAAAGTGATTCATTTGGAATGCACTCATTATTCTTCAAGAACGAGGGCGAGTCCAAGTCTCTTAGAAACTCTAACATATAGTATCCATGAGTAAAAGTGGAGTTTGAAAATAGGGTAATGATACACTTACCACTCTTTTACTACTATTTTACCACTTGTAATGTATTTACTTTTTTATCATTTTCTTTTAAATATTTTTTTAACATCCTTAGCCATTAAGAAAAAATTTTTAAAATATATAATTTTAGTGATAGTCACTTGCTTAATCATTAAGTAAAAGAAAAATTTTAAAAAAATTAAAAAATTAAAAAAAATGGTAAAAGAGTGGTAAAATAGTGGTAAGGCTATCATTATTCTTGAAAATTATTCTTGAAAATAATCACCCAGAAAATAATTGAGACAAAATATTGGATTTTTTTTTTTTGAAACATTCATGCTGAAGTGAACTATTCAGGTTCTATCTCCACTATGTAGCTAAACACGCACACTGAAGCGACCTACTCGGGTTCTTTCTTAATTCATAATTAGAAAACTATAACATATCAATTAATATAAGATACCACTCCAACAACATCAGAAGTCCACAAAAATGTCCCTTCTATTTTTTTTAATCTTTCTTATATTTAGGAATTTTCCGTCAATACATCAACCCATGTAACAGTCACAAAAACCCAAATGCACACCTATGGCCATAAATTTGAACTGCTTGTTTTTTACAAATATCCAATCCCTAAAAAAAGACACCATAAACTGCTATTAACATAAAATACAATAGTCCGACTCAAAGGCAAATTCATCATAAAATGGACTGAAATACTATAATCTGATCCAAACATTTGATAGCATAAGTTAGATATTAATGAGTGGCCTACCTACTATTACCAAATCGATAGTGTCTCTTTCAAAAGTTCGCAATGACATTAAGGCTCAATGGCACCATCCTGCAAACATCACAGAACATGTTGTAGAATGGCTACAAATGACAAGCGAATTTCATTTTTGTTGACGCTATTTATGCAACTGAACAAATTATTAAGAAAAATGTAAAAGAGATGTCAATATGAGAAACTTACATTAATATGAGTCTTATTTGTGCTTCTGAGGTCCATTAAGTAAGGCCTAACATGGTGGAAACAAAAGAACTTACCTATTAAATTGAAGATATTCTCTTGACAATCAAAAACAGAAATCATAAAGTACTTTAGTCTCAAACATCAGTGTATTATAGCTAATTGCACTTCATATTTAAAAAATAATCTACACTTTGTTGTTAAAGGACATAAATATCTAAGACTGGATATCCAAAAGAGTCACCTGTTCTTTAAGAGAAAGTTCTGCTCCCCTAACCTAGTTCACAGGGCAGAATATGCAATGTTGGCTCTCTTGTAAATTTGGCCAAAAAAACATAATTCCAAAAAAATCGTATTAATAAAATAAGGTGAAAAATGCACAAGACCCCCCTTCGAACTACTACTCAAATTGCAATCACCCCCTCCAACCACAAAATATTTGATATAAGCACCCTTAATAAAAAGAAAATTGAAGAAACAGAATGAAAAGCTTCATATAACAGGAAGCATTATATATAAACATTTTTTGTCCCATATGCATTAAAAGTTAGGAATTAAAGTATACTGATTATCAAAGAACAATAAAAATCATGATCATAACAGTAATAAGAAATCATGCAAGCCATAAAAACCAATATTTTCATAAACTGTAAGAATGAACAGAAAAAACCAAACCAATCGACAAAGCAGATAAAAACATCAACAAAAACCAGTCCACAATCCAAAATTCCTGCAAAAAACACAAAGCAAGATCAATTAAAGAAAAAAATAAAAAGACAATAACTCAATGACTTGCAAACCAAAAAAAATGAAATGCATACATTTTTTTTGTCAGAAAACAAACATGCAAAAGAAAAAAAAAAATCAGAAAATAAACATGCACAAAAAAAAAAATCAGAAAATTACCCTTTTCTTCAAAAGCAACGAGAGAGTGGGGGAAAAACCAAATTTTTTGCTTTAGGGTGGTTGAGCCGAAATCAGTGGCTGCTGGAGGTGGCTCTCAGTGTTGGGGTTGCTCTGGTGATGAGGCTCACGGTGGCATTTCCGTGAGAACTGCAACGGGGCTGGTGTCCGTTGCTTGCTTAGACATTAATCAATCTTTTTAGACATTCAACTCAGTTGTTTGCTTCCGCACAACAGATAGGACTACAAAAGAAATAAAAGAATCAAATCCCAATTTTTTTTTCTTAACTGCCTCAGATTATTTGGGCAACCAAACAAGATCCAATCAAATCCCAATTTGTTTTTTCTTAACCACCCCAGATTATTTGGGCAACCAAAGAAGATCCCTCCCCGTATTTGGCAGCAGCGAAGCTGGACTTGATGCTGGCGGTGTGGGCAGCGGCTAAGAGATTGGAGAAATGTAGAAATAGAGACGGAGAGAGAAGGCCTTCCTTACTGTGACTGCATCATGGCTGCGAGAGGGAAATGTAGGAGAGATTGTGAGAGAGCTGTTGCTGCTTGAAGGATGGCCATTGTCCGGCCTGCTCCGCGACTGCTGACGGTGGCAACCGAAGCAAGGCGAGGCGGAGAGAGAGAAAAGACAAGGTCTTACTCGAAAGAGAGAACTCGGGAGGGAGAGATTTTTCTGGGAAGCGAAAATAGAGGAGCAGAGCAGAGTGGAGTGGAGTGGAGTGAAAATAGATCAAAACATTTGTCGGTCAGGAAGGTAAAAAGACTAAATTATTTGTCTGCAAAATAGAAATAAAAGCAAACAGCTTGCAATTTTTAAATATAACTAAGGGTAAAATTGAAAAAAAATTTAAATGAAAACACTGTAGTAGAACGGATTCCCACTTATATACAGTAGAATTTTAATATTTTTTTATGATATCTGACAAATTGTCATTACCTATACGCATAGCAACCAAAGTTAAGAGTAACTTCTATGCGCACGCTAATGTGACCAACTGACAGAGGAGACATAACAGCAGATTTAGTACCAATACAACCGTTGGAAATCACATAAAAAACATCACTGGCACAATTCATCATTCAAGTCAAAAAAATACAAATTTAGACTGCACAATCAGAAAAATATTTGTATTATAATCACAACTTAAAAACTTTTACACGGACAGTATACACAAAAATCAAAAGAAAGAGTGAAAACATAAAACACGGAAATGGAATGTGATTTTACTATTCATTACTGTAGTAATAGCATAGATATTTATTATTATAGAAAAATATCTCTTTGTGCCGTTTAATTGATCAACTTTTTATCCTACATGCTTTTAAGATTTATATAGTCTCTCCATGGCGTAAGATTGGAAGCTTGTTTTCAAATCTTATGAGCTAAAAAAGATTTTAAAAAAATGGCTTTGATTTTTTATTGATTAAAATCATTTTGTGTTGACTAAAGGTACGTTTGGGTAATGAGATGAGAATAAAATTTTGTAAATAATAGTGAAATAGTTTCTTAATAGAGTGAACTGATTTGAGTTCAGATAAATTATTGTGTTGGGAAAATGATAGAAAAAATGTTATACAAAAATATTATAAAGTTAAAAAATTATTTGAATATAATTTTTTTTAATATTAGTTTTGTTTTAAAGTTTGAAAAACTTGTATTATTTTTTGTGTTTTGTTTAAAAGTTTGAAAAGTTTTAATGATTATATAAAATACTGTAGATTAAAAGTGAAAAGTATTTTGTATTTAAGTATTGTTTGAAGAGGAAATTATGAGAATTTTTGCAATAAGAATTTCTTATCTCATCTAAATTCGCAAGCAACCCCTAACTTTACAAAGCTCTTCGAAGCTGACAAGCACCAAGAAATTATGAAAATTATTTCCAAAAACAGTTCTACGACGAAACAAACGGACCTCAAATTAAAAATTTTGGTGTCAGATAGTCAATTTAAAGTTTGAGAAGAATTATTACAAAAAAGTGGTTGAAATATTTATTTATTATTATTATTATTTTTTAAACTTCTGTGATATCAAACCCCAAACCAAATGGACCTGGTTTGACTTGGGCTTACGAACTAAATATCTATGGATTATGCCCCTTGTGCCCCAAAAGTGGTCATCTTCGTCGACATATTCTCCAAAAAGCATTGATAAGTTCATATGCTCGTTCCGTGTGATATTCCAAAAACTATTCGTTTCATTTTAGCGTTTCTTTAATATACTTTTAGCCGAATGTTTCACTGATTTTTTTGTTTTTTGGTGTTATTTAACAAAAACGTTTTAAAATATAATATATAAATACAAAAACAAAAAAACTACTTTTGAAAAAATGGAAATTATTTTTTCAATTATTGGAAAAATAGGAGAATACTTGGTTGGTCCAATTGGAGAACAGTTTGCCTATATGATTTCCTACAAATGTGGGGAAAAAATTGAAGAAGTGCAAGAATTCCTTGAAGAAGATGTCAAAGCTAATAGAATGTGCTTGAATCGTTGATATCCAAATCTGAAGCTACGCTATTCCTTGAGTAAGAAAGCCCAAAAAAATACTCAAGCTATTAATGACTTGCTAAGAGAAGGCCGTGAAAAATATGATCGGGTGTACAACATTAAAACTCCATTGGAAGTTAGATCAACATCCACAGAACGTTTTAAAGATTTTGAATTGAGAAAATCAATAATTGGAAATGTTTTGGAGGCTCTAAGGGATAAGCAGATCGACACGATTGCATTATGTGGTATGGGTGGGATCGGAAAGACCGAAATGGCCAAAGAAATAGCTAGAAGAGTCAAAGCTGAGAGTTTGTTTAATAAAGTTGTAACTGCAGTAGTGTCTCAAAGTCCAAGTTTGACAAAGATTCAAGATGAACTTGCAGAAATGCTAGGAAAGAGACTTGATGAAAAGAGTTTACCTGAAAGAGCAAATGAATTATATTCAAGATTGACTGAGAATAAGTGTGACGCCCCCAAATTCCGTTTGGGATCGGACGGACATTTGAAGCGTCGAGACATGCAACACAAGGTTACCTGCACCTCGTTCACCAATTATTTCTGCTTCTTCCGTAGGTGCTATTATGCAATCTAATAATGATCTGACTAATAAGTCAGATAATAAACTTATTTACGAGCTTGTGAGTCTCGGTACCCGATACTCTTCAGCCATTGTCGCATATTCTCAGCGACTACAATCCAGGACTGGTGGGGTTGACAAACTCCACGAGAATATTGCTATCCTTCAACGGCTTCTTCTGGAGTCCAACATGAAGATAGAGGCACTAAAGCGAGATAACAGAGATTTAAAATCATTGCTTAAATCTTCTTTTCGAGTGGCTGCTCCTTTAGATAGGAAAGGCATGCAGATTTTTGAAGAGCAAGAGCGTTTAAGGATTGAGGCAAAGAGCCTCAAATTTCTGTAATTTTGCTTCGAGATAATAAAATAAAACTTCACAAATATTCATATTTGTGTTTCTATCTTCTGGTAGTGTCTTATGTGCTCCATTTTATTTCTTTCAGGGATTTTCATATATATGACATGATCTAATGAATTATATAAATATACATTTAATCATGCATATCCAAACTCTCGGTAATCTTCAAGTTAATAAAAATTCTCAAGGAGTTCTACTGGTCTAGGACTAACTCGATAACTGACCAGTTAATAACTTAAACTTGAGACTTTCTCTCTTATGATTGTCATAACTCTTCTATCCATCATGAGTTATCACTTATTCTAACTCTAAATGATTTGTTCTTAATGTTCACATAAATCCTCAAGACTAAGATTTTACTCTCCATATAATAGTCTCCAAAAAGAAGATCAATCTATGTATCCATAAAGATAGTGCTTTGCCAGAGATCATTTACTGGCGGCGTGGTAAAACTATTATCATAAATGAATCCTACTATGGCTAAAGCTTCTCCTAATCAAATTACTCTTCCAAACACAATTTCCATCGTATTCTCAGAATCAAAACAATTCTCCAAATATATAGAATACCATTCATCAACCCTAAATATCGTTTCTCATATTATTAAAAGGTATTCTATATCTACATTGGTATGAACAATAATACTTCTAATGAAAATTGTTATTCTTACCACTAGGGTAACAATTCAGCTTCCAAGCTGAATTCTCAAGCACTACCACAATTAATAGAAACAATGACTCGTTTGAATCAAACAATGTACAATTTACTAACCCCAATGACTTGACCTACTCCAAAATAACAATAATGCAATACTACCATCAATTGCAATCAGATCAACCTTAACTATGTTTAACAACACATAGGTCCTAGTAAAATACCAGTGATGATACCAACTCCTGCAGTTCCTGGAGGGCCAGCATCTACGTCTCTCTGAGTGATATCATATACTCTAATGGGTATGTGCACTTGCCGTAGTTGTGGATGTCTAAACACGTTGGTCAGCAAACTTACCACCTCAGCTAATCCTTCATCCATCGGGGAATTCTGATCCTCTTGATTGTTATCTCCCTTAGGATTCTGAGGTATTCTACTACGAGTCATGTGTCATTTCTTGAAACACACGAGTATACGTATTAAAACCACATACTACCTTTCATACCTTAAGAAATTCAAGCCTAATGACGACTAAAATTTCAAGCCTAATGTTTGGTGCATTTTCGAAGGACATGTGGATTTACTGCCCAGAGATGTATTGCTCTGATACCACCTTGTGACGCCCCCAAATTCCGTTTGGGATCGGACGGACATTTGAAGCGTCGAGACATGCAACACAAGGTTACCTGCCCCCGTTCATGACATATAAGATGCAATATTCCTAACATGCATCTAACATTATGCAATATTCGCAGCGGATAATTTTTTTTTCTTTAGCAATACTATGCACTAAACTAAAAATATCCCAAATGCTTAAAACATACTTCATACATAAAGACCCATTGAACGACTAAGATCATAACACTAGTCCAAAATGCTTATGATCCAAAAGTACTGGAGATGCAACTCCATCGTACAAGTAGTAATTTAACTACTATATTAACATTAACGACGCACCGTCGTTCAGTCGACTGTGTCTAGTTGGTCAGCTCCTGATCCTCCTTCAGGTCCTGTAACAAGATCTACCATTCGGGGGGAATGGTAGTTGGGACTACCACAGTGAGATTTGATTACAAATCTCAGCAAGTTAACAAAAAACTTCCACACAGACTAATGATGCATGGATGACAGTAAAAGCATAAATGCATAATCAAATTCATAAATAATTAAAGCGTAACTTAGCGTACAACATAGCATAATTGACATAACTTAAATTGAAACATGAATTGAACTTGACTTGACATGAACTTGATCTGAAACTTGACTTAGCATGAAAAATACATACTCCACAGTTGTTGTGGCCCCATGTATCCTACATAAACTTGACTTAACATGAAAAATACATACTCCACAGTTGTTGTGGCCCCATGTATTCTACACATCACAATGCAGTTAAATACATACTCCACAGTTGTTGTGGCCCCATGTATCCTACATAAACTTGACTTAACATGAAAAATACATACTCCACAGTTGTTGTGGCCCCATGTATTCTACACATCACAATGCAGTTAAATACATACTCCACAGTTGTTGTAACCCCATGTATCCTACATAAACTTGACTTAACATGAAAAATACATACTCCACAGTTGTTGTGGCCCCATGTATTCTATGTGTAAATACATACTCCACAGTTGTTGTGGCCCCATGTATTCTACACATCACAATGCAGTTAAATACATACTCCACAGTTGTTGTGGCCCCATGTATCCTACATAAACTTGACTTAACATGAAAAATACATACTCCACAGTTGTTGTGGCCCCATGTATTCTATGTGTAAATACATACTCCACAGTTGTTGTGGCCCCATGTATTCTACACATCACTATGCAGTTAAATACATACTCCACAGTTGTTGTGGCCCCATGTATTCTACATAAACTTGACTTAACATAACTTGAAATACATGACCAACTTGAGATAGAAACATTTCGTAACATGGCATAACATATAATAGACAACATATTTAACATGACATACTTGCAACAGTGAATATTACATGACTTGATATACATGTAATAGATGGCATACTTAGCATGACGTACTTGTAATGTACAGTAATACATAACAGAATATATTATGTAACAGATAAAAATTGATGACAGAATAAATTCTGTATAATAGACAATTACGTGATAACTTGGCATGGCATGACATATATGATAACACACATACATACACTGTAGTTCTTTTACTTAGCACACATACACAGTAGACTACTAGTAAGTTAAAAGCTAACTTACCTCGATCTCCGCGTTTCTTATAAAACTTCAAGTGAGATCACAAGGAGCTGTAATTAGTGATTCTAAAAGTCAGCACTAGATTACTAATAACTTGAAATATGGAAAATACTTTAAAGAGTAAAATTTCCATTTTACTCTCTACATGTAGGAAAATGACCGTTTTACCCATAACTTAAGGATTTTGCATACTAACTCCAAAAGTCACCAAAATTTACATGCCTCATGTAAATTTTATCCTCAACTCAAATATCAATTTAGAAAAATTTAAAACTAATCACAACTATTAAAACTCTATAGGGCCAAAATTCTCATATGCTATTTCTATTGATTTTTGTTTCCAACTTGTTTTGATCAACCTTTTGATCTATGACTTATAAATATGTGATCTTCAAACCAAACCATCACATGGTTTAAAAAGATGTCCTAAAACATATATAAGCTTCTAATTCAAGATCACATGGTTAAAAATTAATCAAAACATAAATTTAGCCAAGAACATCCACACTTTGGCTTATCTGAATATCTCTTTACATAAAATTTCATATCTTTGAAACTAACATCAATTATCTTCAAAATAATAATATAACATGTATATAAGATGCTTAGGATCCTCCAATAAAATTATCAAAGTCATTAGAATAGGTTTAGACCACCAAAGAGTTAAACTTTCTCAAAACAGAAACTGTTTTTCCTCTTCCAGTTTCTAAGTTTCTAAATCTAAGAAAAACTTTCATCAAAACCTTTAATCATGCAAAATTCCTCAACCAATAGTCATATATACATGTTAACAATACTCCATAAAAATTTCGGACCAATATCTATCCATTAGCTTGGTCAAAAACTCCAAACTATAACATATTCTCCAGTTTATCTCCCAGAATGACATTTCTATAGTTTACACAATATTTGACTGACCAAATGATCTTCAAATGGGGCAAATAAGATATCCATGTAAACTAGACTCAAAAAGGAACAACTTATATGAAGGAGACTTTATGATAAAACACTTACAAAAGCTTCGAAATGGGTGTGCAAAAGAACTCCTAAAAGCTGTCCGAGAGAGAGTGTTTGATAATCTTTTATTGGAAAGTGTAAATGAAGATAATTTCGTGGGTGCTGGCTGGAGATGCTTATGGACCAGATAAGGGAGATGATAAGGCTGGATTTGAGAGTTGAGTGTGGTTTTCTCCTACCCAAAATATCTATAAAAGATTATCTCAAAATATTCTATCCAATAATATCTATAAAAATCAGCTCAATATATTTTCCAAATGTGGAGTAGACTTGGAAGAGTAAGGTGGCTAAAATATTTCCATGTGTCCAAATAAAATTTTGCTAACCTAATTTGGACATTACACACTGTGATTTTGAAAACACTGCGCTTAGTACGTTTACCGAGGTTACTATTCACTCCAAAAATAAACTTAATAAACTTAGTACTGAAAAATCCTAAATATTCAATTAGGCCTAGTGGTGTAGACTATAATGTATTCTGACACTTCTAACTATCTCAAATAATTAAAATCGCATTTCTGGCACCATAGTGAGTGATAACACTAACTATGTTGACAGACTAAAACCTATGTGATTAGTCGATTTGTGTAGACTTACGGAGTTTTCACGAGGTTCCTAAAATCAATAGAAATTCCTTAATTGAATTTCTAGCGGGCTGTAACAATCTCCCCTCCTAAAAAAAAGATTTCGTCCTCGAAATCGAATTAAATAAGAAGTAGCAATTTAATGAGGATGTGTTGCTTACCAACCTACTGTCTATCCCGTATATATTTGCCTTTGAGATTATGTCATTCCTTAACTCTCTTACTTTAATCAACAATTAGATTATACTTCTTTTCACAAGGTTGGCCAAGTTGTAACGACATACTCTCCAAACTTAAAACTTCAAGTAAATAATCTTCCGAAACTCTTCTTTAGAAAGACATGGGCGATATACTTTAAGTGTTCTTGTAAATACCATAGTTAGTAGAGAATTCATCAAAATTAAGCCGTTAACCTCTCTCTCTCTCTTTCTCTTTTTTTTTTTTTTTTTTTTTTAACAAAATCGGTGGTCCTCTGTTTTAGACCAGACAACTCTGATCTGCATGATTTTTATAGGTCTTCTGTAGCTGTCAGGCACCGCATATCTATGACACTACTTTGCTCTTCTGTAGTTGTCAGGCGCCGCAGCTATGGTACTACATTGCTCTTCTGTAGTTGTCAGGCGCCGCATAGCTATGACACTACTTTGTTCTTCTGTAGATGTCAGGCACCGCAGTTATGATACTACATTGCTCTTGTCTCTTGTAGAGAAATGCTTCACGAGAGATGATTCGTCATAATTTTCTCTATAAAAGAATTATTCAGTTCATCTTCTTTCGCATCTCATCTTGTTCACTTTTTCTGAAATTAGTCTGCATTCTTACTCTGTAATCTCTTTCTGCTTTCTCATTTTGCAATGGCTCAGCAATTTTCTCATCACCAATACATGAGGTATTCTGCACCTCGTTCACCAATTATTTCTGCTTCTTCCGTAGGTGCTATTATGCAATCTAATAATGATCTGACTAATAAGTCAGATAATGAACTTATTTACGAGCTTGTGAGTCTCGGTACCCGATACTCTTCAGCCATTGTCGCATATTCTCAGCGACTACAATTCAGGACTGGTGGGGTTGACAAACTCCACGAGAATATTGCTATCCTTCAACGGCTTCTTCTGGAGTCCAACATGAAGATAGAGGCACTAAAGCGAGATAACAGAGATTTAAAATCATTGCTTAAATCTTCTTTTCGAGTGGCTACTCCTTTAGATAGGAAAGGCATGCAGATTTTTGAAGAGCAAGAGCGTTTAAGGATTGAGGCAAAGAGCCTCAAATTTCTGTAATTTTGCTTCGAGATAATAAAATAAAACTTCACAAATATTCATATTTGTGTTTCTATCTTCTGGTAGATGTCTTATGTGCTCCATTTTATTTCTTTCAGGGATTTTCATATATATGACATGATCTAATGAATTATATAAATATACATTTAATCATGCATATCCAAACTCTCGGTAATCTTCAAGTTAATAAAAATTCTCAAGGAGTTCTACTGGTCTAGGACTAACTCGATAACTGACCAGTTAATAACTTAAACTTGAGACTTTCTCTCTTATGATTGTCATAACTCTTCTATCCATCATGAGTTATCACTTATTCTAACTCTAAATGATTTGTTCTTAATGTTCACATAAATCCTCAAGACTAAGATTTTACTCTCCATATAATAGTCTCCAAAAAGAAGATCAATCTATGTATCCATAAAGATAGTGCTTTGCCAGAGATCATTTACTGGCGGCGTGGTAAAACTATTATCATAAATGAATCCTACTATGGCTAAAGCTTCTCCTAATCAAATTACTCTTCCAAACACAATTTCTATCGTATTCTCAGAATCAAAACAATTCTCCAAATATATAGAATACCATTCATCAACCCTAAATATCGTTTCTCATATTATCAAAAGGTATTCTATATCTACATTGGTATGAACAATAATACTTCTAATGAAAATTGTTATTCTTACCACTAGGGTAACAATTCAGCTTCCAAGCTGAATTCTCAAGCACTACCACAATTAATAGAAACAATGACTCGTTTGAATCAAACAATGTACAATTTACTAACCCCAATGACTTGACCTACTCCAAAATAACAATAATGCAATACTACCATCAATTGCAATCAGATCAACCTTAACTATGTTTGACAACACATAGGTCCTAGTAAAATACCAGTGATGATACCAACTCCTGCAGTTCCTGGAGGGCCAGCATCTACGTCTCTCTGAGTGATATCATATACTCTAATGGGTATGTGCACTTGCCGTAGTTGTGGATGTCTAAACACGTTGGTCAGCAAACTTACCACCTCAGCTAATCCTTCATCCATCGGGGAATTCTGATCCTCTTGATTGTTATCTCCCTTAGGATTCTGAGGTATTCTACTACGAGTCATGTGTCATTTCTTGAAACACACGAGTATACGTATTAAAACCACATACTACCTTTCATACCTTAAGAAATTCAAGCCTAATGACGACTAAAATTTCAAGCCTAATGTTTGGTGCATTTCCTAAGGACATGTGGATTTACTGCCCAGAGACGTATTGCTCTGATACCACCTTGTGACGCCCCCAAATTCCGTTTGGGATCGGACGGACATTTGAAGCGTCGAGACATGCAACACAAGGTTACCTGCCCCCGTTCATGACATATAAGATGCAATATTCCTAACATGCATCTAACATTATGCAATATTCGCAGCGGATAATTTTTTTTTTCTTTAGCAATACTATGCACCAAACTAAAAATATCCCAAATTCTTAAAACATACTTCATACATAAAGACCCATTGAACGACTAATATCATAACACTAGTCCAAAATGCTTATGATCCAAAAGTACTGGAGATGCAACTCCATCGTACAAGTAGTAATTTAACTACTATATTAACATTAACGACGCACCGTCGTTCAGTCGACTGTGTCTAGTTGGTCAGTTCCTGATCCTCCTTCAGGTCCTGTAACAAGATCTACCATTCGGGGGGAATGGTAGTTGGGACTACCACAGTGAGATTTGATTACAAATCTCAGCAAGTTAACAAAAAACTTCCACACAGACTAATGATGCATGGATGACAGTAAAAGCATAAATGCATAATCAAATTCATAAATAATTAAAGCGTAACTTAGCGTACAACATAGCATAATTGACATAACTTAAATTGAA
Organism: Carya illinoinensis; assembly: GCF_018687715.1. Lineage (NCBI taxonomy): Eukaryota > Viridiplantae > Streptophyta > Magnoliopsida > Fagales > Juglandaceae > Carya > Carya illinoinensis. Next base: position 11,322,973 of record NC_056767.1, on the reverse strand, counting down.
ACATGAATTGAACTTGACTTGACATGAACTTGATCTGAAACTTGACTTAGCATGAAAAATACATACTCCACAGTTGTTGTGGCCCCATGTATCCTACATAAACTTGACTTAACATGAAAAATACATACTCCACAGTTGTTGTGGCCCCATGTATTTTATGTGTAAATACATACTCCACAGTTGTTGTGGCCCCATGTATTCTACACATCACAATGCAGTTAAATACATACTCCACAGTTGTTGTGGTCCCATGTATCCTACATAAACTTGACTTAACATGAAAAATACATACTCCACAGTTGTTGTGGCCCCATGTATCCTACATAAACTTGACTTAACATGAAAAATATATACTCCACAGTTGTTGTGGCCCCATGTATTCTATGTGTAAATACATACTCCACAGTTGTTGTGGCCCCATGTATCCTACATAAACTTGACTTAACATGAAAAATACATACTCCACAGTTGTTGTGGCCCCATGTATTCTATGTGTAAATACATACTCCACAGTTGTTGTGGCCCTATGTATTCTACACATCACTATGCAGTTAAATACATACTCCACAGTTGTTGTGGCCCCATGTATTCTACATAAACTTGACTTAACATAACTTGAAATACATGACCAACTTGAGATAGAAACATTTCGTAACATGGCATAACATATAATAGACAACATATTTAACATGACATACTTGCAACAGTGAATATTACATGACTTGATATACATGTAATAGATGGCATACTTAGCATGACGTACTTGTAATGTACAGTAATACATAACAGAATATATTATGTAACAGATAAAAATTGATGACAGAATAAATTCTGTATAATAGACAATTACGTGATAACTTGGCATGGCATGACATATATGATAACACACATACATACACTGTAGTTCCTTTACTTAGCACACATACACAGTAGACTACTAGTAAGTTAAAAGCTAACTTACCTCGATCTCCGCGTTTCTTATAAAACTTCAAGTGAGATCACAAGGAGCTGTAATTAGTGATTCTAAAAGTCAGCACTAGATCACTAATAACTTGAAATATGGAAAATACTTTAAAGAGTAAAATTTCCAGTTTACTCTCTACATGTAGGAAAATGACCGTTTTACCCATAACTTAAGGATTTTGCATACTAACTCCAAAAGTCACCAAAATTTACATGCCTCATGTAAATTTTATCCTCAACTCAAATATCAATTTAGAAAAATTTAAAACTAATCACAACTATTAAAACTCCATAGGGCCAAAATTCTCATATGCTATTTCTATTGATTTTTGTTTCCAACTTGT